>NC_058375.1:36102500-37363125 GCF_018350175.1 Felis catus
GTCACGATCACATGGTTCATGGGTTTGAGCCCTGTGTTAGACTGTCACACTGTCACTGTAGAGCCTGCTTAGGATTTTCCCTCTCTGTCTCTCTGCCCCTCTCCACTTGCACTTTCTCTCTCTCAAAAAGATAAATTATAAAAATAAATAAATAACTAGAGCTGCGCTGTTCAATATGGTAGCCACTACCTACATGTAGTTGTTGAGCATTCAGGAAGTGTGTCATTTATACTGAGATTATACTACAAACAAGTAGAGGATACACAAAGGATCTTGAAGATCCAGTACAAAAAATAACATAAATTATCTCAATAATTTAAAGATATCAATTACATATTAAAATGTTAATAATTTAGATATATTTTGTTAAATAAAATATACTCGACTTTTTTTTTAAGGCACACTAAAAACTCTACTTTAGGTTGAAAGGCCAAAAGGCATATTAATTCAACACACAATAGCAAAGTTTTACTTATATATAGGAAGGGGCTTAAATACTCACAACTGCATATTTATAACATCACAATTATTTTATATAAGAGGGAAAAATCAAGAGAAAAAGACCTCTTACGATAACTGGAGAAAGACAATTTAACATGCAAGACCATTTTTACATAATTTGAATACTGAATTTTGAATGTTAAACCTTATAAAACAAAGGAAATTAAGAACTTTTTAAAGTTTCAAAGGCATAAAGATGAAAAACATGATGATGTGCCAAAAGTTACACAGGAATTTTGGTCATTAAAAAAAAAAACAAAACAAAAAAAGGAATTTTGGTCATTATCTTCATACTAATCAACTCCATCTAAAAACAATAAAAATCTAAATTTAGGGACTTCCTTTTTTAGCAATTTCTTCAATATTCTTATTATTAACAGGGTCTTATATTTATGGCATTATTTGTTAGGTTTTAATTAAACATCTACACTTTGATACTTACAAAGTCTTCCTCTTCGAATTGTAATTTTTCCACCTTGTCTTCTTTCTTTTCTTCTCTAATCTCTGTAGGTGGCTTCTCCTGAAAGGCACAGCCTTTCCGGGAGTGGAAGCTGCCATTCCAGTGGCGATGGTTCCCTGTGCCACCCCCACTACGCTGGCTCATGCCATCATGACCTCGGGAGGAGCCATGCCAACCAGATAGATTCCCTGTGATTCCAGCATATGTTCCCTTAGAGACACCAGAGTCCACAGAATCGTGGCGGAACAGGGAGGGCTGGTGCCAGGAATCTGGAATAGTAAGGAAAAGTAACACATTACATTTTTGGTTCCTGATCTGATTTACAGTACTACCAAAAGCACTTTAGGGGATCTTTTAAAATAAAAATAAAAGATTAAGGGGCACCTTGGTGGCTCAGTCAGTTAAGCATCTGACTCTTGATTTCGGCTCAGGTCATAATCTCACAGTTCGTGGGATGGAGCCCTGCATCGGGCTCTGCACTAACAGTATGGAGCCTGCTTGAGATCCTCTATCTCCCTCTCTGCCCCTCCTCCACTTGCTCTCTCCCTCCCTCAAAAAATAATAAACAAATAAATAAAAGATTAAGCCCACAAAAAAGAAATCACAAAATACATCTTTTTCTTTGATGTAATTTCTATATGAAATCTTCCAAATAAATAAATGACATAGGAGAACACAAGAATGTTAGAAAGCCAATGTAACTGAATAATGACAATAGGAGATCTAATTGAAAAATATGTTTAAAAAACATCATCATTTCAAGATTATGGACAGACTTGCATCCCTCAATGTGGGCTTGCTCTGAGTAGTTTAAATATAGTCATGGAAGTTGGGCATGGCTTACCTCCTGTAGTTCGTAGAGGTCCATTGTTAAAAAAGCCATCAGAGGAATTATGTCGACGACGGCTTACTCCAAATCTACGGTCTCCTCGGGGTAGGTGTTCTCCGTGTTTTTCGAAGGTGGCTGTAGGTGACTAAGATGATAAAGTATAGAGAAGCAAACAGTTAAGATATCAATCTCAGTATCTTAGGTTTCGCATCAGCCTTTTAGAAAACAAGTAACACTGGCAGAAACCCCATTATGAGCATACGGGCCATAATAAGGTTACTATAGGCCCATGAGTTAGAGAAGTCCTAGGTTACATACTCAATCATTAACTCATTTTCTATATTCCAGAAGGGGAGAGATACTCATTTATTTGCATGAGAGAGCGAACAAAAACCCTGTTGATATCCATAAATAAGACCTCCAACTTTACACTTAAAGATATTAAGTTAATATTGCAACAGGAAAGGAAAAGATGCTTGCTTTCAAAAATTCTCAGGGCACCTGGGTGGTTCAGTTGGTTAAGTGTCCGACTTTGGCACAGGTCATGATCTCATGGTTTGCGAGTTCGAGAGCTGCTTCGGGCTCTGTGCTGACTGCTCAGAGTCTGGAGCCTGCTTCGGATTCTGTGTCTCCCTCTCTCTCTGCCCTCCCCCACTCATGCTCTGTCTCAAAAATAAACATTAAAACAATTATTTTTAAATCCTAAACAGCTTTATTACTTCTGTAAGTTATTCTAGGATTGGAGAGAAAGAAATGGTTTAAATACCACATCACCTTGAGGCCATTAACACCTACACAGTTTTTATAGTTTTATAAAACATTTAGTTCTGAATGTCACTTAATATTCATAACAGTACTATAATTTGGCATCATTCTCATTTTACTCATTTACACATGAAGAAAGAGGTCAGGGAAAATAAGTCTTTGCGGTTACATCATGAAAAGGAAGCAGTTTGAGAAATACAGATGAACTCTCATTTCCCTCCCTATTCCAAATAATTTTATTCTAGAACATTCTTTAGTTTCCAATGAGAGAACAAAGTCTAAGAAGTTGTGAAAAATATGGATACATTTGACAAAGGCTTAGAGGAAAACTACAGGTTGGGGCACAGATATCTTTGCATTTATTTTCTTATTATTAATATCCTCACCAACACTTGGTATTGTTAGTATTGCTTATTTTAGCCAATTCTAATGGGTTACAAAGATTTTTCTCCTTTCTTCCAGAAGTTTTATGGTTTTTAGCTCTTTAAATTAGGTTATTATCCACTTCAAGCTAATTTTTGTGTGTGATATGAAGGTTGAAGTCAAGGTTCTCACTCCCCCCCACCCATATTTATATCCAGTTCTAGAACCATTTCCTAAAAAGACTATCACTTCTACATTAAATTACCTTGGCATTTTAGTAAAAAAATCAACTGACTATACCTATAGGACAATTTCTGAATATTCTATTCCATTGCTTTATGTCTATGCTTATGCCAATGCTACACAACTTTGTTTATTGTAACTTTATTGGCAATAATCAAACCATATTTCCCAATTCTTTTTACTTACTTCACTGTGCTAGATTATCTTTGCAGATAAGATCTACATACTTTTAAATGCTTTCCTGGATCTCACACCTACTCCCTCAGACCCACCATCCCCAAGGTTTGGGTCAAAATTATGCCAATTATGAGATCTTGGGAATTCCAAAAGGGCAATTCAAAATGAAGTTCAGAGAAAAAGGTTGTGGGTCTAGGCAGATAAGGAGTATCTGTCCCAAAAATCACATTTAAAAATAGGGAAGATGGGCCTTTTTTTTTTTTTTTTTTTTTTTTTTTTGAGATTACCAATCAACTTTGTCCCTCCTTGGGAAGCATTTTTAAGTTTATTAACTTCCCAAAGGTTTCTTTTATCAATAATTTAGGCTGTTCTTCTGTGTACTGTGACTAGGACTACTTTACTTCATATGAACTGGCTGTTCTCATTTGTCTTTATTCCTAATTCAACACACATTTTCCCCTGAAATCGTTAAGCAGATTATTATCTCTAAAACAGTTTCTATTTTTTTAATATTTATTTTTGGGAGAGAGAGTGTGAGCAGGGGAGTGGCAGAGAGAGGGGGACAGAAAAGTTGAAGCAGGCTCTGCACTGACAGCAGCAAGCCCAAGGCAGGGCTCAAACTCACAAATTGTGAGATCATAACCTGACCTGAAGTTGGATGCTGAGCCAACTGAGCTGCCCAGGTGCCCCTAAAAGAAAATTTCTAAGATTTAATCTGAGATCCACATAGTAGTCAATCAATGCCTCTCCCTTTTCCTTCTCATCTGTTACTATACACAAATATACATTCATTCCAAAGGTCCATTTCCCCCAAAAAACATTTCCCCTTTACCCCTGCCCCTTTGTACCTAAATAATAGGTAAGCAAATATGTTTTAGTTCCAAAGTGTAGTGCACCTAATCCAGGAAATCTTGTGTGCCACATGAGAAAAGCTTAGCATGTAATGAAAAATGGGGGGTGGGTGGGGAGACACACTTGGCAGTGGCAGGGCACACACTGACTGACTTAGACTGCCTAATTATTTATATCCTATTAAAAGAAATGTGGTAAGCTGATGAAAACACACTTTAAACCCTCAGGCAAGGCTGAATATACAAAAAACACTTAGACTGTAAAAGAGAGGCTGTCAACAAGTTGGGGATAAAACTGTTATTTGGAAAGTTACTATAGGAATGAAGAACAGTACCTTAGCTGACTGTGGTGTTGAGAAATTTAGCCAAGCAGGAACAAAGTCATGCTGCGCCATTTAGGTCCAGTGTCTCTTTTCAGCAAGGTGAGGCATCCAACCTCATGGCCAGGATCTGAAAATGAGAAAACTCTAATCACTTATGCTTGCAAGACCTGGATACCAATGTACAAAAGAATCTGATTACTCTAAGATCCTCTCTTTATAAAAAGACCTACCCTCTGAGCCTCTCTAAGACTACTTATCAGACATACCTCAAAATTCTAAACAGGAGCAGCAGTCCATGAATATATGAGTATGAAAAACACATGAACAGAAAAAGGTGACATAAACCTGGAAGGTTATGAATTCTTGAGTTTTATGAGAAGAACCTTAAGAATAAACACCTGGGGTGCCTGGGTGGCTCAGTCAGTTAAGCATCTGATTCTTGGTTTTGGCTCAGGTCATGATCTCACGGTTTATGAGTTTCAGCCCTGCATCGGGCTCTGCACTGACAGTGTGGAGCCAGCTTGGGATTCCTTGCTCTCAAAAAATAAACATTTTAAAAACAAATAGCGAAAGGTTTGAAAAAACCAAAAAGAATAAACACCTACTTAAAACTACTGATTCTTATGAAAAGATTAACCTGCTTCAGGTACTCAGGCAAATTGTGAAAAAGCAGTAGAAAAGACCTTCCTAGAGAAGGAAGATGCAATCTCTCGAAGAGTTATTCTTGGGGTGCCTGGGTGGCTCAGTGGGTTAAGTGTCCGACTTTGGCTCAGGTCATGACCTCACAGCTTGTGAGTTCGAGCCCCGTGTCAGGCTCTGTGCAGACAGCTCAGAGCCTGGAGCCTGCTTCAGATTCTGTGTCTCCCTCTCTCTGTGCCCCTCCCCAACTCACGCTCTCTCTCTCAAAAATAAACATTAAACAACAAAAAAAGTTATTATATTTAGTTCACATTAATTTCCTCCAACACCCACAAGCATCAGTTTTCCTAAGAGATCCATTGGTGTCTCTAAACCATCCCACTAAAGATCTCCAAAATTAAATACACCAGAAAACAGTATGTATTTTCCATGATACAGATACATACACAGTCTTCTTCCAAAGTTAGATATAGGAGAATATTTACCCCAGAGTGTAACCTCTGTGGTCCTGTTTCCCAAACTCCTTGAGTCTGCCAGCTGGATTTCCCACGAGGTTGTCTTGTTAAAAGGGTGCTTAAATAGGCTGGCCAGCAGCACGCCTTGTGATAAAGCACAAGGAAGCCAGACTCTGTGTGGATCACTCTCAGTCCCCTCAATTGCTCATCTTTAACTATCTAATTCCTGACACGTTTCCAAAAAGGGGAAAGGGAAAGGGGAAGGGGGAAGGGGAACATAAAAAGTATTTGTTACATTTAAAAAATGGGGGGAAGGGGAAAGAGCTGTGTCTACGTTCACCTCATTCAACTTCCTTGAGTGACGGCACTATGATGTTGTTTAAATAGATAATACATGGACATCTGCACATTGAGTGCAAACACTGTTCATAACAAGGTCATAGCTAGAAAGACAGGTTAACTCATGTGTGGGCAAATAATGCCATCAAAGCAATAGTCAAAAATATAACATTAAAGAGTTATAAAAGATCTTCTGAACAATCAATTCTAAGGGCAAAACATCCACATGACAAAGTCCTTAATTTACAAATCTCATTATTCCTACACAGCTGCTAAAAAGTATGCAGATATTTATATCTGTTTTAATATTCAAAATCTAAGGGCATAAGAAATCTTGTTTGTTTTTAATCAGACAAGAACTTGATATATGTTTCCCTCTAAAGAATAGCAGCTCTCAAGGCAAATTTCTTTGTTATATAAAGCTCCCAAATGTATCTTCTATTTCTTTGGTCTTCACTATTTATAAATTCACAGCAAAATTAAAACAAGCAGAAGGAAAGAAATTAAGGAGTAGTTAAGGAGTAAAACAGTTCCAACGCTGAGGTTTTTCTCTCTTCAGTTTGCTGTATTTCACTTGTTCTGCCTCTCCTGAAGACTGAACTGAGCTGGAGGGTACTATGAAGAATCTTCTACTGCTTCAGTAGAGTAGTCACTTTTTATTTTGGATCCATTTCCATCATTTTTCAATCATTTAAAGGCCACAGGAATCTATCACTATAAGTGAAAAAGCAAAATAACACTGTATCACAAGAGGCAAAATCATTATTACATATAATTGCTAAAATGAGACACAGTCAAATGATCAATCAATAAAAGGTAGTAGTAGTTAAAACTTTTAGGTCCAACTTAGACATTAATTTAATGTGTCACCGCCTATAGCAACAAAATAACTGGCTATAATTCTTTTAAGGATTTTAGACAAGTCAGCTGAACAGTGTCTGTTGTTTTATATAACCATACCTGTAATTAGCTATCAAAGGTAATTCAGAAATGCAAATTAATGAGTTTGTTAGAGTTAACATTTTCTCTCGTACATGAGAATAACTTGCTCTAAGTAATAAAAAAGCCATATAACTTGCTTATTACCACAGTCATCAACTAATACCAACCACAGCTTGATCCTTAAAAATAAGACATCTGTCATAGTATTCCTGATATATGATACATATTTTTAGATACCTAGTTATCAACTGAGAGACTTAGGCTCTTAGGCTCTGACTTACGATATACTGTAAGAGAGAACACAAATATTTCTTAGGCAAATTCCCATCATTCTTCCAGGGGCTAGATAAAAATTTTTTGATATAAGAGGAGGCTTGCATCTGTAGGCAACTCTGGTCTACACTGGTACAAAGTCTAGTTTTGGAGGATATTTCTCATATAATAAATTGGCAGCCTTGCTCTACTATTTTAAGTTCACGGGGATAGGAAATACCAAATTCAGGGCAGTAAATACCTCTGTGAGGAAAGGAAAGGAATCAAAAAGAGGACTTGGATGGCTTTAATTACATCTGTAATACTTTATTTCTTAAAGTGAGTGATACATACATCACTACTCACTCTACACTTTTTTTTTTTAATTTACCAGCTTAAAGGATATGAATCAACAGCCAGCTGGAAGATATGCATAAGGTGATGAAAGTATGCAGAGCTTCTAAGCTCTCTCCAGGTGCACCACTCTCCCCAATCTCTATGTGTTCACCATTCTCTACACTTTTTATATACTTAAAATACTTGAAACAGTAGTAACAGAACAAGCATACAGCAAGTTATGTATTGGGTGATGGGTACTAAGGAGGGCACCTGTTGGGATGAGCACTGGGTGTTGTATGGAAACCATTTTGGCAATAAATTTCATATATTAAAAAAAAAAAAAAGTTATGTAAAAGATGGGCGTGCAGCGGCACCTGGGTGGCTCAGTTGGCTGAGCATCCAGCTTTTGATTTCAGATTGGGTCATGATCTTATGGTTCGAGAGTTTGAGCTCCGCATTGCGCTATGCACTGATGGTGCAGAGCCTGCTTGGGATTCTCTTTTGCCTTCTCTCTGCCCCTCCCCCACTTCTCTCTCCCTCTCTCAAAATTAAACAAACATTAAGAAAAAAAGATTTGAATGCAATTTATAACGTACACACACACACACCCCCCAATCACCCGGAGTATATATATTCCTTCAGTACACATAGAAGTCATAAAAACTGACCTTATACTAGCTAGAAGTCTCCAAAGAATAAAACATTCTATGTTCTCTAACCATACTGTATTAAACTTAGAAAATGACATTCTTTTGCAGTTCCCATTCTCCTTCCCCCTCCTGAAAAGATCCTGTCCAAAGTCATTAGGTGGGGTCAAGCAAGGTCAGATCTATAGATCTATGGCAGAGGCCCATGTCAGGGTGCTGGGGCCTAATCAGGATGTGAAGTGTGTCCACGAAGGGTGGAAGACAGGGTAATGTGTGTATGGCAGCAGCCCAGTGAAGAATGTCAGAGCCTGCTGTTTCCTGTTAGGAAACGTAAGGCAAAAGTCCTAGTAGGAGGGCAGCCCAATTCAAAGTGCAGGAGCCTGAGTAGAATAAGGAAGCCATCCCGGCAGAGGGACAAGGCCAAGCAAGTTGAGGACTTCCATGCAGCAAGATGCTTTGCACAGGTATTGTAACCTGGGTGAAGTGAGGAAGGAATTAATGTAAGGGAGGAGGTGGTAACTGGAGTTTAGTTACATACTGGGAATTGATCAAAAAGTAAAAAGTATTAAGGAAAAACAGGAGTCAGATTTCTTACTGTGGGAGAAAGGAGGCAATGACAAAATTTCAAAACACACAGAATTACAAAAACCACTATGAATACATCTTCAGTATAACTGGTAGAGCAGTACTTAATGGAAAATAAGCTTAAAGAATACTTTTTTATGGACTTCAAGCTGTATTACAAAGCTGTAATCATCAAGACAGTATGGTACTGGCACAAAAACAGACACTCAGATCAATGGAACAGAATAGAGAACCCAGAAATGGACCCACATACGTATGGCCAACTAATCTTTGACAAAGCAGGAAAGAATATCCAAAGGAATAAAGACAGTCTCTTCAGCAAGTGGTGCTGGGAAAACTGGACAGCAACATGCAGAAAAATGAACTTGGACCACTTTCTTACACCATACACAAAAATAAATTCAAAATGGATGAAAGACCTAAAATTAAGACAGGAAGCCATCAAAATCCTCAAGGAGAAAGCAGGCAAAACCTCTTTGATCTTGACCACAGCAACTTCTTACTCAACAGGTCTCTGGAGGCAAGGGAAACAAAAGTAAAAATAAACTCTTGGGACCTCATCAAAATAAAAAGCTTTTGCACAACGAAGGAAACAATCAGCAAAACCAGAAGGCAACCAACAGAATGGGAGAAGATATTTGTAAACGACATATCAGATAAAGGGTTAGTATCCAAGATCTATAAAGAACTTATCAAACTCAACACCCAAAAAACAAATAATCCAGTGAAGAAATGGGCAAAAGACATGAATAGACACTTCTCCAAAGAAGACATCCAGATGGCTAACCGACACATGAAAAAATGCTCAACATCACTCATCATCAGGGAAATACAAATCAAAACCACAACGAGATACCACCTCACACCTGTCAGAATGGCTAACATTAACAACTCAGGCAACAACAGGTATTAGCTAGGATGTGGAGAGAGAGGATCTCTTTCTCTGGTGGTGGGAATGCAAACTGGTGCAGCCACTCTGGAAAACAGAGGCTCCTCAAAAAATTAAAAATAGAACTACCCTACGACCCAGCAACGGCACTACTAGGTATTTACCCAAGGGATACAGGTATGCTGTTTCGAAGGGGCACATGCACCCCAATGTTTACAGTAGCACCATCAACAATAGCCAAAGTATGGAAAGAGCCCAAATGTCCATCGATGGATGAATGGATAAAGATGCGCGCACACACACACACACACACACACACACACACACACACACACACACACACACACTGGAGTATTACTCAGCAATCAAAAAGAATGAAATCTTGCCATTTGTAACTACGTGGATGAACTGGAGGGCATTATACTAAGCGAAATTAATCAGAGAAAGACAAATATGACTTCACTCATATGAGGACTTTAAGACACAGAACAGATGAACACAAGGGAAGGAAAGCAAAAATAGTATAAAAACAGGGAGGGGGACAAAACATAAGAGACTCTTAAATATGGAGAACAAACAGAGGGTTACCGGAGGGGTTGTGGGAGGGGGGATGGGCTAAATGGGTAAGGGGCATTTAAGGAATCTACTCCTGAAATCATTGTTGCACTATATGCTAACTAATTTGGATGTAAATTAAAGAATAAAATAAAAAAAAAAAGAGAAAAGATACTGAAAATACTACATACAAAACAATATTTGTGTTAAAAAAAAAAAAGTTGCACAGCAATGTGAATGTACTCAATGCCAATTCACCTAATGCCACATACACTTAAAAATGGCTTAAAAGGTGGAGTGCTTAGGTGGCTCAGTCGATTGAGCGTCCGACTTTGGCTCAGGTCATGATCTCACGGTTTGTGGGTTCGAGCCCCGCATCGGGCTCTGTGCTGACAGCTCAGAGCCTGGAGCCTGCTTCAGATTCTGTGTGTCCCTCTCTCTCTGCCCCACCCCTGCTTGTGCTCTGTCTCTGTCTTTCAAATATGAATAAACATAAAAAAAAATTTTTTAATGGCTTAAAATGGTAAATTTTGTTATTTTACCACCAAAAAAAAAAAAAGGGGAAAAAAATTTAGACAATATATTTGTTATTGCTTGATTAGCCACAGAGTGTTTCCAGAATGCTACACAAGAAGCTGATAAGGGCTGCTTTGAGGAAGGCAGCTATGCTCACCACTATACCACCAATGCTGGCAAGGGCTGCTTTGAGGGAAGGGAAAGTGGGGGTCATATTTTCTCTGTATATCTATGTATACCTTTTGGACTTTGAACTATGTGAATGCATTAGCCAGCAACAAATAAACAAGATAAATTTTAAAACAAAAAAAACAAAACAAAAAACCCATACATCAACCAAAAAACTTATATCCATAATAATGATTTTTCAAAAATGAAGGGTATTGAATTTTTTTTCTTAAACCAGAAAATAACATGTTAGAACACTATTAATGAAAACATATCATAACTGAATTTTATTGGTAATAGTTCAGATAAAATGGGAAAAAATAAAGAAAATCTATCAAGGAAAAAAAAAGAATATTTAAATAAATGAAAAAAAAAAAAAGACTAGGGGCACTTGGGTGGCTCAGATGGTTGAAGGACTCACCCTGAATTTCAGCTCAGGTCATGATCCCAGAGTTATGGAATGGAGCCCCACATCAGGCTACACATTCAATGTGGAGCCTACCTGAGATATTCTCTCTCTCTCTCTCCCCCTCTCCTCTTGCCCCTCTCCCTTGCTTCCACTCTCTCTTTCTTAAAACATCCACACACACACACACACACACACACACGACTAAAACCAAACTGACACAAAACATTTTTATCAAGATGATGGAAAAAGAACAGTAAGGGATGCCTGGGTAGCACAGGGTTAAGCATCTGACTCTTAATCTTGGCTCAGATCATGATCTCACGGTTCATGAGTTTGAGCCCCACATCAGGCTCTGTGGAACCTGGTTGGGATTCTGTCTCTTCTCTCTACCCCTCCCTCCTTGTGCGTGCACGCACTCTCTCTCAAAATAAATAAATAAATAAATTTTAAAAAAGAAAAAGAGCAATAAAGCAAACCAAAAGGGGTGCCTGGGTAACGCTCAGCCAGTTAAGCATCCAACTTCAGCTCAGGTCATGATCTCACATTTGTGAATTCAAGCCCTGCATCTAGCTCTCTGCTGTCAGTGCTGAGCCCACTTCAGATCCTCTGTACCCTCCCCTCTGTCCCTCTCCTGCTTGTTGTATGCATGCGCGCTCTCTCAAAAATAAATAAAAATTTAAAATAAAGCAAACCAAAGAAACAGAAGCAAAAAAGGTAAAACAATAGAGATGATTTATAATTAATTTATAGTTACAAAAAATGCAACAGATTAAGAAATATTATGAGCAAAATAATTATCATGAGCAATTTATATGCTAATAAATTTGAAAATCGTACACCAGATAATTTCTATTACATGATGAATCTGGCATAGTAAAAAAACTTAAATAGACCTGTATATACTGTTACACACACCAAAGACACTTAAATGTGAATCAGAAAATGCCCCTTTTCAAAAGGGTCTGAGGTGAAGGAAGCTCAATCTCTGCGTGGAATTTGCTCTTGGTTAGCAAAGAGGTGCCTTGTTAGTGAGCTGGGACAGGTTGGTTAGCACTTTGGCCCACAACTAAAGTTTGGGACCAGACTGCACAAAAGGAATAGCTAATTCAAGGACAATCCCTTGATTTGATTCAGTGGCCCAGTCTAGAGATTTTTAAAATCACGACTGATTGCAAGACACACTCTGGGAAAGACCAGCATTTAATATAAACAAATTAAAGGAAGCCAATTCACACAGTATTTAGGAAGGAAAATAAGCAGGACTTCATAATTAATGGGATACGGGAGTGGGTGTAAAGGAGAAACAGGTTCCTTTCTAGTTTGTACAACTACATAGATGACCATCATATCATTTGCTAATATAGGGAATAAAATGCTGAATCTTCCTTCAGTGTAATTCAGTTTTTGTTTGTTTTTTAAGATTTTATTTTAAAGTAATCTCTACACCCAACATGGGGCTCAGACCCACAACACTGAGACCAAGATTTGCATACTCCACCAACCGAGCCAGTCAGGCACTCCTAGAGTTGTTTTTATATATGTCTATACCTACAACTCCCAGTAATAAATGTAATGTCCATGTAATAGGTTTTTATGGAAAGACGTAACTGCTACATGCTTTTTGTCTTAAAGAATTTTGGCTTAAACCACAGAGAATGTGAAATTCAAGGCAGGGAGATGAACCACCCATTAGGTTATTAAGCTGTTAGACACAAAGGAAAAATGCCTCAATTTTTTTTTTTTTAATTTTAAAAATGTTTATTTGAGAGACAGAGACAGAGTGTGAGCGGGTGAGGGGCAGAGAGGGAGGGAGACACAGAATCCAAAGCAGGCTCCAGGCTCCACGCTATCAGCACAAAGCCTGACGCGGGGCTCAAACTCACACACCGTGAGATCATGACCTGAGCCGAAGTCAGACGCTCAACCGACCGAGCCACCCAGGTGCCCCCCAAAAATGCCTCAATTTTAAACATGAGCAGTTCCTTTGCAGACCCGAGTAAGCATGTTCCTCCAGTCTTCCAACTGATGCTTATATACCATCTTTTCAGTCAATTCTCAATTCCAAATTTCTGTAACAGACTCCCAGTTGAGACAGTGATTGCAGAAGAAATATTAATTGGCAATGCTTTGCTACTGGTATGAAAATTCTAAAGCTATCATATATCTCTTAACAATTCCCACCATCCTCAATAAACACCACACCTAGGATGTAAAGTTATTATACAAAAGTGTGGTCCGTACACGCATGTGCAAAGTATGTGGTCGGGAGAAGATGGATGACAAATGGGAGTGTTTAGTAAAAGGCAACAAATAAAAGAAGAAAAGAGGTGAGATAAAAAAAAAATTCCTGTTCTGAAAGCTAAAGACTAAAGAGAAACATGATAAAATGCCAATAATGGTTTTATTAGGATGGTGGAACTATGGGCATTTTGTTTTATCTTCTTTATTAGTCAACATTTTTGGAATGAAATTACTTTGTTCTGCAATTTTTTATAAAATTTTATAAAGTTCTCTGCTGATGCCTTTTGGAGCTGTGGCCATTTTTCTAGAGTGAGTAATTGAAGGGGCTTCTGCTTAACCACTGACAGATTCTGAAAAGGAAAAATTTCATCACTTAAAATTTTCTTAGAACTTTTTAAAAACATTGTACAAGACTAAATTAGAGGGGAAATTATGATTTAAAATTATATATATTACATATATATTTTATATATATAAAGTTTATTTTCAGAGAGAGAGTGCACGTGGGGGAAGGGCAGAGAGGGGGACACAGAATCCAAAAAGGGCTCGTTGTTGACAGCGGCAAGCCTGACGCGGGGCTTGAACCCACGAAATGCAAGATCATGACCTGAGCCAAAGTCAGATGCTTAACCAACTAAGCCACCAAGGCACCCCATAAGATATATATTTTTAAATATGAGACATCAAGTATGTGGTCTGGATCTCAGAAAGGTCTGTTCTGGAGACAGAATTTTGGCAACTATCAGTATCTGGTAGATGATGCTTAACTTCAGAGGAGATGAGATCTAGGGAGACTATATGGATATAAATAGTTTTGAAGCGCTGTCTATTCCATCCCTCAGTTTCCATTTCTATTTGTCACTCCAAGATCCAATTACTCACCAATAAGAAAATTGGTTTCATAGGCACTACTAGTCTCTTCCATCCTCTGCCTCAGCCTCTACTCCTGGCTGCTAGATCTCTCTTCCTAAATCTAGGTTCAAATTATATCACAACACTGGCTGAGAAATTTTATCTTCCTACCAACTACAGAATAGGATTTAAGTTCCTCAGTCTAATAGTCAGAAATAAATGTTTCCTCACAAGTAATCCCCTCTGAAATCTGCAAAGGACTTTGTGCCTTCTAATGTACTTAACATTTACCCCTTCCAGTATAGATATAAATGTTGATCTTAACTCCCAAGCAGGCCAAAAACCTATTAGCTTCTATAATCCTGCCTTGCCTTTTTTTGAAACTCAATAGCATCTAACATAGTCTCCAGCATGTGGTAAGGATTCAAAGGTTTAATGAATTTTTTACAAATTACAATAAAGCAAGGATGCAGAAAATTGGAACCTTCATATACTTCTGGTAGAAATATAAAATGGTGTAGCTGCTGAAAACAATTGGCAGTTCTGGGGCACCTGGGTGGCTCAGTTAAGCATCTGACTTTGGCTCAGGTCATAATCTTACCACTCATGAATTCAAGTTCCGTGCTGGGCTCTGTGTTGACAGCTCAGAGCCTGGAGCGTGCTTTGGATTCTGTCTCTCCCTCTCTCTCTGCCCTTCCCCTGCTCGCTCTCTCTCTCCTTCAAAAATAAATAAACGTTAAAAAAGGAAAAGAAAAAAAAAAAAAACAAACAATTGGCAGTTCTTCAAAAAGTTAAACATGGAGTTACCATATGACCTAACATCTCTACTCCTAGATACATGTCCAAGAGAAATGAAAAGATATGTACACACAAAAACTTGTGATATTCACAGCAGCTTTGTTCACAATAGCCAAAGTAGAAACAACCCAAATGTCCACAAACAGATGAAAAAATATAATGTGGTATATCCATTTAATAGATTATTGAGCTATAAAAAGGAACAAAGTACTAATACATGCTACAACATGGATGAACCTTGAAAACTAAAAGAAACCAAATACATAAAAGGACACATACTATATGACTCCATTTATATGAAATATCCAATCCATAGAGACAGAAAACAGATTAAGTGGTTACCAGGGGCTGGAGGGAGTGTGACTACTTAATGAATATGAGGTTTATGTTTGGAATAACGAAAAAGTTCTGCAACTGGATAGTGGTGACTGTTATAAAACACTGTGAATGTACTTAATGGCACCAAATTGTATATACTTTAATATGGTTACAGTGGGGGCACCTGGCTGGCTCAGTCAGTAGAGCATGTGACTCTTAATCTCAGGATCATGAGTGCAAGCACAACATTGGGCATGGAGCCTACTTAAATTAAAAAAAAAAAAAAAATGGTTGCAATGGTAAATCTTATGTTAAGTGCATTTTGCCACAATTTAAAAGTATAATAAGGCAGCTAAGTCAAAAGAAATAGTCAATATTAAATATAAACAGGGGAGCCTGAGTGGTTTAGTCGGTTAAGCGTCTGACTTCAGTTCAAGTCATGATCTCACGGTTCATGAGTCCGAGCCTCGCATTGGGCTCTGTACTGTCAGCACTGAGCCTGCTTCAGATTCTTTGTCTCCCTCACCCTCTGCCCCTCCCCCACTTTCATGAATGTGCTCTCTCCCAAAATAAACATTAAAAAAAAAAAATAGAGAAACAAAGCTATTTAAAAATAAATAAATACAAACAATGCTCTCCATTAAAAAAAATTTTTTTTCAACGTTTATTCATTTTTGAGAGATGGAGAGAAACATAGCATGAGGGGGAGAGGGGCAGAGAGGAAGGGAGACACAGAATCCGAAGCAGGCTCTAGGCTCTGAACTGGAGACCGACACGATGCTCAAACCCACAGACTGAGATCATGACCTGAGCTGAAGTTGGATGCTCAGGTGTCCCAATGCTCTCCATTTTTATTCAGGTTTTATCTAAATGCTTTAGCTCTCTCCCTATAACATGTATATCAGAAATATCTGTACCTGAATACTTGACCCAAACACACACTCATAAACATTTGTTGAATATTTTACCTTTCCCAAACCTGTAACTTATCAGGCATTTCATATATGCCTGGCAATTTGCAAAGTACTTCACAACATGATCTAATTTTATCCTTTATAATTAAGCTTGTAATGCAAGTAGAGGATGTCCCTGCCAAGGGACCTTCCCTCAATCTCTTCTTCTACCTTAGGCTCCCTTTATCACTCTGATCTCAGTCAGTCATTTTCTCCACAGTCCAGCAGTGTCGCCATCTACTACTCTTGGTAACTTCTACCTCTTTCTACACTGGTTTCACTGCAACTAACAAAAAAACACACCCACTTCTCCCCCAACTTTGAACAAAACCCCTTCCTAGAGTCTGTATTTCCCTCTAGGTATTTAAGTTCACTTCCCCTCATTCTTTTTTTAAGTTAGTTAATTTATTTATTTATTTTGAGACAGAGACTGTGCGAGTGGGGGAGGGGCACAGAGAGAATCCCATGCAGACCCTGCATTGACAGTGCAGAGCCCTATGTGGGGCTTGAACCCACGAAACTGTGAGATCATGACTTGACTGAAACCAAGAGTCCGATGCTTAACCGACTGAACCACCTAGGCATCCCTCCCTTCATTCCTTTTTTTTTTTTTAGTGCTTATTTTTGAGATAGAGAGAGAGATAGTGCGAACAAGGGAGGGGCAGAGAGAGGGAGACACAGAATCTGAAGGAGGCTCCAGGCTCTAAGCTGTCAGCACAGAGCCCAGTGCGGGACTCGAACTCATGAACCATGAGATCGTGACCTGAGCTGAAGCTGGATGCCCAACCGACTGAACCACCCAGGCACCTCCCCTCTTCATTCTTAATAAACTTACATAGACAGCAGCGTATCCCTTAGCCTTCATTTTATCACCCCCCCTTTATTCCTCAGTCCACAGCAAATTATTTTTCCCTCATAATTTCAAACACAACTCTGAACACATATGTCCTTCTAATTCCAAAATCTGATGAGTAGCTCCCAGTTTATCTCTAAAGGAAAGCTGTGCTATTTCACACGTTGCTTTGAAGAATAAACCAAATATTAAAAATGAGAAACACATTACACTGATTCTTAGTCAAAGGATGGATTAAACTAAATACAAAGCCAGATACATTATTTACTCCTATTCGGGAAGAATTCTTAAAATAAAACACTGATCTATGTCACTCCTAACATTCACTTTATCCTTTTGCTCCTTCCTCCCATGGACATCAGGGAAGCCATCCATTCCAGAGGTTAACAACAAGAAAAAACTGAGGCAGCCTCTAAAATGTTAAGGGACTTATCCAAGGTAACACATCTAATAGGCAGCTAGGTCAGGGCTGGAATCAAGCCTTCTAACTTCACTGCCTTCTGCATTACACTGTGGATCTTCTTAAAAAATTAATTAATTAACTCATTTGAGAGAGAAAGAGCACACAAGCAGGGGAGAGAGTTAGAGAATCTTAAACAGGTTCCATGATCAGCACAGAGCCCAACATTGGGCTCAATCTAACAACCACAAGATCATGACCTGAGCTGAAATCAAGAGTTGGACACTTAACCTACAGAAACACCCAGGTGCACCTACACTGCAGCTCTTAGTCTCCAGTCATAAAATAATTCCTAAAATTAGGGGCACCTGAGTGGCTCAGTTGGTTGGGTGTCCAACTTTGGCTCAGGTTGTGATCTCACGGTTCGTGGGTTCAAGCCCGTGTGGGGCCCTGTGCTGACAGCTCAGAGCCTGGGGCCTGCTTCGGATTCTGTGTCTCCCTCTCTCTCTGGCCCTCCCCCCACTCACACTCTCTCTCTCTGCCTCTCAAAAATAAATAAAAATGTAAAAAGATAAATAAATAAAAAATAAAAAAAATTCCTAAAATTAGAAAAATAAAACAAGCTCCTTAAAGTCTTATGGAGCAAATGTACTAAACAAGGATTTTAACTTAAATATAGCGGTTTTTGTCTTTCTTTTTGTACTCCTCTCATTATTTGTCTGTGTCAGTAGAGTCTGGCATCCTAGCAAAACTGAAAGACTTGAAAAATACGTTTTTGTGATAAGAAAAAAACCACATAATGAAATGTGGCTAGTAAGCACATGGTTCCTCATCTTAATAAAACTACAGGGGTACCTGGGTGGCTCAGTCAATTACGTGCCTGACTTTGGCTCAGGTCATGGCAGTTCACGAGTTCCAGCCCACCATTAGAGTGCCACTGAATCCTGATCCTGTCTCCCTCTCTTTCTGTCCCTCCCCCACTCGCACTCTATCAAAAATAAATAAACATTAAAAAAAAAAAAGATTATCAGGATTATGCCAAAAGACTGGCTAAAAGGCGTAGTAGACTTGGAAGACTTTGAAGGGAACCTCCCTATTTTTTACTTCCATATGCTCACTTCTTTAAAACTGTTCTGCCTAAGGCGGCACCTATAATCAAGGCATCATGTTGGTTCTTTTTTCCCATCTCCCTGGTTCAAAAGTGTTCTTCTCACCCATCTTACTGTGGTGTACTACCTTAAGTGTATTAAAAAGAAAAATAAAAAATCTTTTGATTGATGTCGGGAGTATTCTGATTGTTGAGTGTGATGACAGGAATTTCTGTTTAATGGCCTTGTCTCTTGGGTCCCTATTATGAAAGAATGCCTTGGTTCTGAGAGCACAGAGAATGTGGGTAAGATATAGAACATTATTTCATGTAGGTAACCGACTCAGCAATACTCCTTGTAAAGCATGCTGGGAAAATGAATCTACTGTGAAACTCAGCAAGGACTCATACTGTGCCTAAAACTGTGTCTAAGCTACACTAAGAACGTGTCCCAGTTTCACATTTCACATGATTCCAAGCTATTGAAAAGGTCCAAATTTACTTCCAAGAGATCAATGTTATATATTTGAATAAAAGGAACATAAAGTTTGAAAACATGTTTTTAAAAAAGAAATACAAACACATGTTAAGGTTTACATTACCTTTTTTTTTTTTTTTTAGTGTTTATTTTTGAGAGAGAGAGAGCAGGAGAGGGACAGAGTGTGAGAGGGAGAGGGGCATAGAGAGAAGGAGACACAGAATCCGAAGCAGGCTCCAGGCTCTGAGCTGTCAGCACAGAGCATGATGCGGGGCTTAAACTCGTGAACCCTGAGATCATGACCTGAGCCGAAGTCGGACACCTAACTGACTGAGCCACCGAGGCACCCCAAATCTATATTCATTTTTAAGTGCAAATCTTTTGTTACTGTCATAAATGAAGCATACTCATTCCTACCATATAGTTATTTGCTTAATTTAAAGTGACTTTGTGAATTATACTGTTTAAAAAAGTTCCTAGCAAAATAAATTATACTCTTAAAAACAGAACACCTACATCTACACATTAGGGAGGACAACTGTTTCTGAAATGCAACCTAGGATATAATGCCTTAAACTTATAAACAACAAAATACACTTCATCTAATTCCAATAATTTCTCTCTCTCAGATGCTGACATCCCATTTTAATTCTAAAGCATAATTATAAGCACATCTTCAACCATTAAATTTCTATTTCTAGTGCTTGCTTCAGCTTTAATATAATTTTTTTAATACTCAATGGGAAAAATCCACAAATACTCAGTATCTACCTTTTAACCAATCTTGTGTTTAATTTTAGATTCATAAACAAAACTCCTTTATAGTCATTTGGTAAGTCTTCTTTAGTAAAGGTTTTTCGGTCTACCTTTTAGAAACTGAGAAATGTAATGACTGGGTAACAAATCATTGAACACACAATCTGTGTTTACAATCTGTGTACAGGCATACTTTGGAGATATTGCAGATTCAGTTCCAGACCACGCAATAAAGCAAATATTGCCATAGAGCTGGTCAAACGAATTTTTTGGTTTCACAGTGCACATAAAAGTTGTTTACACTAGGGTTGCCTGGGTGGCTCAGTCAGTTAAGCATCTGACTCTTGATTTCGGCTCAGGTCATGATCTCACAGTTTGTGAGAGCTGCATGGGGCTCTGCACTGACAGCGTGGAGCCTATGTGAGATCCTCTCCCCACCTCCCTCTTTCAAAAATAAATAAACTTTTTAATAAAAGTTGTCTACAATATACTGTAGTCTATGAAGTGTGCAGTAGTATTATGTCCAAAAAAATAATGTACATATAGCTTATTGAAAGTACTTTATTGCTAAAAATGCTACCCGTCATGATTTTTCAACCAGTCATTATCTTTTTGCTGGTGGAGGGTCCTGCCTTGGATGTAGGTGCAGCTTCTGCATCAGCACTTGCTGCTGCACCTTGTACTTTGTTATGGAGATGACTACTTCTGCTAGCTTTGAACTTTTCTTCTGCAAGAATTAGGGTCGGGGCATGTGGGTGGCTCAGTCGGTAGAGCATGCAACTTCGGCTCAGGTCATGACCTCGCAGTTCTTGAGTTCTTGAGTTCTTGAGTTCGAGCCCCACCGTCAGGCTCTGTGATGACGGAGCTTGGAGCCTGCTTGGGATCCTGTGTCTCCCTCTCTCAACCCCTTCCCCACTCATGCTGTCTCTGTCTCTCAAAGATGAATAAATGTTAAAAAAAAAATTTTTTTTTTTAATTAAAAAAAGAATTAGGGTCTTGTTCTGGATTAGGTTTTGGCATAAGGGAGTGTTATGGCTGGTTTGATCTTCTATTTAGACCACTCAAACTTTCTCCATGCCAGCAATAAGGCCATTCCACTTTCTTATCATTCAGCTGTTTGTTGCAGTAGCACTTTTAATCTCCTTAAAGAACTTTTCCTTTGCATTTACAACTTGGCTGTCTGACACAAGGGGTCTAGCTTTTGGCCTATCTTGGGTTTCGACATGCCTTCCTCATTATGCTTAATCATTTCTAGCTATTGATTTAAATATTTATTTTATTTTATACTTTAGAGAGAGCAAGAGCATTCAAGCAGGGAAGAGGGGCAGAGAGAGTGAGAGAGAATCCCAAGCAGGCCCTGCACACTGAGTATGATTCATTCTCTCTCTCTCTCTCTCTCTCTCTGCCGCCCCTCCCCCCACTCGTGTGGATGTGCTCTCTCAAAATAAAGATTAAAAGGGGCGCCTGGGTGGCTTGGTCGGTTGAGCGTCGGACTTCGGCTCAGGTCATGATCTCACGGTCCGTGAGTTCAAGCCCCGCATCAGGCTCTGTGCTGACAGCTCGGAGCCTGGAGCCTGTTTCAGATTCTGTGTCTCCCTCTCTCTCTGCCCCTCCCCTGTTCATGCTCTGTCTCTCTGTCTCAAAAATAAATAAATGTTAAAAAAAAAAAATTAAAAAAAAAAAAAAGATTAAAAAAATAATAATAAAGTGAAACACCTGCTATTCTTACTTTCACTTGGACACTTATAGGCCATTGCAGGTTATTAATTGGCCTAATTTGAACATTGTTGTGTCTTGGAATAGGAACTCTGCCTGAGAAGGAAAGAAACAGGGGAGCAGTCAGAACACAGATATTTATTAAGGTAGCCTTCTTGTATGGGCATAGTTAGTGGTCCCCCAAAACAAGTACAATAGTAATAGCAAAGATCATTGATCACAGATCACCATAACAAATATAATAATGAAAAACTCTGAAATATGGCAAGGATTACCAAACTGACAGAGACACGAAAATCCTGTTGGAAAAGTGGCACCAAAAAACTTGCTCAACACAAGGTTGCCACAAATCTTCAGTTGGGAAAAAACACAGTATCTGTGAAGCACAATAAAACAAGGTATGCCTATATTCCACAGAATTGAAAAAAAGATATAACCTAGTTCTCAGCTAAAAGATCACTAAAAATAACTTTTGATGACAGACTATGAAAAGATTTTTGGTAAACAACTTGAGTTCAAAGAAGTGAGTGGCAATATGATATAACAAACCATGTATGGCATTCTTCGGTATCACATCCGTACAAAATATATAAAGACTTATACAACTCAATACTCAAAAAAAAAAAAAAATCCCATTAAAAAATTGGAAGAAGACATGAACAGACATTTCTCCAAAGACATCCAGATGGCTGACACATGAGGAAATGCAAATCAAAACTACAATGAGATATCACCTCACTCCTGTCAGAATAGCTAAAATCAAAATACAAGACAGGGCACCTGGCTGGCTCAGTTGGTTGAGCATGCAACCCTTGACCTTGGGGTCATGAGTTTGAGCCTCACACTGGGCATAGAGACTACTTTAAAAATAAAAATAGGGGCACCTGGGTGGCTCAGTCAGTTAAGCATCTGACTCTTGGTCATGATCTCACAGTTTGGGAGTTTGAGCCCTGCATCACGCTGACAGTGTGGAGCCTGCTTCGGATATTCTCTCTCTTCCCCCTCCCCTGCTTGTGTTCTCTCTCTCTCTCTCAAAATAAACAAACTTTAATAAAAAATAAATAAAAATACAACATAAGAAACAAGTGTTGGCAAGGACATGGAGAAAAAGGAACCCTTATGCACTGTAGGTGGGAATGCAAAGTGGTGCAGCCACTGTGGAAAACAGTACAGAGGTTCCTCACAAAGTTAAAAATAAACTACCTTATGATCCAGCAATCACACTACAGGGTATTTACCCAAAGAATGCAACACTAATTCAAAGGGTACATGCACCTCTATGTTTATAGCAGCATTATTCACAATTGCCAAGATACGGAAGCAACCAAATGTTCATCAACTGATGAATGGATACAGAAGATGTGGTATAAGGGTGACTGGCTGGCTCAGCTGGTGGAGCACGTGACTTGATCTTGGGGTTGTGAGTTAGAGCTTCACACTGGGTGTAGAGATTGCTTAATAAAACCTTAGAAAAAGATGTGGTGTGTATATATATATACATATACACATACACACACACACACACACACACACGAATATCATTCAGCCATAAAAAAGAATGAAATCTTGCCATTTGCAACAACATGGATAGAGCTAGAGAGTATAACGCTAGGCAAAATAAGTCAGAGAAAGACAAATACCATATCATTTCACACATGTGAAATTTAAGAAACAAAAACAAAAAAATAAGCAAAGGGAAGAAAATCAGAGAGAGAGAGACAAGCCAAGAAACAGATTCTTAATTACAGAGAACTGATGGTTACTAGAGAGAAGGGTGGAGGGATGGATTTAAATAGGTGATGGGGTTTAAAGAGTATACTTGTGATGAGCACAGGATGTTGTATGGAAGTGCTTAATCACTATATTGTATACCTGAAACTAACACTGTATGTTAACTGGAATTAAAATTTAATTTAAAAAATTAAAGAAAAATCACATCCATAAAAGTTAATAAAAAAGGGGGGGGGGAAGTAACTTGTTATTGTTTTCATTCTAGTAAGTAAGTTTTTCCTATAGCACGATTACCTATGTAACTTATCTTTAACTGTCACCCAATGAATCAAGCACAAAGAACGCTGTCTGGCACATAAGTGCTCAATATATATTTACTGAATGAGTGCATAATAAATAAATGAAAGGATTGCTGACCAAAAGGTAGTACAGTTTCACCTTCACAAGGTAATCTCATACTGCTTTGCAATGAGGTGTTAGCAATTTACATCACCAGTAGGGGTTATTTTAAGAGTTCCATCTGTTCCCCATCCTCACCAAGCTACATATTGCCAAACTGGCAGTTATTCTTTGTTCTGCTGGTGAGTATAAAATGATCACTTACTCTGGTCTTCATTTGCATCTTTTAATCTATTTATCATATCTTTGTTTCCTTTTTTTGTAAAATACCAATTTTTATCTTTTAAACATTCCTCCTTTGGTGGCTGATCTTTCTCTTACTTATCTGAAGTAAGAAAATTACAATAGATCCCAATCTTCTAAGTGTGGCAAATATCTTTTCCAACTTCATGGGTTATCTTTTGAGGAACACAAGTTCTAAATTTAAATGTAGTCATTTACCTATGTTGTCTTCTTAAAGCCAACTCTATTATAAATTATTTCTATATATGTATGGGTCTGTTTCCAGGTTTCTGTTCCACTGATCTATTTATCTATTCCCATGCTATTACCTCGTGTCTTAACTATTATGGCTTTATAATAAGATCTTAATATATAGTAGGCCAAGGCCCCCCCCCCCATACATATACCGTACTGAAGGCCCTCGCTATCCTTTCATGTATATTTTAAAACAAGCATGGGGGGCACCTGGGTGGCTCAGTTGGTTGAGCGTCCGACTTCAGCGCAGGTCATGATCTCACGCTCCGTGAGTTCGAGCCCCACGTCGGGCTCTGTGCTGACCGTTCAGAGCCTGGAGTACGCTTCCGATTCTGTGTCTCCCCCTCTCTCTGCCCCTCCCCTGCTCATGCTCTCTCTCTGTCTCTCAAAAATAAATAAAAACATTTAAAAAATAAATAAATAAAACAAGCATGGGATGGGAGGTTGTTATGACACTGCTTAGAACAGTAATGAGTCAATCTAGATCAATATGGGAAAAATATCTTTATGATAAATCTTCCAAATCATGAATATAGTCAATCTCTTACTTAGGTATTCTTTACATCTTCAATTGAACTTCTAAAATTTAAAAAAAAAAACAAAAAAACCTCTTACAACTCAACAATGAAAAGACAAATAACACAATTAAAAAGTGGACAAAGGATTTGAATAGACATTTCTCCAAAGAAGATATACAAATGACCACTAAGCATAAGAAAATGCTTAATCATTAGCCATGAGGGAAATGTAAATTAAAACCACAATGAGATACTATTTCACACCCACTAGAATGGTTGTAATAAAAAAGACAGACATAATAACAAGTGTTGCTGAGGATGTGAAAAACCAAAACCAACAGAAACTGCCAGTGGGAATGTATAATGGTGCAAGCACTGTGGAACACAGCTTCTCAAATAGTTAAACAGAATTACCATATAACCTAGCAATTACACTCCTAAAAAGATCTAAGAAAGATGTAAACATATGTTCACACAAAAACTTGTACCTCAATGTTCACAGCAGCATTGTTCATAATAAACAGCCACTGAGAGGTGACAATTCAAATGCCTATCAACAGATGACTGAATAAACAAAATACAGTCTCAACAGAACACAACCATAAAAACAAATTAAACACTGATACACAGTACAACATGGATGAACCTTAAAAACATTATGCTAAATGAGGAAAGTCATACATAAAAGACCATATACTATATAATTCTATTTATATGAAAACTCCAGAATAGGCAAATCCATAGAGAGAGGGGTTAGTGATTAGTGGTTGTCAGTTGATTAGTGGTTGCCTTAGGGCAAGGTGATTGCTGACAGTTATGAGGTTTCTTTATGGGGTGATGAAAATGTTCTAAAATTAGACAGTGGCAGTGGTTATACAATTCTATGAACATACTAAAAAAAATCACTGAATTGTACATTTAAAATGTGTGAATTTTAGGGACACCTGGGTGGCTCAAGTCAGTTGAATGTCCAACTGTGGCTCAGGTAGTGGTCTCGTGGTTTGTGAGTCTGAGCCCCTGATGAGTCTCGTTGCTGTTGGCATGGAGACCTGCTTTGGATCCTCTGTCACCGTCTCTCTGCCCCTCCCCAATGCATATGCACTCTATTTCTCTCTCTCAAAAATAACATTTAAAAATAAATAAAATGTAGGGGCGCCTGGGTGGCGCAGTCGGTTAAGCGTCCGACTTCAGCCAGGTCACGATCTCGCGGTCCGTGAGTTCGAGCCCCGCATCAGGCTCTGGGCTGATGGCTCGGAGCCTGGAGCCTGTTTCCGATTCTGTGTCTCCCTCTCTCTCTGCCCCTCCCCCGTTCATGCTCTGTCTCTCTCTGTCCCAAAAATAAATAAAAAACGTTGAAGAAAAAAAAAATTTAATAAAAATAAATAAAATGTAAAAATAAAACGTGTGAATTTCAGATTATGTAAATTAGTATCTCAATAAAGTAGCCTTAAAAAAAAATTAGGACAACAGTGGGGTTAAGTATCCGACTCTTGGTTTTGGCTCAGGTCAAGCAAGAACTTGTGGTTTTTGAGTTCAAGCCCCACATCGGGCTCTCTGCTGACAGTGCGCAGCCTGCTTGAAATTCTCTCTCTCCCTCTCTGTCTGCCCCTCCCCTGCTCGCTCTCTCTCTCAAAATAAATAAATAAACTTAAAAAAAATTAGGGTGACTGATGAGGGGCTGGGAACTTTTAGTGCACTATGCAAAGTATCTTCTCATTGCAAGAAAAGACGACTCATCATTAATATACGGATCAGACAACTATCACCTTAATCCAAAAATCAACCTTAGCATTATAAGTCAATGAGGTATTATGTATTTTATAATATGTATTTTTTTATTAAAAAATTTTTTATTTACTTTGAGAGAGTGCACAAGTACAGTAGGGGCAGAGAGCGGGGAGAGAGAATCCCAAGCAGGCTCTGCACTGTTAGCACAGAGCACAATGTAGGGCTCAAACTCATGAACCATGAGATCATGACCTGAGCCAAAACCAAGAGTTGGACACTTAACCAACTGAGCCACTCGTGTTTTATAATACTGTGCAGAACGAGATATAGCTATGATGTATTCTAGCCAAAAATATTTTGATGTTAATCTGTCAAGTTTCTACATGTACACTTTAGAGAAAAATACAGGAATTAAAGGAACAAATTAAATGACAACACAGAATGCAACTGTATAAAACCATTCTCAGGATAGTCTCAAACTCAAGTGTCACTGAAAAATAAGGTATGCTAGATTAAAGAGACATAAAGAAATTAAAGTGTTACATGCAGGGGTACCTGAGTGGCTCAGGTGGTTTAGCGTTTGACTTTGACTTAGGTCATGATCTCACGGTTGGTTTATGAGTTTGAGCTATCACTTGGAGCCCACTTCAGATCCTGTCTCCTCCCTCTCTCTTCCCCTCCTCCACACACATGTGCTCTCTCAAAAATAAACATTAAAAATAAAATAAATAAAAACATTATAAAGTATTCCATGCAACAAGGTCTTGGATCAGATACTAGTACTGAGTAAGCTAGCTATATGATTATACTTTAGATCAACTGGGGGAATCTAAATAGCACCTGGATATGAGAGGAAAAGAACATTTATTCACACGAAGAGTGGGTATTACCAACTAAAAAAGCAAGGTGTAAGTCTCAATTTCATAAAATAAAAATAAAAACCTACATATATGTGCTTAGAGAAAGATCTGGAAAAAGGGTACCAAAAGTCACATTAGTGATTTCTAGATGATGAGAACGCTTTTATTTTTGCATATGTTTATTTCTTAATATTCTATCCAGCATATGTACTGCTTTTATAATAATAAAAGAATCTTTAAAAGAAAAATCATATGGGGGAGCTTTAATAAACTCACAGTGCACAAGCCTTACTGCAGCTAAATTTTAAAAAGATTGAGAACTACTGCTTTTAAAAACTGGGAGTGAATATGGGGTGCCTGGGTGGCTCAGTTGGTTAAGTGTTGTTGGACTTCAGCTCAGGTCAAGATTTTGCAGTGAGTTCGAGCTCCATGTCTGGCTCTGTGCTGACAGCTCAGAGCCTGAAGCCTACTTCAGATTCTGTGTCTCCTTCTCTCTCTCTCTGCCCTTCCCCAGCTCATACTCTGTCTCTCTCTCTCTCCAAAAAAGTTAAAAATAAAAAAAGCAAACAAACCTGGAAGTGGATAAAAGGGAAAATTCTTGTCTAAGATTGTCTTTAAAAAAGACATTCATGTAAGTTTTTCACTCAGGAGTTAGGAGACTACCCTAAATAAAGGCAGTCACAAACAAAATCTACAAGGAGCAAATTATATTAGCCAATTTTATAAATCAGCGTCTTTGGTTGAAAAAAAGAAACTATATTTAGGTAGATTAAATAGAAAAGGAGTTTATCAGAAATATATTGGGAGTTCAGAGAATGAATGAGAGCCTCCTTGACTTTGCAAACATGCAGAAACCAAGGTAAAACTAAGCAAAATTACCAACCAAGGTCACACCACAGAAGAGTCCCAGGAAACCCCCCCACCGGCACTGCCACAGCTACTGCCACCAGCCAATGGAATGGATTCTAAACTGTCCTTGCTTCTCTGCATCTCTCACACCAGATGCAAGTCCTCAGTCAAGTGTATGTGACTGGCACAACTTGGGTGACAACTGCCAGGTGTTCAGGACAGAAAGTGTATGTGTAGGTATGTATATGTGTGTATGCTTCAAGTTATATACACACAGCCTTTCCAGCTTCCTCTCCCACTAAGATTCACAAAAAGGCTATATACAAAGGGGGTTAAAACGGTAAACAGTCAAAAGAAACAACAAAGGATCACTTTAAATCCCAACTAGAATGTCTAACACAGGAATCTTGCCAGTTTTCCCATCAGTAATAAACTTTAATCACTGTGCCACCTTCCGCTTCACTGTTCCAAAAAACATTTCCTGAAAGTAATTTCACAAAATATAAATTTTTTGAAGAGTAAAATTTATTAACTTTTTTCAAGTAATCTCCTTTCCAATACTGCATCATTCAATGGTCATCAACACTTGCTGCAACCATAACTAAACACTCTTAACTCACAAAAGTTCCAAATAATAGTATATTATAGAAATATATTTATTACCTAATGTAATGCAGACACATTAAAATTTGCCAGCTATGAGATTCAGATAATTAAGAGCATTAGATTTATGCAAGTACCTGAAACCATAAGGTTTTATAAACAGCAAAAATGTTTTCATAGCATTTGCTTCAGAAGTCACTGTATCAACTACGCTACAAACAAGCCATTCAACAGTGATAAACTTTTATCAAATTTTTGCAGCTACACTGACCCTGAAAGGCTCCAATTCCCTAATAGGGAAAAGACTACTTGTCACATCTAAAAAACTATGTATAGGGGTGCCTGGGTGGCTCAGTCGGTTGAGCGTCCGACTTGGGCTCAGGTCACGATCTCACTGTCCGTGAGTTCGAGCCCCGCGTCGGGCTCTGTGCTGACGGCTCAGAGCCTGTAGCCTATTTCGGATTCTGTGTCTCCCTCTCTCTCTGACCCTCCCCCGTTCACGCTCTGTCTCTCTCTGTCTCAAAAATAAATAAACATTAAAAAATAAATAAATAAATAAATAAAACGATGTATAATTTTTATAACTGATGGGTGTAAGTAACAGTAGTGAATAACTATCACAAGACACACATTTTTACTTCAAGTTCATCTTACCTAAAACCATTTCTTTTTTTGAGAGAGAAAGAGAGAGAAAAGGGGGCAGAGAAGATAAGAGAGAATCCCAAGCAGGCTTCGCGCTGTCACCACAGAACCCAACATGGGGTCCGAACACACGAACTGTAAATCATGATCTGAGCCAAAATCAAGAGCTGAATGCTTAACAAACTGAGCCACCCAGGCACCCCAACTTATAAGCATTTCTAAAATCTCTTCTGAAGAATAAACTTGGCTTCCGATCCAAACATTACTTTTAAGGTAGAAGAGCAGACTGTATCTAGCCGGTTCTGCCACGTACTTAGCTGGGTAACTTTGGGCAAGTCACTTCATCTCATTTTGCTTCAAATCTTTATCTGTAATTTGGAGACTGCTGGAAAGATTAAATGGTGAATACAGGTAGTGTTAAGAATATGCCTGGGGGCAGCTGGGTGGCTCAGTCAGTTTAGCATCCCCTTTGGCATCTGACTTCAGCTGAGGTCCTGATCTCAGGAGTTTGAGCCCCACATCAGGTTTTGAGCTAGCAGCGTGGAGCCTGATTCGGATTCTGTCTCCCCCCCTTCCTTCCTCCCCTGCTCACACACTTTCTCTCCTTCAAAGATAAACATTTAAAAAAAAAAAAAAAAGAATATGCCTGGATGTTTTCCCTAGGGGTGTGGGGAAAGAAGTGCCTGGCCTATAGTTAGCATTCAATAGGTGCTAAGAATAAAATGCTTAAGGGGGTTGGGAGTGGGGCATAAGCAAGAGGAGAAAAAATTTCAAACCAAATACACTGAGAAAACTACTCACTAGTAACCAAAACTAGAAAACAAAACCACTGCAAACCCAGCACACTCAGCTCAATTTTACAACACCATAAATACATACTATGAAGAAAAAAAGGACAGGAAAAAAAACTGCTTGAAAAATTAGTATTAAGTTGGCAAATGAAACACTCCACTTTACATGCGTATCAAAGGAGGACAAATAACTCATTTAATTACTCTATGCTGCTCAATAGACAAATTTTAAGAAAATGATATGAGAACCACTGAACAAACCAGAAAAAAATAATCCCCAAATGCACAGAATCACCTATGAAGTTAGTCTTCTCTTTATTCCCAATGCATCAAATCTCAATCTAAGCTTCAATACCCAACTACCAATTCATAAGAAATTAGAAAAATCTCAAATGTGGCAAACTGTGCCAAATAATCTGACTTCAACAAAGTGCAAGGGGGGGGGGGGAACACAGAAGAAACATAAAAATTAAGAAGCTTGAAAGAATGTCAATTATAGTATGTGGGAACTAGATTCTGATTCAGATAAACTAGAAAAGTTAACAGAAAAATAATACCTAATAAAGAAAAAAAGAAGAACCTCCGCATGCAACATTCTGTTCAGATTTCACTAAATTTCATTTGATTGGTAAAAGGACATTCATTAAAGACAATTTCATACAGTTTATATAACAATTATGAAATATTGTTATATATATACACATATATAAATACATACATATATATTTTTTTGTTTTTTAACATTTGTTTATTCTGAAAGAGAGAGAGACAGAACGCTCAATCGCAAGTGGGGTAGGGGCAGAGAAAGAGGAGAAAGAATCCCAAACAGGCCCCACACTATCAGCGCAGAGCCCGGTGTGGAGTGTGAACTCACAAACTGAGATCCTGACCTGAGTCGAAGTCAGATTCTTAACTGACTGAGCCACCCAAGCGCCCCATGAAGTGCACTGTTTTTAAGAACTCTACAAATATTATTTACCACAATAATTCTACGAGAAATTACTATTATCCCCATTTAACACAGGAAGGAAAAGGCACAGAAGAAATTTCACTTTAAACTCTCCAAGGTCACAAAGCTGTAAGTGGCAATGCTGAGATTCAAACCTGGCTGTATAACTGGTGCCCTTAATTACCACACCATGTCATCTTTGCATCAGATGTGGAAACTGAGCTTCAGAATCAGAGAAAGGCGCCTGAATCCAGATCTCTCATTATGTTATGTAAATTATGTAATTTCTTGGACCCTCTGTACACTCACTTGTAGAAGGGATAAGATTATCTATTTATTAAAAAGTATTTTGAGGAATTATACACATTGGGTTATATACTAGACTCTATTATAACCCATAGCTTATGAAGCCCAAAATAAACTACCCTTCCCACCATATCTCGTAAGACTAATTAAAAAGTAGAGCTAATAATTCATAAACACATAGCAGGAACACTGGAATACCTCTACCTTTTAATTAGCCAAAGAGCCCTCAAAACAACTTTTCAACATACTTCAAAGATAGCAATCATTCAGAAAAGAATTTTTTTATATAACAAAATTTAAACTTACAATCAGCAGAAATAAGAGTTTGAAATCTAAAGTACAGCCAAACTTAAATGAATTTGATTTTTCTGAAAACAAAATGTATTCCGCACAAATAGACCTAATGCTCAGAAAAGTGTACCAAAACTTTGTTCATGCTGGTGATTCTAGCCTGACATCTGGTTAACATAAGGCAAAGCAGTTTTATCATAGAAAAGGAAGGTAAACATAGTATGTTAAAAGTCAACTCCTTTAAGAAAGACAGCTTTCTATGTTGTTATCCTATGAACATTTTCCACTTATGTGTTAAACTACTAAGTTCTTTGGTGGCAAGACATTTTATGGTCATTCAGGAATTTCTAAACACCTTAGAACAGCCAAACTGGCACCACAGTATAGCCTTTATCATTTCTTGAAATGAAAAAAAAAAAAAAAATAATAATAATAATAAAGGCTGATTGTTTGCTTTAGTAAAGGAAAATAACTATTTGATTCCTTTAAATACTTGCCCGGGATATTTGCAATCATCTATAACAATTCGAGTCACATAACATTAGCAATATTTTACCTTATTAGTTAAAATTACCTGTGGACAAAAGTTCAGCCATTCTTTTTTTTTTTTTTTTTTTTTTTTAAATTTTTTTTTCAACGTTTATTTATTTTTGGGACAGAGAGAGACAGAGCATGAACGGGGGAGGGGCAGAGAGAGAGGGAGACACAGAATCGGAAACAGGCTCCAGGCTCTGAGCCATCAGCCCAGAGCCTGACACGGGGCTTGAACTCACGGACCGTGAGATCGCGACCTGGCTGAAGTCGGACGCTTAACCGACTGCGCCACCCAGGCGCCCCAAAAGTTCAGCCATTCTTACTTAACTATTTTTTTTATAATTTTTTTTTAATGTTTACTTATCTTTGACAGAGAGAGAGAGAGAGAGAGAGAGACAGAGCATGAGCGGGGGAGGGGCAGAGAGAGAGGGAGACACAGAATCTGAAGCAGGCTCCAGGCTCTGAGCTGTCAGCACAGAGCCTGATACGAGGCTTGAACTCACAGACTGCAAGATCATGACCTGAGCCGAAGTCGGACGCTCAACCGACTGAGCCACCCAGACGCCCCAACTATTTTTTTTTTTTTTTTTTTACTTAACTAGTTTGTTGTAGCCAGTTTTGTTTTGGGCACACTACAATTGGAAATAAAAATCAGAGTCTGATTTAGAAATGACTTGGACAGCTAGATCTCAACACACCAAATATTAAATTCCAGACAACGGCAACTACAGTCACATATGAGGTAACATATTATCTATGCTGCACCTCGATTTTTCCACCCATCTATTTGGGAAACCATAAATAACCCACTACAAAATTTACCTTTTCCATGAAGTTTTTTTTTAGTTGAGATCCTTTAAAATTTTTGTGCCTGTCAACTTTCTAATAGTCTCATTTTCACCGGTAAAGACAGCATTCATAATGGTGAAGCACAATGACTTAGAAACAGATTGCCTAGTTATCACTGTTACTAAGTACATACAATTTAACCATAAAACAAAGATATGCAATCTACTAAAGTATGATTCAGAATTGTGTACTGTATCTATAACAGAATTTAAAAATGAATTATAAGCAGGGGGCGCCTGGGTGGCTCAGTCGGTTGAGGGTCCGACTCTTGATTTCACCTCAGATTATGATCTCCCAGTTAGTGGGATCAGCAGAGTCTGGCTCTGCAATGGCAGCTGGGAGCCTGGTTGGGATTCTCTTTCTGCCCCTCCTCCAGCAAGTGCATGCTCTCTTTCTCAAAAAAAAAAAAAAAAAAAAAAAATTAATTAAACATTTTAAAAATAAGTAGATAGGAATTATAAGCAGAAATGTGTCCCAGATTTATCATTCCAAACTTATTAAAATGGTTACATGTGCCCCCCTCAGCCAAGCTTTTAAACAGCCACTGATGAGAAAACACATGGATTCCATTTATTAAAAATAAAAAGGCTTAGGGGCACCTGGGTGCCTCCATCGGTTAAATGCTGACTTCAGCTCAGGTCATGATCTCACAGTTTGTGAGTTCAAGCCCCACGTTGGGCTCTGTGCTGACAGCTCAGAGCCTGGAGCCTGCTTCGGATTCCGTGTCTCCCTCTCTCTGCTCCTTCCCCACTCGTGCTGTCTCGGTCTCTCAAAAATATATAAACATTAAAAAATAAAAAGGCTTCCTAACATCCCCCCTTATTTCAAGATCTCTGATAAGATACTATATACAGAATCAATTGAAAGAATATTTATATCAACATGTACAAACCATTTTGAGCATCTAAGTTTATGGGTTCAGTAGGCAAATGGCCAAACACAAAGCAGGTGACTTGTAATTTCTATAGAGCACTGCAAATGTTTTTCTTGTAAAATCACCAAAATAATTTAAAAACAAAAAAAGATCCTAGGAGCACTGACAAAACTAAACTTTTGTGTTAAAAGAATGCAGTATGTTAAATTGAAACTGACTCCTTAAGGAAGATGACAGCTTATTTTATTGTTAATTCCCAAGTTCTCATTCACGATTAGCATTTTTATTATTTTATCTTTTAAGCAAATTGCAACCTGAAACTCAAGCACCTTCCCAAACACTGAAGTTATCTGTTTTTGATTTCCAGTCTATGCCTTTTTGTTTTCAGTTAAACTGGATCTGATGGCTTAAAAAGGGGGGGGGGGGGGAGAGGGGCAAACAAAAAGGCAGGCTTTTGTTTGAAAGGGCACAACAATCAGCCACTCCACATCTAAAGTTCGTTTTCACTGGTTGTCTCACAGAGTTGCAATCAAGGTCCCAAACTTAAGAGCACTCTGATTTCCTTTCAAGTATTACACAGAAAAGACCGGAAAACTTCAGAAGTCCGTCAAATTACCAATCTGAGTCTTCTGAAGACTACCTATCACTTTAGTTTTGGACTGGATTCACTCAGGAATGTGTGAGTTCTGTTACTAAAACATGACCCACACCATTAGCTGGGTTTTTTTTTCCTGGTAAGCAATAAATATCAAAGTTAAGAATAAGTATTTCAACAAATATGACAAACCAACCTCAGAGCACAAAGTTGGCTGATAAAATTACCATCATAGCACAATTTCAAAACTATAAGCAACCACACACACACATACACCCGCACCCACTCTTACGTAAACTTTTGGAGTAAGCAAACTTCTTTAGCCTCACCTTTCTTTTCACCTAGCAAGGACTCTTCAAGACACCAATTGCAAGACCAAAATATCAAAAGATTCAGCTGCTGCCCTCGTAGAAGAAACAACCAAAAATTAAGACATGGTAATGTATTTAAGTTACTGAAGCTTAGGGCACTTCCCAAGCTACAGCCATTTTAGATTCAGCCTTTCTTTTGAATTGCATGGGGGTGGAGAGAGGTAGATTTAAAACAGTAAAAAAAATCCTCGTTAAAACTCTTCAACATCGACCAGCTTTTTTTCGGAGGAGGAGGCGATCCGTAGGTGTTGGATATCGACTTAAATCTAAATCAAAGAAAATACCTCGCTACCACGGAGAACCGAAACGCTGGTGGTTAAAGCTCTTCTTTTCCCCTCGGAGGTCCCACATTTGACTTACACTATTTTTTCCTCCTTAGGTTTTCCTTCACTGGAAAACAAAAGCCCTTGGTTCTAATTTAAGAAGGGGAGAAAAAGAAACCCGTAAACCAAGCCACTCAACCACCAACAAGCCGGAACGCCTGGAGAGGAGCCAGAGAGCCGCAGGTGAGCGTTCCGACCCGAAGACCAAAGTTGAAGTAGAAGCGCTCGGGCAAAGCCGCTGCAACACTCGACTGCAAAGCTCCTCGCGCGGGGGAAGTGCCCCGTCCGAACCACAGGACCGCGGGCCCTTCGGCTCCTCTCCCCCTCCCGGGGCCGACCTATACCAACCACCTGTGAGAGAGCCTCCTTCAACTAGTTTCAACAGCCGGTTGGTCAGGCACCGGGCGGAGCCCCGAGCCGGGACGACTCAAGATCCCCTACCGCCCGTTTCCCGGAACCCCTACTCACCCGGCAGTAGCGGGGCTACAGATAGGGAGCATACGCGGCGTCTGAGGGCGCGTCCCCAGCTTCCTGATCCCGCAAAGGTGGAGAGCCCACAACCATAACAAAGCTCTTCCCAAAATGGCTGCCCGGCCCACACGGCCCAGGAGGGGCAAGAGGGGGAGGAGCGACGGCCAGCCGGGCCCTCCCCCCTCCGACCACGCCTCGCACACGCCCACCCGCTCGCACCTCCCACAGGAGCGCAAGCGCAGGAACCCTGTTCGGGTGACCCTGCCGGCGCCCCACGCAGCCAACGTTCCGCCGCTTGAACGGCAGTTATTCCGTGCGTGGTCCCCAACCCCCCCTTACGGCCGCTGGAGACAGTGCCCCCACCCGTCTGCCGACTTGAATTCTCTGCCCTTCCTCGCGCCGCTTGAGAGGGAGAGATCAGCCGAGTTTGGTATCCCTCCTCTTCTCCCCCGGCCCAACACCAGGGCCTGGATGCGTGTGAATGAGTGGGTGGGTGTGTATGTGTGTACTGTTTTTCCCCGCCCCTTCGTCCTCCCGTACCCCACTTCTGAGCATGCTCGCGTCCCCAAACTACCCGTACAAGTACTAGCAAACCGGCTTCGTAGGATCCCGTGTTTTCCGACCCTTCCCACCTTCCACTCTTTCCAGTGCGCGCGTCGTTAAGACTTCAGCCCCCAGCGGGCCACACCGCCCGGCTCTTGAGGCCTGCGCGGCTGGTCCCGACGCGCTATACCCGCTGGGAGTGGTAGTTCCGCTCGATGGCTGGCGTCACGGCCTTGGCCCAGCGCAGGGCGTATTTCTGTCCGGAGCCTGCTCCTATGCCTGGGTGGAGAAGTTGTTTCTCCGACCCAAAGCCTCATTGGATATCGCACTACTGGAAGGGGCGGCGCTGCCATGACAGAAGGAAATAAAAGTGAAAGCCTATCGCGATTAGAAGCCGTTATTATTACGAAGAATTCGCAATGGGCCCACCCTGCACAGGACGCTAAGCTATATGGTGGCCAGCAGCCGGGAAGCTAGATTACCTAGAGTCCTGAGGCATTGGAGGAAGCGGCCAGCGTGGGCCCTTTCAGCTCTATTGTTTTCAGATGAACGCTCAAATTGCTCGGCGCTGTCTCCTTTGATAGACTGAAATGGAGGCCCAGAGAAGACACGAGACTGTCCAAGGTCACAGAGCTGATAAATAAAAATTAAAACAGAGGGTGACAAAGAATGATCTAACTTTTCAGATCAACCCAAACCAATGCTCTTATCACCATACCTTTCATGGAAGCAAAAGTCCTGCCCCTTGTACTCTTTTTTAAAATAATTTTTAAAAATCTTTATTATTGAGAGACAGAGTGTGAGCAGGGGAGGGGCAGAGAGAAAGGGAGACAGAATCCGAAGCAAGTTCCAGGCTCCAAGCAAGCTGTCACAGAGCCCGATGTGGGGCTCAAACTCACAAACCGGGAGATGTGACCTGAGCCGAAATCCCACACTTAACCAACTGAGCCACTCAGGCGCCCCCATACTCTTTATTTCTTAATACGTTTCCAGGTCCAAGCAACGAGAATGGAAGTAAAAACAGTTTTGTTTTTCTTAGTAGTTCAGGACCCTAATACGTTGTAAGATGTGGCCCATCGATCCTAGAAACCCTGTTATGAGTTCCAGAGATGGCAAACAATTTGGCCAAGTCACACGACCTAGACTCCAAATCTCTCCTACCACTATCACTTGTCATTGTTTCAGTAGTTACACTCTACCTTCCCGAACTCGGAGGGGCAGCTTCTGCTGGCTGGGAAACCTAAAAGAAAGACCATTCAGGCATCCTACAGACTTCAAAAGCCGGCTTCCAGAGTTAAGATTTAAAATAATAACCCAAGATGGAAAGCCTGGCATGGGAACCAGTTCAGCGCTGGTCAAGTTCCCACCCGGACTGTTCCCCAACCCGCCCCTTCTCAGGAAGTGCGGAGGGACTGTTACCACCCACGTGCCGGAAGTTGCCTTTTCCTGAATATCTGGCTATTCTGGCGGCTCAGCTTTATTTACATCTCCTGATTCCAAGGTGGCAAGTAAGTAGCAGGGCGGCTGCCACAGGGTGCAGATTGGGAATGGGGTCACCAAGGGTTGAGAGTAAATCAAAGCCGCGAGCACTGTGGGGCAGTTTCCCGAGGATCCTTTCGTCCAGACACTTCTCTCAAATGTTCACTCTGAGGCTTTGCAGTCTGAAAGTCTTCCCTTTGGGGCAGTGGAAATACCGTCCGTTTTCACCTAAATTGAGCGGATTAACCCTTGGTTCTTTGCCCTTCATTTCCTCACCAGTTGCCGTTCCCGGGGTTTAGGCCATCACTCTTTCCCTTTAACAACCAAGAGTTGGAAATCACATGGTCGTAGTGCATAGGGAGTCCCGAAAGTGAAAAGAGCATTGAGATTTTAAGTGGGGGTGGTCCGGAAAGCTCTTACGCAGGTGATTTTGAGCAACAGTGAGTGTGGGCCCCGCAGATATATGTGTCTGAAGTCAGGAGTGGGTGTAAGTGCCATCTAAGATCTATTCGTAGGACCGGGATAACCTCCCTCCCTCCGTCTTTATGTTATAGAATGAAAACATTGACTGGTATGTATACAGGATTTTTCTACCCAGCCTTAAGAGCTGTAACCTAGAAATTAGTTCATTAAAATGTTTACTTAGGTAGCACATGTGGTTTTTGGATCTTTTAGACACCCATTCTCCTGATTAAGAGTGAAACTCATGTAAGATAGATCTAGATTTATCTTCTCACTCAACCACTTACTGGCTGCTTACATTAGACAGGGTTTGTAACCATTTCCCCTTGTGTAAGGTGGGAATATAGTTAATACTTTTTGAGTGCTTACTTTATGTTAGGGACAGTTCTCAGTTCTTTACATGTATTAATTCTTTTAACTTTCAAAACGACCCTATGTAGTTCTTGTAATTATTTCAAAGGTGAGTGAACTGCAACATAACAAGGTTAAATAACTTGTTCAAAGTCACATACTTGGTAAGTGGGGGAGCCATGATCCCAACACAAATTGACTCCAAAATCTTCACTCTAATTTAACAGGCTATATGTGTTCTTTCAGCACTAAGTTGATAACGTTGTTGTATTAAATGAGTTAATGCATATAAAACACATAGTTACAGTGCTTGGTTCACAGCTAAATTGTATTGATTGCTACCATCATTTGGAACTGTAAATGCCTACCCAAAATAGGTAACTAAGGTGGAAAAAGAGAACAGAGAAGCTATAACTTTCCATTTTAATGAGAGAACTGCACTTCAAGGAAACAATTTATGCAAGGTCACAACAGCTGGGGAATTATAGAGGTGTTTGTAAGATACAAATCTTCTGTCGCTGTACATTACTTTTTCAGTTACACCAAACAGCAAAAGCTAGAAGAATGGTTCAGGGGTGCCTAGGTGGCTCAGTTGGTTAAGCATCCAGACTTCAGCTCAGGTCATGATCTCACAGTTCATTAGTTCAAGCCCCGCTGAGAGTGTAGAGCCTGCTTTGGATCCTCTGTCTCCCCCTCTCTCTGCCCCCACCTCACTTGCCCACTCGCATGTGCTCTCTCTTTCAAAAAGAAATAAACATTAATAAAAATAAAAAATAAAAGAATGGTTCAGAGATGAAAAGGATCTATCTACTTAATGTGTTCCTGATTTTTTGAAGACATTAATGATTGTTTTCAAAGTAAAATTCTTGAGTTACTACTTATAAAAAGATGTATAAAATGAAGAAAATTAAGTGACATCTTGTTTTGTACACAGCAGCATACTTCTGATTCAGCCCCTCCACTTAGCTGTAAAAATGAATTAATCAGAACTGCCTGGCATCTTCCTGAGCAAGACTTTCAATTGGACCCAGCATGCTTCATTTCATCCAGAAGTTTTCTCAGGCATCTTCAAAGGTTGGTTTATTCGGCAAATTTTGTTGGCACTGCTTCGCTGAGGCAATAGCAGTGAAAAAAAAAAAGACAAAAATCTTTATCCTTATATATTTAGGTGATGCGGGAAAAGGTGGGTAAAACAAATTATTTCATATATCAAGTGGTAAGTCCTCTGGAAAAATATAAAACAGGGAAGGGGAATAGGGAGTATCAACAATAAACTTAAGATTGTACTTAAAAATAGGTTGGAAGAGAGGGAATAGGCTGTGCAAGCAGCTCAGGGAAGAACATTCCAAACCAAAGGAAGAAAAAACTCCAGGATATAATCATTCCTAGCATTTTGAGGAGTCACCAAGATTCTTAAATAGCTTTTTTTTCTTTCATTCAATGCTTTTTGAGTCACTGTTCATCTATTAGCTAGTTGAAGTCTGAAATCTGCTCACTAAAGCACAGAATCAGCAGGAAAGGTTTTTATTTTGGCTGTGACCATGAAAGGCACTGGGGAGTTTTTTTGTTTGTTTGAAGACAAAGGAAAAAATATGGTTCTGATTCTCAAGTATATGGAGACAAACACATAATTTACATTCACCGTGAGAATTATGATGGGAGTGTGCCGAAGATACTTACATAGTTATAGGAGCATTAATTCAGACTGGGGAATGCTTCATGCTGAATTTTGAAAGATGGGTTCCCTACAGAGAAAAGTAGGCAGAGACGTGTAGGAAGGAATGGAGCTATGGAAAGTATAGTTTCTATAAAGCTAAATTGGAAGGTAGATTGCTTTATCAATATAAAATAGCATTCCCACAGTAATTAACACTGCTTCTTTTGCAAGTTATAAATAGAAGAGGCAGTTTAAAATGCCAGATCCTAAAGGTGTACTCTTTACCTGTTTCTCTTTCAGATACTCCTTTCATGGGATAAGGTTAGTGGTAGGAAAAAATACATCACTAGGTTTCTATTCAGTTTCTTTTGCATGTTTTATCACTATTTGCTAGCCTTAGCTAGCATTAACATCACCCTATAGTACAATCTTTTTGTAAGTTTGATGTACTAATAGAAAGGAGATGGTTTGTTTTTATATTGTTTCAGTTTGGGATTAACTAAGAAATTGCTATTATTTTAAAATTTGTTTTTGTCTACTGGTTCTGTTTTCTCTTTAGATGCTGAAGTACCCTTTCACATTCCGACTAGGAGCCAGCAGAATAGAAACACTTTCTCTCAAGACATGTCTCCAGCAAAACTTTTCCCCTTTGTTGCCAGGGCCTTGGTTTTTCTCATCATTTCCAGTGTATATGAACAAGACACAATACTATCATACTTCCCCATGCAGCTTTAAGAAGCAGCAGAAGCAAGAAGTCCTTCCAACCAAGCCACCAGGCGCCATAACTTTCCTGCTTGAAAGCCCAAAGCCACTATTATACATAATTCTGGCAGGAGTAATCCCCTTTGTTGCTCCACCACTGGTCATGGTGATGGCAAAGACTTATATCCCCTTATTAGCTTTTACTCAGATGGCTTATGGAGCCAGTTTCCTATCTTTCTTGGGAGGGATCAAATGGGGTTTTGCTCTGCCAGAAGATAATACAGCCAAACCAGACTTCCTCAGTTTAGCTAGTAGTACGCCTCCTCTTCTGTTTTCATGGTTTGCCTTCCTTATTTCTGAAAGACTCAGTGAAGCTATAGTCACAGTAATAATAGGTTTGGGGATAGCATTACACATTGAACTTTTTCTCTTGCCACATTATCCCAACTGGTTCAAAGTCCTTAAGATAGTAGTCACTTTAGTGGCTTTGCTTTCATTTGTAATCACTTTACTAGTTAAAGATATTTATCCAGAGAAAGGACTCAAGAAGCCTGGTCAAGTAGAATAAATATAAAAACTACTTTGTAGATAATGTTAGCATGTTGGCTACAAGCCTCGTAAAGTTGTGTTTTGGCATCACCTTTTTCTTCTTCTCCTGTTTAGCTCTTGTTCCCCATCAGTGGTTATTTATTCACAGATTTTTTTTTTTCGTTTCTAGAAATCTTTATTTCCTAGGAATTACTTGGTAACAGTTTGAAAATCCCTAACAAGTCATTTTCACTTTAGGTTACATTTTTCAGTGTGTATGAATTATACATAACATTTTAATGTTTTACTTGTTTTGAAAAACGTAAAATGAAAAAATATATATATAAAATGATAAAAATGAAAATCCTTTTTGCTGGAGCCTTATGATCATTGAAAAAAGACACGCATATTCTCCCATAAGAGGAAAACTCTGTATCCATGAGTGTTTGAAAATAATAGGTGGTTCCGTTGTGGGGTTGTCATTGCAATTGACCCTGAGAATTGCATTTCCAAGCTCATTTTATCTGGTATAATCTAGTTATATGAGCTGAAAGGATCTGTGGCTCTAAAAGTCAGTAGGGAGCAGTATCATAAGGGGAAAGCCATATTCAAAGAAAAGCTGGACACATTTTCCAGTTTGTATCCAATTTTTATAGACACAACCCCATCTTCAAATATCATCAGCTGGTCAAAAAAATTTTTAAATAAAGTCACAAGTATGTATAAATTAGGAAAAGTAAAGCTGGAGCCATCTTGATGTTCTATCAAGCAGGGTGATCTAGTTTTACACAACTCAGAAGCTTTTTTAAAAACAGAAGCAACACCTTAGGTTCTAACTTGAAAACAGTCTCTTGAGATTGTCTTCTAAAAAAAGGAAAAACAATTTAATTGGCAGAAGACTATAAATCAGTAGGAGCACATGGGTGACTCCGTTGGTTAGGTGTCTGACTGAATCTCAGCTCAGGTCATGATCTCATGGTTTGTGAGTTTGAGCCCCACATCAGGCTCTGCTGGCAGTGCAGAGCCTGCAAGTGATTCTCCGTCTTTCTCTGCCTCTCCCCTGCTTGCTCACTCTCTCAAAATAAATCAATAAACTTAAAGAATATAAACCTGGTATATGTTATCTTTGGATAATGTATTCAAATATTAGTTAACTTGATTTTCATAAATTGTGTGTTGAAATCCTAGCCCCAATATCTCAGAATGTGACCTTATTTGGAGACAGGGTCTTTACAGAGGTAATAAGGCTAAAATGAGGGCATACGAGTAAGCTGTAATGTAATATTACCAGCATTCTTTTTTTTATTACCAGTATTCTAATAACAAGGGAAAACTTAGAGATAAACATGCATACAGGGAAAATTGCCATGTATACATGAAGGTGGCCATCCACATTCCAAGGATTCCTAGAATACATGCCTTCCTTTCAGCCCTCAGAAGGAACCAACTACCAACAAGTTGGTTTTAGACTTCCAGCTTCCAGAACTATGAGACAATAAATTTTATTGTTTAAACTTCTGTGGTACTTTGTTACACCAGCCCTAGCAAACAAATGTAATACCACAGAGCTAGACCTTGTTCTGATCAGTGAGAAGCTTACCAGTAAAACCACCACACAATCCTTCTTTATTAATGCAGAGAATATGTTACCTACAGTCTGACACTAAAGAAAAGAAACCTTACACTTTAGAAGCTCTTTCTCAGATTCTACTCACAGTGTTTTGGTGAGGAAACTGCTTCTAAATTACATGAGGACTGCACAAATTAAAACTTCTCTGATCTCAAATTCATCATCTTTCAGAATAGGGGCAAGTCACTTAAGCTAGTTGCCCAATTTCAATAAACGAGGCAGGCAAATGCACTTTGCAAGTGAATTACAGTGTATGATTCTTTAAGAAAACTGATTCTAGGGGCACCTGGGTGGCTCATCAGTTAAGTGTCAGACTTCAGCTCAGGTCATGATGCACAGTTTATGGGTTCGAGCCCTGCTTTGGATTCTGTGTCTCCCTCTCTCTCTGCCCCTCCCCCACTCATGTGCTCTTGAGCTCAAATATTAAATATTAAAAAATATTAAATATTAAATATTAAAAAAAATTTTTTAACTGATTAAAAAAAATTTTTTTTAACTGATTTTAAAGTACATCCAACTTTACATTGCACAGGACGTCTTGAAGTATAGTAGATTGTCAAATATTAAAAAAAAATTTTTTTTAAGTTTATTTATTTTGAGAGAGACAGAGAGAGCAAGCGGGGTAGGGGCATAGAGAGAAAGAATCCCAAGCAAGCTCTGCACTGTCAGAGCAGAGCCCGATGCAGGGCTTAAATTCATGAACCATGAGATCATGACCTGAGTTGAAGTCGGACACTCAACCAACTGAGCCACCTAGGTGCTCCAAGATTGTCAAATATTTTGAAGGAAAATCACATTAACAGCTGCTCAGAAAACAGATTTAAATGTAAGAACTAAATGTGCAAGTCCCTAAAGGTAAAACAAAACACTAAAAAACTTGGTCAATCCTATTAGTTTGGTGGTGATCCAGGAACACCACTAATAAACTAAGTTATAAGTAATACAAGGAAAGCAAAAATCAACATACTTTATTAGTACATTATTTTTAAAACAGTGTCATTACCCAAAAAATAATAAGCATTTTTACAATTATCTATTTACAGAGATTGTCTGGACCTGTTAAGCCCAAACATGGATTGTCTTGACAGGTTTCTGCCACCACAATACAAAATGCCTCCCTCACAGTGCCATTTTAGTTTGGCACCAGGCAATAATGAGAACTAAATTACAGTAGTATTTTTTAAATCTCTTTTGAACCAGAATGCAGATTTTCTATAACTAGAAATATTAAAGGCACATAAATTAGAGCTTCAATAATTTACAAATGATCTTGATACTTCATTCCTTGACATTTTATAGGTCTCAGCCAAGCATCTATGACACTTCAGACTTTCAGGATACCCCAAAAAAAGGGACACAGAGCTTTGTGTCAGCACTACTTGGGCTTTTCTTAATACATGCATATGGTTAAGTTATGGAAGAAAGTATCCTTGTGGGCCAATCCAAATATTTTGGATATGAGTGCTGAGTCTTTAATGCTTACCAAAGATTGTGTATCTAAATAAACTGCTGATCCCTGTTAACAATACCCTGAAGAACTTTAGTAAAGAAAAAGGGAAATCAGGGATATACAAATCAAATCCTGGAATCACTAGGTAAACGTAAATGTATGCAAGACCTTTAATATGTATGGTTCCAAACGACTAGTGGAAATAAATAAAATAATGATCATGTACACAAAGAATGTTCCTCAGAACTGGACAGGAAACATTCTTTAGAATGTTTCTCAGGTGAAAAATGAAAAGTTCTGAGAAGCAGTTTTGGATCAGAGTCCTTTACTTAACAATGTCTATAAAAGCTTCATAGGTACCTACAATTCCACTTTTTCCAAGCCAGGCAGTAGGCTTTGTACCAAGTTCATACTTAGGCTTGCTCAAGTACAAGTAAGCTTTACCAAGGTTGATGGTGTAATAAAATTCCCTCTTCCCAAAGCCAAACTAAGAACTATTTAGAAAATAGGTGTTAACCTCCCACTAGGCTCTGTTACCCATTATATTATCCGATTGCACTAATGGACTATCACTAAGAACCTCCTAGTAATTCCTCACTTGCATTTTCAGCATTAAGACAAAAAATATAAGTGAACAAAAGCTTTTTTAACCCTGTGAACAATAGGCAAAAATGTATCAATCTATATAAACATCTATACAGATAGCTAGATATTTCCCACATGTCCCTCCCAGTGTATCTGCTGCTAATAAAAAGTCTGGGGCTATTGAAAACTCCTGGCATCAAATGAAAGTAGGGAGTTGTTTCATTGGCTTTTCTCTGTAGGTTCAACTATGGCCATGGAAAATTGTGCTATAGACTGAATCATGAATGTACAGACATCTTTAAACTGTCTCACTAAAATTCTTATATCACATAAGGGTCATGTTACAGCTTGGCTTGCCCCGGAGAAACAGCTAAAGGGGCTATTAGCCAAGAAGCTTCTAGCAAATCATTTTTACAATTAGGACTCTTCCCTTAGGGGAAAATTCTAGAGCAAAAACAGCATTGCTATTGGTAAGCTTAACAAATTTGTGTGAGTTCTTTATTAATTTAGGATATATTCCATATCTCCTCTCACTCAAATTCTTAGAAAAATCATTCTTTAGTCATCTAACCTATCAAATACATGGAAAACTCAACAGAATCAGAGGGTCCTATCACCAAATACATATGTGATTTGCAAACATTTTATTTTCAAAATGTTTCTTGTGCTCCCTTATGCTTTATATTTCATAGTACAGCAACACCACCTTCACAACGACTGGTGATCATGTTACCGATTTCTGTCCATGTATCTGAATGAGGGTTATAAACTTCAACAGAGTCCAAGGTACCTGGGGCCAAGAAATCATGGCTGGAAGATCGACCTCCAGAAACATACAGAAGCCCATTAACTGCCACAACACACATGCCTGCTCTAGGCACTTTCATCGAAGCAACTTCAACCCACTTTTCCTGGTTAAGAGGAAATAAAAAAAGAGCAGAAATCATAAAATGGTAACAGAGAAAACTGTTGAGAAATCAGATACTCTAGTTCTTTTTACATGTTTAAATTTCAAACTCACAATCCAGTCATATAAACATTTTCAAATGAACTTTTTGAGTAGGCATAGACAAAAGTAACGAGTTTAGAGGAAAACAACTGAAAAACATGTTTGATTAATTATAAATCATGATCAGGAGACAATCTAGAAATCCCTTATAGGCAGGCGTTCTATAAAGCTAGTTCTATTGAATATAAGTAGGTAATGCACGCACACACACACACACACACACACCACAAACCCACAAAGCTCCAAGAAGAAAAAAGCTTCTCTATACAGGACTTTAATATGCTAATGACCTTTATTAATCTCCAAGATAATGATATTGCTATCAATACTTGCCCAGTTATTAACCACGGAATCCTTTTTTTCAAAGATCATCTAGTGGAGTTAATGATTTGCAAAATGTATTTTCAGAAAAAGTATAGATCGGGGGTCAGAAACTATAGCCTATTTTGGTGAGAATGATTTTTCCAGATTAAAAGATTATTTTAAAACATAAGAATATTTCAAATGGTGTTGGGAAAAACGGGACTATATGCCAAAGAATAAAACTGGACCACCTTCTGACACCATACACAAAAATAAGCTCAAAATGGATCAAGGACCTAACTGTGAGACCTGAAACCATAAAAATCCTACAAGACAGCACACACAGCAATTTCTCTGATATCAGCTGTAGTAACACTTTTCTAGCTAGGTCTCCTGAGGAAAGACAAAAATAAATAAAAGTAAATATAAACTGTTGGGACTACATCAAAATAAAATGCTGTTTTCTGCACAGTGAAGAAAACAATCAACAAAACAAGAAAACAACCTACTGAATGGGAGAAGATATTTGCAAATGACATATCTGATAAAGGGTTAATATCCAAAATATATAAAGTGCTGTTACAACTCAATACTATAATAATCATCATCATCATCCAATTAAAAAATGGACAAAAGACATGAACAGACATTTCGCCAAAGAAGACATCAAGATGGCCAACAGACATGTGAGAAGATGCTCAACATCACTCATCATCAGGGAAATGCGAATCAAAACTACAATGAGATACCACCTCACCCCTGTCAGAATGGCTAAAATCAAAATACAAGATGGGGCACCTGACTGGTTCAGTTGGTTGGGCATGTGACTCTTGATCTTGGGGTCATGACTTTGAGCCCCATGTTGGGCGTAGAGATTACTTAAAAAAAAAATAGAAATAAAAATATAACACAGGAAACAAAGTGTTAGTAAGGATGTGGAAAAAAAGGAACCCTCGTGCATTGCTGGTGGGAATGCAAACTGGTACAGCCACTGGAGAAAACAGTATAGAGGTTCCTCAAAAAGTTAAAAACTACTGCCTACAATCCAGTAATGGCACTACTGGGTATTTACCTAAAAAGTACAAAAACACTAATTCAAAGGGACACATGCACCCCTATGTTTATTGCAGCATTATTTACATAGCCAAATTACAGAAGCAGCCTCAGTGTTCATCAGTAGAGGAATGGATAAAGAATAGTATATGAATACAGTGGAATATTATTCACCCATAAAAAAGAATGAAATCTCCCCTACAAAAATGGCTTTTGACAAGAATAAGGGAACCACGGGGCTCATCCCACAATGTCGATGTTTCATTTTCATCAGTGTATTAGAACTATAGTTTGCTTTTTATCCTGAGTAACCTCAAAATAAACTCTGTAGGACCAGACACATTATACATTATCTTTAAGATTTGGATCTATAATGTAGGTCTTTAGTAGACAGAAAATAACAGTAACATTTTAGATTTATGCATGAAAAACCAAGGTAACTGACTACTGATAAACACTTATTTTGGAACAAAAATCTATTCATTTCCAGCCATATAGAAAAAAACAGCAACAGAAAGTGCCCTCAGAAAGTTCATTTTCTAGATTCCCAAATAAGATCACACAGAAAGTCAAAGGGATTTGAACTATTACCAAAGTCTGAAATTTATTAGAAATAAGAATCAAAATCATGCTTTACAATAAGACAATTCTATTCTTGCCACTTCTATTCAACATTGTACTAGAGGTTTTAACCAAGGCAATTAGGAAAGAAAATGAAATAAAAGGCATTGAGAGTGGAAAGGAAAAAGTAAAGCGATCTCTATTTATAGAAGACACAATCTTGTATTTGGAAAATCTTAAGAAATCCATAAAAAAGGGGAGCCTGGGTGGCTCAGTCAGTTAAGCGTCCGACTTCAGCTCAGGTCATGATCTCACAGCTTGTGAGTTTGAGCCCCACATCAGGCTCTGTGCTGACAGCTCAGAGCCTGGAGCCTGCTTTTGTGTCTTCCTCTCTCTCTGCCCCTCCGCCACTCACACTCTGTCTCTCTCTCTCTCTCAAAAATAAATAACATTAAAAAAATTTTTTTAATAAAAAAAAATCCACAAAAAAACTATCAGAGTACAAGTGCTACAAGGTTTCAGGATATAAGATCAACAGACAAAAATCAATTAAATTTCTATACACTAGCAATGAAAAATCTGAACATGAAATTAAGAAAACATTAAAGGAATAAAATACTTAGGAATAAATTTTAAAAACAGAGTTCAAGGAACTGAAAATTATAAAACATTGTTTAAAGAAACTGAGGACGACTAAACAAACAGAAAAACATTTCATGTTGAAGATGAAAAGTCCTAATATTGTTGGGGCACCTGGGTGGCTCAGTCGGTTGAGTGTCCGACTTTGGCTCAGGTCATGGTCTCGCAGTTCATGAGTTCGAGCCCTGCTTTGGGCTCTGTGCTGACAGCTCGGAGCCTGGAGCCTGCTTTGAATTCTGTGTCTTCCTCTCTCTCTGCCCTTCCTCCACTCGCTCTCTCTCTCTCAAAAATAAATAAACATTAAAAACATTTTTTAAAAAGGTCCTAATATTGTTAAGATAGCAACACTCCCCATATTGATCTCTAATTCAATGTAATCCCTATCAAAATCCAGCTAGCTTCTTGGTAAAAACCGACAAGCTGATGGGGCACCTGGTTGGCTCAGCTGGAAGAACATGCGACTCTTGATCTTGGGTTTGTGAGTTTGAGCCCCACACTGGGTATACAGATTATTTAAAAATAAAATCTTGGGGCGCCTGGGTGGCTTGGTCGATAGGGCGGCCGACTTCGGCTCAGGTCATGATCTCGCGGTCCGTGAGTTCGAGCCCTGCGTCGGGCTCTGGGCTGACAGCTCAGAGCCTGGAGCCTGTTTCGGATTCTGTGTCTCCCTCTCCCTCTGCCCCTCCCCTGTTCATGCTCTGTCTCTCTCTGTCTGAAAGATAAATAAACGTAAAAAAAAAAAATTTTTTTTTTAAATAAAATCTTAAAACAAGAAAAACAAAACCTGACAAGCTGATTCTAAAATTCACATGGAAAGGACCCAAAATAGCTAAACCCATTTTTTTATTTTTTATTCTATTTATTTATTAAGTTTATTTATTTATTTATTTATTTTGAGAGAGAGCATGCGCATGGGTAGGGGAGGGACACAGAGAGAGAGAGAGAATCCCAAAGAATCCCAAGTAGGCTCTGCACTGTCAGCGTGGAGCCCGATGTGGGGCTCGAACCCACAAACTGTGAGATCATGACTTGAGCCAAAGCTGGATGCTTTGATACCTGAGCCACCCAGATACCCCTAAACCCCCTCTTTAAAAGAAGTACAAAGTTGAAGGACTCACACTGTCCAATTTCAAAACTTGCTACAAAGCTACAGTAATGAAGACAGTGTGGTAGTGGCATTAGAATAGGCATACAGATAGATAAGTGAATAAAACTTAGAGTCCAGAAATAAACCCTCACTTTCATGGTCAACTGATTTTCAACAGAGGTGCCAAGACAATCCAATGGGAAAGAATAGTCTTTTCAACAAATAGTGCTGGGATGATGGGTTAGCCACATACAAAAGAATGAAGGTAGACCCCTACTTCATCCCATATACAAAAATTAACTTAAAATGAATCAAAGACTTAAATAGAAGAGCTAAAGCTATAAAACTCTTAGAAAAATATCTTCATAACACTGAATTAGGCAATGGTTTCTTAGTTATGACACCAAAAGCATAAATGACAAAAGAAAAAAACATCAAAATTTAAAATGCTGATTTTTTTTTTTAAAGTGGGCCTCACACCCAGCATAGAGCCCAATGTAGAGCTTAAACTCACAACCCTGAGATCAAGACCTGAGCTGAGATCAAGAGTCAGACGCTTAACCAACTGAGCCATCCAGGTGCCCCAAAAATGTTTGTGCTTCTAACTATACCATAAAGTGAAGAAAATCACTTCTTGGAATGGGGGGAAATTTTTGCAAATGATACATCTGATAAAGGACTAGAATATATAAAGAACTCTTACAACTCAATAATAAAAAGACAATCCATTTTTCAAAAAATTTCTAATGTTTGTTATTTGAGAGAGAGACAGACAGAGAGACAGACAGAGCATGAGCGGGGTAGGGGCAGAGAGAGAGAGACAAACAGAATTCGAAGCAGGCTCCAGGCTCTGAGCTGTCAGCACAGACAGCTGGGTTCAAACCCACAAACTGTGAGATCATGACCTGAACCGAAGTTGGAATTACTGTATCATCCAGCAATTCCACTCCTAGGTATGTATATACCCAAGAAAAATGAAAACACATGTCCACACAAAAATGTGTACACAAATGTTCACAGCAGCATTGTTTATAATAGCCAAAAGTTTAAACAATTCAAATGTTTGGTGTGTGAATAATATCTCAATAAAGCTGTTAACAAAATTCTTTTCACTTGAGAGAGAAAAGAAAGAAAATTTAAATCTGTAGGCTTTAAAGGTTTTAATAACCATAAGTGGTTTAAGAACCATAAAATTCAAGTAACATTAATCCACATTTCCCAAAATATGTTCCCTGAAACACTTTATTCCAGAAATGCTCCACAAACATCCACAAACAAAAGGGTTTGTGTGCACCATAAAATATGAGAGATTTAGCATAAAGATGCATAAAGCATATTATTGTACTAAATTGTGTAAAGAAACTTATTTAACTTTGTTTAACCCGACTTTCCCTACATATAGTTGATTAGGGGAACACGTTACCTAATTCCTCTTAACAGTGCAAAAAACTAGGGACACCTGGGTGGCTCAGTCAGTTGCGTGTTTGATTCTTGATTCTGGCTCAGGTCATGATCTCACCATTTGTGAAATCAAGCCTGTGTCAGGCTCTCCACTGATAGTGCAGAGCCTGCTTGGGATTCTCTCCCTCCCTCTCTCTCTCTACCCTTCCCCCACTCATGCTCTCTCTCTCTCTCTCTCTCGATAAATATAGTACTCCATAGAAACTAATTTGGAAAAAATTGCTCTAACCTATAAGCCTACAGCATAACACACCTTATTACTGCATATCCCAGCACCTAACAAACTGTGATGTAATTGTCTATTTACGTCTCTATATTCCCCACTAGAATTTAGGCTCCTTAAAAACTGGGGCCTTGCATGTTCAGTTTGCCCTGTTTCCCCATGCATAGTATCTGATAGATACTTACATACTAAGAAGTCTGTACAAGTGAATGAATAAATGGATTAATGAACAAATGCACGATAGAATGGTGATTCAATGAAGACACAACCTTTCCCTATTTTCCTCTAATCTCCCCTTCCTAGCATAATTGAGTCAACCCAGTATGTGAGAGGAAGAAAGAACATTGGTGAGCTCATATACGCAGTGACAAGAAGGGCTATGTACAGGGGCGCCTGGGTAGCTCAGTCGGTTGAGCATCCGACTTTGGCTCAGGTCATGATCTCATGGCTTATGAGTTCGAGCCCCACATTGGGCTCTGTGCTGACAGCGCAGAGCCTGGAGCCTGCTTCATATTCTGGGTCTCCCTCTCTCTCTCTCTCCCCTCTTCTGCTCATGCTGTCTCTGTCTCTCAAAAATAAATAAACATTAAAAAAAAAAAAAGAAGGGTTATGTACAGGAGTGGCAGTTAGAGAAGAGAGTTGGACATAGTAGGGAGATTTGTTTCATTTAATAAGTACATTGAATTAAATAAGTAAATATACAGTTGACCCATTAACAGCAAGGGGGTTGGGGCACCTACCCCCATGCGGTTGAAAATCCATGTGTAACTTTTGACTCCCCACAAACTTAATTACTAATAACTTACTATTAGTAAATGTTATTTAAAAAATCATAAAGAAGAGAAGATACATTTACAGTACCGTATTGTATGTATTGAAAAATTCCATGTATAAGTGGACCCACACAGTTCAAAACCATGTTGTGTTCAAGGGTCAGCTATAGGGAGAATAATAGGACCCAAGTTTTTAACTAACAGAGAAGGTATTTACAAAAATGGAAATGGGTAAGGCCTGAAAGAATCTGAGATACTGTACTGGAATTTGGAGTTATCATTATGAACTCATGGTTTTATAATGTATAATACTTACATGTTACAGAAATATTTACAAATTAATGTGCGTGAATATATGTATATAAATATATATATTTCCTAGCTCTGTTTACTGAGAGTCCCTAGAAGCAGCAATACCCCAGTAGTAATGAGCAGTCCAAGTGCCTAGACCTTGGTTTCTAAATACTATCCTTCCCTAAGACGAACTGGAGCTTCTTAGAGAAATGGCTGATTCCAGGGCTAGAGCAGAGAAAGTACAAAATAAGCTTGAAATATTTTATTATCTATAAAGTAATGCTAAATGAATGATGGAACATGTCAAAAGGACACAGGAAGGATTTCCACTTACAGCCATGGTAGACTAATTGTTACCAAAGCTGTCCTCCTGCCATAAAAACCTAGAAAACTGGACAAAACCTATGAAACAAAAGTTCTCAGACAACACACAATGAATAATTGTGATCCCTTAGAAAAAGAAACAAACAAGGTGTCCAAGCTTTCTGTCTGATGGGGCTTTCTAAACAGTAGTACAGGGAAGGAGATTCCCAAGCACAGCATGACAGTAATCTGATTTAGGAGACAGAGATCATAGTTTAGAGAGGTTGAAGCAGCTAAGATTTGCAAGCAAGACTGCCAGAGGTCCCCTTGTGTCTTGAGTACGACTAATCTGTTCAATGCATAAAGTGAGACTCTATTAGAACAGGCAAAGAACTAATAGGAGGATGTGACGTAACAAGAAATATGTATTTGGTCTCTGGCCCCAGTTCCTGACACAGAACTCCTGAATCCTTTGGAATTTCCTGGGTGATAGAAGTGTCTTTTGTTCTAATGAGGCGCTCTTAATAGCTTCAGAATGAGAGCTGGTTATCAGAAAGACCAAGCCAGAATTAGAACCTCGGAACTTTTAGCCCCACCCCCTATCATCTGGGTAGGGGAGAGGGGCTGGAGGTTGAATTAGTAATCAATTATGCCTACATGATGAAGCCTCCATAAAAATCCCCATACTATGGTTTTCGGAGAGCTTTCAGGTTGGTAAAGACATCCATGTATCACAAGGGTGTCATACCCCAAATTCTACAGACTCCTACACCCAAGACCCTTCTGGACCTTGCCGTATATACCTCTTTATCTGACTATTCATTTATATCCTTTATAATAAACCAGTAATAGTACATAAAGTGTTTCCCTGAGTTCTGTAAGCCATTAGAGCAAATTATTGAACCTGAGGAAAGGATTTTGGGAACCCCTGATTTGTATCCAAATCAAACAAATGTAATGTAAAGAAGTCAGTGGTTGGGGTGCCTGGGTGGCACAGTCAGTTAAGCGTCCGACTTCAGCCAGGTCACGATCTCGCGGTCCGTGAGTTCGAGCCCCGCGTCAGGCTCTGGGCTGATGGCTCAGAGCCTGGAGCCTGTTTCCGATTCTGTGTCTCCCTCTCTCTCTGCCCCTCCCCCGTTCATGCTCTGTCTCTCTCTGTCCCAAAAATAAATAAAAACGTTGAAAAAAAAAAAATGAAAAAAAAAAAAAAAGAAGTCAGTGGTTAACCTGAAGTCCCACTGCTTGAAATTGGTGTGTAAAGTGAGGGGCAGTCTTGTAAAACTGAGCCCTTAATCTGTGGGGTTGTTAGGGTCAGAAATGAATTGACTTGAGGGTACCCAGTTGCTGTCTATCAAGAACTAGAGAACAGTTTGGTATGGAATACCTACACATTTGGTGTCAAAAATATTGTGACAACAAAAACTGTTTTCCTTGATAGGAGGTGTAAGCTGAACAATTCCCAGAGCTCACACAAGGCTAGAGGACATTCTAGTTTTGAGTAGCCAAAATAAAGAAACCTTGCTGAATACCTAGGACATTAGCAGAGACTCAAGAAGGGTCATTCTTTAGGAGACCTACAAGAAAGACTACTCTAGACCTTCCCTACAAAGCTTAAGAACATTTTTCAAAAGAATCAATCTGATTTGCAAATGATGTAACTGTTTATCAACAGTTAAAAGAAGAAAATAAAATCCAAACACTGAGCAGTATAACATTCACAGTGTCCACCATCCAAACGACAGTTACTAAAAATGTGGAAAAGCAGGAAGAATGTGACTCAAACCAGAAAGAAAAAATTTCAACAGACACAGGTCCAAAAGTGATGATAATAATGGAATCAGCAGACAAGGACTTCAAAACAGATGTTATAAATATGTTCAAGGATATAAAGGAAAACATGGACATGATGAGAGAAATGGAAGACATAAAAAAAAAAACCAAAAATATCTTTTAGAGCTAAAAATATATTTGAAGTGAAAAATTCCTTAAATGGAATTAGACACTGCATATTAGAAGTCAATATAGATTAATAAACTTGAAAACACAGCAAGAGTAACTATCCCAACTGAAGCACAAAGTTTCACTTATACAGGATGAGGAAGTTCTAAAGATCTAACATATAGCATGGTGACTATAGTTAATAATACTATACCGTATACTTGAAATTTGGTAAGAAAGCAGATCTTAAGTACTCTCACCACACACAAAAAAAGGAAAAGAGAACCTGAAACTAATATAACACTGTATGGTAACAATACTGGGATTAAAAAAAAATTAGAGGGGCGCCTGGGTGGCTCAGTGGATTGAGCATCCGACTTTGGCTCAGGTCATGATCTCACGGTTTGTGAGTTGGAGCCCACATCAGGCTCTGTGCTGACAGCTCAGAGCCTGGAGCCTGCTTCATAGTCTGGGTCTCCCTCTCTCTCTCAAAAATAAATAAACATTAAAAAAAAATTAAATAAAAATTAGAATGACAATACAGACTTTGGTAAAATGGAAAAAAAAGGAAAGGAAACTGTGATGTGATGAATATGCTAATCAGTTTGATTTGGTAATCATTTCATAATGTATACCAAAACATCAAATTATACACCTTAAATCTATACAATTTTTATCAAGTATGCCTCAGTGAAGCTGTATAGGAAAAAAACAAAACAAAAAACAAAACAAAACTGAAGCACAGAGAGAGAAAAGATGCGGAAAAATCAACAGAATCTCAGTAACCTGTAGGACCTGGGCATGTTATTGGAGTCTCAGAAAATCTAAGGAAATCTAAGGAAATATGGCTGAAAACATTTAATTTGATGAAAGCTATAATCCTACAAATTCAAGGAGTTCAGTGAATTCCAAGCAGATTAAACACAAAACTCCAACAGGACACACCATAATCAAATATTGGAAACCTATGATAAAGAGAAAATTGTAAAAGCCTCCAAAGAAAAAAAGACACGTACAAGGGAACAAGGATAAGAATGACTACTGACTTCCCATCAGAAACAGTGCAAGAAGATAAACAATGCCTTTTAAGCAACGGGGGAAAAAAAAACCCATAAAATTCTGTGCTCAGTAAAATATCTTTTGGGGCACCTGGATGGCTCAGTCAGTTAAGCGTCTGACTCAGGTCATGATCTCATGGCTTGTGAGTTCCAGCCCCACATCGGGGTCTGTGCTGACAGCTCAGAGCCTGGAGCCTGCTTCAGATTCTGTGTCTCCCTCTTTCTCTGTCCCTCTGCTGCTCGTGCTCTGTCTCCCTCTTTCTCAAAAATAAACATTCAAAAAAGAAAAAAATATATATCTTTCAAAAAATGAAGGCAAAAGAAAACCATTCAGAAAATGAACAGAGAGTGAACACCAGCAGACCAACACTAAAAGAAATATTAAAGAGAAGTTAGTTCTTCATGCTAACACAAAATGTTATGAGATGAAAACTTAGTTCTATAGAAAAGAATAAAACTAGGAATGATAAATATATACATAATTATAAAAGACTTTCACATTAAAATTTTATGTTAAATATAACTTTTTAAAGCAAATATAACAAAAGGTATTATGGGGTTTACAACATATGTAGAAGTAAAATGTATAACAAAAGCACAAAGAATGGAAAATGGGAAAATGAAAGTATATTTTTGTAAGTTTCTGACCTTCAAAGTGAAGTGGTTTGGGGTATCAACTATACTCGAATTAAAAAAAACTTTTAGGGGTGCCTGGGTGGCTCAGTTTGTTTAGCATCCAACTTCAGCTCAGGTCATGATCTCATGGTTCATGAGTTCCAAACTCATGTCAGTCTCTGTGCTGACAGCTCAGAGCCTGGAGCCTGCTTCAGATTCTGTGTCTCCCCTCTCTCTCTGTCCCTCCCCAGCTCGCACTCTGTCTCTCTCAAAGATCAATAAACATTTTAAAAAAAAGTTAAAACAAAAAAGAAGTGGTTTAAATAAAAAAAAAAAGGAAAGTGGTATGATATAATGCAAAGGTAGCCTTGATCATACATACATATATATATATAGTATAAATATGTATAATACATAATATAAACCCTACAATAACCACTAAGAAAAAGGTGAAGAGTTATAGTTAATTGGACAAAAGAGATCAAATAGAATACTAAAACAATTGACATAAAGACAGAAAAGGGGGGAAAAATGAAAGAAAGAATTGTAGAAATAGAAAAACAGCAAAACAGGAGTCTAGAAACCAATCATATTTGTAATTACATTACATATAAATAGTAAAAACTCTAAAGACTCCATTTGAAAGGCAAGAAATTGTCAAACTGGATTAAAAAGAGACTACAACTGGGTCACCTAGGTGACTTAGTTGGTTAAGCATCTGACTCTTGGTTTTGGCTCAGGTCACAGATCTCACAGTTTGGGAGTTTGAGCCCCGCACTGGGCTCTGTGCTAACCGTAAGGAACCTGCTTGGGATTCTCTCTCTCCTTCTCTCTCTGCCCCTCCCCTGCTTGCTCTCTAAGTAAATAAACTTAAAAAATAAATAAAAAAAGAGACTACAATTGTATGTTACCTTACAAGAGATGCAACTTGTAAAGATATAGATAGATTTAAAGTAGAAGGAAAGAAAAAGATGTACCATGCAAATAATAGTCAAAAGATAGCTTGGCCACATCAATGATTATATTAATATCAGACAAAGTAGACTTCAGAACAAAACATAATACCAAAGATAAAAACAAATATTTCATGACTATGAAAGGATCAATTTCATCAAGAAGACATAATAATCCCAACCTGTACACACTTAATAACAGAGATTCAAAATATGTGCAGGGAAGGGAAAATTCCTCCTTTACCCTTAAGGTCTTCCAGCTGGACTAAGAATTAAATTTACATGAGACAGATTAACAAGAGAAAAAAAGTTTTATTACTTGCGCACAAAGGCCCAATAATGTAATTGAGACCTAAAAAAGTGACAAAGGCAGGTGGTTTTTATACGTTTTAAACAAAGAGAGAATAAATCTGTGGGGGATTGACAGGACAAAGTAAAATTAACTTTTGGAGCTTCAATTAGTAAGGAATTGTAAAAAGAATTTGGGTTCTGACAGTAAATTAGGGTTTTTTTTTAAATGTTTATTTAATTTTGAGAGAGAGAGAGACAGGGGCAGAGGGAGAGACCAAGTCAGGGAGGGGCAGAGAGACAGGGGGACAGGAGATCCAAAGCAGGCACTGCGCTGACATCCCGATGTGGGGCTCGAACTCATGAACCGTAAGATCATGACCTGAGCTGAAGTCAGATGTTCAACTGACTGAGCCACCCAGGAGCCCCCTGAGAGTAAACTAGTAAAAACAAAAATAATAAGGGCTGTTTATTCACCCTTCTTGGCTCTACATTTCCCATCTCTGGTGATACCTCTTTATTTCCTGGTACAGGAAAGGTACCTTTCAAGTGAGAGATTTATTTCCTGCTTTTAGGGGGAGAAAGGAAGGTCTGAATATCCTTCTTGCACAAGTGGTCTCATAAGTAACTTTTATTTAAAATAATATGCCAAAGTGGTACATTTTAGGGCGGCCTGCCCTTGACTCCTACATTTGAGGTAAAACCTGACAGAAATGAAAGGAGAAACAGACAAATCCATAATTACACTTGGAGATTTCAATACTTCTTTCTTAATAGTTGACAAAACAATTGGACAAGTTGAAAAGAAAAGACTAGGGAAGACTCGAATAACACTAACCAACTTGACTTAATTGACATTTACAGAACACTAAAGAGTAGAATACAAATTCCTTTCAGGTGGACACAAAACATTTACCAAGACAGAAATCATATAAAGTATGCTCTCTGATCATAATGGAATTAAATTAGAAATCAGTAACACAAAGATCTGGAAAATTGCCAAGTATTTGGAAATCAAATAACATACTTCTAACAATTCACTGGTCAAAAAAAAAACTGCCAGGGAAATTAGAAGGTATTTCAAGATAACTGCTAATTAAAATACAACATATCAAAATGTGTGGGAGCCACTTAAAGCAGGACTTGAAAATATAGTTTTAAACATTTACAATATAAAAAAAGGAAAGTCTCAAATCAATCATTTAAGCTTCTACTTAAAGAATCTAGAAAAACGTGCAAATTAAACAAAAACAAAACAAAACAGAAGAAAAAAATAGAAACAGAAATCAATGAAATAGAAGACGGGCAATCAATAGAAAAAAAAATCTATGATACCAAAGTTGGTTCTTTGAAAATAAAAAAAAAAACCCTACAGATGATCAATATCATGAATGAAAAAGTGCATATCACTACAGATCTTATAGACACTAAAAAAATAATAGGATATTAAACACTGAAATCATCCACCCTACCTCTTCGAAGGAATATTTTTCTACAGTATGAAGAGCATCTTGTGTCTCATTCCATCCTCCAACAGAATAGATACAATCATTAAGTGCAGCCACTCCAAGATATGCTCTCCTGGTTCCCATTGGAGGAAGTGGAGACCAACGCTTAGAAAGTGGATCATATACTTCAAAAGAACGAAGCTCTATTCCTTCATTGCTGATGCCCCCAATTACGTAAATTAAACCTGGAAACAGGATAGAAAATTTTACAGGAAATAGAATATAAATATTATAAAAAGTAATATGTCTGCTATGCTGATGCTATATTTAACATAGAGCTCACAATAGCCTTTTAAGAGAGAAAATTGACTTGTGTCTAGTATATCATAGCTCACACGTAAGCATGTTACAAAGATTTAGAGGTATAAAGTGGCATTTAATTTTCAACAAACTTACAATGCTGTAACAAAACAATCTGTCAAACAAGGTTTTCTCATCTTATTGTCTGCCTGATGATCTCAAGTTCCAGAACCACTGCTACCATAAGGTAAAAAAGGGAGAGGGATTTTTTCCCCCTAAAAAAAAATGCCAGGCACTTAAACTGGGAATGACATAGCCTTGTTTGTGACAGCCTACCTGTTGCTCAAATGGACACAGAGAAGTGAATTCAAATTATAATAGTTATATGGCTGGATTAAGGTATCAGGATCAATCACCAGAGTACAAGAGAATGTAATTCACAGTGAGTTCCTGATTAAATTTGATTTGAAACTAATGGTCCTGACAATCTACAATTATTTTTGAATGCCTAGCATTGTTTCCCATATAATAGCATTTTAAGAAATGTGTGCTAAATGTCAGTGAATGTGGGTTCTGGTTCCAACTTTGCCAGTAACGGGCTATGAAAAAGAACATACAACCTTCCTGATCTCTAGCTTGCTCCTCTATAAAGGGGTTGGAATAATCTCTAAGATGCCTAACTCCGTAGTTTTCGAAGGTGCAACACTGTGGTTTATAAGATGGCCAAATATATATTTCTCACCTATATTTGGTCTTCATCCACAGTCCCTAGCTCACAGCAATCTGAACCCTTAGAATTTCCGAACTGTTAAGAGTGATAAGGGTGTCTTTTGTTATGTTAATGAGGTAACTTTCAGAAAGTACTTAAGGATGGGGACTGGTTGCTAAAGGAGCCGTTCTAGAGGTTGAATCAATCACCAATGGCCAATGATTAATCACTCATGCCTATGTAATGAAGCCTCCATAAAAATCCAAAAGGACATGGGGCACCTGGGTGGCTCAGTTGGTTAAGCGCCTGACTTCGGCTCAGGTCATGATTTTGCGCCTGAGTTTGAGCCCTGAACTGAGTCCTGCATTGGGCTCTGTGCTGAGCCTGGAGCCTGCTTCAGATCCTGTGTCTCTCTCTCTCTCTATGCCCTTCCCCTGGCCGTGCTCTGCCTCTCTCTCTCTCAAAAATAAATAAACATTAAAAAAAAAATTGTTTTTTAATCCAAAAGGACAGGATTTGTAGAGCTTCTGGGTTGGTAACATATGGAGATGTGAGGACACTGGCACACCTGGAGAGGGCATGAAAGTTCTGCACCCCTTCCCCATAACATCCCCTATGCATCTCTTACACCTAGCTATTCCTGAGTTATATCCTTTTAGTAGTAAGTGACATTTCCTGTGAGTTCTGTGAGCTGCTCTAGCAAATTAATTGAACCCAAAAGAAGTTAGAACCTCCAATCTATAGCCAGTCCATCAGAAGCACAGGTAAGAGCCTGGTAAGGATGAGTGTCTTATAGGACTGAGCCTTCAATCTGTGGAATTTGAGGCTATCTCCAGGTATGGGTACATAGTGTTAGAAGTGAGGTGAATTCTCCAACACCCAGTTGGTGTTCTGAAAACCACTTGTTAGTAGGAGGGAAACTTCCCCCTACCTCCACACTGGAAACTTAGTCTCAGAACACCTGATTTGCATGGGAAAATGAAAGTAATAAATACAAAACAATTAGAGAACACTATAATATTACACAATATAGTCTGTACCATGTAATCTGAACATCTAAATGCTAGTGAAAGTCTGAGAAGGTACTCACAAAACAGAACTTGAGCTGGGAACAGCTGGTTGAGTTATCCTAACAATGAGCAGACTGCTCATTACTCTACAGGTACATATAAATCTGCTCTCCAACTCTGGACAAAGAATCTGGAGTGCTTACCAATTACTTCTCAGGATATAGTAGACAATTAAAATAATGTTTGTGTACCATTTTAATATGCAGTACATTTTTCAAATCTGTCATAGCATTATATTCTGTATGGATTGAATCACAATGTGCCCTGTGAGAAAACACTGAAAAAGCCAAAAGAGACAGTGAAGATCATTTTTTATATCCTCTTCCTACTTAGAAATACTAAGGACTGCATGGGAGAGAAAATGACAAAGATGAAGGTTCAAATGTTTATTTTGCTAGTTAGGTATTTGTGCCTATCTGTAATTTTTGATTCTAGTTTTGTTTATTTTGGAAAAAATGATTATTTTGGCAATACAGAAATAAGGACCTAAGAGGTTAAAACATATAAAACATTTAAAAGCAAAACTTCAATACTGTTAGTGTCAACCATTCAATATTAACAGACATAATATACTCTTGTGAAAATAAAGCCTCAAGTTTCTTTTTTTCAAAAATATTTCTTCAGGAAAAAGTTTTTAGAAAGCAATTACCTTGCATTTCACAACACCCAAAGTAGTAGCGAGACATAGCCATGTTGCCAACTACTTCCCATTTATTTTCATCAGGATCAAATCGTTCAATGGTGTTCCCTATCTCAGCTCCAACCCATCCACCTGTAACCAAATAGAAAATGTTATTTCTGGATAAAGGAGTCTTATTTATGAAAAACACCTTAGCAAACAACTTTATATTGTGAATTATTATCATATGGAGCAGATTTACATTGTGAATGATTATCACATTATCAATGATTTGTCCAAGATCATATGAAAAGTTAGAATCTGACTATATGGATCTTAACTCTCTGCTTAGTTTTCATTAGACATTTAAAAAACAAAACAAAAACAAACCCATATTGCTTAAGAAATATGGTACTTTACAAAATTACCTCTTAAAACAACTTCTGCATATTCAGAGTGGTTGCCCAAATTTAAAATGCTCCACTGGACATCTATCTCATCTATACCTTATACCCCTCTCCTTCTCTTAGCTCTATACTTGACAATATTCTCTACATAATTCAATTTTGAAAATAAAAATTTATAAAGCTGAAAAGGCATAAGTTTCTTATAGGAGGGAAGGAAAATTTCTAATGTAATCAGAATCTAAAAATTAAAATAATACTAGATATCCTTAAACTGAACTGAATAGCATAATTACCCAAAGCATAGATAGCCCCATAACACACACACACTCCCAAGCCACAGCGGGGGTGATTCATTGAAGCTACAGTTGTCCACTGTTTAGTAACCGGATCATAGCATTCAGTACAGTCAAAAATCATTGAATCCTTCTCACCTGAGTTCAATAAAAGAAACACATATCAGAAGGTTTAGTAATGCTAATAGCCTAGAACCATAATACAATACTCAGTAGTATTCATGTTATCAGAGATTCAACTGTTGTCTGATTTTTTACTATTCATTAAAATTCATTTGCCCAGAAAAAAAATAAAAACAATAAAATTCATTTGCCTAGTGTTATAAATCAATAGCACTTTCATTTATTAAAGTCCACTTAATGAAACAAAGGCATAATTTCCCTATTATCCATTTCCAATTCTACCACCCAAATAATCCATGTAATTATTGAGGATGAAATTTATATTTTAACACTTCTATATTTTTTCATGCATTAGTTTGGATAGCTAGCTCTGGTACAATTTGAGTTTTAATGCAATCCTTATCTAGCAACAAACAGAAAATAAAATTTCTTCTTTTTTTTTTGTAATTTTTTTCAATGTTTGTTTATTTTTGAGAGGTGGAGACAGAGTGTGAGCAGGGGAGGGGCAGAGAGAGCGGGAGATACAGAATCTGAAGCAGGCTCCAAACTCTGAGCTGGCAGCACAGAGCCTGATGCGAGGCTCAAACTCACAAACCATGAGAGCATGACCCGAGCTGAAGTCAGACGCTTAACCGACTGAGCCACCCAGGTGCCCCAAAATTTCTAAAAAGATACCACTTAAAATAGAATTTTAAAAAATACTATACCTAGAATTAAATCTAATCAAAGATTGTACAAGACATCTACAGATAAAATTTATACACTTCATTTAAATAGAATTTTATTTTTTTAACATTATTTATTTTTGAGAGAGAAAGTAAGAGCTCATGCGAGGTGAGGAGGGGCAGAGAGAGAAGAAGAGAGAATCCCAAGCAGCCTCCGTGCTGTCAGCACAGAGACCAATGTGGGGCTCAAACTCACGAACTGTGAGATCATGACCTGAGCCAAAATCAAGAGTCCGATGCTTAACCAACTGCACTAGGTGCCCCTAGATAAAATTTTAAATTAAGGAATACCTAAGTAAATGAAGAGATATCACATTCATGAATTAGAAGAGTCAACATAAAGATGATTATCCCCAAACTGATTTGTAGATTTAATGTGATCCCAATTTGAAACACGCTTTCTTTTTTATTGTGCTAAAATACAACATAAAATTTACCATCTTAACCATTTTTAAGTGTAGAGTTCAGTGATGTGAAACACATTCACATTTTTGTGCAGCCATCACCACCATCCATCCCTATAACTCTTTACATCTTGTAAAACTGAAACACTATCTTGATTTAAACAATAACTCCCTGGGGCGCTTGGGTGGCTCAGTAGGCTTAGCGGCTGACTTAGGCCCAGGTCATGATTGCAAGGTCTGTGGGTTCAAGCCCCACATCAGGCTCTCTGCTGATAGTTTGAAGCCTGGAGCCTGCCTGGGATTCTGTGTCCCCCTCTCCCTTTGACCCTCCCCCACTCATGCTCTCTCTCTCTCTCTCTCTCTCAAAAATAAACATTAAAAAAAAAGAAAAACAACTCCCCATTCTCCACTTTCCTAGCCCCAGGCACACCATTATACTTTCCATCTTTTATTATTTTGACTACTCTAAGTACCTCATATAAGTGGAATCATACATTATTTTTAAAAACAGAATTGACAAAAAAAACAAACAGATTTGAGGAACTGATACTAAAATTTATATGGAAGTACAAAGGGCCTAGAATAGCCAAGCACTCCCACACGAGAATAATGAGAGAAACTGTCCTGTCAGATAAACTTGTAAGACTTAAAATAGAGCTATAGTAATTAAGATAGGGATACACAGAAAGTCCAAACAGAATAGAAACGAAATTCTAGAAACAGATACACACATGTATGATTACTTGATATGTGAAAGAGTTTGCACTGCACAGCAGTGGGGAAACAAAAGCCTTTTATGCTGGAATAATTGCTTATATATACAAGGGAAAAAATGAAACTGGTTGCCTACTCATACTGTCTATAAAAACTCAATTCCAGGTGGATTACAGATATACATGTAAATGACATAACTAAAAATTTAAGAAACAATAAAGGTATATATAAACTTATGACTTTGGAGTAGGGGAGGATTTCTCTACAAAGATACAAGAGAGGTGTCTGGGTGGCTCAGCTGGTTAACTCAACTTCGGCTCAGGTCATGATCTCACAGTTCATGAATTTAAGCCCCGCTGTGGGCTCTCTGCTGTCAGCATGGAGCCTGCTTCAGATCCTCTGTCTCCCTCTCTCTCTGCACCTCCTCCCTCTCTCAAAAAATAAACATTTAAAAATAAAAAATACAAGAAACATTAACCATAAAGGGGAAAAAATAATAGAGTTGGAGTTGGCTACATTAAAATGAAAACCATCTATTTATCAAAAGATATCATAAAGAAAAAAAGCTACCATAAGGAGAGTGAAAGATAAAGGAGTAGAGTAGCAAAAGGTATTTGCAGCACATATAACTTTAGGAGGGCCTAGAATCCTGAATGCTACAAGACTACTGTGCAGAAAGGAATCAGCACAGCAGGCCTGAGACTGCCCATCCTTAGAAAGTCCTGCTTGCCAGATTGACCCTTGACTGGAGTCTGGGAACATGGCTCGTAAATTCTCTGCACTGATATAAAAATCTTTCTAAATAATAAGAACAGCTTTTTGCGGTGATAAAAATGTTTGGAATTAGACAGTGATAATGGTTGCACAATTTTGTGAATATGCTAAAAATCACTAAACTGTATACTTCAAATGGTGGATTTTATGGTATGTAAATTATATCTTAATTTTTACAAATAATATTTAGAATATTAAGCCAGATATGTACATATCTAGAATAAACCAAATATTCTGATTATCTCTGGGTGGCATGATTAGAGTATGTGTGATTTTTATTTTTTCATATGCTTCAATTTCAGCCAAATTTTCTTCCACAAACCTGAAGTGCTTTAATGATAAACATTACTTTAAAATTACATATTATGGGGGCGCTTGGGTGGCTCAGTCGGTTAAATGTCCAATTCTTGATTTCAGCTCAGGTCATAATCTCATGATTTCATGAGGTTGAGTCCCACATCAGGGCTCTGCACGGACAGTGCGAAGCCTTCTTGGGATTCTGTTTCCCTCTCTCTCTGCCCCTCCCTGCTCGCTTGGACTCTGTCTCTCTCAAAATAAATGAGTAAATAAAAACTTAAAAAAATTATATATTACAAAATATCTTAAGATGACAATGTTGATAGTATTAAAAAATTTTTTTAATGTTTATTTTTGAGAGAGAGAGACAGAGTATGAGTAGGGGAGGGGCAAAGACAGAGGAAGACACAGAATCTGAAGCAGGCTCCAGGCTCTGAGCTATCAGCACAGAGCCCCAAGCAGGGCTTGAACTTACCGACTGGGAGATCGTGACCTGAGCCGAAGTTGGTTGCTTAACAAACTGAGCCATCCAGGTGCCCCAGCAATGTTGTTAGCATTAATAATAGTAGGCCAAGTTGGGACACCTGGCTGACTCAAGTTGGTAGAACATGCGGCCCTTGATCTCAGAGTCGTGAGTTCAAGCCCCACATTGGGTGTGGAACCTACTTAAAAAAATAATAAACAAATAAATAAATAACTAAAAAATAAATTAGTGAAGTCACAGCATTTTTGAAAGGTACCCATAAGTATTTCTGTGGAATCACAAGAAGGGACACAAATATATGCAAGCGTCACCTAGGACACTGTGACCCTCGGTTAAACAGAAGAGTTCATGCAATGAAACTATCCACAATCACCAAAATGTATATAAAAAGAGCTGTTAGAGTTCTAGTCAAAGATTACATGTAATAATGGTCTTTATGCTGACAGAAAGTTACTGCTTAAAACTTTTATTTCTTTGTCGGGATTTTTGGATCCACCATGGCATTTATTGACTTAATGAACTGTTTTTAAGGGACAATTGTGTTCACTCCAAAAGACAAGTAAAAAATCAAATATTCTCTACATCTCTCTCATTTTATTTATTTTTATTTTTTAAACTTTTTTAAAAGTTTACTTATTTATTTTGAGAGAGAGAGCGTGCGTGTACATGAGCGGGGGGGGGGGAAGGAGCAGAGAGAGAGAGAGAGAGAGAGAGAGAGAGAGAGAGAGAGAGAATCCTAAGCAGGCTCTGCACCATCAGCACAGAGTCAGACGTGGGGATTGAACTCACAAACTGTGAGATCATGACCTGAAGCTGGACACTTAACCAACTGAGCCACCCAGACACCCTGTATCTCTCTCATTTTAACTTGACAGTATCATAGTTAAAAATAACAAAATTTTCAATATACAACTTTTTGTGTTTTAGCCTAATCTGTAGAAATAAAGCATAAAGACTAGCTCTAAGGATTGGAGATGACCTACCTAGGCTTGTTGCTATAAAGACAAATTAGCCAGAAGTAAATATTGATCTAAAAGTGTTAGCATTTATTTCTCTTTAGATTCCTCCTCTGATGGGAAACAACATTTGCCTTTTTTAAAAAAATGTTTATATATTTATTTGGAGAGTGAGAGCAGGGGAGAGGCAGAGAAAGAGGGAGAGAGAGAATCACAAGCAGGCTCTGTGCTGTCAGTGCAGAGCCTGAAGCAGGACTCGATCTCACAAACTGTGAGATCATTACCAGAGCTGGAATCAAGAGTTGGACACTTAAATGACTGAGCCATCCAGGCACCCCGAAACCTGTTTTATTTAATTTTATTAATCATTGTATAATTCATAATAATAGTTTTAGAAAACAGTGATTTCAATCAAGACATATATCCCAATGTCCAGATGACTTAGTTTTTATAAATCCCACTTCCAGGTAATTTGGTTAATTAAAAATTATTTGTATTAACTATAGAGAACAAACTGATGGTTACCAAATGGGAGGTGGGTGGGGGGATGGTTTAAATGGATGATGGGTATTAAGGAGGGCATTTGTTGTGATGGGCACTAAGTGTGGTATGTAAGGATTAAATCAATAAATCCTATACCAGAAACTAATATTACACTGTATGTTAACTAACTGGTATTTCACTAAAAACTTGAGGGACACCTGGGTGGTTCAGTCAGTTAAGCATCCAACTCTTGGTGTCAGCTGAGGTCATGATCTCACGGTTCGTGGGTTCAAGCCCCACTTCGGGTTCTCTGCTGAAAGCTTATATCCTGCTTGCAATTCTCTCTCTCTCTCTCTCTCTCTCTCTCTGTCCTCTACTACCCCCACCCTCTCTCTCTCAAAAATAAATAAATGTTTTATAAATAAATAAATAGAAATTTAAAAAGACCAATCTAAAAAAAAAAAGATTTGTAATGCAGCTTCCAATATATGAAATTAAATTTCAAAATTAAAACAATTTTTATCACAAACACTGACCTAAATTTTGGTGCCACATTTTATTTTATTTATTTATTTTTTATTAAAAAAAAATTTTTTTTTAACATTTATTTATTTTTGAGACAGAGAGAGACAGAGCATGAACAGGGGAAGGGCAGAGAGAGAGGGAGACACAGAATCTGAAACAGGCTCCAGGCTCTGAGCTGTCAGCACAGAGCCCGACGTGGGGCTTGAACTCACGGACCGTGAGATCATGACCTGAGCCGAAGTCGGACGCTTAACCGACTGAGCCACCTAGGCGCCCCTGGTGCCACATTTTATAAACAACTTTTCATTAAAACCAAACTAAATATTCTGCCTCGTGATAAATCACAGTATCCCTCTGGTCTGAAACATTCAATATCTTGTGTTTCCTTTTTCTTTCTTCCATTCATTTATTCATTAAATATTTATGGAACACAATCATATCTATGTATACCCCATAGTACCTAACAATATACATAAGGCATATATACAGCCAACTTATGGCTAGAGACTAATAACAGAAAGAAGACATTTTCATTATTACCTCCAATAGCGTAAACCATCCCTCCCAGAACTGCTACTCCCAGCCCACATCGAGCCTGATGAAGTGAAGACACAGTGGTCCAGTACTGGCTAAAGGTGTCAAAACGTTCTACACAGCTGAGGGCTCTGCTATCACTCCAACGACCCCCCTGCAACCGAGTATATCCACCTGAACGAAGGAAAGGAGATACACAGCAAATCCTTTATTTAAATATGCAAATAACAGACATTAAGTAATTAACTATTTCATAGGAAGGAATAAGTGCTTTAAAGCCTGCCATATATACATATTTTATTCTTAAATGCACCAAGTCCTGAAAGATTATGGCTTAAATGCAATGAAGTCAACTACGGTGTTCTACCACCTGGTTTTGGTTCTAATAGAATGTCAGATAAAACATAAAAGGAGCAGGTTATCTGTCTAGTTAGGAATTTTCATCATGACTTCTATTAACATTTTTTTCAATTAAAAATAGTGAGTTGAGTGGTGCCTGGGTGGCTCAGTCAAACAACTGACTCTTGATTTTGGTTCAGGTCACAATCTCACAGTTCATGAGTCTGAGCCCCACATCAGGCTCCGCACACTGACAGTGTGGAACCTGCTTGGGATTCTCTCTCTCCCTCTTTCTCTGCCCTGCTTTCTCTCTCTCTCTCAAAATAAATACACTTAAAAAAAAGTGAGTTGAGGGACGCCTGGATGGCTCAGTCAGTTGAGCGTCCGACTTCGGCTCAGGTCATGATCTCACAGTCTGTGGGTTTGAGCCCCGCATCGGGCTCTGAGCTGAGGCTCAGAGCCTGTGCTCAGAGCCTGGAGCCTGCTTCGGATTCTGTGTCTCCCTCTCTCTCTGACACTCCCCCATTCATGCTCTGTCTCTCTCTGTCTCAAAAATAAATAAACATTAAAAAAATTAAAAAAAAAAAAAGCGAGTTGAAACCCTTGTTTAACTACACATCCCATCAGTAAAAAATCTTTAGCATGCATTCAAAAATTATGTATTTATATATTATAGCATATATGATATTATACATTTAATTACAAATTATAAATCATATTACAAAGTGAATATAAAATATTATGTATATAAATCTGGACAATCTGTCTCTATATGTCACATATTAATAAGGTTTAATGCTTTTTAAAATAAAAAAGAGGTTTTAATATGTTCATCTGATACTGTGAATTATCCTATATACTCACACTTTAGAGACCACTGGTTCCTATAATCCCTAATCATCTAAAATACCATGAAGAGTCAAAAATTTTGAAATTTTCCTTATTTTTCACTAGAATTCACATTTTTAACTTTAAAGTACTATTTCTTAAGTCAGTTATTTGACAATAATTGAGCAATCCAAGAACCCAACAATTGAGATCACAGAATAATAGATGTCAAATGAGCAGTTATTTATTCTTAGGTGTATCCACTATACTACACAATTTCTTAATCTGTAGTCTATCTGTGAAATTAAATATGCCTATTTGATACACCTGCATATTCTGATGTGTAAAATAACAAAATATTGAAAGATTTTAATCCTAAAAAGAGATTATTTGTATCACCTTTTTAAAGGTTCTCACCTACTGCATACAGGTACTTTCTTGCTTTCTTCCGAGGTCGAACCTTAGATGTCTGCAGAAAATTACAAAATTTGTTCTCTTTGGAAGATTTGCACACCTCACAGTACTCTTTCAAAAGTGTTTGCAACGCAACACGAAGATTGAAATCGGACACTCCTAAAGCAAGTTTAACAAGATAATGTTTCAATCAACTTTTAAATAATATTAAAAAAACGTGTTCTTATAAAGATAAAATACAAATACCAAAAAATAAAAACTCATCATCAAGCAATGGTGCTTGTTTCCTACAATACAAATTTTATTTTTCTCATTATTAATAAAGAATATACTTTCCCTAAATCAGATTGTTTTTAACAATATGCTTCATTATATCTAATTTGAAAACACATGCATTAGGATTTCCAAAGATGGCAAAGTGAAACAGGATCACAATTATCCAACAAAATGGAAAAATAAAATAGCCCAATACCTACATTTACAACTTAAAAACAAAAAGATATAAAATTATGTCATATACTTTTAAAAATGATAGTCAAAGCAAGAAACAAAAGATTCTAGTGGAACGAGGTCCATCTCCTCAAAAAGACTTTGAGCATGACTGGGTAGATTGTTCCTGCACAAGGATCCTTAGCTGAGGTGAAGTAGGGATAAAAGTCAACCTGTGTCCCACTTGGCAAGCTCTAAGATCTTGCCCTGTGAAAGGGCACTATTTTCTAATTTGCACAAAGGCACCAAATATGCCAGCAAGGGACTATCTCCAAGCCTTGAAGCCTAGAAGCAATATTGAGGAAACAAGGTCAACCAAGGAAATCTTGAGAATTCTCACTAATGCCTAATAATTTGGAAAGGTAGAATGAGCAGGTATAAAGCAGAACTGAGAAGTCAAAGAAAAAAACATTAAAAGAAATCCTTTGGGGGGCACCTGGGTGGATCAGTTGGTTAAGCCTCTGACTTTGGCTCAGGTCATGATCTTTTGGGCACTGGGCTCTGTGCTGACAGCTGAGAGCCTGGAGCCGGCTTTGGATTCTGTGTCTCCTTCTCTCTATGCCCCTCCCCCATTCGTGCTCTGTCTGTCTCTCTCAAAAATAAATAATAAAACATTAAAAAAAAAAAAAAGAAAAAGAAAAGAAATCCTTTGGGCGCCTGGGTGGCTTGGTCTGTTGAGCATCCAACTTGCGCTCAGGTCATGATCTCATAGTTCATAAGTTCAAGCCCCTCATTGGGCTCTCTGCTGTCAGCACAGAGCCCTCTTTGGATGCTATGCCCCCCTCTCTCTCTGCATATCCGTGGCTCACATTCTCTCTCTCTCAAAAATTAATAATAAAACGTTAAAAAAAAATCCTTTATAGGGCCATCAGTAAATGTAGAATCACCAGAGCTTGCCATCTAACAGAGCACAGTAGCAGCTAAAGTCCACACTAGTAAGACACATCCTTACCTGGGTTAAGTAAGCCCTGACACAAGATCAATAATTGGATTTGAGAGAGAGCTCTGAGACCAGGTCCTTAAGCAAATATCTAAGCCTTACCAGATCTCTGTTCTTCTACCACCATCATACCTTTGGTTAGAAAGAAGTGGCCAAAATACAACACAGTCCTCAAATTTTAGATGTAAGAAACAAAGTAGTTACATTAGTAGGCAAAAAAGGTGTCAAGGAGAATTAACTCTTACATTATCAGAGCTAAACTGGTTTAAACAAAGTTTCTCATGTTATGCATAGATCTCATGTTGAGCAATAGATCAAGAAATAACAATTCAACTATTAAAATATATCCCAGGAGGGGCGCCTGGGTGGCTCAGTCTGTTAAGCATCCAACTTCGGCTCAAGTCATGATCTCGTGGTTTGTGAGTTGGAGCCCTGCATCAGGCTCTGTGCTGACAGCTCACAGCCTGGAGCCTGCCTTGGATTCTGTGTCTCCCTCTCTCTCTGCCCCTACCCTGCTTGTACTCTCTCTCTCTCTCTCACTCTCTCTCAAAAAGAAATAAACATTATATTAAAAAATAAAATAAAAATTAAAAACTAAATAAATAAAATATATCCCAGGAAAAAGAAAAGAAGGAGATTGAAGAATTCAGTCTGGAAGAAAACCTTAGCCAAAAACAGAAACAGACTTGCCATAAATGCTTCATAGGATAGAATTACTTAAGAATATAGATCCTATTGGGGTGCCTGGGTGGCTACGCATCTGGTTGGTTAAGCATCTGACTCTTCACTTTGGCTCAGGTTATAATCCCACAGTTCGTGGGATCAAGCCCTGCCTCAGGCTCTGCACTGACAGTGCGGAGCCTGCTTGGGATTCTCTCTCTCACCCTCTCTCTGCCCCTCCCCCACGTGCATACTGTCTCTCTGTCTCTCTCTCTCTCAAAATACATAAGTAAACATTTAAAAAAAAATAGAGACCCTATTAAAAAAAAAAAAAAAAGCTTGGGGTACCTGGGTGGCTCAGTTGGTTGAGAATCCAGCCCCCCCTTTTTTTTAATGTATTTATTTATGTATTTATGTATTTATTTATTTATTTATTAACGTTTATTTTTGAGACAGAGAGAGACACAGCATGAATGGGGGGAGGGTCAGAGAGAGAGGGAGACACAGAATCAGAAGCAGGCTCCAGGCTCTGAGCTGTCAGCACAGAGCCCGACACGGGGCTCGAACTCACGGACCGCGAGATCATGACCTGAGCAGAAGTCAGACACTTAACTGACTGAGCCATACAGGTGCCCCAAAAGAACTTCATTCTTTCTTTCCTTTTTTTTTTTTTTTTTTTTTTTTTTTTAAAGTAGAGAGCTAGAGAGAGAGAGAAAGAGAGAATCCCACCCAGGCTCTGCACTCTCAGTGTTGAGCCCGATGCAGGGCTTGAACCCATGAACTGGGGGATCATGACCTGAGCTGAAATCAAGATTGGATGCTTAACTGACTGAGCCACCCAAGCGCCCCCCTCTCTTTTTTAAATATTTGAGAGAGAGAGAGCAGGGGAAAGCTTTTGCCCTATTCCTAATTCTCATGATTCCACAGAAATGTGTCTGGATAATTTCTCTTTTCTTTTTTAGCATTTAAAGACAGTCAGTCTTCATTATTTGTGGACTCCTTATTTGGGAATACATGTACTCACTAAAATGCATTTGTAACCCAAATTAAAACTCACAGAGCTTTGCTAGTCATTCACAGATATGCCACAGAGTGGCATATGAATCACCTGACACGCATGTTTCCAGGTGAGAACTGAACAAGGTGATGCTTTGCCTCTTATTTCAGCTCTCATACTATAAACAAATGTCCTTTTCACAGTCTCTTTGGTGCCACGCTTTTCACATTTTTGTGCTTTGTTGACTTCATTGTTAAAAATGACCCCACGCCTACTTTTGAAGTGCTGTCTAGTGTTCCTAATTGCAGGAAGCCTGTGGTATACCTTATGGAATTAATACATGTATTGGATAGGTTTCATTCAGGCATGAGTTATAGTGCTGTTGGCCATGAGTTCAACATTAATGAATCAAGTATATAAATTAAATAAGGTGCTTCTGATAGACACACACATAAAACAAGGTTATGTATTGATCATCTGGCAAAAATATTGTGACCAGAGTAAGAACTTCCCAGTATTTCCCCTAGGAACAATGTTTCAGTATTTGCCAATTCAAAGTTTGTGGCAACTTTACAGAGCATAATAACTGTGAATAATGAGAACTGATTGAGTAATATATGTGTATTAATAAAAGATAACATTCAGAAAAACCTACAAAATTCTGTTAACACTGTTAAGAGTAGAAAAAAACTAAAAATCCACATTAAGTATAATTTTTTTCTTTTTTTTAAGTTTACTTATTTATTTTTAGAGAGCACAAATGGGGAGGGGTAGAGAGAGGGAGAGGGAGAGAGAATCCCAAGCAGGTTCCTCTGCACTGTCAGTGGGGAGTCTGATGCAGGGCTCAAATTCATGAGCCTTGAGATTATGACCTGAGCTGAAATCAAGTCACAGCCCTAACCGACTGAGCCAGACGGGCACCCCCATATTAAATATAATTTTTTCACAGAATTACACCTTTAATGCTAGTGGTGTATTTAATTCATAAGAAGCTCATTTGCGGGGCGCCTGGGTGGCTCAGTCAGTTGAGCATCCAACTTGCACTCAGGTCATGATCTTGCAGTTCATAAGTTCAAGCCCTATATCAGGTTCTGTGCTGACAGCTCAAAGCCTGGAGCCTGCTTCAGATTCTGTGTCTCCCTCTCTCTGCCCCTTCCCTGCTCAGGCTCTGTCTCTCCCTGTCTCTCAAAAATGAATAAATGTTAAAAAAAAAAAAAAAAAAGAAGAAGCTCATTTGTAACTCAGTCATATCCTAAAGTTTCAATGCACAACAAGGGTAAGAGCTTCAAATCTTAAAACCAGGTCTAAGGTAGGTGGTTTTTTTTTTTTTTTTGAATTAACTTTTTTTTTTTTTAATTTACATCCAAATTAGTTAGCATATAGTGCAACAATGATTTCAGGAGTAGATTCCTTAATGTCCCTTACTCATTTAGCCCATCCCCCCCTCCCACAACCCCTCCAGTAACCCTCAGTTTGTTCTCCATATTTATGAATCTCTTCTGTTTTGTCCTCCTCCCTGCTTTTATATTATTTTTGCTTCCCTTCCCTATGTTCATCTGTTTTGTCTCTTAAAGTCCTCATAGGAGTGAAGTCATATGATTTTTGTCTTTCTCTGACTGACTAATTTCACTTAGGATAATACCCTCCAGTTCTATCCATGTAGTTGCAAATGACAAGATTTCATTCTTTTTGATTGCCAAGTAATACTCCATTGTATAAACATACCACCTCTTTATCCATTCATCCATCAATGGACATTTGGGCTTTTTCCATACTTTGGCTATTGTTGACAGTGCTGCTATAAACATGGGGGTGCATGTGTCCCTTCGAAACAGCACACCTGTATCCCTTGGATAAATGCCTAGTAGTGCAATTGCTGGGTCATAGGGTAGTTCTATTTTTAGCACCAGCTTGTATTCCAAAGGTCTAAGGTAGTTTTCAAAAATAAATTTAGGATGCCTGGGTGGCTCAAGTCACGGTTTTTGAGTTTGAGTCCTACATTAGGCTCTCCACTCTCAGTGCCAAGTCCGCTTTGGATCCTCTGTCTCCTTCTCTGCCTCTCCCCCACTTGTACTCTTTCAAAAATAAACAAACATTAAAAAATAAATAAATAAATAAATAGATAAATAGATAAATAAATAAATTTAAATATGGGGTGCCTGGCTGGTTCAGTCAGTGGGCAGGTAACTTTTAATACTAAGGTTGTGGGCTCAAGCTCCACATTGAGTGTAGAGAGTACTTAAAAATAAAATCTTAATTAATGAATAATTTAAATACATATTATCATTCTTCTAATATAACAATTTAAACTATTTTATACTATGATGAAAAGTATTTTCAAAGTTTCATACCTAAAGATAATTCAAAGGCTACTTAGAAGCTATGATACTGTATCAATATAAAATTCATTTTTATTATTTTTTTAAATGTTTATTTATTTACTTAGAGAGAGAGAGCATAAGCAGGGGAGGGGTAGAGAATGGGAGACAGAATCCCAAGCAGGTTCCACAGGGAGCCCAACTCAGGGCTCAATCCCACAAACCATGAGATCATGACCTGAACCAAAATCAAGAGTCGGACAATTAACTGACTGAGCCACCCAGGAGTGAATATAAAATTAATTTTATAAAGAGAAGACTTACAGGATTTATTGAGTTTGGGTTTTGTTTTTAGCATATGCATTCTCCTCAAATGACAGGTTTTGCTGAATTTATCTTACACTGAAATATAATCAGTATTACCAAAAACAGCAGTGGTATTTTAGCTCTGTCACTGATTTTATTTATACCTCTAATCTCCCTTAGTATTTAATCTCGAGAAAGGTATGTAAAGGTTTGATTAAAATAATGGCTATAAATACTGAATACCACTATCCACAAAACACAAAAGTTGTATCTTGCATATAGTAATCATTCAATAAATGTCTGCTATTGGACTGAAAAATGAAAACATTATCACATTTCAACAGAAAAAGCCACTGGATATTGACTCATTTGACAAGCAACAAAAAAATTACCTTCAATATACTTTAAAAGCCTCTGAGGAGGTAATAAAGGGAATCGAATTGGTTCTAGCACTTCCACCACATATTTTCTTCTTTTTCCCAGATCCTTCAGAATCCATTGCATTGCAGCTAAGAAGACCTGATATTCATCCTCAATACTAAGCTCTTCGCTTCGCAAAATTTTGATCAGTTGATCTTTTGTAAGTGCCAGGAACTCTTCCCCACTATGAACCTCCAAGAAATGGACATGAATGTAGTTTTCTGTGAATTCCAAAAGATCATGGCAGGCAATTTGCTCAGAGAACTGAAAGATCCCAATGCAGTTCAGTGGATCAATTTGTCCTTTCAGAAATTCACAGCAAAGATTAACAACTTCAGTCAACTGTAGCATGTCTGCTGCAACAATCAACTCCTGGACATTATTCACGCCTATGTTCACTATACCTAGGGAAGTAGGGAGACAAATTAACCAAAAAATAAAACAAACATTTGACTTATGGTCAAAAAGCATTATTTATTTAATATAATTTAATATATTAACTGATAGCTTAGTGTTTGCAGAGTTGATAGATGCTAAGTAAAAAGCAACAGGGTGCCTGGGTGGCTCAGTTGGTTAAGCATCTGACTTCAGCTCAGATCATGGTCTCATAGCAGCTCAGAGCCTGGAGCCTGCTTCGGATTCTGTACCTCCCTCTCTCTCTGCCCCTTCCCTGCTCGCACTCTTTCTCACTCTCAATCTCTCTCTCTCTCTCAAAAATAAATAAACCTTAAAAATAAATTTTTTAAAATAATTTTTAAAAAAAGCAACAAAGGATTTGTAGAAAGAGCAGAAAACTAAATGATGATAATTAACATTTATGGAACACTTACAATGGATAGACACATTAATTGTTTTAGACATTCATTTAACTGTCACCACGACCCCATATAATAGATATTATTTTTTTCTTTTTCTATCAAAACAGAATCAAAAACTTTAAATAATTTGTCACCAAGTCACATGATCAAGTGATTGGGGTAAGGATTGCTATCAAAGTCCATGCTTTTAACATAAGGCTGTTTAACATAATGCATCTAACATTTACTAAGGCACTGAGGTGAGTAACGCAGAGTCTCCATCTTCAATTATGATAAAGTGCCATACAAACATTAATTTTTAATACTAGGTATAATCAGGAGTCTATACCATATGAGAAGTTTTAAATACTTAACATTTAGTAACTATGTATACCACTCTCTTTCTAGATGGCTTCACTTTCATATATTTACATATGTGACTTTGAGAGAATACCAAATAGTCAATTATATTTAGAAGGGGAAAAAAACACTGTAATTCTCCTATCTGATAAGGATAAACTCTCAATTCAATCTTATACTTGCCCTTCATCCCCTTTATGATATTCACTCCACTAAACTATTTATCTAAAGTTTGTATTCCCAGTAAGATTTATAAAGTCTGTTGGGGGGAAGGTTTGTCCCTTCTGTATTCTCAATGCCTAGCATCCACAGGTGTTCAAAAAATTTGTCTTAAATAAACGAATGGCCAAAGAGATTATGGTAAGAGGAAGAATATGGCTTGTTGAATGCAAACGGGGATTTCTGAAAGTATAAGAAATGGAATCCACCATGGGAGCAAATGGTAGTGGCTGCAGAGAAAATGGAGGTAAGACTTAGTTGAGCGAAATGAGAATTCACTACAAATTTGGACAAGGTAAGATTATGGGTTGTGATCTATGAAGACTGAATGACTGTTACTGGATAAAGCCAAGAGTTACTTGAGAGCAATACAAAGAATGCCCTATAACTTAATAAGGCTTTATAGCTTACAAAAAGCACTTTTACATTTATTAAAATTTATCTCATTTAACCTTCACATGAATTATGAAATGCTATCCCCACTTAACAGCTAAGGAAAATGAGGTTCTCACAAGCTGATTTCAAATTTGTAAGTACCTAACTGCACTATCTATAAAGCTCTGTGAAGGCAGAGGCTCTGCCTATCTGGTGTACTATCATATCCCAAGTGCTTAGCTCACAAAAAGTATTCATGTGGAGCGCCTGGCTGGTTCAGTCAGTAGAGCATACAACTCTTGATCTCGGGGGTTGTGAGTTCAAGCTCCACATTGGGCATAGAGCTTACCTTTAAAAAAGTATTCATAAATATCTGTTGAAAGAATGAATGATTGACTAAAGAAATGGAAATGCCTTGTATCAAATAGCTAATTAGTGACAGAACTAGATCACAAACCCAGGTTATTTGATTTTAAGTGAAGTACATAAAAATCTAATGTGAGAAAAATCTGTTAAGATCTGTTAGAACTGGGAATGGTTAATAAAGAATGTATAGATAGGGGCGCCTGGGTGGCTCAGTTGGTTGAGCATCCGACTTCTGCTCAGATCATGATCTCACAGTTTGTGGGTTCAAGCCCCGCGTCAGGCTCTGTGCTGACAGCTCAGAGCTTCAGATATTCAGATACTGTGTCTCCCTCTCTCTCTCCCCTGATCACACTCTGTCTCTCTCTCAAAAATAAATAAGGATTTAAAAAAAAAAAAAAGAATGTATAGATAAATCCAAAGGAGAGATCAATAGAATAACAGGTTTTGCTGTGCCCACATCCCCCCAAAAGGAAATGCTATTGCAGTGAAAGAACATGTTTTTTAAGAACAAATTATATCAAAGATTGCAAAGTTCCCTGTCCAATAAATACTCAATATCCATTTTCTTTTCATCCTTTACTAAGAGAACCGTGATTTTGCTGTGGGTGGTCATTGTGCTCTGCTGCAAATTACATTTCTTAGTCTCCCTTACAGATAGGGATGAGTTATTTACTATTTGGCCAATGGGATATATGCAGCAGTTACTGGGTAGGGCTAACAGAAAAAGTTAAAAAGAGCATAGACTTAGCTAGCAGGCCCTCTGCCTTTTCCCCTTCCTCCTTCCACTGGCTGGAGTTCAGCGATACGAGATTAGAAGCTACAAGCCATAGATGGTAGAGCGAAATGTTGGGAAAATAATAGGATGCTAATGACATCATGAAACCACCCTGCCATCCTTGGAATGCCTACTATGAATTCACTTTTGTGGAAAAATAAATTTCTATCTTGTTAAGCCACTTTATATCTTCTACTAGTAGCCAAATGCTATTCTTAACTATTTTAACCTTAAATTTCAGTATTCTAGAATGTTGTTTCTCCCAAATATGCTCAGTACTATTTATTTCTCTGGGTTTTGCTACTTTTTTTTTAAATGTTTTATTTATTCTTGAGAGAGAGAGAGAGACAGAGCATGAGCGAGGGAGGGGCAGAGAGAGAGTGGGACACAGAATCCAAAGCAGGCTCCAGACTCCGAGCTGTCAGTACAGAGCCCGACGCGGGGCTCGAACCCACAAGTGGTGAGATCATGACCTGAGCCAAAGTCAGATGTTCAACCGACTGAGCCACCCAGGCGCCCCTGGGTTTTACTAGTTTTTATCTATTTGATGGAAGTGCTAATCACCAACAATATGATGATAGTACCGGGAACATTGTCTTTCAATAAGTATCTCTTGTTGCTACCCTTAAACAGAGGCAGAATAGACACTTTGCAGTATTCTTCTGTTTTTATGTAGTTCACTAATTCCATCAGATTAATCTGTGTTAATTTACATTTTGGAAATAAAAGAAGCAGGGGCATTTATGAAACAGTTTTCAGCTCACACAAATCATTTAGAAAAGGTAAAAAAAATCCTTCAACGCTAATTTGTACATTAGCCAATAGACAGGGCTGCATTAAAGATAGTAATTTTTAGGGGTGCCTGGGTGGCTCAGTCGGGTTAAGCGTCCGACTTCAGCTCAGGTCCTGATCTCGCGGTCTGTGAGTTGGAGCCCCGCGTTAGGCTCTGTGCTGACAGCTGGGAGCCTGGAGCCTGCTTCACATTCTGTGTCTCCCTCTCTCTCTGCCTCTCCCTCACTCATGCTGTCTCTCTCTGTCTCAGAAATAAACATTAAAAAAAAAATTTTTTTTAAAAGATAGTTTTTATAATCTCCAATTTAAGAGTTATTTTCTGATATCTTCCAAAAAGCAATATGAAGAACACAAAGAAATGACCTTTTGTCATTTTCCAGGCTTAAATACCATGTGTTAAATAAACAGTATTTTATCAGATCACATAATTATCTCCCATCAAGTAGTCCTTTAAGCATGATGACCAAACACAGTCTTTATTTTCAAACATGTTTTCTAATTATAAAAGTAATATATATTCACCACAGAAAAAAACCTTAAGGCATAAAAGTATAAAAATGAAAATGACACATTTTCCCACAGACATACACTGTATTAACACTTTAGTGCATTTCTTTTTAACCTTTTTCCCATGTATATTTATATTACCTGTCATATAAAACTTAAACTTCACAGTTTTTGTGTGCATTTTCTAACGTCATTAAAACTCTTCAAAAACATTTTAAAAATAAAAGTTTTAAATAAAATATATACATGCTGATTGTAAATCAGAAAAAAAACAGAAAAAGAGGGGAAAATAAGGATCATCCAAATTCCATAATCCAGAGATAAATACTTATCAACACTCTGGTCTTTTTCTTGTGCGCAAATACAAATAATTTTTTCCTTTACAAAACTAGAGAAGTATTTATATCCAATTTTTTTTTCATTTTATATATTGTAAACACTCTTCCATAATATAATTGAAAAATCTAAAAAATATTCCATGATATATACATGTGCCATGATTTATTTAATCATATATCCTGAGGGACAATTAGATTGTATTCAATTATATATTATTGTAAATAATGCTACAATATCCTGGTACGTAAACATTTGCCTGCAGCACTAATTGATTACTTATGATTCCTAGAAAAGGAATACTGGGTCAAAAGATAGAAACCTTTCAAACACTAATGATAGCGTATTGTTAAATTACTTTCCATATAAGTTGTATCAACTTATTTATATTCCCATTGCAATACCTGAGTGACTGATTACACCACTCTTCACTCAAAGCTAAAGGCTCACTTGACATACCTGTATATATGAAATCTAGAAGTATTTGAAAGATTCCAGCTTCAATTCCTAGAATCTGTACAACATCTTTTGAGGACTCTTTCATTCCTCCAGTAAATAAAGCTGCAAAGTAAGGGCTACTGGCAGCCAACACCAGCCGATGAACTTTAAAAGTTTCCTTCCCAACTTGCAGCTGCACATCACAGAAATGCTCTCCATTCCTCATTTTATTGATCTGGGCCAAGATGAGTTGGGCATGTTTATCCGATGAAAAAGGACTATCACCAGCCTTGGGACAGTCCTCATTAGCCATGATGATGACAGATTAATTAAAAGAACTGTTGCCCATAATCTGGTCCTATCCTGAAAAACAAAATAGGAGACCAGACAATGTATTTTTGTGCTTAACATGTCTTCTATTCATACACATATCAAACATTGACCATGTTCAAGAAGCTTATAATCTAGTTAGGGACATAAAACACACATGTGGAGCGCCTGGGTGGCACAGTCGGTTAAGCGTCTGACTTCAGCCAGGTCACGATCTCGCGGTCCGTGAGTTCGAGCCCCGCGTCAGGCTCTGGGCTGATGGCTCGGAGCCTGGAGCCTGTTTCCGATTCTGTGTCTCCCTCTCTCTCTGCCCCTCCCCCGTTCATGCTCTGTCTCTCTCTGTCCCACAAATAAATAAACGTTGAAAAAAAAATTAAAAAAAACACACACATGAAACAAATAAGGACTAAACTATGTGACACTTTCTTAATAGGGTTTCAAAGAAGGGAATAAGTAATGGGGCCTAAAATAATTGGAGGACGCTTTACAGCAGAAATAGGACCTGAGAGGGGTGCCTCGGTGGCTCAGTCAGGTAAGTGTCCAACTTTGACTCAGGTCATGATCTCGTGGTCCGTGGGTTCAAGACCTGCATTGGGCTCTGTGCTGACAGCTCAGAGCCTGGACCCTGCTTCGGATTCTGCGTCTCCCTCTCTCTTTGCCCCTCCTCCACTAACACTCTGTCTCTCAAAAATAAATAAACGTTAAAAAAAAAAGAAAGAAAGAAAGAAATGGGACCTGAACGATAAAGATTAACATATGAAGAGAGGAAATAAGCCCTTCTGGGTGAAGTAAAGAAAATAAGGCACAAAGGCATAAGTTTTTGTATACTGTAGTAAGGGAAGAACATACTCTAGTCAGAACAAATTTTCAAAAACCAATTGTGGGAGTGCCTCAGTTGGTTGAGCAACCGATTTCGCTGCTGTCATCGCCAAGTCCTCTTTGGATCCTCTGTCTACCTCTCTCTGCCCCTCTCCTTCTCATGCTCTAGCTCTCAAAAAATAAATAAACATTAAAAAAAAAGTGATCAGGCCAACTGTTTACTTATAATCCTTCAATTTACACATTTCTCTGAGCACACAAAGCCCTTCAAATCTCACCTCTACCTGTCCAGTCGTATTTCCCATACTCCTATTTGAACTTAATACCCCAACAAAACCTAACAATTTGCAGTTCTCTAAAAGTGTCTCTTTCAAGGCATCCTTCCTCACCTTTTCCTTTTGGATCTTTGCTATAATTCAAGACTCTGTTCAACATAATTTCCTGCAGAACCATCCCTGTTCCTCTCTCCTCTGGATTTGGTGCTCACCCTAAGCTTACCTATTTTACAGCCTATATCACACTTTACCTTGTCAGATACTACCACCCTACTCCCTATAGATACATATGTTCTCTGAAAGCTCCCTGAAAGACAGTCCCTTAAAGGAACAGACTATCTTTCATAGCAGTAGCGCCAGTATCTAACATATATAAGGTTTTCAACTGTTTATGAAATGAATGAATACAATGAGAAATAACAATAGCTTAGGTTGTTTTTATTTGTTTAACTATGATAATTATTCCACACATTCTGCCAATTGTAATTCTTACAATGATTAAGAGTCTAGAAGAAAAGATACTTTTATTTGAGGGGTGCCTGAGTGGCTGAGTCAGTTGGGCATCCGACTTCAGCTCAGGTCATGATCTCACCACTCATGAATTCAAGCCCTGCATCAGGCTCTGTGCTGACAGCTCAGAGCCTGGAGCCTGCTTCAGATTCTGTGTCTCCCTCTCTCTCCGCTCCTCCCCTGCTCACGCTCTCTCTCTCTCTCAAAAATAAATAAACATTAAAAAAATATATAAATAAAATAAGATACTATTATTTGAAGTGAGAGATAAAGGGGCACCTGGGTGGCTTAGTTGGTTGGGCGTCTGACATTGGCTCAGGCCATGATCTCACAGCATGAGTTCGTGCCTGGCGTTGGGCTCTGTGCTGACAGCTCAAAGCATGGAGCCTGCTTCAGATTCTGTGTCTCTTTCTCTCTCTGCCTCTCCCCACCTCACATTCTCTCTCTCTCTCTCTCTCAAAAATAAATAAACATCAAAAAAAATTTTTTTTGAAGTGAGAGAGAAGGAAACTGAAAAAGTTTCCCAAGGACACAGTGCTAGTATAACAATACTCTCAATATTTGAATCTAAGTCTTTTTACTCTAAATCCTGGCCTTTTCCCACCATATCACATGCACAGGAATTACTAGGCCAGGTTATAGAGAAAAAAGGCTTTGAAACTCAAGTGCAGAAATGTAGACATGAGCCTTTATAGGCTCAAGAGTAAACATGACAACAATCATGTTTCAGAACTGTTATATGAACCTTCCAAGGGATGAACTGAGAGGCAGCAAAGTCCTTGAAAACAGCTTTAATAATGAGAATCAAGGGATAAATCCAACTTACTTTTTGAATAAAGAAGCCTACTGAGATTCAGTAATATAAGACATCTGGAGATGAAGCACAGGGGAAATCTAAGATGACTAAGGTTTTGTAATTTAGGCACCAAAGGGAATTAGTAATAAGACTGACAGAAAGGTGTGGGCTGATGTTAGAAAAAAAGTGGTTAAGTTTATAGCAATCAGTCAAATTTATCAAAGTAAAACTAAGCTGATTATCATGATTATCTAGGAATTCAGAAATTTGATTAAGAGGTTCCAAGTCAGCTGCTAAAACTTCACATCAGCATTTACAGAATGTCAACATATTACATTTAGCTGGCATATAAAAGCAAACAGTGCATTTGTCTCTACATAGAAATTTGACCTGCAGATATTATTAAACATGACATGGCTGTTAGGCTTTTTTTTTTTTTTTTTTTTTTTTGCTTTAGATTTCTTCCAGTCAGCAGATTTTGGACCCCAGTGGCTTAATTACAAGGTATCTTCCTCTGACCCCAACTTCAAGGCATCAAGCATTGCCACTGAGCTAAAATGCTGCCCCCTGCTACAAAAGAAAAAAAAAAAAAAGGGTTCACTGAATATCCATCCACTCTGGTAGCCGACAGCAGAAATTCTAATATTACCATGCTTCTTAGTAACTGCTGATACTACCCAACTGCCAGTGAAGAACTTCATTCCAAACGGCAGCACACGCGTACTTCCAAAAGGAAAGCACATTAACTCCGGGAAACTGCATATGGAGGTAAAGGACGTACCTCAAGAAACCAAACCATGAAAGGCAGATAATTAGATGGAGATGCTCGGAAGTAAAGAAGACCTGTCTGGTGGCCTTGACTTCATTGCTGAGAGCATCGGGAAGCTCCTTCAGCAAAGGGTGTCAGAAAAAGCAAGCGTCAAAAAAACGAGGCTCTTTGTTTGAATTGGGGACCTAGAGAGTCACAGCTACCGCGACACTACAAGCAGATAAACACTGGGCACTACCTAAATGGCGGGTAAGGCAACTGAGACTTGTCTGGGGCTAGCGGACAGGCTAGGGGCCTGAGGATTCCCCGGTGGGGGCGGGGAAAGGAGAGGCAGAAGCGGAGCGGACCAGACCTAACGAAAGGTGAGGGCGAAAACATTTCAACTATCAGAGGCACGCCTGAGGTGCATGAGGAACCGGTTCCAGAGGCTCCCCTCCTTAGGGGTCCCAAGAGCTGTGAGAGCCGAAGAGGACATTCCCAACCCTGTCATGGTCGCACCCGGACGCAGGCCGTTCTTACCCGCCTCTTCCCCTTCCCGCCGGCGCCTGCTCAGGCTCTGCGCGCGCAGTCGCTACCGGCGTCAGCGCCGGCGCGGAGAGGGCGGGGGGAAACAGCAGGGCCGAAGAGGCAGAGGTGACTGGGAAGTGCGGTCAGCGGCAGAGCTGGAGGCGAGGCCAGGCCCACTGGAGGGTGCCTCTCGCCGGGTCTGCGCGTGCGCAGTGTTTTTCCGCTTGCGAGTAGCGGCGGCTCCAGGGACAACGGGGCTCTGGCCTAGGGCGGGTGCTGGATTCCCCGCTGGCGAGCTGCCCTGCTGCAAGCCCAAGCTCCTGCGTGTTGGCGCTGGCCCTTTCGACAGTGCCATTTCACCTACTCTCCATCCTTGTGGCGTCCCACACATACAGCAAACCTCAGTGTTAAGGAAGGACTGAGACTAACCCTCCCTGCCCCCAACCCCCCACCCACACGCTGTGCTTCTCTTTTTTTAATTGAGATGTAATTGATATATAACATCATATTAGTTTCATGTGTACAACATGATACGGTATTTCTATCTTCTCTTTATTCTTTACCATTCACTCAAATCATTTTCTAAGTTTGCCTCTTTGAGCCGGGCATTGTAGATGGATGCCTACTTTGAGGGGAGAACTCAAAACATCTAGTTCTTTTCATGGTTGAACCTCACAATATGTTACATTCGTGAAAGTCAATCTTCTCTTTTTTTTTCTTTTTAGGATTTATTTATTTTTGAGAGCGCGCAAGCAGGGAGAGGGCAGAGAGAGAGGTAGACAGAAGATCTGAAGCGGGCTCTGTGCTGACAGCAGCAAGTACAATGTGGGGTTTGAACTCACGAAATCATGTCCTGAGCGGAAACCAAGAGTCGTCGCTCAACCGACTCAGCCACCCAGGTGACTCTGAAAGTCATTCTTAAAAGCCTCAGAAAACTTGTTCAGATCATGCCAATGTACTCAAGGCCCCAGGTAAGTTTGTGGCTGAGGTCAACTGTTTGCTGAGAGTCCTCCTGCTAACTTTTTTTCTGTTTTTACTGAGAAAAACTGAGAAAGAAAGGGAAAGGAGACATGAGCGTGAGCTTCATTTATTCATTGATTCAACCAAAACTTTTTTTTAATTCAATCAATACTTAATGAGTGCCAACAATTGGCCACTTTAGGTTGTGCTGATATAGCAGTGAACAAAAAAATGACCTGTTCTTGTGGGATTACATTCTGATTGAGGAGGCAGAAAATCAACAAATAGGTGAATAAATATATGATATATCAGGAGATGATAAGTGTTACGAAGAGGATAAAGAAGGATAAGAGGATAGAGTGACACACTGGAGAAGGGGTACTATTCTAGACAATGTAGTCAGGGAAAACTTTCCTAAGAAGGTAACATTTGAGTAGGGGCCTGAATGGACAGAGGGAACCATGTAAAAGAGAATTCTAGACAGAAAAATAGGGGTGCCTGGGTGGCTCAGTCAGTTAAGCGCCCAACTCTTGGTTTCGGCTCAGGTCATGATTTCACAGTTGTGTGAGTTCGAGCCCCACATTGGGCTCTGTGCTGATAGCTTGGAAACTGGGATTCTCTCTCTCCCTTGCTCTCTGCCCCTCCCCCACTCGCACTGTCTCTGTCTCTCTCAAAATAAATACATAAACCTTAAAAAAAAAAAGGTAAATGCAGGGCACCTGGCTGGCTCAGTCAGTAGAGCATATGACTCTTAATCTCAGGGTTATGTGTTTAAGCCCCACTTTGAGGGTAGAGTTTACCTAATAAGAATAAATAAATAAAAAGAAAAGTACATGAAACCTTCCTATGGTGAGAGTATGCTTAGGATATTTAAGAAACAGCAAAGAATTGGGGCACCTGGGTAGTTCAGTCAGTTAAGTGACTGACTCTTGTTTCTGCTCAGGTCATGATCTCGAGGTTTGTGGGTCCGAGCCCCTCATTGGGCTCTGCACTGACAGTGCAGAGCCTGATTGAGATTTTCTCTCTCTTCCTCTCTCTCTGCCTCTCTCTCTCTCTCTCAAAATACATCTTAAAAACTTAAAAAAAAAAAAAAAGAAAGAAACAGCAAGGAAGCCATTGTTACTGGAGAAATATTAGCAAGGGAGAAGTCTTAGGGTATGAAGGCAGACAGGTAGCTAAGAGCAGTATCACTTAGTGTCTTGTATACAGGAAGAGCTTTGGCTTTTTTTCTGGGTGAAATAGCTATGCTGTTGAATGTGTTTTGTTGTTATTTGTTTTGTTTTCCAAATGACAAATGTCTCTCACACATTTATGCATATAAAAATCTAGTGAACTGAGTATTTACCCAAAGAATTCAAAACCACTAATTTATTCACTTTTTTTTTTCTTTCATTTTTTGAGGTAGACTCCACACCCAGTGCAGAGCCCAGTGCAGGGCTTGGACTCATGATCCTGAAATCAAGACCTGACCTAAGATCAAGAGTCAGACACTTACCCAACTGAGCCACCCAGGCATCCCTTGAAAACACTAATTTGAAAAGATATATGCACCCCTATGTTTACTGCAACATTATGTACAATAGCCAAATTATGGAAGCAACCAAAGTTGCTTATAATTAATAAATTATATAATATATTATATAATTCTGCTTATTAATTAAAATTGAAATATATAATGGAGTATTATTCAGCTGTAAAAAAGAATGAAGTCTTGCCATTTGCAACAGCACGAATGGATCTAGAGGGTATAATGCTAAGTGAAATAAGTCAGACAAAGATAAATGCCATATGAGTATACTCACATATGGAATTTAAGAAACAAAACAAACAAAGAAAAAAAAAGATGAGCCAGAAAACAGACTCTTAACTATAGAGCACAGAGGGTTACCAGAGGGGAGGTGGGTGGGGGAAAGAATTAAATAGGTGATGATTAAGGAGTGCATATGTTGTGGTGAGCACAGAGTGTTATATGCAAGTGTTGAATCACTATATTGTATGCTTGAAACTAAGATAATACTGTATGTTAGCTAACTGGAATGTAAAAACACCCAGTCAAATTGAGTTCAGTCTTTTGAATCCTTAAAGAACTAGGTGTGTTCCCAAGATCAGATTGTTGAGCAAACAATTGTTGAGCAAACTTTAGGGCCAGTTTGTCTGTCTAGTTTAGGCACTCTTCTCTCATGCCCTGATCTCTCACCCTTTCCTCGTATGTTGGTTGTAAACATACATGATACAAGTAAAATATGTATGTAAGCTTACATAAACAAGTCCTTATGTCATTTGTGTCTCCAGCTAACCCTGAGACCAGGACATCTGGATTTGGAGAGCAACTGAGCAAGCAAATTGTAAGATTGGGTGGATGTGGTCATTGTGTGATGTGGAATTTCAGCAGTTCTAAATGGTTGAAGTAGAGTGGAGAAGAACAGTCATGATTCACCTGCTGTTGATAAATGTTTAAAACTAACATTTTTTAAAGTCGAGTTTATTGAGGTATAATTTACATAGAGTAAAATTTATCCTTTTTGTGTATACACTTCTGAGTTCTTTTTTTTAAGTTTATTTTAAGAGAGAGTGAGTGGGGGGGGGGCAAAGAAAGAGGGGGACAGAGGATCTGAAGCTGGTTTTTCAAGGACAGCAGAGAGCCCAATGCGGGGCTCAAAACTGCAAACTGCAAGATCATGATCTGAGCTGAAGTCAGACGCTCAACCGTCTGAGCCACCCAGGCACCCCAGCAGTTCTGAGTTTTGACAAATGCATTGTGTTAGTCCAGGTTATCCATAAAGCAGATGCCAATATAAGATTAAACATGCAAGGATTTGGGGGGAGGGGCAACACATAGTAGAAATGAGGAGAGAGCCAAGAAAGGCTAGGAGAACTATCTGATCACAATGCAAGCCTGACCCAGAGTGCGCAAAAGAAGGAGAAAGGTTCTATTCCTTGAATTCTAGGAAGTCTAAAGAAAGATCAACAGGCAAGGATTTTGGGAATCTTTGAGCTAAAATTGACCTTCAGAGAAACTTTCGCAATGGACCTGCCTTAATATTCCCAGTCATTGTCTGGGAATAGCCCGTTGAAATGTAGCATTGGTTCAAATAGGATGATGAATTTCTGGACCCAGCAGGTAATGCCCTTGATCAGTTATGCTTCCTGAAGTTGAAAGTCTGCCAGGCACATTCAGATGGCATTGGAAGTATAAAGTCATGCAGCCTACCACAATCAAGATATAAATTATTTCCATTACTCCATAAAGTAACGTCACTTTTGAGGACTTATTTTCTAACCACAATATTTTCATTATCTTCAAAGACCTTCTGCAATTTGCTTGGTAAACTTTTAGGATCAATTATCATAGTCAATCTTAACAGCTTAATATATGGCTTCCATTAATAACTGAATTCATGGGACACCTGGGTGGCTCAGTCAGTTAAGCATCTGACTTCAGCTCAGGTCATGATCTTGCAGTTCCTGAGTTGAAGCCTCACATTGGGCTCTGTGCTGACGGCTCAGAGCCTGGAGCCTGCTTTAGATTCTGTGTCTCCCCCTTTCTCTGCCTCTTCCCCACTTGCGCGTGCGCTCTCTCTCTTTCTTTCAAAAAATAAAAACTAAAAGAAAAAAATTTTTAAATAAATAACTGAATTCATCATGCCAAAGAGAGAACTTTTCACTCCCAGTGGGCAGTTCAAGGATCAGAATCTTTGGGGCACCTGGCTGGCTCAGTAGGTAGAGCATGCCACTCTTGATCTCAGGGTAGCAAGTTTTAAGCCCCATGTTGGGCCTAGAGCTTACTTAAAAATAAATAACAGACAAATAAATAACAAAATAAATAAAATTTAAAAATAAAAAGAGAAGTGCAGTTGTGAGCCATTATCAGCCAATACCCATATCAGCCTAGTAAAGAAGATCTGGGCAGGACATCTACTATGCCCAATATTACATTCAACTGTCACAAAGAGTTACCAATTCTATTATCTTTTTTTTTTAATGTTTTATTTATTTTAGACACAGAGAGAGAGAGAGTGCAAGCCGGGGAGGAGCAAAGAAAGAGGGAGACACAGAATCTGAACCAGGCTCCAGGCTCTGAGCCACAGAGCCAGCCCTACATGAGTCTGGAACTCATGAACTGCAAGATCATGACCTGAGCCCAAGTTCAACACTTAACCAACTGAGCCACCCAGGAGCCCCTCTAAAAAAATTTTTTTTAAGTTTATTTATTTATTTTGAGAGAGAGAGTGAGCAGGGGAAGGGCAGAGAGAGAGGGAGAGGAACAGAATCCCAAGCAGGCTCCACACTGTCAGCATGGAGCTCGATGTGGAACTCTGACTTATAAACTGACCTTATAAACTGACCTTATAAACTGACCTTAGGCTCATGACCTGAGCCTAAGTCAAGAGTAGGACGCTTAAACCCTTAACTGACTGAGCCATCCAGGCGTCCCGTATCTATTCTATTGTCTTAACATCTCTTGTTATTCTGATTACCACTGGTTAGTTCCTACACTGCTAAATCACTTTTTGCCTGGAAAACTGCAAGCCATCATCATTTCTCACCTAGATTGTCACAATAGCATCCTAACCAGTCTTCCTGCTTTAGACCTTGCTCTACTCCAATCCATTTAAAATGTAAGGTGACCAGGGGCACCTGGGTGGCTCAGTCGGTTGAGCATCCGACTTCGGCTTGGGTCATGATCTTGAACTCTGTAAGTTCGAGCCCTGCATTGGGCTCTGTGCTGACAGCTCAGAGCCTGGAGCCTGCTTCAAATTCTGTGTCTCCCTCTCTCTCTGCCCCTCCCCCACTCATGCTCTGTCTCTCTCTGTCAAAAATAAATAAACATAAAAAAAATTATTATAAAATGTAAGGTGACCTTTCATGATAAAAACACAGAACAAACTGGGAATAGAAGGGAGCTCCACCTATCTTATAAAGGGCATCTACAAACACCCACAACTAACACTACACTTGATAGTGAAAGACTGAATAATTTTCCCCTAAGATCAGGAACAAGACGAGGTACATGCTCTCACCACTTTTATTCAACATTGTACTTGATGTTTAGCCAGGGCAATTAAAAAAAAAGAAATTAAAAAAGCATTCAGATTAGATGAAAAATTTAATTTTTTAAAAAAGTTTATTTATTTTTGAAAGAGAGAGAGAGCACACAATATCGAGCAGGGGAAGGGCAGAGAGAGAGGGAGAGAGAATCCCAAGCAGGCTCTGAGCTGTCAGCACAGAGCCTGATGTGGGGCTTGAACTCACGAACCACGAGACATGATCTGAGCCGAAACCAAGAGTTGGACGCTTAACTGACTATGCCACCCAGGCGCCCCAAGAAATAAACGTTTTAATGTGCAGTGATTTGATCTTGTGTAGAAAATCCTACAGAATACATACACACACAGAATTAATCATTGAATTTAGCAAGGTTACAGATATATCAATATACAAAAATCAATTGTATTTCCATACACTGCAAATGGGCAATCTTAAAATAAAACTAAGAAGACAATTCCAGGGGTGCCTAGGTGGCTCAGTCAGTTGAGTGTCCAACTCTTGACTTTGGCTCAGGTCATGATCTCTCAGTTCATGGGTTTGGGTCCTGCATCAGGCTCTGCGCTGATAGTGCAGAGCCTGCTTGGGTTTCTGTCTCCCTCTCTCTCTGCTCCTCTCCCACTTGTTCTCTATCTCTCTCTCAAAAAATAAATAAAAATACAAAAAATAAAAAAAGGAGACAATTCCATTTACAATTTACAAGCATCAAAAATAATAAAATACTTAGGAATAAGTTTAACAAAAGAAGTATAAGAATTGTAACTAAAAAACTATAAAACATGGTTGAAGGAAATTAAGAGAACTAAATAAATGAAAAGACATCCTGTGTTCGTGTATCAAAAACTTAATATTGTTAAGATGACAACACTTCCTAAACTTAGATTCAGTGCAACTCCTATCAAAAAAATCAGCTGGTTTCTTTGCAGAAATTGAGAAGCTGAGCCTAAATTCAATTGGAATTCAAGGGGCCCAGAATAGCCAAACCATTTTTTAAAAAGAAGTACAAAGTTGGAAGACTCTCACTTTCCAATTTCAGAACTTAATACAAAGCTACTATAATCAAGACAGCATGATTCTAGCATAAGTTTAGACATATAGATAAGTGAATAGAATTGAGAATCCAAAAATAAACCTTCATATCTATTGTCAACCGATTTTCAACAGAGATGCTAAGATGATTCAAAGGGGAAAGAAGAGTCTTTTCAACAACTGGTGCTGGAGCAACTGAATATCTACATGCAAAAGAATGGTGGACCTCTCCCTCATATCATATGTAAAAATTATCTCAAAATAGATCAAAGATGTAAATATAAGTGCCAAACCATGACATCATAGAAGAAAATGTAGGCATAAAGTTTTGTGACTTCGGGTTAGGTAAAGACTTCTTAGATACATACCAAAGCACAAGTGACAAAAAGAAAAAAATATATAAAGTGGACTTCATCAAAAATAAAAACTTTTAGGGGCGCCTAGGTGGCTCAGCCAGTTAAGCGGCCGACTTCGGCTCAGGTCATGATCTCGCGGTCCGTGAGTTCGAGCCCTGCGTTGGGCTCTGTGCTGACAGCTCAGAGCCTGGAGCCTATTTCAGATTCTGTGTCTCCCTCTCTCTCTCTGACCCTCCCCCGTTCATGCTCTATCTTTCTCTGTCTCAAAAATAAATAAACGTTAAAAAAAATTTTTTTTAATAAAATAAATAAATAAAAACTTTAAAAAAAAGAGAGGTTAGAGTGGGAGAGAGCCAAAGCATAAGAGACTTAAAAACTGAGAACAAACTGAGGGCTGATGGGGGGTGGGAGGGAGGGGAGGGTAGGTGATGGGTATTGAAGAGGGCATCTTTTGGGATGAGCACTGGGTGTTGTATGGAAACCAATTTGACAATAAATTTCATATATTAAAAAAATAAAATAAAATAAATAAAAACTTTTGTGCTTCAAAGGACACCATTAAGAAAGTAAAAAGACCGGGCGCCTGGGTGGCTCAGTAGGTTAAGCGTCTGATTTTGGCTCAGGTCATGATCTCACAGCTCATGAGTTTGAGCCCCACGTCAGGCTCTGTGCTGCCAGCTCAGAGCCTGGAGCCTGCTTAGGATTCTGTGTCTCCCTCTCTCTCTGCCCCTACTCCGTTTGCACTCTGTCTCTCATAAATAAACATTTAAAAAATCTAAAAAGAAAAAAAAAGAAAGTGAAAAGACAACCAAAGAATGCAAGAAAATTTGTGCAAATCATACATCTGATATGAGACTCATATCCAGGATACATAAAGAACTCTTACAACTCAAAAATAAAAAGAAACCCAATTCAAAAATAGGCAACAGTCCAGTCATAAATCATGTCAATGATATCTGTCTTTAATATTAGGTGACAAAAACGACATTTTACACCTGTGATATTCCTTCTCAAAACCTACAACCCCTGTCTAATAATGAAAAACACATCAGAGAAATTCCAGTGAGGAAGATCCTACTAAAACCTGACCAGTACTACTCAAAACTGTTAAGGTCATCAAACACAATGAAAGTCTGAGCAGCTGTCACAGCCTAAGAACATGACAACAAAATGTAATATGGTATTCTGGGTGATACCGTAGAATGGAAAGGTAAAAACTTAGGTAAAAACCAAGAAAATCTGAAAAAACTATGGAATAAATATATAATAGTAATATATCAATATTGAATCATTACATACACATATATCATACTAATGTAAGATGTTAATAATAGGGGAAATTAAGTGCTGGGTAGATGGAAACTCTGTGCTCTCTTCTCAATTTTTGTATAGCTCTAAATCAGTTCTAAAACTCTAAAAAATAAAACCTATTTTCTTTAATGAGCAAAGGATTTGATTTTACATTCCCCAAAGACTATATAGAAATGGTCAATAAGCATGTGAAAAGATGCTCAACATCATTAGTCATTAGGGAAATGCATATCAAAACTACAATAAAATTGGGTGCCTGGGTGGCTCAGTCGGTTAAGCATCCGACTTCGGCTCAGGTCATGATTTCGCGGTCTGTGAGTTCGAGCCCCGCGTCGGGCTCTGTGCTGACAGCTCAGAGCCTGGAGCCTGTTTCAGATTCTGTGTCTCCCTCTCTCTGACCCTCCCCCATTCATGCTCTGTCTCTCTCTGTCTCAAAAATAAATAAACATTAAAAAAAATTAAAAAAAAAACTACAAGAAAATCAATACACCCACTATGACGGCTAAAATAAAAAAGACAGACAATAGCAACTGTTGATAAGTTTAAGAAATTGAAACCCTCAATTATTGCCGGTGGGATTGTAAAATAGTGCAACTACTGTGGGAAACGGTTTTGCCATTCCTCTAAAGGTTAAACACAGAGTTACCATGTGACCTTACAATTTCTCTCCTAAGTATATACCCAAGAGAAATGAAACATATATCCGTACAAAAACTTGTACAAGAATGGTCACAGCAGTATTATTCAAGTAGCCACCAAGTGGAAACAACCCAAATGGCCATCAACTGATGAATGCATAAACAAAACATAGTGTATCTATACAATGGAATATGACTTGGCAATAAAAGAGAATGAAGTACTGAGATATGCTACAACACAGATGAACCTTGAAAACACTATGTTAAGTGACAGAAGCCAGTCACAAAAGACCACATATTCTCTCATCCCATGTATATGAAATGTTTAGTATAGGCATATCCATGAAGATAAAAATTAGATTTGTGATTACCACGAGCTGAGGCGAGGGCATAAGAAAGGGATGATTGATCATTTCAGGATACATTTCAGGATAATGAAAATGTTTTAAAATTAAGTAATGGTGATTGTTGTACAACTGTGTAAATATACTAAAAACCACTGAGTTGTATACTATCCAAGGACAAATTTTATGACATGTAAATTATATCTTCATAAAGCTCTTTTAAAAAGATTATATCATTCCTGTGCTCAGAACTCCTCAGTGGCTTTTCATATTAGTTAGAGCAAAAGTCAAAGTCTTTAATTGGCCAAAAGATCCTGTAAGATCTGCCTCTTCATTTGACCTCATTTATAGTTCTCCCCTGCATTTACTGTTTTAGCTTCTCTGGCTTCCTTACTGTTTTTCCACACTGTAGGCACAGTCCTGTTTGGGGGGTTGTATTTGGCTGGATCATTCTTCCCCAGTATATCCTCATGGCTTATCCCTTCAGGTCTTTTTCAGATTCACATTCTCAGTGAAGCCATCCTGATTTCCCTATTTAAAATTACAGTATAACACCTCTCCCAGAACTCTCTTTCCCAGTCTTCACCTATATTTTTCTCCATAGCATTTATTTCCATTTGACATACTATAAATATTATGTATTTATGTGTCTATTGACTGTCTTTCCTCATCCAAGCATAAACTCTATGAAAGCAGGTATTTTTCTGTATTTTGTCATTCCTATATTTTCAGTACATAGAACAGTGGTTGGTACATGGGAGATGTTCAATGTTTATTGAATGAATGAGTGAATGAATGAATAACATTTTACTCTTTCTGCCTCAAGTTTATCCCTGCTGCAATTCATCTCCACCTGCAAATCAGAGTGATCTTCCTACACGTGGGAATATCACCCTTTCTCAAATTCCTTCATTGGTTTCCTATTATGTTCAAGAAAAAGTATAATGAAATATTGAAGAATACAAGCCAGAGTCAGAGTGCCTTGGTTCAAAGCAATTTGCCTTTGGGCAAGGTTATTTAACCTTGTTGGTAAAATAGGAATAATTAGAGTGCCTTTCTTTTAGAGTTGTGGTAGTGATTAGATAATCTTCTATATGCAAGTTTACCTACATAGTTGCCAAACCCATTGTTTCATTAGAGGTTGCAAAATGTTGACTTTTAAAATTCTGTCACTTCCTTACCATTCATTAGCAATGATTCTTCTAAAATTTTTTAATGTTTATTTATTTTTGAGAGAAAGACACAGACAGAGCTCAAATAGGGGAGGAGCAGAGAGAGAAGGAGACCCAGAATCCGAAGCAGGCTCCAGGCTCTGAGCTGTCAGCACAGAGCCCAGCACAGGGCTTGAACTCACGAATGAAATTGTGACCTAAGCTGAAGTTGGCCATGTAACTGACTGAGCCACCCAGGTGCCCCTAGTAATGATTCTTCTATAAATAACTTTCCCACACTATCTTTAAGTATAGTCTATACAGTGAAGACAGGACAGGAGTTTTGTTTCGTTTTAAAATTTTTACTTATTTATTTTGAGAAAGAGAGAAAGCGTGAGCCAGGGAGGGGCAGAGAGAGAAGCCAGAGCAAGAATCCCAAATAGGATCCACACTGTCAGCTGAGAGCTGGATGTGGGGCTTGAACTCATGAACTATGAGATCATGACCTGAGCCAAAGTCACACTTAACCTACTGAGTGCCCCAAGACAGGATAGAAGTGTGATGCTTACTGTTATTTATCAATTTTCAGAGTAATGATTCAGTGCCCTAGCAACTTCCAAAGGTAACTAAAGAATACATTTTAGTATTCAAATCATTGCAGTCATTATTCTTATTGATATTCAAATTATTCCATCTTTGGTAAGTTGGGATCCCTTTCTAGTTGGCTCCTGTATGATTTTTTTTTATAGCACAACTTACATATTTTAAATGGACAAAAAATTAGTATCGTTCACAGTATCTTAAGATAAATTGCCTTTAAATGGGAGCTTCCTTTCCAGTACTTTGAGGTCTACAAGACGTATCTAGAAAATTTACTACTGTGAAAAAAAATGAAGACTGCTTAAATCAAATGGGAGGGGGTAGGGGGAGGACCTGTGGTTTTTCTTTTTGATTAATTGTTGTAACACTGTCCTTCAGGCGGCTGAGGGAGTTTCATGTTTTCTTTAGACATCATTAGGCTCCTGAGCTCTTGCAGGACAACTTTGATGCTGTATGAATTCTGCCATTTTGCTAGCACTGATATAGCTCTTAGGTCCACCACTCCATTAGAACTATTAACTCCATTCATATTAATTTTTGTTACAAATCTTACAAAGTGGGGTGCTTCTGGGTATTTAGGTCCACATTCTATTTTAAGGCTGTATATTCAGTTTTTGTAAATTGTTCTTGGAAGCCCAATTATCATTCCTGTCCATCTTGTAAGTGTCATGTCTTCGTCACCTTCTAGACCCCAGCTAACTGTGCCATCTCCTACTCCTTTCTGGCCTTCTTCCAGTTCTTCCAACAGTCGAAAATTGCAAGGGACTTTTACTCCCGAGCCCGTGGTGGCTGTCATCTTGCGTTGCTGTCGCTCCTGTATGATTTTAACACACCACCAGTAGTCTTTGATACCTTCCTTGCTTTCAGGCACAAGATACTTCAGACTCATCTTAACATTTATTTCTTTTTTTAATGTTTATTTTTAAGAAAGAGAGCGTGAACGTGGGCAGGGTGGGGAGAGAGGGAGACACAGAATCTGAAGCAGGCTCCAGGCTCTGAGCTGTCAGCACAGAGTGCAATGTAGGGCTTTAATTCATGAACCACGAGATCATGACCTGAGCTGAAGTCAGACGCTTAATCAACTGAGCTATCCAGGCAAACCCCTCACCTTAACATTTGTTTTTCCAGGCCTGGAATCAGCTATTCCTCCAAGGAGTTTTAGATCCTTTTTAATAGGAAATGGTATTTAGAGACTATAATTTGGACACTAGAGGGAGCTAATTGTTACTGGGTTGGAGCGTACATCATTTTAAAAAAGATTCTTAATTGTTAATACACAGTTTGGATAATACCACTGTTTTCCTTGGAAGGTTGTGTTAAAGACTAGAGAATGGAGACTTTCCAATTTAGCAAAGTATTTCACAATGAAGTAGACTAAACTTATTAATCGGAAGTTCACTATTATTTGCGTTTTTCTTTTCCTTCTCTCTCTCTCTTTTCCATTTCTCCTGAGAAATAATAGTCTGGGTTGGAAATGAGTAGGGAAGAAAAATGGTTGATAAGAGAGACTACTTTAAGGTTTGAGCAGAACATTTGCTGTAGAATTACCAGAGGCAGAGACAAAATAATTTCTCATATTAACCAAAGAAATACATAATGCTGGAATGCAAAGAAGATAGAAAATTCAGTGGTTCCTTCAGCAGGAGGTAATGGAAGAAAAGTATATAAGGTACTTACTGCTTCTTTTTGGTGCACAACCCAGAAGGGGTCAATAATTCCACAGTCGTTATAAATACTAATCTGGTAAGCAAATCAACAGAGAATCAAAGGACAAGTAAAGTAGTTTTTTTATACACCACAAGAGAACTGAACTCAAAGTTCACAGTCCACCATTGTCCTTACTTCCCTCAAAACTTAATCTTTATTTTTAATTTTTTTTAACGTTTATTATTGAGAGACTGACAGAGACAGAGCATGAGCATGGGAGGGACAGAGAGAGGGGGAGACACAGAATCTGAAGCAGACTCCAGGCTCTGAGCTTTCAGCACAGAGGCCGACACGCGGCTCAAACTCATAAACTGTGAGATCATTACCTGAGCTGAAGTCAGACACTTAACTGACTGAGCTACCCAGGCACCCCAAAACTTAATCTTTTTGAAGATGACAGAGCAGCATAGAAGTTCTCTGCTCATCCCTGAAATGCAACTAGACAAGCAACAAGCCATTTTGTACATCTAGAAAATTGATCTGAGGATTAACACAACAATCTGCATAGAATACCTGCCACAGAACTTGGCAGGTATGTGGCGGTGGATTAGTGAACTGGGGGAGAGAGAAGCCATGGAGGGTAGGGAGCTGTTTTTGTTTGTGGAGAGAGGACAGACAGAGGGGGGAGAGTACAAGAAAAGCACTCCCCCCAAAAGCAGCTAGAGGGAAAGAGAAAGAGTGGAAGCACCCACAAGGATCTGAACAAGAAGGGAGAAAGGAAAAAGGAGAGAGTTTCAATGCCATTAGAACTCTATAAACAGGGGAGTGCAGAGTCTGAAATTCCACAGCTCAATACCTGGCCATGCTCTGGTGGGAAGGGTGAATCCCCAGGAGCAGACAGTGAGGTCCTCGGGGTCCTTGGGCCACATGGGGAGAGAGGTTCTCCTGCTGAGAGGACATCTGGTAGAGGCTATGCAGCTTTCCCATGGGAAAAGGTCCCAGCAGACCCTGGAGAACAGAAACATTTGCCAGTGTTGGAACAAGGACACTAGGGTGCAGTGAAGCCTGGGTGCCAGTTGTGTGTTCTGATTTGCCATAGTTCTCTGAACCGCTGCTGCTACATGATTGCATGAACTTTTTCTGGGGCAGACTGACATCTGGACACAGTCCCTGGGCCTCTGCAGTGCAGTTGCATGAGCATTCCTTGGGGGTCAAGCTGGTACCAGGCCACTGCTTGGTGAGACCCTCCCCCAGAGGGTTGGAGGGGGCCCAAGCCACAGGGCCCTCAGAAGTGACGGGTTTGGAAACACATCCCCATCTGAGATAAAATTCAGGAGAGAGGTGCCACATGGCCGGCTGATGACTTGGTGACCGACATTGTAGAAGTGGGGAGGGGATGGAAGCTGGAGACAAAGAAGGGTGCCTGATGGCTGGTTGGTGAGAGCACAGAGTTCTGATGCTACAGACTGCAAAGTTGTGTGATGCCATGTTAACCTCTCCCTCGCCTGCACATACACAGACACTAGAGCCACACCAATCCACCCCAATAAGCTAAGCAAACCACCTAGTGGAGAACAGAGCCATTACACCAAACCCAATCTAACTGTGCCAACCAAGCCCTAGAGAATGACCACAAGTCTCTGCCCCTGCTGAGTGTATGTACTATAAAGTGCTTCCTAGTTTGGCTTCTAGGGCAAACTGGATGTAATTTCATTCAGATTTCATTCTGTTTGATGGTCCATCTATTCATTTTTTTCTCTTTTTCTTTTCTTATTCTTGGATAGAGAAAGAGAAAGAAATTATTTTCATTTTCTGTTTTTATAAAAGATTTAAAAAACATTTTAACTGTATTTTTTGTGAATTTTTTATTCTGTTTTACTTTCTCATTTCATTTTATTCCATTTTATTGTATACATTAAAATTTTTTTAAATCGTTTTCTTTTTTCTTTTTTTTCTTTTTCTTTTTATGTTTTCCCCCTCTTTTCTTTTCTTTCCCTTTCTTTATTCTGTTAAGCTTTTTTCAACAACCAGACCAAAACACATCTAGGATCAAGCTTCCTTTATTTGATTTTTTTGTTGTTTTAATTTTCTAATTTTAATTCTAATTTTTAATTTTATTAATTCTTTCTCGTCCTCCAAAATGACAAAAAGAAAGAATTCACCCCAAAAGAAAGAACAGGAAGAAACGACAGCCAGGGACTCAATCAGCACAGATATAAGGAAGATGTCTGAACTAGAATTGAGAATTACGATAACAAGAATACTAACTGGGGTTGAAAAAAAGCATGGAATCCCTTTCTGCAGAGATTTAAAAAAGTAAAATCTAGTCAGGTCGAAATTAAAAAATGCTATAGCTGAGATACAATCTCTATTAGATGCCACGGCAGCAAGGATGGATGAAACAGAGCAGTGAATCAGCGATATAGAAGAAAAAAATATGGAGAATAATGGAGCAGAAAAAAAGAGGGAAATCCAGGCAAAAGAGCATGATATAAGAATTAGAGAACTCAGTGACTTATTAAAAAGGAATAACATCTGAATCATAGGAGTTCCAGAAGATGAAGAGAGAGAAAAAGGGGTAGAAGGTTTAAGTGAGCAAATCATAGATAAAAACTTTCCTAACCTGGGGAAAGACACAAACATCAAAATCTAGGAAGCACAGAGAACTCCCATTAGATTCAACAAAAACCGACCATCAATAAAGCATATCATAGTCAAATTCACAAAATACACAGACAAGGAAAGAATTATGAAAGCAGCGAGGGAAAAAAAGTCCTTAACCTATAAAGGAAGACAGATCAGGTTTGCAGCAGATCTATCCTCAGAAACTTGGCAGGCCAGAAAGGAATGGCAGGATATATTCAATGTGCTGAATTGGAAAAATACGCAGCCAAGAATTCTTTATCCAGCAATGCTGTCATTCAAAATAGAAGGAGAGATAAAGAGTTTCCTAGAAAAAGGAAAACTAAAGGAGTTAGTGACCACTAAACCAGCCCTATGAGAAATATTAAAGGGAACTCTCTGAGGAGAGAAAAGATTGAAAAAAAAAAAAAAAAGACCAAAAGCAACAAAGACTAGAAAGGACCATAGAACATCACCAGAAATTCCAACTCTATAGGCAACACAATGGCAATAAATTCATATCTTTCAGTACTCACTGTAAATGTCAATGGACTAAACACTCCAATCAAAAGACATAGGGTAACAGAATGGATAAGAAAATAAGATCCATCTATATGCTGTTTACAAGAGACTCATTTTAGACCTAAAGTCACCTTCATATTGAAAGTAAGAAGATGGACAACCATCGATCATGCTAATGGTCACCAAAAGAAAGCCAGAGTAGCTATACTTATATCAGACAATGTAGATTTTAAAACAAAGACTGTAACAAGAGATGAAGAAGGATTTTATATCACAATTAAGGGGTCTATCCATCAAGATCTAACAATTGTAAACATTATGCCCCCAACAAGCAGACACCCAAATATATAGATCAATTAATCACAAACATAAAGAAACTCATTGGCAATAATACCATAAAAATAGGGGACTTCAACACCCCACTTAAAACAATGGACAGATCATCTAAGCAGAAAATGAACAAGGAAACAATGGCTTTGAATGACACACTGGACCAAATTGACTTAACATATATATTCAGAACATTTCATCCCAAAGCAGCAGAATACACATTCTTCTCTAGTGCACATGGAACATTCTCCAGAATAGATCATATACTGGGACACAAATCAGTCCTCAGCAAGTACAAAAAGATCAAGATCATATCATGCATATATTCAGACCACAGTGCTATGAACCTTGAAGTCAACCACAAGAAAAAAATTGGAAAGACAACAAATACTTGGAGACTAAAAACATCCTACTAAAGAATGAATGGGCTAACCAAGAAGTTAAAGAAGAAATTAAAAAGTACATGGAAGCCAATGAAACTGATCACACCACAGCCCAAAATCTCTGGGACGCAGCAAAGGCAGTCATAAGAAGGAAGTATATATCAATCCAGGCCTTCCTAAAAAAAGAAGAAAGGTCTCAGATACACAACCTTACACTTTAAAGAGCTGTAAAAATAACAGCAAATAAAATCCCAAACCAACAGAAGCAGGAAATAATAAAGATTACAGCAGAAATCACTGCTATCAAAACAAAACAAAACAAAACAAAACAAAACAAAACAAAACAAAACAAAACAAAACAGTAGAACAGATCAGTGAAACCAGGAGCTGGTTCTTTGAAAGAATTAACAAAATTGATAACCCCCTAGTCAGTGTAATCAAAAAGAAAAAGGAAAGGACCCAAATAAATAAAATCAAGAATGAAAGAGGAGAGCTCATAACCAATACAGCAGAAATACAAACAATAATAAGAGAATATTATGAGCAATTATATGCCAATAAATTCGGCAATCTGGAAGAAATGGACAAATTCCTTGAAACATACAAACTACCAAAACTGAAATGGGAAGAAATAGAAAATTTGAACAGACTTGTACCCAATAAAGAAATTGAATTAGTAATCAAAAATCCCCCAAAAAGCAAGAGTCCAGGGCCGGATGGCTATCCAGGGGAATTCTATCAAACATTTAAAGAAGAATTAATACCTATTCTTTTGAAGCTGTTCCAAAAAATAGAAATGATAGGAAAACTTCCAAAGTAATTCTATGAGGCCACCATTACTTTGATTCCAAAACCAGACAAAGACTCCACTAAAAAGGAGAACTACAGAACAATTTCCCTGATGAACATGGATGCAGAAAGTCTCAACAAGATACTAGCCAACTGGATCCAACAATACATTAAAAGAATTATTCACCATGACCAAGTGGTATTTATACCTGGGATGCATGGCTGGTTCAACATCTGCAAGTCAATCGATGTGATACATCACATTAATAAAAGAAAGGACAAAAAGTAAATGATTCTCCCAATAGATGCAGAGAAAGCATTTGACAAAATCCTTTCTTGATAAAAACCCTCAAGAAAGTAGGGATAGAAGGATCATTCCTTGAGTTCATAAAAGCCATATAAAAAAGACCCACTGCTAATAACATCCTCAATGGGGGAAAACTGAGAACTCTCCCCTTAAGGTCAGGAACACGACAGGGATGTCCACTCTTGCCACTGTTATTCAACATAATGTTGGAAGTCCTAGCCTCAGGAATCAAACACAAAGAAATAAAAGGCATCCAAATCGGTAAGGAGCAAGTCAAACTTTCACTCTTCGCAGACATGATACTCTATATGGAAAACCCAAAGGATTCCACCAAAAAAATCCTGCTAGAGGAGGCATCACAATCCCAGACTTTAGCCTCTACTACAAAGCTGTAATCATCAAGACAGCATGGTACTGGCACAAAAACAGACACATAGACCAATGGAATAGAATAGAAACCCCAGAGCTAGACCCACAAACGTATGGCCAACTCATCTTTGACAAAGCAGGAAAGAACATCCAATGGAAAAAAGACAGCCTCTTTAACAAATGGTGCTGGGAGAACTGGACAGCAACATGCAGAAGGTTGAAACTAGACCACTTTCTCACACCATTCACAAAAATAAACTCCAAATGGATAAAGGACCTAAATGTGAGACAGGAAACCATCAAAACCTTAGAGGAGAAAGCAGGAAAAGACCTCTCTGACCTCAGCCGTAGCAATCTCTTACTCGACACATCCCCAAAGGCAAGGGAATTAAAAGCAAAAGTGAATTACTGGGACCTTATGAAGATAAAAAGCTTCTGCACAGCAAAGGAAACAACCAACAAAACTAAAAGGCAACCAACGGAATGGGAAAAGATATTCGCAAATGACATATCGGACAAAGGGCTAGTATCCAAAATCTATAAAGAGCTCACCAAACTCCACACCCGAAAAACAAATAACCCAGTGAAGAAATGGGCAGAAAACATGAATAGACACTTCTCTAAAGAAGACATCCGGATGGCCAACAGGCACATGAAAAGATGTTCAGCGTCGCTCCTTATCAGGGAAATACAAATCAAAACCACACTCAGGTATCACCTCACGCCAGTCAGAGTGGCCAAAATGAACAAATCAGGAGACTATAGATGCTGCTGAGGATGTGGAGAAACGGGAACCCTCTTGCACTCTTGGTGGGAATGCAAATTGGTGCAGCCGCTCTGGAAAGCAGTGTGGAGGTTCCTCAGAAAATTAAAAATAGACCTACCCTATGACCCAGCAACAGCACTGCTAGGGATTTATCCAAGGGATACAGGAGTACTGATGCATAGGGCCACTTGTACCCCAATGTTCATAGCAGCACTCTCAACAATAGCCAAATTATGGAAAAAGCCTAAATGTCCATCCACTGATGAATGGATAAAGAAATTGTGGTTTATACACACAATGGAATATTACATGGCAATGAGAAAAAATGAAATATGGCCTTTTGTAGCAACGTGGATGGAACTGGAGAGTGTGATGCTAAGTGAAATAAGCCATACAGAGAAAGATAGATACCATATGGTTTCACTCTTATGTGGATCCTGAGAAACTTAACAGGAACCCATGGGGGAGGGGAAGGAAAAAAAAAAAAAGAGGTTAGAGTGGGAGAGAGCCAAAGCATAAGAGACTGTTAAAAACTGAGAACAAACTGAGGGTTGATGGGGGGTGGGAGGGCGGGGAGGGTGGGTGATGGGTATTGAGGAGGGCACCTTTTGGGATGAGCACTGGGTGTTGTATGGAAACCAATTTGTCAATAAATTTCATATAAAAAAATCCTGCTAGAACTGATCCATGAATTCAGCAAAGTCACAGGATATAAAATGAATGCACAGAAATTGTTGCATTTCTATACAGCAATAATGAAGAAGCAGAAAGAGGAATCAAGGAATTGATTCCATTTACAATTGCACCAAAAACCATGAAATACCTAGGAATAAACCTAACCAAAGAAATGAAGAATCTATACACTGAAAAACTATAGAAAGCTTATGAAAGAAATTGAAGACACACACACAAAATAAAGGAAAAATATTCCATGCTCCTGGATTGGAAGAGCAAATATTGTTAAAATGTCAATACTACCCAGAGCAATCTACATATTCAGTGCAATCCTTATCAAAATAACACCAGCATTCTTCACAGAGCTAGAACAAACAATCCTAAAATCTGTATGGAACGAGAAAAAGACCCTGAATAGCCAAAGCAATCCTGAAAAAGAAAACCAAAGCTGGAGGCATCACAATTCCACTTCGGGATGTATTACAAAGCTGTAATCATCAAGACAGTGTGGTACTGGCACCAAAACAGACACTCAGATCAATGGAGCAGACTAGAGAACCCAGAAATGGACCCACAAATGTATGACCAACTAATCTTTGACAAAGCAGGAAACAATATCCAATGGAATAAAGATAGTCTCTTTGGCAAATGGTGCTGGGAAAACTGGACAGCGGCATGCAGAAAAATGAACCTGGACCACTTTCTTACACCACACACAAAAATAAACTCAAAATGGATGAAAGACCTAAATGTAAGACAGGAAGCCATCAAAATCCTAGAGGAGAAAGAAGGCAAAAGCCTCTTTGACCTTGGCCGCAATAACATCTTACTCAACATGTCTCCAGAGGCAAGAGAAACAGAAGCAAAAATGAACTATTGGGACCTCATCAAAATAAAAAGCTTCTGGGGGCGCCTGGGTGGCGCAGTCGGTTAAGCATCCGACTTCAGCCAGGTCACGATCTCGCGGTCCGTGAGTTCGAGCCCCGCGTCAGGCTCTGGACTGATGGCTCAGAGCCTGGAGCCTGTTTCCGATTCTGTGTCTCCCTCTCTCTCTGCCCCTCCCCCGTTCATGCTCTGTCTCTCTCTGTCCCAAAAATAAATAAACGTTGAAAAAAATTTTTTAAAAATAAAAAGCTTCTGCACAGTGAAGGGAACAGTCAACAAAACTAAAAGACAACTGATGGAATGGGAGACGATATTTGCAAATGACATATCAGATAAAGGGTTAGTATCCAAAAGCTATAAAGAACTTATCAAACTCAACACCCAAAAAACAAATAAGCCAGTGAAGAAATGGGCAAAAGACATGAATAGACACTTCTCCAAAGAACACATCCAGTTGGCTAACAGACACATGAAAAGATGCTCAACATCACTCATCATCAGGGAAATACAAATCAAAACCACAATGAGATGCCACCTCACACCTATCAGAATGGCTAAAATAAACAACTCAGGCAACAACAGATGTTGGCAAGGATACAGAGAAAGAGGAACGCTTTTGCACTGCTGGTGGGAATGCAAACTGGTGCAGCCACTCTGGAAAATAGTATAAAGGTTCCTTAAAAAATTAAAAGTAGAACTACCCTACAATTCCACAATTGCACTACTAGGTATTTATCCAAAGGATACAGTTTCGAAGGGGCACATGCACCCCAGTATTTATAGCAGTGCTATCGACAATAGCCAAAGTATGGAAAGAGACCAAATGTCCACGAACAGATGAATGGATAAAGAAGATGGGGTATATATATATACAATGGATTATTACTTGGCAACCAAAAAGAATGAAATCTTGCCATTTGCAACCACATGGATGAAACTAGAGTGTATTATGCCAAGCGAAATTAGAGAAGAACAAATATCATGACTTCATTCATGTGTGGAATTTAAGATACAAAACAGATGAACATAATGGGAGGGAGGCAAAAATAATATAAAGACAGGGAGGGGGAAAAACATAAGAGAAAACTCTTAAATATAGAGAACAAACTGAGGGTTGCTGGAGGGGTTGTGGCGGGGGATGGGCTAAATGGGCAAGGGGCATTAAGGAAGACACTTGCTGGGTTGAGCACTGGGTGTTATATGCAGGGGAATGAATCACTGGATTCTACTCCTGAAATCATTATTTCACTATCTGCTAACTAACTTGGATGTAAATTAAAAAAAAAAAAGAAAAGAAAGAAAAAAAGAAAACTTGACAAAAAACTTAATCTTTTTTTTTGGAGAGAGTGAGGGTGCAAGTGAGTGAGGGGCAGAGAGAGAGAGAGAGAGAGAGAGAGAGAGAGAGAGAGAGAAAAGGAGAAAGAAGGAGAGAGAGAAAATCCCAGGCTTGAACTCATGAACTGAGAGATCATGACCTGAATTGCAGTCAGAGGCTTAACTGACTGAGCCACCCAGGTGCCCCAAAACTTAATCTTGAATCTTGGTTAAAGATCACTTAGCATCTAAAACATGCTTTGGTTTTGACTTCTAATACTCATGATTTTATTTTGGTTAAGGAAACAGAGATGAATGCTGGCTGGACCTCTTGTGATCTGGATCATATTTCCTATAAAGGTCGGTTTCAGGGCTTCCAGAAGTTGGGTTTAGCCAGAAAATAACACCCCAAACAGGATTTTTTTTTTCCAATGGGCCTTTTTTACAAGGTACTTTTCAAAGACAATTGCCTATTTCAAAGGCAATAATTCTCAGCCCTGACTTGAAGAACTTTTTTTTTTAACCTTGTTTCACTATTTTATTTTATTTTTTTTTTTCAATATATGAAGTTTATTGTCAAATTTGTTTCCATACAACACCCAGTGCTCATCCCAAAAGGTGCCCTCCTCAATACCCATCACCCACCCTCCCCGCCCTCCCACCCCCCATCAACCCTTAGTTTGTTCTCAGTTTTTAAGAGTCTCTTATGCTTTGGCTCTCTTCCACTTTATCCTCTTTTTTTTTTTTTCCTTCCCCTCCCCCATGGGTTTCTGTTAAGTTTCTCAGGATCCACATAAGAGTGAACACACATGGTATCTGTCCTTCTCTGTATGGCTTATTTCACTTAGCATCACACTCTCCAGTTCCATCCACGTTGCTACAAAGGGCCATATTTCATTCTTTCTCATAGCCACGTAGTACTCCATTGTGTATATAAACCACAATTTCTCTATCCATTCATCAGTTGATGGACATTTAGGCTCTTTCCATCATTTGGCTATTATTGAGAGTGCTGCTATAAACAATGGGGTACAAGTGGCCCTATGCATCAGTACTCCTGTATCCCTTGGATAAATTCCTAGCAGTGCTGCTGCTGGGTCATAGGGTAGGTCTATTTTTAATTTTTTGAGGAACCTCCACACTGTTTTCCAGAGCGGCTGCACCAATTTGCATTCCCACCAAGAGTGCAAGAGGGTTCCCGTTTCTCCACATCCTCAGCAGCATCTATAGTCTCCTGATTTGTTCATTTTGGCCACTCTGACTGGCGTGAGGTGATACCTGAGTGTGGTTTTGATTTGTATTTCCCTGTAAGGAGCGACGCTGAACATCTTTTCATGTGCCTGTTGGCCATCCGGATGTCTTCTTTAGAGAAGTGTCTATTCATGTTTTCTGCCCATTTCTTCACTGGGTTATTTGTTTTTCGGGTGTGGAGTTTGGTGAGCTCTTTATAGATTTTGGATACTAGCCCTTTGTCCGATATGTCATTTGCAAATATCTTTTCCCATTCCGTTGGTTGCCTTTTAGTTTTGTTGGTTGTTTCCTTTGCTGTGCAGAAGCTTTTTATCTTCATAAGGTCCCAGTAATTCACTTTTGCTTTTAATTCCCTTGCCTTTGGGGATGTGTCGAGTAAGAGATTGCTACGGCTGAGGTCAGAGAGGTCTTTTCCTGCTTTCTCCTCTAAGGTTTTGATGGTTTCCTGTCTCACATTTAGGTCCTTTATCCATTTGGAGTTTATTTTTGTGAATGGTGTGAGAAAGTGGTCTAGTTTCAACCTTCTGCATGTTGCTGTCCAGTTCTCCCAGCACCATTTGTTAAAGAGGCTGTCTTTTTTTCCATTGGATGTTCTTTCCTACTTTGTCAAAGATGAGTTGGCCATACGTTTGTGGGTCTAGCTCTGGGGTTTCTATTCTATTCCATTGGTCTATGTGTCTGTTTTTGTGCCAGTACCATGCTGTCTTGATGATTACAGCTTTGTAGTAGAGGCTAAAGTCTGGGATTGTGATGCCTCCTGCTTTGGTCTTCTCTTCAAAATTACTTTGGCTATTCGGGGCCTTTTGTGGGTCCATATGAATTTTAGGATTGCTTGTTCTAGTTTCGAGAAGAATGCTGGTGCAATTTTGATTGGGATTGCATTGAATGTGTTGATAGCTTGGGTAGTATTGACATTTTAACAATATTTATACTTCCAATCCATGATCACGGAATGTTTTTCCCTTTCTTTATATCTTCTTCAATTTCCTTCATAAGCTTCCTATAGTTTTCAGCATACAGATCTTGTACATCTTTGGCTAGATTTATTCCTAGGTATTTTATGCTTCTTGGTGCAATTGTGAATGGGATCAGTTCCTTTATTTGTCTTTCTCTTTCTGTTGCTTCATTATTAGTGTATAAGAATGCAACTGATTTCTGTACATTGATTTTGTATCCTACAACTTTGCTAAATTTATGTATCAGTTCTAGTAGACTGTTGGTGGAATCTGTCGGATTTTCCATGTATAATATCATGTCATCTGCAAAAAGCAAAAGCTTGACTTCATCTTTGCCAATTTTGATGCCTTTGATTTCCTTTTGTTGTCTGATTGCTGATGCTAGAACTTCCAACACTATGTGAAACAACAGCGGTGAGAGTGGACATCCCTGTTGTGTTCCTGATCTCAGGGAAAAAGCTCTCAGTTTTTCCCCATTGAGGATGATGTTAGCTGTGGGCTTTTCATAAATGGCTTTTATGATCTTTAAGTATGTTCCTTCTATCCCGACTTTCTCGAGGGTTTTTATTAAGAAAGATTGCTGAATTTTGTCAAAGGCCTTTTCTGTATCGATTGACAGGATCATATGGTTCTTATCTTTTCTTTTACTAATGTGATGTATCACATTGATTGATTTGCGAATGTTGAACCAGCCCTGAATCCCAGGAGTGAATCCCACTTGATCATGGTGAATAATTCTTTTTATAAGCTGTTGAATTCGATTTGCTAGTATCTTATTGAGGATTTTTGCATCCATATTCATCAGGGATATTGGCCTGTAGTTCTCTTTTTTTACTGGGTCTCTGTCTGGTTTAGGAATCAAAGTAATACTGGCTTCATAGAATGAGTCTGAAAGTTTTCCTTCCCTTTCTATTTTTTGGAATAGCTTGAGAAGGATAGGTATTATCTCTGCTTTAAACGTCTGGCAGAACTCCCCTGGGAAGCCATCTGGTCCTGGACTCTTGTTTGTTGGGAGATTTTTGATGACTGATTCAATTTCTTCGCTGGTTATGGGTCTGTTCAAGCTTTCTCTTTCCTACTGATTGAGTTTTGGAAGTGTGTGGGTGTTTAGGAATTTGTCCATTTCTTCCAGGTTGTCCAGTTTGTTGGCATATGCTTTTTCATAGTATTCCCTGATAATTGCTTGTATGTCTGAGGAATTGGTTGTAATAATTCCATTTTCATTCATGATTTTATCTATTTGGGTCATCTCCCTTTTCTTTTTGAGAAGCATGGCTAGAGGTTTATCAATTTTGTTTATTTTTTCAAAAAACCATCTCCTGGTTTCATTGATCTGCTCTACAGTTTTTTTTAGATTCTATATTGTTTATTTCTGCTCTGATCTTTATTATTTCTCTTCTTCTGCTGGATTTAGGCTGTCTTTGCTGTTCTGCTTCTATTTCCTTTAGGTGTGCTGTTAGATTTTGTATTTGGGATTTTTCTTGTTTCTTGAGATAGGCCTGGATTGCAATGTATTTTCCTCTCAGGGCTGTCTTCGCTGCATCCCAAAGCGTTTGGATTGTTGTATTTTCATTTTCGTTTGTTTCCATATATTTTTTAATTTCTTCTCTAATTGCCTGGTTGACCCATTCATTCTTTAGTAGGGTGTTCTTTAACCTCCATGCTTTTGGAGGTTTTCCAGACTTTTTCCTGTGGTTGATTTCAAGCTTCATAGCATTGTGGTCTGAAAGTATGCATGGTATGATCTCAATTCTTGTATACTTATGAAGGGATGTTTTGTGACCCAGTATGTGATCTATCTTGGAGAATGTTCCATGTGCACTCGAGAAGAAAGTATATTCTGTTGGTTTGGGATGCAGAGTTCTAAATATATCTGTCAAGTCCATCTGATCCAATGTATCATTCAGGGCCCTTGTTTCTTTATTGACCATGTGTCTAGATGATCTCTCCACTTCTGTAAGTGGAGTGTTAAAGTCCCCTGCAATTACCACATTCTTGTCAATAAGGTTGCTTATGTTTATGAGTAATTGTTTTATATATTTGGGGGCTCCTGTATTCGGCACATAGACATTTATAATTGTTAGTTCTTCTGGATGGATAGACCCTGTGATTATTATATAATGCTCTTCTTCATCTCTTGTTACAGCCTTTAATTTAAGTCTAGTTTGTCTGATATAAGTATGGCTACTCCAGCTTTCTTTTGACTTCCAGTGGCATGATAACTACTTTTCCATCCCCTCACTCTCAATCTGAAGGTGTCCTCAGGTCTAAAATGAGTCTCTTGTAGACAACAAATAGATGGGTCTTGTTTTTTTATCCATTCTGATACCCTATGTCTTTTGGTTGGCGCATTTAGTCCATTTACATTCAGTGTTATAGAAAGATATGGGTTTAGAGTCATTGTGATGTCCGTAGGTTTCATGCTTGTAGCGATGTCTCTGGTACTTTGTCTCACAGGATCCCCCTTAGGATCTCTTGTAGGGCTGGTTTAGTGGTGACTAATTCCTTCAGTTTTTGTCTGTTTGGGAAGACCTTTATCTCTCCTTCTATTCTAAATGACAGACTGCTGGATAAAGGATTCTTGGCTGCATATTTTTTCTGTTCATCACAGTGAAGATCTCCTGCCATTCCTTTCTGGCCTGCCAAGTTTCAGTAGAGAGATCAGTCACGAGTCTTACAGGTCTCCCTTTATAAGTTAGAACATGTTTATCCCTAGCGGCTTTCAGAATTTTCTCTTTATCCCTGTATTTTGCCAGTTTCACTATGATATGTCGTGCAGAAGATCGATTCAAGTTACGTCTGAAGGGAGTTCTCTGTGCCTCTTGGATTTCAGTGCCTTTTTCCTTCCCCAGATCAGGGAAGTTTTCAGCTATTATTTCTTCAAGTACACCTTCAGCACCTTTCCCTCTCTCTTCCTCCTCTGGAATACCAATTATGCGTAGATTATTTCTCCTTAGTGCATCACTTAGTTCTCTAATTTTCCCTTCATACTCCTGGATTTTTTTTATCTCTCTTCTTCTCAGCTGCTTCTTTTTCCATAATTTTATCTTCTAGTTCCCCTATTGTCTCCTCTGCCTCTTCAATCCAAGCTGTGGTCATCTCCATTTTATTTTGCAGCTCATTGATAGCATTTTTTAGCTCCTCCTTGCTGTTCCTTAGTCTCTTGATCTCTGTAGCAAGAGATTCTCTGCTGTCCTTTATACTGTTTTCAAGCCCAGCGATTAATTTTATGACTATTATTCTAAATTCACTTTCTGTTATATTGTTTGAATCATTTTTGATCAGTTCGTTAGCTGTCGTTATTTCCTGGACGTTTTTCTGAGGGGAATTCTTCCGATTTGTCATTTTGGATAGTCCCTGGAGTGGTGCGGGACTGCGGGGCACTTCCCCTGTGCTGTTTTGAATAACTTGCGTTGGTGGGCGGGGCCGCAGTCAGACTTGATGTCTGCCCCCAGCCCACCACTGGGGCCACAGTCAGACTGGTGTGTGCCTTCTCTTCCCCTCTCCTAGGGGCGGGATTCACTGTGGGGTGGTGTGGCCTGTCTGGGCTACTTGCACACTGCCAGGCTTGTGGTGCTGGGGATCTGGCGTATTAGCTGGGGTGGATCACCAAGGTGCACAGGGGCGGGAGGGGCAGGCTCAGCTCACTTTTCCTTCGGAGATCTGCTTCCGGAGGGGCCCTGCGGCACCGGGAGGGAGTCAGACCTGCCAGAGGGATGGATCCGCAGAAGCACAGCGTTGGGTGTTTGCGCGGTGCAACAAGTTCCCTGGCAGGAACTGGTTCCCTTTGGGATTTTGGCCAGGGGTTGGGCTAGGGAGATGGCGCTTGAGAGCACCTTTGTTCCCCGCCAAGCTGAGCTCTGTGGTCCGGGGCTCAACAACTCTCCCTCCCGTTGTCCTCCAGCCCTCCCGTTCTCCAAGCAGAGCTGTTAGCTTATAACCTTCCAGATGTCAAGTCCCTCTTGCTGTCAGAACACACTCCGTCTGGCCCCTCTGCTTTTGCAAGCCAGACTCGGGGGTTCTGCTTGGCCGGCAGGCCGCCCCTCTGCCCCGGCTTCCTCCTGCCAGTCTGTGTAGCGTGCACCGCCTCGCCGCCCTTCCTACCCTCTTCTGTGGGCCTCTTGTCTGTGCTTGGCTCCAGAGAGTCCGTTCTGCTAGTCTTCTGGTGGTTTTCTGGGTTATTTAGGCAGGTGTAGGTGGAATCTAAGTGATCAGCAGGATGCGCGGTGAGCCCAGCGTCCTCTTACGCCGCCATCTTCCCAGGATCTTGAAGAACTTTTAAAAATAATACCATGCCTGATACAAAAATGCAGATTCGAAGGGGTATATGCACCCCAATGTTTATAATAGCATTATCAACAATAGTCAAACTATGGAAGGAGCCCAAATGTCCATTGACTGATGAATGGATAAAGAAGATGTGGTATGTAGATGTAATGGAATGTTACTCAGCCATCAAAAAGAATGAAATCTTGCCATTTGCAATGACATGGTTGGAGCTAGAGTGTATTATCCTAGGCGAAATAAGTCAGTCAGAGAAAGATAAATACTACATGATTTTACTCCTATGTGGATTTTAAGAAACAAAACACATGAATACATAGGAAGAGGGGGGGGGAAAGAGAGAGGGAGACAAACCATGAGAGACTCTTAATGATTGAGAATCAACTGAGGGTTGATAGAGGGAGGTTAGTGGGGGATGGGCTAGATGGGTGATGGAGTATTAAGGAGATGGGTATTATGGAGGGCATGTTATGATAAACACTGGGTGTTGTATGTAAGTGATGCATCACTGAATTCTACTCCTCAAATCAAAACTGTACTGTATGTTAACTAACTAGAATTTTAATAAAAATTTAAAAAATAAAAATATAATAATACCATACCTAACCCCCAGAGAAGTTGATTAAATTGGTTTGGGGTGAGGCACAGGCTTCTTATGGTCTAAAAATTCCCTAGGTGATTATAATAAGCTGATAGAGATGAGAATTGCACTTCCAATAAAGTGAAAAAATGTGAAGGCTTTTGAATTTTAAAAAAAGGCAGCTTTTTACAATAGGGAAAAAGTTACACATAGAAAACAGTATGTTCTGAGGCATCTTGGGTGGCTCACTTGGTTAAGTGTCTAGCTTTTGATTTTGGCTCAGGTCATGATTTCATAGTTCGTGAGTTCAACCCCTGTGAAAGGCTCTGTGCGTCATGACAGCTAAGAGCCTGCTTAGGATTCTCTGTCTCCCTCTCTCTCTCTGCCCCTCTCCCACTTGCGCACGCACATGCACACACACTCTCTCTCTCCCTAAATTAATAAACATTAAAAATATAAACAGTATTCTCCAAACCATTTGATTATTATACCCCATTAGTAAAATATTTTAAGTATCTTCCAAATATATGTGTATTTATTTTTGTGTAAATTATATATAACACAAATTCTAAAATTTTTAGAATGATATAAATATGACATAAGCAGTATTTCTAAGATAGGTTTTATTTTTTGTTTGTTTGTTTTGTTTTGTTTTGGAGTTGTATTTATTTAAGTGATCTCTACACCCCATGTGGGGCCCAAACTCACACCCCAAGGTCAAGAGCTGCATGTTCTTCTGACTGAGGCAGCCAGATATCCCTATTTTACTTTTAATGGTTTAAAAAGCCTGGGGTGCCTGGTGGCTCAGTTGGTTAAGCATCTGACTTTGACTTAGGTCATGATCTGGTGGTTCATGAGTTCAAGCCCCACATTGGGCTCTGTACTGACAGCTCAGATCTGGAACCTACCTTGGATTCTGTGTCTCCCTTTTTTCTGCCCCTCCCCTGCTTGTGCTTTGTCTCTCTCTCTCTCAAAAAATAATAGACATTAAAAATTTTTACATTAATTTTTTTAAATGATACAAAAAACCTTTTTACTCCTTCCTGTTGAGAGCAATGAGACAGAATAGGCTTCATTCTTCTTAAACAACTTGTGAAACAATAATTTGAAGATCCAGTTTTAAGTTTAATTCATTTCTATACTTTATTTTAATGCAAATTATAGTTTAAAAAGATAACTCAGAAAAGGACCCATGAGTCCTTTCACTAAGAGATGTGAATAATTGTATTAGCTATCTAGTGCTATGTAACAATAATATCATGAACTTAGTGGCTTAAAATAACACACATTTATTCTCACTGTCTCAAAAAGTCAGGAATCTGGGCATGGCTTCATTGCATCCTCAGCTTCAGGGTCTTACAAAATTATAATCAGCTTGTTTACCAGGGCAGTCATCTCATCTGAGGTTCGACTGGATAAGGATTCACTTGTGTGCTTGTTGATAGCATTCAGTTCCTGGTGAACTGCCAGATTGAGGGCCTCTTTCTTGCTGGCTGTCAACAGGAGGCCACCCTCAGCTCTTTGCAAGGTGTCCCTCTCCATATGGCAGTTCACAACATGGCAGCTTGTTTCTTACAATCTAGCAAAGGAAAAATAGTCCCCTCGCAAGACAGTTTTAATCTTATGTAATGTAATCACAAACAGATAACCACATGTATATACAGTTACTTTCACCATATTCTATTGGCTAGAAGCAAGTTACAGGTCCCATTCACCCTCAAAAGGAAGATACCACATAAGGCAGTGAACTTTGGGAGGTAGGGATCATGGGGCCCACCCTAGAGTCTGTCTACTACACAAATACCTAAATAGATGAGTGAAAGAGGAAAAAAGGAAAGAAATTTTTCACGGTAACAGACTAACAAATAAATGTAGAAGAGTGATATTCAGAAAATTACTATTTTCAACCATCACAGCAATAAATGGTATAATAAGAATAGTCAATGGATGCTAAAAACCATTGCATAAAAAGATGTCAGAGAACAGGATATCTATATGATCTCAAAGTATCTCCACATGGACTTTCACTTCCAATCATAATTTACCCTTCAGCATAAAACATGTAACACTTTGGGCAAAATATTTGGAACATTTTTCAGATATTGGAAAACAGGCAGAACAAGAGAGTGATCCTTGAGAGAAGGGAATCAAAAGCCGAGAGTTCTATAATTGCCTTATCTCAATGCATGGAGAGAATTTCCTGATACAGTTCAAGGAGGGAGAAATCAGAATCCAGCATACCTACTGGTTGAGGAGACAAAGTTGTTTCTTTTTATTTATTTATTTTTATTTAAAAAAATGTTTAGGTTTATTTATTTTTGAGAGAGAGACAAAGAGAGACAGCATGAGCAGGGGAGGGGCAGAGAAAGAAGGAAACACAGAATCTGAAACAGACTCCAGGATCTGAGCTGTCAGCAACCCGATGTGGGGCTTAAACCTATGAACTGTGAGATTATGACCTGAAGCAAAGTTAGATGCCTAACCGACTGAGCCACCCAGGTGCCCCACAAAGTTGTTTCTTTTTTTTTTTTTAATTTCTTTAAATGTTTTTATTTATTTTTGAGACAGAGAGAGACAGAGCACAAGCAGGGGAGGGGCAAAGAGAGAGGGAGACACAGAATCTGAAGCCAGCTCCAGGCTCTGGAGCTGTCAGCATAGAGCCTGACACAGGGCTTGAACTCATGGACTGTGAGATCATGACCTGAGCCGAAGTCGGATGCTTAACCAACTGAGCCACTCAGGCACCCCCAAAGTTGTTTCTTAGTAGTAATTTACCTTGCTCTTCTAACCCTTATATTTCCTGTAACTGACAGTTGTAGCTAAAAATTTGCTTAAATTCAATTAAACATTTAGGTAAAAATATTTAATAAGTTTTACTGTGTACTTTATACTGTATCACAGCATGATGCCCATAATGTTGGGTTGTTTCATTAATAGTGATTCTAGATTTGTTCACTTGATTAAGTTAGTGATCTCCCAGATCTCCAAATTGTAAAGATAGGGTTTTCTCTTTGCAATTAGCAACAGAATAACCTGTGAGTGATGCTTTGATAGAGTGCAAATATCTTCTCCCCAAAAGCCCTTCACTCAGGGTTTCAGCATCCACTGGTTTTTCTTGCCATAAGCAAGTATTTTATGAGTAAAGAAATGGCTGTTTTTACTTCCATTGTTCCTTTTACATTCACTAGCTGACATTTTCCCATAAAGAAAAGCTTTCTCTTCTCTACTGGAATTATCCACAGTTCCTCTTTAAAGGTAGGGTAAATGCTTAATTTCTTTTTGTTGCCCATTTTCAGAATAGTGTGTATAAAAGTTTATTTTCAATTAATCCCCTCTCTTTCTCTGTCTCTCTCTGAGCATCACTGTGGACTTATTAATTTTTATTTGTTCAATATTTTAAAAATGTTTATTTATTTATTTTTCAGAGAGAGGAAGAGGGAGAAGGACAGAGAGAATCCCAAGCAGGCTCCATATTGTCGGTGCAGAGCCTGATTTGGGGCTCGATCTCACGATCTGTAAGACCATGACCTGAGCTGAAATTAAGAATCAGAGACCTAACAAACTGAGCCAACCAGGCTTCCCTCTTTGTTCAATATTCAAAAATCACAGTCATTATTCTTTTTGATTCTAAAGTAATCCCAAATTTGGTCAATGAGAATTCCTTCAACATGCCTCACGTGCTTGTGATACGTCTCCAATAGTCTTTGAGAACTTCCTTGTTTTCTGGCACAATAAGATAACCCAAGTTTACCTTATACTTTCCTTGCCCTATACCTGTCATAAGCTATTTCTTTAGGAATTGTGGCTCATTTTAGTGAAAGATAGTAATTAGAGATTACAATGTGAGTGCTAGGTATACTGATTACTATTGGAGTTTGTCCTCATTTGGATTCTCCTGAAAGCAGACCCCGCGACAAGGATTTGAGTGCAAGTATTTTCTTTGGAAGATGATCCCAAGAAGTATAAGTCAGGAAGTGGGGAAATGAATCAGGAAAGGGAAAAAAGCCAGTAAAGGGTGTATTAATGAACACATTGCTGTTGTGAGCAAATGGGGCTCAATCCTGTTGGGAGTCCTCTAAGGAACAGCCTAAAACGTGTTCCAGAACCCTCCCATTCAGGGACAGAAACACTGGGATATTTATCCACTAACCTCCATCCCTTATTGTTTGAGGAATTGTCTAGATTGTTAAATCCCAGCACTTGTGTCAGACGTATGACTTCATAAGCATGACTTGAAGTGTTTACTGCAGCTTCAGGTGAACTCTGAGCAGGCTGAAGGGAATATAGAAGAGGGCATCCATAGAATCTACTACAAGTTATAGCTTCTAGGTGCATTTATTTATTTATTTATTTATTTATTTATTTTTTAAATTTTTTTTTCAACGTTTATTTATTTTTGGGACAGAGAGAGACAGAGCATGAACGGGGGAGGGGCAGAGAGAGAGGGAGACACAGAATCGGAAACAGGCTCCAGGCTCTGAGCCATCAGCCCAGAGCCCGATGCGGGGCTCGAACTCACGGACTGCGAGATCGTGACCTGGCTGAAGTCGGACGCTTAACCCACTGCGCCACCCAGGCGCCCCTCTAGGTGCTTTTAAAAGACAAAGCTGGGAGATAAATTTTTTAAAAAACTGAATCCATACTGATTTCCAATTCAAAATGAACATTATAGGATTTTTGTCTTTATTTTTAAATTTGTATCTCCCTTCTCTTTTACTTGTTTTTGGTTTTCAATATTAATAGTATTTATTTGTTTTATCCTACAATATACATCATTAAATTCAAAATTGCATTACCAATATTACTACCAACATTAAAATTATTAATAACATTGAAGATTTCTTTGAAGTTTTTTATCCGTAGGATATACCTTCTGATTATATCCTGAATGTATAAGAACTTTTACAACTCAATAATAAAGAGATAAATAATGCAGTTTAAAAATGGGCAAAGGATATTTATGAATAAGCATTTCCCCATAGAAGGTATACAAATGGTCAATAACACATGAAAAGTCATTAAAGGGGGTACCTGGGTGGCTCAGTCAGTTAAGTATCTGACTTCAGCTCAGGTCATGATCTCATGGCTCATGGGTTTGAGTCCTTCATCAGGCTCTGTGCTGACAGCTCAGAGACTGGAGCCTGCTTCAGATTCTATGTCTCCCTCTCTCTCTGCCCCTCCCCTGCTTGCACTCCCCCCGCCACTCTCTCTCTCTCTCAAAAATGAATAAACATTAAAAAAAAAATTAAAGGGCGCCTGGGTGGCTCAGTCAGTTAAGTGTCCAACTTTGGCTCAGGTCATGATCTCGGGTTCGTGGGTTCAAGCCCCATGTCGGGTTCTGTGCTGACAGCTCAGAGCCTGGAGCCTGCTTCAGATTCTGTCTCCTTCTCTCTTTGCCCCTCCCCACTCGCACTCTGTCTCTGTCTCTCTCAAAAATAAATAAACATTAAAAATAATAATAATAAAAAAAAGAAAAGTCATTAAGGAAATGAAAATCAAAAACAATGGGGAGTGGCACCTGGCTGGCTCAGTCAGTAGAACATGCAACTCTTGATCTCAGGGTTGCAAATTCAAGCCCCATGATAATATACCCAATAATCTTGGGTATAGAGACTATTTAAATAAATAAACTTAACAGCAACAAAAACAAAAGCACAGGGAGATGTCACTTCACAGCCATAGAGTGACTAAAACAAAAGACAGACAATAGCAAGTGTTGGTGAAGATGAAGAGAAATTGGAACCTTCATTCATTGATGATGGGATCATAAAATGGTAGAGCAACTTTGGAAAACTGTTTGGCTGTTCATCAAAATGCCTGGGGGGGCCTGGCTGGCTCAGTCAGTAGAGCACATGACTCTGGATCTTGGGGTCATGAGTTCAAGCCCCATGTTGGGTCTAGAGCTTACTTAAAACTATAAAGAGTAAATAAAGAAAAAAAAAGTTAAAAACAGAGTTACCACATGATCAAACAATTCCATTCCAGCAGAAACGAAAACATGTGTCTGCACTAAACTCGTATATGATGTTCATAGGAGCATTATTCATAACAGCCACAGAGAGAAAACAATACAAATGTCCATCAACTGATGTATGAATAAACCAAATGTGGTATCTCTATACGATAGAATATTATTTGACTGGAAGAAGGAATGAAGTACTGATATATATGCCACAACATGGATGACCCTTGAAAAAATTGTGCTCAGTGAAAGAAACCAGTCACAAAAGACCACATATTATATGAAATGTCCAGAATAGGCAAATCTATCATAAGCACATCTCATCAGAGAAGTTCAGGCTCAACTCTTCCTCCATCCTCTTTGCTTCTCTTCAATTCTTCTTCCTTACTTCAACATATCCCAAGCTATCCTTACCTATGGGAAGCTTGCTCTTATATCATGTTGCCTTGAAACCTAAAGTTTAAAGAAAATTTTTTTATTACATTTATTTATTTTTGAGAGACAGGGTGAGACAGAGCACGAATTGGGTAGGGGTGGAGAAAGAAGGAGACACAGAATCCGAAGCAGTCTCCAGGTTCCAAGCACGCATTCAGCACAGAGCCTGATGCGGGGCTCAAACCCACAGACTGTGAGATCATGACCTGACCCAAAGTTGGACACTTAACTGACTGAGCCACCCAGGCGCCCTGAAACCTAAAGTTTTAATTCTCAGAAGTCAAGAAACTATTTTTGAGTCTGCTATGTCATTTCCTTCCAGAGGTAGTAAGTGAGGCAATAAGCTCACTGAATGGTAGAAGAACAAAAGGTACAAGGAAATGTAGAAAAATAGTCTCAATTAATTTATTCTCCCACAATTTAGGATTTTTCATTTTTAAAATTTTTTAATGTTTATTTATCTTTTGAGAGGAAGAGAAAGAGAGAGAGAGACAGAGAAAGAGAATGAGTGGGGGAGGGGCAGAGAGAGAGGGAGATACAGAATCTGAAGCAGGCTCCAGGCTCCCCAGCTGTCAGCACAGAGTCTGACATGGAGCTCGAACCCATGGACTGTGAGATCATGACCTGAGTCGAAGTCTGATGCTTACCTGACTGAGCCACCCAGGCGTCCCAGAACTTTTCTTTCTTTGTAATCTAAGTATCTTTTAGAAGAAAATTACTGTTTTCATAGCTAGGAATTAAGAGCATCCAGGTCTCTTGCTGGGGCTGAGGTACTTGTAACCTGATGGAAGAGTCCTGGAGGTGTTTCTGCCTTCCTTCTTTCTGTCTGAGCTGAACAGGCCCAGGTGCATATACTGGACACCTCCTGAGATATTCTGTTCCCAGATTCCCTCTATCCCAGCTCTTACAAGTTTCCCTGGATGAATTGGCAGGAGGAGCATCATGTGACTGAGCTGAGAACCATATCTGCTTAAGGACAATCAGGTTCTTGGGTTTTTGAGGGCCCAATGAAGTGGACCCTTATTTTCTCAGGAGCACTTGTATGTCTCTAGGAAGGGAGAACTGAGGAGACCAGTTTAGGAAAGGAAACAGAAAAGACAGAATTTTCTGGTTTTGGAAACAGACAAACCTAAATTCTGGTCCTAGCTGTGTCACTAATCAGTTATATAGCCATGGGAAAATCACTTAACTTCCAAGTTTACATCACTTTATTTCTGCAGTGGATATGACACTGTCCCCAGAGGCCCAAATGAGGCTCAAATGAGATCATATAGTTAAAGGGCTTCATAAACTGTTTGTCCCTATGTAAACATATGCCATTGTTATTGTGACGATGATTGCTTCCTGTATGGCCAAAGTGGCTAGTGAATTTCCTGTACATGGAGCATGCATCTGCTCAGATTCTGGCTGCTATACTGGGTCCCAGGGAAACCATGCTGAGTTTCCATCTTCATCCAAGCAATTTATTTTGTAACTTGGCCCTTTTCATCTTGGATTGGCATTGAACAGGGACTATCCAGGAAGTTCTGCCTGGCTAATCTGGGCCTCCTGAGATAATAGGTTGGAAAATTATCTTATATCATAGAAAAGGGCTTCTCAGTTCTTGGCTCTTGGTTCCAGTACACACACACACACACACACACACACACACACACACACACAAAATTGTGTATAGTGGACACACAATGTTATATTAGTTCCAGGTGTACAACATAATAATTCAACAACTCTATACATTATACTATGCTCACCACAAGTGTAGATACCATCTGTCACCATATAAGACTATTATACTATCATTGACCATATTCCTTATGTTATACCTTTCATCTCCATGAATTATTCATTCTGTAACTGGAAGCCTATACCTCCCACTCCCCTTTGCCCAGTTTGGTAACCACCAGTTTGTTCTCTGTATTTATGGGCCTGTTTCTAGTTTTTTTGTTTGTTTCTTGGTTTCAGTTTTTTGTTTTCATTTTAGAGAGAGAGCGCGAGTGGTAGGGGGATAGGGGCAGAGTAGGGGGGAGAGAGGGAGAGAGAGAGAGAGAGAGAGAGAGAGAGAGAGAGAGAGAGAGAGAGAGAGAGAATCCTAAGCATGCTCCATGCTCAGCACAGAGCCCAGTCCGGGGCTCAATCCCACTACTCAAGGATCCTGAACTTAGCCAAAATTAAGAGTCAGATGTTTAACAGACTGAGCCACCCAGGCACCTCTTTTGGCTTCAGTTTTTGAGCTATCTGCTTCTGCTTCACTTCTCTCTGCTTTCTCTGTTTCTTGTCCCTGCTTCCCCTGATCATGTTCACAAATGTGGTTTTTAGGCTCTGGCCCAGGCTGTGCCTGGCTGGACAATCAATCATCTATTTAGCCCACTACCCGGGCTCTGTGCAGCTGGCCCCAAGAGCAAGGGTTGCCTGAATAATTTGTGCCTTTAATTTCCCTCAAATTCAAAATCACAGTGCAGCTTGGAAGCAGAGACCTCTGGGCTTGTTGCAAGTTGCACAGGAGAACAGGGCAGTATCAGCCCTACCCCTCAACCCCCACAAAGTGACACAGATACCCACAGACATGCACACATGAACATATGCACATTGTACACACATATCATGGACATACACAGAAACATGCACATTGATGTGATCACACACACACATACATAAATATACACGGACGCAAATACCTTACAGGTCAGAAGGTGTAGATGGGGTAGGGAAAGTGATTGGCTCTAATTCCCTTTTACTCAAAGTCTGAGACAGGCCTGTAGGAACTTTACTCAAAGGACTTGGCATTCTGAGAGATGTGCCTCTGTCTTTTTTTTTTTTTTTCAACGTTTATTTATTTTTGGGACAGAGAGAGACAGAGCATGAACAGGGGAGGGGCAGAGAGAGAGGGAGACACAGAATCGGAAACAGGCTCCAGGCTCTGAGCCATCAGCCCAGAGCCTGACGCGGGGCTCGAACTCATGGACCGCGAAATCGTGACCTGGCTGAAGGCAGACGCTTAACCAACTGCGCCACCCAGGCGCCCCTGTGCCTCTGTCTTTGATGAACACTTTCACTAAATGAGATCACAAAAGTAACCAAAATTGTCTTTTATTGAATGTGTCTCTGTGTTCACTGCTGCCCTAACCCCTTCATATATGCTATATGCCATCTCATGGAGCATCACCACAGCTCTATGCAACCAGAATATTCCAGGCCTCTATGGGTTCAAAAGAAAACATCTTAATATTAATGTCCAATCACATTGGTACTTAGCTCTCATTTTGCCATGCAAAAGCCTTCCTAGATATTCCAAGTAGTACTCAGAGGTGTCTGAGGAATTGAGGGAAATTTGCTTGTATTCTTCTGGTCCAGAATCCTCTTCAAGGAGCCTTTTAATTGCCTGATACCTTCGCCAGAATTCTCCAGCAGGCATAGGTTGTCTTCCACCTCTGGCCTTGGCACTACAGTTTATAGTAGAGGAAGGAAAGGAAGGAAATTATCAGCTCCCTAAGTTTGTTACTAAAGCCCCAAAGCTTCTCCAAGTTTGCCCCAAATCTCACAAAGATCTGATGCACACCTAGCTCCAGCCCTTTTGTAGCAGATGCTATTGGTGCCCTGTCTTTACCCTTTGCACCTTATCACTTAAGAACTCACTAATAAACTACCACTAGTCTGCATCTGCATCTCTTTGCATGAAGGTCACTCAGCCCCTGTATTGGGCAGGCTGCAAGTACACTGGCAGGGGTGGTAGTGAAGGGAATTAATACTCCCTGGAGCAGTCCTCAACCAATGACTGATAGGAGTTGGTGTATATATACCCCAGTTCCTTACCCCTGACATGCAGTAACTCTGAGACTTGTATTGTATACAATTTCCTACAGTTTTTCCGTGGGATTAAGCTCTAGTCACTATAGTGATAAGTTGTTGGATAATTTGTTCCTTATTGACTTTTCCTTCCCTTTCTAACTCCTCACTTTCCTACTAATGTTTCCTGTACCACCTAATGATCTACTTGTTGTTGTATTTTTGTTTCAGGGTTTGTTTCAAGGGGAATTCAAATTAAGACACCTACTCTCCAAGGAGACATCTGTTCCTCTGGCAAATATAGGGACTAAGTAAGTCTCTGCTGTTCCCTCCATTTATCTCTGACCTCTCCCCAGGGAAACTTTTCATATTAACTCATGCACGAGCCCACGAATTCCACCACAATTCAGACTCTAAATTCAGTTTGGGCTAAACTAGGACATCGTGCTATACCCGGAAGTAGAGGGAACTGAAGGTCAGAGAAGGAAAGTGATGTTTCCTTCTGGCTGTATCTGTGCTGAGCTTTGGCACATCTGGTCTTGGTGTAGAGCTAAGAGGCTATTTATAGCTGCTCTTGGGTGGGAGCTTTGAATGTGGAAATGTAGATCACCATGCTGCCCTTAATGCCAGCAGCATGATGACAGGAGGCCGAGACTTTCGAAAAGGCTTTACTAAAAGCTTGAAAGTGACACAGGAAGTAAACACAGAGAGTAGCATGATATTAGACCATCTGTCTCACAAATAATAGTCTGTTCTCTTCACCCAGAAACATTCATTTCCATTATAACTCTGAGTTACCTCCATGTAGCATACTGGACATAATCTCTCCTCTTTTGACCTGCTTGGGGGCTGGTCTGCAGATTTTTCATCAACTGGACACTGGAGTGATTATGACTTTCCCGACTTGTTGTCTCTATCAAAATATCTATTGGCTCAAAACGGCACATAATCCCAATTTATCTACAAGCAATAGAGACTTCCTTACACAAGATGAGGCTTCATCAACTTTTCTTTTCTCAATCCAGTCTCTTGGCTAACTCTGCATACAACGGCTACTGGATATCTGTGAGGCAGCTCTGGCTACTCCTTTTACTTTGCCTGTAGGATTGTCTCAGTTCCCCCTCATCATCACTGACCAAATGCCTGGATTTTCTAAGCAAAGCTGTAATTGGCTCAGCATTAGGAATCCTCATTCTTTCATTCACCCCAAGGCTTTGGGGAAGATTTTGTCTTGTATCATAGGGAGATTACAGAATGGTGTTTTCTACCCTTATAAGGTTTTGACAGGTTGAAATTTCACCCTAGAATACATAGCTGTATGGTTGAACAACCAGTGCCATTTGTACTCCTGTCACACACAGAGCATAGGCAGGTTTGAGGGTCCACACTGAGTTCTGGGGAGATACCAGAGAGTGCTATATGCTCCATTTAAAAGCACCTGAGACCTCTTAGCTCTCATCAGCTATTATTATTCGGAAAGTATTGTGGCTGGGGAGTGGCTTACACTAGCCTGGGAAATTGTGTTTATAACTTTCTCTGACAAAAGAACAGAACAGTGATGAGGGAGCCCAAGGGGACTATTTCTGCAGCATTACTAAGAAGCCATAGTTCTCAGAGATACCCTTGAACAGTTGACCCTGCTATTGGGCTAAGCTTGCTATTGCTGTTGTTGCTAAGTTACAGAGAAAGAAAATTATCAATGCATGGATAGCTGGTGAGGTTAGAACCATCCAGCCTTGGGCCAAAGTGCAAGTTGAACACATATGTGTACATGTGTAAAGTCAGTTATACTCCACTTCCAGAAAAAAAAAATGCAGCCATATTTTTCCCCAAGTCCCCAATTATTTATATGGATCTATTAATTTATTTGTTTGATTGAAAAAAATTGTCCCGTGGCTGTGTGTGCGTGTGTGTGACTGAATCAGAAAGAAGATGGGTCAGGACACCTGGAAACCACACATAGTAAGTCACACCTGCCTTGTTCAACGTTCTGCAGACCTGAGAATCAGGGTGGGTATGAAAGGACTCAGCAGAAGGCTTCATGTGGTCAGGTTGACATCTGCAGATTCCATCCCCTACAGGTCTTGTATCCTTAAAGTTTTTTAAGGTGCCCAGCATAGTCCTAGTACATAGTAGATGTTTAATGAATTTTTTTTGAAGGAATGGATGAATGAATTTCGAGAGCAAGTTTCTTTTAAAAAGTGAATGGAGAAAATGGCTAGAGGAGGAGTGAGTTTCAAGGTCAAGTCACCGTTAGCAGAGGAGGACTGAGAACGAAGTTGGCCGGATAAATGAGGTGTGACTGTGTTTTGGCCTCAAAACAACCTTAGTTAGCTTGGAGACTAATAAGGATTCTATCCAAACCTGAAATTTCCTGTCTGAAAACCTAGTAATAGGAGCAGATCCATCCAGATGTGCTGATTATCCAGTTTTCTTGATTATTTCAGACCAGGCCCAGTATTCAAGGTTTGGCTAAAAAGCATGTTCTTTCTCACCCAGAAAGTTCAGAGGTTCCCTTAAGATTTTTGAATCCATCGCCTCAGGGTACAAGAAAGCAGTCCTTAGAGTATAATGGTTAGAGTGTTAGGGGAGAGGTTCCCAAGGCAGATAATGACTTCATCAATTTTTTAGCTCTGGTAGCAGATGCTCTTGGCTGTCCAGCAAACTTTTACATTCACCTTCTCTGGCTAACAAAACTTGCTTCTCTTTTAATGGGAAACATATAATGGGTTTGAGCCTGGCATAGAGCTCTGTGCTGACAGCTCAGAGCCTAGAGCCTGCTTCAGATTCTGTCTCCTTCTCTCTCTGTCCCTCCCCCACTCATGTTCTCTCTCTCTCTCTCTCTCTCTCTGTTTCTCAAAAATAAACATTAAAAAAATCTTTCAAAAAATAGGAAACATAACTCAGCCATGGCCTGTCACAGTATTCCATCTCCCTGGCTCAGTAATTGGTCCACAGGGGACATGTGACCTAGAAGAGCTAACCAGAGTCCTAGGCTTAATCTATATACCGTAGGAGAGAAGCACGTTCCTTTTTGGTGGCAGGTTCTTCTTATCTGAGGTAATGTAAGTCTGGGGCTGCTGGCTACCATCTTTCCTACAATGCAGAAAACCTGACAGTTGTAGGAGAGAAACCACGTGAGCAAAAGAGTACTGAATAATACAATTGCCTAGCACTTAGTAGGTTCTTAGAAAATGTTAGCTTCCCTTCACCATAAACCTTGTAAATTCAGTCTTCAGCCAAATTTTTCAGTTCTTGGGGTACCTGGGTAGCTTAGTCAGTTCAGCAACTGACTCTTGATTTCGCCTCAGATCATGATCTCATTTTTTTGTGAGATTGAGCTCTGCTTTGGGCTCTGTGCTGACAGCTTGGGATTCTCTCTCCTCCTCCCTTTCTGCCTCTCTCCCATTCACTCTCTCTCTCTCTCTCTAGTAAACTTAAAAATTTTTTTTTTTTAAAAAGGAGTTGATACTTTAGGGAGGAAAAAGAGAGTAGCACAGACAATGACAATGCAATATGCCAAATGCAGTGACAGAATTATGCACTAGAGGCTGTGGGTGGGATGGGTGCAACTTCATGGACAGATGCAGGGAAGGGGAATGAAACTGGTCTTCATAGTTTCACGTTCCATCCACAAGGTCAGCACAGCTAAAATCTCCAGGCAGCTGTTTCTGGTGCCACATGTAAGTGTCTAGCTTCTATGCTGCAGTATAGACTGCTACAGTGTTGACTCCTGCCAATGGGGACTTCTGAACTTTCTCTACAAGTACCTACTTCCCAGAAGACAGAGCTGTCCAGACAGCCCAGGACTTCTATCCATACTCAGCTATGGCTCTTAAGGAGGAGGGGAGGACCAGGAAGACTGGTGGTAGGACAGGGAGTGGAACCAGGCAGGAGACAGCAGTGGCTGGAGAGCAGGTGTGGGCAGCCCAGAAGAAATGCAGATATTTGTATAACACCACCAGAGGCCCCATTCATTCATCTCTCCTATCAGAAAGCCTGACTCCTCAGCTCTGTAGGGGAGATCTTCATACTTTTTACCAAGGAGATGGGAAGAAACTACACATATCTCTGCCCTGTCCAGAAGAAGCATCAGTGTATAAATACCTGAGAAAATGCTCAGCCTCACTAGTGATAAAAAAAAAAAACAACAACACAAACCCAAACCACAAATTAAAACAACAATGAGATACCACTTTTCCCCTTTCAAATTAGCCTCCATTTCCTTAAAGTTAACAGGTGTAGGCAAACAGGAACTCCCAGTTACTGCAGGTAAGAGGGCAGGTTGGTGCTCTTTCTGGAAAGCAATTGGCTTTAAAATGCTTACATCATTTTATCTGATGATTTCATTTACCTATCTATTCTAAGGAAAGTTGACATATGAAGGCCATAGTAGACCTTTTTTGAGGTATATTCCCAGCTCATAATGATTCACCTTTCTCTGAAAACAGAGGGTCCTATTCATGTCATCACCCTCCTTATCCAGCCTCAGAAGTGGGGCCTTGATCCATTGGCTACTTTTGACTAGACCAGGGTAGGCACCTGGCCAAACTAGGTTAATTATCTTTCTCACCTAGGAATTCCAATTTAATTTGAGCTGACATCTTGAATGGAAGGAGTATAAAACTCAGGAATTGTGTCAAGGCTATTATCTGCCAGATAGACTGTAGAGCAGAGCAGAGAACATCAGTCTGTAGAGAGAGGAGGATGAAGCAGAGAGAAGAAAGTGGAGAGAAGCAGAGGTAAGAGACAGAGATAAAACTTTCTTCAGAGCATTCTATTGCACATTCTAGCTATTTTATGCATTCCCACCTCTTCATGCTGTAAAACACAGCATCCTTATAACAGCTTATAATTTTTCCTTTAAGACAACTTAGGTGAGGGGTGCCTGTGTGGCTCAGTTGGTTAATCGCCTCACAGTTTGTGAGTTTAAGTCCTGCATTGGGCTCTCTGCTGTCAACACAGAGCCTGCTTCAGATTCTCTGTCCCCTTCTCTCTCTGCCCCTACCCCACTTGTGCATGTGCACACACACTCGCTCTCAAAAATAAATAAACATTATTTAAAAAAAAAAGACAACTTAGGTGAGTTTAAGTACTTGCAACCAAGCATTATAATAACTTTACAATTAAGGGAATGATTGAGTAAATAATTATACATTTTTGTATGTAGATTATCTGCCATATTTTTTTTTTAAGTAGGTTTCACCCCTGGCACAGAGCCCAATGCAGAGCTTGAATTTATGACTCTGAGACCAAGACCTGAGCTGAGATCAAGAGTCAGATGCCTAACTGACTGAGCTTCCTAGGTGCTCCCAAAATATTGTAGAAGACTATTTAATGACATGTAAAGTGTTTATTGTGTAATGATAAGTAAAAATACTAGGATATACAAGTTTCTGTGCACAGAAAAAAGTTTGCAAACACACAAAACATTTAGTAGTGGTTCTCTGGGGTAAACTTATTTTTTGTAAGATTTTTTATTTTTTTTAAGTAATCTCCACATCCAACATGAGGTTCAAACTCACAACCCCAAGATCAAGAGTCACTTGCTCTACTGACTGAGCCAGCCAGGTGCCCCTAATTTTCAGTATTCTAAACAATGCTGTGAAAAACATCTTTTAATTTTAGGTTTTTTTATTTTAAGATTTTATTTTTAAGTAATCTCTACACCCAACATGGGGGTTTGAACTTGCAAACCTGAGATCAAGAGTCACATGCTCTACTGACTGAGCCAGCCAGCACCCCTGAAAGATATCTTTAATGCATAAGGGTTTTTTTTCTCCATATTTTTGATTTTTTGCCTAGTATCTTTTCTCAGAAGTAGAATCATTAAGGTGGAACGTTTCTATGGTTCATGAATAATTTGACCACAATGGTTACTCTAAAGACTGTAACCTATATCCTTGCCATCTGAAACACAGGTAAGTACAAAGGCCTAACACTGCCTTAGCAGCCAGCCTATTTGCTAATCTAATAGGTTAAAAAAAAATAGTACATCTCCTTGTCTTAATTTGCATTTCTTTGGTCACTAATAAGTTAGAACATTTTTCATGTTTGTTAATTCTTTTAATTTCATTCTTTTGTGAATTATCTGTTCCCTGCATTCTGCTCCTTCATTTATTGGAAGCTTTGTGATTCTCACATTGACCTATATTGAATCTGTGTGGAACTAAGGTCAAAATTTGGTGTTTAAAACCATGTAAATTTTTTTAATCAAGATTTTATATTTATTTATTTTAAATTTTTTTTAATGTTTATTTTTGAGAGACAGAGAGAGATAGAGCATGAATGGGGGAGGAGCAGAGAGAGAGGGAGACACAGAATCTGAGGCAGGCTCCAGGCTCTGAGCTGTCAGCACAGAGCCGGACCCAGGGCTCGAACCCACGGACTGAGAGATCATGACCTGAGCCGAAGTCAGATGCTTAACCACTGAGCCACCCAGGTGCCCTGTTAATTAAGATTTTATTTTTAAATAATCTCTACACTGAATGTTGGGTTCAAACCCACAACCCTGAGACAAAGACTTACCTACTCTACCGACTAAGCTAACCAGGCACCCCTAAAACCATGTAAATTGTGTGTAGAGAAGAATCAACATTGTTCAGACCAAAGTTATTATTTATGATAAGTCAATTTGATTCAATAATCAGTTTTTTTTTTTTTTGGAAGAAACAAACTTTGAAGTCATTCTCAACTTCTCCCTTCTTTTCAACATTCCCTCTTCTTTTTTTCTTACTTTTAATTTAAATTTTATTTTATTTTTTATATTTATTTTTGAGAGAGAGAGCACACGTGAAGAAGGGACAGAGAGAGAGGGGGACAGAGGACCCAAAGTGGGCTACATGCTGCCACTAGACAGTTCGATGCAGGGCTTGAGTCACGAACCATGAGACCATGACCAAATTCAGATGCTTAACTGACTGAGCCACACAGGCACCCCTACTTTTTATTTAAATTGTAGTTAGTTAACATACAGTGCAAAATTGGTTTCAGGAGTAGAATTTAGTGATTCATCACATACATACAACACTTAGTGCTCATAATAATAAGTACCCTCTTTAATACCTGTCACCCATCTCACCCATCCCCCACCCTCCTCCCTCCATCAACCCTCAGTTTGTTTTCCATTGTTAAGAGTCTCTTGTGGGTGCCTGAGTGGCTCAGTCAGTGGAATGTCTGACTTTGGCTCAGGTCACGATCTCACAGGTTGTCAATTTGAGCCCCACACTGGGCTCTCTGCTGTCAGCACAGAGCCCATTTCATATCCTCTGTCTCCCCCTCCCTCTGCTCCTCCCCTGTTCACACTATCTCAAAAATAAACACTAAAAAAAAAGTCTCTTGCAGTTTGTTTCCCTCTCTCTTCTTTCCCCTCCCCCTTTTCATATGTTCATTTGTTTTGTTTCTTAAATCCCACTATGAGTGAGATCATATGGTATTTGTCTTTTTCTGCTTGACTTATTTCACTTAGTAGAATACGTTGTAGCTCTATCTACATCCTCACAAAGGACAAAATTTCATTCTTTTTGATGGCTGAGCAGTATTCCATATACTGGAATATGGATATATGTATCCACATATATGTATGCATATATGTATGCCACATATGTATGCCACATCTTCTTTATCCATTCAGTAGTTGATGGATATTTGGGGTCTCTCCATATTTGGCTATTGTTGATAATGCTGCTATAAACATTGGGGTGCATGTACCCCTTAGAATCTGTATTTTTTTTACCCTTTGGATAAATACCTAGTAGTGCAATTGTTGGACCAGAGGGTAGTTCTATTTTTAGTTTTTTGAAGAACATCCATATTGTTTTCCAGAGTGGCTGTACCAGTTTGCATTCCCACCAACAGTACAAGAGGGTTCCCCTTTCTCCACATCTTCACCAACACCTGTTGTTTCTTGTATTGTTAATTTTAGCTACTCTAACAGGTATGAGGTGGTATCTTATTGTGGTTTTGATTTGTATTTCCCTGATGATGAGTGATGTTGAGCAACTTTTCATGTGTCGGTTAGCCATCTGGATGTCTTCCTTGGAGAAGTGTCTATTCAGGCCTTTTGCCCATTTCTTCTCTGGGTTTGTTTTTTAAGTGTTTGATAAGTTTTTTTTTTTTTAACATTTATTTATTTTTGAGGCAGAGAGAGACAGAGCATGAACGGGGGAGGGGCAGAGAGAGAGGGAGACACAGAATCTGAAGCAGGCTCCAGGCTCTGAGCCATCAGCCCAGAGCCTGACGCGGGGCTCGAACCCACGGACCGCGAGATGGTGAACTGAGCTGAAGTTGGATGCCCAACCGACTGAGCCACCCATGCGCCCCTGATAAGTTCTTTATAGATTCTGGATACTAACCTTTTGTCTGATATGTCATTTGAAAATATCTTCTTCCATTCTGTAGGTTGCCATTCTGTAGGTAGTTTTGTTGATCATTTCCTTTGCTGTGCTGAAGCCTTTTTATCTTTTTTTCAATTAAAAAATTTTAAATTTGTTATTTATTTATTTTTATTTTTGAGAGAGAGAGAAAGAGAGAGAGAGTGGGGGAAGAGGGGCAGAGAGAGAGGGAGACACAGAATCTGAAGCAGGCTCCAGGCTCCATGCTATTAGCACAGAGTCTGACACAGGGCTCAAACTCATGAACTGTGAGATGATGACCTGACCTGAAGTCAGACACTTATTAATGGAGCCATCCTGGTGCACCCTGAAGCTTTTTATCTTGATGAAATTCCAATAGTTAATTTTTGCTTTTGTTTCCCTTGCTCCAACGATGTTTCTAGTAAGAAGTTGCTCAGGCCAAAGTCACAGAAGTTGCTGCCTGTGTTCTCTTCTAGGATTTTGATGGTTTTCTGTCTCACATTTAGGTCTTTCATCCATTTTGAATTTATTTTTGTGTATGGTGTAAGAAAGTGGTCCAGTCCTAACGCCATTTGTTGAAGAGCAACATTGCAAGACAATTCTTCCAAGACAATAAGTCACTTGTGGATTATCCTTTTAATTATTCCTTGAGTCTTTCTTCTTTTTTTAAAATTTTTAGTGTGTATTTATTTTTTAGAGAGAGGGAGAGGAAGTCAAGAGTGAGAGGGGGAGGGGCAGAGAGAGAGGGAGACACAGAATCTAAAGCAGGCTCCAGGCTCTGAACTGTCAGCACAGAGCCCACATGGGGCTCGAACTCATGAGCCATGAGATCATGACCTGAGCTGAAGTCAGATGCTTAACCGACTGAGCCACCCAGGTGCCCCATATTCTTTGAATCTTTCTTATCTCTAACTCTGGTACCACCTCCCTAATTCAGTCTTTATAGTAAGCATCTATTGTTTTGTCTGTTAGGCTTTCTTTTTCATGTGAAAACTGCTCTCCTCTAATTCTATCCATATGGTTCTTGCTGGAGATTGCATGTCTATATATGACCTTGTGCACATGTTAAGGGTTGATTGGTCCAGGGATAGTCATCTGACCCACGCTGGGCAAATGAGTTTCTTCTTATCTTTTTATATTTAAGACCAAGAGAGTGAGGTTGATCTCTTTTCAGTGACTGTCAATATTTAATATAAAACATAGAAGCTCTGTTGGTCATGTTTTCTGCTATATGGATTGAGGAGTAGAGAAAGCTGGATTAGACAAGCAAAAAAAGTTAATTCAACATGCAGAGAACAATAATGAGATAAAGAAGGGAGATCTACAGTACTTCAGCTTCTTCCAAGATCCATTTATTGAACTCCAGTTCAGTTTGTACAATCTGTGAGTTACTTTAGGATCCCTCCAATACATTCCCTTTATCAGTGAGGGATGTATTCAGTTGTAAGTAATTAACATGACTTACCTGTATAGGAATTAATTTTCCTCTTATGAAAAGATGCTTGGAGATAGACATCCGGGTAAGAGCAGCTGCTTCAGGTTACAGAATTTCATAAAAGACTAGGCTTCCTGTTCCACCATCCTCAGTGTGAGGCACAATAGAGGCTACACCTCCCAAGTAGAGTCTGCTGTCTTACCAAGAAGAGAAGGAAAGGATAAAGAACAGAAGACTGAAGGAATAAGCATAGTATCCACATACCCCTGGAAGTAGAACTCTGAAACTTTCTTTTATTCTCTCTTTGGCCAGAGTTGAGTTATATGGCCATCCCTTAAGTACAGATTACCCCACTTGCACTCTAGAAAGGTAAGAATTTTTAGCTGTTACAAGTACTGCTGTCCCATACAAAATTAGAATTCCTTCATGTGGAAGACAGAGGAATGGATATCGGATAGGCAATCAGCAGTGTGTTCCATGTTCACTTTTGCTTTCCTGATTGAGTTAGGTTTTGATCAGTTGCAACCAGATACTTTTTGACTAATACAGCCTTTATCATCTCTTTCCTGGGTTACTGTATTGAGGTCCTTTAAAGTCTCCCTGCCACTGATTTCCACTTTGCTTGAAATGATGATGCCAATGCAACCAACCTTCCCAAAGTACATCTCTGAGCCTAGCTATTTCATTGCCTATTACAGAGGTCAGCATACATTTTCTTTTTTTTTTTTTAATGTTTATTTATTTTTGAGACAGAGAGAGACAGAGCATGAATGGAGGAGGGTCAGAGAGAGAGGGAGACACAGAATCTGAAGCAGGCTCCAGGCTCTGAGCTGTCAGCACAGAGACCGACACAGGGCTCAAACTCACGGACCGTGAGATCATGACCTGAGCCGAAGTTGGACGCTTAACCAACTGGGCCACCCAGGCGCCCCAGCATACATTTTCTATAAAAGATCAGATAATAGATAGTTTAGGCTTTGTAGACTAAGGAAAAATTGAGGATATTATATAGGTGTTCACACATTTCCACAAACCTTTATTGAAAAAATTGAGGAGCTCCTGGATGGCTCAGTTGGTTGAGAATCTGACTCATGATTTTGGATCAGGTCATGATCCTGGGATTGCAGGATGGAGTCCCGTGTTGGGTTCTGTGATGAGTGTGGAGCCTGCTTAGGATTCTCTCTCTACATCTGCCCCTCCCCTACTTGAACTCTCTCTGTCTCTCTAAAACAAAAGCAAGAAAAGCAAGGAAGAAAAGGAAGGAAGAACGCAAGAAAGCAAGCAAGAAAAGGAAGGAAGGAAGAAAGCAAGAAAAGGAAGAAGAAAGAAAGAAAGAAAGAAAGAAAGAAAGAAAGAAAGAAAGAAAAGGAAGGAAGGAAGAAAGAAAAGGAAGGAAGGAAGAAAGAAAAGGAAGGAAGGAAGAAAGAAAGGGAAGGAAGGAAGAAAGAAAGGGAAGGAAGGAAGAAAGAAAGGGAAGGAAGGAAGAAAGGAAAGGAAGGAAGGAAGAAAGAAAAGGAAGGAAGGGAGAAAGAAAGAAAGAAAGAAAAGGAAGGAAGAAAAGGAAGGAAGGAAAAAAGAAAGAAAAGGAAGGAAGGAAGAAAGAAAGGGAAGGAAGGAAGAAAGAAAGAAAAGGAAGGAAGAAAGAAAGAAAAGGAAGAAAAAGAAAGAAAGCAAAGAAAGAAAGAAAGAAAAGGAAGGAAGGAAGGAAGGAAGGAAGAAAGAAAGAAAGAAAGAAAGAAAGAAAGAAAGAAAGAAAAGGAAGGAAGGAAGGAAGAAAGAAAGAAAAGGAAGAAAGAAAGAAAGAAAAGGAAGAAAGAAAGAAAGGGAAGGAAGAAAGAAAGAAAGGGAAGGAAGGAAGAAAGAAAGGGAAGGAAGGAAGAAAGAAAGGGAAGGAAGGAAGGAAGAAAGAAAAGGAAGGAAGGAAGGAAGGAAGGAAGAAAGAAAAGGAAGGAAGGGAGAAAGAAAGAAAGAAAGAAAGAAAGAGAAGGAAGGAAGAAAGAAAGAAAGGGAAGAAAGAAAGAAAAGGAAGGAAGAAAGAAAGAAAGGGAAGGAAGGAAGAAAGAAAGGGAAGGAAGGAAGAAAGAAAGGGAAGGAAGGAAGGAAGAAAGAAAAGGAAGGAAGGAAGGAAGGAAGGAAGAAAGAAAAGGAAGGAAGGGAGAAAGAAAGAAAGAAAGAAAGAAAGAGAAGGAAGGAAGAAAGAAAGAAAGGGAAGAAAGAAAGAAAAGGAAGGAAGAAAGAAAGAAAGGGAAGGAAGGAAGAAAGAAAGGGAAGGAAGGAAGAAAGAAAGGGAAGGAAGGAAGAAAGAAAGGGAAGGAAGGAAGAAAGAAAGGGAAGGAAGGAAGAAAGAAAGAAAAGGAAGGAAGAAAGAAAGAAAAGGAAGAAAAAGAAAGAAAGGAAGGGAGAAAGAAAGAAAGAAAGAAAGAGAAGGAAGGAAGAAAGAAAGAAAAGGAAGAAAGAAAGAAAAGGAAGGAAGAAAGAAAGAAAGGGAAGGAAGGAAGAAAGAAAGAAAAGGAAGGAAGAAAGAAAGAAAGAAAGCAAGAAAAGGAAGAAGAAAGAAAGAAAAGGAAGAAAGAAAGAAAAGGAAGAAAGGAAGAAAGAAAAGGAAGGAAGAAAGAAAGAAAAGAAAGGAAGGGAGAAAGAAAGAAAAGGAAGGAAGAAAGAAAGAAAAGGAAGAAAGAAAGAAAAGGAAGAAAGAAAGAAAAGGAAGAAAGAAAGAGAAGGAAGAAAGAAAGAGAAGGAAGAAAGAAAGAGAAGGAAGGAAGAAAGAAAGAAAGGGAAGGAAGGAAGAAAGAAAGGGAAGGAAGGAAGAAAGAAAAGGAAGGAAGAAAGAAAAGGAAGGAAGGAAGGAAGAAAAGGAAGGAAGAAAGAAAGAAAAGGAAGAAAGAAAGAAACGGAAGAAAGAAAAGCAAGAAAGAAAGAAAGAAGGAAAGGAAGAAAGCAAGAAAGAAAGGAAGGAGGAAAGAAAGAAAGAAAGAAAAGGAAGAAAGAAAAGAAGGAAGAAAGAAAGAATTGAAAATATAATAACTGGGTTTGTTGTTATTTGGGTTTTTTTGTGGTTTTTAATGTGTGTTTTTGTTTTTGTTTGTAATACAGTTCTACTCATGACGAGGATGGGATTCTTTTTGAGAGGAGCTAACATTTCATTTAATTGGGGTTCAAGATTAGTGTTTTCTATCATCAAATAGATTGCAAATTTTGACCTGTAACATGGTTCTAACAAAAATAGGCAGCAAGCCAGATTTTGCCAATGGCTTATAGTTTGCTAACCCATGGTCCAGTGCCTGAAGCTTCTATATTCTGAAACTTGGTACTCAAAGATTTTCCAAGATTCGGGTATTTACTACTTTTCCATGTATATTGCTCACTACTTTTTTTCTTTTTAATTGTTTTTTAACATTTATTATTGAGAGACAGAGAGACACAGAGCATGAGCAGGGGAGGGGCAGAGAGAGGGGAAGACGCAGAATCCGAAGCAGGCTCCAGGCTCTGAGCTGTCAGCACAGAGCCCGACATGGGGCTCGAACTCATAAACCGCGAGATCATGACCCAAGCCGAAGTCAGACGCCCAACCGACTGAGCCACCCAGGTGCCCCCTTTTTTTTAAAAAAAAAATATTTATTTATTTTTGAGAGAGAGACAAGAGTGTGAGCAGGGGAGGGGGAGAAAGAAAGGGAGACACAGAATCCGAAGCAGGCTCCAGGTTCTGAGCTATCAGCACAGAGCCCGATGTCAGGCTTGAACTCATGAACTATGAGATCATGACCTGAGCTAAAGACAGATGCTTAACCAACTGAGCCACCCAGGCGCCCCTATTGCTGACTACTTCTATTCACATACTTCACTAGTCAAACTAAAATACTTACCATTCAGTATAAGCCACCTACATTTCCCCAAGTCCACTCCTTTGTTCATGCTGTTCCATCCACAATCTCTCAATATCAAAATAGTTTAAGGTTCTGTTCAAATGACGTTTCCTTTTTTTTTTTTTTACAGGTTTCATCTGAATACATATTTATTAGATAAATATTAGAGGTTGTCACATCATGTAACTACATACTGCTTTGCAAGACTAGAAATTAGGTTTCTGGCGTGGCTCAGTCAGTTAAGTGATCAGCTCTTGGTTCAGCTCAAGTCATGGTCTCACAGTTCATGAGTTTGAGCCCTGCATTGGCTGTGCACTGTAAGTGCACTTGAGAATCTCTCTCTTCCTCTCTCTCTGCCCCTCCCCCACTTGCATGTGCTCTTTCTGTCTCAATCTCCTCTCTCTCAAAATAAATAAATAAAAATTTTAAAAATTTTAAATTAAAAAAATTAATTTCTGAGCAGTTTAAAGTTTGAAATGATTGCATTGTACATAGATGTAAAAAGACAGTGACAGTTTCTGTGGTAGTTACTTTAGGCTGCACTGTGGGTGTGTTTATGTGTGTAGGTGTGAATCACCTGCAATCATGATATTAAAAATTATACAAAGTATGAATTTGGTTATAATTTTCTTCTGAAATTCCAGTTTCTTTTCATTATTTCCATAGCACATAGATGACTAGTACACTGAATCTAAATAGTGCATGTAGATAAAATAAAAACAAAAAAGAACAAACATTTCTTCCACACAGAGTCAGAGTATATTACCTGAGACAAATGTGGAGAGAGACCTCACAAACGCTAACAAATAGGATCTAGTTTTTCCACGTTAAGATGGAGTTCTAAGCCTTTTGTTTTGTTCTGTAAAATAAAAACAATACACATTCCAAGGGAAATTAATGCATCTGTTACACGTCTCTCTTTCTCATTTACATATGTACACACATCCCTTGAGTCTACTACTGACATCATCCTGTCTAGATGGTCAGATCAAGGGAGCTCTGGTGGGGATGGGGGGTTAAAGCTTCCATTAGGGAGAAAGTATTAGAAATTTCTTTAAAAATAAAATGGCTACAGGGAACATGATACATGTGTAAAGCTTCGAACCAAGAAGAGGGGGTGAGTGCCTGTATTCGGGCCTTCCCACCTGCCAGCTGGCGCCTTGTCTATTTTGTGGAGTGGCAGCAGAAATGTGTCTATGGCCTGGGTGGATCCTTGTCATAGAGAAGTGGCTTGCTGAGACCTCGTTTCTGTTGAGGTTACTTATGGCTCCAAGTAGTCATCCAAAAGGATGCAGCATCTCCTTGCTTGGGGAGGCTGTTGTAACCTGAATCTGTCACCATCCAGGGCTTGCTCCAGCCTTGGACACCTTTCTGCCTCCCTCACCACCTGGCCTGGTTCCAAAATCCTTCTGGAATAGTATGTCCCCAGAGCACGGGCTTCAGGTATCATGGTTCTGGAAAGCTTTTTGCCCAGCTTGCTGCTGGAGGTTTGCAGGAAACCTGCCTCAGGTGCTGAGCCCTGGCTTCCTCACAGATGGTTATGGGAGGTGCCCAGAGCCTGGGCTGTGGGGAGCAGATCGACCCTCTGTACTAGAAAGCTGTGGGTAGGTTGGTGAGCAGAATGGGGACACCGATAAGAATGAGAATGGATCCCAGGCCTTTCTGGGAAAAAGTAGCACAGCAGCAAGCAGGAACTACTTCTTCTTCTTCTTCTTCTTCTTCTTCTTCTTCTTCTTCTTCTTCTTCTTCTTCTTCTTCTTCTTCTTCTCCTTGTTCTTCTTCTTCTTCTTCTCCTTGTTCTTCTTCTTCTTCTTCTCCTTGTTCTTCTTCTTCTTCTTCTCCTTGTTCTTCTTCTTCTTCTTCTCCTTGTTCTTCTTCTTCTTCTTCTCCTTGTTCTTCTTCTTCTTCTTCTCCTTGTTCTTCTTCTTCTTCTCCTTGTTCTTCTTCTTCTTCTCCTTGTTCTTCTCCTTGTCCTTGTCCTTGTTCTTCTCCTTGTCCTTCTCCTTCTTTTCTTTTCTTTTCTTCTTCTTCTTCTTCTTCTTCTTCTTCTTCTTCTTCTTCTTCTTCTTCTTAATGTTTGTTTATTTTTGAGATAGACACAGAATCTAAAGTGGGCTCCAGGCTCTAAGTCAGATGCTTAACCGACTGAGCCACCCAGGTGCCCATATAAGCAGGAACTTCTAAGGGAGGCACTTATAAGTTTATCTGGGGCAGAACATTCCCAGATGGCCTAACACAGAGTGTGGCCACCTATCAGGGCTATCAGTCACTGGGCAAGGATGCCCACATGCTACCTGGCATCTTTAGAGATGGTTCTAAACAGGGGGCAGCCTGATCTAACTCATGGTACAGTCACCCATGTACTTTGTCCCTTCATCTGTACAAACAGCCCTGGTTGCTTTTTTGTTTTTGTTTGCTGTTTTTTGTTGTTGTTGTTGTTTTTTAAATTATTATTTATTTATTTTTTTGTTTGTTTTTTAAAAGGACTCTGTCCTGTTATTGAGTCAAGGTATTTTAAAAACACCAGCAAAGGCTATATAACCAGGTCATGAAAATGTTGAATATTATCAAAGACAATAGTAAAATATTCACAAAGATATTTACAAAAGCAATTTTTAAAATAATTGCTTTGAATACTGAATACCACGCTGTTTGAAAAAAACCTCAACAAAGGAAAAGGGGGCGGAGACATTGGCAGCTTTCCTACAGAAAACCTTGTGCCAGCTATCTGATACAGTGATTAGAAATCAACAGCTGAGGCCACCATTCTGGTCAAGTCCAGAGGAGTTCTGGGGACCAGCCACCACAGGGGTAGACAGAGATTGAGATCACAGACAGTGGATGGGAAGCAGGAGACCCCAGACAGCAGCAGGGAGGGGTGCAATGAATTCAGAGATGTGACCTAAATGACCTGACTGCCCTGCAGCATCACAGACCATGTGGCTTAGCAGGACGCAGATGATCCCAAAACAAAAGGGGCACCCCACAGGCTGGGAGACTGAGAGAGCAGTAAGCCTGATGGAGCGAAGCAGTGGAAGGAAAACCAGAGGCTGCTTCTGCTCCAGTGAGCAGGAGTGTGGGCAGCTTTGCAGGGCAGGGGGACACAGAGGGAAGGAGAGGTCGGCAGCCAAGTGCAATACAAAAATACCACATGATGCTGGCAGGCACATCCTGGCACATTTGGTGACAGACCGGAGTGCAGCTGGGGAAGTCTTGAGCAAAGGGACAGATGGGACAGCCAGGCCAGAGAGATGCCTGCTGCCAAGCCTACACAGGTGCCAGAGTCTCCCCTGCCTCTCCACGGGCCCAACTGGCTATCAGGGTGGTCAAAGCAGAACTGGGGCAGAGGGAAGTAAGTGTTCCATTAACAGTCTGGGAGAGGTGAGTGGAGGCAGGAAGAAGGAAACAGGGTGCATGGAGAGAAATGGTTTACTTGCCATCCAAGTCTACTGTCCCTTTTCTCAGATGACTTTGTAGCTTAATAAAATTGTCATTTCTTTATTTTGAGAGAGAGAGAGACAGAGTGTGCAAGCAGGGGAGGGGAAGAGAGAAGGAGAGAGAGAATCCCAAGCAGGATCCGTGCTGTCAGCTCAGATCCTGACACAGGGCTTGAACCCTCGAGCCGTGAGATCATGACCTGAGCTGAAATCAAGAGCCTATGCTTAACTGAGTGAACCACCCAGGTGCCCCTAAATTGTAATTTTTTTAAGTGTTTAATTTATTTATTTTTGAGAAAGAGACAAAGAGAGAGAGAAAGAGGGAGAATCCCAAGCAGAGTCCAATGAGGGGCTCGAATTCACAAACCTGATTCCCAGATCATGACCTGAGCTGAAATCAAGAGTTGGACTCTTAACCAACTGAGCCACCCAGGCAACCCTAAATTGTCACTTATAAACAAGGAGTGGCTTGGAGCAAAGTTATAAGTTGCTGTTCCTATCTGACTCCAGCTGGCAGCATCCCTCTGTCCCCCAACTAGAGGCACAATAATTTTGGCTGGGAACGCTCTCTCTCTGTCCCCCCATACCAGCGCTGCCTGAGTCCAGAAGTCGTGGGGCCAGCTTCACTATCCTGGCTCTGAGGAGGCCTTAACCCCCTTTCCCACCAGAGGAATGGCACACCCTCCCTCAAATACAGAATCTTGTCCTTTTTCTCTCTGCTTTCTGAGAGGGTATTTACAGGGTATCTTGGCTTAGAGGTCAGAGGTCAAACCTACAAACTTGGCCCTGAGGGAGTTCTCTTTCCCAGAGGTTTGTGCTTTTCTGTGGTGGGTAATGGTGGTGGTGGGTGGGCTGTTTTAACTGCCGCCAACTGTCACTGCTCCTCCAAGGCTCAGTGCCTGCCTTTCGTCAGGCTCAGTCATTTGAAGGAGGCTCTGGGCCAGGAAGCAGGGAGGCAGGGTTACAGTTTAGAAACTGGAAGAACCTTGGGGGGCACTGGAGGGTCCTTTGGAATTAGCATGCAGAGAGGGACCAGGAGGGTTTCCTCAGCGTATATACTCTCACCAGGCCTGTTGTCACCGTGAGGGTCATCTTTAGAGCATGCTCTGGGCATGGGCCCCAGATGCACACAACCTTCACAGTGCACTCTCCCACCCCTCTGCTTCGAGAAGGCCACAGTAGGGGTGGTCTGGGGGCACAAGCTCCCAGTGGTAAAGTGTGTGTGGGACAGTTGGGGAAGGAGGCAGAGTGGGGAGGGATGGCCGCAATGGAGGGGTGGGCTTCAGTTGTTCTCAGAGAAAGGGTATCATCGTTACTATCGCTTGGTATGTCAGGGGGATCCAAATATGAGAGGAGCTTTGTGAGTTCTGGGGGTGCCTGGGTGGCTCAGTCGGTTGAATGTCTGACTTCAGCTCAAGTCATGATCTCGCTGTTCGTGGGTTCAAGCCCTGTATCAGGCTCTGTGCTGAAAGCTCAGAGCCTGGAGCCTGCTTCAGCTTCTGTGTCTCCCTCTCTCTCTGCCCCTCCCCTGCTCATGCTCTGTCTTTCTCCCTGTCAAAAATAAATAAACATAAAAAAAAAAAAGAATTTGTGAGTTCTGGAAGGAGATCCAGTATGGCTCCAGCATGTCTTCATGTCAGATGCTCCATGTGCTCCAGCCTGACCCTCCAAGGCCAAGGAGGGGTTAAAAGTCAGGCCGCTGTGTGTATGGTTGCTGGGAACAGACTGTTGCAATTGCAGGGGAAACTGGGAAGGAAGAGGAGGAGCCCTACTGTGATGTAATGGAGGCCTTTACTAGCTGTTGGAGTGCAGGACGTGCAAACCTTGTCATATGGAGAGATGGGGCTGGTCAGAACTGCCAGCTTTCGGCATAGCTTCTTGCACAGGGTGACTGAGGGGTTTCTTGAGGGTGGTCACGTTGTTGGGCATGTTTGGAGTGTGGGAGAGCTATGGCGGGGCCCGTAAATGAAGTCGTTCATAGACATCTGGCCAGGGTTTCCATGGGGGAAGTCAAAGTTGCCATGGCCCTGGTAGTTGTTGCCTTGGTTGTTGTGATTGTTGGAATTGGCACCCTCCCGCCCCCTTCTCTGGCCCTGGTTAGAGGCAGGAGTGGGTAGGGGGACCTGCTGGGCCCAGGGCTGTGATCATTTCCATGATGTTGGGCATGACCATCTGGCTGGGAGTCATCTTTAATGTGTAGATCTGATTTGATGGGGATTGGCCTCAAGGTGCATGAAGTCAGTGGGTGGCCAGGTGTGCGGAAGTGTACCCGTGTCTGCAGGGGCATTAGGACCCAGGGGGTAGCTGGTCCCGAAGCCCCTGCTGCTGGAGTCGTTGGGCTGGCTATACACGCTCTGCTGGATGTAGGGCTGAGCAGGCCTGGCCTTGCCCAAGAACTGCTGCTGCCACCCAACAAATGGGGGGAAGTTGAGGCTGGGGTTATTGGTGGTCATGCCTGATGCTATGGGATTGCTGCCTGGATTTATGGGGTTGTTGGTATTGGCCATAGGAGCTGGCCCTGGGATGTGTCGGTTACTCCCCAAACTATAGTGACCACAGAGAGGGAGATGGGAGACTGGTTGGTGTTCTGCTGTCAAGGAACAGAGTCATAGAGGAATGACCCATCACTGTGCGATAGACTGGGTTTCATGGAGCTCATGGAGTTGAGGGAGGGCTGCATGGGGAGTTTCCTGGGGTGGGGGGATTGCCCTGGTTCTCTTCTGAGAGAAGCAGAGCAGCAGCAGGTAGCAGAACTCCTTGCACCATGAGGACAGCAGGGTCATGTGCACACGAAGACCATAGGCCCAGCCACTTTGCTGAGAGGGAGCACAACTGACAGCATTTCCTTCTTGAGGTTCTTCTTGAACCTTCAGCAGAAATTGATCCTTTCTTTGAATTCTCATAGAACAGGTGTTGTCTATTTCTGATCACTTGTACATGTTTTATTTTTTATACAAAACTCTGAGGTCCTTGAGCACAAGTATCATGTTTAGTTTATTTTTGTGTCTCCCTCAGGATATAGCATGAAGAGACATTCAATAGATAGTTGTAGAATTTAGGATTGGATACTGAGGGAGAATGATTCATATTAGGGGAAATACCCTCTGGAATTCCATATATAAAATATATTTTATCTTATATGTATATATTTTATATTTATATATAAACCTGTGTGGTAAAACTCTTATCTAACTCACTGCTCTGGATACTCTTTAGTCTTGGTGCTCACCTTTCTTGTCCTTTGATGGATGACTGAGTAACATTAATTCTCATGATTTATATATACTACTTAGATTAATTCTATCTGTTAAGTTTCAGTCAGAGAAACAGAGCCCATGCCAGCAGTTAAATAGAAGGAGTTTATTTTAGGGAGCTACTTAAAAATGTATTAGTGAAACAGGGATGGGGAAGCAACTCAGGACTTAGCAACAGCAGGAAACCTCTACCACCTCTAGGGCTGGAGAGTGAGAAGAGTAGGTGGTGTTAATAGATCCCATAACTTGGGATGACTCGGTGGGAACTGAAACCATACAGGCAAAGACTGTCCTGTAGGAGCTGAGGTGGAAGGAAGGGAGGCTGGTGAGACCTGAAATCATGGAAAAGTTGGTGATGCTTCCTGTAGCAGACATCCTTCAACATCCTTCCCACTGACCAAAAGTAACCAGGTTAGGGAACTTTAGATATATAATTCATATGAGCCAATCCTCTGCAAAATAGAGCAAAGTAGAGGAAGGCCAAGAAATGGATTTGAGACTAGTATAGTTAATAATGGCTGAAGTTCACAAAGATGTTCCCAAGTCCATTAGGATTTTTAAAAATCCAACCTAAAAGTTATAAAACGTTAACGACAAAAGTAGAAGTGTAAGGGCTAAATGGACTTTCTTATCCTATTTGCCAATGATTGCTAAAATATAGGCCACATTTTAAATTTGCTTCATCTTTCAACTATGGTTTTTTGTTTTTCTGGAGATTCTAATAGCTCTTATTTTTTTCTTGTTAAGAAACTTTTATTTTCTTTACCATATATTTTTAAATTTTTTAATTATTTTTTAATTTTAGACAGAGAGAGAAAGCAAGTACAAGTAGGGAAGAGGGGCTGAGGGAGGGGAGATAAAGAGAGAATCTTAAGCAGCCTCCATGCTCAGTACAGATCCTGACACAGGGCTCGATCCCACAATCCTGGGATCACGACCTGGGATCAAAAGTTGGATGCTCAACTGACTGAGCCACCAGGCACCCCTTCTTTACTATATCAATAGGATATTTCATCTTCATAAACATGTATAATTTAAATGGAATTAATTTCATTTTAACTTTTGACTCCTTATTCTAATTTGAACAATTCATTTTAGACCTACTGTACAAGTAAATCCTGATATCTATTTTCATTGTACTTTTATATTAGTCAACTGTTTCTTCCCATAACTGTCTCTTTCTTTTTGGACTCCTTTATAATTTTTTCTGGAATACACACTTGTATTCAATTATATATATATTTTCAAGTATTTACATGAAAGATCAAGTTTCTGAATTATTACATATATGAAAGTAAAGATGATAAGAAGTTTGATGCCAGAGTTTATTTTCTGAGGAAGATATATAATTAAAATGGAGAGAGGGTTAGCTAACAAGACTTCCCTCACCCAAATACCAAAATAAGGAGTCTAGGCCATGAACTCCCCTGTGCAGATTCTTCCATTTATTCTCAGGATGTATTTTGAAATAACAGGGAAACTAGTGGATGCCTGTGGAGAGAGAGAAGATGCTAAATAGTGTACCTGTTCTATAGATAGTGTTTCAATTACTATCTTAAATTTTTTTTTAAATTTTAATCACCTGGTGCTTCAATTAATATCTTTATTTCTGCTTCCCTTTCGATGCTCTTTGCTCTAGCTCAATCCAATTTAGAAATTCTCTGTCTCACAAGTTGATTTCCACCTCCATTAAAAAAATTTTTTTTAATGTTTACATACTTTTGAGAGAGAGAGAGACAGAACACAAGCAGGGGAGGGCAGAGAGAGAGGGAGACACAGAATCTGAAGCAGGCTCCAGGCTCTGAGCTGTCAGCACAGAGCCTGACACAGGGCTTGAACTCACAAGCTGTGAGATCATGACCTGAGCAGAAGTCGGATGCTCAACTGACTGAACCACCCAGGTACCCCTCCGCTCCCATTTTAGACTTTTCTGTGCATGTTCTGGGCTGTGGCTTTCTCAGCTCCAGTTTATCCATCAATATGATCCTATGTGTAAAAAATGTTTTTGTTTTTTGAAAATCATATACTATTAGATATTGTTTTGTCAGGGCAGGTTAGGCTAGAGAGTAACCCTAAAATCTTAATGGCTTACAAAAACAAAGGTTTGTTTCTTGCTCATTCTGATGATTCTAGTCTGACTCAAAAGGTTAGCTGTCCTCCATGTGATAACTTAACAATTCCACCTTTTCCATAAGTCTCTGCAGTCACCTGTAGGGAAGGGAGAACATGACAAACTTACACTCTCTCTTTTACACATTGAAGTTTACTTATCTCTATTCCTTTCATAGCTCATTGTTCAGTTCTGTCACATGATCCCACCTAACTGCAAAGGATGATGGGAAATGTAGGGGATCATATGGATATTTAGTGAGCAATAAATGTGTCTTGCACAGATACATGCAAAATAATGTATGTAACATGTATGTAAGTTTGAAGCATAATAAAATAAACCCTAGCAAATTTATCACCCAGCCAAATAGCTAGAACATTATCAGGACCATTGACCCTGTTAGCTTTGGTCTAGGAATTTGTCACAAACTGGAATTTATTTATTCATTATTTATTCATTGTTCAAATTCAATGAAATTTTTATTTATGTATTTATTTATTTATTTATTTTTAAAATTTATTTATTTATTTTGAGAGAGACAGAGAGTGTGAGCAGAGGAGGGGCGGAGAGAGGGAGAATTCCAAGCAGGCTCCATGCTGTCAGCACAGAGCCTGAGCTGAGGCTTGAACTCATGAAACTGAGAGATCATGACTTGAGTCAATGTCATGAGTGGGATGCTTAACTGACTGAGTCACCCAGGTGCCCAAATTCAATAAAGTTTTTAGAAATAGAAATTGTCAAAACATATGCTATAGGGAGACTGCGTGGCTCAGTCGGTTGAGCATCCAGTTCTCGACTTTGGCTCAGGCCATGATCCCAGGGTTATGGGATCAAGCCCCACATTGGTCTCCATGCTGCGTGTGGAGCCTGCTTGGGATTCTCTCTCTCTATCCCTCTGCCCCTCTCCCTACTTGTGCTCTCTCTCTCCCTCTAAAAAAAAAACAAAACAAAACACAACAACCCACAAAAAACGTGCTGCAGTAAACACAGCCTCTTGACTTACATTTTCAAAAAGCCAGTGCTGGTTGTGGAACAGATTCGAAGGGGCAATAGAAAGAGGTAATCTATTTCAGATTTCTTTTGCTATTTCAGTTGTACAAATGAAAGATGGTAATGGCCTGGACTAGAGAGATAGCAGTAGAGATAATAAATGAACAATTTTAGATTTTTCTCTATAGATAGACCAAAGAGGATTTGGTGACTGACTGCATGGAGGGGTTTAGAAAGTCAGTGGCATCAAGGATGACTTCCAGATTCTTGGCTTAAGCAACTAGATAGATAAAAGTGTCATTTTTTAGGTGTTAGTTAAGTGAAAAAATATAACAATAAGGAGGGAATTGACTGATTCCAGGCTTGATGCAAGAAATGTGCAAGATTATCATGGGATGTCCTTTTTTCCAGAAAGCAAGAAGACTACCAAAGACTACTGGGGTTCGTCAAAAGAATGAAAAGATACAGGAGTCAACCTAAATGCTCTCCCACTATCCAAAAAAAAAGAGGGATAATTTGAGCACTAAGAATATGACTAACATGGATTGAAACTATGAGCCCGTAACCACTATAAACCTCCAATACCCATTGGTTTCCTTTGGCGAGAGCAGGGCAGTCATTACTCTGAAAATTGGTGAACAAAGAGAATCAGGCACATATATTGGCTTTTCCATAAAATGAAACATTAGACTTAGATTCCCTAATGATTCTCATTGTCTCCTAAACTATTAGGTGAATAGTTGATGGGAAAACCTATAGTGAATGGATTCAAGTTCGTCAGTCTTATTATCATCATTGCAAATAAGAGCACAATTTATTGTGTTGTCTCCTCATAGGATGCAGTGAGAATTACACAGCACCACTTATAAAGTATTCTTGCCAAGAAAAATAAAACCGAGTCTCATCAAGCCTCCAGATATAATTACAAATTTGCAGGGAAACACTAGGGATAGGGGAATATATGAATGACACCACAAGGATCCAGTCAGCTAAATGTAGAATGTGGGAAATTCTATAGGACAAATAACATGGTTTCTTCAGCAACTAAATGGCATAAAAAGGGAGGAGGGGGAAACTGTTTTATATTAAAGGAGACTTAAGAGATATATCAATCACATCATTGTGTAGATGTTGCTTGGAAAGAATTTTCAAAACAACTGCAAAAAGATATTTTTTTTGACAAAAGGGGGAAATTGTACACAGATTGTGTATTAGATGATATTAAGAAATTATTATTAATTTTGTTAGGTGTGAAAATGCAATATGGTTATGTTGTAAAAGTCCTTATCTGTACAGATATATATTGAAATTATATACTGTCTAGGATTTCCTTTAAATACTCCAGAGGAGGGGCGCCTGGGTGGCGCAGTCAGTTAAGCGTCCGACTTCAGCCAGGTCACAATCTCGCGGTCTGTGAGTTTGAGCCCCGCGTCAGGCTCTGGGCTGATGGCTCAGAGCCTGGAGCCTGTTTCCGATTCTGTGTCTCCCTCTCTCTCTGCCCTTCCCCCGTTCATGCTCTGTCTCTCTCTGTCCCAAAAAATAAATAAACGTTGAAAAAAAAATTAAAAAAAAAAATACTCCAGAGGAGCATAAATAAACAAGAATGACAAAATGTTGATAATTATACAACCTGGGTGGTAATGGTACTTTGTTTTATAATTTTCTGTGAAAACAAAAGAAGTATGGCATGAGCAAATATATAAAATGCAACTGAGAAACCATTAAATAAAAACTGATCTTTGGGTTTAAAAGCATGGTAAGTACTGATAATCTTGACCAGAGAAGTTTTGGTGCAGTGGTGGTAGGGGAAGCTTTTTTTTTTAAAGTTTATTTATTTGTTTTGAGAGAGAAAGAGCACATGCATAAGCAGGGAAGGGAAGAGTGTGGGGGAGGGGGGGAGGGGGGAGAATCCCAAGCAGGCTCTGCACTGCCAGCGCAGAGTCCGATGTGGGGCTCAAACCATGAGATCATGACCTGAGCCAAAATCAAGAGTTGGGTGCTTAATCAACTGAGCCACCCAGGTGCCCCATGTTTGTAAATTTAATAATAAAACGACTTTTAAAAATAGGATGGAGGAGTGGGATTAGATATAGTATATATGGACAAATATTCTTTTTTAAAAAATATAGTTTATTGTCAAATTGGTTTTCATACAACACCCAGTGCTCATCCCGACAAGTGCCCTCCTCAAAGCCCATCACCCACTTTCCCCTCTCCCCCACCCCATCAACCCTCAGTTTGTTTTCAGTATTTAAGAGTCTCTTATGGTTTGCCTCTCTCTCTCTGTAACTTTTTTTCCCTCTTCCCCCCGCCCAAATCCCCACCATGGTCTTCTGTTAAGTTTCTCAAGATCCACATATGAGTGAAAACATATGGTATGTGTCTTTTTCTGATTGACTTATTTCACTTAGCATAATACCCTCCAGTTCCATCCACATTGCTGCAAATGGCTAGATTTCATTCTTTCTCATTGCCAAGTAGTATTCCATTGCATATATAAACCACATCTTCTTTATCCATTCTTCAGTTGATGGACATTTAGGCTCTTTCCATAATTTGGCTATTGTTGAAAGTGCTGCTGTAAACATTGGGGTACATGTGCCTCTATGCATCAGCACTCCTATATCCTGCTATTGCTGGGTCATAGGGTAGTTCTATTTTAAAATTTTTGAGGAATCTCCATGCTGTTTTCCAGAGCAAGTGCACCAGTTTTCATTCCCACCAACAGTGCAAGAGAGTTCCCATTTCTCCACATGCTCACCAGGATCTATAGTCTCCTGATTTGTTCATTTTAGCCATTCTGACCGACGTGAGGTGGTATCTCAGTGTGGTTTTGATTTATGGACAAATATTCTTAGAAATTATGCTGCACAGAGGAGCAAAAAGTATTAGGAGTAGCTGATGGTAGAAGTGGGGACAAGAGAAACTTTAAGTACACTGAAAGAATGATCCAGAACAGAGAGGGAAAATTATGATATAAGAGAGAAGGGGCAGCGTTTCTGGAGTGATATTCTTGAGTAAATGAAAGAAAATGGAGTTATTGAAAATAACAATAAACAACAATACTAAAGAAATCTGAACTGAAATTATTAATTTGAAAGTCAACAATACACAGTATTTTGTCATAGGGATGTATGAGATTACCTAAGGAAATTGTATTGAGTAAGTAAGATCCTACTGTTGCGTAGAGAGGTCTACCCAACTTGAAAAATTATATAACGCAACAGTTGTCAAAGCTGTCTGGTACTACATTACTAATGGAAGAAAAGAAAGCAGAACTTAATAGAAATTCAAGACATAGACTTAAACCCTTATAAAAGTTGAAGTCTCCCTTAAACTATAAATTCAGTGGGTCCAAGAATTATATTCATCTTAGCTTGTTCAACAGAAATAAGGCCTGGCATGTAGTAGGCATTCTTTTAATATTTGCTGAATGAATGAATTAAGGAACAAATAAAGGTAACATAGTAAAATACAAAGAGCATGAGCTCTGGAGATATTCACCAGACTAACATGTATTCAACCATCAGATTAGCTCAATTGTTATTTCCTCAGAGGGCCCTACTCAGCACAATACCTAAAACAAGAAAAAGTCAAATTTGCATTTTTTTTTAGTTTATTTATTCATTTTGAGAGAGAAGATTTGAGCAGGGGAGAGGCAGAGAGAGGGAGAGAGAGAGAATCCCAAGCAGGCTCCACACTGTCAGTGCAGAGCCCAATGTGGGGCTCAAACTCACGAACCATGAGATCATGACCTGAGCCAAAATTAAGAGTCGGATGCTCAACTGACTGAGCCACCCAGGCATCCCAATAAATCTGCACTTGTAATAAATTTCCAGGTAATGTTGCTGCTGCTCTAGGTCAGTGCTTCTCAACTATCTGAGACTTAAAATAATTTTTTTAATTGCATAGGCTGATATTTTTGTAAAATACAATGAAACAACTTGAAAAACAACCACTGTGGAAAACAGTACGGAGGTTCCTCAAAAAATAAAAAATAGAACTACCACATAATCCAGTAATTCCACTTCTAGGTATTTATCTAAAGAAAATAGCAACACTAATATGAAAAGATATAGGTACCCCCATGTTCACTGTAGTGTTATTTATAATAGCCAAGACATGGAAACAACCTAAATATCCACCAACAACAGATGAATGGATAAAGAAGATGCAGTACGTATATATTATGGAATATTATTCAACTGTACTTTATTTAATTACATTAAATTAATTAATTTTTTGACAGAAAGAGAGAGAGAGTGAGAGCTTGCAAGCGCAAGTGGAGGAGGCACAGAGGGAGAGGGAAAGAGAGAATATTAAACAAGCTCTATGCCCAGCACGGAGCCCAAACCGTGAAATTAAGACCTTGGCAGAAATCAAGAGTTGGATGTTTAACCCACTGAGCCACCTAGGCATCCCCAGTCATACTTTAAAAAGAATGAAATCTTGCCATTTGCAACAACATGGATGGACCTTGAGGGCATTCTGCTAAGTAAAATCAAACAAAGAGAGACCAATACCATGTGATCTTATGGATATGTGGAACCTTTAAAAACAAACTGAAAGCCAGCCAAAAAACTGAGCTCATAGATAGAACAGATTGGTAGTTGCCAGAGGCAGGGGATGGGCAAAATCAGTGAATCAAAAGACATAAATTTCCTGGGGCGCCTGGGTGCCTCAGTTTGTTAAGTGTCCACTTTGGCTCAGGTCATGATCTTGTGGTTAATGGGTTTGAGCCCCGAATCAGGCTCTGCACTGACAGCTTAGACCCTGGAATCTGCTTCAGATTCTGTGTCTTCCTCTCTCTCTGCCCCTCCCCTGCTCATGCTCCCTGTCTCTCTCTTGAAAATAAATAAGCCATAAAAAAAGGCATAAATTTCCAGTTATAAGATAAATCTGAGGAGATATAATGTATAGCATGTGACTATAAGTGAGTAGATCTTAAAAGTTCTCATCACAAGGAAACAAATTTTGTAACTATGTATGGAGATGAATGGAGACTGTGATGATCATTTTGAAATATACACAAATATTAAAACATTACCTTGTACATCTGAAATTAACATAATGTGGTGTGTCAATCATACCTTAGTAAAAAAAAAAAAAGGAGAAAACTGGAAGAAAATGAAATAAGACAGACATGTAAAATTTCTTACAATTAGATTCACAGACATAATATTACTCTGCCAAAATATTATAAATGTTTTTTTTGAGAAATTGCTGTCAGTTTCTTTACTTATAACTTTATAGACCAATAACAGTTTGCCAACTGGCTCATGTCTGAGGACCACACTTGGAATAACTTGCTCCTGATGATCTCCAAATTTCTTTCTGCTCTGAGCAGTCAAGAATGTTTTTTGTTTTGTTTTGTTTTGTTTTTTAATAATTTTTTTTTCAACGTTTATTTATTTTTGGGACAGAGAGAGACAGAGCATGAACGGGGGAGGGGCAGAGAGAGAGGGAGACACAGAATCGGAAACAGGCTCCAGGCTCTGAGCCATCAGCCCAGAGCCCGACGCGGGGCTCGAACTCACGGACCGCGAGATCGTGACCTGGCTGAAGTCGGACGCTTAACCGACTGCGCCACCCAGGCGCCCCTGTTTTGTTTTGTTTTAAGATGACAACCTTTTTATGTTTGTTATATAATTTCTTTTGTTTTAAGATTTTATTTATTTAATTTTTTGGTCATATCTTTTTAATTTTTATTAAAAACATTTTTTTAATCTTTATTTATTTTTGAGAGAGAAAGACAGTGAAAGTGGAGGAAGAACAGAGGGAGAGGGAGACCCAGAATCTGAAGCAGCCTCCAGGCTCTAAGCTGTCATACAGAGCCTGACATGGGGCTCAAATTCACGGACCGCAAGATTATGACCTGAGCCAAAGTTGGAGGCTTAACCAAATGAGCCACCCAGGAGTCCCAGAAATCCTCTTTTTTTAAACCTCTCGTATTTCCCACCATCTTTAGCTATATCATTATTTCACGTTGCCACAGATTATAACATTAATTTTATACTCTGAAATTATAATGCTTATTTTAGTCTCAAGCTGCCATTTGTTTATAATGATGGAGCATCTGTGAGTTTAAGATGCTTTGGAAGTTGCAGGCTTCCTCACTTTCCTTAACCAACTTTTCATATATACACACACACATTTATATATTTATATATACACATACATATTGCAACAACTTCAAATTTATATGTGACCTTCAATCAATGAGGGAGGGCTACATGGCTCAGTATCTGCAGGGAATCATATTTAGAGAAGTACATAGTTCAGCAGTCAAAAGTAACTTCAAAATGATGCAAGTCCTTTACAGGCATTGCTTGGGAACTGAGAAGAGGATTTGTAGCAATACTCATTACAGCTCCTCTTCCTCTCTTACCCACTTCCCTCACCACAAAACAAATACTCCCAGCCTCCCACACAGTTTTCTTCTCTTTGGTTCCTTACCTCCTGTCTTCTACCCTCTTCCCTTTCCTCCCTTCTTATAGCTCTTTCTTAAGTAGATCAACTTAGCCCCTTGAACTAAATTCTAATTCTTTTATCCCTTAAATTATTATTTCTCATTCTCCTTATCCTGCATTCCCAAAGTCCAAAGAAGCAATCTGGCATCCATAGAACTCTCAGGGCAAGACTTGGGGGTGGGAGTGAAGATTGTGAGCATTTGCTTGCTGGTTATTTTCATTCTTTTTGTTTTTTTAAATATTTTTTAATGTTTATTTTTGAGAGAGAGAAACAGAGCATGAGCTGGGGAGGGGCAGAGAGAGAGACAGAGACACAGAATCAGAAGCAGGCTCCAGGCTCTGAACTGTCAGCACAGAGCCTGATGCGGGGCTTGAACTCACGAACTGTGAGATCATGATCTGAGTTGAAGTCGGACGCCCAACCGAATGAGTGACCCAGGTGCCTCAGTAATTTTTATTCTGTCACATGTGTATCTGGCTGAGAGTGTTCCCTGAACTTTAGACCTATTTATCCATCTGGTATATCTCATAGATGCTGCAAAATCAACATGTTCCAAAGTTGTACTTCTTTATAACATCCAGTAAGTGCATTTGTTCGATGTTTCCCTTCCATGCAACATGAAGCAAATACTTGTTGAGTGTATAAGTAAATGAGTGAACAAAATTATAAAACTTGCTCTTCCTTCAGTATTCTCTAGGACAATGAAAGACATCACCATCCACCTGATTATTTAAAGTAGAATCTTGAAAATCATCCCTGACTTATCCCATTTTCTTTTTTCCCCTTTCTGGCTACTCCTCAAGTCCTGTGATTCTACATCTTTAATACTTCTTCAGACTCTTCTTCAGTCCCTTCCTCTCTAGCTCTACTACTATAAAACTCTGATCCCTCTTGTTTATTCTTTTCTAATAGACTTCTATGTGGTTTTTGGTCTCCACTTTTATTCCCCTCCAGTATATCTGTCCAAGACATGTTACTCATAACTCCAGATAAGTCTGTCATTCCTCTTTATGGAAAATTATCCTTCCCATACTTCTGTTGAGGGTTAGTCCTAGGCAGTCATATTCTGTACCACAAGACACCATCTTCCCAATTCGTAGACATTGCTGATTGGACCACGGAGGTACCCCTGACTAATAATGTATAGGTTATGCAGTAGCTATAAAGTAACTCGACAGGTAAAGTTTGGCCAGTTAGTTTCCCAACCTTAGGCAAATGAATTAGGAAGTAGGGAATGGATCAGACATTAGAAGCAGGAAGTGATTATTTTAAAATTGCATAGAGAGGTCAGTTAGTAGAGAAGAGGCCATGATCAACACAAAATTTTGGCTAAGTAGAAAATATTGGTAGGCAGAAGTGATGATATAAATAAATAATAGGATAAATAAACTGATTGATTCTGGGAGGAAAAGCAAAAAAACACATGAATTAAAGCAGTGCTCAACAGGGAAACTTAGTCATGATAATGACAAAGCATAGAATAAAATGCCCTAAACTACTACTGAAGGTCCTGGAAAAATGGTTCCAGTTCCAAATTCCCTGGTGACAGCTATACTTTTATTCTTGCATTTCCATAAGACTCCTGTCTTTCTTATTGCCAAGTGTATCCTAATATATTTAATATGGCTTCAATTTACATCTGTAGCTGGTATGCTGCCTAAGATTACATTTGTGATGCATCAGCTTTTCTAAAATGACAGATAGTAGAAATCACCATATTAAGTGATAACAGTGGAAGTTTGGTTACATGTAACACACATCCAAATTTACTGAGACAAGGTAGAAGTGTACTTGTCTATCACATAATAGTAAAGAAGGCAAGGATGCCAGTTGTGCTCCATGAGTTCATCTTGGAACTTTCTACATTGCTGCACTGTCATCCTAGGATGTCTTCTCACCCCTTCCCTGTGGTCCAAGATAGATTTTACCCTGACCACTTTCTAAGCAACAGGATAAAAGAAGAGAAAAAAGAAGAAAGGGAATACATGTGTTTTCCCTTTAATAGCATAATTCAAAAGTTGCACCCATCTCTTACGCTCACATCTTGAATGAGCCACAAAGAAGGCTGAGGAAATTTGTCTTTATTTTAGGTGGCCATATGTCCAATAATAGAAAAAGGGGAAAATGGATAATAGGGAACAAGATCTGGTTTTGCCATTATTATAATAAAGAATCTTTGAAGCTGACTCTTAGAAGTAACATGGACCCCTTTGAATCACCTGGGAGTCTTTCATGGAAGAGTAGAACATTTTAGTATCACTGAAAGCAGCCTTCTCCAAGAGGATATGTGTAGATTCTCCAGTCCACTAGTAACACTGAGAATATCCTCCCTTAGGAGGATTAGCAAGCAATCCTTCCCTAGGGAAAGGGAGCATTTTGAGTATTTGAGAAGAAAAACTGCTGGTCCCTAGAATGTGGGCTCCTTGGGAAATTTGTCCTGGGACTGCTTATTTTTTTGGCGCTTGATGATGCTATGTATGGGACCTGAGCTTCCTGTGGAAGCTTATAAGTTCCCACAAGTCCTTGTGGGAACTCTGATCTGGGTATCTTTGGCTAAGTTTGGCACTAACGGAATGGAGTTGTCCTCCCTCAAAAAAACATTTGTTGGATTAGGAGGACCTTGTTATGTGGTCAGCTTGGGTTGCTATAACAATATGCCATAGACTGGGTATCTTAATCAACATAAATTTATTTTCTTACAGTTCTAGAGGCTAGAAGTCCAAGATCAGAGTTCCTGCCGATTCAGTTTCTGGTGAGAGCTCTCTTTTTCGCTTGTAGATGGCTGCTTTCTCCTTATATAGTTACATGGCCTTCCGTGGTGCGTGCATGCCTGGGGTGAGGGAGAGCAAGCACTCTCTGGTGTCTCTTCTCATGAGGATAATTATCCAGTTGGATCAGGGCCACACCCTTATGACTTCATTTAACCTTAATTACTTCCTTAGAGGCCCTGTCTCCAAATATAACTGAACTGAAGGGTTAGAGCTTCCACATATGAATTTGTGTGTATGTGTGTGTGTGTGGGGGGGGGGATATAAACATTCAGTCCATAATATGGCCCCAGGAAGCAATGAAGCTAATTGACTAATTTAATTCTAGCTAGACTTGACTGTGGCAGTTGGACTGATCTTCCTGGAGTAGGATTTCAAAGATAGTCACAAATTCTTCCCCTCTCTGAATTTACTCCCTCTTGCTATATAACTTTAGTCCCTTCCCACACTGACTTGCTTTGGCAATGACACAATTGCCAACATGACAGTAAGAAAGACCTGAAAAATGCTTTCACATTGAGGCTTGCTGTTTTTTCCTGCTCTTGGGACTCCTATCACTGCTGCCATGTGAAGAAGTTCAAGCTAGCCTGCTAGAGGATGAGAGATATGTGACTTAGTTTCTCCTTTCACCATGGACGATAGCATGCCAACTGCCAGATGTGTGAGAAAGGCTGTTCTAGATTATCTAGCCACCAGCCAATCCTCAGCTGACTGAAGATACATTTGCAAACCTGGCAGTAACCAGTTAAACTCACCCAGACCGTAAGAGCCACCCAGTTGATCCACACAATTGTCAGCTAAAATCAATATATTTTTTTTTAAGGTACAAATTTTGGGGTAGATTGTTATATAACAATAGGTAACCACCATATCTTTTGGAATATAAAAGAACTTTGGAGTTTTTAGATAATTAAAGAGGAGATACTAGACTTCCTGATAATATGACATGAGGGGCCTGACTAAATAGAAAAGAGAAAAGAGATGTGATCACATTTATACTCTAAGATTATGGAACAGTTTATATTAGTTACACATGCAAATACTGGTAGCTTTTAGTTCTAAGCTCTAAGTCAATTTAATCAATAACTCACTGGACATTTTCACTTGGGCATCTCATAGGCACTTAAGAGCAAACACATCTAAGACAATCATAATCACCTTCAAATTTCTACTTCTCCACTGTCCCCTACCTCAGTTGCCCCACCAGAAACTTGGAAATGTTCTCATCTTCTTTTTCTCCACCCAGATACAGTCAATAGGTCTTATTTCTCTACTTTCTGAGTCTCTCTAAAATCCATCTACTTTCTTCCTTCACCACCATCACTCTGTTAGTATTTGTCATCATCACCTCTCTCCTAGATATTTGTAATATCCTCTTAATTTGCATAGGAGTTGCTAGTGGAATGGATATGATGTGTATGAGAAAGAGAAGACTTGAGGATCATTCTGAGGTCTTGGCCTGAGAAACTGAAAAAAATGGCTTGTCATTCATTAAGCTGGGGAACACAGGGGTGAGGGTAGATTCGGGCCAGATTGTATCACATGGTCATCTCTGGCTGACTGTTTGTTTGGCTGTTGTTTTCTATTACTGTCCAATAAATTACCACAAACTTATCAGTTTAAAACAACATACACTTAGGGATGCCTAGGTGGCTCAGTTGGTTAAGCATCTGACTTCGGCCCAGTCATGATTTCATAGTTTATGTGTTCGAGCCCCACGTTGGATTCTGTGCTGACAGCTCAGAGCCTGAAGCCTGCTTTGGATTCTGTGTTTCCCTCTCCCTCTGACCCTCCACAACTCTGTCTCTCTCTCTCTTCCTCTCTCAAAAATAAATAAACTTTAAAAAGATATATCAAATAATACACACTTAACTCAGTTTTTGTGGATCAGGAGTCTAGGTATGGCTGGGCTGAGTTCTCATCTGGAGACTCAACTAGAGAAGGATCTGTTTCCAAGCTCATTCAGGTTGTTGGTAGAATTAATTTCCTTTGGTTGTAGGATGGAGCACTTTGAAGTTGTTTGTTTGTTTGTTTGTTTGTTTTTCTGGGCTCTTTGGCTCTTAACTCCTAGAGGGTATCTGCAAATTCCTGCCACATATTCTTCTCCATAAGCAGTTCAGAATATGTAGCTTGCTCCTTCAAGGGCATTAGGAAAGTGAGAGCGGAGCTGCTAGCAAGACAGATCCTTATATACTTTAAAGTAATCAGGAAAATGATATCTTATCACCTTTGCTATGTGCTATTGGTTATAAGTAAGTCATGGGTCCCACCTACACTCAAGGGGAGGGGATCACACAAAGGCATAAATACTGAGGAGGAGGCAGATCATGAGGGCCCCCTTAGAGTCTGTGTGCTGCACTTACTTTCCTAGTCCTCATAGTGAAAGGTGAAAAGTTGGAATGAATTCCTAGTCCCTAAGGACTAGACTCAAGGCTGAGTCAGTGGATTCTCCTGCTTGAGACAGTTAATCTGGAATGGTGATATAATTATGAAAAGATTAGAATCCTTTCACGGAGGTGTGTGGCAGCAGCATAGTACATTGTCTGGTGGTAGTGCAGGAGTGGTGGTGACAGCAATGTCCTGAAATTGTTCCTGGTTTTCAGTTTGTAGAGGCCTTTTGTTTCCTGCCAATTTTATAAGCCTGCTTCTTCAATCTCTGTTCAATTCTGTGAACCCTTCTATCCAGCCTTCCAATAAATTCCCCTTTAGGTGTAGGATGTGGTGTTTGTTTCTGTGGTTTGTACCCAAGAATGTGGCAGGTCCTGTACATACAGGTCAATATAGACAGCTGGTGTAACTGTAAATAGTTGATACAGCACAGATTAATAGGAGAAGGGGAGGAAGGCAGAGACTAGATTTTGGATGGCCATGTCAACTATAGTAAGTTTACATTTCATCTTGAGGGTCGTGGAAATCCATTTAACTCTTTTTTTTTTTTTAAGTTTATTTATTGGGGCACCTGGGTGGCTTAGCCGTTTAAGTCTCCGACTTCGGCTCAGGTCATGACCTTGAAGTTTGTGAGTTTGAGCCCCGCATTGCGCTCTGTGGTAACAGCTTGGAGCCTGGAGCCTGCTTCAGATTCTGTGTCTTCCCCTCTTTCTGCCCCTCCCCTGCTCACAATCTGTCTCTCTTTCTCTCTGTCAAATAAGCATTACTTTTTTTTTTAAAGTTTATTTATTTATTTTGAGAGAGACAGCCAGCGTGAGCCCAGGACGGGGAGAGGAGAGAGAGAATCCCAAGCAGGCTCCATGCTGCCAGCACAGAGTCTGATGCAAGGCTTGAAACTGCAAAGCTGTGAGATCATAACCTGAGCTGAAATCAAGAGTCAGACGCTTAACCTACTGAGCCACCTAGGTGCCCCTCCATTTAACTGTTTTAAACAAAGGAGTAACATCACCTTTAAAAAAAATTTTTTTTTTTACATTTATTATTGAGAGGCAGAGAGACAGAGTGTGAGTGGGGGAGGGACAGAGAGAGAAGGAGTCACAGAATCCGAAGCAGACTCCAGGCTTTGAGCAAGCTGTCAGCACTGAACCTGAGGCAGGGCTTTGAACCCATGAACCATGGTATCATGACCTGAGCCGAAGTCAGATGCTTAACTGACTGAGCCACCCAGGTGCCCTGGGAAAGGCTTGGAAAGGCTTTTTGGAGGATGTGTTTGAAGAGAAAGGGAGTGGATGTAGGTGAACCAGTTTAGAAAGTTTCCCAGTCAAGTGAGACAAGGTAGGACTTGAGCTAAGGTGGTGTCATTGGGATGGAAATAGGAGACAGACTAGATACACAGAAGCAACAAGGACTTGTTGATTACTTGGATGTGGGGGCAGAAGGGAAAGAGTCTAGGATGACTTCCAAATTTCTGGCTGAGGAAACTGGATGGATGATGGTGAGGAACTGAAACAGGGAATACAGGGGCAGACTGATAATGGGCTGTATGCTTGGTTGTGTATGTAGGCTCTGGTATCTGACAGACCTTGGTTTGAATCCTGGCTTTGCATTTATGACCTATGTCATATTGAGCATGTTATGCAACTTGAGCCTCAGTTTCCTCAGTTGTAAACTGGAAATAATATAACTTACCTCTTGCTTGTGTATGTGTGAATTGAATGCACAGTGTCTGGTATCCAGTAAGTAAGTACTCTATAATGCTGGCTATTACTTCTCAAAGAGGGTTCAGGGAGGAGGCTCAGGAAAAATGGGTGAAGCCTTTAGGAAAGCCTTATGAGAAAGAACTGTGTTCAAGACAAAACAGGAAAAATGCAACATTGTGGCAGACCAGCTAAAGCCAGAAGGAGGAGGCCAGACAGGGCTGAACTTAAGCCACGTTGCTGAGAAGATGAGTCATTGGAAGTGCAGGCAGGGCTGCCCAAGCCACAGCTGGACTGGCTGTGGCCAGGCTAGACTGGGCTATAATATGACTTCATTGTCAGTGGGGAATCATGAGGATTGTTCCAGAAGCCTTTTTGTCCTCCTCTTCCTCCCAGAAGGAATCCATTACTTCTTCTTCTTTTATAGGACTTTCCATACCTTGTCTTACTTTCTGGAAGCAGCAGGAAACAGTAGAAAGGGACAAAAAGCAAGAATCTGAATCCTGTCTAGTTTGGTCACTGATTTGCTGAGTGACCTGGTGTATGTCACTTCACCTCGTCCTTATTTGTAACACGAGAATGAGCAAACCTGCATCCAAAGCGCCAAGTGAAGACAGTTGGTGGGTGGTCAATAAAAAGGCATACGTTAGTATTCTATTAATTAATTGCATATTTTGTCTCCTTGTTCCTGTTCCCACTCCCCCTAGATCCTTGAAGACACTAATCGGTTCTAACTCACTTTCAGATCCCTAGCACTTAGCTTGGCCGGGCACACAATTTCATGAATGGATGAATGAAAAGATCAATGAGCGTCCCCAGCCGCAGCAGACGCGCCAAGGGCCCGCCCCCTTCCGCTTTACCCACCAAGCAGGGAGGCCACGGGCGCGTCTCTCGCGACCGTTCGCTGGCGCGTGCGCCGGAGGCCGCGCGCGGCCGGAGGTGGCGGGCGGGTTCCCCGTGCGCGCGCGCGCGAGGTGGGGAGGACAGGGGCGGGGCCGGGCCAGAGGCGGGCGCGCCGGCTGGCTGCTGGCTGGGGAGCCGGCGGCGGTGGTGGCGGCGGCTGCGGCGGCGGGTGGCCGGCCAAGCGTGTGCCGGGCGGGAGAAGACGGGCGGCGGCGATGCTGCCGCCTCCCTAAGGAGCCCCGAGGAGGTTGCTGCGCTTGAAGCCCCAGAAAGCGCGGAAGAGCTGCGAGCTGGGTCGGTGGCTTCGGGCGCCTGCCCGGCCATGGTGGCCGCGGGCGGTGGTTGGCGCGGCAGCGCTGCGGCCCGGGGCCGTTCGGGGCCGGGACAGTCGTGGCGCTGACGCCCGAGGGGCCCAGCCACAGATATGAAGCGGAGCCGCTGCCGCGACCGACCGCAGCCGCCACCACCGGCCGCCTGCAGGGAGGATGGGGCTCAGCGGGCGGCGGAGCTGCCCCAACCCCAGCCCTTGCCGTCGCGCCGGCGAGCGCCTCCTGGGAGGCAGCTACTGGAGGAGCGGACCGGGCCCTCGGGCCCCGAGGTGAAGGAGCAGGTAAGGCGGGCCGGCGTCCGGGAGGGAAAGGATGGGGAGCGGGAGCCTGAATGGGAGCGGTGGGGGAGGGGGATCTCAGGCGGGAAGACTTGGGCTAGGGCATTTGAGGGGTGGGGACTGTGTAGTTCTGCCGGATTAAAGGAAGGTCTGGAGCGGCAGAAAACTGGGGAGTGGAAAAATGGAAGTCATGGCCTGGGGTTGAATGGGAGGGAAATGGGGGAACAGGGGTTTGGAAAAATGGTCCTATGAGCGTTTGTAGTCCGGGATTCTGGATGCGAAGAAGGGACGCTGGAATGTGGCCTGGGAGTAAATGAACTGCAAAGAATAGGCTTACTAAAGGATACTGAGGAGTTAGCCAGAAGGGTAAATAGTGCAAAGTAGGGAAAATCAGTATGATAGAGTAAATGTTATCCTATTTCCTCGAGGTTGTCCTGACAGTTATAAAAACAGATGCCATTCCTAAGCATTCTTTTATTTGGCCATCATTATATAGTGTTGTGGAGTGTGTTCAAATATTCAAGATTCCCTTCGGTAACGATCTATTTCACAAGAAAGCACTTTTTAAAACACCTGCATATGTGCAATTCCAAACCCAGCGCTGTGAACAGAATTTATAGAGAGATAGGCTCTGCCTTCTAGGAGTTTACCACTGAAAACACCTTAATGGGAAAACAAAAAGCAGTGTAAAACTATTCATGGAGTTTCTGAATGGATAGGATGTGTTTGTATAATTTATTAATCAAGCATAGAAATAGGGGATAAAGGTCAGTTTTATGAGGCAGGAGAAGTTGCCACTAGTAGCTGTAGGAGGTGCAGTGAAAGGAGAATATGTGGTCCTTGACCTTGTGCGACTTGCAGAAAAATATTCTGTAGTAGTGAACTCTAGTGACAGCTTTCTCTTTGCACAGCTCTACTTGAGACCCTAGTAAATTCATCCTTGACTCATTCAAGACTTTTATTAGGTCTGCCTCTTTTCCATCAGTTCAATAAGTATTTTACTTAGATATCATTCTTCATTACATAGTTTCATTGATGCACACGCTAGCACTTGGATTTTTTTCTACGTTTTGTTCATCTTTTATTCTGCACCCAGCTCTGAGTAGACTGCACCATCCGCTATCTCTGCCCTTGCTTTCAGGCCACTGAACATTGTCCCTGGATGTAATTTCCCCAGTTTTTTATATTGTTTTTTATATTCTCTCCAGTACCTACTTGAAACTTTTAAAATGTACTTAAAGCTCTGATCCTTTCCTGATTCAGTTTACTCGGTTCAATTGGCCTTATTGCATGGTTCACAAAAGAGTTCAGGGTTATTTGATTTTCCCTTCTTCTCTATCTCACAATTTTATTTGTTTGTTTATTTATCTATTTAGTAAGTAAGAAAGCAAGCTCTCTGCCCAACGTTGGACTTTAACTCATGACCCCAAGATTGGGAGTCACATACTCTACCAGCTGAGCAAGCCAGGTGCCCCTCTAGCTCACAATTTCTGTGTTCACTCATCTTTTGCTTCAATTCTAGAGAAAGAAGTATTCATCCTCCTCTTCAAGGCTTATCCCTGTACTTCTGTCCTTGATTTTATCCTCTTTCATTCAGCGGAGGCCTTTGTTATGTATATTATTTTCTCTTTGTCTTATACCTCAACTAAAAAATGAAACAACAGTTTCCCTGAATTGTGTAACCCACCTAAGCTAATTTGTTTTCTTTGCCTTGCTTTACCAAAAACCCTCTTGGGAAATGAGTTTGTATTCACTGTCTTAGCTTCCTCACCTGTACACATTCCTCATATTACAATTTGGTGCTTTTTTTAAAAGTTTGTTTATATAAGTAATCTTTACACCCAACATGAGACTCAGCCCAGGACCATGAGGTCAAGAGTTACATGCTCTTCCGATTGAGCCAGCCAGATACCCCTTATAGTTTGGCTTCTACACTTATACTGTTCCAAAACTGATGTCTTCATGGTCACTAATAACTTTATATGTTTTTTGCTTTGTGTGATATTTACTTTTTTATTGAATGTGACTTAAATATAGTGCATAAATTGAAGGTTCATTCAGCCCATGAATTTTTACAGATTGAATACATCCATGTAACCACTGTTCAAATCAAGATGTAGAACATGTCCAATACCCTAGTATGCCCCTTGGTGTTTTCTCCCAGTTATTATGCTTCCCCAAAGGTAACTGCTTTCCCAACCTTCATCGCCATGGATTAGTTTTGCCCCTTCTTGAGCTTCGAATACATGGAATCTCCCGGTTTGTACTCTTCTGACTAGATTTCTTTCATTAAATCATGGCTGTGAGATTCATTTATGTTGTTCCTCGTAGAAATGGTTCTTTTTCACTGCTGTGTAGTTTTCCATTGTGCGAATGTCCACAATGATACTAAAACTTCTTTTTCAAATAACAAAATAATGCATGGCACTTGTGTAAAGTTTTCATTGTGAAAGAATTATGCAGAGAGATATGTAGCAGTCCCAGGGAACTTTAAATGACTAAATTTGATAGTCTTCAGCCCAGTCTTCATTCTCTCTGACTTCTGTGAACTATTTATCACTGTTGCTCAGGTGTTCCTTCTTGATATTTTCATCTCTTGTCATAACGACCACTGCACTCCTTTTTCTCTGACTGCTTCCTGTGTGTCTTTTTTTGTTTTCTTTTCTCATAAATGTTTCTTGAGGATATGTCCTCTGTTCTTAGCTCTCTCCTTTATTGTACTCTTGTGTTTTTGCAGGCCTACCCTATTCATGGCAAGTATTTAGGATGTGAAACAAGGGTCTCTGATCTTCTTTTATTCATGGCCTTGTGTCACAGAACCTCCTTGTAGAGTGATCTGAGTTCCCAAGCTTGACCTTTTCCCTTAGCTCTACATTTCCATTTCTTTCTCTGATGTTTCCACTATAGTATACTCAGCATTTGTGATCTTAACGTTGTAATTTTTATAATTTGATAGTGTCCTTGAAAGTCCATAACTTGTAATAATTTGATTTTGAAAAGATAAAAATTTCAGTTGTGTGCATTATGAGGCTGAATGGATTATGTCCATTCAGGGAGTAAGCTTAGCTGATCAACAAGCATTGACTCTCACAGGTGACTTTGCTCTCCTTTCCTCATGACGTGGAGCAATGCTTGTTATACTACATACTAGCTGGTGTTTTGGAGTGAGTTCTGAAGAGGATGCATGACTTGGATCTCTAGAAGATCAGTGGCTTGCTATATCCTTAAAATAGAATTCATTATTTCTCCTTTGAAATGTGCTTTTCCCTGTCATTCCTTTTCCTTGTCATCCAGCTTGAAGTTGTATCCTTGGTGTTTGACTTCCCCTCTCCCTTGACCCCCTAACCCAGATTTTGCTGATTCTGCCTTCATGATGCCTTTCAAATCTTTATTCTCACTGTCATCACCTTAATTAAGCATTTATAAACTTCTGTCTTGGTTGTTGTAATACCTTAAGTGCATTTACTCTGCTTTTAGTCTTTTAACCTCTAATTTATAATGCATTCTGGTAAAAAAAAAACCCCAAAAGATTATAACTCATTGCTTACCTGAGTTTCGGTAGTAGATAAATATTTGTTAAATGATCATTCCATTTCTGTATCTTCGGAAACCTTCATTAGCTTATTACCCATAGAATAAAGTCTGGAGATCTTGGCATTCGAGGTCTACTTGATACCACTTTTTATTCGAAGAATTGGAGTTAGGTGCCGCTTCTCTTGTTTCCCCAAGACTTTGCTTTATAAATTCTTTGAGGCCCACATTGTTTCATTTACTGTTGTGCACCTAAGGCCTACTGTGGTATTTGAAACATAGTTATTTGTCTGAATATTTATTAGAAACATAGATATGTGGCAGTGTCTGGCTGGCTGGCTCAGTGGGTGGAGTATGTGACTCTTGATTTAGGGGTTGTTAGTTTGAGCCCCACATTGGGTGTAGAGATTACTTAATAACAATAAATCTTAAAAAAAAAAAAAAAGAAAGAAACATGTGGTGGTGCTTGAAACAGATATTTGGTCAATGAGCATGCTAATTGGTTGTCAGTCTCTCAGAGAAAATACTCCTCAGAGACTGTCTTATTCATTGTATCACCTTAGTGTTTTAACTGGTTGTAGTAGTTGGCGGTCAGTAAATATTTGTTTACTGTTGGGCACTTTCGTGTACTTATTTTAATCATCCATCTGAAAAACTCTTCTCTGCCTCTGCCCATTGAAATTCTACTCAAGGTTCCAGGCCTAGCTCAAATGCTACAGAAACTGTTCTTTGAAGTTATTTTTCTATGTGAGATCCTCCTAAGAGGATCCTTGATTAGGCTTAATAAATCTTTAAATCTCCTGAAATTTTAGTTCTCAAAAATCTGTGATCCAGAAAGTGAAAGCTTTGGTTCTATGATATTAAATGAAAATGAAAAAATGATTAGAAAGCACATTAGATAGGGACTTAATAAATGCTAATTCTTAAAAGAATTATTTTTAATGTTTATTTTTGAGAGAGAGAGAGAGAGAGAGAGAGCACAAGCTGGGGAGTGGCAGAGAGAGAGAGAGAGAGAGAGAGAGAGAGAGAGAGAATCCCAAGCAGGCTTTGCACTGTCAGCAGAGAGCCTGACACAGGACTCGAACCCATGAACCGTGAGATCATGACCTGAGTCGAAGTCGAAGGTCTAACCGATAGAGCCACCCAGGCGCCCCAATAAATACTAATTCTTATCTCATTTTGTTTCTATAACATTGTTTTGTCCACTACATGGTATATGGTAGGTTCTGAATAAAGATTTGCTGAATGAGTGGGTGAATGAATTAGTGTTTTAGCACTTTTATCCTTCTGTATTCATTTTGTATTATTTCATTTCTGCTTTTAAGTTGTAAATGGTTAAATGTAAGAACGATATAATTTTTCTACTATAATGCATAGACAGGGCTTTGCTCACATTAGTTGGTAAGTATTTATTGATGAATAGAAAATTCTTCAAATATTTTGAATTTGGGGGGATTCGAATAACAATAGCATGATAGAAATAGCCAATTAAAGGAAATGAGACATTTCTGAGGATGGAGGAAGATATTTCCTCAGCACCATTGAGAAATTTGCAAAATTATTTTCATGGAAATCAGCAACATCTCTTTCCTCTGCAGTATAATGTTAGTACATTGGCAAAAGCATAGGAAAGAAAGAGGGGAAGCTGCATATTGTATGTAGGGAACTAAAATCAACTTGGTATTGCTGGAGCATAAAGTTAAAGGCATAGACGGTTAGTTAAGAGACTGAAGGAGCCTGGGTTATAGAAGCTCTTTAGTACTATGTAAACGTGTAATAAATAGGGAAGCAAGATGGTCTTACTTGTGTTTTAGCTGGATTACTTTGGCAACGGTGTGGGGGATAGAATGTTGGACATGGTGATTGAGACATAGACATTTGAGAATTCTTTTGAGTTTTCAGTATAGAAAGTTTTTAGCCTTCCCTTGCCTCTTATCCACAAGTATAATGGGTAAAGGCCAGCTCCTGAAAACGTGGTGGCTTTGGAAGATTTGATTTCGTCAAAGGTAGTGGGAGTAGAGAGCCTGGGATGGTTGAAGTGGGTTGGACAATGTTCCTGATTTTTCTGTCTCTGTTCTCCTGGATACCTCTTAGCCTAACGATCAGCCTAAGGGCTTTACCACCCCAGTTACTGATGGTGACCTATAGTCATGAGTATCAAAGGCAGCTGAATCTTGCAATGATTGTTACCTTCTTCATTGCTGGTCTTAGCTGCTGTGTGATTCTCTGCTAAATTTGTTACCTAGCTTTGTATTTTCTTGATTAAATCCCTATGGTACCTTGGTAATTATTACTTTTCATTAGCAGGTGATGATTGTTTTTCATCATTAATATACCTACTTGAGGTTCCAAGTAAGTTGAAAACTGGGGTTGTTGGATCAAGGCTTAGCCCTGGGTGAAGAAGAAAAAGCCCTCAAGGGAGAGTAGAGGCTAGATGTTATTAGGAGTAAGGACTTCCACAGAATGCAGTTAGTGAGACATAGTTGGCAACCTTTTGTTTTAGCTTTTAGCCTCATTATTAACTCCCAAAGATTCTTTCCTCTTCCCTTTACCACAGCCATGAACACAATGGATATATAGTAAATGATTGAGGGGAGAAATTGACATCAACCTGAACCTTCTACTTCCATTTTCATTAGGTATATTTCATCCTTACCAATAATTGTTCCACCTCTAAAATCTTTGTTTTTTTTAAATGTAAGATTAAAAAAATATTTATTTTGAGAGAGAGTGAGCAAGCAAATTAGTGGGGGAGGTACAGAGGGAGAGAGAATCCCAAGCAGGCTCTGCGCTGTCAGCACACAACCTGATGTGGGGCTTGAACTCATGAACTGTGAGATCATGACCTGAGCCGAAACTAAGAGATGGACGCTTAACTGACTGAGCCACCCAGGTGCCCCTAAAGTCTTAGTTTTGAGCTTACCACACTCTGACCTTCACATCATCCTCCATTTTTCTATTTCACACTTCTTTTAGAATGTCCTCTTCAAAAATGGTTCAAGGTCTTTGGAACCTCTAGTTGATGTTTTTTTTTTTTTTTTTAAACCATCTTTTCATTGTCAGTCACCTCATGCTTCGACTTCCCTCCTATTCAACTTAACATTTCATGGGCTATCATAATCATTCCTGTGCATGTACCTCCAGTTTCTTTGCCATTTCCCCTTTCTGGCATATGTGCTTGACTAAATTCCAACCATCATTACACCAACTCTGGCTCTTCTGCACCTGTGTCTAAGCAGCTGAATGTGGCTGGAGAAAAACATGACCATGGTGACATCCCAGTTTGTGATCAGGAACCTCAAAGAGTCTGTCAGCACTGCCACTCAGTCCTATGACATTTCCCTAGTCCATTCACTCTTAAATGATAGTTTAATTTTTCTCCTCAAATCTCCAAAACTCTTTGTCCTCTTTACTCTTAGTTGATATCCTTGTTTCCTGTTTAACTGAAGGGGAAAAAATCCGAAGAGAACTTCCACAAGCTCCCATTATAAATTACCCAACCTACCTGTATCTGTATCCATGTTCCATGCCCTCTCTCCTGTTGCTATGGATAATCTCTTCCTACTCTTACCAAGGACAACCCCTACATCAATTAAGAGTTTTCTTCTTGAAATCATTCCTTCATACTCCTGAATCATTAGTTTTTCTTTTGTGTTGTATGCTCTGTATGTTTTGTTCTCATCAGTATGGCTATAATATTTATATTATTTTCCATCTTAAAAAAACTTTATTAATCCTGCACTGCTCCTTTTTTCATTTATTCTTTGATTCAACAGTTTTTTGTTTGTTTTCAGTACTCTTGGGATTACAGCAGTGGAAAAGGCAGGCCACAAACCCTGCTTTTATGAAGTGTCTATTCTAGTAGAGGGAATGTCATGTTTGATCTTAGCCAAAAGGCCAAGAAATTATAGTAGAGGGAACATCAGGTAATAAAATAAAATATGTACTATGTTATATGGTGATAAGTCCTATGAAAAAATAAAGCAAGGAAGGGGGATAAAGAATGAAGGGGAGAGGGGCAGCTGGGTGGCTCAGTTGGTTAAGTGTCTGACTCTTGATTTCGGCTCAGGTCATGATCTCACAGTTCATGGGATCAAGCTGTGTGTTGGGTTCTATGTTGGCAGCATGGAGCCTACTTGGGATTCTCTCTCTCTGCCCTTTTCCCTCGTTTTCTCTCTCAAAATAAATATTAAAAAAAAAAAAGTTGGGCACCTGGGTGGCTTAGTTGGTTAAGCATCCGACTCTTGATTTCAGCTCAGGTCATGATCTCTGTTTGTGAGATCGAGCCCCACCTTGGGCTCTGTGCTGACATTGCAAAGCCTGCTTGAGATTTTCTCTTTCCCTTTCTCTCTGCCCCTCCTTCCCTCTCTCTCTTTCAAAATAAATACACATTTAAAAAAATTTTTTAAAATAAAAATAAAGTAACACGTAGTCAGTCATTCCCTTTCCTTCTTTTTATGCATATCTTCTTTTTTTTTTCCACCTGGTACTGTTAACGTGTTTGCTGTTTATTGTCATCCTTCCACATTAGAATATATGGTTCATGAGGGCAGGAATTTGGGTCTGTTTTTCTCACTGCTATATTTCCAGCTTCTAAAATTGTGTATAGAACACTGATAATGAAGCAACAGAAAGACAAAGAAACTGATCCCATTCACAATTGCACCAAGAAGCATAAAATACCTAGGAATAAATCTAGCCAAAGATGTACAAGATCTGTAGGAAGGCTTATGAAGGAAATTGAAGAAGATATAAAGAAATGGAAAAACATTCCGTGCTCATGGGTTGGAAGAATAAATGTTGTTAAAATGTCAATACTCCCCAAAGCTATCTACACATTCAATGCAATCCCAATCAAAATTGCACCAGCATTCTTCTCGAAGCTAGAACAAGCAATCCTAAAATTCATATGGAACCACAAAAGGCCCCGAATAGCCAAAGGAATTTTGAAGAAGAAGACCAAAGCAGGAGGCATCACAATCCCAGACTTTAGCCTCTACTACAAAGCTGTCATCATCAAGACAGCATGGTATTGGCACAAAAACAGACACATAGACCAATGGAATAGAATAGAAACCCCAGAACTAGACCCACAAACGTATGGCCAACTAATCTATCTTTGACAAAGCAGGAAAGAATATCCAACGGAAAAAAGACAGTCTCTTTAACAAATGGTGCTGGGAGAACTGGGCAGCAACATGCAGAAGATTGAAACTAGACCACTTTCTTACACCATTCACAAAAATGAACTCAAAATGGATAAAGGACCTGAATGTGAGACAGGAAACCATCCAAACCCTAGAGGAGAAAGCAGGAAAAGACCTCTCTGACCTCAGCCGCAGCAATCTCTTACTTGACACATCCCCAAAGGCAAGGGAATTAAAAGCAAAAATGAATTATTGGGACCTCATGAAGATAAAAAGCTTCTGCACAGAAAAGGAAACAACCAACAAAACTAAAAGGCAACCAACAGAATGGGAAAAGATATTTGCAAATGACATATCGGACAAAGGGCTAGTATCCAAAATCTATAAAGAGCTCACTAAACTCCACACCCAAAAAACAAATAACCCAGTGAAGAAATGGGCAGAAAACATGAATAGACACTTCTCTAAAGAAGACATCCAGATGGCCAACAGGCACATGAACAGATGCTCAACATTGCTCCTCATCAGGGAAATACAAATCAAAACCACACTCAGATATCACCTCACACCAGTCAGAGTGGCCAAAAGGAACAAATCAGGAGACTATAGATGCTGCCGAGGATGTGGAGAAACGGGAACCCTCTTGCACCCTTGGTGGGAATGCAAACTGGTACAGCCACTCTGGAAAACAGTGTGGAGGTTCCTCAAAAAATTAAAAATAGACCCACCCTATGACCCAGCAGCAGCACTGCTAGGAATTTACCCAAGGGATACAGGAGTATTGATGCATAGGGGCACTTGTACCCCAATGTTTATAGCAGCACTCTCAACAATAGCCAAATTGTGGAAAAAGCCTAAATGTCCATCAACTGATGAATGGATAAAGAAACTGTGGTTTATATACACAAAGGAGTACTACGTGGCAATGAGAAAGAATGAAATATGGCCCTTTGTAGCAACGTGGGTGGAACTGGAGAGTGTGATGCTAAGTGAAATAAGCCATACAGAGAAAGACAGATACCATGTGTGTTCACTCTTATGTGGATCCTGAGAAACTTAACAGAAGCCCATGGGGGAGGGGAAGGGAAAGGGAAAACAAAGAAAAAAAAGGTTAGAGTGGGAGAGAGAGCCAAAGCATAAGAGACTCTTAAAAACTGAGAACGGAGGGTTGATGGGGGGTGGGAGGGAGGGGAGGGTAGGTGATGGGCATTGAAGAGGGCATCTTTTGGGATGAGCACTGGGTGTTGTATAGAAACTAATTTGACAATAAATTTCATATAATAAAATAAAAAAATAAAATTGTGTATAGAAGGTACTCAATAAATACTTCTAGGTGATTTTGTAATGATTAAGATTGAGTCATTTTCTGACTTCAAATTCCAACTTTGTGACCTGAGGCAAGTTACTTAAGTTCTCTAAGCTTTAATTATCCCATATATGTAACAGAGATGATATCATTACCTATTTCATAGGGTTATTGTGAGGCTTAAAAAAATTTGTTTTTAGAGGGAAAGCTTTTTTTTTTTTTTTAATGTTTATTTACTTTTGAGAGAGAGAGAGAGAGAGAGCGAGTGAGCATGAGCAGGGGAGGGGCAGAGAGAGATGGAGACACAGAACCTGAAGCAGGCTCCAGGCTCTGATCTGTCAGCACAGATCCCGATGTGGGAATCCAACTCATGAGCTGGGGAGATCACCACCTGAGCCAGAGTCAGATGCTCAACCGACTGAGCCACCCAGGGGCCCCTCCCCTTTTTTAAAGTTTACCTATTTATTTTTGGGGGGGGGTGGCAGAGAGAGAGAGAGAAAATCCCAAGCAGGCTCTGTGCTGTCAGTGCAGAGCCTGCTACAGGCTCCATCTCCTGACCCATGATATCATGACCTCAGCCAAAATCAAGATTCGACGCTTGACCAACTGGGACACCCAGGCACCCCGAGGATTTAATAAATTAATCCACGTAAAACACTTACTAAAAGCATGATACCAAAAAGCTATCATTATATTTTTAAGGTACATGCACAGAATGTGTGAATATAGAATTCATATTTTTCAGTGTTCTTGTCTGGCTTGAGAAAGAAATATAATAGAAAAAGATGTATCTTGACCTTTGGTTTGTTGGTATTATTGAACTGTTCTTTTACTTTGTTCAACTTGAAAAGGAGGCTTTAATTTGTGCATTTTTGCTTTTAGGGAACCTTTTATGAATTTCTTTAAGTAACTAGCTTAGGAGATAGTGTAGTCTCCCTAGGTTTTAGAATGTAATTAAGGACAAATTCAGGCCAAGGAAACCACATTTAAAAATTCTGTGATACCATTTTAGTTGTGCCAACTCTAATGTAACAATATTTCCCAAGGGTGAACCTGAGTAGCAGATGCACAAATTCTTTAACCCTTAATATGTGGGAGATTAACAAGCCACATAGTTTCTCTGCCTATATTTTAGTAAAACAGAGGTAATATAGTATTGTCAGACCTTCTAATTTGCACAACTGTGTGAGGCTTTCAGGAATGTTTTAAAAAGCCGAGAGTAGAAATAGTTGGTATTAATTTTTAAAAAGTCTTTAAGCTATTTCATCACTTTTTTTTTTTTTTTTGTAAAGTTTATTTATTTTGAGAGACAGCAAGCAGGGGAGGGACAGAGAGGAGGATAGAGAGAAATCTAAGCAGGCTCTGTGCTGTCAGCGCAGAGTTGATGTGGGGCTCAGACTCATGAACTGGGATATTAGGACCTGAGCTGAAATCAGGAGTCGGACATTCAACTGACTGAGCTACCAAGGCACCCCACTTAAGCTATTTCAAAGGTGTGATGGTTTTGCTCAAGTGACCCAGGAACATCTGAGTCCTGCCTTTGACCAGTGAGAGCTACTAGTAGCTCTTATGCTAGTAGTCTTTTATATTAAGGAATATTAGTTACTGTAACAGATACATTCAAAAGAATCCAGACTAATGGAGCCTCTACCATTTTATGCACATGGCTTCCAAGGTCACCTGGAGCCGGTAGGGGAATCTTGTGGGAGGTTTTGATGGGCCTGGTCTGGAAATGGCTTAATTACTTCCACCCATATTCCATTGCGGGAATTCAATCACAGGGCCATGCCTAACTGCTAGAGGGCTGGGAAAAATCTAGTTGTGCCCAGGAGGAAGGTGAATCATGTTTAGTCAACATCTAGTTACTCCCTGCTCCAGGCTTCAAACCTCAATAATTCCTCAACGAGAACTATGTAGAAATCCTCTTATTTTGGGTTTAGACAGCCTAGCAGTGTAGTCTCCTTTCATTTCTTATAGGCCCACAGTTTTGGGTAATAACCATTTTGAATGCAAGTAAAGGCCTTTTTTCAGGAACATCTAGGAGATCTGGAAAAGCTTGTTTTCTTCTGCCTCTGGCAGAACTAGTCACTGGCAACCCTCATACTCCTTCACTCTTGGTGGCTAGTGAAAGCTGTGCTCAGGCTTTTCTCACTTTGTCAGCCCAGCCATGTGGAAGAGGAAAAAACCAAGAAGGAAGGCAAAGGTATGCCAGAGAGAAAGGTGACTGGGTCTCAGCTCTCATTTCAGTAGGTTTCTTCAGAAGGAAGAAAACATGGCCCTAGACAGTCCATCTCCACATGTACTTTGGCTTCTTAAATTACAGTAACATACACTTAACATAAAATCACTGACATTTAGTACATTCAAATGCTTTGTAACCATTACCACTAGTTCCAGAACATTTTCATCACCCCAGAAGGAAAACTACCTATTGAGTTAGTCTCCATTTCTTCCTTCCTCCTGTCTTTGGGACCACTAATCTGTTTTCTGTTGCTATGGACTCTGGACACTTCATATAAATGGATTCATACAATATATGGCTTTTTATGTCTGCCTTCTTTCACTTAGCATATTTTTGAGATTTATCCATATAGTAGCATTATCAGTACCTTATTTTTTTATGACTACGTAATATTTCATTATATGGTTTATATGGATTTTGTTTGTCATCAGTTGATGGGTTGTTTCTACCTTTTGATGATAGAGATGACTGCTATGAAACTACTATGAACATTCATGTATAAGTTTTTGTTTGAATACCTGTTTTTTCTAGTTTTTTGTTGTATGGATAGGAGTGGAATTGCTGTATCATATGGCAGTTTTATGTTTCAGTTTAAGAGGAACTGACAAACTGTTCACAGTGGCTGTACCATTTTATTTTTATTTTTATGTATTTGTTTTAAATTTATTTAAGTTTTATTTTATTTTATTTTATTTTTTTAATATATGAAATTTATTGTCAAATTGGTTTCCATACAACACCCAGTGCTCATCCCAAAACATGCCCTTTTCAATGCCCATCACCTACCCTCCCCTCCCTCCCACCCCCCATCAACCCTCAGTTTGTTCTCAGTTTTTAAGAGTCTCTTATGCTTTGGCTCTCTCTCCCACTCCAACCTCTTTTTTTTTCTTTTTTTTTCTTTTTTTTTCCCTTCCCCTCCCCCATGGGCTTCTGTTAAGTTTCTCAGGATCCACATAAGAGTGAACACACATGGTATCTGTCTTTCTCTGTATGGCTTATTTCACTTAGCATCACACTCTCCAGTTCCACCCACGTTGCTACAAAGGGCCATATTTCATTCTTTCTCATTGCCACGTAGTACTCCTTTGTGTATATAAACCACAGTTTCTTTATCCATTCATCAGTTGATGGACATTTAGGCTTTTTCCACAATTTGGCTATTGTTGAGAGTGCTGCTATAAACATTGGGGTACAAGTGCCCCTATGCATCAATACTCCTGTATCCCTTGGGTAAATTCCTAGCAGTGCTGCTGCTGGGTCATAGGGTGGGTCTATTTTTAATTTTTTGAGGAACCTCCACACTGTTTTCCAGAGTGGCTGTACCAGTTTGCATTCCCACCAAGGGTGCAAGAGGGTTCCCGTTTCTCCACATCCTCGGCAGCATCTATAGTCTCCTGATTTGTTCCTTTTGGCCACTCTGACTGGTGTGAGGTGATATCTGAGTGTGGTTTTGATTTGTATTTCCCTGATGAGGAGCAATGTTGAGCATCTGTTCATGTGCCTGTTGGCCATCTGGATGTCTTCTTTAGAGAAGTGTCTATTCATGTTTTCTGCCCATTTCTTCACTGGGTTATTTGTTTTTTGGGTGTGGAGTTTAGTGAGCTCTTTATAGATTTTGGATACTAGCCCTTTGTCCGATATGTCATTTGCAAATATCTTTTCCCATTCTGTTGGTTGCCTTTTAGTTTTGTTGGTTGTTTCCTTTTCTGTGCAGAAGCTTTTTATCTTCATGAGGTCCCAATAATTCATTTTTGCTTTTAATTCCCTTGCCTTTGGGGATGTGTCAAGTAAGAGATTGCTGCGGCTGAGGTCAGAGAGGTCTTTTCCTGCTTTCTCCTCTAGGGTTTGGATGGTTTCCTGTCTCACATTCAGGTCCTTTATCCATTTTGAGTTCATTTTTGTGAATGGTGTAAGAAAGTGGTCTAGTTTCAATCTTCTGCATGTTGCTGCCCAGTTCTCCCAGCACCATTTGTTAAAGAGACTGTCTTTTTTCCGTTGGATATTCTTTCCTGCTTTGTCAAAGATAGATTAGTTGGCCATACGTTTGTGGGTCTAGTTCTGGGGTTTCTATTCTATTCCATTGGTCTATGTGTCTGTTTTTGTGCCAATACCATGCTGTCTTGATGATGACAGCTTTGTAGTAGAGGCTAAAGTCTGGGATTGTGATGCCTCCTGCTTTGGTCTTCTTCTTCAAAATTCCTTTGGCTATTCGGGGCCTTTTGTGGTTCCATATGAATTTTAGGATTGCTTGTTCTAGCTTCGAGAAGAATGCTGGTGCAATTTTGATTGGGATTGCATTGAATGTGTAGATAGCTTTGGGGAGTATTGACATTTTAACAACATTTATTCTTCCAACCCATGAGCACGGAATGTTTTTCCATTTCTTTATATCTTCTTCAATTTCCTTCATAAGCCTTCCTACAGATCTTGTACATCTTTGGCTAGATTTATTCCTAGGTATTTTATGCTTCTTGGTGCAATTGTGAATGGGATCAGTTTCTTTATTTGTCTTTCTGTTGCTTCATTATTAGTGTATAAGAATGCAACAGATTTCTGTACATTGATTTTGGATCTGCAACTTTGCTAAATTCATGTATCAGTTCTAGCAGACTTCTGGTGGAGTCTATTGGATTTTCCATGTATAATACCATGTCATCTGCAAAAAGTGAAAGCTTAGCTTCATCTTTGCCAATTTTGATGCCTTTGATTTCCTTTTGTTGTCTGATTGCTGATGCTAGAACTTCCAACACTATGTGAAACAACAGCGGTGAGAGTGGACACCCCTGTCGTGTTCCTGATCTCAGGGAAGCTCTCAGTTTTTCCCCATTGAGGACGATGTGACCTGTGGGCTTTTCATAAGTGGCTTTTATGATGTTTAAGTATGTCCCTTCTATCCCGACTTTCTCGAGGGTTTTTATTAAGAAAGGTTGCTGAATTTTGTCAAATGCTTTTTCTGCATTGATTGACAGGATCATATGGTTCTTATCTTTTCTTTTATTAATGTGATATATCACATTGATTGATTTGCGAATGTTGAACCAGCCCTGCATCCCAGGAATGAATCCCACTTGATCATGGTGAATAATTCTTTTTATAAGCTGTTGAATTCGATTTGCTAGTATCTTATTGAGAATTTTTGCATCCATATTCATCAGGGATATTGGCCTGTAGTTCTCTTTTTTTACTGGGTCTCTGTCTGGTTTAGGAATCAAAGTAATACTGGCTTCATCGAATGAGTCTGGAAGTTTTCCTTCCCTTTCTATTTTTTGGAATAGCTTGAGAAGGATAGGTATTATCTCTGCTTTAAACGTCTGGCAGAACTCCCCTGGGAAGCCATCTGGTCCTGGACTCTTATTTGTTGGGAGATTTTTGATGACTGATTCAATTTCTTCGCTGGTTATGGGTCTGTTTAAGCTTTCTATTTCCTCCTGATTGGGTTTTGGAAGTGTGTGGGTGTTTAGGAATTTGTCCATTTCTTCCAGGTTGTCCAGTTTGTTGGCATATAGTTTTTCATAGTATTCCCTGATAATTGCTTGTATCTCTGAAGGATTGGTTATAATAATTCCATTTTCATTCATGATTTTATCTATTTGGGTCATCTCCCTTTTCTTTTTGAGAAGCGTGGCTAGAGGTTTATCAATTGTTTATTTTTTCAAAAAACCAACTCTTGGTTTCATTGATCTGCTCTACAGTTTTTTTAGATTCTATATTGTTTATTTCTGCTCTGATCTTTATTATTTCTCTTCTTCTGCTGGGTTTGGGGTGTCTTTGCTGCTCTGCTTCTATTTTCTTTAGGTGTGCTGTTAGATTTTGTATTTGGGATTTTTCTTGTTTCTTGAGATAGGCCTGGATTGCAATGTATTTTCCTCTCAGGACTGCCTTCGCTGCATCCCAAAGCATTTGGATTGTTGTATTTTCATTTTTGTTTGTTTCCATATGTTTTTTAATTTCTTCTCTAATTGCCTGGTTGACTCATTCATTCTTTAGTAGGGTGTTCTTGAACCTCCATGCTTTTGGAGGTTTTCCAGACTTTTCCCTGTGGTTGATTTCAAGCTTCATAGCATTGTGGTCTGAAAGTATGCATGGTATGATCTCAATTCTTGTATACTTATGAAGGGCTGTTTTGTGACCCAGTATGTGATCTATCTTGGAGAATGTTCCATGTGCACTCGAGAAGAAAGTATATTCTGTTGCTTTGGGATGCAGAGTTCTAAATATATCTGTCAAGTCCATCTGATCCAATGTATCATTCAAGGCCCTTGTTTCTTTATTGACCATGTGTCTAGATGATCTCTCCATTGTTGTAAGTGGGGTATTAAAGTCCCCTGCAATTACCACACCCTTATCAATAAGGTTGCTTATGTTTGTGAGTAATTGTTTTATATATTTGGGGGCTCCCGTATTCGGCGCATAGACATTTATAATTGTTAGTTCTTCTGGATGGATAGACCCTGTAATTATTATATAATGCCCTTCTTCATCTCTTGTTACAGCCTTTAATTTAAAGCCTTTAATTTAAAGTTACAGCCTTTAATTAAAGCTGGAGTATGGCTACTCCAGCTTTCTTTTGACTTCCAGTAGCATGATAGGTAGTTCTCCATCCCCTCACTTTCAATCTGAAAGTGTCCTCAGGTCTAAAATGAGTCTCTTGTAGACAACAAATAGATGGGTCTTGTTTTTTTATCCATTCTGATACCCTATGTCTTTTGGTTGGCACATTTAGTCCATTTACATTCAGTGTTATAGAAAGATATGGGTTTAGAGTCATTGTGATGTCCGTAGGTTTCATGCTTGTAGCGATGTCTCTGGTACTTTGTCTCACAGGATCCCCCTTAGGATCTCTTGTAGGGCTGATTTAGTGATGATGAATTCCTTCAGTTTTTGTTTGTTTGGGAAGACCTTTATCTCTCCTTCTATTCTAAATGACAGGTTTGCTGGATAGAGGATTTTCGGCTGCATATTTTTTCTGTTCATCACAGTGAAGATTTCCTGCCATTCCTTTCTGGCCTGCCAACTTTCAGTAGAGAGATCTGTCACGAGTCTTATCGGTCTCCCTTTATAAGTTAGAGCACGTTTATCCCTAGCTGCTTTCAGAATTTTCTCTTTATCCCTGTATTTTGCCAGTTTCACTATGATATGTCGTGCAGAAGATCGATTCAAGTTACGTCTGAAGGGAGTTCTCTGTGCCTCTTGGATTTCAATGCCTTTTTCCTTCCCCAGATCAGGGAAGTTTTCAGCTATTATTTCTTCAAGTACACCTTCAGCACCTTTCCCTCTCTCTTCCTCCTCTGGAATACCAATTATGCGTAGATTATTTCTCCTTAGTGCATCACTTAGTTCTCTAATTTTCCCCTCATACTCCTGGGTTTTTTTATCTCTCTTCTTCTCAGCTGCTTCTTTTTCCATAATTTTATCTTCTAGTTCCCCTATTCTCTCCTCTGCCTCTTCAATCCAAGCTGTGGTCGTCTCCATTTTATTTTGCAGCTCATTAATAGCATTTTTAGCTCCTCCTGGCTGTTCCTTAGTCCCTTGATCTCTGTAGCAAGAGATTCTCTGCTGTCCTTTATACTGTTTTCAAGCCCAGCGATTAATTTTATGACTATTATTCTAAATTCACTTTCTGTTATATTGTTTAAATCTTTTTTGATCAGTTCGTTAGCTGTCGTTATTTCCTGGAGGTTTTTTTCAGGGGAATTCTTCCATTTTGTCATTTTGGATGGTCCCTGGAGTGGTGCGGAACTGCAGGGCACTTCCCCTGTGCTGTCTTGAATAACTTGCGTTGGTGGGCGGGGCTGCAGTCAGACTTGATGTGTGCCCCCAGCCCACCGCTGGGGCCATAGTCAGGCTGGTGTGTACCTTCTCTTCCCCTCTCCTAGGGGCGGGATTCACTGTGGGGTGGTGTGGCCCGTCTGGACTACTTGCACACTGCTAGGCTTGTGGTGCTGGGGATCTGGTGTATTAGCTGGGGTGGATCAGCAAGGTGCACGGGGGCAGGAGGGGCAGGCTCAGCTCACTTTTCCTTTGGTTGTCCGCTTCAGGAGGGGCCCTGTGGCACTGGGAGGCAGTGAGACCCGCCACCCGGAGGGATGGATCCACAGAAGCACAGTGTTGGGTGTTTGTGCAGTGCAAGCAAGTTCCCTGACAGGAACTGGTTCCCTTTGGGATTTTGGCTGGGGGCTGGGCTGGGGAGATGGCACTGGCGAGCGCCCTTGTTCCCCGCCAAGCTGAGCTCTGTGGTCTGGGGCTCAACAACTCTCCCTCGCATTGTCCTCCAGCCCTCCTGTTCTCCGAGCAGATCTGTTAACTTATAACCTTCCAGATGTTAAGTCCCGCTTGCTGTCAGAACACCCTCCGTCTGGCCCCTCCGCTTTTGCAAGCCAGACTCGGGGGTTCTCCTTGGCCGGTGGGCCGCCCTTCCGCCCCGGCTCCCTCCTGCCAGTCTGTGGAGTGGCACTGCCTCTCTGCCCTTCCTACCCTCTTCTGTGGGCCTCTTGTCTACGCTTGGCTCTGGAGAATCTGTTCTGCTAGTCTTCTGGCGATTTTCTGGGTTATTTAGGCAGGTGTGGGTGGAATCTAATTGACCAGGAGGACGCGGTGAGCCCAGCGTCCTCCTACGCCGCCATCTTCCCAGAAGCCCTTAAGTTTTTTTTTAGAGAGAGCGAGTGAGCGAGCAAGTGAGGGAGAGTGGCAGAGGGAGGGAGAGAGAGAGAGAGAGAGAGAGAGAGAGAGAGGGGAAGAGAATCTCAAGCAGGCTCCATGTTCAGTGTGGAGCCTGATGTGGGGCTCGATCCCACAACCCTGGGATCTTGCCCTGAGCTGAAATCAAGAGATAGATGCTCAACCGATTGATCTACCTAAGCACCCCTAGCTGTCCCATTTTAACATTGCTACCAGCAATGTGCAAAGGTTCCAGTTTTACATGACCTTTCAACATTTGTTATTTTGGATTATAAAATTTTTATAGCCATCTTGTGGATGTAAGTGATCTCTGATTGTACTTTTAAAATTTTTTTAAGTTTTTAAAATTATTTTTATTTCTTAAAGATTTTATTTTAAGTAATCTTTACACCTTTGTGGGTTTGAACTTACAACCCCGAATCAAGAACCATATGCTCTCCTGACTGAACCAGCTAAGTGCCCTTTATTGTACTTGCTTATGTATGTATGTATGTATGTATGTATGTATGTGTGTATGTGTGTATGTATGTAATCTCTATATCCAACATGGAACTTAAAGTCATGACCCCAAGATCAAGATCATTCTCTTCTGATTGAGCTAACAGGCACCCCTCATTGTGCTTTTTGATTTGCATTTCCCTATAGGCTAATGATGTTGAGCATCTTTTTATGTGCTTGTTGACCATTTGTATATCTTTGTCATAGAAATGTTTATTCAAGTTCTTTGCCCATTTTTAAATTGGGTTGTTTGTTGTTGAGATGTAAGAGTTCTATATTTATTCTGGATACTAGGATATCTAGATATCTGATATCTGACATCTAGAATCTGATATCTTATCAGATATGATTTACAGGTATTTTCTCCCATTTGGTAAGTTGTCTTTCACTTTTTTTTTCTTTTTTTAAGATTTTATCTTTGGGTTGCCTGGGTGACTCAGTTGGTTGGGCATCCAACTGTTGATTTTGGCTCAGGTCATGATCTCATGGTCGTGAGGGCTGTGACTGAGCCAGCCAGGTGCCCCTGTCTTTTACTTTCTTGCTGGTGACCTTTGCACGAAAGTTTAATTTTGATGGAGTATAATTTACCTTTTTTGTTGTTGTTGTTGTTGCTTGTGATTTTGGTCACATCTGAGAAACTATTGCCATAGCCAAGATCCCCATGAAGATTTACCCCTATGTTTTCGTCTAGGAGTTTTATGGTTTTAGACCTTATGTTTAGGTGTGATCTATTTTGAGCTATTTTTTGTATATGGTGTGAGGTAAGGGTCTAACTTTATTCTTTTGCATGTGGCTATCCAGTTCTAGCTATGCTTTTTCTTAATTCCTGAGACTGGTCCATTTAAGTGAGCCTAACCCATTTATTTATTTTTAAAAAATTTTTAATGTTTTATTTATTTTTTAGAGAGAGGAGAGAGAGAAAGAACAAGTGAGCAAGCAGGTGAATAAGCAGAGAGAGAGGGAGACACAGAATCCGAAGCAGGCTCCAGGCTCTGAGCTGTCAGCACAGAGCCCGACGCGGGGCTCGAACTCACAAACTGCAAGATCATGACCTGAGCAGAAGTCGGACACTTAACTGACTGAGCCACCCAGGTGCCCCAGAGCCTAACCAGAGCCTCACTCTTTTGGGGTATGGGTGTGAACTTCTTTGGGCCAGTTATTTTCAGTCTTCAGGGCTAATGGCATTACCTGGAAGGCTTGTTAAAGCAAGGATGGGTGGGCCTGACACCCAGAATTTCTGATTGAGTAGGGCCTGGAGTCTGCATTTCCAACAAGTTCCCAGGTGATGATGAAAGTGATGCTGCTGGTCTGGAGACCACACTTTGAGGATCAGAACCACTGCTTTAGGCAAAATAGAGTAAAAAAGTAATAAGTATCAGGGTTTTATTTTGCTTAGGTTTGTATTCCTAACATACTTTATGGAACATAGTAGATACTCAAATGTTGTTAATGTGTTTAATTTTGAGAGAGAAAGAGAGAGAGCAGAGTGCGTTTGCGCTGAGCAGGGGAGGGGCAGAGAGAGAGGGAGACACAGAATCCAAAGCAGGCTCCAGGCTCTGAGCTGTCAGTGTGAAGCCTGCTTGGGATTCTCTCTCTCTCTCTCTCTCTCTCTCTTCTCTCTCTCTCTCTCTCTCTCTCTTTCTCTCTCTCTCATTTCGGGCTGGAACCCATGAACTGTGAGATTATGACCTGAGCTGAAGTCTGAAGCTTAAATGACTAAGCAACCCAGGGACCCTGCTTTAGATTTTAAAGGAGTAAAATGTTATATTTAGGGAGTAAAATGTTACAGTTACTTTTAGCATCTGTTCCCTCCCCACTATCATTCCTGAAAGAAACCACTGTTAAAGGTGGTGTGTATTTAAATGCTGCATTAATAAGGAAGAAAAACAATCCATTACTAAAGATATTTATAAGTAAGATGAAGCAGTATTTGTTTTTAACTTTTATATAAATTATGATTACTGTATAAATCTTTTTGCCCTTACTTTTTTAATTTAACATTGGTTTTTGTTTTGTTTTAGTTTATTTTTGAGAGAGAGAGAGAGTAGGGGAGAGGCAGAGAGAGAGAGAAGGAGAGAGAGAATCCCAAGCAGGCTCCACACTGTCTGCACAGAGCCTGACATGGGGCTTGATCTCATGAAATGTGAGTTCTTGACCTGAGCCTAAATCAACATTTGGATGCGTAACCAACTAAGCTACCCAGACCCTGGTCAATATTTTTTTGAGAATTATCTATGTCATGGATCAGGAGACTTTTTCGGTAAAGGGGCAGATAATAAATATTTTAGGCTTTGTCATACTTTTTCTTAACTACTCATTTCTGTTGTAGCATGATAGCATACCTATGATAATATGTAAATGAGTGAATGTGGCTATGTTCTAATAAAACTTTATGTATAGACATTGAAATTGGAATTTCATGTAACTTTTATATTTTTCATATTGAGAATATTTCATGAAATAATGTTCTTTTGATTTGTGTTCCAGCCATTTACAAAATGTAAAAACTACTTTTAGCTTTCTGACTGGACATAACAGGCTATGGTTAGGATTTGGCCTGCCAGCTGAAGTTTGCCAACCTTGATCTATGTTAATACATTTAAATCAGTTTCATTAATTTTTTTTACAGTTTATTTATTTATTTTGAGAGAGAGAGAGAGAGAGAGAGAGAGAGAGAGAGAGAGAGAGAGAACAAGCAGGGGAGGGGCAGAGAGAGAGGGAGAGAGAGAATCCCAAACAGACTCTGTGCTGTCAGCATGGAGACTGATGTGGGGCTCGATCTCATGAACTGTGAGATCATGACCTGAGCTGAAATCAAGAGTAAGACACTTGGGGCACGGGTGGCTCGGTTGGTTGGGCGTCCAGCTTCAGCTCGGGTCATGATCTCACTGCTCGTGGGTTCGAGCCCCGTGTTGGGCTCTGTGCTGACAGCTCGGAGCCTGGAACCTGCTTCAGATTCTGTGTCTCCCCCTCTCTCTGCCCCTCCCATGCTTGTGCTCTGACTCTCTCTGTCTCTCAATAATGAATAAATGTTAAAAAAAAAAAAAAAAAAAAAAGAGTAAGACACTTAACTGACTGAGCCACCTAGGCGCTCCAAATCAGTTTCATTAATTTTTAAAGGCTATATAGCATTCCTTTGAGTAAATGACAATTTATCCATTGTTATAATAATGGACCCTTAAGTTATTTCCATTTTCCCTATTATAGTGCTGCAGTAAATATCCTTGTACTTATCTCCTTGTGCCCATGTACAGGAATTTCTCTTGCTGGATATTATTGCCAAATTGTTTTCTACAGTGATTGTACCAATTTTTACTTTGATCAGTGATGTTTCTCTATGTCTGTGCCAACTCTTGGTTTTATCAGGTTATTACTTCTGGTAATTTGTTAGGTTTGGATGACTTGTCAGTGTTTTAAATATATTTCCCTAATTGCTAGTGAATTTTATTTATTATTTGGATTTATTGTCTTGTGACTTTCTTATCCATATACTTTCTTGTTTTTCTTATACACTCTTTCGTTTTATTTTTCTTATTGGTATGAGTTCTTTATTAATGTAATTTAAATATAATAGGAGAAAAAACAATTTGGACTAGGTGTGAATTCTCTCAGTAGCTTAGTAGATTTGAATATGAAATGAAGATAAGAATGTCTGCTTTGGGGGCACCTGGATGGCTCAGTCGATTAAGCATCTGGCTCTTGGTTTTGGCTCAGGTCATGATCTCATGGTTTGTGAGTTTGAGCCTGACATTGTGCTCTGTACCAACAGTGTGGAGCCTACTTGGGATTCTCTCCCTCTCCCTCTCCCCCTTCTGTTCTCTCTCTCTCTCTCTCTCTCTCTCTCTCTCTCTCTCTCTCTGAAAATAAATAAATAAACTTTAAAAAGTTTAAAAAAAAAGAATGTCTGTTTTGCAGTGTTGTTTTTGTTGTCAAATCAAGATTTAGAATTTCTCATTGGTACTGGATCTCACTAAATGTTTCTGTGTTTATTATTGTGCTTGTTTTTTGTCACTGCTCTAACTTTATGTGTGGCAAAATATTCCCTTACTTTTGCAGCAGGCCACTTGTTTTGTGATTTTTTTTTCCTTTCCTCTTTTTCTTTTTTAGCCTTTTTATTGTAAAATATAAGAAGCACAGAAAAGCAGTCAAGACAAATGTATAACTTAATGAATTATAAGATGAACACCCTTACAAACTATTACCCAGATCAAGAAAAACAGTTTTGCCACCCATTCTATAAATGTGTCCCATCTCAATCACAGCCCCACCTTCCCTTCAAAAGTAATAACTGTCCTGACTTAAAAAGTAATAATTTGCTTTCATTTCCTTGTAAGTTTGCATCTAAAACATTACATTTTAGTCCTGCCCCTTTAAAAACACGAGATAGGGGTGCCTGGGTGGCTTAGTCCCTTGGGCATTGGACTTTTGATTTTGGCTCAGGTCATGATCTCACAGGTTTAGGAGTTCGAGCTCCACTTTCAGCAGAGAGCCTGTTTGGGACTCTCTCCCTCTCTCTGCCCCTCCCTTGCTTGTGTTCTCCCTCTCTCTCAAAATGAATAAAATAAAAACACTAGATATGTTTATTTTTTTAAAGTTTATCCATTTTGAGAGAGAGTGTGTATGTGCATGCACCTGCACACCCGTGTGAGCCCAAACGGGGGAGGGTCACAGAGAGAGCGACAGAGAATCCCAAGCAGGCTACCTACTGTCAGCGCGGAGCTGGGTGCGTGGGCTCTATCCCAGGAACAGTAAGATCATGACCTGACCCGAAATCAAGAGTCAGATGCTTAACTGAGCCACCCAGGTGCCCCAACACAAGATATGTCTTAAATCTTTTATAATCTGTAGGTTTCCCTTCCATGTCTTCCTTTTCCTTAAAATTTATAGGTAGAAATATCTGGGGCATTTGACCTGTAGGTTTCTTACTATATAACCATGACGCATTTCAGAATGTTTCCGTATCCTTTGTATTTCCTGCAAATTACAGCTGGATACAGAAGCTTCATCCAGCCTCAGGTTTAATTCCTTTGGCAAAATTGTAGATGGTTGTGTGGTCTTTCAACAGTAGGTGTGTAATCTCTGCTGCTTACTCTTTGATTTTAGCAGTTTTGATGCTCAGTGCCAAGATTCAGTAATTGGGAGTTGCAAAATGGTGATACAATTCTATCATTTTGTTTTCAATTATTAACTGGAATAACATTTTAAGGAGATGCTTCCCCTCATCTACTATTTAGTTCCCAGTGGTATAGTACATGTAAGAAAGGCTTCTTTCAAGTTTGCCTGATTTTTAAGGTAATTAGTTCCCTGTCATCTTATTATTCATGTGGTTAGGCATTTAAACCTTTTTTTTTTTTAAGTTTATTTATTTATTTTTGAGAGAGACTGAGAGCTCAAGTGGGGAAGGGGCAGAGAAAGGGGCACAGAGGATCTGAAGCAGGCTTTCTGAGCCCAAGTCAGAGGCTTAACTGACTGAGCCACCCCGGTCAGGCATTTAAATGTACAGCATCTGATGGTTTTCTTGTACTAATTGAATCTCAGATTGTCCTCTTGTCTAGAAACAATTGGTTTCTTAGTCTTTTGGACCTGATCCTAATAGTTTTGATAGTTTTTTTGCAATCTCATGGGTCAAACTGTTCTGGGCTCATTTTCCACCTTAGACCTGGAATTAGCTGTTTTTCTAAGAACTCTTGGTTTCTTTTAATGGGAAATGGTATTTTAGAACAACTGCAAACTATATCTTAAGGATACTCTTTGCTATTATGTTGGTCATTGTTTCTAAACTTGTCAGTGGAGAGTTAAATACATAAACTACTTGTCAATTAACAGTGTATTTGCAAAGGACTACTCAGATTTTTTAAAAAACTTAATCTCCTGTATATTACATCAGTATTTTCTCTATTTCCTACCTTGAATCATATTCCCAAAGACTCACGGTGTGAAAGAATTAAGTATTGGAGAATGTTATCAAAAAGACATGACTGCGGATGGACCTGGGCTCTGGGAGGCTCCTCACCCTTCCCCTGTCCTTGGAAATAGGTTCCACTTGCCTTTCCTGCTCCCAGAGGCTTCTTCAAGGACATAGCCTTGAGATAGTGATGTAGTATTGAAAACACCTGCATGGTATACAGGACTGCACCTAGTTAAGGCCTCTTTATAAACCAAGATCTGGTGGGCAGGTGTGGAGATCTATTTGTCTTGCTGCCGCCCAAGGCAAGTCTTGTTATGTAAGTTCCCTTTGGTTATTAATACTGCCACCTACCAACTTGGAGTGGCCTGCCTCTTTTTTTTTTGTCTCTCCCTACCCCTGAAACAGGCCATTTTCAGATTACAGCCGGGAAGCTTCTGAGAGTGTTTTGAACCAACAATTAGAATATCCAGTAATTATGCATTTGCTTTGTCCTACGTAAATATATGTCTCTAAAGGCAATTCTAATGTACTACCATCAATGATTAATGAGAACTGTTAAATTTTTTTTGTATATGCTGTCTCCACCTTCCCCTTCCATCTTGTGGTTGAAAATGTGTATCTACATTTTCAAATTATATAGCCATTATATACTGTACTCTCCCTTTGAATGTACATTTATTCATTTTACAAGTTACTGCATATTTAATGCTAATCACATGCTGATATTGCTCTAATTATTTTGATTGTGTAAATCTTGTTTTCTGGTAGATTCCTTAGGAAGGGCCTCTTGGAACAATACTCTCTGAATTATTTTTATATTGGTGACAGTTTTCCTGTGCCCTTTACCTTGAAGGTTAGTTATCCTGGATATAAAATCCTTGGCTCACATTGTCTTTCCTTGAGTATCATATATGCAACCCTGTTTTTCTTTCATGCATTGTTTTTCTGATTTTCTTTCATTTGTACATTTGAACATATTTAAGAAAGGGATTTAAAGTTTACTACTAGGTCTAATGCTGGGTTTCCTCAGACATGGTTTCTGTTATTTTGATTCTTTGAATGGTCCATACTTTCTCATTTCTTTGTAGGTCTTGTGATTTTTTTGTTGTTGTTCAAAAATGGACATTTGAATATTGGTAACTCTGGAAATCACTTCCCCTTTCTCCAGAGTTTGTTGTTTTAGGTTGTTGAAGGCTGTAGTTGTCCATTTTTCTAGTGAGTTTTCCCAGCATTTATTTTTTGTTTATTTATTTTTGCAGAAATTATATTCCTTGGTCTGTGTATACTGTGGTACTGTACTGTGGTACTGAAGTCTCTGTTCCCTTAGCTTGTGTTTAGATAGAGATTTCCTTGATCACCAGAATCTAAATAAACAAACCTATCTCCTATAGGGTCTTTGCAAACCACTATATGGACTTTTTGCTTAGCTAGACTTATAGTGAGCATAGGGATCAGCCTGAAATGAAAGCTTAGAGTCTTTTCAGGTCTTTCTTGAGCATGCATTTTGCGTTGCACTTTCTATTATTATTATTATTTTTAAGTGTATTTATTTAAGTAATCTCTACAGTCAATGTGGGGCTTGAGTTTACAACCCTGAAATGAAAAGTCCTAAGCTCTTCTGACTGAATGAGCCAGGTGCCCCTACCTTGGACTTTCTAAATTACCCTATTTTGATTGCACAAATTTTCCAGAGAAACTCTCCCTTTTTCCTCCCAGGCTTTAGGCAGTCTGTTTTATGTCTCACCTTTAATCTTTTGGTCCACGTGGCTCTGGGTGGTTGGATCACCTTACAGTGTTTTTGAGCAAAGCCTCCTGCTTTTCTGCCTTGAGCAGATTCTGAGTTAGGTGAAATAAAGGAGTGCCTTGTGTCAGTCTTTTTGGCAGCCCCCAGACAAGTGAGAACAGCTATAAACAATAATTTGCAAACAAGATTTGTTCTCCTTCTAGAATCAGGGACCAAGGTCCCGCACTAGGACCACCAGCTGATGTCTTCACACTGCTTTAACATCAAGAAGTGGGTGGGCAGGGGCACATAAAAGTGCCACAAAGCATTCCTACCATTTTTAAGTTTACTTGTTGATTCAGCATTTTCTTGACTGTAAACCTTTGACTATTTTCCAGAATTCTGACAAAGGTGGTTCTGATAGTTTCTGCTTGTTTTCCAGTTGTTTCTCTGGGGAGATGTTAGCTTGCAACTGTGGGGTTTTGTTTTGCTTTGTTTTATTTTAGAGAGAGAGAGAGAGCACGTGCATGAGTGGGGGAGAGGGAGAGAGAGAATACCAAATAGGTTGCATGTGCAGTGTGGAGCCTGATGAGGGACTTGATCCAACGACTCTGGGATCATGACCAGAGCTGAAATCAGTTAGACACTCAACTGACTGAGGCACCCAGGCGCCCCCCACCTTTTTTTTTGTGCTGACATTACTTCTCATTTGATTTTAATTTTTGTTTCCCTAATGATAAATCATATTGATGATGGTTTTGTATATTCTTTTGCCGTACTTGCCTCTTGTTTGTTGAAGTGTCTGTTCAGTCTTTTTTTCATTTTTAATTGGCTTGTGTGTTATTGAATTGTGTAAGACCTTTCTATATAGTGAATGCCAGTCCTTTCTAACATGTGTTTTGCAAATGATTTTTCCTTGTGTGTGATTTGTTTTCATTTTTTTAAACAGTAGCTTTTGAAGAGGAGTAGTTTTTAAATTTGGTGAAGTCCAATGTATAAATTTGTTCTTTTTAAACTTGTGTTTTGTATCTTATCTAAGAACCCTAAAACTTACAAAAATTTACTCTTAAGTTTTATTGTTTTAGGTTTTACAGTTTGATTCATGATCCATTTAGAGTTAATTTATGTCTGTGTTTGATATGCTTGGGGTATGGGTCAAAGTTCATTATAGATAGATAGATAATCAAGCAAAGGTTTTTTGATAGGGATTAAGAGGATGGACTTTGATTAGTGTGGCACCTGGATTTGACTCTTGTTGGGTAGATCAGGAAGAATCTGCCACAAGGTATAGAATTCTCTTTACCTACTGGATTACCAGTCATTTGGGATAAGACAACTCCCAATGAGAGTTAATCCAGGTTTTTAGTCTGGTACAAATGTTTTTAGTTGTGTAGACTTCAGTTTTACAGCTGTGAATCCTTTCCTTTGAATCCTATCCTAATAGCATAGTACAGTGTAAGCACAACACTAGCGTTGTGGGTAAAGTTAGTGTGAGATTTGCTTTGGTATTGTGGAGGAGGGAGATGGTTTTGAGCCAAAAGAGAGAAGTCTCTGTGAGGGCTCCCAGGGCAACAGGCAAAATGGGCACAACTCAGTACTCATAATTAAAAAAGAAAGCAAGAAGCTCCTAGAGTTGGGAAGAAAATGTAGAGATTGTGTAGTCAAGCAATTTTCAGCCCTTTTTTTTTTTTTTTTTGACAGTTGAACTTTACCTGGCATATGTTAGATATGTTATTGTTATAATGTTACATAAATAAATATAGGTTATGTGTAATTTCTGGGATGCTTGCTATAATTCTGCCTTTTAAAGTTTTCACTGAAGAATGTTGTATTGACAGGTGAATTGACTTTATTGTAGAGTTTACCAAGAACCTGCTTTCATTTAATTAAAGTGGTTGCAAACCTAAGTACTTTATTTGAATTTTAAGTAATTTGTGATACAGTCCTCACAACTGATTGGTATATTTGTGTGTTGGTGGGATCATGTTGAAAGTTTTTGACCTAGTCTGGTGGTTCTCAAACTTTCATGTGCTTCAGAATCACCTGGAGGGCTTGCTAAAACATGGATTGCTGGTCCCCTCTGTCAGAATTTCTGATTTTGTAGGTCTGAGGTGAAGCCTGAGATTTTGCATTTTTTAGCAAGGTCACAGGTCATGCTGGTGCTGTTGGTATGGGGGACCACATTTTGAGAATTACTGTTTTAGGTCAGCTTTCACCTTTTTCAGTATTTCTGGTGACACAGTCCATTCCTTTTTAAGGTGGCCTGTTGACTGTTAGACAGCTCTTCCTTCTTCTTCTTCTTTTTTTTTTTTAAAGTTTATTTATTTTGAGAGAGAGAGAATTTGAGAGCGGGAAAGAGTCAAAGAGAGAGAGAGGGAGAGAGAGAGAATCCCAAGCGGGCTCTGTGCCGTCAGCTCAGTGCCTGATGCAGGGCTTGAACTCACAAACTGTGAGATCATGACCTTAATTTCATCCATTAGTTCTAATTCTGTCCTCAGAAGTTAGAAATTTCCTGTAATGTAAGAAATAGCACTCATGTAGTTAGAGAGTTACTCATGTCTCCTTTGTTTTCTTTCTTTCAGGTTAAATGTTTATAGTTCCCCTAATAGTTATTGGAAAAGTACTATGATCTGTAGTTAATGCTGATATTTACTATTGTCAGAGCAGTGTTTTATTTGTAAATTGTTTCTCCTTCTGTATTCCCTGTCTTGATAAGCATACTACCCAAGCCAGAAGCCTCTAAGTCTTCCTAGACTCTTTCCCCTCCTTAACTCCCTAATTTGCTTAAGAATCATTTGATTGTAAAAACTATAGAAACCAATTTAATCTAGTTTGAGCCGAAAGGAAGAGTTTAAAGGGTATAATGGATCCCATAGAACCTGAAAACATGTAGCTTGGATGGATCTCATAAGTGACTAGAATGGAAACTAGAGAACTATATGAAGTTATTATGGAAATTAGTAAGGAAGTTCTACCTCCTATATACTTTTTCTTTCTCTGTTGGATTATATGTGATTTTGTATTATTTGCTTCATTCTATCCTGTCCCTTAATGACTTCTTGGGTAAATTTAGTTTTAAAAAGTCCAGGCTAGTTGATTCCATTCATATAAAGATTTCCTATTTATTAATTTTTTAAAAAAAGTTTGTTTATTTTTGAGAGAGAGTATGAGCAGGGGAGGGGCAAAATTAGAGTGAGAGGGAGAGCAGGAATCCTAACCAGGCTCCATATTGTCAGCACAGAGCCTGAGTGAGGCAGGGCTTGATCCTACGAACCTTGAGATCATGACCTCAGCTGAAATTCAGAGTCAGATGATTAAACGACTGAGTCACCCAGGTGCCCCAAGTTTTTCACTTTATATAATCTATTCTGTTGGAAGCCTGGGTAGTGCTTGGAAGGGAACACAGCGGGCTTTTTGGGGTGCTTGGTTATGTCTTTTTTTTTTTTTTAAATATATATCTTGATGCTGGTTACATAGGTATGTTTAATTTGTGAAAATTCATTGAGTTATATGCTTGGATATGTGTACTTTTCTGAAATGACTAATATACTTCAGTAAAAAAAAAAAAGGCATACTAATTTAAAAGTTAAATTTCAGGGGCTCCTGGCTTGCTCAATTGGTGGAAATGCGACTCTTGATCTCAGGGTTCTGAGTTTGAGCCCTACATTGGGTGTAGAGATTACTTAAAAATAAAATTGTTTAAAAATTAAATTTCTTATCCAATTTAATTTATATTTGCTTCCCTTTGCAAAGTTTTGACAGGTGAGTCTTGGAATAAGAAGGGATGTGATATACTTTTATTTATTTTTTTCTGTTTTCTGGCTTTTTTTTTTCCTATGGTATATTATGATAGGGAATAGGGAGGTTGAAAAGGCTAGGACTTGCTCTTAATTGGTGCTGCTCTAGTCCTGTATTCGTTGTTGTTCCTTTTCTGGCTAAGACTAATTGCTCATCCATACAGTGTAGCAGGCATCCCAGTGCTGGCTTCCTGATGTAGTTGGTTTGTAAGTTATTTTGGGGATGAGTCCTTTCCCTCTCCCTATTGTCTTCATTTAGGATATTACTTCAGCTTGATATCTTCCAATGCTTCCTTACTCCACCTAAAGCTGCATGCTGGGGTATTGCCTCCGTGAGTGGCCGGCCTTTTTTGGTTGGTTATCAGCCTTAGTGCCCAAACCCTGCTTCCTTCCATGCTTTCTCCTTGATGCATAGGTAGTATTTCATCCTTAACACACCCGATGGTGGGAATATACAGTGCTATCTTGCTGTGTTCTCTTTTTGTATTAGCTACTGCTTCCAGTTTCCCTTTCTCCCTGCTAACTTCTGTTATAGTTATCTTGACACACCATTTGCTTTAATGATACAGTGCCTAAATATCCCTCTTCATCATTTTATCCATTTACTACCAATTTAAAAATACTGTTTCCTTGTTTCTTTATTTTATTTTTATTTAACTTACTCTTATTTTTATTTTTATTTAACCGTTATTTTTATTTAACTTTTTTTATTTTGGGGCATTTGTAAATTATATTCTGGATAGGCACCACCAACCAGTATTATGTTTGTGAACATGTTTGTGAACCCACCAATCACAGTGTATGACCTTATAGGTTTTTATTTTTTTTAAATCTGAAGAAGGTTGGCATTTTCCCATTCTCCCCCACTGTGGCTTTTACTAGTTGTTTGAGTCTTATTCTTCAAATGGCAGGTAACATAGATTGTAGTTATTTCTTATGTTTCTCATTTTGTCTTTGCCCTGTCCATATCACTTTGATGTGCTAATTACCTGTATTTGTTTTAGTTTCTTTCATTGAAATGTGAAAGATATGTCTCATTTGCCTTATTTTTTTAAAAATAGTTTCTCTTTCAATGCTGCCAATGAGGTGCATGTTTGCTTCAAAATGTCTGAATCTTGAAGAGAGTTGACATTGCTTACTGAGTGAAGAGGAACAGGCATTGGGATGGAGCAGGATGAGCTGGATTAAAATAAAGACAAATGGGAGGAGGCTCTGTCAATGTTTCATATTATCTGTATTTTCTCCGTGGTACTTTAAAAATTTTTCAAAAAATGTGTGTGTGTGAGCTGGAGAGGGGGCAGAGGGAGAGAGAGAGAGAATCCCAAGCAAGCTCCATGCCCAGTGTGGAGCCTCACGTGGCACTCTATTCCATGACCCTGCGATCATGCCCTGAGCCAAAATCAAGAGTTGGATGGTCAACTGACTGACCACCCAGGCACCCCTCTCCATAGTACTATTATGCTTTTTCATTGAAACATATATTCAGCTCCTATTTGACCTATAAAGAAATCTCTATATCTTATTTTAGCATTAATTGAATGGTAGAGGCATTTCTAACCTTGTATATCAGGTAAAGGAAGGTCTGCTTTTTATGTTTTTTTTAAAAACTAAAATATGCTTTTCTTTACTGGATATATAGGAAGAGTGAATAGAAGGAGGAAAATAAATAAACATAACTAGACATGTACTCATTATGAATACATCCTGTCAAAATGTCTTAACGTGTCATCTTGTGAGCCTTCCCCCCGTTTTTTCTTTGGCATTTTATTATTTATTTATTTATTTATTTTTATTTATTTTATTTTTTAAAGTTTATTTACTTAGAGTGAGTAGGGGAGGGGCAGAGAGAGAGGGAAAGAGGGAGAATCCCAAGCAGGCTCCACCTCACCAGCGCAGAGCCTGATGCGGGGCTTGAACCCAGAAACAGTGGGATCATGACCTGAGCCAAAGTCAAGAGTTGGACGCTTAACCGACTGAGCCACCTAAGCGTCCCTTCTTTTGCATTTATAATCAGTGTCCTGTAGCCTTCATAGCATACCCAAACAGCTTTTACTAAGAAATATGTTTTTGGCTTTAGCTATTGATCAGGAAGTATAAAATGCTGGCACTATTTAACTGTAATGAATGTTTAATATAAAGTCCTTATACTTTCAGAAAAGACCTTAAAGACTTTATATTTTACCTTTTTTTTCTTTGAAGGATGTGATAACTGGACTTAGTCCCCTGCTTTTCAGGAAGCTCAGTAATCCTGACCTGTTTTCATCCACTGGAAAAGCTAAACTTCAACGACAACTTAGTCAGGATGACTGTAAGTTGCGGAGAGGAAGCCTGGCCAGTTCTCTGTCAGGTGAGTAGCTAATTTTTTTTTTTTTTTTAAGCTTTTATTTATTTATTTTGAGAGAGAGAGAGAGAGGGAGAATCCCAAGCAGGCTCTGCATCACTGGTGCAGAGCTCCATGTGGGTCTCAAACTCACGAAGTGTGAGATCATGACTTGAGTCATGTGCTTAACCAACTGAACCTTCCAGGAGCCTCTCTAAATTTGTTTTTTAAGAAATATGGGACTGCGTTGTCAATATTTAAGGGTATATCAGTTGACTTGTCATCTTCTCTGGTGGTAGTTTTGTATAAAACACTTAAGGGTAAGGCTATCTTCCTCTCTTTACTAGTTCCTGGTGGTGTCTGAATGGTAGCCTCCTGGGCCTGTTAGTTATCTCCTAGTTGACCACTGTCACTGGTTATTCTCTTTGAATTTGACTTCTGCTTTCTGCTCACTTCTGTAGACTTTACATCCTTTGCTTCTTCTGATTTTCTTTCTTTCTTTCTTTTTTTAAGTTTACTTATTTTGAGAGAGAGAATGGGGAAGGGGCAATGAGAGAGGGAGAGAGAAAATCCCAAGCAGGCTCTGCACTGCCAGTGCAGAGCCCGATGTGGGGCTTGAACTCATGAACTGCTGTATCATGACCTGAGCCAAAACCAAGAGTCAGATGTTTATCTGACTGAGCCACCCAGGCACTCCTTTTGATTTTCTGCCCCCACCCCCATTTTCAAAATCCTTTCCAAAGCTGGTAGTGCCTCCCCACCTTCCCCATTGAAAAGTCTTTAAAAAAATTCAAGAGAAAGAAATGATATAAGGAAGTTATAGTCCAAATGGGAAACCATTAAAATGTGACATAATTTTCAGAAATCAATAGAATATTAAAAGAGAATCTGTTTGGCCTCAGCTAAAAATATTAGATTAATAGAGAAGAAACCCCACCATACTTCTTGGTAAATGGTTTTAAATTTCTTTTTATTTTTGTCCCATTTCAGGGCTATTTTCTTGGCTTTATCTTTGCACTTTTTTGTTGGAATTGTTATTTTGCCAGGCATGTATTTAATCACATAAAGCCATTTTTTTGGTTCTTTTCATAGCAGAATGCTATGAATATAAGGATGTGTTACCTTCTCAATTTTGTATGAGTAAATAGAATTTTGAGTTTTGTATCAAAATTTTTTTTTCAAGTTTTGTTTCTGAATCAACTCTTTCTCTTGAGCACCTAACAACCAGAATCCATCACTCTGCTCTGAGATCCCATATCCCTTCTATCCTGTGAGGTGATTGTCTGGCTGCTGGGTGGTACAATATGGGAATGTGGTTGTGTTTGCCTATAGATTTTCAGTTAATCTGAGTGCAGCTTTATGTCTTAACTTTATATCTTCTTTGATGTCTTGTATCTCTGAATACTGAACTTATCTGAGATTTTGCAGGGTAGCCTCATACGTCATTTAACTGCAATTTCCTCTATGCTTATCATACCTTGTGTCTTTCTTTGCCCAGTTCCATTGGTTATGATTCACCTATCTGCTTTAGATTTTCCCCAAATTTTATTCATTTCCTCAGTCAATCCCCCTCCCTCATTATAGCCTTTGTTTGTTTGTATATTTTACTTCTTTATTTTCATTTACTGTCCTTGGTGACCAAAGATAAAAGTATGTCCTCAGTCAGCCATCTTTAACTGGGATTATTTTACGCATTAGCCTTTTGAATCCTTGTAAGAATAATTATAATTTTTAAGTTTTCTTTTCTTCTGAGTTCTTTCTTTACTAAAAGGCCAGTTGCTCCATTTGTTCATATTGTTCCTTCTTACGTTGTTTGTTTTCCTCAAATTCTTGGCAAACCTTGGTATGCTTCAAGCCCAGACTTGTATATATCCAAATGGGTTTCTTTTGCAGATGTATAAGCCTTTCCCCAGTAAGCCCTTATTTTGAAGGGAGATAGGGCTATGATACTAGCCTTTGTATATGTGGATAGGGTAAGTCAATGATCTCTTTCCTTTAGAATATATAGATGAGGAGTAGGCAGGTCATCTGGAAACATGGCAACATTTGCAGAAGGAAGGAAAGAAGGCAGGCAGTCTCTACTCTGGCCTTATGGAAGTTTTGAGTAGAGAACCATTCTTACTTTTTGTAGAGAGTTTTATGGAAAGGCTTTTTGGTAAAGCATACATTTGAGAACAGACCTGAAAGATAACTAGATTTTTAAAAAACATTGCATGTTTCTGATTAAAAATGTAAATATACCATAGGGTACCTGGGTGGCTCAGTTGGTTGAGTCTCCAATTCTTGATTTCAGCTTAGGTCATGATCTCATGGTTTGTGGGATTGAGCCCTGTGTTGGTCTCTGTGCTGAGTATGGAGCCTGTTTGGGCTTCTCTTTTTCTCTCCCTCTGCCCTTCCTCAGTTCATACACACACACACACACACACACACACACACACACACACACACACACATACACACACTCTCTCTCTCTCTCTCTCTCTCTCTCTCAAAATAAAATAAATCTTAAAAAAAAAGTAGATATACCAGTAATAAAAAATTTGAGTTCAAAGACCTGCATTATTATCAAAGTGAAAAGTTCTTCTTAGTCTTCTGTCTCCCTCTCTCCAACTATTTATATATGCTCCATTATATTTAAATATATATCTAAAAATTTATGTAAATATACATAAACTTTTTCATTTTAAAAATCAAAATTGGAATCGTATGCCACATATTTCCTTTCTGCTTTTTATACTCAACAGGAAATGTTGAACATTTTTCTCTTGACTGCATGTTGAGGTGCCTCATTATTATTTAAAAAAATTTTTTTTAATGTTTATTTATTTTTGAGAGAGACCGAGCGTAAGCAGGGTAGGGGCAGAGAGAGAGGGAGACATGGAATGTGAAGCAGGTTCCAGGCTCTGAGCTGTCAGCACAAAGCCTGACACGGGGACTTGAACTCACGAACCGCAAGATCATGACCTGAGCTGAAGTTGGACACTAAGCTGACTGAGCCACCCAGGCGCCCCAAGGTGCCTCATTTAATGGGTTTAGTATTTCATTATGTGGAGATATTATAATTTCTTTAAACTATAATGAACGTTTATCTTATTTCCAGTTTTATCCTGGTGAGCATTGCTAAGGTGAGCATTCTGGACTGTTATTTTTTTCATTTTACTGCATTCCTACAAGTGGAATGCTGGATTCAAACATTTGAGTTAAAATTTTAATAAGTTTTGCTAAATTGCCCTCCAAATAATTTGCATCATATTTTGTTGCAATAAAAGGATATGTTGTAGCAAAAACAAAACTAAAAACTCCTTTTGCTCACACCTTTATTACAGCAGGTATTTCCATGTTGAATTAGGATTTTGCTAGGAAGAGGAAGAATTTTCAAGTGAATTGGGTGATCAGGATAAAGCCAGGTGAAAATGCAGGGCATACGTGAAGTTGAGTGAGCAAATGGGTGTGGAAAAGAGTTGGAGATGAGGCCAGGAAGATAATCTGGATTTATTGAGGATCTCTTTAGGTTTTTTTTTTGTTTGTTTGTTTTTGCTTTTTTTTTATATATGAAATTTATTGACAAATTGGTTTCCATACAACACCCAGTGCTCATCCCAAAAGGTGCCCTCCTCAAGACCCATCACCCACCCTCTCCTTCCTCCCACCCCCCCATCAACCCTCAGTTCTCAGTTTTTAACAGTCTCTTATGCTTTGGCTCTCTCCCACTCTAACCTCTTTTTTTTTTTTTTTCCTTCCCCTCCCCCATGGGTTCCTGTTAAGTTTCTCAGGATCCACATAAGAGTGAAACCATATGGTATCTGTCTTTCTCTGTATGGCTTATTTCACTTAGCATCACACTCTCCAGTTCCATCCACGTTGCTACAAAGGGCCATATTTCATTCTTTCTCACTGCCACGTAGTACTCCTTTGTGTATATAAACCACAGTTTCTTTATCCATTCATCAGTTGATGGACATTTAGGCTTTTTCCACAATTTGGCTATTGTTGAGAGTGCTGCTATAAACATTGGGGTACAAGTGGCCCTATGCATCAGTACTCCTGTATCCCTTGGATAAATTCCTAGCAGTGCTATTGCTGGGTCATAGGGTAGGTCTATTTTTAATTTTCTGAGGAACCTCCACACTGCTTTCCAGAGCGGCTGCACCAATTTGCATTCCCACCAAGAGTGCAAGAGGGTTCCCGTTTCTCCACATCCTCTCCAGCATCTATAGTCTCCTGATTTGTTCATTTTGGCCACTCTGACTGGCGTGAGGTGATACCTGAGTGTGGTTTTGATTTGTATTTCCCTGATAAGGAGCGACGCTGAACATCTGTTCATGTGCCTGTTGGCCATCTGGATGTCTTCTTTAGAGAAGTGTCTATTCATGTTTTCTGCCCATTTCTTCACTGGGTTATTTGTTTTTCGGGTGTGGAGTTTGGTGAGCTCTTTATAGATTTTGGATACTAGCCCTTTGTCCGATATGTCATTTGCGAATATCCTTTCCCATTCCGTTGGTTGCCTTTTAGTTTTGTTGGTTGTTTCCTTTGCTGTGCAGAAGCTTTTTATCTTCATAAGGTCCCAGTAATTCACTTTTGCTTTTAATTCCCTTGCCTTTGGGGATGTGTCGAGTAAGAGATTGCTACAGCTGAGGTCAGAGAGGTCTTTTCCTGCTTTCTCCTCTAAGGTTTTGATGGTTTCCTGTCTCACATTTAGGTCCTTTATCCATTTTGAGTTCATTTTTGTGAATGGTGTGAGAAAGTGGTCTAGTTTCAACCTTCTGCATGTTGCTGTCCAGTTCTCCCAGCACCATTTGTTAAAGAGGCTGTCTTTTTTCCATTGGATGTTCTTTCCTGCTTTGTCAAAGATGAGTTGGCCATACGTTTGTGGGTCTAGTTCTGAGGTTTCTATTCTATTCCATTGGTCTATGTGTCTGTTTTTGTGCCAAGTTTTTGCTTTTTTAAGTAGTCTTTATGACCAGCTCAGAGCCCAGTGTGGGGCTTGAACTCACATGACCCTGAGTTCAAGACTTGAACTGATATCAAGAGTCAGACACTTAACCAATGGAGCCATCCAGTCGCACCAAGGATCTCTTTAGTTTTTTTAAAAGTTTGGCTAATTATTTTAAACAGCAAGGAGTCATCAGAAATATTTTAAGGCGGGGAATGATATCACATTTGTTTTGGTTAAATAACTAGCAGCAATGTGAAGAACATTATGAAGGAAGAGGTTGAAATGGGACTTGCACTTGAATTGGAAAGTCATTGCAATTCTAGATACTCAGTCTTTGTAAGTGACTTTCTTGTATTCTTTCATTGGGATTAAGGCAGTCAGTCATCCTGGACTGAACACATGGAGTCTAGACAGAGCATTATAGATCCAGTGTTTGTCTTCTGGAAACCGAGGGGCCAAACTTGTCTAGGAGAAGCTGCCTGCTTCACTCATGTTGCATTGAGTTGGTGAGAAACTAAGTAGCATGGAAGAGACTGGAAAACTCCTAGCTTGCTAGGTTGGATGTCTGGGTTGGGGGCTGGCATGGTGGTGGATATTACAGAGAATTTTATTGTATTTTTTTAATGTTTGTTTATGTATTTTGAGAGAGAAAGAACGTGTGTGTGAGAGAGGCAGAGTGAGAATCCCGAGCAGGCTTGGCACTGTCAGCACAGAGCCTGATGTGGGGCTTGAACCCATGAACTGTGAGACATGACCTGAGCTGAATGAAGTTGGACACTTAACCGACTGAGCCACCCAGGCACCCCTGGAATCTTTTTAACAGTGTATTTATTTTTGAGAGAGAAAGAGAGAGAGAGAGAGAGAGAAGACAGGGAGAAAGGGAGAGAGAGGATCCCAAATAGGCTCCATGCTGTCAGTGCAGAGCCCGACACGGGGCTTGAACCCACGAATAATGAGATCATGACCTGAGCCGAAATCAAGAGTCAGATGCTAACCAACTGAGCCACCCAGGGACCCCAAGGCAGTTGGAATTTTTAAAGGGCTACAGATTCTAAAATGGGTATGGCAGAACTTCATTTTGTTTTGAATTGGCATACTTTTATCCACTTGATATCAGTGTGTATTTTCACTTGTTAATTAATAAATAATTACAAGTATATTTTCTGAACCTTGTGTTTGAAGGTAAGCAGCTGCTCCCCTTGTCCAGCAGTGTACACAGCAGTGTGGGACAGGTGACTTGGCAGTCTTCAGGAGAAGCATCAAACCTGGTTCGAATGAGGAACCAGTCTCTTGGACAATCTGCACCTTCTCTTACTGCCAGCTTGGTAAGTGTCAGTAAAGATGGTCCCTTGCTTTATGAACAAATTCTTGATTGTCATTTGTCATGGCCACATTTATTATTTTTCTTTCTAGGATTTAGATAGTTTAATTTTTCAAAGTGAAGTATAGAAAGTGGAATTTAATGGAATATATTCTGATTGCTCTCTTATGCTATCACTGGTACTGATCATGTAGGGAGAGTCAAGAAGATTCAATGTGATTGAATGAATGCATTTTTCTGGGAGAGAGTATTCTAGACAGGATTCTTTCTTTTTTTTTAAGTTTTTATTTTTTATATGTTTTTAAATGTTTATTTTTGAGAGAGAGACACACACACACATTGCCAGCAGGGGAGGGGCAGATAGGGAGACATAGAATCCGAAGCAGGCTCCAGGCTTTGAGCTGTCAGCACAGAGCCTGATGCAGGGTTCAAAATCACGAACCGCGAGATCATGACCTGAGCTGACGTAGGACCTTTAACCGACCTAGCCACCCAGATACCCCCTTATAAACAGGATTCTTAACCTTGTGAAGTTAGATTGCTTCTGTGTATAGCTCTTTGATATACATATTTAGCACATGAGGATAGGATAAGGTACTGGGCACTTCAGTATATCCTGGATGAAAGAATGAGCCTTTTCTTTGTCTAGGATTTGTATGATAGACGGGATCTAACAAAAGTTAAGCTGTGTAGTCTGGGCAGTTTTTTCGCCTGTGATTGCATCTTCTACTCTTTTACCTTTAGTGCCTCTGCTCTTTTACTGAAGGTACTCATTGACTTCCTGCTGAAATCACACTCTTCCCTCTTTCTAAAGGACAAAGCACACTAGTAATTTTCAGGGTACAATAACAGACACTTGTTCCCATTAAAATGTAATCTCATCTGTTCTTCGGGATTATAAATCTTGGGCACATATGGATTAGAAAGCTTTGTCCATTTGTCCATCCTGGGAAGTGAGGATAGGGGAAAAAGTCTTCTTATAGCAACAGGGAAATTAATTTTGGGGTCAGATTTCCTTTTGACCTGAAGTTTTTGACTCTTAAGCTACAGGGAGAATCGGGAATTTTCTGCTACCTAACTTTTTATTTTGAAATTTTCAAATACAACGAATACCCATATAAGCTGACTTAGGTTGACTGATTTGGTTGTACCTTTATATTTGTTTTATCTGTGTGTATTTATGTATATTTTTTCCTGAAACAATTCAAAGCAAGTTACAGACCTTATGTGCCTCACCCTTAAAAATATTTTTTGTAAGCTCAAGGATAGTCTCCTAAGTAACAATATATTATCAGATACAAGAAGTTTAACATCAGTTTAATAATAGCATCTACTATAAAGACCATATTCAAATTTTTTCACTTGTTCTCAACATGTCTATTAAAAGCCTCACGTTGTCTTCCTTTTAACATCTGGAATGTAAAAAAAATATATATATAAATCCATACACTATCATAAAGATTTTGATCCAGTGGGACTGGGGTGTTCCCAGGGATCTGTATTTTCTTTAAAGCATTACAACTCATTCTAATATGTACCCTTTTGAGAACTATTGCCACTAAAATTGAATGTTTCATTTTAAGGTATTGTGTTGCATAGGGAATTCCTGGACTGAGGTTGTTGGAGTCCTAGCCTAGCCCAACTGAAGTAGAGAGTATTCCTGAATTACTTTTTCTTTTTAAAAGCTTATTGAGATATAATTCACATATGATACAATTTATCCATTTAAACTGTACTATTCAGTGACTTTTAGTATATTCACAGATATATGCAGCTATCACTGCGGTCAAATTTAGAACATTGTCATCACTTCAGAAAGAATCCCTAGACCCTTTAGCTGTCACCTCTTTATCCTCCCTTTCCCCCAACCCTATGTAACCAGTAATCTACTTTCTGCCTCTGTACATTTGCCTATTCTGTACATTTCATATAAATTGAGTCATACAATATGTGGCCTTTTGTGACTGGCTTCTTTCAGTGAGCATGACTTTTTAAAAAATACTTATTTTTGAGAGAGAGAAGTGGGGGAGGAGCAGAGAGAAACGGAGATAGAATTGAAGCAGGCCCTGTGCTGTCATTGCAGAGCTGGATGCAGGGCTCAAACTCAGAAACTGCGAGATCATGATCTGAGCCGAAGTCAGACGCTTAACTGACTGAGCCACCCAGGCGCCCCTGGCGTGATTTTTTTTTTTTTTTAATGTTGTATTTACTTATTTTTGAGAGGGGCTGGGGTGGAGGGGCAGAGAGAGACAGAGACAGAATCCCAAGCAGGCTCCATACTGCCAGCACAGAGCCTGACGTGGGTCCTGAACTCACAAACTGTGAGATCATGACCTGAGCTGAAATTAAGAGTCCATTGCTCAACTGACTGAGCCACCCACATGTCCCTCTAGCATGACGTTTTTAAGGTCTATCTATGTTGTAGCATGTAGCAGTAGTTCATTTTTTTATCGCTGAACAATATTTCATTGTATGGATATACCACATTTTGTCAGTTGATGGATATTTGGGTTGTTTCTACCTTTTGACTGTTGTGAATAATGCTTCTGTGAACATTTGTGTAAAGATTTCCATGTGGATATGTTTTGATTTTTCTTGGGTATATACTTAGGAGTAGAATTGTTGGGTTGTATGGTAATTCTATGTTTAACATTTTAAATGAGGAATTGCCAGGCTCTTTCCCAAAGTGGCTGTACCATTTTACATTCCTATCAGCAGTATATGATGTCTTCACATCCTCATCAACATTTGCTGTTGTCTGTCTTTGGTTTTAGTCATCATAGTGGGTCTGAAGTGGTATCTTGTGGTTTTGATTGACATTTCCCTGAGGACTAATGACATTGAGTACCTTTTAATGTGATTATTGGCTATTTGCAATGTTTTTTTGAAGAAATGTCTATTCATATTCTTTGCCCATTTAAAAAGCTGATTTATTTATCTTTTGGGAGATTTGTAAAAGAACTACTTTTTTTTCTTTTAAGTTCATTTTGAGAGAGAGTATGTGTACAAAAGGGGCAGAGAGAGATAGTCAGAGAATCCCAAGTAGGCTCCATGCTGTCGGGGTGGAGCCTGGCGTGGGGTTTGATCTCACGGATGGTGAGATCATGACCTGGGCCAAAATCAAGAGTTGGACACTTAACCAACTAAGCCACCCAGGTGCCCCTGTTTCTTTCTTTCCTTTTTTTTAATTAAAAATTTTTAGAAATGCTTATTCATTTTTTGAGAGAAAGAGACAGAGTGCAAATGGGAGAGCAGCAGAGAGGGAGGGAGCCACAGAATTCAAAGCAGGCTCCAGACTCTGAGCTGTCAGCCCAGAGCCCGATGTGGGGCTCAAACCCATGAATGGAGGGATCATGACCTGAGCCAAACTCACAAACTCAGCCACTTTACCAACTGAGCCACCCAGGCATGCCACCTTTTTTTGAGGGAGAGCAGGGGAGGGGGTATAGAGGGAGTGAGGGGTGGAGAGAATATGAGAGAGAGAGAGAGAGAGAGAGAGAGAGAGAGAGAGAGAGAGAGAATATGAATGAATGAATCTTAAGCAGGCTCCATGCTCAGTGAGGAGCCTGACATGAGGATTGATCCAACAACCCTGGGATCATGACCTGAGCTGAAAATCAAGTTGGATGTTCCACCTACTGAACCACTCAGGTGCTCTGTCTTCTGTATTTCTAATATGAATCCACTGAACTATACCACCATACAACTCACTCCATCTGTTTATTCTGCCTTACTTTTAAAAAAAATTTAAAATGTTTTTATTTATTTTTGAGAGAGAGAGAGACAGAGTGCAAACAGGAGAGGGGCAGAGAGAGAAGGAGACACAGAACCTGAAGCAGGCTCTTAGGCTCCAAGCTGTCAGCATAGAGCCTGATGCGGGGCTGGAACTCGTAAATGGCGAGATAATGATCTGAGCTGAAGTCGGATGTTCAACTGACTGAGCCACCCAAACGCCCCTGTTCTGCCTCTCTATTCCCCTAAACCAGTTCTTCCTTGGTCCCTGTCTTATTAAATATCACCATTATCCACCCAGTAGTTGAAAGCCAGAGACCTGGAAGTCCTTCTTGACTCCTCTTCTGCCCTCCCTATCCAATCACCCAGAGAGCCTTAGTTCCCAACATCTCCAGGTGGTCTGCTCTTTTTCACCACAGTTGCCCATTCTAAGCCACATTTACAGTCTTTTTACTTAGGTCATTTTGGTGGCCTTATTATGTTACCACTGTAGTCAGTCTTCTTCGTTTCCAGGTCACTCTTCACTCTAAAGTCTGTTAATTCCAAAACACAAATCTGATCATGTTTATTCTTCTTTCTTTTAGATTTTTGTTTTGTTTTAGCTGAAGTATAGTTGACACACAATGTTACATTAGTTTCTTGTGTACAACATAGCCAATCAACAAGTTAGTAGGTGGGGGGTGCCTGGGGGGTCAGTCAATTAAGCATCTGACTTCGGCTCAGGTCATGATCTCACAGTTCATGAGTTCAAGCCCTGTGTCAGGCTCTGTGCTGACAACTCAGAGCCTGGAGCCTGCTTTGGATTCTCTGTGTCCCTCTTTCTTTGCTCCCCTCCCACCCCTCACATTCTGTCTGTCTCTCTCAAAAATAAATAAACATTAAAATAACTTAATTAAAAAAAAAACAAACCTCTGTATGTTATGCTGTGTTTACCAAAATTGTAGCTACCATCTGTTACCACACAATGCTATTGTAGTACCTTTAACTGTATCACCTATGCCGTACCTTCTTTCTTTCAGTTTTATCTTCCAATTTTTTCATTTTGTCAATATTTATGCAGCACCAATGTTTAGCCATTTTCTTGGTTAAAGTCTTTCAGTAGTTTCCTATTACAGTTATAATAATGTACAATAATTAGTAATTATTGAATGAATGAGTTTTCATTGAGATTAGCAAATGGGGAATGAGGAACTAGAAACAGAGACCACAGATGGAAGGATTAGGTTTGGATGGTTTTTCTTGTTGGGTTCAAGTAATTTATACTGAGGTTGGCCTAACCAGTGAACTGTACTGAATATTGGCATTTTAATAGGAGGATTGTAAATCTCAAGAATCTTTTAATTGGTAGGGTTTGATCCTCCGAATGAACTTTTGGGATTTTTTTTTTTTTTAATGTTTATTCTTAAGAGAGAGAGCAAGCAGGGGAGGGGGAGAGAGAGGGGGGCAGAGGATCTGAAGAGGACTCCGCACTGACAGCAGTGAGCCCAATGTGGGGCTCAAACCCACAAACCATGAGATCATGACCTGTGCTGAGGTCAGATGCTTAATCAACTGAGCCACCCTGGCGCCCCTGGGATTCTCTTTTTTACTTTGTTGGCCAACTTGCCTTTACAAGAATAATGCCTTATAGTGTTGAAAAAAATAAAATTCAACCTGAGTAAATTTACAGATGTAATTGACTTTATTAGTTGGTTCATGAATCAGGCAGCATCCCCTCTAGCAAGTAGAAGGGAGCTCTAAGGAGTTAAGCAAGAAAAAAGGTTTTTAAAGGCAGAGAGAGGGCATAGCAAAAAAAAAAAAAAAAAAAAAAAAAAAGGAAGAAAAAAACCCAGGAATTTATTAGCAGGGAATGCATTGTTTAGGCAAGGTTGCCCTCTTAAAGCGAGCAGAAGGGGTCTATTAGTAAATTTCTGAGTATTGACCAGGAAATTCCATGTCAACAGGTTAAAGGTTACATTCCTGGGGTTGAAACTGCAGTTAGGTATTGGTTTACCGACTAGAGGCCTTAACCTAAGTGACACCATTTTGGGCCTGTGGTTTTCTTTTTAACAATAGGAATGATCACTGCAAAGAATGACTGTTTCCATTATCATGTTTCTAATTTATATGTAGCATTATATATGACACATAGTAAGCAATGTATACTTTTTTATTAAATGAGTAAAGAACTTTTTGGGATTTCTTTGCTAATGTTACAGCTGATTGTATTAATACTTGTTTGAAGTATAATGTCTATAAAAGAAGGTTGATTTAATGTGTCAGGACCAGCCTGATATGATCAGGTCATACAGACCTCTATTCTTGTCCTTGTCTTTTTTTTAGAGAGAGTGTAGGAAGCAGGGGAGAGGGGCAGAGGGAGAGGGAGAGAATCTTAGGTAGGCTCCATGCTCAGTGTGGAGCTGGACACAGGGCTTGATCCCATGACCCTGGGATAATGACCTGACCCCAAATCAAGAGTTGGATGCTCAACTGACTGAGCTACCCAGGCACCCCTTGTCCCTGCCCTAATAATTATTTCCATCAACTTCTTTGATAAAGACCTAGAAGAGACACTTATCACATATGCTGAGGGCACATTTTCCGTGTTGAATAAGTTCAGTCACAAACAGAAATGATGGTTCAAGAAGAACTAGCAAGTGAGATTTAACAGGGACAAGAGTAAACTTTTTTTTTTTTTTTTTGAGAGTGAGAGCAAGACAGAGAGCAGGGGAGGGGCAGAGAGCGGGAGACAGAGGTTCCAAAGCAGGCTGCACACTGGCTGACAGCAGAGACCCTGATGTGGGGCTTGAACTCATGAACTGCGAGATCATGACATGACCCAAAGTCAGATGCTTAACCAACTGAGCCATCCAGGGGTCCCAAGAAAAGTATAAACTTTAAAGTACCAAAGCTCAAAACCAGATTGAACTTTCAGTTTAATGTTTGAAGACATTTTATCACCCTAAAAGAAAAAGCTCTACCCATTAAGCAGTCACTTTGCATTCTATCTTCATCCCAGCCCTGGCAACTACCAATTGCATTCTGTCTCTGTGGATTACCTATTCCAGATATTTCATGTAAATGGAATCATATAATATGTGATGTTTTGTTTCATTTAGCTTCTTTTATTTAGCATAATGTTTTTGAAGTTTGTCGACATTATAGCATATATCAGTACTTTATTCCTTTTTTTTTTTTTTTAAGTTTATTTTGAAAGAGGGAGTGCAAGTGGGGAAGAGGCAGAGAGAAAGAGAGATTGGGATTCCCAAGCAGATACCATGCTGTCAGTGCAGAGCCTGATGCAGGGCTCAAACTCATGAACTGCAAGATCATGGCCTGACCTGAAGTCAGACGCTTAACCAACTGAGCCACCCAGGCATCTTTCCTTTTTTTTTTTTTTTTTAAAGTTTATTTATTTTGAGAGAGAGAGGGAGAATCCCTAGCAGGCTCCATGTTGTTCGTGCAGAACCTGATGCAGGTCTTGAACTCAAAAACTGTGAGATCATGACCTGAGCCGAAATCAAGTCAGACCTTAATTGATTGAGCCACCCAGGCATCCCAGTACTTTATTACTTTTATGGCTGAATAAAATCCCATTTTATGGATATAACACATATTGTTTGTTCACTCATCAGTTGACAGTTGTTTGGACTGTTTCCACCTTCTGGCTATTGTGAATAATGTTGCTATGAGCATTCATGTACAAATGTTTGAGTTCCTGGTTTCAATACCTTTGGGTATATACCTAGCAGTGGAATTGCCGAATCATGGTAATTCTGTGTTTAACTTTTTGAAGAACCTTTAACCTGTTTTCTGCAGTGGCTGCATCATTTTGTGTTTTCACTAGCAATGTATGAGAGTTCCAATTTCTCTACATCCTCACTAACACTTATTATTCTCTTTTTTCTTTTTCTTTTTTAAAAATTTCTAGTCATTCTTTTTTTTTTATTTTTATGTTTTATTTTTTATATCTGAGAGAGAGACAGAGAGCAAGTAGGGGAGGGGAAGAAAGACAGAGACAGAATCTGAAGCAGTCTCCAGGCTCCGAGCTGTCAGCACAGAGCCCGACACAGGGCTTGAACCCAGGAAGAGTGAGACCACGACCTGAGCTGAAGTCGGACGCCCAACCGACTGAGCCACCCAGGCGCCCCCAAAAATTTCTAGTCATTCTAATAGGTGTTTAGTGGCTTTGAGGATTTAAGGCTTTCTTTATCATTATGTTTTTACTTTAATAATGTTTCAGAACTTTGTTGAAATGGACATATATGGGATATGCTTTTAAAAGAATTAAAAATCCATGATACTACTTAGAACCTTTTCTGCTTCATTCTTAACTGTTATGATTATTCTTTAATTATCACCTGTGCCTTCAAAGAGAAATACCCATAGAAATACCCAAATATTGTGTTACCCGCTTTTGTGTTCAAGTGATTCTAAACTCAGCAACTTCCACTTTCAGTCTGTAACTGTAGCTTTGCATTTTCTGCTGTGAGAGTTGGAGATTTTTGTAGCTATACTGTAAGTTGTATTGAAGTATAATGTACATAGGATAAAGCTTACCCATTTTAAGCGTACAGTTTGATGGGTTTTTCCAGATGTGTACAGTTGTGTTACCACCACCAAATCATGATATAGTATAGAAAATCATGGTACTGAAATTTCTGTCACCCCAAAATAATCCCTTGTGTCTGTTGTTTGCAGTCTGTTTTCTCCCCCAGCCCCAGCTCTTGGCTGTCACTGATCTGTTTTCTGTCACTGTGGTTTTTGCCTTTTCCAGGATCTCATATAAATGGAAGCACACAGAATGTTACCTTTTGTGTCTTGACTTCTTTTACTTAGCATAATGGTTTTGAGACTCCTCCATGTTGTTTTGAGTATCAGCAGTTCTTTTTTATTGCTGAAAGTATTCCTTGGGCATGGGTCTAATCAGACTTTGTTTAGCCATTCATCAGTTGATGATCATTTGGATTGTTCCTAGTTTTTGCCTGTTATGGAGAAAACTCCTATGAAAGTTTGTGTACAAGTATTTGTCTGAACTTATGCGTTAATTTCTGTTTGATACATACCTAGGAATGAGATTGCTGGGATGTATGGTAAATGGTAAGGGCATGTTAATTTGTATGAGAAGCTGCCAAGCCATTTCATAAAGTGGCATTTTTGCATTTCTACCAACATTTGCTTCACATCCTTGTCAGTGCGAAGTATTATTATTTTAATTATAGCCACCCTGATGGGTATGCAAGCATATTTCATTGTGATTTTAATTTGCATCTCTGATGGCTAATGAGGTTGAATTACTTTTCAAGTGTTTGCCATTCACAAATCTTCTGTGATGAGGTATCTGTTCAGATCTTTCGTCTGTTAAAAAAATTTTTAGGTTATCTGTCTATTATTGAGTCTTGAGAGTTCTTCATTTATTATGATATTAGTTGTATATCAGATCTATGCTTTCTAAATATTCTCCTGGTCTATGGCTCACATTTTCATTTTATTTCAATGTTTATTTATTTTGAAAGAGAGCTCACAGGGGAAGGGCAAAGAGAGAGAGAGAGAGAGAGAGAGAGAGAGAGAATATCTAACAGGCTGTGCACTGTCAGCGCAGAGCCTGACATGGGGCTCAAACTCACGAACTGTGAGATCATGACTAGAGCGAAAATCAAGACTTGGACAATAGCCCACTGATCCACCAGGCGCTCCTCACGTTTTCATTTTCTTATTCAAAAGTCTATATTAAAAAACAAAAATCAATTGTATTTCTCTGCTAACAATGAACAATTAGAAATTGAAATTTAAAAATCACTGCTATTTACAATAGCTTAAAAATATGAAATAACTGGGGCATCTGGGTGGCTCAGGCAGTTAAGCATTGGACTTCGGCTCAGGTCATGATCTCATGGTTTGTGGGTTCGAGCCCCCTGTCGGGTTCTGTGCTGACAGCTCAGAGCCTGGAGCCTGCTTCGGATTCTGTCTGTCTCTCTCTCTCTGCCCCTCCCTTGCTCACTCTCAGTCTCTGTCTCTCAAAAATAAATAAATGTAAAAAATATGAAATAACTAAAGATAAATTTAAGAAATCATTTGTAAGATCAGTACATGTTAACTATAAAACATCACTGAGAGAAATTAGAGAAGACCTAAACTAATATATATGATATGTCAATGGATTGGAAAACTCAATGTCAAATGTAAACTCTCCCTATTGATTTATAGATTCAATCCAATCCTAATAAAAACCCTAACAGTCTTTTTCAGAAAGTGACAAGATAGATTTCAAATTTATATTGAAATGCAAAGAGTCTAGAATAACCAAAATATTGAAAAAGAAGACTAAACTTAAAGAAATCACTTCATCCAATTTACTTCTATAAAGGTACGGTAAGCAAGACAATGTGATATTGGTGTTAGAATAGACATGTAGATCACTGGAACAGAATAGGAAGTCCAGAAATAGATAAATGTGCCAAGGTAATAGGGAAAAGACAGTTTTTTTCCCAACAAATGTTACTGCAACAATTTACATGGGAAAAAAAAGAACTTTGACTTTTATCTCATGCTATATACAAATATTAAGTTGAAATGGATAAAATAATAAGACATGTGAAGGAAAACACAGGAGAAAGTCTTTGTGATTTTGGGTGAAGTAAAGCCTTCTTAGAGCACAAAAAACAGCACACGCTGTAAGAGGAGGAACAATTTGACCTTATCAAAAAGAAAAATTTTTGCTGTTGAGTGCTAATTTTTACTGGGGTAGGGACAAAATGAAGTGCATCTACAGGAGGGTGGAATGGTAATAATGTCATGCAACATTGTTAACTGTTAAAGAGGTATTAATAGGTTTTGTTGTTGGCATTTTAAAAAACACCACTACCTTCTTTGGAGATAGAAGTCCAGAAGTCATGATAAGTGATATTTGCAAAAAACTCTTATGTGTTTACTTATCAATTTCTATTTTTTCATTCCTACTCAAGAAAATATATTTGAATGAAATGATTGTGAGTGCTTTCTATTTTATAAAAGAAGTAAGTACTAGCTGAGGCTGTAGACTGTTATGTTTTTGTCCTGCTGATTAGTAATCATATAGGTCTAGGGAAGTCACTTAACTTTAATCTCTGCTTTCTCATCTCTAAAATCAAGATAATTATGGGGCTTTTCTCATAGAGTTATTAGGATGAAATGAGACTATCCATGTAAAATAAAATAGTGCCAGACTTGTCATAAGTATGAACTAAATGTTACTCTTTCTTTGCCTGTCTTCAGGTACCTCAAATAGTAATACAAACATTTATTTATTTATTTATTTATTTATTTATTTATTTATTTATTTATAATTCTTTTTATTTATTTTTATTTATTTTTTTTCAATATATGAAGTTTATTGTCAAATTGGTTTCCATACAACACCCAGTGCTCATCCCAAATGGTGCCCTCCTCAATACCCATCACACCCCTCCCCTCCCCTCCCCTCCCCTCCCCTCTCCCCCACCCCCATCAACCCTCAGTTTGTTCTCAGTTTTTTTTTTTTTAATGTTTATTTATTTTTGAGACAGAGAGAGACACAGCATGAATGGGGGAGGGTCAGAGAGAGGGAGACACAGAATCTGAAACAGGCTCCAGGCTCTGAGCCGTCAGCACAGAGCCCGACACGGGGCTCGAACTCACGGACCGTGAGATCATGACCTGAGCTGAAGTCGGCCGCTTAACCGACTGAGCCACCCAGGCGCCCCAGTTTGTTCTCAGTTTTTAAGAGTCTCTTATGCTTTGGCTCTCTTCCAATCTAACCTCTTTTTTTTTTTTTTTTTGTTTCCTTCCCGTCCCCCATGGGTTTCTGTTAAGTTTCTCAGGATCCACATAAGAGTGAAACCATGTGGTATCTGTCTTTCTCTGTATGGCTTATTTCACTTAGCATCACACTCTCCAGTTCCATCCATGTTGCTACAAAGGGCCAAATTTCATTCTTTCTCATTGCTGCGTAGTACTCCATTGTGTATATAAACCACAATTTCCTTATCCATTCATCAGTTGATGGACATTTAGGTTCTTTCCATCATTTGGCTATTGTTGAGAGTGCTGCTATAAACATTGGGGTACAAGTGCCCCTACGCATCAATACTCCTGTATCCCTTGGGTAAATTCCTAGCAGTGCTGCTGCTGGGTCATAGGGTAGATCTATTTTTAATTTTTTGAGGAACCTCTACACTGTTTTCCAGAGTGGCTGCACCAATTTGCATTCCCACCAACAGTGCAAGAGGGTTCCCGTTTCTCCACATCCTCACCAGCATCTATAGTCTCCTGATTTGTTCATTTTGGCCACTCTGACTGGCGTGAGGTGATACCTGAGTGTGGTTTTGATTTGTATTTCCCTGATGAGGAGCGATGTTGAGCATCTGTTCATGTGCCTGTTGGCCATCTGGATGTCTTCTTTAGAGAAGTGTCTATTCATGTTTTCTGCCCATTTCTTCACTGGGTTATTTGTTTTTCGGGTGTGGAGTTTGGTGAGCTCTTTATAGATTTTGGATACTAGCCCTTTGTCCGATATGTCATTTGCAAATATCTTTTCCCATTCCGTTGGTTGCCTTTTAGTTTTGTTGGTTGTTTCCTTTTCTGTGCAGAAGCTTTTTATCGTCATGAGGTCCCAATAGTTCATTTTTGCTTTTAATTCCCTTGCCTTTGGGGATGTGTCAAGTAAGAAATTGCTGCGGCTGAGGTCAGAGAGGTCTTTTCCTGCTTTCTCCTCTAGGGTTTTGATGGTTTCCTGTCTCACATTCAGGTCCTTTATCCATTTTGAGTTCATTTTTGTGAATGGTGTAAGAAAGTGGTCTAGTTTCAATCTTCTGCATGTTGCTGCCCAGTTCTCCCAGCACCATTTGTTAAAGAGACTGTCTTTTTTCCGTTGGATATTCTTTCCTGCTTTGTCAAAGATGAGTTGGCCATACGTTTGTGGGTCTAGTTCTGGGGTTTCTATTCTATTCCATTGGTCTATGTGTCTGTTTTTGTGCCAGTACCATGCTGTCTTGATGATGACAGCTTTGTAGTAGAGGCTAAAGTCTGGGATTGTGATGCCTCCTGCTTTGGTCTTCTTCTTCAAAATTCCTTTGGCTATTCGGGGCCTTTTGTGGTTCCATATGAATTTTAGGATTGCTTGTTGTAGCTTCGAGAAGAATGCTAGCGCAATTTTGATTGGGATTGCATTGAATGTGTAGATAGCTTTGGGGAGTATTGACATTTTAACAACATTTATTCTTCCAACCCATGAGCACGGACTGTTTTTCCATTTCTTTATATCTTCTTCAATTTCCTTCATAAGCTTTCTGTAGTTTTCAGCATACAGATCTTGTACATCTTTGGCTAGATTTATTCCTAGGTATTTTATGCTTCTTGGTGCAATTGTGAATGGGATCAGTTTCTTTATTTGTCTTTCTGTTGCTTCATTATTAGTGTATAAGAATGCAACTGATTTCTGTACATTGATTTTGTATCCTGCAACTTTGCTGAATTCATGTATCAGTTCTAGCAGACTTTTGGTGGAATCTGTCGGATTTTCCATGTATAATATCATGTCATCTGCAAAAAGTGAAAGCTTAGCTTCATCTTTGCCAATTTTGATGCCTTTGATTTCCTTTTGTTGTCTGATTGCTGATGCTAGAACTTCCAACACTATGTTAAACAGCAGCGGTGAGAGTGGGCATCCCTGTCGTGTTCCTGATCTCAGGGAAAAAGCTCTCAGTTTCTTCCCCATTGAGGATGATGTTAGCTGTGGGTTTTTCATAAATGGCTTTTATGATCTTTAAGTATGTCCCTTCTATCCCGACTTTCTCGAGGGTTTTTATTAAGAAAGATTGCTGAATTTTATCAAAGGCCTTTTCTGCATCGATTGACAGGATCATATGGTTCTTATCTTTTCTTTTATTAATGTGATGTATCTCATTGATTGATTTGTGAATGTTGAACCAGCCCTGCATCCCAGGAATGAATCCCACTTGATCATGGTGAATAATTCTTTTTATAAGCTGTTGAATTCAATTTGCTAGTATCTTATTGAGAATTTTTGCATCCATATTCATCAGGGATATTGGCCTGTAGTTCTCTTTTTTTTGCTGGGTCTCTGTCTGGTTTAGGAATCAAAGTAATACTGGCTTCATAGAATGAGTCTGGAAGTTTTCCTTCCCGAAACAATTATTTATAACATAGGTTTACTCATGGAAAACTGCTGGATTTGATAAAAGAGAATCAAGAAATAAGAATGAAGTCATTTACAACTTTGAGGGATAGATTGTGGTACCTTTAATTGAAATTAGGCATACAGGAAAAGGAACAGGTTTGGGAGAGGAAATTAATGAGTTTGATTCTCAGCATATTGATGACAGGTCATATGGTATAGATTTAGATAACCTCTTAAAAATAATTTATTGAAGGGGAGCCTGGGTGGTTCAGTTGGTTGAGCATCCACTTTTGGCACTGGTCATGATCTCATGGTTTGTGAGTTCGACCCCACATTGGGCTCTGTGCTGACAGCATGCAGCCTGCAGCCTGCTTAGGTTCTCTGTCTCCCTCTCTCTGTCCCTCCTCAGGTTGCACTCACGCACACTCTCTCTCTCAAAAATAATGTACATCAAAAAAAAAATTAAAAATAATTTATTGAGATGAAATTCCGATAACATAAAATTAACCATTTTGAAATGAAGAGTTAGTGAACATTTAGTATATTCACCATATTGTGCAACCACCACCTCTATCCAGTTATAAAACCTTTCCATCACTGCTAAATAAAACCCTTTACCTGTTCTTCTCCCCCTTTTCCCTTCCATTCAGCTTCTGGCAACCATCAATATACATTCTGTTACTGTGGATTTATCTGTTCTGGGTATTTCCTATAAATGGAATCATATCATATGTAACCTTTGTGTCTGACTTCTTTGGCCTAGCATAATGTTTGGATGGTCTGCCTACATTCTAGTATGTATCAGTACTTCCTTATTTTTGTGACTGAATAATATACTCCATTATATGTATATAACACAGTTTGTTAATACATTCATCTGTTGACGGACATTTGGAATGTTTCCACTTTTTGGCTGTTGCGAATAGTGCTGCTATGAACATGTGTCTATGTCTACATGTTTGAGTACCAGTTTTCATTTCTTTGGGGTATATAGCTAGGGATGGAATTGAGGGGTCATATGATAATTCTGTCTTTAACTTTCTAAGAAATTGCCAAACTGTTTTCAATGGTTGCTGCACCATTTTATATCCTCACCAGCCATGTACAAGGGTTCCAGTTTCTCCACATACTTGGCCAACATTTATTTTCCATTAAAAAAATTATTTTTTATTATATTGGCCTGGTGAATGTGAAGTTGTATCTCATTTGATTTGCATTTCTCTGATGACTAATGATTTTGAGCATCTTTTTTTCATGTTCTTTTTTGGCCATTTGTATATATTCTTAGGAGAAATGTCTTCACATACCCTGCCTGCCCATTTAAAAATTTTGTTGTTTGTTTTTTGTTGTTGAATTTTGAGAGTTCTTTTTATATTCTGGATACTAGACCGTTATTAGATGTATGATTTGCAAATATTCTCTCCCATTCTATATTTTTCTTTTCAGTTTCTTTTTTGTTTTAATTGTTTTTTCGGTATTTATCTATTTTTGAGAGAGACAGAGCATGAGTGGGGGAAGGGCAGAGAGAGAAGGAGACACTGAATCCTAAGCAGGCTCCAAGCTGTCAGCACAGAGTCCACGCGGGGCTCAAACCCACACGCCGCGAGATCATGACCTGAGGCGAAGTCAGACACCCAACCAACTGTGCCACCCAGGAGCCCCATTCAGTTTCTTAATAATATATTTTGATGCATAAAATTTAAAAATTTTGATGAAGTTTATTTATTTCTTTTTTTTTGCTTGTGCTTTTGGTCTCCTATCTTAAGAATCCATTGCCAGATCCTAGGTCATACAAATTTACCCCTCTGCTTTCTCTTGAGAGTTTTATGGTTTTAGCTTTATATTTACTTCATGGACCCATTCTGAGTTAATTTTTGTATATGGTATGAACTAGGAGGGTCCAATTTCAGTCTTTTGAATATGGATATCCACTTGTTAGATAGCCCTTTTTAAAAAATGTTTATATATTTTTGAGAGAAAGAGAGTGGGTGTGTGAGCAGGTGAGGGGCAGAAAGAGAGGGAGACAGGGGATCTGAAGTGGGCTCTGCACTGACAGCAGAGAGCCCAATGTGGGGATTGAACTCATGAACCATGAGATCATGACTTGAGCGAAGTCCAACGCAAATTGAACTGAGCCACTTAGGCACCCCTGTTAGATAGGCTTTTTTGAGTTAGAAATAAAGATATAAAGGAGATCAATTTTAGAGCTATAGATAGGGATTTGGAAGCTGTGGATTAAATCATCATCCAAGAGAGTATAGAGAATGAAAAGGAATGTAGGGGAGAACAAAAACTTTATATGTGAAAGGATAAGATAGTGAAGTATTCAATTTAGTAAGATTTGGAATTTAGATCATTTGCTATCTGCTGATTTGAGAATTGCTATCTTTGGCACTCTTGGTTTCTTCTTTTTTGTAAGAGGAATGAATATGTTTCCAATGCCACCTAGTGTCTTCTCAAAGGTATGAGGGTAATGTTTCATAAGAGATTTTAAAATAAAAGTTGAGAGATTTTCATGAGATCGAACGGGATGTTTATTAGCTTAGTTGCTTCTCAAGAACATCCTCAAGAGAGAAGCAAAAGACCAGACCAATTATTTTGCCTGAACAAATTCAGAGCTTAATCTTAACTTGGATCGTTAAACACTTTTATCTTGTGTTCTGTGATAATTTGTAAATTTGTAAAGAATTCTTAAGAATTTGTAAGAAATTTGTAAATTTGTATGCAACCTGAAAAAATAGTGGGTTTATGTTTTTAAAAGGCATTTATTTTAAAATTGAAACAAATTTTTACTTAAAAAATTTTTAATTTTTATTTTTGAGAGTGAGACAGAGCACAAGTGGGGTGGGCAGAGAGAGAGGGAGACACAGAATTGGAAACAGGATCCAGGCTGGAGCTGTCAGCACAGAGCCTGATATGGGGCTCGAACCACAAATCATGAGATTATGACTTGAGTGGAAGTTGGATGCTTACCAGCTGAGCCACCCAGGCACCCCTGCTTTTTTTTTTTTTTAAATGTTTGTTTATTTTTGAGAGAGAGAGAGCGAGACAGACAGACAGACAGTGTGAGCGAGGGAGGGGCAGAGAGAAAGGGAGAAAATCTGAAGCAGGCTCTAGTCTCTGAGCTGTCAGCACAGAGCCAGATGCGGGGCTCGAACCCACGAATGGTGAAATCATGACCTGAGCGGAAGAGCATGCTTAACTGACTGAGCCACCCAGGTGCCCCTAAATTTTTTTTTTTTACTTAAGCTGGTTGATCAAGGGACTGTTGAAACACATCTTATTGAATTTGTTGAGAGTTAGAATACGTGACCCTTTATGTATTTTAGTTTTATGCAAGTGTTTTATAAAGTATCATATATGTAAAAAAAAAATGGTATTATAAACCACAAATTAGAAGTTATATCTACAGGGGCATCTGGGTGGCTGAGTTGGTTAAGCGTCTGACTCTTGATTTTAGCTCAGGTCATGATCTCACAGTTTATGAGTTCTGTGAGTCACGCAAAGCCTGCTTGGGATGGATTCTCTCTCTCTCTCTCTCCCTCTGCCCCTCCACTGCTCATGCTTCCTATGCTTCCTCTCTCTTCTCTTCTCTTCTCTTCTCTTCTCTTCTCTTCTCTTCTCTTCTCTTCTCTTCTCTTCTCTTCTCTTCTCAAAATAAATGAAAACGTTAACGAATATTATAACTGCAGGTTTTGTTCTGCTTTTGTTTTAAATCTTGTCCAGAATGTCTTTTAATTGTATTGTTAATGTCATGTATTGCTATACATAGGTGTATTTACAAGTGCTGAGGAAAGATTGAAAAGTATGGGTATTAGTACATTCTTTCATGTAAACAGGGTAGATATATTTATTTAGGGTAGATATATATATTTATAGGAGATAAATTTGAGTTGGGATAGAAAAGTAATAATATTTACTAGACCCTATACTTAGGTTCATTTGAATGTATTATCCTTTAATTTCTCAAGAACATTGTGAGGTAGATATCATTATCTTAGTTTAAAGGTGAGGAAATTTAGGCCTGCAGAGATTTGTTCATTTGTCCATTTATCCCACAAATATTTATGAAGTATCCACTATGTGTCAACACTGTACTAGGTGTCTGGAATACAACATTGTTGAACAAAACAAAGTTAGATGCTTTGCTGTAGGACAGTAAGTGTTAGAGTGGGAATTCAAAAGAGGTCTGACTCTGAAGTTTATTTCAAGACTTGTAAGTGGAGAGAAAAGTCTTTGGCAGGTTGGATTATTTGAATTGCATTTTTTTCCTGGATTTATTAATACTCCATTTTCTGTTTGGATATTGAAGACTTTGATCAGGATTACATATAGGGAGAGTTTTACTTGGTTTTGATTACATAAAATTTTCTATGAATTGAAAGGAATTTCTGTTCTTTAGGCAAATAAAGATGAAAATACATTTATCTTTATTCCACATATTACTCAGGGTCCTGGCAGCAGATAGAAAAAATTATGAAATTATAATAAAAGGATATGGGCAGGGCATCGTGAAATGGCAACACACACATAGTACTTTCTGCTTAATAGTAGTAATCTGGTACTGTTATTAACCCGTACCATTACTAACCCTAGGTCTGAAAGGGTGAGGAGAGGAAGTGATCCTTGGACCTAGGGAGATAGAGGAGAGGTGTATGTAGAAGGCGACCTGATAATGGCATGACTTGTGGTAGTGTGATGTGGCCAGCCTAACTTGACCCTGTAGGAACCAACCCAGGAGAATAAATAGCCTCTTTATCTTCCTGTTACCCTCTTTTCTTTCTTTGACCTTTTGCCAGTGCTTCCTATTGGCTGAATCTATCTGGACAGAAGAGGGCAAGAGAACCTCTTGGTATATAGTTTATAATAATTCTGCATTTTGGGGTACAGAGGATGATCCAGAGGGCAAGTGGATGCTATCTTGTACATCTTGCAAGTTTTGAACACTGAGCTTATTTATGTACACTTTTGACTATGAATTACTTTATGTTAAATTACATAGCAGTTTTGTTTAAAGCATTGCTAATTCTTTTTCTCATAAGCATATTTTTAAAAATTTTATTTTAAATCCAGTATAACATAAAGTGTTAAATTAGTTTAAGGTGTACAGTATAGTGTTCAACAATTCTATATCTTAACTCAGTGCTCATCAAGATAAATGTACTTTTAATCTCCTTCACCTGCTCACCCATTCCCCCTCCCTCCCTCCCCTCCCCTAACACTGGTAACACTCTGTTCTCTATAGTTAAGAGTCTGTTCTTTGATTTGTCTCTACTCCCCCCCCCCCCTTTTTTTTTTTTTTAAGTTTTATCTAGTTATTTTTTGAGAGAGAGAGAGAGAGAGAGCGAGTGAGCATGAGGAGGGGAGGAGCAGAGAGAGGGAGAGAGGATCCCCCAGAGCCTGATGTGGGGCTCAGTCTCCTAAACTGAGATCATGACCTGAGCTGAAACCAAGAATTGGACGCTTAACCAACTGAGCCACCCAGGCACTCCAGTTTTGTTTCTTAAATTACACATGTGAGTGAAATCATATATTATTTGTCTTTCTCTGACTGAATGACATCGCTTTGCATTGTAACTGTAGCTCCAAGCATGTTGTTACAAATTGTAAGATTTCATTTTTTATGGCTGAATAATATTCCTTTGTGTGCACGTGTGTGTGCATATATATATATGCCACATCTTTTTTATCCATTCATCTATTGATGGACACTTGGGCTGCTTGCATATATATATGCCACATCTTTTTTATCCATTCATCTATTGATGGACACTTGGGCTGCTTTCATAATTTGGCTATTGTAAATAATGCTCTTGTAAATAATATTGTAAGTATTGTAAATAAACATAGGGGTGCATGTATCCCTTTGAATTTATGTTTTTGTATTTTTTGGGTAAATAGCCAGTAGTGTGATTACTGGATCATATGTGCTTTCTTTTTTTCTTTTCTTTTTTTTTTTTTAAATTTATTATTTATCTTGAGAGAGACAGAGATGGAGTGAGTGAGGGAGGGGTAGAGAGTGAGGGAGACAGTGAGAATCTCAAGCAGGCTCCGCACTGCCAGCACAGAGCCCAATGTGGGGCTCGAACTCATGAAACTGTGAGATCGTGACCTGAGCCAAAACCAAGAATTGGACCTTAACCGACTGAGCCAGGTGCCCCTGGATTATATGGTATTTCTATTTCTAATTTTTTGGGGAACCTCCATACTATTTTTCATAGTGGCTGCACCACCAGTTTGCAGTCCTGCCACCAGTGTACAAGGGTTCCTTTTTCTCCACATTCTCACCAATGCTTGTTGTTTCTTGTGTTTTTGATTTTAGCCATTCTGACAGGTGTGAAATAATATCTCCTTGTAGTTTTGATTTGCATTTCCCTGTTGATGAGTGATGCTGAGCATATTTTCATGTTTCTGTTGGCCATCTGTATGTCTTCTTTGGTGAACTGTTCATATCTTCTGCCTGCTTTTTAATTGGATTATTTGTGTTTTAGATGTTGAGTTGCATCAAGTTCTTTATGTATTTTGGATACTAACCCTTTATTGGATATGTCATTTGCAGATACCATCTTGAATTAAGTAGGTTGTCTTTCAGTTTTGTTGATGGTTTCCTTTGCTGTGCAGAAGCTTTTTATTTTGATGTAGTCCCAATAGTTTATTTTTGTTTTTGTTTCCCTTGCCGCAGGAGACTTATCTAGAAGAATGTTGCTATGACCAGTGTCAGAGACATTACTCCCTGTGTTCTCTTCTAGGATTTTTGTTGTTTTATGTCTCACGTATAGGTCTTTAATCTATTGTGTTTATTTTTGTGTATGATATAAGAAAGTTGTCCAGTTTCATTCTTTTGCATGTAGCTGTCCAGTTTTCCCAACACCATTTGTTGAAGACAGTGTCTTTCCCATTGCATATACTCTCGCCTCCTTTGTCAAAAATTAATTGGCCATAAAATGGTAGGTTTATTTCTCAGCTTTCTGTTGTGCTCTAGGGATCTGTGTGTCTGTTTTTGTGCCAGTACCATACTGTTTTGATTACTACAGTTTTGTAATAGAACTTAAAATCTGCAATTGTGATACCTGCAGCTTTGCTTTTCTTTTTCAGTATTGCTTTGGCTATTTAGGGTTTTCTGTGGTTCTATACAAATTTTAGGGTAGTTCTAGTTCTGTGAAAAATGTTGTTTTTATTTTAATAGGGATTGCATTAAATCTGATAAATTTGATAGTAAATTGCTTTGGGTAGTATAGACATTTTAATGATACTTGTTCTCCCAATCCATGAGCATGGAATATCTTTCCATTTGTTTGTGTCCTCTTGAATTTCTTTTTTTTTTTTTTTTTAATTTTTTTTTTTCAACGTTTATTTATTTTTGGGACAGAGAGAGACAGAGCATGAACGGGGGAGGGGCAGAGAGAGAGGGAGACACAGAATCGGAAACAGGCTCCAGGCTCTGAGCCATCAGCCCAGAGCCTGACGCGGGGCTCGAACTCACGGACCGCGAGATTGTGACCTGGCTGAAGTCGGACGCTTAACCGACTGTGCCACCCAGGCGCCCCTTGAATTTCTTATATCAATGTTTTATACTTTGTAGAGAACAAGACTTTCACCTCCTTAGTTAAGTTTATTTCTAGGAGTGGGGCAGGGGCAAAGAGAGAGGAAGACAGAATCTGAAGCAGTCTGCAGGCTCTGAGCTGTCAGCATAGAGCCCAACACATGGGGCTCGAACTCATAAAGTGTGAGATCATGATCTGAGCCAAACATGAAGTGTGAGATCATGATCTGAGCCAAAGTTGGACGCTTAACCGACTGAGCCACCTAGGCGCCCCTCTAGTGTTTGTTTTAAAGTCTGTTTTGTCCATTATAAATATTGCTATCCTGTCTTTTTTTTTCCACTTCCATTTGCATGATAAATGCATTTTATACCTTCACTTTCGATCTGCATGTGTCTTTACATCCGAAATGAGTCTCTTGTAGGCAGCATATAGATGGGTCTTGCTTTTTTATCCATTTTATCACCTTATGTTTTTTTTTTTTAATTTTTTTTTTTAACATTCATTTTTGAGAGTGAGAGAGAGCATTCGTGTGGGGGAGGGGCAGAGAGAGAGGGAGACACAGAATCGGAAGCAGGCTCCAGGCTCTGAGCTGTCAGCACGGGGCCCGATGTGGGGCTTGAACTCCCGGACTGCGAGATCATGACCCGAGCTGAAGTCGGACGCTTAACTGACTGAGTCACCCAGGTGCCCCAATCACCTTATGTTTTTTGATTGGAGTGTTTAGTCCATTTACATTCAAAGTAATTGTTGATAGCTATATATTTATTGCCATTTTGTTATTTGGTTTATGGTTGTTTTTGTAGAGGTTCCTTTCTGCCCTTGCTCTCTTCTCACAATTGGCTTCTTTTAGTGATATACTTGATTATTTCTTTTTATTTTTTGCATATCTGTTACCCGTTTTTGATTTGTGGTTACCATTAGGTTTGTGTATAACATTTTACGCATATTGCAGTTTATATTAAGTTGATGGTCACTTAAGTTTGACCCATTCTAAAAACACTATGTTTTACTCCTATCTCCCACTCCCCCATTTTAGATACATGGTGTCATACTTTACATCCTCCTATTTTGTGAATTCCTTGACTGATTTTTAAAAAAAATTTTTTTTAACGTTTATTTATTTTTGAGACAGAGACAGAGCATGAACGGAGGAGGGTCAGAGAGAGGGAGACACAGAATCTGAAACAGGCTCTAGGCTCTGAGCTGTCAGCACAGAGACCGATGCGGGGCTTGAACTCACTGATCGCGAGATTATGACCTGAGCCGAAGGGCTAGTTCAGTGGTGATGAATTCCTTTAACTTTGGTCGAGAAACTCTTTATCTCTTCTATTCTGAATGATAGCCTTGCTGGATAGAGTATACTTAGCTGCAGATTTTTTTCTTTCGGTACTTTGGGTATATCATGCTGTTACCTTCTGGCCTGTGGAAAGATCAGCTGATAGCCTTATGGGGTTTCCTTTGTATTTAACTTTTTTCTTTTTGATTTTTAAATTCTCTCTTTATCAGTACTTTTTGCTATTTTAATTACGACATGTCTTGGTGTAGACCTCCTTGGGTCGATTTTGTTGGGGTTCTCTGTGCCTCCTGGATTTGGATTTGTTTCCTTCTCCATATTCAGTAAGTTTTCAGCTTCTTCAGATACATCTGCACCTTTGCTCTCTCTTCTTCTTCTGTGATCTTTATAATGCAAATGTTATGTTGATGGTGTTGCTGAGTTCCCTTATTCTGTTTTAATTTTTTATTATTCCTGTTTCTCTCTCTTCTTCAGTTTGATTGCTTCCTATTACTCTGTCCTCCAGGTCACTTATCCATTCTTCCACTTTCTATAGTTTACTATTTATTCCCTCTAGTGTGTTTTAATTTCAGTTACTGAGTTCTTCATCTCTGATTGGTCTTTGTTATGTTTTCTGTCTCTTTGTTGGGGGTCTCACTGAGATCCTCCATTCCCTTTAACATTTCTTGTAGGGCTAGTTCCATTCTTTTCTCCAGTCCAGTGAGTATCTTTGTCTTTGTGACCATTACTTCAAGTTCTCTCTCAGGTAAATTACTTATCTATGTTTTGCTTAGGTCTCTTGCTGTGATTTTTTTGTCCTGTTCTTTAATTTGGGACATATTCTTCTGTCTCCTCATTTTGTCTAATCCTCTATGTTTCTATGTGTTAGGAAAGGCAGCCATGTGTCCTGCTTTTGAAAGTAGTGGCCTTATGAAGAAGAGGTTCTGTATTCCAGTATGCTGTTTACCAGAATCTGATGCTTCAGGGATGTCTCCTATGTGTGTTGCGTGACCCTACTGTTGTGGTTGAGCAACACTTACCTTCAGTCTAGTTGTCTGTAATGGCTCTCTTTGCCTGTCGTGGACAGGGTTCGGTCCCTGTGTTGTTAGTGGGTCAGTTTGTGGCTGTCTTGGACTTGAGTTGAGTCAGACCAGGTGTTTGCCAGAGGTCTAGTAGCACTGAATTTCAGGATGGTCTCCCTATGTTGTCCCCTGAGAAGCTTTTGTTGGTGGTTGGGGCCTGCATTCAGATCAGCTGTTTGTTTCTCTGCCCATTGTACCCTCTTCCATGTGTTTTTTTTTTCCTGCATTTAGCGGCGGAGAGTCTGTTCTGCCAGTCGTTGGGTCATTTCCTGGGTTTTTAATACTGATGTGGGTGTTACCTAGGTGTATCTGTGGGATGAGGTGAGCCTAGGATATTCTTGCACCATCTTCCAACGTTTTGTAGTTTTTAATTTTGCATTTAAATTCATGATGCATTTTTTAAAAGTTTGTTTATTTATTTTTGGGAGAGCAAGAGAGAGAACATGAACATGTGCATGAGTGGGGAAGGAGCAGAGAGAGAGAGGGAGGAGAGAGAATCCCAAACAGGCTCTTTGCCACCTCCATGCCATGGGATTTTGATAGGAGTTGGATTAAATGTATTTGCCTCAGTATTAGAATAGCTTTTTCATCAATATATTCAATATCTTAAATATCAAATTTACATGAAAAATCCTCACGTTTCTGTCCCCTTGTTTATTTTTCTTTATTGCATTTATCATGTTCTAACATACTATATATTCAATGTATTCATTGCTGTGTTTAATGTCTGCCTAATCTACTTGAATGGAAACTCCAAGAATTCAGAGATTTTTTTTTCTTTATTAACAGTTGCATCTCTAGAACCCAAATTACACCTGGTACATAGAGATTACTTAATTTGTAGAATAAGTGAATGAAAGGAGTTACTTTCAAAATGATTTCCTGTGAGGTTTGATGGAGGAATCTTAATTGTAAACCTATGCAAATTCTAAAATAGGAGATATCAGAAAATCAATTGTCTTTTTACCCTGAGGAGCCCATTTTTCTTCCATAAAAAGTCTGCCTATTTTGAAATTTTTTTTCAACGTTTATTTATTTTTGGGACAGAGAGAGACAGAGCATGAACGGGGGAGGGGCAGAGAGAGAGGGAGACACAGAATCGGAAACAGGCTCCAGGCTCTGAGCCGTCAGCCCAGAGCCTGACGCGGGGCTCGAACTCATGGACCGCGAGATCGTGACCTGGCTGAAGTTGGACGCTTAACCGACTGCGCCACCCAGGCGCCCCAAAAAGTCTGCCTCTTTTGAAGGAATTTTACTTGAGTGAGTTCCCATATAAGCAACAAATAAAAAAGAATCCTTTGTTGAACCTATCATGGACCACGGAGGTTCTAGGTTCTGTGCTTTGTGCTGTGTGGAATGTCACAGGTAGAGGCTGTGGTAGGTCTAGTGAGAAAATCTCTGAGACTGCCTTTAGGGCTTAAGTTTTGTAACAAAAGTGAATTTTGTCACTGTGCTTACTTTGGTATGTTTACCATTTAAAGCTCCTTATAGCTTTCCATATAGAGTTTGTTATAAGATATTTTATTCACTTTCTGATGAATGAAAAGATAATTTATGTTGAGAACATACATAGATGCAAGCTATCCTGAAATTTATGTATTCAATTTTATTTATGCAGATGTTTAGTTTTAACCTAGTTATTGCCAAAGCATTTTTTTTTTAAAGATTTAATGTTTAACTAATCTCTATACCCAATGTGGGGCTCAAACTTACAACCCTGAGATCAAGAGTTGCATGCTGTACCGGCTGAGCCAGCTAGGTACCTGCCCCCAAATAGTCTTATTAAGACCATATTAATGTAGAGTAGAGAAACTGATGAAGATGTTCTGCTCATCTTTTCTAGGATAAGCAACCCTTTTCCATCTGTTCTATTTAGTTAAATATGTATGTTCTAGCAGAAACACATGTTCAAGTTCCTACCATACATTTCTAAGCATGTTACATCCCCTTCTTGGGTCCTAAGTTTATTTAGTTATAAAATAAATGGTTTCAGTTAAATTAATACATCCATTTATAAATCAAACTTATTAGAAGCAGGATTCAGTGTGAACTGTTAGGGTAATTTTCCTTAGCAGTCCTCAGGTCTAAACCATTCCTTTCCTAGCTGTTGTATTTACTAATCTCCTAATTTTTCCTCCTTTTCATGTTACATATTGTCATTAGGCATAAGTCTCCTAACTTCTGCCATTATCTTTATTATCTTTATCTTCAGCAACCATGTGGACCCTACAAGTATTCCAGCATCACAGTTGCTGGATATCATCATCATCATTTCTAGTCTACCTTTGTACCCTCTTCAGGACTGGAGTCTGTGCATTGTCATACCACTGAAATGTCCCCTACTAAAATCATAATGCTGGATAAACTTCCTCACTATAGCTTAATGGATTTCAGCTCCTTCATTTACTTACTCTTTTTTTTTTTTTTTTACTTTTTTTAATTTAATTTTTTATTTTTTTAAATTTACATCCAAATTAGTTAGCATATAGTGAAACAGTGATTTCAGGAGTAGATTCCTTAGTGTCCCTTACCCATTTAGCCCATCCCCCCTCCCACAGCCCCTCCAATAACCCTCAGTTTATTCTCCATATTTATGAGTCTCTTCTGTTTTGTCCCCCTCCCTGTTTTTATATTATTTTTGTTTCCCTTCCCTATGTTCATCTGTTTTGTCTCTTAAAGTCCTCATAGGAGTGAAGTCATATGATTTTTGTCTTTCTCTGACTGACTAATTTCACTTAGCATAATACCCTCCAGTTCCATCCACATAGTTGAAACTGGCAAGATTTCATTCTTTTTGATTGTCGAGTAATACTCCATTGTGTATATATACCACATCTTCTTTATCCATTCATCCATCGATGGACATTTGGGCTTTTTCCATACTTTGGCTATTGTTGATAGTGCTGCTATAAACATGGGGTCATGTGTCCCTTCGAAACAGCACACCTGTATCCCGTGGATAAATGCCTAGTAGTGCAATTGCTGGATTGTAGGCTAGTTCTAGTTTTAGTTTTTTTGAGGAACCTCCATACTCTTTTCCAGAGTGGCTGCACCACCTTGCATTCCCATTCATTTACTTATTCTTAAAGTGTACCAGTTCTTAGGCTTATCTGTATCTCTGTTAGATCCTTCTGATTTCTACCTGTTCCTTCATCTTTACTTTCCTCCCTTTTTAGCTTTGATTCCCTGGTCCATTAACTCTTTAACTCTTTAGTTAATGTCCTAAATCTTTTGTCCCGTTTTTTGTCAGTCCGTCTGGTAGATCAGTCTGATAAAACTTTTACCTTTGTGTTACTGTAGTCTGCTGAAGAAAGCCATATGCGGAGCAGATTGGTGGCCCTGTAAAATTATGATGAATAATGCCAGTGAGTCCTCAGCATTGTTGGCCAATTCTACTTTTTTCTTTAATTAACTCATCATCTGTTCTCTACATGATCCCTTTCAGATTTCCTTGCTCTTCTCCAGTCTCCAATCTCTTTGCTTTCTGGTTTCCTTTTTTTCTTTTTTTTTCTTTAAGTTTATTTACTTATTAGAGAGAGAGAGAGTGTATGTGCATGAGCAAGTGGGAGAATGACAGAGAGAGAGAGAGAGAGAGAGAGACAGAGAGAGAGAGAGACAGAGAGAGAAATTTCAAGCAGGCTGACAGCGCAGAGCCCAATGTGGGGCTTAAACTCACGAACAGTGAGATTATGACCTGAGCTGAGTCAGCAGTTGGATACCTAACTGACAGAGTCACCTAGGCGACACTGATTTCCTTCTTCATTTCACAAAGAAAATAGCTATAATTTGGAAATGTCTCTAGCCTCTTTACTACTAAGATTACAGATATTTTGTTGCCTGTACCTGCTTTTTGTAATGTTAGAGTGAAAGAAGTATCCCTTCTATCTCTGTTTATGCTCTGACTACCACCTTTTTAAGAACAATTTTTTTTTTTTTTTTTTTTAGAAATTTGTGAAGGGTAGAAAAGAATTAAATGAAATTAAATGGAAGTTGGAAATGCTGTTTAGATTCTCTATCTTTATTTCTTCATCTCCTACTTATTCTGTAACCCACTGCACTTGGGCTTCCGCTCTTATCCCACATCTACCCCTGCAATTGTTCTTACAAAGGGGACTACTGGCTTTCACGTTTGTAAATTCAAGGGTGTTCTCGGGTCTCTTGGCAGCATTTGTTACTGTTCACCCCTCTCTGAATGCTCTTGGCTTCCTTAATAGCATTCACAGTCTCTATTTTCTCCCATTTCCCTGCTTATTCTTCCTCAGCCTTCTGCAATTTAATCAGTGTCTATAAATATTAATATTAAAAAGTAAGGGTTTATTAGAAGAATGCAAAATTTGTATGAGTTTCAAGAATAAAACATGAAACTTTAAAGAAACCAGGTTGTGGTAGGAAATTTTGCTCAGAGTGCACTCTACTGTGTCATTAGAGATACTGAAAAAGTTTAAGAATCATTGATATATGTTGTTTAAATATTTTTTTAATGTTTATTTATTTTTGAGAGAGACACAGACAGACTGAGCACGGGTTGGGAAGGGGCAGAGAGAGAGGGAGACACAGAATCTGAAGCAGGCACCAGGCTCTGAGCTGTCAGCACAGAGCCCAACATGGGGCTTGAACTCACAAATCGTGAGATCATGACCTGAGCCAAAGTTGGATGCTCAACTGACTGAGCCACCTAGGTGCCCCAGGTATATGTTATTTAAATTACTCCTTTCAACAATCTTACAAGGTAGATGACTATATTCCTTTTTAACCACAAAGAATGTGAGATACAGAAGGATGGGATGTGTTAGGAAACAGTGCATTGTTTTTTCTTACTGGAAGGCCCAAGTTACAGGAAGGTAGTAGTGGAGATGAAATCTATTGTTTCAGTGTTATGGGGTGCCTTGAATGCCAAGAGGAGGAGTTTTTTACTTAATTTTTTACATAGTGAGGACTGGTGAAATATTTTTAAGCTGTGCACATTTAGGAAAGAGAGACTGTCTTGGCCAAGGGCTGATTATAATATTAGTTTCAGTGGCCAGATGGCACTTCGACTGGAAGCCTTTTTGTAGATGTCCTGATGTAATGAATTGAGCCTTCTTTGGCATTCCTTTATTAGCACTTTGTCATACTTTTGATAGAATTTCTCACATTGTATCATTACTTGTTTGTATTTGACTTCCCCATTGTATTTGAGATCTTCTAGAGAATTACTAGTTTATGGATAATGTTAAACTTGGTAGTCTTTCCCCATTCCCATCTCAGTGCTTAGCATAATAAATGATTCCTTAATTAGTAAATGAATGAAGAGTTTGAATTTTGAATTTCTGGTCGGAACAGTTTATCATACTGTACCATTTGTATTTCTCAGGACTGATGGATTAGAGACTGATTCCTACTTCCTCTTTGCTGATATATATATTTTACTTAATTAATAAAATCCATTTTGATGGAGAAGTTCTCTGGCTTTAAAAACCTGTGACTTTGCAGAGACTCATATAGTAGATAGTACACCCTATGCAAATCAGCTGTCCGTTCAGGTCTTGTGTTTGTTTTCCCCATAGACCTAACCCAGCCGTTAGTTGTTTAAAGCAGCAGATGGAAGGAGCCCATGGAGATGTGGATTTATTAGCTCTCACAACGAAAGACCACACTGGTTGTCTAAGGATTAGAAATTTTTTGCTGAATGAAAGGGAGATGAATCCTGCTTTCTGTGCTATTTTCAGCAGTATGGCTAGTTCTTGTTCTTAGAGTCAGTTTTAAGACCAGAAAAAGATTTTGTAAATAAACCTTCCTTTAAGCCTCAGACTGATGGTACAGCTGCCATAATTATATGAGCAGCAGCTTGTCTTTTCTCCTTGTTGAGTACAGACTGAATCAGTCTTATAGTTACTGCTATATTAACTCATTAGAGAGTATAACAGCCTGCTTTATATATCTCTATATATACTTTTATATCTACTACGGAGAGTATAACAGCACCTTATGTATCTATTTGTCAAATTAGGAAATTTGGATCAGTATCTCCTGCAATCCTTTGGAGAGTGAATAATTTTTGTAGTATGTCCCATAGTTTGAAGAACAAATGATTGTGAATTGATAAATAATGTTTTAACCCTCTTCCTAAAAATATAGTGCTGCCTTTGCTAACAATTTTTTCTTTTTTTGTGACTTGTTGGAAAAACCACCAACTTGCTTCACATTACCCATGTTTACTAGGATTCTGGAAATTATTATAAAATTGGAAAGCTTAAAACATTACTTATGGGATGTTTGACAAAATCCTATCTTGTCAGCTAATCTTTCACTCTAGAACTCTTAAAAATATGTGTGTGTGTGTGTGTGTGTGTGTATATATATATACACACACATACATTATACACATATACACACACACACACACACACACACACACACACACACACACATTTTTAAGTTATAAATTAAGACCCTAGAAACATCTTTAAACTTGACTGGAGTCTTGAAAATGGCAGCCAGTGACCAAAGAAACGATTCTGAGATTAATAAAGCCTGAGTAAAACTAGACTTTTTCATGCTGTGCCCTTTTAGAAGTCTGATGGAATGGGGAGCTTTTCCTGTGACAGTACTATCCAGCAGTGAATAGATGAATGAATTCGTCCATGCTCAGAACATACCACACGTGTACTAGCCCCTTCCAGTACATAAAAGAGCAGGGAAACCGACCTTAGCAGTGATCTAAGCTCATGAAGAAAGAGGCTTTCGTTACTGCCCAAGAAGTGAAGACCAGCATAGCATATCTAGAGATAAAGAAACAAAAGAGCCTGTGACAATATTGAAAGAATCTGACATTTGCTTTGTCTATACAAAGGATGAAAGGAATTTAGCCGGCTTAGAACAATAACTGGTTTTATATCAGCCTCAGCCTAAAATACAGGCATCAGAATAATATGTTTTTCTTTGTATTTCTGAAGGATTATTATCCTTTTAAAAACGTATGTGAAGTGGTTTTGTTTTTTGGAAAGGAAAACGTGACATGGATTTTAAAAGCTCAGTAGCTGCAGGTGGAGACTCTCTTGTTTTGCTTGCCAAACCTTTTTAATAAGCAATGAAGTCAGTATATCAAAGATTGATTTTTTTTTTCCTGGGACCTTTATCCTTTTCTTGGTACTTCAAATATTTTTAACCAAAGAGGTATGCCTGGAAAAGAAAAACAAATGTGAAATATTTTCCCCTATTTTGGTGGTGATTCAGATTTATCTGTACTGCTGTGAAGAAAGACGTGGCTCTGATGTGAGGCAGAGATTGTCTACTTAAACTGGACTGAGAGAAAACTGATTTAGTGGAGTGGTGGTTAGTGGGTACAGCATGGAGAAAGGAATTGATTGTTTGCATTATCTAGCAATAAGTAAGTAGGCACTAGTAGTTGACTGTCTGGGGAGTGGCTTTTTTTGTCTGATATCTATTATGGATGATTCCAGTATTCTGCGAAGGAGAGGGTTACAGGTGAGTAACAGAAAGCCTTTTTACTGATCTCCTTCCTCTTAGTGTCTTTTGAAAATGTGCTAAATGGATTGCTCCAATGTTATTTAATTCATTTGAAGCAAGGTAGAATGCCACTAAGTTCTTTATTCCATCATGTATAGTTATAATTAGAGAAATTGTCTAAGACCCTTCTACTTTGATTGAAAGAATGCTGCTTGCATTTACTTGTATTAAATGAGTGGTACAATTAAATCAGATCTTTGTAGGATGTAAGTCTAATTTTTAATATTAGACATTGCTGCTGACAGATTGTTTACAGTAAACATATTTTGCTCCTTACCACTGTGCCTGCTTCCCCACATCCTCTGCTTAATTAAGTCACATATATGTGTAATATATATTTGACTCTACACATAGTTTTAGGAACTTTTTAAAATTATCACTTTGCATATGTATGTATATACATAGAGTATAGCCATATATCAAAGCCATATATCTGACACCTGTTTTAGAGGCCTTCTCCTCTTTAAGTCCTGGGTCATTTGACACATGAAGAGGTAAGTAAGCTATAATAATGAGGGGAAAATGGAGAGACTGGTCGATAACATTCAATGGAGTTTCAGTGTCCTTAGCACTAAAAGAATACTTAACCACATTTCTTTTAAATTTTCTGATTAATTTTTTCATGCTTTGTAAAGTAGATCATCCTGTCTTGGTCTTATTAATAAAGAACAAGCCAGTTTCATTTAGTCCAACATTGAATGAGTTTAAGGATTAACGTAGTGAAGATTACCCTATAAAACACTGAACTAATCAATCAACCTGTGAAGGTCTCCTGAAATGTAGCTATTTCTCTTGTTTTTATTTTGTTTGTTTGACATTTGTAAAGCCCCCCCCCCCCTTTTTTTGGTACAAAGCACATTGGGTCTTTTTAATTATCATGAATTAACGTTATTTTGGTTTCTTTAAAGTGCTCAGAAAGAAAACATACAGAATTGGTAAAATTTAGGCGTATTATGATATTTGCAGTTATTATGTATCTTTCTTATTAATTGTATTGTGAACATTCAAAGCCTACTGGGAGCATTCACTGAATCTTCAGCACTTTCCTAGTATGACTGGGCTTTAGTACAATTGCTTTGATGAATTTGTCATTTGATTTCTGGGGGATATTTTAAAAAGTGTAAAGTACTCAAGAAGACCTCTCATAACATACATAAGTCACGTATGTTCCACTAGCTGTTAATAAAATGGCTGGCTCTATAAGCACATTTAATTGCTTTGCCTATTTATATTTTTATTTAACTTTTTAGTTGCCTGGATTCTGAAAGGGAGTCCTATTTGTTGAGTGGAGGGTATTTTCAATTATTGTGCCTGTTTTGTGTTGAATCCATCATTTTCTCCCTACTAAATGAGTCACTCTCCAGTATCCACTAACCCTGTTTACTGATGCCCTTCCTCTTGAGTCTTTGTTTCTATCTAGCAGGAGTTCCAAATTGCCAGATTACAGACACTGGAGGGTATTTTCTTACAGCCTCCTTTCCTCTCTGCCTCCCCCGATATTTTTTACTACTTTAAAGTTTATTCTCCAAAAGACTGTATTGGAACATTCTGAAATAATATTTGGAAAGCAGTGGTTTGGATTATTTGTTTTAAACAGGTAAATTATAATGTAAAATTTCAAAAGTTAGTTTTAGATTTATGTACATAAACACACAAAAGCTAAAATGTATCCAGTGTACAAGTAATTTACTGGATAACCTCAGATTAGAAGATGAAAATCCAAATGAATGTTTGGGACTTCATTTTGATGAATAATTTAGATTTCTTAAAAGTTTTCCAGAAAATCAGCTAAGATACATACAACCCTGCTTTGATCCTTCCAGCTTTCTTTGCCAGGTTTCCTGGGAAGTGGCAGTGTAATAAATAGTGCATTTATTGTGTGCCTATTTTGTGCCCTACTTTGTTAGCGTATGTATTATCTCACGTAGTCATCATGATGTTGATGACAGGTAGGTTTTCAGGTGCAGAAATTTTTAAAGAGGGAGCAGAAGATTGGTTCAAATTATAGTTCTGCCACATTCTACCATATTAACCATGGTCAAATTTTGAAAAACTCTTAATTCCTCCCTTTCTGTATTCCATTGTCAGGTTGAGAGTAAGCTGTAGAGGCAAGAAGATCTAATGATTTGTTGGGGGCGATAGCAGTGGAGGCTGTGGGAGATTTTCTGATTGGCCATTTTTTCAGCTATGTGAATCTTAGTAACTTCCTCAAGGACAGACGGCTTGTGAGTGGACAGGCTAGGTATATGAGTCAGGATATGCTGAATTGAAAATAGCAGAAAACTCGACTGAGTGATTTCGTTATTTAAAAAAGGTATTGACTCAAATATGGAAATCCAGAGGTTGGATGGTGTTCAGAGTTGGGTAATCTAGTGTCTTTTGCTCAGCTTTTCTGCTCTATGTATTATTATAATTCTCAAGTTGGCTCCCTACTTATTAGAGAAAGGGCTGTTGTGGTTTCAGCCTGCACATTCATACACTATAGCATTCTTAGGTCCTTTTAGATGTCTGGGAGATTATGTGGCAGTGTCTTTCCTTTAGACTAGAGGACGCTCTATTCCTATGTAGGAATTGACCTTGTTTTACTTGAAGAGCAGTTCAGGTTTGGGTCTTTGGGTCAGCTTTCATCCTATTGCTACTTTTGAGGTTGAAGTTCCTTGTGAATGAATGAAGGTGCTTTTATATTTGCTCTGTTTTCCAGTGATCTTTATGGGAGATGATTTTATTTTAATTTTGAAAGGTCAGCTGACTGGCTACCGTAAATAAATTTTTATTATCAACTCTTAATGCCGTCATTTCAACATTAAGTTTTTGCCTAGAAGGCAGACACAGTAATTGGGCTTCATTGTATATATAGAGAGAACCCAGTTTCCCAGGTTCTGAGTTGAGAGTATTTGTTGTGCTGATAAAGTTATTGCCCTCAGGTGAAAACCGTGTAATGTTTCTCCCATCTCTTTTCTGCTTTCGATGTTCAAAAGTGAGAGTACTTAAAAGTACTATTGTTCAGGGGCACTCATTTTGGAGAACATATGACAACATACTGGGAAGCATTGTTGACAAAGATTTCTTGGGATTTCTTTTATATTTTGAAAACTATGACCTAATAAATTGAAATCCTCATACAAAATGTAATTCTGCTTAGATGGTTGTCCTTAAAAGTAAAGTCTTCAAGAACCAGCTAGATTTCAAATACTCCTTTTCTTCTTAAAAGTTATTTTACTTTTTTTTAAAAAATTTTTTAATGTTTATTTATTTTTGAGACACAGACAGACAGAGCATGAATGGGGGAGGGTCAGAGAGAGAGGGAGACACAGAATCCGAAGCAGGCTCCAAGTTCCGAGCAGTAAGCACAGAGCCCCACGCGGGGGCTCGAACTCACGGACTGTGAGATCATGACCCGAGCCGAAGTCGGACACTTAACTGACTGAGCCACCCAGGCGCCCCATGTTATTTTACTTTTAAAAAGATGACGATATATGGACAGAAATGTAACCTAGTGATTTCCTTCTGATGTTTTTTATTCCTTCTTGCATGAAGTTGAATAAAAGTAAAGGAAAATTGCAATTTGTGCTCCTTAGTCCTTAGTACTGCTAAATGTTTTCATCATGTCAGTAAACAAAATGGTTTTGAAAATTGAATGATTTATCTTATTCATATACCTTCTCTTTTTCTCTCCGCCCTAGATATTCCTATTCTATGTTGTAGCCATTCCAGACCTTCACCTTTTATTGGGAGGGGTTTATATTTCACATATTTATTTATCTTTTCTGGCATTTTCCATCCCTGAGTGTCATTCTCCTCCTTCTGTACATATAGCCTCCTGGTCATCTTCACCATGTAGCACCTAATTTTTAGATTCTTACTGTCATCATGATTACTTTCAAGATCTGTGCTGACAAAGATAATGAGGCCAGCTTCAGATCTTTAGAGTTCCTCTTCTTCCTGGATTTTATTTTATTTTATTTTATTTTATTTTAGTTTAGTTTAGTTTATTTATTTTGAAGGAGAGACAGATAGTGGGAGTGGAGGAGGTACAGAGAGAGACAGAATCTGAAGCAGGCTCCAGGCTCTGAGCTGTCAGCACATTGCCCGACATGGGGCTTGAACCCACGAACTGTGAGATCATGACCTGAGCTGAAGTTGGATGCTTAACTGATGGAGCCACCCAGGCACCCCATCTTCCTGGATTTTATTTTAACAGTACTTTTTCCCTAAGCAGGATATATTTTGTAGATGGAGTTGTTTCACTTAGAAATCTTACAGTAATCTAATGTTGCATCCCCTTGTTGTCTCTGAATTAAATTCCTGCATTCTGTGTAAATCAGAATCACAAATGGTACGTCTGTGAACCACTTCCTGTAGATATGGGTTTTTTTTTTTTTTTGGCTACCTTTGGAAGTTAAAGAAAAATTGATCAATCTAGTTCCTACTGATCCTTTATATTTTGTTGCTTCATACATTTACTGTGTTTGATCATTTCTAAGGCTCACATCTTTTTACTTTCTTACTGGCTCTGAAATTCTGATGTGTTTTGATGGTGTGTTATACATTAATTGGCAGTTGTTATTTTTGTTTTGCCTTAAAAAATATTTTTACTGATACTAAAATAATGTCATCTCTTACAATTAATAATTTTTCAGATTTTATGAAATACATTATATTACTTTACAAGTCCATGAAAGTATGTATTTAAGTTTGCAACATTAATGTCTCCGTCTAAAGACGACTTTTTTTTTTAAGCTCTCTTTTTCTAATGTCTTGAACACCTGTTCCCTTGATTCTTTGCTTATCTTTTAATAAGTTAGTACCCATTTGATGTGTTTCCTTTCTGTATCATTTGAAAATATGGTGTTTTTTCTTTATTATTTGAGGTGTGTAACATTTATAAATTTTCTATTGTATAATTACTTGAATTTTGGGGATAGACCCAACTCAGGCATGATGTCTAATTCAGTTTTTTAAATGGAATGGATTTAACTTATGCTTCTTATTTCATCTTGAGGTAGTTTTGGTATGGTTTATAAGATATATTCATAGGAGTTTGTCCATTTTGTCTGTTGTTTTTTTAGGAAAAAAGTATTTCTATTATTTGCTCTTGTAAAAAAAAAAAAAAAACAATCTCTGTTGGGGTGCCTGGGTGGCCTAGTTGGTTAAGCGTCTGACTCTTGATTTTGGCTCAGGTCATGATCTCATGGTTTGTGGGTTTAAGCCCTGTATCAGTCTCCACTCTGGCAGTGTGGAGCCTGCTTGAGATTCTCTTTTTCTGCCCCACCCCCTACTTGCATGCATTCTCTCTCTCTCTCTCTCTTTCTCTCTCTCTCTCTCTCTCTCTCTCTCTCTCTCTCTCTCTCAAAATAAATAAGAATCTGTTGAATCTGTTCTTATGTCCCTCTTTGTATTTCTGATACTGGGTGTTTTTACTTTCTTTTTTTTATGATCAGCATCAGAAGTTTGTCTGTTTTGTTAGTTTTTTAAAGCCAACTATCATTTTGCATACTTGGATTATTTGTTGCAAATGGCATGCAGTAGGTTTTTTGGTTTTTGGTAAATTTCTTTACATTTATTATGATCACTGATTAATTTGAATTTGTTACAGCTCTATTATTTCTTGCATTCCATGTCCTGCATTTCCATGCCTTACTAATTCTTTTCTTTTTTGCCATTTAAAAATATTGATAGAGGCTTTTTGGGTTGTTTTTCTTACCTAATTTTTCTAACTCTACTGATGAGTTGAAATTCAAATTTTAACCCCCTCCTGAACAACACAAGGACTTCTTCCCTCTCATCACCTCCTCCAAACTTACATGCTGCTTTTTACAGTATTTTAGTTTTTTTCTTCTAAAAATTCTACAAATTAGATATTTTTATTACTGTTATTTTACGTAGTCAGTACTTAGAGTTAATTATGTTTACTAGTTTCCTTGCTCAGTATTCCTTCTTGGGTCTTAGACTTTCCTGTTAGGATCATTTTTCTTCTTAAAGTATGTCATGTAGACTTTCCTTTAGTATAGGTAGGTTGTTAGTAAATACTTAATATTCATTTAAATTTCTCTATGTTGTCATTCTCTTTGAAAGATTGTATGGGTACCTAGTTATATGCTGATAGTCATTTTGTCTTTAACTTTGTACATATTATTCAGATGTCTTTTGCTTTCTGTCATTGCTATTGAGAAATATACTGCTACTGTAATTGTCATTCCTTTGAAGTTTATGGGTCTTGTTTTCTGGCTTTTAAGATCATCCTTGTTGTTTTGGTATTACTATCATTTACCTTATCTGGAGTTTTAAAAAATTAAGCTCATTTGGGTATAGTGAACTTCCTGTTATACGTGTATTCATTTCTGTTACCAATTTTAGAAATTTCTTAGCCATTATATCTGAAAATATTATAACTTCTTTATTTACCTTTTGCCTTCTGGGATTCAAGTTAGACATATTGAATACAAGTGCTAGACACAAAATAGTATAGACTGTATATTGCATTTAAGAAAATGCCAAAACAGCAGAAGTGACCTATAAAGTTAGAAGTGAAAATGATGGTTTCCTTGGGAAGTGTAGGTAGTAAATAGAAGAGGAGGCACAAGGATGCTTCTGGGTTGATGGTGATGTTCATTTTTTAAAAACTTGGCTATTGGTTACACTACTGTATTTAGTTTGTGAAAATTTGAGTTGTATGTTTATGTGCACTTTTCTGTATTTCTATTGTATTTCAGTAAGTAGTTAAAAATATTTGTTTTCTTTCATCCAGTGGGATACTGAAGTACATGATGTTAATTGTCATCAGCAGTGTATTCTGAGTGGGCTCTAGAATGTTGTTCTCCACTCCTACCCTCACCCCAAGCAGTGTTATTTATGTTAGTCACACTGTATTGGTTTATTTACAAGTTCTTTTTTTTTTTTTTTGCCATTGTTAATTTTTTGTAAGTTTATTTATTTATTTTGAGAGAGAGAGAGAGAGAGAGCGCGCGCGCGCATGAGTGAGGGAGGGGCAGAGAGAGAGAGAATCCCAAGCAGGTTCTGCGCTGTCAGCACAGAGCCCGATGTGAGGCTTGAACTCATGAAACTGCTAGATCATTACCTGAGTCGAAATCAAGAGTAGGACGCTTAACCAACTGAGCCACCCAGGTGCCCCTATTTACAAGTTCTGTTAAGAGGTATATAGTTACTCAGTAATGAGAATGCCTTTTTCTCCCCCCGCTTGATTTTGTATGTTAGTTGAGACCTTGTCTCCTAAACCTAACTCAGTCTCTACTCTCAATGGAGTGGAAGGTTGAGCTATGTTTCTTGAAGCCTGTTAATTGCCTTCTCTGGGAAGAGTACTGCTGCTCCAGTAGAAGAGGAACGAATGAATGACTGAGTGAGATTTCAACTAGAAAGTGTGAGGGAGGCCCAGAGAGGGAGCTGCCTTAGGCAGAGGTGGCTTTGCCTCAACAGTCATCTCCATGCTGGTGACGATTGATGTAAAGGACAAGCCCCAGCCTTGTGACTCTTGGCTTGCATATTTACTTGTGGGGGTAGTGGTTATTGCCTTTGGACACTTGGCCTTTGTCTTTTCTTTGGAAATATTTTATGGATTTAGTCATTTTGAATAATGAGTAATACGCATAGACAGTGATTCCCCATGTGAACAGCGCCATCTCATTTTGTATGTAATACCTTTAGAAGTTTGCTTTGTGGACAAGTGAAAAACAGTGAATGGTTATTTCTCTAGAATTTAGTATATACAGCTTTCTTTGCAACTTCAGAATATGGTTCAAGGAAATACGGGAATATCATCTTCAGCAGATAGTATCAAACTATATCAGTTTAAGGGAATAAAATTTTAGAGACTCTAAACAATATATTCTTAGTTTGGGGGTAGGGTTGGTTTTTGGAGAATAGTACCTCATCCATTAGCTTTACAACCTTGCCGCAGGTGGGTCAGATTAGAAAAATGCAACTCCTTATTACTAGTGATAATCCAGACTGTCAAACCTTAAGCTTTTCTTGGTGGGGGATGGGGGAGAGGCATAGTTTTGTTTTTTTTTTTTTTAAAGACTTTATTTATTTTTAAAGCAGTTGTAGGTTTACAACAAAAATGAGTGGCAGGTACAGAGATTTCCCGTATATTTCCTGTCCCCAACATGTGCACAGCTTCCCCCATTAGCAACACCACTTACCGGAATGGTACTTTTTTTTTTTTTTTTTTTTTTTGGCCAAGGATGAACCTACATTGGCACATTATAATCACCCGAAGTCCGCAGTTTAATTTAGTGTCCACTCTTAGTGTTGTACATCCTGTGGGTTTGGACAAATGTATACTGACATATATCCACCATTAGAATATCACATGAAGGTTCTTGTTGCTGCACATCCTTGCCAGCATTTGGTATTGCCAGTGTTTCACATTTGGGACATTTTTATAAAAGATGTATAGTGTTATTTTATTTTATTTTTTTTGGTAAGAAAATTTTTTTAATGTTTATTTATTTTTGAGAGAGAGAGAGTGTGAGCTGGGGAAGGGGCAGAGATAAAGAGACACAGAATCCGAAGCAGGCTCCATCCAGGCTCTGAGCTGACAGCTCAGAACTCACAAGCTGTGAGATGCGGAGCTCGAACTCACAAGCTGTGAGATCATGACCTGAGCCAAAGTCAGACGCTCAACCGACTGACTGAGCCACCCAGGCGCCCCCTGGTTATTATTTTAATTTGCATTTCCCTGATGACATATGATGTGGAGCATCTTTTCATATGAAAACCTTAAGCTTTTTTTAAATAATTTTTTTAATGTTTATTTATTTTTGGGAGAGACAGAGAGAGAGAGAGAATGAGTAGGGAAGGGGCAGAGAGAGAGAGAGGGAGACACAATCTAAAGCAGGCTCCAGGCTCAGAGCTGTCAGCACAGAGCCTGATGTGGGGCTTGAACTCATGAACTGTGAGATCATGACCTGAGCCAAAGTTGGATGCTTAACCGACTGAGCCACCCAGATGCTCCAACTTAAGCTTTTAAATGTATTTTCTGTTTTCTTTTTTTAAGTTTATTTATTTTTAGAGAGAGAACGTGCAAACAGGGGAAAGGGCAGAGAGAGGGAGAGAGAGAGAGTCCCAAGCAGGTCCTGTGCTGTCAGCGCGGAGCCTGATGTGGAGTTCGAACTCACCAACCATGAGGTCACGACCAGAGCCGAAACCAAGAGTTGGACGCTCAACCAACTGCGCCACCTAGGGGCCCCTAAATGTTTGTTTTCCTTCCTTCCTTCCTTCCTTCCTTCCTTCCTTCCTTCCTTCCTTCCTTCCTTCCTTCCTTCCTTCCTTCCTCTTTCTTTCTCTTTCTTTCTTTCTTTCTTTCTTTCTTTCTTTCTTTCTTTCTTTCTTTCTTTCTTTCTTTCTTTCTTTCTTTCTTTCTTCATTTATTTTGAGAGAGAGAGAGGGAGGCAGAGTGGGAGCAGGGGAGAGAGATGGAGACACAGAATCTGAAGCAGGCTCCAGGCTCTGAGCTGTCCGCACAGAGCCCGATGGGGGGCTTGAACTCACAAGCCATGAGATCATGATCTGAGCCGAGGTCAGACGGTCAACCTGCTGAGCCACCCAGGCGCCCCTAAATGTTTTTCTTATTCTAACCTTAGACTAACTTTTGTGAGATAGGCAAAGTAGGTATTTTTATTGCAGGTGTTCAGATAAGCAAAATGAGATTTAGGAAGGTGTAATCATTGATCAAGATATAGTGAGTGAAATAAGTAGTAGAACTGTATTTAAATATTTTGAGTCTGAGTCCTGAGTTTTTAAATTTTATTTATTAAAAAATTATTTATTTATTTATTTATTTATTTATTTATTTATTTATTTAATTTTTGAGACACACACACACACACACACACACACACACACAGTGCAAGTAGGGGAGGGGCAGAGCGAGGGAGACAGAATCCGAAGCAGGCTCTGAGCCATCAGTGCAGTGCCTGACACAGGGCTTGAACCCACGGACTATGAGATCATGACCTGAGCTGAAGTCGGTCGCTTAACAGACCCACCCAGGCGACCCTTGAGGGTTTTGTTTTTTTTTTTTAATTTTTTTTTTTCAACGTTTATTTATTTTTGGGACAGAGAGAGACAGAGCATGAACGGGCGAGGGGCAGAGAGAGAGGGAGACACAGAATCGGAAACAGGCTCCAGGCTCCGAGCCATCAGCCCAGAGCCCGACGCGGGGCTCGAACTCACGGACTGCGAGATCGTGACCTGGCTGAAGTCGGACGCTTAACCGACTGTGCCACCCAGGCGCCCCTGTTTTCTTGTTTTTTTAAATAAATGTTTATCCATTTTTGAGAGAGAGAATGTGAACAGGGGAGGGGCAGAGAGAGAGGGGGACAGAGGATCCGAAGTGCGCTCTGCGCTGTTTGCACGCAGCGAGCCTGAGGCAGGGCTCAGTCTCCAGAACCATGAGATCATGACGTGAGCTGAAGTCGGACACTCAACTGACTGAGTCACCCAGGTGCCCTGAGTCCTGAATTTTTTATACTGTGTTGAAATATCTTGTTAATATCATCAAGCTGTTATTGTTCTTCAGACTCACATGAGAACAACACATCTGTCATTTGTGTCACAGTTTATAGAATCACATACTTATGTGTTATTTTATTTGACCTTATAAATATTGTTTCTAAGCTTTAGAGGTAGGTGAAATTCCAGGTCACATGTTATGTTATTGAGCCATCACATGAGCCTGATTTTCTGAACTCTATATTTTGTCCTCTTTCCCATGTTTCTTAATACTGTATAATGTAAATAATGTATCACTGAAACCTGTTCTCAGGGTGATAACATGTTTATTTAATGGGACAAGAGAAATAAATTACATTAGAGTTTCATTGGTGCCTCATAGCTGCATATACACTGATTTCCTTGTTGGCTCCTGACAAAATAGATTCACACTCAAGTGTGAGTAAGTGGAGCTAAAAACACCATAATGCCCAGAGCAGGAATAATGGTACATAGGAAAGGGAGGTTTTTGTGCATCCCAGCAGGTTTATTTGCTGCCAGAGCTTAGGGGAGAAGATTATATATGGGGATAATGGTTCTTTTAAGGCCAGTTAGTAAATGGTACTAAAGTAGATTTCTGTGGTAGGATATGTTTTTCTTTCCTAAAAGCATTTTTTTGATGATTATAATAGCTACCAGCTAGAAGACTGTCGATAAATAATATGTGATAACAGAGTATATCCTTTCTTTAGTAAAGCCTTTTTGCTGACCTAGTTTCCAGTTGATATTTTGAGCATTATAGTGATGATAATGATTAATAGTAAGTACCATTTACTTACTTGATTGATTCAATGATTTATTCATCTAATATTCATTTGGTACCTACTAGGCTAGGTATTGTGTTGGGTGCTAGGAATGTCATTGTGAGCAAGACTGATCTTCCTTCCTCTAGAGCTGACAGTCATTCCCAGAAAACAGACAATTAAGTAACTAACGATAGTAAAGAGTTGGAATTATATAGAGGTAGGCTAGGGAAACTGTGTCTGGGGAGATCTTCCCAGAGGAAATGAGATTTAAGCTAAGGTCCAGGAATGTATAAAAAGAGATAAGGAAAAGTATTCCAGGCAGAGAGAACAAGAGGTGTGAAACCCTGAAGGTGAAGAGAGGGTATGCCCTGTCCCAGAGATCAAAACTCCAGTGAGACTGGGGAGTTGTACAAAGGATGCTGAAGAGGTAGGCAATAGCAGCCAGGTAACATCCTGTAGGCTACAGAAAGGATTTTAGACTTTATCCATTGAGGAGTTTTAAGAAATGACCCAATCAGTTCTGTATTTTATTTTAATTAGTTAATCTAAAGTTTATTTAATTTGAGAGAGAGACAGAGTGAGAGTGAGAGCAGGGGAGGGGTAGAGAGAGACTGAGAGAGAATCCCAAGCAGATTCTGTGCTGTGAGTGCAGAGCCCAATGTGGGGCTCAATCTCAGGAAGTGTGAGATCATGACCTGAGCTGAGATCAAGAGTCAGACACTTGACCTACTGAGCCACCTAGGCACCCCCGGTTCTGCATTTTTAAAAAGATATTTTTGGCTGTTTGTTTTGTTAAATTAACATAGTATCACTTAGAAAACAGCTACTAATTACATGATATTTATATTTATATAACATTAAGAATCAAGGGGAACACACTAAAGGGAGATCAACTAGGAAGGTGGTATAAGATGATGATACTGATTTGGACTACGGGACATGGCAGTGGAAGTAAAGTGAAATTGACAGACTAAAGATACATGTTTTGGAGATAGAATTGGCAAGGCTTGCTGAATAATAAATAGAGTTGCAGGGTGAGAGAAAGTGAATCAAGAATGACTCTGGACTTGGTGGTACCATTACTGAAATGGAAAATTCAGGAGGAGGAAGATTGAATAGGAGACTAAGTTGAGGTTTTAGACATTTTAAGGACAAGGTAGTTATATATAGATTATATATATATATAATATATATTTATTATATATATATAATATATATATATAATATATATTTATTATATATATAAAATATATATATACATACATATATATATACATACATATATATATATATACATACATATATATATATACATACATATATATATATATATATATATATATATGACTACAGAGCTCAGGAGAGAGACCTGGGATGAAGACACATACATGGGAATCATCTGTAAAATGAATATAGAGAGAAGAGTTTCCAGGCAGAGCTTTAAGGATAGTCAATGTATAAGGGTCTCAGATGATGAAGGATGAGTCTGCAAAAGTGTTTAAATAGTATTTTCAGGAATAGAGCTAACACAGAATGTGGTTTGGGGGAAAGAAAAGTCTTTCAAGATAGAAGAGTGAATGATACTGTCAAATCCTGCTGAGCATCAAGTCAGAAAAAGAAATGGTGGCCTAAATACAGTGGTTTTTTTACATGGAGACCATTAATCATCTGGCAAGAATAATTTAAATGGAGTGGTAAGGTCTGGGGATATTTGTAGTGTATTGAAGAATGAATAGGAAGTGAGAAGTTGGAGACTGAATGTAGACAACTCATTCAAGTAGTGTGGTTGTGAAGGGAAAAAGGCTTGATATGGCAGTACTTGAAGAAGGGTGTGTAGTAATTAAGGGGAAGAATTTTTTTAAGGTGGGATAGACTTGTATGTGTTCAGAATGCTAATTAGGAGATCATGAAGAGTATGGAGAGCCAAGAGATAACTAGTAGATCAGAGAAGGCTGAGTGGGATCAGCTTGACCTGATGTTATAGTGTATTGTTAGCTACTACCATCCTAGTTTCTAAGATGAGATGATGAATCAGATTTATAGTTACCTGTCCAAATGAGAGTGCTCTTACCTTAGTCAAACTTACTGATTGTACAGCTTTCCTCCTTAATTTGCCATGAATATTCTCTGGGAAAGGGAGGATTGGGAAATCATTGTTCTTTGGACTACTACCTTTATCTGATTGGAAAACTCTTTTTGTTCCACTTTGCCTTAGGCTTGTCTTTATGGTACCAGGGTGGTTGGCATAGAATGTACTGATCGGGAGCTCTGGGCATCCATCTTGCAAATGCAGACTTTTGTAGAGGTGCACAGAATGGGTAAGGAAGAAGAAGGGATGGATCTCCATGGATGCATTTCCTTATGTAAAAGGGATTCAGGGGTCTCTGGGTGGCTCAGTGGGTTAAACATCCAACTCTTGATTTTGGCTCAGGTCATGATCTCACAGTTCGTGAGATCAAGCCCCGCATTGGGCTCTGCACTGAAAGCGAGGAATCTGCTTGGGATTCTCTTTCTCTTTCTCTTTATGTCCCTCCCCTTCTTGTGCTCTCTCTCCCTCAAAAAAAAATAAAATAAAAAAATATGGATTTAGAGAGGGGCACATAGGCATTTTGTAGAAATTAAAAAATTTTTTTTTAAATATTTATTTTTAAGAGAGAGAGACAGAGTACAAGCTGGGGAGAAGCAGAGAGAGAGGGAGACAGAATCTGAAGCAGGCTCCAGGCTCTGAGCTGTCAGCACAGAGCCCAGTGCGGGGTTCAAACCCATGAACCATGAGATCATGACCTGAGCCGAAGCCAGATGCTTAACTGACTGAGCCACCCAGGCGCCCTGGCATTTTGTAGAATTTTTATTATTTTTGCCCTGAAATATAACCCACCTAATGTTACCTATTTAAACTATTCAAGAAGCCAGAATTGTCATGTAAGTTCAAAGAATGGTATTCCTGGTTTTATATGGATTGATTCAGAATAAAGAAAAAGAGGACACACTTCCCTAACTGCATTTTATGAGGATTATGATGCCCAAACTGACAAGGACAGTTTGAGAACAGAAAGTATGTAGGTTAGTCTTACTTATTAACATAGAGGCAAAATCCTTAATAAAAGCCTCCAGACCGAGATGATTTTATTAACGAAAACTATATAATCACTAAGGAAGAGGGGAGCCTGGGTGTCTCAGTTGGTTCGACTTCGGCTCAGGTCATGATCTCACAGTACGTGAGTTTGAGCCCTGCATCGGGCTCTGAGTTGGCAACTCCGAGCCTGGATCCTGCTTTGGATTCTGTGTCTCCCTTTCTCTCTGCCCTTCTCCCGCTCATGGTCTGTCTCTCTTTGTTTCTCAAAAATGAATAAACTTAAAAAAAAAAAAAAGAAGTAACACCAATCTTACACAAACTCTTTCAGAAAATAGAGGCAGGAACTCTTCTCAGACAATTTTAGAAGGCTAGTATAATTGATACCAAAATCTGACAAAAGCATTATAATAAAATCTGGAGACCATTATCCCTTATGAACATAGGTGCAAAAATCATTAAAAAAATATTAGCAAAGATAATCTAACAAAGTTGGGTTATACCTAGAAATGGACAGTCCATTATGGACAGCCCCCAACTTCTGGTTTGGCTTCAAGTTTTCCACTTTATGATGGTGTGAAAATGATGAACATTTGGTAGAAACTATATGTTGAATTTTGAGATTTTTTTTACTTTCCTGGGCTAGTAATAATGTAGTACGATACTCTCCTGTGATGCTGGGCAACAACAGCGAGCCACAGCTCCCAGTCAACCATGCCACTGATATACCTACAGCCATTCTGTACTCATACAACCATTCACTTTCAGTACAGTATTTAATATATTACATGAGATAGGCAACGCTTGATTATGAAATAGACTTTATGTTAGATGATTTTGCCCACCGGTAGGCTAATATAAGTGTTCTGAGTACATTTAAGGTAGGCTGAGCTGTGATGTTCAGCAGGTTAGATGTATTAAGTGCAATTTTGGCTTATAACATTTTCAACTTATGATGGGTTTATTGGGACATAACCCCATAGTAAGTTGAGGAGGAAGGTCTGCATTAGAAAATCAATCACTGTAATTCATCACATTAACAGAATAGAGGAGAAAAACCCTGTGGTCATTTCAGTATATGTTGACAAAATCAATACTCCTTCATGATAAAAACTTTAAACAAATTAGGAATAGAAGGAGACTTCATCAATTTGATAAAAATTATCTATGAAAAACCTAACTTTATATTTAGTGGTAAAATATTGAACTCCTTCCCCCTTTGATCAGATGAGGAACATGGCAAGGATATCTACCACAGACAGTTATATCAAGTGGAATGAGGGGTGCCTGGGTGCCTCATTTGGTTAAGTGTCTGACTTCGGCTCAGGTCATGATCTTGCAGTCAGTGAGTCTGAGCTCCGTGTTGGGCTTTGTGCTGACAGCTTGGAGCCTGGAGCCTGCTTCAGATTCTGTGTCTCCCTCTCTCTCTGCCCCTCCCCTGCTTGCACTCTGTCTCTCTCTCAAAAATAAACATTAAAAAAAAAAAAGAAAGTGGAAAGAAGTAAAACTCTCTTATTCATAGAGAACATGATTGTTTATACAGAGAAATCCTAAGGAATCTACAAAACAGTAGTTACAACTAATAATGAATTTAGCAAAGTTGTAGGATACAACAGTAAATATATAAAAATTGATTGCGTTCCTATACTAGAAGCAAGCAATTAGAAAATGAAATAAAAATTTTATTTGCAATAGCCTCAACATATCGACTTAGGAATAAGTTTAGGAAAAGAAGACCTTTTTGCTGAAAAGTACAAAACATTGCTTAGAGTAATTAAAGTAGATGTAAGTAAGTGGAGAAATTTTATGTTCATGGGTTGGAAGACTCAATATTTTTAAAAGTTTTTTATAATTTTTTTAATGTTTATTTTATTTATTTTTTTTAAATTTTTTTTCAACGTTTTTATTTATTTTTGGGACAGAGAGAGACAGAGCATGAACGGGGGAGGGGCAGAGAGAGAGGGAGACACAGAATCGGAAACAGGCTCCAGGCTCTGAGCCATCAGCCCAGAGCCTGACGCGGGGCTCGAACTCATGGACCGCGAGATCGTGACCTGGCTGAAGTCGGACGCTTAACCGACTGAGCCACCCAGGCGCCCCTTAATGTTTATTTTTGAGAGAGAGAGAGAACGAGAGTGAGGGAGCAGGGGAAGGGCAGAGAGAGAAGGAGACACGGAATCCGAGGCAGGCTCCAGGCTCTGAGCTGTCAGCACAGAGCCTGATGTGGGGCTCAAACCCATGAACTGTGAGATCATGACCTGAGCTGAAGTCGGACGCTTAACCCACTGAGCCACCCAGGCGCCCTGGAAGACTCAATATTAAGATCTCAGTTCTTCCAAATTGGACTGTAATCACAGCAGACATTTTTGTACAAATTAATTTTATTCTAACATTTTTATGGAAATGCAAGCAGTTTAGAATATCCAAAGCATTCTTGAACAAAGTTAAAGGACTGTACATGATCTGACTTCGATACTTAATACAAAGCTGCAGAATCAAGAAAGTATAGCTGGCATAGGATGAAAAAAATAGATCAGTAGAGTACAGTAGAGAGCCCCCAAATAGCCCATTCTATTTTAATTTGATTGTCATCAAAGGTGCCAAAGCAATCTATTGGGGAAAAGATGGAGTTTTTAATAAATGGTGCTGGAATAAGTGGATATCTATATGGGAAAAGAATGAACCATAACCCTGTCTTGTATAATACCCCCAAATTAATTCAAAATGGACCATAGACGTAAACATACAGGCTAAAAACCATAAAGCATCTAGATATAAAATATAGGAAAATATATTTGTCTTCTTGGCATAGGCAAAGTTTTCATAGGCAAGATACTGAAAGCATTAACCACAAAAAAATATTGACCATCAAAATTAAAAACTTTGTGCTCATCCAAAGATACCACTAATGACTTCAGTTAGGCAAGCCACAGACTGGGGGAAAATATTCATCAAACAACTAATAAAGGACTTGTGTCTAGAATATATGAAGAATTCTTTACAACTCAGTAATGAAAAGATAGCTCAATTATAAAAGGGGCAAAATATTTTAGATACTTCATAAAAGAATATGTACTGATGGCTAATAAGCACATGAAAAGATAGATGCTCAACATCATTAGTCATCTTGAAAATGCAAATTAAAACAATAGGATACGACTGCACAGTTACTAGAACTGCTGAAATTTAAAATGATAGCATATATTGGCATGAATGTGGAGCAATTAGAATTCTTGGGGTAAATGTAGAGCTATTCTTGTATTATTAGTTATTATTATTACTATATTAGCTAGAAGGTGGAGCAATTAAAATTCTCCTACATTGTTAATGGGAGTGTAACTTGTTACAATCACTTCAGAAAGAGATCTGGTAGTTTCTTATACGACTAAATATACACCTATCCTATAACCCAGCATTTCTACTCTTCTTTTAAGGTATTTACCCAAGACAGATGAAACATAGACCTATTAAAAGACTTGTACAGGAATGTTAATAGCTCAAAACTGGAAATAACCCAAGTGTCCATTAGTAGGAGAAAAGATAAATAAACTGTGGTATATTCATATGATTGGATATTGTTACTGTTATATGCAACATGTGGCTTTATTTCTAAATTCATCCACATGCTGAGTGAAAGAAGTTTTATATAAAAAGATTCATACTTGTTTCTTTTTTTTTTTTAATGTTTACCTATATTTTTTGAGAGAGAAAGCATGTCAGTGTGTGCACATGTAAGTAGGGGGAGGGGCAGAAAGAGAGGGAGACAAAGGTTCCAAAGTGGGCTCTGCAATATGGGGCTCAAACTCACAAACCATGAGATCGTGACCTGAGCTGAAGTCAGACACTCAACTGACTGAGCCACCCAGGCACCCCCATACTTGTTCCTTTCATGAGAAGTTCTGGAGCAGGCAAATCTAATCCATGATGGAAAACTGGAAATAAAATTTGGATCTTCTATCCAGACCACTCAAACTTTCTTCATACCAGCAATAAGGCTGTTCTGCTTTTTTAGCATTCATGTGTTCACTGGATTGGCATTTTAAGTTTGCTTCAAGTCTTTTTTTTCTTTGCATTCACAACTTGGCTGTTTGGTGCAGGAGGCCAGTCTTTGGCCTATTTTGACTTGTGAAATGCCATCCTCACTAACTTTAATCATTTCTACCTTTTGATTTAAAGCAAGAGAAGTGTAGCTCTTTCTTTCATTTGAACACATAGAGGCCATTGTGGGGATATTAACTGGCCTAATTTCAATATTGTAGGGAGGCTGGAGGAGAGAAAGAGAGCTGAGGGGAACAGCCAGTCAGGGGAGCAGTTGGAACACACATAACATTTATCAGTTAAGTTTGCCATCTTCTATGGGGAAGGTTTGTGGTATCCAAAACAATTACAATAGTAACTTCAAAGATCGCTGATCACAGATCACCATAGCAAATATAATAACAATGTAAAAGTTTGGAATTTTGTGAGAATTACCAAAGTGTGAGAGAAACACATGAAGTAAGCAAATGCTGTTGGAAAAGTGGTGCTCATATACTTGCTTGATGCAGGATTGCCACAAACCTTCAATTTGTTGGGGGAAAAAAAAAGGAAAAAGCAATATCTATGAAGAGCAAGAAAGCAAGGTCCCATAAAACAAGGCATGCCTCTACTGCAAAATATTAACAATCTGGGTTGTAGGTATATGAATGTTTGATGTACAGGTCTTTAAATTTTTCTGTTTTCTATGTTTGAAAATTTTCATACCATACCTGGAGGAAAATGGTGTTAGTAGTGTGATGAAATACAACTCTTGGTAAATGAGATGATTTTTTTTAAGTTTATTTTGGAGAGAGGGAGAGAAAGTGTGGATAGGGGAGGGCCAGAGAGAGAGAGAGAGAGAGAGAGAGAGAGAGAATCCCAAGCAGGCTTAGCACTGTCAGTGCAGATCCTGATGTGGGGCTCGATCTCATGAACTGTGAGATCATGACCTGAGCTGAGATCAAGAGTCAGACATTTAACCAACTGAGCCACCCAAGAACCCTAGTAAATGAGATTTTTAAAAAATAGGCTGTAATGGCAACAAGAAAATATAAGGTACTTAGAAATAAATCTAACAAAATATTTGTATAATCCTTACTTGACAAATTATCAAACTTTATTAAAACATATTAAAGGAAACCTAAATAGGGGCTCCTGGGTGGCTTAGTCAATTAAGCGTCCAACTCTTGATTTTGGCTTGGGTCATGATCTCATGGTTTGTGGATTGAGTCTCATGTCACGTTCTGCACTGACAGCACAGAGCCTGCTTGGGATTCTGTGTCTCCTTCTCTCTCTCTGCCCATCTCCTACTCACTCGCTCTCTCTCAAAATAAATAACATTAAAAAAAGGAGATAAATAGATGTATACTATGTTCTTATATAGTAGTTGTCTGTATTGTATATCCGTTTTCCCCAGATCAACTCTCAATTGAGTGCAGTGTCAAAGTTTTTATCTACAAGTTGACTCTAAAATTTATATGGAAGAACAAAGCCCCAAGATTACCTCCCATAACTTTTAAGAATAATAACAATGTGAGTAGACTTGCCTTACAAGTATTAAAATTTATTGTCAAGCTATACCAATTAAACAGTATGGTATGGCACAGAGGCTGATAGTACAGTGGAACAGAATATAGTCAAGAAAGACAGTCCTGCATTTATGAAAACTTAATATATGACAAAACTGACATTGCAACATCATTTAACAAATGACCTGAGATAATCAGTCATATGTTTAGAAAAAAATGTAATAGGATTTCTATCTTCTTTCATATGTAAAAATAAGTTCCAGGTATATTAACAAACTTCATGTGAAAAGCAAACCTATAAATCTTCTAGAAGAAAATTCTAAGTAAATATATTCATGTGTCTTTTGTCAGAGATGCAGTTCTTGCATACAAAAAAAAGATAAGGAAAGATTGATAAACTTGATTACATAAAAATTAAATCTTTTGGTGACTCCATTAAAAATAGAAGTAAAAAAATAAGACTGAGAAAACATTTACAATGAATTTAACTTACAAATAATTACTATCCAGAATATATCCTATAATTCAGTAAGAAAAAAGACAGAAAACCTAATAGAAAAATGGGCCAGGGTATAAATAGCTAGCTCACAGTTGAGGTAACCCTAGTGGTTGATAAACATATAAAACATTGCTTAATTTTACCCATAATTATAGGAAATGCCAGTTAAAACCATATTATGATCAGGGTTGCCTGGCTGGCTGAGTCAGTGGAACATGTGACTCTTGATCTCAAGATTGTAGGTTTTAAAAAAATTTAAAAATAAAAAACCATACTATCATCACAGCCATTAAATTAGTAAAACTAAAAAGTCTAAAAACACCAAGTATTGGAGAGTATGTGTTCAACAATTATTTTTTGAGCATCTGCTATATGCCAATTACTGTACTAAGTCATTGAGATGCATTAGTAAATAAAACATACTAGGATCCTTGCTTTCATGAAGCTTAGATTCTAGTCGGGGGAGGATAGAAAAATAAGCAATAAACATAATAAGTAAATTACATAGCATGTTAGGAGTGATAAATGTATTGAAAGTGTATTGGTGATAAAAAGTTATAGCAGAGTAAGAGGGTGATGGGGTGTAAAGTAAGTGGTAATACTGTGTAGGGCTATCAGGGTAGTAGGTTTCATACTCAGGTAAACTTGAACCAAGATTTTTGAAGGCTGTTAGGGAATTAGTCAAAGAAATATTTGGGGGAAAGAGGAGCATTATAGGCAGAATGTGTGGTTTAGAGTAAGACCTTAAGGTAGAGGAATGCCTGATGTATTTAATGGATAATAGAGTCCTGTATGTCTGGATCAAAGTGTAAGGGACAGAGATACTGGGGAGGGGTGGCGGGTCACTTCTAGGTCTTATGTGGATTTTGATTTTTACTCTTGAGTAAATTGGGGAGCCATTTGAGGGTTTTGAGCAGGAGTGTTATGGTCTGACATGTATGTATGTATGTATATATGTATTTAAGTTTATTTGTTTTGAGGGACAGTGCGAGAGTGTAAGCAGGGGAGGGGCAGGGAGAGAGAGGATCCCAAGCAAGCTCCATGTCAGCAGAGACTGAGGGTGGGGTCTCCATCTCACGAACTGTGAGATCATGACCTGAACCGAAATCAAAAGTCAGATGCTGGGACACCTGGGTGGCTCAGTCAGTTAAGCGTCCCACTTTGGTTCAGGTCATGATCCCAGGGTTCATGAATTTGAGCCCTGCATCAGGTAAATTTGAGCCCATCTTCCGGTGAGCTCAAGCCCGACTTTGGGCTCTGAACTGACAACTGACAGTGTGGAGCCTGCAAGGGATTTTCTCTCCCTCCTCTCTCTGCTTCTTGTAGATTCTCTTTCCTTCTGTCTCTGCCCCTCGCTCACTTGCTCGCTCTTGCTCTCTCTCTCAGAAAAAAAATAAATAAATAAAAGAGTCAGATGCTTAACCAACTGAGCCACCCAGGTGCCCTGACCTAACTACCCTACATTGAAAATAGACTATAGAGTAAGGGTAGAAGCTGGAATGGAGTACCAGTTAGGAGATGATTGAAAGGCCAGGGAGAAACCACAGTAGCTTAGATTGTCAATAGCAGAAACCTAGAGGTTTTTTCCTGACTTTAACTCTTCAGGTGACAAAATTGAACTGAGACTCTTTAGATGAAGTTTTCACACACTTATCATAGCTATCATATATTTTGTTGCAGAAATTTTAATGTATTTAGTATGTTTTGTTGCTGCCCGGTCTTTTTTGAGAGTGTTCTATATTGTTACATAATATAACAAGTATATGCTGTTTATCTTATTTTTTTAACATTTTTATTTATTTTTGAGAGACAGAGACAGCACAAGTAGGGGAGGGGCAGAGAGAGAGGGAGACACAGAATCCGAAGCAGGCTCCAGGCTGTTAAGCTGTCAGCACAGAGCCTGATGCGGGACTTGAACCCACAAACTGTCAGATCATGACCTGAGCTGAAGTCGGATGTTTAACTGACTGAGCCACCCAGGTGCCCCTATGCTGTTTACTTTAATACCCACCCCCCATTCCAGTATCTAAAACAGGACTAAATCCAAGGTTTTTAAGAGATTCTAAGTTTGTATGTCTGTGGAGATATATCTGAAAACTCGTTGTATTCTGGATATATATTTTAAAGCTAAAGCTATTAAGAATTCCTGATGGATGTGATGTGTATGTGAAAAACAGTAGTCCAGATGGTTAGGGTTTGGGCTTAAACAACCAGAAGAATAGAAATACCATCATCTAAAATGGGGAAAGGCTGCGGTTGGAATCAGTTTCTGTGGAAAAAATGAGCTCAGTTTGGGACATGTTGGATTTGAGGTGTTGAGTAGGCAACTGATTGGAAGTGTCAGGAATTTGGGAGATAGGTCTGGGAATTGTTAGAGGGGGAGGATAAATTGGTATAATCATTTTTGGTAGTAAGTTTTGGTACTTTATGACTTAGCAGTTCCACATCTATATACTTCAAGAAACTTTTTATAATGTACATGAGGAAACAAGGACAGGCTATTTATAGGAGCATTGTTCTGATGGAGAAGAAAAACATGCAAAGAAAATTAATTTTGTTTCCTGAAGAATGGATAAATAAATATTATAAATAAGTGACAAAATAAATTTATAGAGTGAAGTAATGTGTGAAAGTGAAAAATATCCACATGGGTGAATCCCCCAGTTATGATGTTCAAGTCAGCAGATTTTTAAATATATAATTTAAAAACATATAAAACAATACTAATTATTTATGAATATATATGTAAGAAAATATAAAGACATATGGCAAAGATAAAATATTCAGAATAGTTAAGTGGGGACTTAGGGGAGTGAGACCTAGTAAATTTTGAAAGCAAGTCACAGGGACCCAACTGTTCTCAAGCCAGTAGTGAGTATAGTCATCTCTTTGTTATATAATTTTTTATACTTTTTTATCTAAAATGTTTCTTAATTAAAGAAAAATTCCATGTCATTCCTTCATATCTCTGACTCTTAATGATAGGTGAATCCTTTCCAGTTCATCGACAGTTAATGGCTGGCCCAGTGAATATCTGGAATAATCTCCACTGGTGAGATGGTTCCATCTAGTGGGGAAAATGCTACAAGTACTCTGTGAGATGTTACTTTGGGAAGGAAGAATAAAGAGGTGGTAGTTAACCTGACTAGTCTTTATTTAGAAGACTAGTCACTGAATTTAGAAGATAAGGGAAGAAATTATCATTTGGAAATATTTAGTTTTTGCCATTATTAAGATAATGCTGTAGGACATTTAATGCAGACCTGTAGGACTTAGAGGTGTCCTTATTTCTAACTTGTGTTTGTGCTTTGTTTTTCAGAAGGAGTTGAGCCTTCCAAGAAGAGGCAGCTTGTAAGTTGATGATTATTATGATTATGAACACCTGCTTAGGAATCCTTTCTGGGGACTGTTCTAAGTATTATTTGGAGGAATCTCACTCGTGTGTGTGTGTGTGTGTGTGTGTGTGTGTGTGTGTGTGTGTGTGTGTGTGTGTGTTTTCCTTGTGGACTCTTCTCTGTCAGGGAAGCTGGGGGCCAACTAACTTTTCTTGCTAGGTCAGAACCTCCCCTTTCCCCCCATCCCTTCTCACCCCAAATCCTCTCCTCTGTCTCAGTTTTTGCCTAGTATTTGGGAAGAAGCTGCTACTTAAGTACCCATCACAGTTTTATACTTGTGTTTTGGGATTTACCATTTTGTTGTTGTTTTTAACAGACTCAAGCTTTTCGAGAACATTCAGGTTGAAACTCTTAGCATCTATATCTGTCTCATAACATGGGACTAGGGAGAGGCCAACTTTTTTGACAGTTGGGGGTAAGGTCAGCAGCTAAGTTTGGATTCAGGGTAGGAATAAGGTTTTCTTTCACCTGTTTGTTCTATTCTGGCTTTAGGACCAGGGAAATTGGTGAAAATCTTTGTCCCTGGACCTTAATTGCTTTGTATTTTCTTGGCTTGCTTTTTCTCTGAGAATTCTATTGGGGCAGTACTGCAAATCTGGCTAATCAGAATCATCTAGAATACTTCTTAAAATTCTTCCCCCCACCGCAAGTATTTATTTAAATTCTAGTTAGTTAACATACTGTGCAATATTGGTTTTAGGAGTAGAATTCAGTGATTCATCACTTACATACAATACCCAGTGCTCATTATAACAAGTGCCCTCCTTAATACCCATCACTCATCTAACCCATTCCCCACCCACAACCTTCCATCAACCCTCAGTTCTCTATTTCTAAAGAGTTTCTCATGGCTTGTTTCCCTCTCTTTATTCCCCCTTCCCATATGTTTATCTGTTTTGCTTCTTAAATTCCTCATAGGAGTAAAATCATGTGCTTTTTGTCTTTCTCTGACTTGTTTCGCTTAGCATAATACACTCTAGCTCCATCCACGTTGTTGCAAATGGCAAGATTTTATTTTTGATGGCAGAGTAATACTCCATTGTATATGTATATATTATATCTTTTTGTTTTGGAGTTTATTTTGAGAGAGAGATAGAGCACACGAACAAAGGAGGGGTAGAGAGAGAGAGGGAGAGAGAATCTCAAGCAGACCCTGTGCTGTCAGTGTAGACCCTGATGTGGGGCTGGAACCCATTAACTGTGAGATCATGACCTGATCTAAAACCAAGACTCAAATGCTTAACTGACTGAGCCACCCAGGTGCCCCCATCTTCTTTTTATTTTTTTAACGTTTATTTATTTAGTTTGAGGGGAGGAGAGGCAGAGAGAGAGAGAGAATCCCAAGCAAGCTCTGTGTGTCAGTGCAGGGCCTGATGTGGGGCTCAAACTCACAAACCATGAGATTATGACCTGAGCTGAAATCTAGAGTCCGATGCTTAAGTGACTGAGCCACCCAGGCGTCCCATATATCACATCTTCTTTATGCATTTATCTATTGATGGACATTTGGGCTCTCTCCATAGTTTGGCAGTTGTTGATAATGCTGCTATAAACATTGGGGTGCAAGTACACCTTCAAATCTGTATCCTTTGGGTAAATATCTGGTAGTGCAATTGCTGGATTATAGGGTGGTTCTATTTTTAACTTTTTGAGGAACCTCCATACTGTTCTCCAGAGTGGCTGCACCAGTTTGCTAGAATGCTTGTTAAAGTTCTGAACAGATTCTGAACTTATTTGAATCAGAATCTCCATATTGGGGGCCCAGGAAAGCTGTATTCTTATGTACCTGCAATCCACACCCACCATGATTTTGCTAAGATTTGGGAAACTCTTAGGAAATAGTGCTATGATTAAATAGTGGCCTTGAAACTTTTCCATATAGAGCATATAAGGAGAAGGACACAACAGTATTCATATTTATTTATTAAGTGTACTTTATACATCTTATGCATTTTTTGTAAATGTATGAAACACAATGTAATTCTTTCTGTTACTGTCATTTTAGGATTTAGTTGTATAAAAATGCCTTAGTAATTAGTTGTCCTGTGAGATTTTTGTTTATAAAGCCCCTTTGTCTGCTTTATGAAAGCTCACTGTGATTTGACAAGAAGAATCTCAACTTAGGAGTAGGAAACCCTTACACTTTGGTCTTAGCTTTGTCACTTAATCAGCTTTGTAAATGTAGACAAATCACTTTATTTCCTAAACCTTAGTGGTCTTATCTATAAAATGAAGGTCATGACCTTTGTTTTTCTCTTTTCTTATAGTTATTGGAAGGATCATTTAATACATGTGTTAGTGCTTCGTTTCTTACAATATTCTCTTTTTAAAAAATGTTTCTTTTGAGAGAGAGAGTGAGAATGAGCTGGGAAGGGCCAGAGAGAGAGAGGGAGAGAGAAAATCTGAAGCACACTCTGCACTGCCAGTGTGGAGCCCAATGTGGGGCTTGAGCTCATGAATTGTGAGACCATGACTCGAGCCAAAATCAAGAGCTTAACTGACTGCGCCACCCAGGTGCTCCATTTCTTAGAATTTTCTAAGGTGTATTAGTGTTAGAATTCTTCTTCTTTTTTTTTTTTTAAAGGTTACTCATTTATTTTGAGAGAGAGAGAGACAGGAAGAGAGAGAGAGAGAGAGAGAGAGAGAGAGAGAGAGAGAGAGAGAGAGAGAGTCAGAGAGAGGAGGATACAGAGAGAATCCCAAGCAGGCTCTGCACTGACAGCAGATGTGGGGCTTGAATCCACAAATCATGAGATCATGACCTGAGCCAAAACCAAGTCAAACACTTAACCAACTGAGCCACCCAGGCACCCCAGCTTTAGAATTCCTGTAAATCTATTGGGTTAAATTTGGATACACTTTGGGGCACCTGGGTGACTTGGTTGAGTGTCTGACTTTCGCTTGGGTTATGATCTCACGGTTTGTGAGTTTGAGCCCCACATTGAGCTCACTGCTGTCAGCACAGAGCCCGCTTCAGATCCTCTGTCCCCCTCTCTATACCCTTCCCCCACTTGTGCTCTCTCAAAAATAAATAAACATTAAAAAAATAAAAATTATAAATTTGGATACACTTTTATTATTTAAGAGCCACATTCCTTTATTTAAATTTAGTTCTACCTAAATGGAATCTCAATTCCACGCTTTCAAGTATCCGGAGTCTTCTAAAAACTGAGGAATAGTGCTATCAGGGCTCTTAATGGAGTGATCTACAGAGTAAGTATAACATAACTAAAAAGGAGTGGCTTTTCAACATCATGTTCAGCAAATATTTGTACTTTGTCACTTGTCCTTTTTTTTTTTTTTTTTTTTTTTTAAGATTTTAGTTTTAAGTAATCTCTACACCCAATGTGGGGCTTGAACTCACAACCTGAGATCAAGAGTCGCATGCTCTACAGACTGAGCCAACCCTGTACTTGGTCACTATTCTACTATTTCTGGCATTTTTTCTTTTGATTCCTCTTATTTGTAAGTTCTCTGTGATTTGCTCTTTGCTAAAGATTAGGTGAAATGAATCAGGGCCTGAGGCAGGTAGCTTCTAGGAGTGTATGCCTCCAATGAATGGAGTTTGCTGAGGAGGACAAAGAGGAGAAGGAAGGGTATCCTGGGAAAATGTTTTTTATTTGAAATTGGAGGAATTTTGGGTCATTTTAGTTTTAAATTCAAGGAATATCTTGGTCATTTTAGTGGTATCTCAAGTTAGGCTTATTATAACTGCCTTAAAATATTTAATTGACCAGAATCAGAAATACTTTTGGGGTGCCTGGGTGGCTCAGTTGGTTGAGTGTCGAATTTTGGCTTAGGTCATGATCTCACAGTTCGTGAGTTTGAGCCCCGCATTGGGCTCTGTGCTGACAGCTCAGAGTCTGGAGCCTGCTTCAGATTCTGTCTCTCTCTCTGTCTCTCTCTCTCTCTCTCTCTCTCTCTCTCTCTCTCTCTGCCCCTACCCAGCTCACGCTCTGTCTCTCCCTCTCTCAAGAATAAACATTAAAAAAAAAAGAATCAGAAATACTTTTTAAATTTTTTTTTTCAACATTTATTTATTTTTGGGACAGAGAGAGACAGAGCATGAATGGGGGAGGGGCAGAGAGAGAGGGAGACACAGAATCGGAAACAGGCTCCAGGCTCTGAGCCATCAGCCCAGAGCCCGACGCGGGGCTCGAACTCACAGGCTGCGAGATCGTGACCTGGCTGAAGTCAGATGCTTAACTGACTGCGCCACCCAGGCGCCCCAGAAATAGTTTTTAATAAAGTAACTCACATTTAAATAATTGACCATGCAGTAAATGCACACTAATACCTACTATGTGTTGGGCACTGATCTAAGTTTTGAGGCTATAAGATTCAATTAGCGACATCCTTCTATTTTTTAAAAATTTTTTTAATGTTTATTTATTTTTGAGAGACAGGAAGCACAAGTGGGGAAGGAGCAGAGAGAGAGGGAGACACAGAATCCGAAGCAGGCTACAGGCTCTGAGCTGTCAGCACAGAGCCTGATGCGGGGCTTGAACTCACAAACCATGAGATCATGACCTGAGCCAAAGTTGGCACTTAACCGACTGAGCCACCCAGGCACCCCTACATCCTTCTATTTTGAGGATTTATTTTTAAGTAAGTCAGAGGTACCTTAATGCAAACAATAGTTTTTTTATCTTTAGTATTGGAGGAGTAGAAAAGTTTCATTCTGGAAGGAAGCCAGAAATCCTGGATACTAATCTATGCTTTGCCACTAATAAGTTATGTGTGGTTTCCACAGGAACTATAATTTCTGAGCCTGAATTGTCTCACTTATAAAATGAGGCAGTTGGCTAACCTCATCTCTGTGCTTCGTTATCTCCCCAAATAATTGAAGCTCCATGGTACCTCTTTTGCACAGAGCTGGTTAAGTCTTTGTAGGAAGTATGCAGTAGGAAGCAAAGGATGGCTTAGCATTTGCAGTAGAGAAGCCAGGAAGGTAAAAACCACAAAACATAAGATGTTTGAGTAAGTTTAATGAATACTTAAAAGTTTGTAGTAAGTGTGGAGAAACTGATGTTAATAAAACAAGTGACTTAGCCATTTGCCCCATTATTTCTTGTCCTTGTAGCTGAATCTGGAAGTTTTAAAAATTACTATAATTGTCTTGGGATGCCTGACTGGCTCAATTGGTAGAGCATGCAACTCTTGATCTTGGGGTTGTGAATTTGAGCCCCACGTTGGGTGTGGAGATTACTTTTTAAAAAGTTATTGGGCGCCTGGGTGGCTCAGTCAATTAAGTGTTCAACTCTTGATTTTTGGCTCAGGTCATGATCTCACGGTTGGTGAGATTGAACCCTGCATTGGGCTCTGTGCTGACAGTGTAGCGCCTGCTTGGGATTCTCTTTTTCCCTCTCTCTGTCCCTTGGCCTCTCCCTCTCTCTCAAAATAAATAAGTAAACATTAAAAAAAGTTATTATAATTATCTTATGAGTCTTGGTTAGAAGGAGAAGGAACTGTTGTATTTATATCCCTGTTTGTCTCTGTTCCATAATGGCTCTTGCAAGAGCAGATGCTACTGTATGCCCATTGCAGTTATAAAGCCTCATTTCCTTTGGCATTTTCTCTATAGTATACTTTATAGGTACAGAGAGATTTGGAGGTTGCATCTAGTCTGGTGTCTTGCCTTTTGAGAGAGAGTCAGGTTCATTCAATAAGCGTAATTTTGAAAGTAGCTGGGCAATATAGAATAAATGAAATTCAGTAATTTTGGAGGCTATGACTCATTATGCTTTTTTGTGTAATATGATCATTGCATTAAAATGAATAGGAACTAAAAAATGGATTTTTAGATATATGTGATATCTTGGCATTCTACAAAATACTCTTCCATCTAACAAGTAATCCCTCCAGTGTCTCTACATTGGGAAGTAGAAGTATAGCTTAGAAATGAAGAGCTTGGGTTTGAGAGGCCAACCTGGGCTTGAGTCTTGCCAATGCCCTTGACTAAGTGTTTCCTTGTAAAACAAGTTAGTATGTATTATATATATATATATATATATATATATATATATATATATATATATATATAATTTTTTTTGCCTCTATTCATTTGTTCATTTGTTTAAATTCATCCATCCATCATATTTATTAAGTTCTTACTATGTGCAGGCACTATTCTAGATACTAGAGATAAAGTAGGGTTTAAGCAAAGTTTCTACTTCAATCCCTGGAGCAGGGATTGAAATTTTAAATTGTGTTGTCTAGGAATATTCTCATTAAGGTGACATTTGAGCAGAGAACAGAAAGAGTATAGAATGAGTGATGCTGATGTGTCTTGGGCAAGAGTAGTCCATGTAGAGGATACACATGTGCCAAGGTTCTGAGGTGGGAACATGCTTGCCATGTTGGAGGACAGCAAGAGGCCAAGGTGGCTGTTGGTTAGTGAACAGTGGTATTGGGACTGATGACGGTGGTGGGGCATAGACAGAGGCTGGATTTTGTAGTACTTGTGGGCTACAGAAAAGATTTTGTATTTTCAGCTGATTGGGACAGAAAGAGGGTGGATAATTTTAATCAGAGAAAGATGTGATCTGCCCTAGGTTTTTGGTTTTTTCTTTTTTAAAATGGAAATTTGCTTTACTGGGGTATAATCCACATGTCATATAATCACCATTTAAGAGTATACAGTTCACTGGTTTTTAGTGTATTCACAAGGTTTTACAGGAATTACCACTGTTTTAATCCAGACATCTTTATCACCCCAAAAGAAAAACCCCTACTTGCTAGCATTCATTCCTCATTCTGCATTCCCCCTAGTCCCTGGTAACCACTAATCTACTTTCTATCTTAATAGATTTTCCTATTCTGAGCATTCCATGTAAGTGGAATTATATAATATGTGGCCTCTTATGTCTGGCTTCTTTCACTTAGCATAATTTTTTAAAGTCTCATCCATGTTTGAGTTTGTGTCAGGACTTTGTTCCTTTTCAAGGCTAAATAATATTGCATAGTATGTATGTATCACATTTTCTTTATCCATTATCTGTTGCTGAACATTTGGGTTGCTTCCACTGTTTGGCTATTGCAAATAATGCTGTGAACATGGGTGTACAGGTATTTGTTTGAGGCTCTGCTTTCACTTCTATTTCAGGTAGATACCAAGAAAGGGAGTTTTCTGGGGGTGCCTGGGTGGCTCAGTCGGTTAAGTGTCGCACTCTTGGTTCTGGCTCAGGTCATGATCTCAGAGTTTTGTGAGTGTGGAGCCTGCTTGGAATTCTCTCTCTCTGCTTCCTCACTCCTGCTGTCTCTGTCTCTCAAAATAAATAAATAAACTTAAAAAAAAAAAAAAAGGAAGGGGAAATTCTGGATCATATGGTAATTCTCTGTTTAACTTTCTGAGGAACTACCATACTGCTTTCCACAGCAGCTGCATCATTTTACATTCCAACCAGCAATACATGAGGGTTCCAATTTCTCCACATCCTAGCCAACACTTGTTATTTTCCATTTTTAAAATAATAATCATCTTAATGAGTGTGAAGTGGTATTTCATTGTGGTTTTACTTTGCATTTTCGTAATTACTAGTGATATTGAGCATCTTTTCACGTGCTCATTGGTCATTTGTAAACCTTCTTTGGAGAAATAAATTTCCTTGCCCATTTTTGAATTGGGTGATTTATTCTGAGTGCTTAGTTGTTGGAATTCTTTATATGTTCTGGATATTAAACTTTTACCAGATACATGATTCGCATATTTTTTCTCCCATTCTTTGGGTTGCATTTTCCACTCCCTTGATAGTGTCCTTGATGCACACATAAAAGATGTTAATTTTCATGAAATGAATTGATTTATTTTTGTTGTTGTTGTTGTCTGTGCTTTTGGTGTCATATCCAAGAAATCATTGCCAGATCTAGTGTCCTAAAGATTTCCTCCAGGTATTTGCTTCTAAGAATTTTATAGTTTTAGCTCTTATGTTTAGGTCTTTGATCTATTTTGAGTTACTTTTTGTTTATGGTATAAGGTAAGTATCTAACTTCATTCTTTTGCATATGAATATCTAGTTTTCCCAGAATGATATGTTAAAAAGACTGTCTTTACTCCATTGGAGTAAATATATTTTGTATATTTGACCATATATACGAGCATTTATTTTGGGGCTCTCCATTCCATTGGTCTAAATGTCTATACTTATACTAGTACCACACTTTTGATTTCTATAGATTTGTAGTAAGTTTTGAATCAGGAAGTGTGGTATCAAAGAACTAACTTTGTTCTTCAAGATTGTCTTGATTATTTAGGGCTGTTTGTGATTCTATGAGAATGACAGAAGAGTTTCTCTATTTCTGCAAAAACATCATTAGGATTTTGATAGGGATTGTATTGAATCTATAGATCAACTTGGGTAATATTATCAGATTGACCAATATTGTCTTCCAGTGTGTGAACATAGGATATTTTTCCATTTATTTATGTTTTCTTTAATTTCTTTCAGAAATGTTTTGTAGTTTTCTTTTTCAGTGTACAGGTCTTTTACCTCCTTAGTTGAACTTATTCCTATTTTTAAGTTTATTTATTTTGAGAGAGAGAGAGAGAGAGTGCAAGCAGGGAAGAGGGGCAAAGGGAGAAAAAGACTTAAGCATACTCCACACTTAGTGTGGAGCCTGACATGGGCTCAGTCTCATGACCGCAAGATCATGACCTGAGCCAATATCAGGAGTCAGACGCTTAACTGACTGGGCTACCTAGGCTCAGTTGTTTTACTTTCTTGATAGTGACCTCTGATGCGCTGAAATATGTAATTTTGATGAAGTCCAGTTTATTTGCTTTTTATTTGGTTGTACTTTTGTTATCATTACCTAATAAACCATTGACTAATTCAAGGTCTGATTTTTTTCCTGGGCCTTAATACATAAAGGTAACTAAGTAATGACACAGAGAGAGAGTAATGCTATTGAAAGAAGAACTTACTACTTACAGTTTCTCCAGGAGAAAGGAGCATGGCAGGCCATGCAGCCCACATGAAGAAAGCACCAGATTTGGTTAGGAGACAGAAAGGAGCAAGGGAAAAGCCTAAACCAGAGCTTTTATTGGGGTTTCTACAGATAAGGCAAGGGCAGGCAGGGTAGCCCCCTTATGACTGGCTATTTTGAATAACAATGGTGGGTTCTGGACTGTAGGGGTGATTTTTAGTGATCTGGTACTTGGCCCTGAGTGATACAGGGCAGGGGAAATATTGGCTTGATGTGTGAGTGTGATAAATTGGCTTGGGAGTATGGACTCAGGTTTGGTCAGAAGGTTTGTAAGAGGATTTTTGCGTATTCACAAAAACTGGATTGCAGGGGAGATATAAACAAGTTTGGCTGTTAGTTTGGCTCTATGATTAATAAATGCTAAATGGGGGGTGCCTGGCTGGCTCAGTTGAGCATGCAACTCTTGATCTCAATGTTGACTTCAAGCCCCACATTGGGTGTAGAGGTTACTTGGAAAAAAAAAAAAAAAAAAGGCCAAATAGGCAAATACAGAATCTAAGAAAACGGAACAATGTTGTGATGATTTACCTCTATTTCCTTTTAAGAGTTTTATGGTTTTAGGGGCTCTGGGGTGGCTGAGCCTGTTGAGTGTCCACATTCAGCTCAGGTCATGATCTAATGGTTTGTGAGTTCGAGCCCCGCATCGGGCTTACTGCTGTCAGCACAGAGCCCACTTCAGATCCTCTGTCCTCCCCTCTCTGGGCAACCCCCTCAAAAATAAATAACAACATTAAAAAAAAAGTTTTATGGTTTTAGCTCTTACTTTTGGTCTTTGAGTCATTATTAATTTTTATATGTGGTGTAAGGTAAGGATTTGATTTCATTCCTCAGAATGTGGATAGCTGTTGTGCCAGCTCCATTTCCAACTTTTCTTTCCCTACTGAATAGTTTTCTTAGGTGTTAATGAAGTCACTTCATACTCAGAGTGTGGGGAGAATGGGAGTGAGAAAGTAGGAAAGTACATGAAGTTAGAGAAGCAGGGAAGTGAGAAAGCAGGGAAGTACATGAAGTTAGAAAAATCAGTCAAGATCATGGTAGCTTAGACAGGGTGGCAGCAGCTGAGGTAGTAAGAAATGTTTAGGTTCTGGATGTGTTTTGAAACTGACAATATTTGTTGATAGTTATAGTATATGAAAGAAGAATTGGTGGTGACTACAGGATTTTAGGGCTGCATAGCTAGATGAATATAGTTGCCATTTACTGAGCAAGATGGGGAATATGTGAGAGGAGCAGGGGTGTTTTCTTTTACTGTTCTTGGGAGGAGCAGAAGGGGGAGTTGAAAGAATCAGGACTTTGGTGCTTGACTGGCATCCAAGAAAGGGTGTTGATAAGACAATTGTATATATGAACTGGGGGATCAAGGTATGAAATCTAATTTGGAGATACATATTTGCAGATTGACAACATATAAAAGATATTCAAAGTTATGAGATTGGATGATAAACTCCTTAAATGCTACTCAAATGTGGGTCAGCTGACTGGTGGATGGTTATAGAACTGTTACCAATTTGCTGTGAATTAACTACAAAAATTTAGAATAAGCAAGTGATATTGTTGTAACCTTCAAGCATTTGATCATTTTTGTTATTTCATATCTATTGCATTTTATAGTGGTTTGCGATGGATTAAAATTTTCACCTGGTCCTTCACCACAGCTAGTTTGAGCAGCACTGACATGGTGAGTGAGTGAGTCTAGGAAGAACAGATAGAAGGACTGAGCCCTGGGACACTTGAATATTTACTGGTCAGGGAGTGAGAATAATCCATCAGTAAAGAAAATTGGAAAGGAGCAGCCGGTAAGGTTGGAGGAAAACCAGAAAAGAGTGGTGTTTCCAAAGCCACAAGAAGAAAGTATGCCAAAAGCTGCTGACAGGTTATGTAAGATGAACACTTAAGAATTGACCTTTGGATTTAGTAATAGGACATTCCCTATTGGTGACCTTTAGTGAGCAGTATTGGTCAGCAGTGGGTATAGAGCTTGATTCAAATGGGTTCAAGAGAGAGTGGGAGATAGTATTATCTATGTAATATTTGGGTTAAAAATATTTAACTTCAGTCTAATATAGGAAGAAGCAGAGAAGTCCTAACTGAGGGGGCAATCTGTAGAAACTACTGGCCTGGACTCAAAAATGTTGAAGTTGTAAAAGATTGAAAAAAAAAAAAGACTAAGGATGTATTCTAGATTATTGGAGACAAAAGAGACTTGGTGAATAAATGCAATGCTTGATTCTTGGTTTGATGATGGATTTTAAAAAATAGTTGAAGGACACTATTGGGACAATTGAGGACACTTGAATGTGGACTTTTATTCAATAATGTTGTTGTGTCAGTGTTAAACTAACTTACTTTCTTTCTTTCTTTCTTTCTTTCTTTCTTTCTTTCTTTCTTTCTTTCTTTCTTTCTTTCTTTCTTTCTTTCTTTCCTTTCCTTCCTTCCTTCCTTCCTTCCTTCCTTCCTTCCTTCCTTCCTTCCTTCCTCCCTCCCTCCCTCCCTCCCTCCCTCCCTCCCTCCCTCCCTCCCTTCCTTCTTTCGTGTGTTAAACTTCCTTATATGATGGTCGTGTGGTGGTTCTCCCTTGTTAGGCTAGGGATTAATTGTAGATGAAGTATTTGAGAGAGGAGGTGTTCTGGTGTTTACAAATGACTTTCAAGTGGTTCAGCTAATTAACCAAAAGTAATTGTGTGCATATGTGTGCAGAGAGAGAGGAAGAGGAGTAGGGAGAGAAAAAAGCAAATTTAAGTGAAAGGTATATAGAGTTTCATTTAATTATTCTTGCTCCTTTTCTGATATTTTGGGGGAGGAGTAAGTGAGTAATATTATTTCAAAGAGCTTTGGTGAAAAGAAGATTATAGAAATCAGGTGATAGCTGGAAAAGGTCATGGAGCTTTTTTGCCCTCTTTTAAAAATGTAGATGGGCGATATTACATTATGTTTGTATGTCAATGAAATTATCCAGTAGAGAAGGAAAAGTTGATGTGTGAGAGAGGAAGGAACAATTGCCAGGGTGTTTTTGAATAGGCAAAAATGGAAGACACATCTAGGTACATATGGAAATACTGGCCTTAGGAGCTTTGACAGTTTATCCCCAGTAGCCTTGGTTACCTCAGTTTATCTGTAAAAGATTATGCATGTAAAGTATATGGCATAGTGCCTGCGATTAAGCCCTCAGCTCTTTGTTATAGAAGTTAGTGCAATGCCTATTATTAGTAAACTTTCAAAAAAAAAAAAAACCCAAAACAACCCAGTAGTTTATTACTGTTTTTATTATTAGCAGGTCATAATTACCTGTTAGAAGCTGTAAATTCTTCAGAAAAACAAATTAGTGTTAAAACCCCAAAATTCTACCTAGTAAATTGGAAGATGTAATGGGCTTTATTAAATGATCGATGAGTCAGACAGCATCCCACCTAACAAGTAGAGGAAAGCTCCAAAGGGATATAGAAAGGGAAAGGTTTTTAAAGGCAGGACAAGGAAGTTATAAACAGAAAAAAGTGTTATTTATTTGAGGTGAGGTCACCCACCTTTGGGGATGAAAGTGTTTAAGTCAGTGGATTATCTCATATTCCTGTGAGGGATGGGGAGGGCACATGTGACAGATTACCCTTATTGGTGCTGACCAGAAAATTCTTGGCCGATAAAGACTACATTTCTGGGAGAGGTTATAAGAGCAATTAGGTTAGGTATTAAGCCTCAGTTTGGTGACTTGGCCTAAATGATATTTAGGGCCTGTAGATTTGTTTTGTTTTGTTTTGATATTAGATCCCAAACCAAGTTAAATAAACAATAGTGTATCTTAGAAAAGCCACAGGATATTCATGACTGGCTTTGGTCACTTAAGGGAAGAGAACAACTAAATTTCAATATGGGGAAGGAGAAAATCCAGGCCTTCAATGATAAGGGGCTTTGTTGGGGCAAGTTGGTTATGTAAGTTCTCTTGGCCTGGTTCATACCATTTATTTTAGGTGTAGCTCTCTGAAATAAAAATCATTTTCATTTTTAGAAAGCTATTTCATATTTAAGCCCACCTTGATATTTTTCAGTGCATTAAAAAATCTAGTCTAGAATATCAGACCTATCAGACCTAACTCCTATCAGACCTAGAGGAGCTGATAATCTTGTTGAAAGTATACAGGGGCACCTGGGTGGCTCAGTTGGTTAAGTGCCCAACTCTTGATTTCAGCTCAGGTTGTGATCTCATGGATTCGTGAGATTGAGCCCTACATCTGGCTTTGTGTTGATGGTGATGAGCCTGCTTTGCATTCTGTCTCCCTTTCTCTCTGCTCCTCTCCTGCTCACAATCTCTCTCTCTCTCTTCTTAAAAATAAATAAATAGGTGCACTTGGGTGGCTCAGTAGGTTAAGCATCTGACTTTTGATTTCATCTCAGGTCATGATCTCATGGTTTGTGGGTTTGAGCCCTGTGTTGGGCTCTGCACCATCAGTGTGGAGTCTGCTTGAGATTTTCTCTCCCTCACTCACTTTCTGTCTCTCTGCCCCTCCCCCACATTTGCTTTTTCTCTTTCCCTGTCAAAATAAATAAACTTTAAAAAATAAACATTTAAAAAAAAGTAGACATATCTGTGGAAAAAGAATTGAGAAAATGAAGTTCTAAAGTTATTTTTATTTGTTTTCCAAGCTATGGGAGTATTATATTTTGCTTTTCCTCAATTGGACCAGCACTGAATGGCTTCCCTTCCCCAGTTCTGTGAGGGAGGCCTCCTTTGGCACTTCCTTTCAAATAGGTTTTTGTTTGTTTGTTTGTGAATTTCAGCACTGGTAATAATTAGACCCTACACTTTAGGAGTTCAGTGTAAATAGTGTTTATGTCTTTAGTTACCCAGAAAGTAAAACTTTTCTAATACCCATTACAACTTAAAGTAATTTTCCTTATATTTCTTGAAATGTCATTGCTTTATTTCTTTGAGCAGTTAGTTCAGTGGAGGTGAAGAATGGACTATAGGAGTAAAGAGGTAGCTGAAGCACCTGTCATAGTGTGTGTGTTGATATTGGTGACCTTTATTCTTAGAGTCCTTGGGGATAGTTATATTTTTGCATTGTTGGCTTACTCATTTGGGCAGTGGACTTAGACATTGGATATTGGATGAAAGTGAATGCCAAGTGTGTGCAATGATAGGCAGCGAGCAGGGAGGAGTTCCTGGGGCTCAAGGATATGATGTGTCTCACTTTGCCCCTGTGAAACTGACATGTGAAACAGTATTATGTACTTTCCCACTCTGATGCAACTTGATGGTATTTGCCTGGATAAATGCTTCTGGAGAATGTTCTAAAAAGAGATACCACCTGCTACACATAGTAAACCCTTTGTGTTGTATCTGTGGTGCCTGCTATAGGGCTATGGTTTCTCTATGAACTTTGAAAATCAGGAAATTTTTGTAGCTTTAAGCATGTTGAAGGCCAGAGCCATAGCTTTGTGCTACACTTTATAGTCTGTCTTTTTAAAAAAAAATTTTTTTTAACGTTTATTTGTTATTAAGAAACGGAGACAGAGCATGAGCATGGGAGGGGCAGAGAGAAGGGAAGACACAGAATTTGAAGCAGGCTCCAGGCTCTGAGCTGTCAGCACAAAGCCCAGTGCGGGGCTCGAACTCACAAACTGCAAGATTATGACCTGAGCTGAAGTCGAATGCTTAACTGACTGAGCCACCCAGGCGCCGCCCCCCCTACCTTTTTAAAAATTGGGCTTCTATAGGAATTGATTTCACATAGGTACACTATCTCTCTAGTGGGAAGGCAGGAATTGGCAGAGTTTGGCAGGGATGGAAAAATAGTCATCACTAATTTCCTAGCAGGACCCATTTTGTTGTTAAAAAATAGATATGGTTTGTTAGTGACCTGTGAGTATGTGGACGTAGGACTTGAAAATTTTTGAGAGCCCATTTTGTTACTGTTATTTTTAGAATTGCTGTTGTTATGCTAATCATCCTCACATTTTTATCTCTAGACCTCACAACTACCAATTCACTATAATCTACTTGGATATCACAGAAATATCTCAACTTGAGCATTTATAAAACTGAAGTCATTGCCTTTCACAAAAACCTGCTCCTCTCATATTCTCTAGCTTACTAAATGGTACCACTTCCTGATAGAAAACTTTGTTATTCTTGTTACCTTCCTCTTCCTTATACCTATAACTCCTTTCTATTATACCTCAAATATCTCTTAATTTCCTCTACTTCTTTCTACTACCACTGGTATGTCCATATAGTCCAAGCCATTGTAATCTCTTGGCTCTACTACTGCTATAACTTCCTAACTAGTCTTTCTTTGTCTATCACCAGTCTGTCACCCATCTTTACACAATAGCTGGAAAAAAAGCTTTTTAAAGTGCAGATTTGATTATTAGATGTTTATGTGAACTTGCTTAGTGAATTTTTTGTTACTCTTAAGATGATACCTGAAAGTCTTGACATGGTCCATAAGACTATATATACAATCTGGTTCCTGTCTTTGTCTCCATGTTTTGCACAGTATGTTCCCTGGACCTGGAATGCTCTTTCATATTTACCTTGCTAGCTCCTACTTTCTGTCAAATGTCTGCTTTTATCTCACTTCCTTATGAAAGGCTTTTCTGACCTCACCCTTACCTTGCTGTCCCTAGACTAAGTTGGATTTCCCAGAATGTACTTTCATTAAACCCTGTACTTTTCCTTTATAGCTTTTACAGCAGTTGTAAAGAATTAGTTGTCTGTCTTTTCCCACTGGATGATCTGTTAGTCTGCTTGGGCTGCCATAACAAAACACCACAGGCTTGGTGACTTAAATGACAGAAATGTATTTTCTCAGTTCTGGAGGCCAGATGTCTAAGATCTAGGTGCCAGCAGCATCAGTTTCTGGAGAGGGCTCTCTCTCTGGCTTGTAGATAATGCTTTTTGCTGTGTGCTCACATGGCCTTTTGGAGGGGAGTGGGAGGGGGGAAGGGTATGTGTGTATGAGAAAGATTTTTTTTTCCTGCTTATAAAGCCACTAGTCCTTTCAGATTAGGGCCCCACACTTATGATCTCATTTAATCTTAATTACTTCCTAAAGACCCTATCTTCAAATATAGCCACATTAGGGGTTAGGGCTTCAACATTTGACTTTGGGGTGGTAGGGGTACTGTTTGGTCCATAGCAAATGGTAAGTTCCATGAGGTCAGGACCCATGTTGTATGGGTATACTCTATCCTTGAGGCCTGGTATAAAGTTTAATACATAGTGGGCAGTTAGGCCTGTTCCTAACATTTGTTTGTCCTGGAACAAGAACATAAATAGAGATATTAAGTTAGATTTTTATGTAATGCTAACAAATTGTAAAATAAAACACCTTCTATTTTCCTATCCTGAGACATACATAGTTTCATAATAACAAATTACAAAAATAATTGTGTGAAGCTGTTGGTTTTTTTTAATGTTTATTTATTTACTTAGAGAGTGAGCAGGGGAGGTGCAGAGAGAAGGAGAAAGAGAGAATCCCAAGCAGGCTGTATGCTGTCAGTGCAGAGCCTAATGTGGGACTTGAGCCCAAGAACTGTGAGATCAGGACCTGAGCCAAAACCAAGAACTGGATGCTTAACCGACTGAGCCACCCAGGTGCCCACCCGTGAAGCTATTGATTTTAAAAAATGAATGTGATATTTTGTCTAACTCAATATTAATGAGGCAGATGTTGCAGCCAGTTCAGAGAAGTGAAAGAAACATAGCTTTATATGTTTAAAGAAATGTTGAACTATATTTATAAATGGTTACTAAACTGGAGTTTTCTGTGGGGAGAAGGGAAGTCATTTGAACCTCAGCTCTACAAAATTTATTTATAATATCTATAGACAAGAACTGTTTGTATCAGTATCAATTACCTATAACTTACAGAGTTGGAAAATAGCTGAAAGGCAATAAAAGGCTAGAACAAGTAGTGTATTCTCTAAACAGTACATAGTTTCCCATCAGATGATTGTTATCTCTTCTTTGCTTATTCCAAGTTTCCTTATAGTCTCACCCTTTTGATCTAACGCAATCTCAAATATTATTCTTGATCACAAAACAAAATTGGTCTCATTAAGTTTGGCTTGGTTATTTAAATAGGGGTAGCAATAATGTTAATTTTTCACGTTGACCTTTTAAATTTGCTTTTCTGGAAATTTTGTAAAGAATCTCAGATTGAACTTTAAAAGCCTCTATTGTTTTTTTCAAATTTTTTTTAAGTTTATTTATTTATTTTGAGAGAGTGTGAGCAGGGTAGGAGAGAGAGAAGGGAGAGAGAATCCTAAGCAGGTTCTGCACTGTCAGCTGAGAGCCTGATGTGGGATGTGAACTCATAAACCGTGAGATCATGACTTGAACTGAAATCCAGAGTCAGACCCTTAACCAATTGAACCACCCAGGTGCCCCTCTATTATCTGTATTTTGAGTCTAGAAAGCAAGCTTAAGAAATATGCTGTATTATATTTCATCAACAGTACTGATACATTTGGGTGAATTCTTCTTTTCTCAGTATCCCCCAAATGTCCTAAGGGTCCTGGGCCTTCCAGGAAGTGACCTTCCTTACCACCTAGAAGGGTGGACCCTGGAAAGCTAGGTACCAGGGCAGTTTTCCTGGGAGGGTTTTGTAATTACTGGTTCCATAAAGTCAACTATAGTTCCTTAAAAGTGGCTTATTATACCTGATTAAATAAGTAAACATCATTCTCAAATATGACATTTCAGACAAATACTTTTTGTGTAACTTTTTTTACAATGATATTTTAAGGGCATTCAGTAAGTAAATTCAGCAAGACTTTCTCAAATCTCACTGGGGAGAGAGTCTTTGAGAATCATGATTCAGGAATATTGCATTTATAAAAGCAAAGGTTACTAAATTTTTTAGAGTTTAGATAGCTTAAGAAGGAAGAGAGCAGGCTTCCTTACATGTCTAGAAAACAGACATTAAGACAGTATTCCAAACAAATCACTATAATCATCTCTCATTAGTTCATTTAGTCCTGTGTAATTAATTTTCATTTCACTGGGTTTAGTTTAGTGGTCTGCTTCTCAACTAAAAAGAGTTCTGGAAATTCTGACTCAGTCCCGTGGAATGGTCTGGAAGTTGTCCAGTTGTTCATGCAATGGTATCAGAAGCCTGTACCCAAGAGTCTATTCTTTGAAGTGTCAGTAGTTTGAGATACCTGCTACAGTTCTTTTCCAGGGGGCTCTGAGACCATCCTTTATTAAAAAACAAACAGATTTGGCTTCTAGTTTATTGCAGATCCTTCAGATCCTAGCATCTGTGTAAAACAGAATCTGTCTGTAGATGACAAAGACTTAAAATAGCTGTGGTCAGTTTATACTGGTAATTTTTAAAGGTGAAAGGTCTAATGAGAGTTTACAACATGAATAATGCAGCTAACCAGCAAGTTCTTTCTGTGTCATACAAAAAGAATAGTAAAGCCAATTCAAAAACGTTCTAACAAAGTGTCTCTAAGAGTAGTTCTTTTCAGGAACTGTCAAGGAAGACAGTGAATATTATAGCTGATTTCTAAAACATGAATGAACATAATTTTTGCAGAGGAAAAAAATCTTGACATATAACATATAAAATCTTATGGCATAATATGTGTACCAAGGCTATACTAAGGATCTCAAGTAAAAAGATTTAGTAAGTCTGGTATAAGTCCTAGACATCTATCTAGAAGATTCAAATTTTAAAAGTAAGATTGTTACCAAGTAAGCATTTTATTTATTTATTTATTTTATTTTTTGAAGTTTTTTTTTTTAATTTAAATAATCTCTATACCCAACATGGGCTTGAACTCATGACCCTGAAATCAAGAGTCTCTTGCTCTTCCAACTGAGTCAGCCAAGTGCCCTATTAAGCATTTTGTTTTATTTACCTGTTTTTTATTTTTATTTATTTTTTTAATGTTTATTTATTTTTTGAGAGAGTGCATGTTGAGGAAGGGCAGAGGGAGAGGGAGAAACAGAATCTGAAGCAGCCTCCAGGCTCTGAACTGTCAGCACAGAGCCTGATGCAGGGCTCAAACTCACAAACTGCGAGATCATGACCCGAGCTGAAGTCGGTCGCTTAACCAACTAAGTCACGCAGGTGCTTCTTATTTTTACTTTTTAATTTTTTTTATTAAAAACATTTTTTTAATGTTTATTTTTGAGAGAGAAAGAGACAGTGCGAGTGGGGGAGGGTAAGAGAGAGAGAGAAGGAGACACAGAATCTGAAGCAGGCTGCAGGCTCTGAGCACAGAGCCCAACACAGGGCTTGAACCCACAAACTGTGAGATCATGACCTGAGCTGAGGTCGGAGGCTTAACCTACTGAGCCACCCTGGCGGCCCATTTACTTTTTTTAAGTTTATTTATCTGAGAGAGACAGAGTGAGAATGGGGGAGGGGCAGAGAGGGAGGGAGAGAATCCCAAGCAGGTTCTGTGCATGGTCAGCGCAGAGCCCAGTATAGGGCTTGAACTCATGAAACCATGAGATCATGACCTGAGCTGAGATCAAGAGTCAGTTGCTTAACTGACCGAGCCACACGGGCACCCCCCAAACATTTTAGTATATGTGCTGCCAAAGTGAGCACACCCCCCAAACATTTTAAATAATAACTCAAATTAAGACTGGAAACACTAAACTCTTATTTCCCAAAATCTGGCAAAACACCATTGGGACTTGTAAATAGAAACCTTATGTATAAAGAGGGCATTGACAAATCTCTAAGAGGAGCTTCCCATAAATTATACAATGTTTAGGATATTTATGTTAATTTTACCTGTCCAAATTTAAACTAGGGAGGGCTGAGCGTCTTTTCTGATTTGAGAACTTTTCTCATGAAACTTATCAAAAGTAAAAAAAACAAATCTAATTATTTCTAGTACATTTGAAAGGACACCTTGTGATTTTTCCAGGGATGCTATGGGATGTCTCTAAGATAGCTTTAGTTAGTAAAAATATACTGAAAGTTTTATTGTTTTCTATATTTAGGATCTGATTTTGGGAAGGCAAACCTTCAAGGAGTTGTCAGTGAAAATGCTTAAGATAGGAGTGTTGGTGCTTGAGAAATAATACCCAGGTATTTTACCAGGGTGACAATAAAACATTTTAAAATGAGCATTGAAGGTAACCAATTTTAAATAACCACAACTTTTTCATGAGGAGCCTTTGTTTGTTTTCTTAAGTAATTAAGGACGTAATTAGTCAGTATAAAGCAAAGAAAATTATTCTAATAAGACACAAAATAATTGCTATCTGGGCATATTACACAGAAAAAAAAAAAGAATAGCTTTTAATATTGTAGGTGAAAGCGATAAACTGTAAACCAGGGAAATTGGCCCATCAATACTGAACAAACTTAGCTAAGATTTTAACCAGTTCATAGCTTTTCAGACTTGTGGCGTGGTATTATAAACCATGGCAAATAAAATTCTCTTGCTAAGTTTTTTTTTTTTTTTTTAAATTTTTTTTTTCAACGTTTATTTATTTTTGGGACAGAGAGAGACAGAGCATGAATGGGGGAGGGGCAGAGAGAGAGGGAGACACAGAATCGGAAACAGGCTCCAGGCTCTGAGCCATCAGCCCAGAGCCTGACGCGGGGCTCGAACTCCCGGACCGTGAGATGGTGACCTGGCTGAAGTCGGATGCTTAACCGACTGTGCCACCCAGGCGCCCCTCTTGCTAAGTTTTGTTCATTATTTTCCTTTATATTCTGTAACATATTTACAATTTACTTGAGGACAGTTCTTAGGGGGTCATCAAGGTCAAATTTAATTAAAAAATTTTTTTTAATTTATTTAAATTCACATCCAAATTAGTTAGCATCTAGTGCAACAATGATTTCAGGAGTAGATTCCTTAGTGCCTTTTATCCATTTAGCCCATCCCCCCTCCCACACCCTCTCCAGTAACCCTCTGTTTGTTCTCCATATTTATGAGCCTTTTTTTTTTTAATGTTTATTTATTTTTGAGAGAGAGAGACAGAGTGCGAGTGGGAGAGGACAGAGAGACAGACAGACAGAATCCAAAGCAGGCTCCAGGCTCTGAGCTGTCAGCATGGAGTTGATGCGGGGCTTGAACTCACAAACCGCGAGATCACGACTTGAGCCAAAGTCCGATGCTCAACCGACTGAGCCACCCAGGCGCCCCAATGAGTCTCTTCTGTTTTGTCCCCCTTCCTGTTTTTATATTATTTTTGTTTCTCTTCCCTTATGTTCATCTGTTTTATCTCTTTTTTTAATTTTATTTTTTTATTTTTTAAAATTTATATCCAAATTAGCATATAGTGCAACAATGATTTCAGGAGTAGATTCCTTAGTGCCCCTTACCCATTTAACCCCTCCTGTAACCCTCAGTTTGTTCTCCATATTTACGAGTCTCTTCTGTTTTGTACCCCTCCTGTTTTTATATTATTTTTGTTTCCCTTCCCTTATGTTCATCTATTTTGTCTCTTTGTCTCTTCATGTCCTCATATGAGTGAAGTCATACGATTTTTGTCTTTCTGTAATTTCACTTAGCATAATACCCTCCAGTTCCATCCATGTAATTGCAAATGGCAAGATTTCATTCTTTTTGACTGCCGAGTAAATACTCCATTGTATATATATACCACATCTTCTTTACCCATTCATCCATCGATGGACATTTGGGCTCTTTCCATGCTTTGGCTATTGTTGATAGTGCTGCTATAAACATGGGGGTGCATGTGTCCCTTCGAAACAGCACACCTGTATCCCTTGGATAAACACCTAAGTAGTGCAGTTGCTGGGTTGTAAGGTAGTTCTATTTTTAGTTTTTTCCCTACTGTTTTCCAGAGTGGCTGTACCAACTTGCATTCCTAAAATGATACTAACATGCAGTGCATTTATCATTGCTATCTTAAAATGAATCAATAAGTAAACATTTAAAAATGTCTCAGACTGTCCAGCCAATCATAGTCAACCCATAAAATCAAGAGCTAATAATAATGTTTTGAGGTGCTAAGTTTTGAGATTATTTAAGTATGTTAAAGATGTTTGTGTCCTCCCAAAATTCAGATGTTGAAGCCTATCCCCCAATCTTCTGGTATTTGGAGGTGGGGCCTTTGGGAAGTAATTAGACTACCACAACAATCAATATGTAGAATATTTTTATTACCCAAAACATACCTTGCATGGTTTTGCAGTCAGTTCTCCTTCCACCCTTGGCTCCAGGCAACCACTGATCTGCTTTTTGGGGCTATAGATTAGTTTTGCCTATGGCAGAATTTCGTATGTGAAAATCATACAGTATTGACTCTTTTGTATTAGGCTTCCTCATGTTCCTCAAGTACTCCTGTTCATTTTATTTATTTTTTTAAAGATTTTTTTAAATGTTTATTTATTTTTGAAAGAGACAGATTGGGAGTTGGGGAGGGGCAGAGAAAGAGGGAGACACAGAATCTGAAGCAGGCTCGAGCCTCTGAGCTGTCAGCATACTGCCCAACGTGGGGCTAGTACTCTTGTTCCTTTTAATGATTAGTATTTTCTTGTGTAAATATACCACTATTTGTTTGGTAGATATTTGGGTTGTTTCCAGTTTTTGGATATTATGAATAAAGCTGCTATGATCATTCATGTACAAGTCTTTTTATGGACATGTTTTCATTTTTTTGAGGTATATAACTGCGAGTGGTCCAGCCATTAAAATAGTACTCTAATCATTGCTACCAGCAATGGGAGTAGCTTAGCCATAAACAAACCTAACACAAAACCTGATTATATAGAGGAAAATTAAACTTATAAAAGTAGAGAGTCAGCAAAGTTCAGATTGCCACTTAAAATTTACCTTTAGAAGTTAAGAAAAGATATGTGTGGGCAGCCCACATGAGGTACACTTCTCATCTGTGGCTCTGTGAGGTGAATCCATTGGGCATTTTGGTGGAGGACTTGCAGTACTGTTTAACAGGTAACTTTCCAAAAAAGAAAATCATGGCTCTTATCTAGATATAAAATGAAAACATTTAAAGATTAAAAAAAAAGCCTCATCACTAATGAGGGAATCAGATGTTATAACCAGTTATTAATTTTTTCCATTATCAATATTTATGATTGAAAGTTGGCAAAATATCAAGGATCATAATTTCATTAATATTGTCCCCATATTGATACTCATCTGTTTGAGCAATAAAGTAAAGGCAAGCAATTCATAAATTGTTAAAATGCCTATACTTTTCCTTGGCTTTATTTCAGCAAAATCACTATGTTGTAATTAAGATTGTTTAAAATAAATGGTATTATCTTTATGTCAATTATATCTCAATAAAACTAGGAAAAAATGTTAAATAATTCATCAATATTTTATATTATATATTGAAATTGTATTTTGAATATACTATATTACATTAAATAAGATATATTAAAATTTAAAAAATTGTGTTATCAAGATAACAAAAATTGTTATCTTGTTACTTTGATCAAAGTAACAAAGATTGTTATCTTTGGCGCTTTGAACAAGTGCCAAATTAACTTTCTTGAGACATTTTATTTCTTAACATTATTAAAAAATAAGTTCTATTTAGGGGGTGTTTATTCTGCTGCAGATGAACCATGAATTTTGCACATCAAACTTTGTGATGGAGTTTCATAAATAATTGTCATCATGGAAGATATTGCACAATGTTGTAATATCACCTTATAAATTACTATCACTTTTATTGCAATTTCACCATTTCTTAAAAGCAACGTCTAGGGCCTTATAACATTTGTTAAGTTCTTCTTTAATCTTTTCAGTGCTGGGATATTATAAACAAAACCAACAATAGCAGTATGTTCATACTAAATCTTAATATGTTGCTGGTTCCAAAGTAGTCTATAGAGATCAGTTTAGGATTATTTGGCAGTGACTCTTCTTTATAGTCATGTATGGTGAACATAATCTAAGGTGGCCCCCATGGTTTCCTTCTCCTCTGGGTGTTGACACATTTGTGTGTTGCTCCTCCCTTTGAATGTGGACACTACCTTTGACTTGCTTCTAACAGAACAACAGGACATAGTACAGGTGATGAGATATCACTCCTTTGACTATTTTATTGTATGTAAGATTCTGTAGTTAGTAGGCTCACCATAGAGACTGTACTTGTTTGATGAAGTAGGAAGCTATGTTGTAAAAGCCCATGTGGCAAGGAACTGCGGTAGCTTCAAGGAGGTGAGGTGGCTTTCAGTTGATATCCAGCAAGCAGCTAGGGCCCTCAGTTTTACAACCACAAGGAAATGAATTCAGCCAATTACAATACTGGGCTTAGAAGTGGACTTTTCCCCAGCCTAGCCTCCCTTATGAAAATACAACCTAGGCAACACTGTGAATGTCTCACTTTGTGAGACCCTAAGCAGAGGACCTAGCTAAGCTGTGCTTAAATTTTTGATTCACAAAAACTGAAATTAATGAAAGTTTGTTTAAAGTGGCTATATTTGTGATAATATGTTATTCGATAGAAAATGAATACATGATACAGATGTACTTATTACATTTTCTTTAATTTCTGTATATTGCAATGTCAGTTTCATTACATCTGGTATGTGGAAATTCTTTTGACTAAATTATTTTTAATCTTTTAAAAGGTGAGAGAGCCAAACTGTGAAACAGATTTCTTTCGTTTTTGTCTCCCCATCAAATGGTAAATGTTAAGTGTTTAAGTTTCTAAAAACCATTACATAATTCTCCAAAAATGGTTGTATAATTTTATACTCCCTCTAGTGATATTGAGAGTTCTAGTTGGCCCACATCCATACTAACACTTGTTATGGTCAGACTTTAAATTTTAGTCATTCTAGTGGGTGGGTAGTGGTATCTCACTGTAGTTTTAACTTGTATTTGCCAGATGAAAAATGATGTTGACCGTGTTTCTCATGTACAAATTGGCTATTTGTATATCTTCTTTTGTGAAATGTGTGCTCTAGTCATTTGCTCACTTAAAATGAATTGTGTAGTTTATTATTATTACTAAGAGATGTTTATACATTCCAGATATAGATCTTTTGTCAGATAAATTGTGACTGTATTCCTCCGGTCTATGGCTTGCCTTTTTCCTTTGAAAAATATTTGCAACGGTAACTTTCAAAGAGCAAAAGGTCAACCTCCCTGGTGGTCTAGTGGTTAGGATTCGGCGCTCTCAAAGAGCAAAAGGTCTTAATTTTTATATTGTTTAGCTTGTGAATTTTTATTTTTTGTGAGTTCAATTTGTGAGTATTCATCCTATGTACATCCAAGAAATCCTTGCCTGTCCTGAGATCATGAAGATTTTCTCCAGTGTTTTCTTCTAGAAGTTCTGTAATTTTAGCTTTTACATTTGGGTCTTAGTCCCTTTTGAATTATTTTTTACTTTAAAAATTGTGATAAAATACATATAACATTTAATTATACACATTCTCAAGTATACAATTTAATGGCATTAAGTTTATTCACAATGTTGTGCAACTATCACCATTATATTTCTAAACTTTTTCATCACCCCAAGTATAAACTCTGTAGCCTTTAAGAAATAAGGCTTTCCCAGCCTCTGGTAGCTCTATTGTACTTTCTGTCTCTATGCATTCACCTATTACAGGTACTTCATGTGAATAGAATCACACAATATTTGGCCTTTTATGTCTGGCTTATGTCACTTAACGTAATTCATTTTGTCCATATCTTAAGTCAATTTTGGTAAGATATTTTTTGAGTTTTTCTTTTTTAATTTTTAATGTTTATTTATTTTTGAGAGAGACAGAGTGTGAGCAGGGGAGGGGCAGAGAGACAGAGGGAGACACAGCATCCAAAGCAGGCTCCAGGCTCTGAGGTGTCAGCACAGAACCCGATGCCGGGTTCGAACCCACAGACCGTGAGATCACAACCTGAGCTGAAGTCGGACGCTTAACCGACTGAGCCACCAAGGTGCCCCTTGAGGTTTTTAATTTATGTTATTGGCATAAGTTGTTCCTGGTATTCTCATTCTTTTATTGTCTGTTGAAGTGTTGCGATAGCCCATCTTTTATTCCTAAGAATGGTAATTTGTGTTTTCTCTCCTTTGCTTCTTGATTTGTCTTACTAGGAATTTTTTTTTTTTTTTTTTAGAGTAAACTCTACATCCAATGTGGGGCTTGAACTCACGACCCCAAAATCAAGAGTCACAGGCTCTAAACTGACTGAGCCAGCTGGGTGCCTCTGTCTTACTAGGATTTTTATTAATTTTATTAATATTTTCAAAGAACCCACTTTTGGCTTTGTTAATTTTTTCTATTTTTTCTTTTCTGTCATTGATTTCCTTTTAGAAACATGTCCTAAACCATTGAGGCTGCCTCTAGACCTCAGGACAGGGCTCTTCTGTTCCCACCCCCACCTTTTTTTTTAATTGAGATATAGTTGACAGACAGTGTTTTAGTCATTGATTTCTGCCTTTACTTGTATGTATTCTTATATTTTGATTTTTAAATTTTAATTGGCTTTTCTTTTTTCAGTTTTTAATCTAGAGGCATAAATTTTATTTTTTATTTTTTTTATTAAAAAAAATTTTTTTTAACGTTTATTTTTGAGACAGAGAGAGACAGAGCATGAACGGGGGAGGGTCAGAGAGAGAGGGAGACACAGAATCTGAAACAGGCTCCGGGCTCTGAGCTGTCAGCACAGAGCCCGACGAGCGGGGCTCGAACTCACAGACCGCGAGATCATGACCTGAGCCAAAGTCGGACGCTTAACCGACTGAGCCACCCAGGCGCCCCTAGTGTAAGCATTTTAATGTAAGCATTTAAAGCTATAATTTCCTTCTAAGTGCTCCTTTAACTGCATACTATAAAGTTTGATATGTTGTGTATTCATTTTAAATTAATCTAAATTATTTTCTAATTTCCTTTGTCATTTCACCTTTGATCAATAGCATATTTAGAAGTGTGGTTTTATTTCCAGATGTTGGGAAATTATGTAAAAATTGTAATTGATTTTGAATTCTGTTGTGTTCAGATAACATACTTTATAGGATTTCAGTCTTTTGAAATTTCTTGAGATTTCTTTTATGGTCTAGCCTGTGGTCTTTCTTGATGTATGTTCAATGTGTGTTTGATTAGCTACCCTGCATTCTAACTAGTGCCTTCTCAGCCTGGTGGAACTACTATATTTTGCTTGAACTGTAGCTGTCTGTACCTCTGTAAGAAAAGTGTTCCCAAGCAGAGGGCTGGGACAACTGGGATGTTTCCCCTTTTTCTGGGTTTGCATTTTTGTGTTGCCTTTTCCCAGTGCCTGAAAACTACTGCTTCGTATGCTTTGTCTAGTTTTATGGGGCTTTGTAGCAGAATAGCTAGTTTTGTTCTCCTTCATACAGTTTGTCTAGTTTTATAGGGCTTTGTAGCAGACTAGCTACTTTTGTTTCCATAACTCTCATAATTGCAGGTGAAAGTTTGACAGTCTTAATGCCTAAAATTGAGAGTTTTTTCTTAGTTCTCTCATAAGTGAGAACCTGTATTTTGTTTCAAGTTAATGAAAGTGTCATTTGTACTTTGTCATTTTCCTCCTTAGATAACTTATTACATATAACAAAGTTGTTTAACATGACTTTTGTCCCTGTTATAATCTATAGAACTGAGTTATATATATATATATATTTTTTTTTTTAAAAGTTAGGTATGATTTTTCTTACTTTTTCCAGTAAAATTAATCATTTCAGTCTTTATTCAGTCTTGCTAGTGACCATTTGTTTCATCATTTTTCAACCAGCTTAAATCTTTAGTCATTTTAGCATCAAATTTCAAAATAATTTACATTAAACCTGTAAGTTTTTCTTTATTTTCTGTGATCACTTTGCTGTTAAACCACAGGAGGAAAAAAAACACCTTTCTACTTGGCTAAACATTAGATAGATAATATTAAGAACAATTATACACGCATCTATATTGGCATTTACTTCTGTTCTTTGACTATGATGGCTTATTTCCTGTTTATTCAATCTTTTCTTTAGTGCTAATAATTGTATGTGTGCCTTCTGTGTGCAGTGAAGTTTGTTGACTTTCGTTAATTTTGTTTTTTAATTTAAGCAGTACAACTTATTTGTAGATTTTTTATTTCTTAAGTTCTACTTTCCTGCTTTTTCTATCTCTGTCATGATTATATCTTGTACTCATTATTATAATGATCTATAGGATTTAAAAAGAAAATGTAATTGTATTCAGAGAGTATCAAGTTTGAATATATATATTTTATAGTTTTCAAAAATATATTGCAAACTATAAAAACTTGTGTGTCATCCTTGCCCAGGGGCCAGCTAATCTTCTCTGTATCATTCCAGTTTTAGTATATGTGTTGCCAAAGTGAGCACAAGTTTGAGTATATTTTTATAAAAATATAAAGTAAAAAATTGAAAATTTTCATGCTTTTAAAATTATTTTGTTTTTAAGTATTTTAAATTATTTACCCTAAATTTAAGAATGTTGTGATTTTGGGGCACCTGGGTGGCTCAGTCGGTTAAATGTCTGACTTCAGCTCAGGTCATGATCTCACATTTCGTGAGCTTGAGCCCCGCATTGGGCTTTGTGCTGACAGCTTGGAGCCTAGAGCCTGCTTCCGATTCTGTGTGTGTCTCTCTCTCTCTGCCCTTCCCCTGCTCACACTCTGTCTCTCACTCAAAAATAAATAAACATTAAAAAAATTTAAAAATTTTGTGATTTCTGGATACATCTGAGTATGTATTTTTTTTTAATGTTTATTTATTTTTGAGAGAGAGAAAGTCAGAGGGAGAGTGAGAGAGAGAATCCCAAGCAGGCTACGTGCCGTCAGTGCCTGACATGGGGCTCGAACTCATGAATCATGAGACCATGACCTGAGCCGAAATCAAGAGTTGGACACTTAACTGATGAGCCACCCAGGTGCTCCTAAGTATAGTTTTATAGATAACATTTTAATTTTAGCATTAGCTACACAATTATCATCATAAAAAATTAGCCTTTGGCCTTACATATGTTATGTCTAGACCTGCACATAAATAAACTTACTGGTGATATAAATTCCTTAATTCTGCAGAATGTTCCTCAGCTGCCATGTGCTCTGGTATGAATACTGAGGTAAATGATAAATATCTTTAGAACCATGAATTGGAACAGAAAGAAATTAAGTAAATAGTTGTTGGGTTGTATTTAGAACCATACTTGGATTAGACAAGAAATCTATTTTATTCACGTTATCTGAGAGGAGGAAGGATTTGACAGGTTAATTAATTTGTCTTTTTGCTTACTTCTAAGGCCCTTTGCTGTTCAGATACTTTATAATCTCAGCAGAATTCTCTCTGAAGTTTGCAGTTTCACAGTCCATAACAGCAATCTGACATGGTTGTCTTCTTAAAAAATACAAAGGAAGAAACATGTGGGCAACTGTTTTCCTGAGGTTTGAACAGTGTAAGTCATGAGAATGGATTTTTAGGGTTCTACTTTGTCAGTACAGAATTGTAAGTCACAAGTGTGATAGAAGCAACCCATTTCTTTAATGAATTTATTTTTGTGTATTTGTTATTTTGCAGAACTGCTAAAGTGAGAAGCCTGTGGCAGAGACCCTTCTTGCCTGGCCTAAGGGTAGTAATGCAGTTGATAAATAGTTGTGTGAACAAATAAGAAAAAGCAGATGTTTAATCTTCCATACCTCACATTGTTGAATGCTATCCAGTCCCAGGGAAATGTTAAGCCCTCCTAGTGCTGACACAGCCACAGGAATATTGGCACAAATGTATTATAATGCCAGTAAGTATAAAGAAAGTGCTTTGTGTGGGGATGTTAAACTCTGGGAGTAAGAGTGATGCCTTCTTTGGGTTAGATGAAGGACATAAAATATGACTCCCATTCTCTAAAAATCAAATATTTTCTAACCTTTAGCATTATTTAAGGAGCTCCATGCTCTGCCTCCTCTCCCAATTTATTATTGCACAGCAGGCTAGAGAGAAGTGTATTTGCTGCTGTTTCAGAATCATCTGCTGAAAGGTATTTATAGCACAATGGTTCATTACATTGATTCTAGAGATTACCTCAGTTCACCAACTTGGCTGAAGACAGGAATACTTCTGGCTAGCATACATAGTTCATATGTAGGGTAACTAGGTGCGAATATATTGAAGAAAGGGTACTTTCTGCTTACCACTGGCATGATTTTAACATCCTCGTGCTGCCTTCTTTTTTTTTTTTAATAATGAGAATAATAATAGCGCATATATTATAGGACTGTGATGAGGACTACCTGGGTATTATGTGTAGTGTGCTTAGAATAGAGTCTAGTACATAGTAAGTACTTACAAATGTGTAAATGTTCGTTGCTGTTATGTCATCATTATATATTACTATTATTATTGTTCAGGAGCATGGGCTTGGGTATTAGAGATTGGACAATGTTGATTAGAAACTTAAGGCTGGCCTTAACTTAGCCTGAGATGGGGATAGACCATGGTTGGTTTCTTAGTTGTGGGAGTGTGGGCTTTTGTGACTGACCCTGATAATTACTTGTTGAGAGGTTGTAGATTTCAGAGTGTTTCCATTTTCATTAGGACTTATAGAAAACAGGGGATTCTGAAATAGGAGCTGTGAGAGCCAAGTGATGGACTAGTACATGGAAGGAAGAGTGAGTGTCTGTAGCTACTAGGTGGAGGCGAGTTTGCTTGGGTAATTAGAACAATGGCTTTCAAATTTTGTAGATTCTGACCCCCTTTTTTAAAAAAATTTTTTTTAATAAACTCTATTTATTTTTGAGAGAGAGAGAGAGAGAGATTAAAGCAAGGGAGGGACAGAGAGAGAGAGAGAGGGAGACACAGAGTCTGAAGCAGGCTTGAGGTCTGAGCTATGGACACAGAGCCTGAGGCAGGGTTCAAACTAACAAACCATGAGATCATGACCTGAGCCGAAGTCAGATGCTTAACCTACTGAGCCCCCTAGGTGCCCCTACTCTGACCCTTAATAACAAATAGATTTTATATTGCAGCCCATCACATGTGTTTGCCCTTGTATATTTATATGTATTACCAGTAATAGATGTCATAAACATACATATTTCATAAAACAGTTCTGTGTGAAGCACTCTGATATTTTCTATTCTATTTCATTCTGTTTTCCTTTTAAGAAAATGTTGGTCCTGACTTCCTGAAATGATTTTATGAGTTAATAAAGAGTTGTGACCTGCAGTTGAAAAGTATTGGTTGGGGTATGAATTAATCCTTTGAATGTTACCCTAGAAAAACAGTTTGACATACTTTGTCATCTAGATAAATGAGTTGGCAGGTGCTCTGAAGCAGGGAACCAAGACTTTTGCTTACTCTGGCTCCCTTAGCTGTTGTTGTTTAGCTCTGCTTGATCACTTGGCTTTACCTGAGCACTTGGCTTTCTTCAGGCCAGGCTGTTTTTGTCAGATGGTTTTTTGTGTGTCTGGGCTGATCTCTACAATGGGAGCTAGCTCCTTGAGGGCAAGACCTATAATAATAGCTAACGGTTCTGTAGCACTTCTGTGCTAGGCACTTTTCTGTTTTACATATGTTAATCTTCACCACAATCTATAGATAGGTACCTTAATTATTTGCATTCTACAGATAGGGAAAACAAAGCATACAAGGTTAAATAGCTTACACTTCTTTAGAGTTCTTCTGTAGCTTACCTTAATGTCTTGTGTAACATCTGCCATGCAAATGATTTTATTAATAGTTACTGGTTGAAATTAAACCAATACTTTCTGGACTTATTTTCTTAGCTTCCTATGGCTTTTCTCACCACAAACTTATTCAAGTGATTAGAGAGTAATAGAAATTGAATTAAAATTGATGTTAAACTTTGTTTACGGAGGGAGTACAGAGTTTATTTAAATCGGTCAAATTCAGAATTTGAATAATGGCTATGCTTTGAGTCCTAACATTAAGACTGTAATACTTCACCTGACCTGTGCTTGGCAATGAATAATGTTGCAGAAATGCCCATGTATTCTTAGCTCCTTAATTTACCAATTTGGGATCTTAATATTCTTCCTTCCAATCCACCGCCCACTGCAACAGCTGTTCTATAGTGGCCCACACCTACAGAGTTAATGGCATTTCTGTCACAGTGTGAGTTTTCAAGTTGGTATTTACGGTTTTGCCAGAGTCTTCACTGCTACCAGGCCTCAGGGTTGGAGGTTGCAACTGACTTGTGGGGGAGGGAGTTTGGTGCTTGTCACTGGGGAGGAACAAGGTGCTCTCTGACGCTCTGATTTGTTACAGGCTGAGTGTGAATGATGTCAGGCAGTTCAGAGGACAGCTGATTCATTTGGGATCTGGGACTCCTCACTGTGCCTCACTGCTGCCTCCTGGGCTCTTAAGTCTTTTGCAGTGGGGGTGGGGTGGGGGGATTCTGAATATTATGTTTTAGAAGAACAGTGCTTTAATTTTTCTCTTAAGTTTGGGAAACCTTTGTAAGTTTCCTTTGGCTTATAGACTGCATACCCCTTGTGTGAGAGAACTTCCTGCCAAGACTCCCGAGTGAGTGTGAGAGGGCAAAAGCTTGAGTAGCCAGGAAAATGATGAAACGAAGGAGAGAGAGACTGGGAGCACCATGTCTGCGGATTCAGTAAGGAGGCTGGGGTCTCTGAGTGGAAACTGGCACATGTCAGGAAAAGAACTAATGCCAACTAACACACTTTGATTTGCTTGGATAAAGACTCTGCTTTGGAGATGCCAAGAGGGCTGGCTGGGCTGGCTTCATAAATTCAAGGTCAAAACACTGGTCCCTGGCAGGGGCCTATGGAGCTTCTAGTTCTGAAAATTGAGTTCGATATCATTTTAGGTGTGCTTAGGTACCTGGGGAACTGGGTTAATGATTAAGATCTTTTTTCCTGCCTTGAAAGCAAATGTGTATTTAAATTTACTGTCAAAGCTGCCTATACAAGCTCCATGAATGTGGGAAACAAATGGAAGTGAAAGTATCTTCTCCTTGGACAAGAGAGGGTATTGTATTTCTGCCCCTGGCCTGTCAGCTCAGGACCTCAGATCTGCCCTTGCAGATCCAAGCCTGAGTCCTTTCAGGTGTGACCTAATTTTATTTCTGTGTTGGCCAATATAGAAATAAAATAGAAATAGAAGAATACTTAGATAAGGATTTCAAAGCTGGGCAATGGAAGAAGGCTTCCATTTCAGGGTAGCTTTTCCAAGAGCTGCTCAGGCTTATTTAATGAAGAAATGCAGAGTGAATTGATCAGGGAATGAAGTGTCCTAGAATCCATTTCATTCATTGATCTGTCTTAAACTGCCTTTGTGTAACTCACAGGGTAGAGGGAGTGCACTTCAGATTTTCTTCCCCTGAATGTTAGTGTTTACCTGGAGTTAGTGTGGTATACTTAAATAGACATACTTCTTCAGTGGGCTTTCTTTGGATCATTGCCTTCTGTGTTAGTGGATGCTCATTGATTGAATTAATGATTCAACAAGACCTTGGAAGACTGGACTTGTTTGAAATATATAATTAGAAGGATTGGCATATGTTTTAAAAATGGTTTATTCTCCTACTTAGACTAAAAGTTAAAGACCATAAAAAAGAAGCTTCATGAACTAAAGTATCATTTAAAGTAAAAAGGACTTGTTAGTAAAACTTTAAATTTTTAAAATTAAGCTTGTAGTTTAAGAAAACATAAGTGGTCAGAATCATGCTCTCCAAATGTTGTTGGTGCACTGCTGTTGGTAATCATTAGTGATTTTGAATTTAACTTAGGAAAATTCCCCCTGAGGAGCTAGTAAGTAGTTTCTAAATCACCTTTCCTTTTTCAAACAATCCTTTTTAAACTCTAGCCTCAGTGTATAACCAGTTTGCAGAGTGTTAATTACTAGACAGTAGAGAATGAGATTTGGTTTTCATAGATTTATAATCCTAATTATATATTCATCAACATGACTAAGCTTCATATTATGTGATAAGATTTATAACTCCATAAGCAATATTATTTAGGTTCATAAGAACTGTCTTTTCAAAAATAGTTTTTAAAATATTTTTATTTATTTTTGAGAGAGAGAGAAAGCGGGACAGGGGATCTGAAGTGGGCTCTGTACTGACAGCAGAGAGCCTGATGCAGGGCTTGAACTCACAAACCCATGAACTGTGAGATCATGATCCGAGCTAAAGTTGGATGCTTAACTGACTGAGCCACCAAGGTGCCCCAATAAGAACTGTCTTATTGTATGTTCTAATTAGCTGTAGCTTGTATACACTAGGGAGTTGAGTTTTGAAATAGTTCCTTAGAAAAGTGAAAATTCTATTTGAAAGTGAGGAATTAATCCATATTTCTACTTCTTGTAATTTTTATTAATATGTTGAGTTTGTGGAAATTTGTGCACACCGGTAATTTTAAATAATTTTCTGCCTTCTACATTATCATTTTGTATCCTCTTTTTGTGTACTCATCTGAGAAATATGCTGAAGCCAGCTACAGGGATAATTAGTAGTAAATATTTCCTTTGAATATATGTAATTAAAACAAGTAAAATGTCACCATATTCAAATAGCCAGTAGTAACAACATAGGCAACTAACATTTTTAAACAGGTGCCTGTGTGATACCTAAGTTTTTAAAAAATCTTTGAAATGTTGTGGCTAAATATGGTGTTTGTATGGAAAGCCATGCTCCTACTATAGCAAATTAAATGCTGTGCATCTGTCAATTATTTTTCATCATCTGTGACATATCAATCAATGATCAACAAAGTAGAAATCCATATTTACCATCTGTTTTCAGTCTAATGAGGTTATTTACTTAATAGTCTTCGTTAAGACTTAACACATCAAGAGGGCTAGGTTGTTTTTAGGGGAAAAAAGTAAACTAAAATACTAAAATTTAAATAGAAGCAAAATTTATTGTACAGAATTAAATGATGTTATTTAATGTACTCATTAGTCAAGAATTAGCTAAATAAATTGGTGTTATGGTAGAGATAATCGAATTTATGAACTATTAATGTTTTACTTTTACGGACATACACATTTCTCTAGGAAGTTTTAGTCATTGAACATAAAATATTACTTCTTGCTAATTGATGATTTGTAGTAAACTTATAATATATTTCCAGAAGCCAATTCTAAATACTTTGAATACCCAAAGCTTAAAGTTTTGGTTTTAATTCTGTGGATTAAGTTTTAGTCTCGATGGTCATTCTGTGCCAACACTACACTGAGGTATGATATGTGAGAATGATTTTTGACCACTATTTTTGAGTCTTTTGCCTAAACTAACCCACTTTGAATATATTTCTTTTTGGTTGAGAAATTATCCCTGACCCTTCTTTTTTCTACTGTGGTACCTTGTCAGAATCTCTACCCTTTGCCGAGGATCTGAAGTAAACCAGCACATGTTTTCACCCACATCGGCTCCAGCTCTTTACTTCACTAAAATCCCATTTAGTGCTGATTGTGCTTTGGCTACTTCTCCTCTTGCCTTTTTCCTGAACCCACGAGTTCACAGCAGTCCTGGCAGTCCCTGTTCCAGCCGCCCACTGCAGTGGAGGTAAGGAAACCTGCTGTGATGTGAGTGTGGCCTTAGTGATTGCTTTTGGCCAAGTAGGTAAAAACCCAGACCTTTCTCCTTAATGATGGGAAGAAACAGAATAAAAGTCACAGAGAAGAGTAAGAGGAATTTCAGAGATTTCTGCTGTATTCAAAATTCAAGAGAAAGTAATATAGCATATCAGTAGTTAAGACAGTTATGTGCCCATTGTGACTATTGGACAGCCCTCTGACCCCTCCATAGGAGAAGCATAGCATGGCAGAATGCTAGAGCTCTCTAAAGGTTAGCTAGTCCAAATGCCATATTTTATACAACAGGAAAACTTGATTCTGAAGTAGGTTAAGTGATTTGTTCATATTGCTGAAAATAATCTTCTTCTCTTCAGTTCTTTCTGTCTTTTCGTATAATCAGCATTTGAGTAATACTATGTGCTGGACAGTGTTTTAGGCATGAAGAACAAAAGAATGAACACAAAGAGGTAAAATACCTGCCCTCTGAGGAGCTTAGATTCTAGTGGAGGGAGACAAATTAATGAATGAATATATAACAGATGGACATATGTGATACGGAGAAAACAGGATGAGGAGAATAGGGAATGTGAGGCATAGGGGTTGACATTTTATATAAGATAGTCAGGGAGGGTCCTCACTCATAAGTTGACATATGAGCAAAGACCTGAAGGACAGTCACAGAGCTAGAATTAGAGATATCTGAAGGAAGAGTGTTTCAGACAGAGGCAACACTAAGTGCCAGAGACCTGATCTAAGAGCTTGCTTCATGTGTTCTTCCACAGAATCCAATGAGGCTCATGTGGAATGAGTTAAGAGCTAAAAAGTGGGAAATGAAGTCTGAGACATACGTGAGAAGCCAAATGGAATAGAGCTTTAAATCCATTACTGGGATTTTTGTTTTTATGTTGAATGACATAAGAAGCTGTTGGAGGGTTTGAAGCAGGAAAATGTTATGATCTGACTTAAATCCAAAGGATCCCTGTGGCTATAGTTAGAAGGGTACCTGGAGTGCCTGGGTGGCTCAGTTGGTTAAGTGCCGGACTCTTGATTTTGGCTCAGGTCATGATCTCACAATTCATGAGTTCAAACCCTGCATCAGGCTCTCCACTGACAGTATGGAGCCTGCTTGAGATTCTCTCTCTTTCTCCCTCTCTCTCTGCCCCACCCCTACTCACACTGTGTGTCTCCTCAGTAAGTAAGTAAGTAAGTAAGTAAGTAAGTAAGGCAGGCAGGCTACTGTACATTCTAGGTAAAACACAATGGTTGTTTGAACCTACGGTGGTACAGGTGGTAAGAAGTGGTCAGATTTGAGGATATATTTTGGAGGTAAAATCTAAGGATTTGTTGATGGATTAGATGCAGAGTTTGAGAAAAAGATGAGTGAAGGATGACTGAGAATTTGAGGTTGAGCAGCTAGGAAACTGGAAGAACCATGAACTGAGACTGAGAAACTGTAAGAATAGCTAAGTAGACATTCAGTTAAAGATAGGTGAACTCTGGGTTGAAGATTTATAAGGAATTATCAGGGTATAAGTGAAACAAATGATTAGATTTATGAGATCATCCAATGAGTGTCTATTGATAAGGAAGAAATGTGAAAGGATTGAGCCCTGGGGCCATCTGACTTTGAGAGACTGGGGAGATGAGGAACTAGCAGCAGAGGGACTGATAAGGAGTGGCTTTTTAGAAATGAGAAGAATCAAGAGAGAGGTATATTGGAAACCAATCATAATTTTTCAAGAAGGAAAGTGTGTTTGATCAATAGGTATTTGTTAAGCTTTTTGTTAGGAAAAAAAAAAGTATTCTGTTTTTGCATCTAAGATACTTCGTTTGAGTAATATAGTATATTCTGAACCTAAATTGTTTTGCAGCCCCAGGTTTTCTCTTCCCAAAATGACATATTCATAACATTCTTTACTAAATATTCCCATACTGGGGGTGGGAATTGGTATTTCATAGTCCACTGTCACTTCCAGGCCCTTGTCTTTATTACCTTCTTTCCTCTTTTAGGCTTATTTTACTCACTTTTATCTTTTACCCCTGCTCATTGCTGTCATCCATTAACTTAGTTTTGTTCTCTCTATTCACATTCAAAGTCTAGCACAGAATCAGTGCTAAGTGAACACAGCAATGCACATAAATTCTACAAATCCTTACCATGTAGATAAGTCTGTTGAACATCACTGTTATTGAGCAACTGAGAAAATACAAGTTGAAAGAAGAGAAAAATGATTCTAGTAAACAATGTGAGGAACTAAAAATTGAGAGCTACTGGCAGTGAATTTGACCTCTAAAAATAGATGACCCGAAGGGTGCCTGGCTGGCTCAGTCAGTGGAACGTGTGACTCTTGATCTCAGGGTTGTGGGTTCCAGCCCCATGTTGGATTTAGAGATTATTGAACAATAAAATCTCTTTAAAAAATAATAAAAAGGGATGACACAAGAGAGAGGGAACTCTCTTGCAGTGGCCATATTGAGTTCTCTTTTATTCCCATGGAGTATAACTATTGTTATGGATTGAGTTGTGTCCCCCTAAAATTCATTAGTTGAAGTTAAAACCCCTAGTACCTGTAATGTGAGTGTATTTGGAGATACGGTCTTTACAGGTTAAATGAGGTCATTGGGGTGGGTCCTAAAACAAGTGGTGCCCTGTAAAGAGGTATTTAGGACACAGACATAGAGAAGACAGCCATTTACAAGCCAGGGAGTGAGGCCGTAGAAGAAACCCACCCTACCGACACCTTCCAATCTCCAGAACTGTGAGGCAAAAAATGTCTTTTGTTTGAGCCACCTAGTCTATGGTACTTAGTTGTGGTAGCACTAGCAAACTAATATAGCCCTTGAGGCTTTTGGCTGCATTGGCCTAAAGTCCTAGAAAATAGTATCCTTTTGCTTGGTTGTTAGAACAGGCCCTGCTCAGAATCTTAACCTTCCTTATTGACTGCATCTTAGTGATGTGCTTAGGACCTTACAAATTATTGCCCATAATAATTTGAAGAACAATTACGGCACAGTTTTAAAATGATGCCTACTCTAACTGTATACTACATTTCTGTTTGTTCCTTGATAGGAAAGGATGGATGGGTCTGTTTTAGGCAAGCTTGATGGTGGCTCTTAAATGTCTTAGATGGGTCTGATCAACCTTAAGAGGCATAATAAATATGATCATGATTTGGGTTGAATTAATTAACCTGTAACTTTATTTTAAAGTTTATTTTGAGAGAGAGAGCAAGGGAGGGGCAGAGAGAGGAGAGAGAGATTCCCAAGTAGGCTCTACTCTATCAGTGTGGAGTCCAATGCAGGGATCGATCTCATGAACTGTGAGATCGTGAACTGAAATCAAGAGTCAGGTGCTTAACTGACTGAGCCACCCAGGCGCCCTTACCCTATAACCTTTAGTTATCTTGTACATCTTCCAAGAATATGATTCCAGCCTATTGATTGGCATTCAGACATGGGTATTGCATTGTTGACGTAACCTGATTTGAAGGGATGCTAGATATGGTCTATGGTGTAACTGGTATCCCTGAAGAGAGAAAAGGCAATTGTGTTTTTGGCTATTCCCTGGCCCAGCTAGGCCTCCTGGGGATAAGAATTTGGTGTTGGCAACTTCTTGAAACATAGAATGGTTTATATTTTGATTCAGTTTTAAACTGCCATAGACTTTGTCAGCCCTGTAGTTGGGAGGGTTTGCAGCAAGAACTCCTTATTAGAGTTTATATTGGAAGGGTTCTAGCTCTAGTCCACTCCCTACTGTGTAGGAATTCTTTTCTTTTTTTTAAATTTTATTTATTTATTTTTTTAATATAATTTATTGTCAGATTGGTTTCCATACAACATCCAGTGCTCATCCCAACAAGTGCCCTCGTCAGTGCCCATCACCCACTTTCCCCTCCCCCTCACCCCCCATCAACACTCAGTTTGTTCTCAGTATTTAAGAGTCTCTTATGGTTTGCCTCCCTCCCTCTCTGTAACTCCCCCCCCCCCTTTCCCTCTCCCATGGTCTTCTGTTAAGTTTCTCAAGATCCACATATGAGTGAAAACATACGGTATCTGTCTTTCTCTGACTGACTTACTTCACTTAGCATAATATCTTCCAGTTCCATCCATGTTGCTGCAAATACCCAGATTTCATTCTTTCTCATTGCCAAGTAGTATTCCCTTGTACGTATAAACCACATCTTCATCCATTCGTCTGTTGATGGACATTTAGGCCCTTTCCATAATTTGGCTATTGTTGAAAGTGCTGCTGTAAACATTGGGGTACATGTGCCCCTATGCATCAGCACTCCTATATCCTTGGGTAAATTCCTAGCCGTGCTATTGCTGGGTCATAGGGTAAGGAATTCTTTTTTATACAGTGTCTAGTAAAAAGCTATTCAGCCTTCACTTAAACATCTTCCGCAAACAAATTCACTACTGAAGTTTGCAGCTGGTACTAATTCAGCCCTCTGACCCCTCCTGTGTCACATGTGTGAGAGGCTTTTTGTAGACTTTTACAGCAAAGGACAGGTGTTCTTTTGGACTTCCTCCAAGACTAGGCAGCCTTTGAAACCCCTTTTTGGTAGTGTCAAGATTGTTTCCTGCCAAAGAGAAAGCACTATTTTCATTTTACCAACACCTGCTTTCCTTGTCTGTCTTTTTTTAAACAACTGCTTTTCAAAGTGACTCTAAAAGAGGAACATCTCTAGAACTTGTTCTTATCCTGGCCCTGTTGTGGTCAAATTACTTCACTTCTTTCTGCCTCAGTTTTCTACATCATTAAAATGGGGATAAAAATAGCCCTTCAGGGGTTGCTGTAAGGATTAGATGAGTCAATACATGTAAAATTGTCGAGAATACTCAGGCTGCTATAACAGTTACTGTGTTGCTGTTTTTGTTGGAAAACTCACATGTTGCTGATCCCCACACTTCATGTTGTTTCTGTTCGTTTTCTCATATTCTTATTTTCCCTTGGATAGCTCTAGGTATCACTTATCATTATGTCCTGCCCACGGAAGCTTTGTTACTGGCAGCTGGGTGCTCTTCTGCCCTCACATGCGGTTTCACTATTTGCTACTAAAAATTGGCCAGTTGGGGTGCAGCAGGATGTGGACTAAAATGAGAAAAACTCTTTTTGGGCTATTTTTGACAGTGAGGAAAATTCATTAAACTAGGTTTAAAGTGTTTCATTTTCCCTCTCCTCATAGGTAAGGGAAAGAACAGCTTGAGAGTATCATCAGGAAATAGGATTCTCCTATTAAGAAAGGGAAAGTGCTTTTTTGTTTGTTTGTTTGTTTCTTGTTTTAAATGTTTATTTTGAGAGAGAGAGCCACGCGTGCAGATGCACACATGCGAGCGGGGGAAGAGCAGAGAGAGTGAGGGAGAGAGAATCCCAAGCAGACTCCACATTCAGCATAGAGCCTGACATGGGCTCTATCCCACCACTGAGAGATCACAACCTGAGCCGATATCAAGAGTTGGACACTTAACTGATGGAGTCACAGCCCGTGTTCTTTTGCTTTTTAAATAGAAAGGTAAAATAAGGAAGAATACTAGCTGTGACTTAACCTCAGGAAACTTTGTATAGCAGAGAATTTTTCATAGATCCTGGCTACAGGTAACTCTGAATAAACATATAGTTCTATTTGGCAAGATGCCACAGGCTTGTTCTTGGATTGTTCAACTTCAAGAAGCTGAAGGTTTCTAAATGGCATTGCTGTTTCTGGAAGTAGGAAAATTTTATTCACTAAAAAACTCTTTTTTAAATGTTGTATTATAGAAACTCTCAGAAACATTACAAAATACAAAGAGTAGTCTTCTATCTTGAGTGTCTACTTATCAGCTCATGGTCAGTATATTCTCTTCTGCATCTCTGCCTATTCCCCCCAACCTGATTATTTTAAAGCAAATCCCAGACTGTATCATTTTATCTGTAAATATTTGTTCTTATAGACTTTTCCTACATTCTGAATTTTGCTCATTGCATCCCTGAGTGGTTATTTAACATAGTTCTTATGACCTCTGTGTTTCTCATAAACTGGTGGCTTGATCTGATTCTAGTTTGATTTGGGGGGCCAGAGAAGAATACTTAGTAGTTGGTTTGCAGTGTACAATTGTCAGGAGGCAGGTTGTGTCAACTCTTTCCCGTGTTTTGATAGTATTGGCCATTAATAATTGTCACCTTAGACCCATTATTTTATTAAAAGTTTGCAAAAAAAAAGTTGATATTCCCATTCCCTTTCCATTTATTAGCTACAGTACTTACACAAAAGGAATTTCCCCCTTGTTATCTATTTGTTACCCTTACTCTTGAGTCAGTTTAGCTAGATTCTTTCCTGGGCCTTCATCCTGATGCCTCCATGTCACCAGTTTCTTTGTCTTGTTTCAAACCTGGTAACTACTCCTTTGTAGTGAAGATTCTATACCCAGAGTAGTGCGACAGAAGATTTTTGTGTGTGTAAAGACCCTTGAAGCTTGCCATGTAAGTAGCTGCTAACTGATTGCTAAACTGAAGAAAACCTTGGCTTCCTCTTTTGGCTCCTAGTAGTCATCCTGGGACACCATTTATGTAGACCCTTGTTACATAGGTGCTCCGAGAGGTGAGAACTGATCCAGATAGCAAGAACCCAACAGCCCAGGCAATTGCAAAGATAAATGTTATTTCTTAGAGTTCTTTAGGAGGGGCTCTTGCAACAGCTTCTCTTTCATGTCCCTGGATGCTACAGGAAGAGAAACCAATGCCAGTCCTGATTGTCATAGGGGCTCGGGTCAATCCCTTCTTTTGTCTTGGTAGATAGGAGGTTTGGAACTGGAGAGTTCTGGACACAAATAATTTTCAATGATTTATCAGATAGATAGAGTTATCAAGCATAGAAGAGTTAATTTTCATGGTTTGCCTTCAGGATAAATTCGTAGAATTGCGGATGCTGAGTCAAAGAATAAATGCATATGTAGTTTTATTAGCTATTGTCCAGTTTCCCAAAATAGTGGTTATATCATTATGTATTTCCACCAGTGGGTATAAGATAATGTCTACAGTAGTCTCCTCTTATTTGCAGGGGACCCACCAAATGCCTGAAACCATGGATAGTACCTAGCCATGTATATGCTATGTCTTTTCCTATATGTACATACCAGTGATAAAGTTTAATTTATAAATTTGGCACAGTAAGAAATTAACAGCAATAACTAATAATAGAACAGTTATGACAATGTACTGTAATAAAAGTTATGTGACTGTGGTCTCTCAAATATCTTGTCCTCACTCTTCTTGTGATGATGTGAGATAATAACATGTCTACATGATGGGCTGAAGTGAGGTGAATGATACAGGCACTGTGATGTAGCATTAAGTACTACTGACCTTCTGACATTATGCCTTCCGACTATGGGTAACTGAAACTACCAAGACCGAAACTTCTGATAAGTGGGGACTTCTGTTGTATGTCAATTATACTTCAATTAAAAATAAAAAGAAATTAAAAATTAAAAAGCAGGGGGACTACTGTATTTGCTCACAGCCTTGCCAACTGAATAGATTATCAAGCTTCTGAATTATTTCCAATCTGATGGGTGAGAAATAGTATCTCAAAGTAGCTAACTAAAAAGTCATATTAAATTGTTCCTTAAGGATAAAGAATGTATTTCCCAATCTTATGTGGAGGGAATTAGTTTTCCTGTCCTAGGAAATTAAGGTGGAATCATCCATTATTTCATTCAACTGTATACTAGATACTCTGAGTGGGAGAATAGGCCCAAATCGGCAGTAGGAAAGTTCCCAGCACATGGTGGAGTGAGAGAGAATGCTGTTTATCCAGTAAGCTTTCAGCCTTCAGCCTTATTCATTTCTATTACAGCCATTCTGAGAACATTTCAGGTGATTGCTCTGGAGGTTAGCAGCTATTAAAAAAATAATAATTTCAGGGGCACCTCGGTGGCTCAGTCACTTGAGCATCCAACTCTTGATTTCGGCTCAGGTTATGCATTGTTAGGAAAAACTTTTGTTCTACCCTTTTAGTTCAGTGCCTGGGGGCCTGTGACTTAAACTGACAAAGGAAAGATTAATAGGAAAGGCATACAATTTTTATCAATATTTACACATATAGGAATTCACAGAAAAGAAATGTAACTCAAAGAACTGGTTAGACTCAGAAGCTTACGTATCCTTTTACAAAGGAAAGAGGATTTGGGTTTTAAGGCATGATAAATTGTAGGGAATAATAGGAAATATGTGAAGGAACTAATGGAACATTATGCAGTGTTTATGTTTATGCAAACACATTGTAGCTCTTCTCTCCCAGGTACAGAGGGACACATTCCTCAAAGGGAAATTTGCCTGGTTTCAGGCAGATAATGAGAGGACAGAGAATTCTTTCCGTATCTTTTGATTCTCAGTTGCCTTTGGCTTAAAAAAATCCTTTTGCCAACGTAGCGTATTTTGGGGTGGTAAATTCTGGTCACCTCCAGCATCTTTGGCAGAAATAATTATGGTTCCTGAAAAAGGATGGTGTGTTCTTCTTGTTGCATCCCATCAGGTGATACAGGCTTTCATTATATCCCATTACTGTGAAATTAACCTTGATCACTTGATCTGCTAGTTTCTCTGCTCTAAGATTATTTTTTCCCCTCTCTAATTAACAAGTATTTTGAGGGAAATTTCTTGAAATTATGTAACTACCCCACTTCTCATCAAATTTTAACTCACTATTTTTAGCATCCATTGATGTTTCTTGGCTGAATTATTATTCTTTGCTGGTTGCCAAATGGTATTTTTCAAATTCCATCGTTTTTTCTGCACTCGTCCGTTGGCACTGCACTGTAAGGAAAAGCTTTTTCTTCTCCCTGTTCATTTTTTCTCTCATATCAGCATGAATTCAATGGGCTCTTATTTTATTTAGTGGGTTGTAATCTGTTAATAACATTATATATTTTGATATTCAAATTGTACCATATTTAGTCAAGAGGAGTCTCTTATGCTGGTGGCTGCTGCTGCTGCTTTTTTTTTTTTTTTTTTTTTTTAACATTTCCCCACCATTCTTTGAGAACTTCCTAATTTTCTGGCTCTGTAAGACATTCCTGGATGGCTTATTTTGTATCTTCCCTGCTCTAGCCCTTGTATTAGCCATTTCTCCAAAGAACATGGTTCCTTTTAGTGGAAAATGGTATTTAAAAGCCAAGATGTGGGTGATAGGCATGGTTGCTGATATTTGGGTTCACTGTTCCTAGAGAATGTGTATATATGTAATATGCATGTGTGAGTGCCTTCTTCCCCCAACCCTCCAACCACTTGGCCATCATCATAATAATCTAATGGCTTCTAGACTGAATTATTCAGGAAAGAAGAGGAGGAAGGAGGATTCTTAGGTCCACTAAGTACATAAGATATAGTCTTAGATGCCTGTATAATTTAAAAAAAAAAAAAAAAAAAAGTTTACCGAGATACAGTTTATATACTGTAAAATTCACCAATTCCAAGTTATCCAGTGGTTTTTGATGAGGTTCTGGGGTGACAGAGGTAGGGTGGTTTGGAGCTGATGGTCAAGAAAGAATTCTTGAAGACATCATTGGTGCAAAAAGGTGATTTTATTAAAGCACAGGGAGAGGACCTGTGGGGAGGAAGAGCTGCCTTGGACCCTGTGGAGAGACTGGTTATATATTTGGGATTTGGGAAGGTAAAGTGGAGGGAAGTTTCCAATGAGATTTTCATATGCTAAAGAAGACTCACAGGATACTGGAGGCCTAGCTCTTGTCAAGAACCAACCCCCATCACCCCAAAAAACCTCATCAGTTTTTTTCAAATTTGTAAAATTGTGCAGCTATCACCATAATCTAAATTTAGAATATTCCCTTAACCCAAAGAGTTTCCTTGTGCCCATCATACCACTGTACTGTTTCTCCTAGGCAACCACTTACCTTAGGCAACCACTGATTTGATTTTGGCTGTATAAATTTGCTGTTTCTGAATATTTCATGTAAATGGAATCATATACTTTGTAGTTTGTTTCTGGTTTCTTTCTTTTAGCATAATTTTTTTGAGGCTTATTTGTTGTAGCACACATCAGTAGTTCATTCTTTTTTATTCCTGAATAATGTTTCATTGTATGGGTAGACCACGTTTTGTTAATCCATTCACCAGTTGATGGACATTTGGGTTGTTTCTAGTTTGGGACTATTAGGTGTAAATATTGCTATGAACATTTGCATACATGTCATTGTGTGGACATATGTTTTCATTTCTCTTGGACAGAATCCTAGGAATGAAATTGTGTTGTATGGTAAATTTATACTTAACTTTTTAAGAACCTCCAAACTGTTTTCTGCAGTGGCTATATCATTTTATATTCCCACCAGCAATATTTGAGGGGTTGTTTTTCTACATCCTTACCTGCACTAGATATTTTGTCTTATTGATTATAGCCATTCTAGTGGGTATGTAGTGGTAGCTTATTGTGGTTTTGATTTACATTTTCCTGATGATTAGTGATATGGAGCAGCTTTTCATGTACTTTTTGGCCATGCATGTATCTTCTTAAGAGAAATGTCTATTCAAGTCCTTGGCTCGTTAAAAAAAATTTTTTTTAACGTTTATTCATTTTTGAGAGACACAGACAGAGCATGAGCGGGGGAGGAGCAGAGAGAGGAGGAGACATAGAATCCCAAGCAGGTTTTAGGCTGTGAACTGTTAACACAGAGCCCCACATGGGACTCAAACTCACTGACCGACTGCGAGATCATGACCTGAGCTGAAGTCAGACTCTTAGCTGACTGAGCCACCCAGGTGCCCCTCAGGACCTTTGCTCGTTTTATTTATTTGTTTTTATTTATTTTTTCCTTTTATTGTATTTATTTATTTTTATTCTTGAGAGAGAAAGAGAGAGCATAAGTGAGAGAGGGGCAGAGAGAGAGAGAGAGAGAGAGAGAGAGAGAGAGAGAGACACAGAATCCAAAGCAGGCTCCAGGCTCTGAGCTGTCAGCACAGAGCCTGAAATGGGGCTTGAACTCATAAACCGTGAGATCATGACCTGAGCCAAAGTCGGACGCTTAACTGACTGAGCCACTCAGGTGCCCCCCTTTGCTCATTTTAAAATCTGGTGTTGTTTGTTGTAGGAGTTCTTTATATATTCTAGACATTAATTTTCTATCGTGTCTTTGATTGATTTTGTTCTGGTCCCTTTTGGATTACTAATTATTTTAAAAAGAGGTATGTTCTTCCTAGTCTAAATGTTTCCATGAAGTTTATGTGGAAGAAGAACCAAGGCAGTGAAGTGGACTGTTTGGAAGTGTCTGTGGTTGATAAGTAAGCTCATTATATTGCAGTTTTTTTCTCTCTAGTTGTTAAGTCTGTGCTTAGGCCTCTACACTATGGTCCCAAATAGAATTCAGGAAACAAACTCATATAACCATTTAATCACTGTGTCTTTGGTTCCTTAAAACGGTCTTTCACTAATTCTCTTTCTAATTACTTTGCCTCAGAGTTTACCTCATCATTGAGTTTTAGTAATTTTTAAAATTGACATTATATTAGTTTCAGGTATATAATATGATGATTTGATATTTGTATGTATTGTGAGTAATCACTACAATATGTCCAGTTAACATCCATCACCATACACAGTTATAGGCTTTTTTTCTTGTGATGAGAACATCCAAGATCCCCTCTCTTAGCTCCTTTTAAATATGCAATACAGTATTATTAACTAGAGTTACCATGTTCTACATTAAATTCCCATGACATTCATTTTATAACTGGAAATTTGTATCTCATTTTGCCCCCCACCTCCCACCCCACCTCAGGCAACCACCAGTCTGTTCTCTATATCCATAAACTCAGTTTTTTGTTTTAGATTTAGCATATAGATGAGATCATGTGGTATTTATCTATTTCTGTCTGACTTATTTCACGTAGTATAATGCCCTTGAGATTCATCCATGTTGTTGCACTTGGCAAGATTTCATTTTCGTTATGGCTGAATAATAATCCACTGTCAGTATATGCCATATTTTCTTTATCCATTTATCCTTTCAATGTCTATAATTTTAATTTATAAGACATTTAATTAAATTCTTTTCCATACCCAACAATTCTTATTTCATTACTGCTAGTTTTGCATTAATCTTTATTTTTAAAATGCTATTCATTTATATTTCTGATAAGCTAAAGTGTCTGTATTTGCAGGTCTTTCCCAGGTTGGTTGGTTGGTTGGTTGGTTGGTTGGTTGGTTGGTTTCTTTCTTTCTTTCTTTCTTTCTTTCTTTCTTTCTTTCTTTCTTTCTTTCTTTCTTTCTTTTGAGCAGGTGCAAGAGGCGCCTGGGTGGCTCAGTCAACTAAGGTCTGACTCTTGATTTCAGCTTAGGTCATGATCTCACAGTTCATGAACTGAACCCTGCACTGGGTTCTGTGCTGACAGTACAGAGTCTGTTTGGGATTCTCTCTCTTCCTTTCTCTCTCCCCTATCCACTTCCTCTCTCTTGCTGTTGCTCTCCCTCAAAATAAAGAGCAACACTAAACTGACTGAGCCACCCAGACACTCCTCAGATTTCTATTAGTTGAATTTTGACTTAAAGAAATTCATCTTCCCATTATTGATTGTATTGTCTGACTTTCTTAACATTGGATTTCTTAAAGTGTTTTGACTACTGTTGTGAATGGTTTTCTACATAGTTATTGCTAGTATATGCAAAGATTACAATTTTATATCTTTCCATGCTATCCTCATTTTTTTGTTTTCTCTTTTTTTCTTTTTTCTTTTTTTTACTTTAATTGGCCAGAGCTTCTGGCGTTAGGTTTAGGGATAGCAATTAGAGTAGGTACCCTTGTGTTTTTCCTTGGCCTCAAAGGGAATATAGTTTTCCTTGAGTATAATTTTTCCTTTAAATTTTGAGTAAAGATCCTTTTTGAAATTAAGAAAATGTCTTTTGTTTTCTGTTTTCTTGAGAATTTCTTTATATTCAAGGATATATATCAAATACTTTTTCTCTTTATTTTTCTCTCAAATGTTGATACATTTCAGTTGTACAATATGAAAAAAAATCACATTTGCTAATATCAACATCACTCTTATCAGCAAAGTATAAACATTGGGAAGCAGTCAAAATCACGATACAAGTTTTTCAAAATTCTGATTTTTGCTTAAAAGTTTAAACTTATCATTGGCAACAAATACTTTCAGTTGTTTTCCTTAAAGTGATAAGCTTGTTTTGTTCATTTCCAGAAAATGTTTGCAGGTTCTTAAGTCTGAATAACTGTAAAATGATGTTCATGGAAAACAAGTGGCTCACAAACAATGGCATGTCTTCTTCAACACAGTTATTGTACTTTGATAATTCAGCAGTAGTATTTAATGCATAATTAATCATTTTGTCATGTAGAATATTTAAAAGATAGTCAATATTTTTAAAACGTAACCTCTACACTCAACATGGGGCTTAAACTCACAACCCCAAATTCAAGAGTCACATGCTATCCAAACTGAGCCAGGCAGGTGCCTCTAAAGAGTGTCGGGATTTAACGAAATTACTAATTGTTATTGCTGCAATAAGAACATTCTAAGTGAATCTAGTTGTCTCCCCCTACCCCCCGCAAATGAATGGTTGTGAAAAAAACTATGACTACTTTAATTTGTGCTGAGGTGCTTCAGAAGTTTTACCCACTTTGATGTTGTAAAATCAGTACAAATGTTACCCAATGAAAAAAGCCAAATGATGTCTCAGTGTTCCTATAAAAATAGTTTTGACTTTGCAGTCCTTTTGAAGGGGCCTCAGGGCCCTTCTGGGGTCTGTGGACCTACTTGATCACAGTATTTTTTAAAATTAAGTTTGCTAAAATTTTATAGAATTAAAACATATATATTTATAAAGGAAATGGGCCCATAATTTTCTTAGGCTGTTGTTATCTGGCTTTGAATCAAAGTTATACTATTGTTATAAAATAACTTAGGCAGCTCTCCATCTTACTCTATTTTCCTGCACAACTTTATAAGACATGAATTACTTGTTCCTTGAAAGTTTGTTAGTTTTCTCCTACAAAGCTACCTGGCGTGTGGTGGGAGTTGCGTGGAGATGCATAATAAATTCTGTAATGAAAGGTTATACAAAATTCAGTGCCAGTGTGTGGAAACCAATGTCTCATTTTGCTCTGGAGAACACAAGGAAGGCTTTAGAAATGAGGAAACTCTTGACTTGAGAAGAGAGGAATTGACACACACTTGTCAGGTAGACCTTGTATTTAATAGAAGCAATAGCATGTGAAAGGGAGTAGAAGCATAATGGCATGGACTTGTTTAGCATTGGGGTGTAAAGTGTGGGGAGAGTGGATTTGTAGAGAGATGATAGGTAGGACAAATCACGTGGGGCCATATCATGGCATGGCATGCTAATAACTAAGTTAGATATTTACTTGGCTCTGGCAGTTGTCAGAGGATTTTGAGCAGAGGTTTGAGGTGATCATTTGCTGGTTTTCTTTAAACATACTGCTGTAGGTTAGATTCGAACCATGGTTGTACCAGTTAAAATGCACCGTAATCACTACTATCATGTTACTGCTTAATACACATTTCTTCTATCTGGGCAAATCTTCTATCACAACCACCCTTTTCCTGTTCACTTTACATATGTGTAATCCACCCACATTTTAAATTTAGCTTTTATTTTGTCAAATATATGGACATAATTTTAAAAGTCAGTTCTTTAAGTCTTAGAAAACTTGGGTGTTCTCTTACTCCATTCTTACCACTCTTGATTTTCTTAAATGTAATCACTTTATTTTTTATTTTTTAAAATGTTTATTTCTTTTGAGAGAGAAAGTGAGAGCGCATAAGCAGGGGTGGGGCAGATAGAGAGAAGGAGAGAGAGAATCCTAAGCTGGTTCCATGCTGTCAGCTCAGAGCCTGACACAGGGCTTGATCCCACAAACCGTGAGATCATGACCTGAGCCGAAATCAAGATTCGGGATACTTAACTAGGAAGTAACTACTTTAAAAATTATTTTATCTATATCAATGTTAAACTATTAAGAATTCATAGTTATTGTTCCTAATTGAGTCATTACATGCTATATTCTATTTGTTTTCTTTTATGACTTTTTGTTTTCCTGGGGGTAATAATTATCTCATCTTTGCATTGCTTTATATTCTATATAGAATTCATTTATTCATTATAAAATTTTCCATCTAAGCTGCAAAGTGCTTCTCTATATCAAATGATCAAATCACCCCAGCATTATTCTTCCTAGAGGCCTCTCACCTTCTGCTCTGGTCTAGACTGATTACTCTCCAGTCCTCTGACATAGTTGTTGTCATGGAATTCCCAGTACCTCTCCACTGTGGGTTCTGAGTTCCTCAGACCTTCTGCCTTCTTCTTAGTTGACTCTTTCATTTTTATGGAGCATGGACACCCAGATTCTTAAAAGGAACCTGTGTCAGTATATGTTGCCTGAGTTCTCTTCCCTGACATATCTAAGTTTCTTCTTTCTTGGTCTCTGAAGGCCAAGGATTGATTATATATGCACATTTTTTAGTCCTTTGAGTGCCTGGCATAGAACCTTAAAATTAACTGTCACTGAAAACCACTGTCACAGAGTTTGACTACTGAAAGTGGAGGCCTAGTCCTTCAAGTAGCCTCTGTACTCATGTCTGCTTCATAGAAACAGAACTCTGTTTTAATCTTATCTATTATGGAAATTTGGGCACAGGACAGACAGCTGGGCTATTTATTAAGGAAGGAGGCAGAAGAGGGTTGTTACTAATGCAGGGTTTAATCTGGATGTTGGACTAACATATAGAGTACAAGACATTTTTGTATTTCCCTTTAACCAGTAACTTTCAAAGAAACTGGTCTGGAAATATAACTTGGGAATGGGTTCATAATTTGGAATTTCCAAAGAAATATGGAAACCGTGGAAACTAGTGAAGACAAACCAAATTTACCACATCTTCCCAGACACTGTGTAATCAGGAGTAACTTTATACTATTTCATTTTACCAGGGCCCTTATTTGTGGAGGGCCTCTGTAGTGGAAGTATACTTCATTCAAAGACAAAATCCTTAGTCTCATTGGCCACTTTCCTTTGATTACCAAGAGATGTACTGCTTTAAAAATGTATGACAGGACCATTCTCTCACATTCATTAGTTATCCAAATAATAACAACTGTGGTTCAGCCATTGTCCCAGGCATTGGAAATACAGACATGCTTAGAATAAACAAATTCTGAAGCAGTTCCCAGTCTAGGGCTTTTAAATTTCTCTCCTATCTCTACTACCAGGTTTATTTATTTAGAACTCTGGGAATGTGACCTACAGTCACCAGTGACAGAATTATCTGGTATGTAGGTGGTGGGCACATTTACTAAGGTGTGGTGGGCAACTCTTTCTTCATCTTGAGACTGGGAGTGGAGACATGTTGCCACTGTCACGTTAGAGAATCTTCCCACTATGTTACACAATTCCAGGGGAGGACATTACACTGATCTACATTTGACCAGGTTCCCCTCTTCTCATGTTTTTTACTTTAAAAGTATCAATTCATTCCAAACATTCTGGGTGTTTTAAAATTTTTTTTAAGTTTATTTATTTATTTTGAGAGAGAGAGAGAGGCAGAGAGAGAGGGAGAGAGAGAGAATCCCAAGCAGGCTCTGCACTGTCAGCACACAGCCCAACGTGGGGCTAGAACTCATGAACCGTGAGATCATTACCTGAGCCAAAACCAAGAGTCAGACATTTCACCAACTGAGTCACCTAGGTGCCCTGCATTCTGGGTCTTTTAAATCCATGTGGTGATACCTTGGACATTGACATTTGAGCATTAGACCTTTGTTTGTTTCTTTTCACTGTAAGTTGGTATCATTGCAGGACCTTGTTGCTGAGACTTTTAGGTTTGGCTATTGTAATCTGCTATCAACTGAATCATGCCCTTGTTTTTGTGGATACATGCCTTCTGAATTATCTTTTTTTAAATTATTATTTAAAGTTTATTTATTTATTTTGAGAGAATGAGAGAGCACAAACAGGGGAGGGGTCAGAGAGAGAGGCAGGAAGAATCTTAAGCAGGCTCTACACCACACTTAGTGCAGAGCTCGATGCTGGGCTTGATCCCGTGACTGTGAGATCATGACCTGAGCTGAAATCAAGAGTTGGACACTTAACCAACTGAGCCACCCAGGCACCCCTTAATCATCTTTAGAATGGAGCTCCACATTAAGAAAGTCCCAGAGCAAAGAGATGTAAATTACATTAGGTTTCAAAGAATGTTAGTACCTTATTGTGACTTAGGGCAAGCTATTTAGCCTGTCTGTGCCTCAAGTTCCTTATCTGTATGAAGGGAATAATAATATACCTACTCCATAGGGTATGAGATACTACATGTAGTGCTTTAAACAGTGCCTGGTTAGCACTTAATAAATATTAGCTATTATGATTATTGCTTTACATGCATAACTAAATTCAGTAGATTGTGAAGAAAATGCCACAGGACCTAATTCTAAAAAAAACAGTACCTGAATGGTGGAAACCAGTGTTGGAACTTCTAAGAAAGGGACTAGTGAGGAGGTGTACTGGTCTTGATTTCCTTTAGGGGAAAGAGGATAAGGCCTTAAGCTTGTTTTGGGTAAGGAGACTCTAAGGTACCATAGAATTGAGACCCCATATATAATTAGGACCCTCAAAGAACTTTGCCCCCAGTGGACTAAGAAAACAGTTTACCCACTGGCATGGAGAAATGAAAATTTCTTTAGTCTCATCTGTGTAAATAGGGCTATTAATAATTAAAAAGTTTCCCTTGAGAATTTTTAACTGTAGGGCTTTTATTCAAGTGAATTTGGGGCCTGGTGTTTATAGTGTATATGTGGCCTAGGAAGTGATTCTAGGTGGTAATAACCTTGACAAGTCTGTTAGAAACTCAAAATTTCACTTAAATGACACACCCTCAAATCACATAGTACAACTTTCCCATAAACAAAGCCACACTGAAAGTGATTTCATAGTACAAAAGAAACAGATCATAAAGGAAACGATTCACCACAACTGAGATTCAATAGAAAAAAAGAAACAGTCACGCTTGGGTGGTTCAATTGGTTGAGCGTCAGACTCTTGATTTTGGCTCGGGTCATGATTCCAGGGTCATGGGATCAAGCCTTGAGTTGGTCTCTGCACTGAGCATAAGCCTGCTTAAGAGTCTGTCTGTCTGTCTCTCTCTTTCTCCCCCTACCCCAACCCCGTGTTCTCTCTCTCTCAAATTAAAAAAGGAAAGAAACTATAAGCCTAAGAACTTTGGAAAATAGCATTATGGATAAAGATTATAAAATAAGTATATTAAAAAAAATTTTTTTATTACATTTCTTTATTTTTGAGAGGCAGAGAAAGAGCATGAGTGGGAGAGGGGCAGAGTGAGAGGGAGGCACAGAGCCCAAAGTAGGCTCTGAGCTGTCAGCACAGAGCCCGATGCGGGGCTTGAACCCACGAACCACGAGATCATGACCTGAGCTGAAGCCGGATGCTCACCCAGGCACCCCATAAAATAAGTATATTTAAAATGAATAAAAATATAAAAGGAGACACAAGAGAAGAAACACATATATTTAGTAAAAAAGACCAGGCGTATCTGGGAAGAATGCAAATTAGAATTCAATAAATTAGATATGTTGTCATTGGGATGGCTGGGTAGCTCAGTCAGTTAAGTATCTGACTCTTTTTTTTTTTTTTAATTTTTTTTTTCAACGTTTTATTTTATTTTTGGGACAGAGAGAGACAGAGCATGAACGGGGGAGGGTCAGAGAGAGAGGGAGACACAGAATCGGAAACAGGCTCCAGGCTCTGAGCCCAGAGCCTGACGCGGGGCTCGAACTCACGGACCGCGAGATCGTGACCTGGCTGACGTCGGACGCTTAACCCACTGCGCCACCCAGGCGCCCCAGTATCTGACTCTTAATTTTGGCTCAGGTCATGGTCTCTCGGTTCAAGGGATTGAGCCCGGCATTAAGCTCCACACTGACAGCAAAGAGCCTGCTTGGGATTCTCTCTCTCCTTCTCTTTCTGTTCCTCTCCTACTCATGTGTGCGCTTTCTCTCTCCCTCTTAAATAAACTTAAAAATAAATAAATATATTGTGTCCTTGAATTTGAAAACTTTACAGGTTATATAGTAAAGCCATAGACAAAGTTAGTAAATTTTTTAATTAAAAAATTTTTTTTAGTATTTATTTATTTTTGAGAGAGGGTGAGCAGAGAGAGAGAGAGAGAGAGAGAGAGAGAGAGAGAGAGAATCTGAATCAGGCTCCACACTGTCAGCACAGAGCCCTATGTGGGAGTCAAAGTCACAAACTCTGAGATCATGACCCAAGCGGAAGTGAGACGCTTAACCAACTGAGCTACCCAGGTGCCCCTATTTTTTTTTTTTTTAATTTTTAAAATTTTGAGAGCACAAGGAGGAGAGAGGGACAGAAGGAGAGAGAGGGAGAACCCCAAGCAGGTTCCATGCTGAGCTTGATGTAGGACTCAATCCCACAACCCTGGGATCATGACGTAAGCCAAAATCAAGAGTCAGATCGCCTGAGCCACCCAGGTGCCCCCAAAGTGAGTAAAATTTTATCTAGAGTGCAGCACAGAGATGAAAGATGTAAAGTATGAATGAGAGCTAAGAAGTATGGAAGATACAATATGAATGTCCAACAAAATATAGAGAAATGGGGGAAAGGCAGTATTCATAGAGATAATGATTGAGGCCTTCCAAAATTGATTAGAAATAAAATAACATCATGAAGCACAATAAGCAGAAATAAATCTCCATCTAGAAACATTGCAGTCAACTTGCAGAACCATAAAAAGAGAGGTCTTAAAAGCAGCTAGAGAACCCTCAAGAATTAACAAAAGCTAAAAGAACTCTAATAAATGAGTTCAGGGAGGAAGTTCACCCAAGAAAATTGAAGACAGATATACATACAAATGTTCATAGCAATATTATTTTCAAAAGTCAAAAAATAGAAACAACCAAGTGTCCATCAATTTATAAATGGATAAATAAAATGTGGCATATTCACACAATGGAATATTATTTAGCCATAAAAAGAAATGAAGTACTGATAAATACTACAATGTGGATGAATCTGGAAAACATTACGTTAACTGAAAGGAGCCAGACACAAAGACTATATAATGTATTATTCCATTTCTATGAAATATCCAGAATAGGTAAATCCATAGAGACAGAAAGTACATTGGTCATTTCCTGGGAAGGGAGGTGGGGGAGGAATGGGGGATGGAGAGTGATTATTTATGGCTAAAGGAGTTCTTTTGGGGCTTCATGAAAATGTTCTGGAATTAGTGGTGATTGTTGCATAGACTTGTGAGTATACTAAAAAACCCTGACTGGTGTACTTGAAAAGGTTGAATTTTGTGGTATGTGAATTATATCTGTACACCAAAGTTAATGGTAAAAAAAAAAAAAAAAAAAAAAAAAAAAAAAAAAAAAGGAACTTGAGGAAAAAAAAATTATTTACAAAGGAGCAGTAATCCTAAGAGCAAGCTCCTTAACAGTAATAATAGGGGGAGCCATAAAACAATAGAGTAATGTCTTTAAGATATTGAGAAAAAAGTCACTCTCAGTAAATGGTTGTAGAATTCCATACCTGCTTAATTATCATTGGAAGTCATTGAGCAAAATAAAGACATTTTCAGACAAATATCAAAATTGAGAATGTTGATCAGTATCACATTCTCACTGAAATCATTGCTAAGCGAGATCCAAGAGGAAATGCTGAGCAAAGAAATTGGAAAATATATGAGTAAATCTAAGCAAGCAGTTCTTGTGTAAAACAATAATAATTATTAATTTGGCAATATGAAAGCAAGCTAGACCCAAAATACGGGAGCAAATAATATGTAAATTGAAAGGGAATAGGAAGGAATTGGAGTTAGGATTCTATAATTTTATATAGAAGGGTTGAGATATTGGCTAACCTTGTTAAAACTTTAACTTTTTTAAAAAAGAAAATAAAACAGTGTATAATTTCCAAATCAATGAAGCAGGGTTAAAAAACTACTTGATTAATCCAAGAAGAGCTGTCATCTAAAGAAAAAAAAAAAAGAAAAGGTAGAGTAAGGGGGATTAGGGGAGAGCAGGTCACAGTATCATATAGGGAAATGGGGTAGGTGACATTTTAGTAAGGTCTTGAAAGAGTAAGGGATTTTTGCCATTGTATTGCTGCAGAAAGAGCATTTCAGCTAGAGGGAATAATTAGTGCAATTACTCTAGCTTGTGATCTCCATGTGAAATTAGCCTTTGGAAGGTTTTGGGCGGAGTGAAATAATCTGATTGATGCTTTCACTGTGACTACTTGTGTTGAGAAGAGACTGGGAATAGGAGACAATAGTAAACCAGAGAGAATAGTTAGGAAGCTGTTAAAATAATCTAGGCAAGAGATAAATAACGGATTTATTTCTAACTAAGCAGCACCCTTTATTGACTGAGCGAACACACTTTTCTCCCACTCTACCTTCTCAGTCTTTGTTTTCTTATTTATTTACTCATTCACTTTTTAAATTCAGTATAATTTACAATGTTATAATTGTTTCAGGTGTACAATATAGTGATATAACAATTCTAAAAAAATTTTTTTTAATGTTTATTTATTTTTGAGGGAGACAGAGACAGAATGTGAGTGGGTTAGGGGCAGAGAGAGAGAGGGAGACACAGTATCCAAAGCAGGCTCCAGGCTCCGAACTGTCAGCACAGAGCCTGAGGTGGGGCTTGAACTGTGAGATCATGACCTGAGCCGAAGTCGGACACTCAACCAACTGAGCCACCCAGGCGTCCCATGATACAACAATTCTATACGTTACTCCATGCTCATCGCTAATAAAATGCACTCAATCCTCTTCATCTATTTCACCCATCCCTCCACCCACCTCCCCTCTGGTAACCATCAGTTTATTCTCTGTAGTTAAGATTCTGGTTTTGTTTCTCTCTTTTTTTATTCATTTGTTTTGTTTCTTAAATTCCACATATGAGTGAAATCATGTGGCATTTGTCTTTCTCTGATTTATTTCAGTTAATATTTTACCCAACAGATACATCTATGTTATTACAAATGGCAAGATTTCATTATTTTTTATGGCTGAGTAATATTCCATTCTGTGTGTGTATATATGTATGTGTGTGTGTGTGTGTGTGTATACATATACACACACATACACATATATATATATGTACATACACACACACCACATCTTTTTTATCCATTCATCATTCGATGGATACTTGGGTTGCTTTCATATCTTTGCTATTGTAAATAATGCTGCAATAAACATAGGGGTGCATATATCTTTTTGAATTAGTCTTTTTGTACTCTTTGGGTAAATACTCAGTAGGGAATAACTGGATCATATGGTAATTCTATTTTTAATTTTTTGAGGAACCTCCATACTGTTTTCCACAGTGGCTGCACCAGTTTGCATTCCCATTAACAGTGCACAATGCACAAGGGTTCCTTTTTCTCCACATCCTCACCAATACTTACTGTTTCTTGTGTTTTTGATTTTATCCATTCTGACATGTGTCTAAGGTGGTATCACTTTGATTTTGATTTTCATTTCCCTAATGGTGAGTGATGTTGAGCATCTTTTCATGTGTCTGTTGGCTATCTGTATGTCTTCTTTGGAGAAAGTCTGTTTATGTCTGCTTTTTAAAAAGTTGGGTTATTTTATTTTTTTGGTATTGAGTTGTATCAGTTCTTTATGTATTTTGGATATTAGCTCCTTATAGGATATATCATTTGCAAATAACTTCTCCCATTAAGTAGATTGTCTTTTAGTTTTGTTAATGGTTTCCTTGGCTGTGGAGAAGCTTTTTATTTTGGGGTAGCCTCAGTAGTTTATTTTTGCTTTTGTTTCCCTTGCTTCAGGCAATATATCTAGAAAAGTGTTGCCTTGGCTGATGCCAAACAAATTACTGCCTGCGCTCTCGTCTAGGATTTTTATGGTCTCAGGTCTCAAATTTAGATCTTTAATCCATTTTGAGTTTATTTTTGTGTGTGGTGTAAGAAAGTGGTCCAGTTTCATTCTTTTTTTAATAAACAGTTTTATTATTTTTTAAATATTTATTTTGAGAGAGAGAGAAAAAGGGAGAGACAGAATGGCAAGCAGGCTCTGCAGGGCTCAGTCTCATGAACCATAAGATTGTGACCTGAGCCGAAATCAAGTTGGACGCTTAACCAACTGAGGCACCCAGGCGCCTCCAGTTTCATTCTTTTTTATGTAGCTGTCCAGTTTTCCCAACACCACTGTCAAAGAGACTGTCTTTTTCCCATTGTATAATATTGTCTCTTTGTCAAAGATTAATTGACCATATCATCATAGGTTTATTTCTGGGCTTTCTATTGTGTTCCATGGATCTATGTGCCTATTTTTGTGTCAGTACCATACTGTTAAGATTACTACAGCTTTGTATTATATCTTATTAAATGTTGAAATCTGGGATTGTGATACCAGCAGTTTTGTTCTTCTTTTTCTTACATTTATTTATTTTTGAGAGACCAAGAACATGAGCAGGCAAGGGGCAGAGAGAGACGGAGACAGAATCAGAGGCAGGCTCCAGGCTCTGAGCTGTCAACACAGAGCCCAATGCAGGACTCAAACCCACAAACCATGAGATCATGACCTGAGACGAAGTCGGATGCTTAACCGACTGAGCCACCCAGGCTCCCCTTGTTGTTCATTTTCAAGATTGCTTTGGCTATTCAGGGTCTTTTGTGGTTCCATACAAACACAGGATTATTTCTCCTAGTTCTATGAAAAAAAAATTTTTTTTAAGATTTTGTTTTTTTAGGGGCATCTGGGGGGCTCAGTTGGTTAAACGTCTGACTTCATCTCAGGTCATGATCTTGCAGTTTGTTAGTTCAAGCCCCGTGTCAGGCTCCATGCTGACAGCTCAGAGCCTGGATCCAGCTTCTAATTCTGCGTCTCCCTCTCTGTCTCTGCGGCTCTACTGCTCACTCTGTGTCTCTCTCTCTCAAAAATAAACATTTTAAAAAAATTTTAAAGATTTTATTTTTTTAAGTGATCTCCACACCAACATAGGGTCCGAACTCACAGCCCTGAAACCCAAGAGTCACATGCTGTATCTACTGAGCCAGCCCAGCGTCCCTGTTGATATTTTTATAGGGTTTTATTAAAACTGTTGATTGCTGTGGGTAATATGGACATTTCAGCAGTATTTGTTCTCCCAGTCCATGAACAGGGAACATCTTTACATTATTTTGTGTCATCTTTAATTTCTTTCATCAGTGTTTTATAGTTTGTAGAATACAGGCCTTTTAGGTATTTTATTCTTTTTGGTGCAATTATAAATGGCATTGTTTTCTTAATTTCTCTTTCTGTTACCTCGTTATTAGTGCATAGAAGTGCAACAGATTTCTGTATGTTGTTTTTGTATCCTGTGACTTTATTGAATTCATGTATCCATTCTAGCAGTTTTTTGGTGGACTCTTTCAGGTTTTCTATATATAGTATCATGTCATCTGCAAATAGTGAAAGTTTTACTTCTTCCCTACCAGTTTGGATGCCTTTTTTTCTTGTCTGATTGCTGTGGCTAGGACTTACAGTACTGTGTTGAATAAAAGTGGTGAGAATGGACATCCTGATCTTAGGGGGAAGCTCTCAGTTTTTCATATATGGCCTTTATTATGTTGGGGTACATTCCCTCTAAACCTACTTTGCTAAGGGTTTTTTGTTTTTTTTAAGAATGGATGTTGTGCTTTGTCAAATGCTTTTTCTGCGTCTATTGAAATGATCAGATGGTTTTAAACCCTTCTCTTGTTTATGTGATGTGTCAGGTTATTTGATTTGCAAATATTGAGCCACCCTTGCATCCAGAAATAAATCCCACTTGATTGTGGTGGGTGGATTTTTTTTAATGTATTGTTGGATTTGATTAGCTAGCATTTTGTTGAGGGTTTTTACATCTATGTTTATCAGAGATATTGACCTGGTTTTTTTTTTTTTTTTTGTAGTGTTTTTATCTGGTTTTATCTGTAGTGTTTTTATTTGTAATGCTGACCTCATAGAATGAATTTGCAAGTCTAGCTTTTCAGTCTTTATAGGGACATTATCATGGTTGTTACTCTGAAATAACATCTGGAAGTACTTGACCTTACTTAAATGACCCCAAATTCTTCTATATTTTATTGATCGTACTTAATGAACCAGAAGTGGCCTTTTCCTCATTCTAAATTCTGAAGGGAAGTAGCCATGTGTTAGCCAATTACAGAGTTCTCAAGTTTCTAGGAGCACTTGGACTTGTGGGATTTGGGGTTTGGAGAGGTATAAGGAGCCTGCAGACCATGCATCCTACTCTGTACCCTGTATTGCTTCAGACTGGGAAGCAGACCTCCTAAATGAGTTTATAGCAGCTCCTGCAAGGAGGGAAGCAGGGGTCAGATTTTAATACCTGCTAGTAGATGGAAGGAGGAATTTTTGAAGGCTGGGATCTCTCCAAATATGGCCATAATTCGATGGTATCAAAGAGATGGCACAGCTTTAGTTGTTGCTACCACCATCCACTGAGATGACTGTGTGAAGCTTATAGGATGAAATGTCAGGTCTTGCTCAAGTGACCAAGTGACTGGGATAGTACTGAGCAGCAGTCTGGTTTAACACAGTCTTTGCAATAGGCAACAGAGCATCAGCTCGGGGGGGGGGGGGGGCATCTAGGTTTCCTCCCATCAGCTGAAAGTTAGCATGGCTGATTCTGTAAACATCCAGTACTTTTGTCTTACTGGGATGAAGGAATTAAGACCTGTTCTTTATTTTCTATGATCCTGGGGAAATGGCCAGAGCCTGTTGAAATGGAAAAATTAGCCAGTTCCTTGTTTTGTATCTCAGCTGAGTCATGGCATCTTTACCAGGATGTCTGACCTTTTTTTTCCCCTGGCAGCTGTCACAGATTTGCCAATTGAGATTATGTGTACCTTCATAAAAAGGCATGTGGCTTGGAAATATGATCTTTAGTGTTGGGGATTTTATTTTAAATTTTAAATAAAATCATGGCAAATGAAGTTAGAATCAATTATCTGTCCCTGCAGTGCCAAGAGATCTCCATTTTCATACACAAGAAGTTTAAACATAATGGTTTGATATATCTTTCATGTGCCAGGTATACAAGTATCCTCTTTTATTTTAATCCTTGTAACAAAGCATATTCATCCACTCGTTCATTTAACAAGTACATTTTGAAAGCCTGCCATGTGCCAGGCAGTGTTCTAGGAATTGAGGAATACAGCAGTAAGCAAAGCATACACAAGCCCCTGCCTGGCCTCCTGGACATTAGATTCTTTTTTTTTTTTTTTAATGTTTATTTATTTTTGAGACAGAGAAAGAACACAAGCAGGGGAAGGGCAGAGAGAGAGGGAGACACAGAATCTGAAGCAGGCTCCAGGCTCTGAGCTGTCAGCACAGAGCCTAACCCGGGGCTTGAACCCATGAACTGTGAGATCATGACCTGAGCCAAAGATAGGTGCTTAACCGACTGAGTCACCCAGGCTCCCCTAGAAATTAGACTCTAATAGGAAGAGAGATAGGGGTGCCTGGGTGGCTCAGTCGGTTGAACGTCAGACTTTAGCTCAGGTCATCTCTCAGTTGAGGAGTTTGAGCCCTGTGTCACGTTCTGTGCTGACAGCTCAGAGCCTGGAACCTGCTTCGGATTCCATACCTCCCTCTCTCTCTGCCCCTCCCCCTTTCTCTGTCTCAAAAATAAATAAATATTAAAAAAAATTTTTTTTATTTAATGGGAAGAGAGACAGCAAACAATATGTGCAAAATATATAGTATGTTAGATAGTGGTAAGTTCTGTTGAGAAAATACATTGTGAAAGGGAGATAGAGAGTTTGGGGAGGAGATTACATTTTAAATAGAATGACTCGGGGAAAATTCATTGAGAAGACTGCACTTGAGGAAAGACAGAAGGAGGTGAGGGTTCAAGCCATGAGGCTATCTGAGCAAACATAGGCAAAGGAAATATCATTTGTAAAGGTTTGGCATACTCTAAGGAAAGGGAGGAGGCCCATGTATCTGGAATAGAGTGAGTAAAAGGGAGAGAGGAAATGGAGATCCAGACCACATAGAGTCTTGTAGGCTGCTATAAGAGCATTGACTTTTACTCTCAGTGAGACAGGGAGAATTTAAGCAGAAGAGTAACTTTGATACTGCTTATATTAAAAAATTTAGGGGGTACCTGGGTGGCTCAGTCAGTTGAGCATCCAACTTCGGCTCTGATCTTGTCCTTGTGGTTTCTGAGTTCAAGCCCCACATCAGGCTCACTACTGTCAGCACAGAGCCTGCTTCAGAACCTGTGTTCCCCTCTCTCTGCCCCTTGCCTGCTTGTGCTCTCTCAAAATAAATAAAAAACATTATAAAAATTTTTTTTCTTAGAACTTTATTGAGGTATGATTGAAGCATAATAGATTATACATGTTTAAAGCATATAATTTGATGGGTTTTGATATGTGGATACATCTGTGAACCCATTATGACAGTCAAGATAACCTATCTATAAGTCCCCCAAATTTCCTCATGCCTCTTTATAATCCCTCCCTTGCCTCTGGACAGGCAACCATTAATCTGCTGTCACTGTAGATTAGTTAGCATTTTCTTAAATTTTATATAAATGGAATCATTCAGTATGTACTCTTTTATGTCTGGCTTTTTTTTTTACTTTCAGCCTATTTTGTGATCTAACCACTGTGTGAATCAGTAGTTCATTCCTTTTTATTGCTGAGTAGTTGTCTACTATATGGGTGTATTATGATTTATCATTCATGTCAGTGGATATTTGAGGTAGTTTCTAGGTTTGGCTGCCACAAATAATAAACAGCATATAGTTTGGTCCCGCTATTTTGTCCAATCTGACAGTGTATGTATAGTACACTTATACTTTATGTGGTTATTGGTATAATTGGCTTAAGTCTATTATCTTGCTATTTGTTTTCTTTTTGGTCCTGCTGTACTTGTTTTTTCCTTTCTCCTTTTCCTGCCTTTTTTTGGATTGAGTATATTTTATGATTTCATTTTATTTTCTTTGTTGTCTTATTAACTATACTTTTTTTGGTAGTTGCATTAGTGTTTAGATATAAAATTTTGACTTGTCGCAGTTTACCTTCAAGTAGTATATCACTTCACATTTAATGTAAGAGCCTCACAATGGTACACTTCCATTCTTCCCTCCCAGCCTGTGTGCTGTGGCTGTCCCACATTTTATATCTACATATGTATGTAAAGCCCACAGTAAATTATATTTCCTTTAAAACTCAATTATCCTGTAAAGAGATATTAAAAATAAAAACAAGTGATTTATATTGACCCGCATATTCGCAATTTCTGGTGCTTTTCTTTCCTTTGTGTAGATCCAGATTTCTATCTGGTGTCATGTCCTTCTCCCTGAAGGCCTTTCTTTAATATTTATCATAGTACAGGTCTGTTGGTAATGAATTAATTCTTCTTTTGTATGTATAAAAAAGTCTTTATTTTGACTACCTTTTTGAGAGATATTTTTGCTTGGTATTAAATTCTGGGTTCAGTACTTTTTTTTTTTCCTTTTTATTTATTTATTTTTTTAATTTTTATTTTTTCAACATTTATTTATTTTTGGGACAGAGAGAGACGGAGCATGAACGGGGGAGGGGCAGAGAGAGAGGGAGACACAGAATCGGAAACAGGCTCCAGGCTCTGAGCCATCAGCCCAGAGCCTGACGCGGGGCTCGAACTCACGGACCGCGAGATCATGACTTGGCTGAAGTCAGACGCTTAACCGACTGCGCCACCCAGGCGCCCCAAGGGTTCAGTACTTTAAGATGTTTCTTTACCGTCTTCTGGCTAGCATCTTTTTCTAATGAGAAATCTGTTGTCATTGTTATTTTTGTGCTTCTGTGTATTACATAATTTTTCTATGTGGTGCTATTAAGATTTTATCACTGGTTCTAAGTAATTTGATTATGATGTACACTGGTTACTCATGTTTCTATTTTTTTTTAAGTTTATTTATTTATTTATGAGAGAATGAGCAAGGAGGGACAGAGAGGAAGAGAGAGAATCCCAAGTAGGCTCCATGCTGTCAGCGTGGAGCCTGATATGGGGCTCAATCCCACAAACCAGGAGATCATGACCTGACCCAAAATTAAGAGTTGGACACTTAACTGACTGAGCCACCCGGGCGCCCCACCTCATGCTTCTTGTGCTTGGGGTTCATTGAGCTTCTTGAATCTGTGAGTTTATAATTATCATCAAATTTAGAAATTATTCAGCAGTTATTTCTTCAAATATTTTTTATGTCCCTCCCTCCCTTTTAGAGACTCTAATTACTCATCTAGTCTTCTTAAAGTTGTCCCATTGCTCACTTTTGCTCTTTCCATTTTTAAAAATTCTCTTTCCTCTGTTTCATTTTGCATAGTTTCTCTTGCTATGCTTACATTCGCTAATCTTTCCTTTTGCAGTGCTTCATCTCTGTTAGTGCCATCCAGTTTAATTTTCATCTGAGACTCTTAATCTCTAGAAGTTTTTTTGTGTGTTTTGTAAATGTCATCTATAATCTCTCCTTTACGTGTTCATACCTTCCTATACCTTATTGAAAATATGAAATATATTTATAATAACAGTTTTAATATTCTGTTAATTCTATCATCTGTGTCATTTCTGGGTCTGTTGATTTCCCCCTTAATTATGGGTCGTATTTTCCTACTTTTTTCCATGTCTAGTAATTTTTTTATTATATATACAACTATGAATTTTAGCTTATATGCTGAACATATTCCTTTTTTTTTTTTAATTCAATTTAGTTACCATACAATGTAATAATAGTCTCGAGTATACAATTGAATGATTTCAATGTTTCCATACAGTGCCTGGTACTCATTACAACAAGTGCTCTCCTTAATCCCCATCACATATTTAACCCATCCCCCCACCCACCTCTTCTCTGGTAACCATCAGTTCTCTATAGTTAAAAATCTGTTTCTTGGTTTTCTTCTCTTTTTTTTCTTTTTCCCTCTATGTTCGTTTGTTTTGTTTCTTAAATTCCACACATGAGTAAAATCATATGATATTTGTCTGACTTATTTTGCTTGGTATAATACTCTGTAGCTCCATCCACATCATTAGAAATGGCAAGATTTCATTCTTTTTTATGGCTGAGTAATATTCCATTGTGTATATATACACTCACACATATACACACCACATCTTCTTTTTTTTTTTTTTTTTTTTTTTTTTCAACGTTTATTTATTTTTGGGACAGAGAGAGACAGAGCATTAACGGGGGAGGGGCAGAGAGAGAGGGAGACACAGAATCGGAAACAGGCTCCAGGCTCTGAGCCATCAGCCCAGAGCCCGATGCGGGGCTCGAACTCACGGACCGCGAGATCGTGACCTGGCTGAAGTCGGACGCTTAACCGACTGCGCCACCCAGGCGCCCCTACATCTTCTTTATCCATTCATCAGTCAATGGACATTTGGGCTCTTTCCATAATTTGGCTGTTGATGATGATGCTATTAACATTGGGGTGCATATATCTCTTTGAATTAATATTTTTGTGTCCTTTGGGTAAATACCTAGTAGTGCAATTGCTGGATTATAGAGTAGTTCTATTTTTTAACCTTCTGGGGAATCTCTATACTGTTTTTGAGTGGCTACACCAGTCTGCATTCCCACCAACAGTGTGAGAAAATTCCCCTTTCTCTGCATCCTCATCAACACCTGCTGTTTCTTGTGTTACTAATTTTAGCTGTTCTGACTGGTTTGAGGTGATATCTTACTGTAGTTTTGATTTGTATTTGATGATGAGTGATGTTGAGCATCTTTTCATATGTCAGCCATCTGGATGTCTTCTTTGGAAAAAATGTCTATTCATGTCTTCTGCCCATTTTTTAACTGGATTATTTTTGGGGGAGGTTGTTGAGTTTTATAACTTCTTTATATATTTTGGATACTAACCCTTTATCAGGTATGTCATTTTTTATTGCTTTCCATATTTTTGAGCCTTGTTCTGGGACACAGTTAAGTTACTTGGAAATAGTTTGATCTTTTTAAGGATTGCTTTTAAGCTTTGTTAGGTAAGACCAGAGTAACATTTGGGACTAATATTTTCTTGCTGCTGTACCATGAATTACCAGGTTTTCTCCTTCTGACTGGTAGGAACACAAACTATTCCTAACCCTATGTATACACTGAGGAATTTTCACCTCCTTCTCTTGGGTAGTTTTTTCAATTCAGGGACACTGACAGGCCCTGTGCAGGTCACGTCCTCCCTGCACTGTTGCTGGGAGGTCTTTTCAGATAGTAACCTCAGGTAATCCCTTCTCTTAGCGATCACTGTCCTGAATTACTACTTGTCCAATGTCTGAAAATTGTTTTTTTTTTAATTCAGCTTATTAGTTATATAAGGTGAGAGGGTAAATATATTATTTGTTATTCCATCATGATTGGAAGTGGAAGTCTTTTCTGATTTATATTTTAAAGGGTGTTTTGTTAAAAATAGATGACAAGGGAACAAGAGTGGAAACACGAATACCAGTGAGGAAGCTATTTTACTTAATTCAAATAAAAGATGATGGTAGCTTGGTCCAAGGTGGTAATGGTGAAAGAAGTAAGAAATGATCAGAATTTGGATATATTTTGATGTTAAGGCCGACAAAATTTATGATGGGTTGATATATAAAAGAAAGAGAAAAGTCCAGAATGACACATAAGGTTTATATTATCTTCATTTTATATTTTAGAACACCAGAGCATGAGAATTTATGAGGCTTGTTCAAGGTCAAACAGCCAATCTCAAACTCAGATCTTCTAACTGCAAAGTCCTATCTCTTTCTAGTGTACCACAGTGACACTAAGACTGTGAGTAGGATAAGCCACAAGTGCTAAGGGGGTGCGAGGAAGAGAAACATTTTTCTGCTTGAAAGAATAAAGGAAAATTCACATAAAACCTAATCTGAGCTCATACTTTCTAAAAATTGGGTAAAACTGAGTAAGTCAAGGAGGGAAGGGTAACTGTTGAGGGAATAGTGACCTGAAGTACAGAAGTCTCTGAGATATCTTTCTACTCAGGATTCCTTTGATCTGGGTTAGCTTTTCAATGGTCAGTATAATTTCATATGTACATTCTGTAAAATGTCTCATGTTCAGAACTTGAAGGGTCTAGAGTTTATTTTCTTGAGAATATTTAGATCTTACTTGCCCTTAGAACAAGAGATTGAATAAGCATAGGTATGATTCTTTTTAAGAAAACCCAAAATACAAAACCTTACCTAAGAGCCTTAATTTAAAAAAAAAAAATCTTTTTGTTTAAATGCTTATTCATTTTTGACAGAGAAAGAGAAACAGAGCATGAGTGGGGAAGAAGCAGAGAAAGAGGGGAGACATAGAATCCAAAGCAGGCTCCAGGCCCTGGGCTGTCAGCACAGAGCGTGATGTGGGGCTTGAACCCACAAACCAAGAGATCTTGATCTGAGCCAAAGTTGGACACCTAACTGACTGAGCCACCCAGGTGCTCCCCAAAAAAAAATTCTTAAAAAAAATTTTTTTTAGGTTTATTTAGTTTGAGAAGGAGCACGTGCATGTGTGCACAAGTGTGCATGTGAGCTAGGGGGAGAGGTGGGCAGAGAGAGGGAGGGAATCCTAAGCAAGCTCTGCTCCCTCAGCGCAGAGCTGGACGTGGGGCTCGATCTCACAACCATGAGATCATGACCTGAGCTGAAGTCAAGAGTTGGATGCTTAACTGAACCACCCAGGTGCCCCCCAAAATTCTTTACAGTAGGGTTAATTTGAATGACTGTGGTAAGGAGTCCAAATTATATTCCACGTATGATGGGAAGCCATTGGGGTTTTAAAACAAGGAATTCACATAATTTCATCTATGGTTTTTAAAATATTACTATGGCTGAGGTGAAGAATAGACTGGTAGGGGCAGGGGAATGAGTAAGAAGAACAAAAGTGGAAGGAAAATCATTTAGGAATCTTTTATAGAGTTTGGGGCACCTGGGTGGCTCAGTCAGTTAAGCATCCGACTTCAGCTTAGGTCACAATCTCACAGTTTGTGAGTTCAAGCCCTGCATCAGACCCTTTGCTGACAGCTCAGAGCCTGCTTCGGATTCTGTGTCTCCCTCTCCCTCTGTTCCTCCCTCCCTCCCTCGCTCCCCCCACTCTCAAAAATAAATAAACATTAAAAAATTTTGAAAAAATATCTTATAGACTTTAACTGAAGTAGTGGTAGTATTGGAAATAGAATGGCTTGGACACAGGATATATTTTTAGGGTATAATTCCACAGAACTTGCTGGTTGTTTTGGATGTGGGTGTGAAGAAAAGAGAATAAGCAACGATTCATAGGTTTTTGCCTAAGCATCTGGAGGAATGGTGGTTCCATACAATGAGATAGTACAATGTAGGGAGGAGTAGCGGATTTTAGAAATTCAAGAGCTCTGTTGTGGAAGTGTGAGTTTGAGATGCCTTTTAAGGCATCCAGTTGGAGATGTCAAATAGGCACTTGAATATATGAGTCTTGCACTCACAGGAGAGAGCACAGAGTCAGCAATAAAATGCTGGGTATCATCAACATCAAAGATTTAAAACTGGAAAACTGGAAAAAAATCATTTAGGGAGTGTGTATAGGTAGAGAAAAAAGATATTTCACATCTGAGCTTCAGTACTAAATTATTTAGAGGTCAGGAAGAGAAGGAACAAGTAAAGGAGAATAAAATATGAGCAGCTAGTGAGAGGAAGAAAACCAGGAAATCATCAGGTCCCAGAAACTAAACAAAGAAAAGTATCTCAGGAAGAGTTACACATATTAGGTTGAACAAAAGAAGCCAAACACACACAAAAATACATGGTGTACAATTCTAATTATAGGAGATCCAGTAAAACAAAATTAATAACATGGTGATAGAAGAAAGTAGTTGAGGGACGAGGGGGTTGACTGGAAAAGGGTCACATGGGAATTTCTGGGGTAATAGAATATTTCCATCTTTTGTTTTGGATGTTATATGGATATATATAATTGTCTCATTGAACAGAACACTTAAGATCTATATATTTTATTGAATGCAAATTATATCCCAATTTTTTTTTTTTTAAAGAGGGAGTTGAAACTGCAAATGATGTTGAGAGGTTACATGAAATGAGGGTCAAAATCACTGGTGATTTTGATAACAGTGGTTTTAATGGCAAAGATGGGGATGACTGTTTAGAATGGACTAACAAGACAATAGGAAATGAAGGTGTGAAAGTGACAAGTACAGAATTACCTACATGGACTCTTTCCTAAACAGGGGAGGAAAGAACTGCACAAGTCAGGGAAGTCTGTGAAAGATTTTCTTTTTATTTTCTTTCTTTAAAAAAATTTTTTTTTAATGTTTATTTATTTTTGAGACAGAGAAAGAGCCTGAGTGGGGAGGGGCAGAGAGAGAGAGGAATACAGAATCCAGAGCAGGCTCCAGGCTCTGAGCTGTTAGCACAGAGCCTGATGCGGGGCTCGAACCCATGAACCGTGAGATCATGACATCAGCCGAAATTGGACGCTTAACTGACTGAGCCACCCAGGCACCCCTCTTTTTATTTTCTTGAGATTGAAGAAATGACAGCATGTTTTTATGATGATGAGAATGGTTCAGTAAGAAGTAGAAATTCATGGCATAGGAGAGGGAGGGCAGTGGAGGTGCAGACTTCTTAAGGAGGAGATTCAAGGAGTTGCCTTCAATAGGAGTATGGTCTTCCTTCTGCTGTTGTAGATAAGAAATGAGTATATGGGTACAAATTTAGGTTGGTGGATTTGTAGAGCAGGAATATGAAATATATATTTTTTTAATCTTTATTTATTTTTGAGAGAATGTGTGAGCAAGGGAGGAGCAGAGAGAGAGGAGACACAGAATCTGAAGCAGGCTCCAGGCTCTGAGCTGTCAGCACAGAGCCTGACGCAGGGCTCAAACTCACAAACCGTGAGATCATGACCTGAGCCGAAGTTGGACACTCAACTGACTGAGCCACCTAGGCGCCCCTTGTGTTGTTTCTTTTTACACCCAGTTGGATAAAAAGCAAAGTCAGCATATGAGGATGAGATTTGGGGAAGGAGTACTAGAGGTTTGGAGAGAAGGTGCAAATTAGTTGTCTTGGAGAGAGAGAGAGAGAGAGAGAGAGAGAGAGAGAGCGAGCGAGCGCGCACATTGCCTAGGTGACTGTAGTATGGTTAATGAGACCCACTTGATATTTATCATCATAAATATAAAGAGACAGTAGCCAGCATGACTTTGGATTTTTCTTTAGTAATCTTCAGCTGCCTGAGTGCGGTTGTAAAATAGATGGAAAGCTGGGTTTGAAAGTGTTGGGATTTCACCAGGACTGTGGTGTCGTGTGTGTGTGTTGGGCCAAGTTTTAATTAGAACTAGAATTTAAAGTGATTTTTGAACAAAGAAGTTGAGAATATAGGGAGTTTGCTGACGACAGAATGAGTTCATGGGAGGCACAGTGTAAGCTTTTTTGTTGGAAGATCAGAGAATAGAGGGAGACTGTGTCAAATTGAGAAAGCAAAGCTTGGAGATATGATGGTGACTGAGATAATGAGGGCTGTAAGACATGATTAGATTCGTCCTCATGGTTTCTTAGGAAAGAGTATTTATTATTTCTAATCATAATTGCATTCTTGAGATTGACCTCAATCCTTTCAGTAGTTTCTCCTCACATTTCCAATAGTTTTTTATGACCGTCTACCAGTCCTACAGAGTCTGGCTGTGACCTACCCCCATAGCCTTTATAAGCTATTCCTTTTCCTGTCATTCTCCCCTCCTGTCACCCACTTTACTATTTCTTGAACATTCTACCCCTTCCCTCCACTCCTCTATCTTTGTCTTTCTTCAAGCAGTACGCCAGTTTGAGGACAGAAACTTTCTCTTGTTTCTTGTTGCTTCCCTAGCATCTAGAACACTGTCTGGTGCAAAGTAGGTATTTGGTAAATATTTGGATGAATATAAATGGCAAGCTTCCAAAATTGCCTTTCAAATAAATTTATATACAGTTTTCATTGGCAGGTACAGCATAAGGTGGCTTTTCATCATGCTTTGTTTTTCTCCCAACTACAAGAAAAAGCCTCAGGCATTAACATGTAATGGAAAGAGTTTTTAGAAGGAACCCAGGCCTGTTCTAAAATTTATGGTGAAATGAAAGTATTACTTCATTCAGTGATTAAGCAGTTTTTAAGAAATAAATTTCACAGGTTAAGTTAATGGTTTTATTTTTATGGCAAGAACATTAATTTTTATGAGATATGAGAATGTGACTTGTATTTTTTGTTTTCTAAATCAAATTTACCATGATCATTCTTCGTTAGAAACTATTTAAGACATGGTTGTTACCTTTAGAGGAGCTCCTTGTGTTTTCTTGGGAAGCAAAATCTAAACATTGGAAAAGTGCAGTAGTAATACAAAAGTCAAGACGGTGACAAATTATTATAAGGTGGAACACAATGAATTATGAAATCTTTCTGGGGCAAACAGGATTTGCTGACCTGGTTCAGTTGAAAGTGGTATACTGCTCAGCTCATGTAATGGTGTCACCCTTTTGTTCTTCAATAGCCATTTAAGTTCCTTGAGCCCAAGGTGGGCCCCTGTTATAACTGACATTTGTGTTTTCATTGCAGTTGTCGGACAAGTAACCGTAAGAGTTTGATTGTGACCTCTAGCACATCACCTACACTACCACGGCCACATTCACCACTCCATGGCCACACAGGTGAGTGCTTGAAGGTTAAGAAAGGTGGAATGATAAAAAGGACAGGCAGAATGAAAAGAGTGGTCAGTGACGCCTAATTTCTTTCCTACTTCTCACTTTGTGTAGTTCAGCACATCACATTGTCATTTCATGTGGCTGACTGAGGCATACAGAATTCATGGGCATGCTTTCTATGGGAGAATATGTTCAGTCTGTTTTTGACTTAGGTGTTTTTTGCCTTAACCTGCCACCTTTTCTTTTGGTCTTGTACATATCTTGGGGCCAGGTATGTATCCTGGGTTCATGGCCTCTGTTCTGGTATACTGAGAGTGTGTTACGATTCTAGTCATCTGGGGCCATGTGAAGAGGGCTTCATTAACATTTTGTCCTACCATGGCCAAGGGGAAGTCCTCACAAAGATGGTTTTCTGCTTCATGGAACTCCTGATAACTTTCTCTCTGTTAGAATAGGATTCAACAGGGGCACCTGAGTGGCTCAGTCGGCTAAGTGTCTGACTTTGGCTCAGATCATGATCTCATGGATTGTGAGTTTGAGCCCTGTGTCGGGCTCTGTGCTGACAGGTCAGAGCCTGGAACCTGCTTTGGATTCTGTATCTCCCTCGTTGTCTGCCCCTCCCCTGCTTATGCTCACTCTCTCTCTCTCTCTCTCAAAAATAGACATTAAAATTTTTTTTAAATAAACTCATAAAAAATAGAAAAGGAGTCAACAAAAGTGAGAGGAATATTTATGTTGGTATTGATTTCACATACTGAAATTGAAGCAAATGATCTCATGTATTCAGACTCTCCTCCTTTTGGAACGTGAGCTCCTCTAGCCAGTATGAGGACTGATTTATTTACCTATGACTGAGGAATATAAAAAAATTATAAGGCAGAAGACTTCATTTGAGTTAGACATATATTTTAGCCTAGACATGTATTTTTGCATCCCAGGGGAGCGTTTGCTAAAGGGGTTGCTGCACGGTTAAACACTGTTCGTTGCTACATTATTTACAGTGGAAATTCCAGACCTAGGGGTAATGGAAATGGAGCAGGCTTGAAACCGTGGGAAGCCACTTAGAGCTTGCTGCCTGGGTTTGGTAAGCCATGGGCCTTGTCAGTCTTTGGGCAATAAAAGAGTACCAAAGCGGGACACCTGGGTGTCCCTGGGTGGGTCAGCGGTTAAGTGTCTCTCTGACTTCCGCTCAGGTCATGATCTCACAGTTCGTGAGTTCAAGCCCTCACTGCTGTGAGCACAGAGCCTGATTCAGATCCTCTGTCCCCCTCTGTCTGCCCTTCCCCCGCTTGTCTGCCCTTCCCCTCTGTCTGCCCTTCCCCCGCTTGTGCTCTTTCAAAAATAGAAATAAACAAATGAACTATTGGGACCTCATAAAAATAAATAGCTTCTGCACAGCGAAGGAAACAATCAGCAAAACTAAAAGGCAACCAACAGAATGGGAGAAGATATCTGTAAATGACATATCAGGTAAAGGGTTAGTATCCAAAATCTATAAAGCACTTACCAAACTCAACACCCAAAAAACAAATAATCCAGTGAAAAAAATGGGCAAAAGACATGAATAGACACTTTCCCAAAGAAGACATCCAGATAGCTAACAGACACAGGAAAAGATGCTCAACATCACTCATCATCAGGGAAATACAAATTAAAACCACAATGAAATACCACCTCACACCAGTCAGAATGGCTGAAATTGACAACTCAGGGAGCAACAGATGTTGGCGAGGATGCAGAGAAAGAGAATCTCTTTTGCACTGCTGGTGGGAATGCAAACTGGTACAGCCACCCTGGAAAAGGAGTATGGAGGTTCCTCAAAAAATTAAGAATAGAACTACCTTATGACCCAGCAATTGTACTGCTAGGTATTTATCCAAGAGATACAGGTGTGCTGTTTCAAAGGGGGACATGCACCCCAAAGTTTATAGCAGCACTATCGACAATAGCCAAAGTATGGAAAGAACCCAAATGTCCATTGACAGCTGAATGGATGAAGATGTGGTGAATATATATACAATGGAGTATTACTCGGCAATCAAAAAGAATGAAATCTTGTCATTTGTAACTCTGTGGATGGAACTAGAGGGTATTATGCTAAGTGAAACTAGTCAGAGAAAAACAAATATCATAAGACTTCATTCATACGAGGAATTTAAGATACAAAACAGATGAACATAAGGGAAGCAAAAATAATACAAAAACAAGGAGGGGGACAAAACATAAGAGACTCTTACAGAGAACAAACTGAGGGTTGCTGGAGGGGTTAGGGGTGGGGAGATGGGCTAAATGGACAAGGGGCATTAAGGAAGACACTTGTTGGGATGAGCACTGGGTCTTATACATAGGAAATGAATCACTGGAATCTACTCCTGAAATCATAATTGCACTGTATGCTAACTAACTTGGATATTTAAAAAAAAAAAAAAAAAAGGCTTAAAGGATTCACAAGTTGAAATGAAATGAAATTTTCCTGGAAAGTATTTTAAGTGTTTGTAAATTGTCCACAGAGCATAGAGCAATATTTCAACTAAGGATATATGTTTAGGAATTGAAAGAGAATTAAAAAAAAATAGCATAAAAGTACAGATTACAATAGGAAAAAAAATAGAAATAAACATTAAAAAAACAAACAAAAACCACAGCAGTGAAACAGCTCGTCATCAAGCCAGATAAGACAGACCTGTTTCACTTGGGTTTGTCTCTTTTCTCACAGTTTACTGTGTCTTTGGAGGAAGGAAAATGAGGGTGCATGTGGAGTAGTTGTCTAAGTACAATGAGAGTCTTGTGGTTCTGAAATTGATTTTTGTCCTTGGGACAAAGGTCTCACTTTACTGGGCTCAAATCCAGCTGTTCAGTGTGCTCATGGCCCTTCTCCAGAAATCAATAAAACTCTCAAACACTAACTCTCATATTAGAAGACACCACAAGTGCACAGGGGGGACCAGGGAATTGGAGGCATACTGAGCCTGTAAAGTAAAGCTCTCATTGTGTTTAGGTATGTTCCCCCTCAAATTGACTGGGTTATGTGCACTCTACACTGGAACTTTGTAAAAACAGCATATATCTCTGACCTGGCCTTTTCATCTATAGAAATAAATTTAGCTTGTATAGACCTTATACATTATTTCATAACTATAATGTGAATTCTGCGCATGTTACTAGTGCCTGCTCCTCTCTGAGATGATTGTCTCTCTATTTAGATTCCTGGCAGTTCAGGACTAAATCTTCCCTATTCAGGTGGCTTTGATTGAGAACATCATCTGCTCTTTTCAGCCTGTCTAGGGCTGTAGACTCTAGCTTTGAGTTAATACATGTAACATAGTTTGTACTCCATAAATGTGACCTGTCATCATCATCATCTCTCCCCAGATCACTGTAGAAAATCCAGGTGGGCCTCAGACCCAGGGAAGAATTGACTTAAAAGCCCAATTCATGGCTGTAGACTCTCTACTTACCTAGATGTTGAGAAAAGCAGCACTGATTGTTCCATGCAAATCAAACTTCACATTAGATTATATCCTCCAGTCTTAATACATCGTGATATTTGGGTCCACAGGATGTCCTAAGACCCTTCAACTTTAATTTTAAGTCTGGAATCTGTTGAGTAATGTGAGGCCTGTTGACTTGAAAGTAGGTCTATTTATTCCATACAGTTCAATTTATTATTAAATACTTACTATGTGTAAGTAGATTATAACTACTACAAGGTCAGTTTAGTAGGTACTTAGTAATTCTGGAAATAGAACCTTCCTAGTTCGTTGTTGTTGTTGTTGTTGTTGTTTTTTAATTAATAAACTTTGTTTTTTAGAGCAGTTTCTGGGCTTACAGCAAAATTGAGCAGAAAACACAGAGAGTTCTCATATACCCTGTCCCATAGCATATAGCTTCCCCCACTATCAATATCCTGCACCAGAGTGGTATATTTGTTAAAATCGATTAACCTACACTGGTACATCATTATCCCTCAAACTCCATAATTTACATTAGAGTTCACTCTTGGTGTTGTACATGACATGTATCTGTCATTGTATTATCACAGAGAATAGTTTCACTGATGTAAAAACTCCCTGTGCTCTGCCTTTTCATCCCTCCCTACCTCCAACCCCTGGCATCCACTAATCTTTTCACTGTTGCCATAGTTTTGCCTCTTCCAGAATGTCATATAGTTGGAATAATATAGTATGAGACCTTTTCAGATTGGCTCATTTTACTTAGTAATATGCATTTTAAGAGTCCTTCATGTCTTACCATGCCTTGATAGCTCATTTCTTTTTAGCACTGAGTAATAATATTCCATTGTCCAATGTACCACAGTTGATTAACCCATTCACCTACTGAAGGATATCTTGGTGGCTTCCAAATTTGGCAATTATGAATAAAGTTGTTATAAACATCTGTGTGCAGAGTTTTTGTGGACATAAGTTTTCAGTTCATTTGGATAAATACCAAGGAGCTTGATTGCTGGAACATGTGGTTAAGGGTATGTTTAATTTTGTAAGAAACTGCCAAACTATCTTCCAAAGTGTCTGTACTATCTTGCGTTCCCACCAGCAGTGAGTTAGAGTTCCTGTTGCTCCACATCTTCACCAACATTTGATGTTATCAGTGTTTTGGACTTAGGCTATTCTAATAGGTTTGTAGTGGTATCTCGTTTCAATTTGCATATCCCTAATGGCATATGATGTTGAACATCTTTTTATGTTTATTTTGAGAGAGAGAGAACCAGTGAGCGCCTGCACAAGCAGGGGAGGGGCAGAGAGACAGGGAGAGACAGAATCCCAAGCACACTCCACATTGTTAGTGCAGAGCCTGACGCGGGGCTCAGTCTCTTGATTGGTGAGATCGTGACCTGAGCCGATATCAAGAGTCGGACATTTAACCAACTCAGCCACCCAGGTGCCACTGAACATCTTTTCATATGCTTACTTGTCATCTTCTTTGGTGACGTGTACTGTTCACATTTTTTGCTTGTTTTTTAATCAGGTTGTTTTCTTATCATTGATTTAAGTGTTCTTTGTATTATTTTGGATCACAGTCTTTTATCAGAGGCCTTTTGCAAACATGTTCTCCTAGTCTTTGGCTTGTTGCCTTATTCTTTTTTGCATAGCAGAAGTTTTTAATTTTAATTTTAATGAAAACCCAACTTAATTGTTTCTTTCATGGATCATGCCTTCGGTGTTGTGCCTAAAATGTCATTGCCATAGTCAGGGTCATCAAGGTTTAGGTCTGTGATACGTTTGAGTTTTTATGAAGGTCTATATCTATTCTTTTTTTTTTTTTTTTTTTGCTTGTGCACGTCCACTTGTTCCAGCACTATTTGTTGAAAAGATTGTGTTTTTTTTTATTTGTTTTGTCTTGTTGCTTTTGCTCTTTTGTCAAAGATCAGTTTACTGTATTTATGTGGTTTTGTTTCTGCCTGTCTGTTCTGTCTCTATATTGTCCATTAATCTGTCTTTCCTTTATCCAGCACCACACAGTCTTGATTACCACAGCTTTATAGTAAGTCTTGAAGTTGGATAGCATTAGTTCTCCAACTTTGTTCTTTTTCTTCAATATTGAGTTGGCTATTTTTGGGTCTTTTGCTTCTCTATATAAACTTTAGAATCAGTTTCTCAACGTCCACAAAATAATTTGCTGGGATTTTGATTGGAATTGTGTTGAATCCATAGATCAAGTTGGGAAGAGCTGACATCTTGACAATATTGAATCCCCTTATCTATGAATATGGAATCCCTCTCCATTTATGCAGTTCTTTGATATCAAACATCAGAACTTTGTAGTTTTCCTCATTTAGATCTTACACATATTTTGTTGGATTTATAACTAAGTATTTCATTTTTGGGGAGTGGTAATGTGAATGGCAATAGGCTTTTAATTTATATTTCCACATGTTCATTGAGAGTATATAGTAAAGTGTTGACTTTTGTACATTAACCTTGTGTCCTGAATTTTTGCTGTAATAGCTTATTAGTTCTAGGATGTTTTCTGGTTTTTTTTCAGATTTTCTCTATAGGCTATCATGTCTTCTGTGAACAGAGACAGTTTTATTTCTCCCTTGTCAATCTGTATACTTTTTATTTCCTTATCTTCATTAGCTAGGACTTCCACTGCAATCTTGAAAAGCAGTGGTGAGAAGGTACCACATGGTGGGAGAGTTTCAAGTTTCTCACCATTAAGTATGATGATAACTGTAGGTTTTTTGTAAGTGTTCTTTATCAAATTGATGAACTTTTCCTTCTATTCCTAATTTGCTGAGTTTTTAAAATCATGAATGGGTTTTGGATTTTATCAAATACTTTTTTTGCATCTGTTAATATGATCATTTTTAAAATTTAAATGTTTTATTTATTTTTGAGAGAGCACAAGCTGGGGAGGGGCAGAGAGAAAGGGGGACAGAAGATCAAAGTAGGCTCTGCACTGAGAACAGTGAGCCTGATGCAGGGCTCAAACTCATGAATGGTGAGATCATGACCTGAGCTGAAGTCAGATGCTCAACTGACTAAGCCACCCAGGGGCCCCAATATGCTCATTTGATTTTGCTTCTTTAGCTTGTTGGTTTGATGGATTACACTGATTAATTTTCAAATGTTGAACCAGCCTTGCATACCTGGGATAAATCCCCCCTTGTTATGGTGTATAATTTCTTTTATGCATTGTTGGCTTTCATTTGCTAATATTTGGGGGGGGGGGATTTTACATCTTTCATGAGAGAGATTGGTCTTTAGTTTTTGTCTTGTAATGTCTTTGCCTGGTTTTGGTATTAGGATAATTGTGGCTCATAGAGTAAGTTAACTCCCTTCTGCTTCTGTCTTCTGGAGGAGATTGCGGAGTGCTGTTATAATTTCTTACTAAGTGTTTGATTGAGTACATCTGGGCCTGGTATTTTCTGTTTTGGAAGGTTATTAATTATTGATTACTTTCTTTAATAGAAGCCTATTCGGATTGCCTGTTTGTTGCCAGAGCTTTGGTAGATTTAGATTTTTAAGGAATTGGTCTGTTTAATCTAGGTTATCATTTTTATGGACACAGGGCTGTTCACAGCATCGCTTTATTATCCTTTTAATGTCCATGGACCCTGTAATGATGTCTCTTGTTTAATTTTTCTTTAAAAATTTTTTTTTAAATGTTTATTACTTTTGAGAGAGAGAGAGAGAGAGACAGAGACAGAGAGCAAGCAGGGAAGGGGCAGAGAGAGAAGTAGACACAGAATCAGAAGCAAGCTCCAGGGGCCAGCACAGAGCCCGATGTGGGGCTCAAACTCACAGACCACAAGATTGTGACCTGAGCTGAAGTCGGCCGCTTAACCGACTAAACCATCCAGGTGCCCCTAATTTCTAATATTAGTGATTTCTGTCTTCTCTCTCTTTTTCTTAGCCTAGCTAGAGGTTTATCCATTTTGTTGGTCTTCTCAAAGAACCAGCTTTTAGTTTTGTTGATTTTTCTCTGTTGACTTCCTGTTTTCAATTTCATTGACCTCTTCTCAAGTATTTATTATTTCATCAGCTTACTTTAAACTTAATCTAGTTTCTTAAGGTGTAGGCTTAGATGATTAATTTTAGATCTTCTTTTCTAATATATGCATTTAAGGCTATGAATTTCTCTCAAAGCTGTGTTTCATTGCATCTCACAAATTTTGGTAAGCTGTATTTTCATTTTCATTTAGTTGAAAATGTTTATCTTGAGATTTCTTCTCTGACTCATGTGTTATTTTGAAGTGTGTTTTTAATCTCCAAGTATTTTGCCATTTTCCACTTATCTTCTGTTATTGATTACTAGTATGCTTCCATTGTGAATCTAAAAGTAGACATTGTATGATTTCTGTTCTTTTAAATTTGTTAAGGTGTGCTTTATGGTCCAGAATGTGGTCTATCTTTGTGAATGCTCCATGTGATCCTGAGAAGGATGTGTGTTCTGCTGTCATTGAATTAAGTAGTCTATACATGTCAGTTATGTCCAGTTGATTGGTGGTGCTGTAGAATTCAACTGTGTCCTAACGGATTCTCTGCCTGTGTATGTAGACATGAAACTGGTGAGTCATGGAATATACTGTGTAAATTTTTGGAATAAGATTAACAGGTCAGTGGGCATGTATGTTTATATGATGTTTGTTAAATATCATCTAATTTTCAATGAGTGTACTGGGATTTAGAGTATGACTTCCTTGAGGCTTTGGAGCAAGTCCTAGGATTCATTCCTCTTTACTCCCTAACACTTGCAGGCTCATCACTCCATCTTCCTTGAATCCACTAGGGCTAATTTCATCATCCCTTATTCCTGTTTATATCTGTCACTACAGGAATCCCCTGGCACCCTCCTTTCCTGTATGCTACATTCTTAATTCCTATAAATTCCAGAATATTCCCTGTTTTGCCCCTTTTTCTCAACCCTCTGACTCTTGAAACCCTTCCAATGTACCTTCTGGAATTTATTATCAGCAAAATCTCCTATATGCTCAATCTTGTTCTTTAAAAAATTTTTTTTTAATGTTTATTTATTTTGGTGGGGGGCACACTGAGAGTCCAAAACAGGCTCCCAGCTCTGAGCTATCAGCACAGAGCCTGACATGGGGCTGGAACCCAGGAGCCAGGAGATCACGACCTGAGCCAAAGTCAGATGCTTAACTGACTGAGCCACCCAGGTGCCCCTGCTCAATCTTGTTCTAGTGGAATCCTGTGGGAAAGGGAAAAGTTAGAATAAGATTGTCCTACAACCCTGTCAAGTGTTAGCTTTTGCCTCTCCCATGGCCTTATAGCATTGGGCCTGAAAGGAAGAGAAGATGTCCTTATCTTTTCATTATTCTCTCTCTCTTTTTCTTAATGCCCCCAAACTTTTAATCTTATACCATTAAATTGTATCACTACCCATCAATGCACGTGTAGTTATCTTAGCTCTTGACTCACTATTACTCTTCAGTTCTAACTCCTGTTATTCTTGATGGTTTGAATACATTCGCTGATTTTTCAGTTCTTAGGACTTTTGGTTGTTTGAACTCTTGTTTTCTAGTGAGCTTCTTCTCCATAGTACCTCAGTTACTTGGACTGTTGATCCATTTCTGGCTCTTTTTATGAAAGAGTTCTTCTCAATAATGTGATTGTTAAGAATTAAATTAGGGTAACCTGGGTGGCTCAGTTGGTTAAGCAGCCGACTTTGGTTCGGGTCATGATCTTGTAGTTCATGGGTTTGAGCCCTGTGTGAGGCTCTGTGCTGACAGCTCAGAGCCTGGAGCCTGCTTCAGATTCTGTGTGTGTCTCTCTCTGCCCCTCCCCCACTTGAGTGTGCGCGCACCCCGCGCGCTCTCTCTGTCAAAAACAAACAAAAAATTTTAATGAAAGAATTAAATATTTTCTTCAAAATGTTAACATTCTAACATCTTAATTTTCTTATTTTGTAAAGTTTTAATTTAAATTCCAGTTACTGGGATACCTGGGAGGCTCAGTCAGTTAAGTACCCGACTCTTGATTTTGACTCAGGTCATGATCTGCGGGTCTTGAGATGAAGCCCTGCATCGGGCTCTGCACTGGGCTTGGAGCCTGCTTAACAGTCTCTCTCTCTACTGCTCATGCTCTCTCTTTTTTAAAAAAACAAAAAACAAAAAGTTCCAGTTAGTTAACATACAGTGTAATACTAGTTTCAGATATGCAGTATAGTGATTCAATACTTCCATACATCATTCAGTACTCATTGCAACAATTACACCCCTTAATCCCCTATTTAACTCATCCCCCCACCCACCTCCCTTCTGGTAACTATCCATTCTCTATAGTTAAGAGCCTGTTTCTTGGTTTGCATCTCACTGTCTCTTTTTTTTACCCCTTGCTCTTTGTTTTGTTTCTTAAATTCCACATGAGTGAAATCATATGGTGTTTGTCTATCACTTATTTCACTTAGCATAATACTCTCTAGCTCATCCATGTTGTTGCAGATGGCAAAAGTTCATTCTTTTTTATGGCCAAGTAATATTCCACTGTTTGTGTTTGTGTGTGTATCTGACATCTTTATTCATTCATCAGTTGATGGACACTAAGGCTGTTTCTTCCTCTCCCCCCCCCCCCCCCACTGAACAGAGTATTTGGTATACTTTGTAAGAATAGAAAGAATGCAACAGGATTAGAATTTTATAATGTACATTAGATATTTTAAAGTATTACATTTTTCAAAGGTGTTTCCCCTATTTTCCTGTCTTTTCTATTTTCCTCACAGTCAGAAGCAGTAATTACTACTCTCCTGAGTAAGCTTCTCTGTTGTATTGAGCAGTAATTGTATCTTTATGTTTCAGGTCCTTAGCATCCCCCCAAACCCCTTTTCCTTTCACTGCATTGTCTCATTGCACTATTTCACGGTAACATTGTACTCTGCTCAAATTCAAAGAGCTTGAACAAAAGCTAGAGGCCCAAGGATTTCTGAGTACTGATTTAGTAGCAGTGCCTACTGGCACAAACCCTCTATTCATTCATAACTGCAATAATAGAAATGAAAGCTACCTTAATGAAAAAGGAACACAGGAATGAGATCATTAAATATAACTGAACACATTTTATTTTTTTTAATGTTTATTTTTATTTTTGAGAGAGAGAGAGACAGAGAGACAGAGCACGAGTGGGGGAGGGGCAGAGAGAGAGAAGGAGACACAGAATCAGAAGCAGGCTCCAGGCTCTGAGCTGTCAGCACAGAGCCTGACGTGGGGCTTGAACTTATGGACTGCAAGATCATGACCTGAGCTGAAGTCGGACGCTTAACCTACTGAGCCACCCAGGCGCCCCACTAAACACATTTTAAATATAAATATCATGTATTTCCTGATTAGTATCGGGTAAGTACCTAAGCTACCTATCCCAAATCCTAGTCTCAGAAAAAGGTCAGAGACAATTACAAGCAAGGTGCTTCATATTATCACGTCCGTTTTTAAAACAGTGAGATCCTTTAGAACAATCCCTTTAAGTCTTTATTTTTATCAGAGATTTCCTTTGGTCCTTTTGTTGGCAGTCCACTTATGTCTGCACCCTTGCAGTCTGCTTTGCCTTTGTTTTTATCATGGGATTTTAGAAGAGCTTTTCTAGGCCACATGCGACTAACAAAGGGGGAAAGCAGAGGGCATATGTATGGCACCAGGAATTCTTTGTAGATCCAGAGCAGAACCATGACGCAGCAAGGGATGCACACCATCCTCCCAGGCTGGAGTTCCCACACCGCGACCACCAGGTCCATGTGGAAAATCAGGCATCGGGTGCATGTAGCCCTTTGAATTCATATTTTTGTATTCTTTGTATAAATACCTAGCAGTGCAGTTACCAGATTGTAGGATAGTTCCATTTTTTAAAGTTTTTATTTAAATTCCAGTTAGGTAACATACAGTGTCATGGTAGTTTCAGATGTACAGTACAGTGATTCAGCACTTCTGTACAACACCTGGTGTTTATCACAAGTGCACTCCTTACACCCCATCATGTTTGTAACCCATCCCCACAACCATCTCCATTCTAACATCTTAATTTTCTCTCAAACCAAGACCAATTCAAATATTGATTTTATTCTGTTACAACCATCATATTAGTAATTTTGACTTTTTAAGGTAAAATGAATGTTGTAGAAGTAGAGAAAACCTAGGAAAAGTAGCACAAACTTTTTAGGCATGGCATCTGGTGGTATAATAAACAATTTCTCTGGTCTTTATCTCAGGTTCCTGGTACAGAGCTTCTAGAAACCTTGGAACATCCTGAATGATAGGAGTGTCTTTGTTAGCTAATGGGGCAGTTCAAGGTGGCCCTTTAGGTAGCTTCAAGATGGAGGCTTGGTCACCGGGAAGGAAGACCAATTGCATGTTTAGAAATTTAGAACTTTGGGCCATCCTGGGGAGGGAATTGGAGCCGGAGATTTAGTTCAGTTGTGCAGCCAATGATTTAATCAATTATATCTGTTTAGTGAGACCACAATAAAAACTGTAGATAGCAAGCTCAGAGTAGAACATTCTGGTTGGTGAACAATTTATGTGCCAGGAGGGCAACACGCCCTGATTACATAAGAAGAGGGCACAGGAGCTTTGCATTCCTTCCCTGACCTTGCTCATGTGCATCCTTTATAATAAAACTGTAATAGTAAATATAATGCTTTCTGAGTTCTCTGACTTGTTTTAGTGAATTATTGAATGTGGAGGGGGGAGCTGTAGAAACCTCTGAATTTATAGTCAATATGTCCACAGTACAGGTGGCTTTGCCACCTTCCTTCCCTGAAGATTTATAGTTGGTGTAGGAAGTGAGGCAGGCTTGAGGACCTTGCCCTGTCTGTCAGATCTGCACTAACTCTGTGTGGTTAAATTTCAGTACACCCAGTTAGTGTCAGAATAGTACCTTTGAAAAGTCTATTGGAGCCTGGCCAGTTGGAAGGAATGCTTATTACAATGTTTATTATTTTGTCAGCTTTCAGATACTGGGAATCCATTATTATTTCCTTTTGAACTACAGAATTTTCTTGCGAGACATTACCATCACAGACACAGGCAAGGGGTTTTGGCTGTGTCCTGGCAACTACCCCACACCTTGCAAACCATTTCCTTACTTTGTTGGCCATATCTGATAATTAAGTGTTGATTTGTGAACCAGCTCTAAAAAGTTGTAATGAACAAATGCATAAACCTTAAAAACTGATAAATTAACAAGTATTTACCTTATTGACACGGGAATAAAGATGAACTATACAGTGCCTTTAGTTATGACAGATGCCATCAAGGATTTAGAAATAGGCCAACAGAGGAGAAACAGAGGACATATTCAGTTTAAGACTTAGAAAAAGCCAGGATGCCTGGGTGGCTCAATCGGTTGAGCATCTGACTCTTGATTTTGGCTCATGGTTTGTGAGATATTGGGCTCACAACATGTCGGGCTCTGCACTGACAGCACAGAGTCTGCTTGGGATTCTCTCTCTCCCCCTCTTTCTCTGCCCCTCATCCTCTAGTGCTCTCTCGCTGTCTTAAAAAAAGAGAGAGAGAGAGAGAGAGAGAGCCTTTAATAAACTAATTCTGGGTGAATATATTCTGACTTTGTTATGGTCATATGGAGGCCCTAATCACCTTTCATTTGAGTTATTTGAAGAAACCCCTAACTCCTTTTTTCTTTCTACTCAGTTCATTCTAAATTTTGAAATTGGACATTTTCTTCCTAATGTATCACTTAGTACTTGTCATTCTACTACCTAGAATTTTTGAATAGCAACATTCTCCAAAGTGGTTCTCTAAAGACAATCCATTTGGGCATGAGGGGAAAATAATAAAACTTCTACTTATTTTTTACAATGAAAATTGAGAATTAAATCAGGTTTTACCAGTACTAATATGGATTGACAATGGTACTACCCACATTAAACCCTGTGTCACAAAGTGTACATAATATACCATGAACAGAGTTGAGCCCCTCTATACCCTCAGTCATCATTTCCCTTGATCATATTGTAACATATTGCAGCTTACAGGCGCATTCCCCCCCCCCCCCAGTTTTTGCTATTACTTAAGTCTCTGTTTTTAATTCCAGTATAGTTGACATACAGTATTATATTAGTTTCACCTATACAATATGATTCAACAATTCTATCCATTACTCAATGCTCATCAGAATAAGTGTACTCTTAATCGCTTCACCTATTTCACCCATCTCCATCCCCGACCCTGGCAACCACCTGTTCTCTTACAGATGCATTTTCACAAAACTTTGTAATACAATATGGAGGGAACCTTTGAAATGGTTTGTGTAAGAAGGAAATTTACTGGTTGTCTTGTGGCAAATTAAAAGAATGGTCAAACTAAATGTTGTAGTAGTTTTCTTTTACAAAATGTCAAGTGCTCCACATTTGGTGAACTTTCCTGTGCTAACAAGTGTTTTGAGTAGTATGCTGCCTAGGAATTGGGGATGGAGGCAACAGTGGCAGATATTCTTAGTCTATCCTTTCAAGGTGAAGGTGACATGTAACAGTGAGTGAAAAAGTAGCTGCGTTTTGAAAGAAATTTGTGCCATGGAAAGAGTATTTTGAAAAATGAATTTTTGGGTGTGTTCCCATCTGTATGTTATTTTGTTGACAAACTGATGCCACCTATTAAAACAGGTAAATCTACCTCATAAAAACATTGGAAATAACATGTTTCTCCTCTTCCAAATGAAAGGTTTAATAGATTTTGAACCTATTTGTTAAAAATATAACATAAACGTTTCTATTCATCTTCAAGAGAAACTGCTTGTTACCACAAGAAGATAGAAATTTACCATCCTTTGGGTGGAATTGAAAAACAAGTATCACGATCTAATAAATAGAGCCAGTAATGGACTTCTTCCATTGGGAGCTGTGTATCTTTGTGACATTTATTTTTCATCTATAATAAAACCAACTCACAAAATAAATTTAAAACTAAATTGCAAAAAGACCTAAAATTTCTAAAAATATGAACCATCTTCAATTGTACTAGACTCAGAATAAAAGGAGCAAAAAATTGTGTACCATGAATAAAATTTAACTTACAAAGTTTTTGTTTTAAAGTATATAATTTGTTAAATTTTTAAATGTTTAAAATTTTATTTAAATCCAAATTGGTTAACATATAGTGTAATAATGAATTCAGGAATAGAATTTAGTGATTCATCACTTACATATAACATCCAGTGCTCATCTCAGTAGTGGTCTCCTTAATGCTCATCACCCATTTAGCCCATTCCCCTACCCACCACCCCTCCAACATCTCTCAGTTCTCTGTATTTAGCAGTCTCTCATGGCTTGTTTTCCTCTCTCTTTTTATTTTATTTTTCCTTCTCTTCCCCTATGTTCATCTGTTTTGTTTCTTAAATTCCACAAGTGAGTGAAACTATATGATACTTATCTTTCTCTGACTTATTTTGCATAGGATAATACACTCTAGTTCCATCTACATTGTTGCAAATGACAAGATTTCATTCTTTTTGATTGCTGAGTAATATTCCTCTGTGTGTGTGTGTGTGTGTGTGTGTGTGTGTGTGTGTGTGTGTACACACATATCTTCTTTATCCATTCATCAGTTGATGGATGGACATCATTTGGGCTCTTTCCATAATTTGGCTCTTGTCAATAGTGTTGCTGTAAACATTCAGGTGCATGTGTCCCTTTGAATCAGCATTTTTGTACCCTTTGGATAAATACCTAGTAATGCAATTACTGGGTCGTAGGGAGTTCTATTTTAAATTTTTTTAATTTAATTTTTTTAATACTGTTTTCCAGAGTAGCTGCACCAGTTTGCATTTTTCCCCTTTCTCTGCATCCTCGCCTGCATCTGTTGTTTCCTGAGTTGTTAATTTTAGCCATTCTGACAGGTGCAAGGTGGTATCTCATTGTGGTTTTAATTTGTATTTCCCTTATTATGAGTGATGTTGAGTGTCTTTTCATGTGTCTGTTAGCGATCTGGAAGTCTTCTTTGGAAAAGTGTCTATTCATGTCTTCTGCCCATTTCTTCACTGGTTTGTTTTTTGGGTGTTGAGTTTGATATGTTCTTTATATATTTTGAATACTAACCCTTTATCTATTATGTCATTTGCAAGTATCTTTTCCCATTCTGTAGGTTGCCTTTTAGTTTTGCTCATTGTTTCCTTCACTGCACAAAAGGTTTTTCTCTCGATGAGGTCCCAGTAGTTAATTTTTACTTTTGTTTCCCTTGCTTCTGGAAACATGTCTAGTAAGAAGTTGCTGTGGCCAAGGTCAAAGAGGTTGTTGCCTGTTTTCTCCTCTAGAATTTTGATGGTTTCCTGTCTTATGTTTAGGTCTTTCATCTGTTTTGAGTTTATTTTTGTGTATGGTATAAGAAAGTGGTCGAGGTTCATCCTTCTAAATGTTGCTGTCCAGTTTTCCCAATACCATTTGTTGAAGAGACTGTCCTTTTTTCCATTGGATATTCTTTCCTGTTTTGTCAAAGATTAGTTGGCCATATGTTTGTGGGTCCATTTCTGGGTTCTCTATTCTGTTCCATTGATTTGGGTGTATGTTTTTGTGCCGGGTGCCATACTGTCTTGATGATTACAGCTTTTTTTTTTTTTTTTAATTAAAAAAAAAATTTTTTTTTTTGAGAGAGAGTGTGAGTGGGGGAGGGGCAGACAGAGAGGGAGACACAGCATCCAAAGCAGGCTCCAGGCTCTGAGCTAGCTGTCAGCACAGAGCCCGACATGGGGCTTGAACTCATGAACCGCGAGATCATGACTTGAGCTGAAGTTGGACGCTTAACTGACTGAGCCACCCATGTGCCCCAATGATTACAGCTTTTTTTTTTTAATGTTTATTTATTTTTGACAGAGACAGAGCATGAGCGGGGGAGGTGCAGAGAGAGAGGGAAACACAGAATCTGAAACAGGCTCCAGGCTCTGAGCTGTCAGCACAGAGCCTGACGCAGGGCTCGAACTCACAGACCACGAGATCATGACCTGAGCCGAAGTCAGACACTCAACTGACTGAGCCACCCAGGCGCCCCTGATTACAGCTTTTTAATACAGCTTGAAGTCTGGAATTATGATGCTTCCAGCTTTGGTTTTCTTTTTTAACATTACTTTGGCTATTCAGGGTCTTTTCTGGTTCCATACAAATTTTAGGATTGTTTGTTCTAGCTCTGTGAAGAATGCTGGTGTTATTTTTATAGGGATTGCATTGGATATATAGATTTCTTTGGATAGTATCAACATTTTAACAGTATTTCTTCTTCCAATCCATGAACATGGAATGTTTTGCCATTTATTTGTGTCTTCTTCAATTTCTTTCATAAACTTTCTATAGTTTTCAGCATATAGATCTTTCACCTCTTTAAGTTTGTTCCTAGGTATTTTATGGGTTTTGGTGCAATTGTAAATGGGATCAATTCTTTGATTTCTCTTTCTGCTGCTTTATTTTTGGTGTATAGGAAGGTCACAGATTTCTGTACATTGATTTTGTATCCTGAGACTGCTGAATTCATGTATCCGTTCTAGCAGTTTTTTGGTGGAGTCTTTTGGGTTTTCCACATAGAGTATCCTGTCATCTGCAAAGAGTGCAAGTTTTTCTTCTTCCTTTCCTATTTGAATACCTTTCGATAAATTTTGATATATATATATTCCTATGAAACCATCACCGCAATCAAAATAGTGAAAATATCCATTATTGTCCAAAAGTTTCCTCCTGTCCTTTTATAATTCTTCCCATCTCCAGGCACCCACTGGTGTGCTTTCAACACTTATAGATTAATTTGACTTTTGTAGAATTTTATCTAAATGGAATCATACAGTGTGTTTTTTTGTCCACTTGTCCTTTGCATTTCCATATGAATTTTATTAAAAAAATTGTTTTTTAATGTATATTTATTATTGAGAGAGAGTTACAGAGCATGAGCAGGGGAGGGGCAGAGAGAGAGGGAGACACAGAATCGGAAGCAGGTTCCAGGCTCTGAGCTGGCAGCACAGAGCCCGACGAGGGGCTCGAACTCACAAACTGCGAGATCCTGACCTGAGCTGACCTGCCACTCAACTGACTGAGCCACCCAGGCGCCCCTTCATATGAATTTTATTTTTAATTTATTTTAATTTATTTTTGAGAGAGGGAGCATGTGCACACATTGGGGGAGGGGCAGAGAGAGAGAAAGAGGAATCTTTTTTTTTTTTTTTAATTTTTTTTTCAACGTTTATTTATTTTTGGGACAGAGAGAGACAGAGCATGAACGGGCGAGGGGCAGAGAGAGAGGGAGACACAGAATCGGAAACAGGCTCCAGGCTCTGAGCCGTCAGCCCAGGGCCTGACGCGGGGCTCGAACTCACGGACCGCGAGATCGTGACCTGGCTGAAGTCGGACACTTAACCGACTGCGCCACCCAGGCGCCCCAAGAGAGAGGAATCTTAAGCAGGTTCCATGCTCAGCACAGAGCCTGATGCAGGGCTTGATCCCACGACCCTGGGATCATGATTGGAGCTGGGATCATGATTGGACCAAAATCAAGAGTCGGCCTCTCAACCAAATGAGCAACCCAGGTGCCCCTCCATTATGAATTTTAAAATCAGCTTACCCAAAAGGTAGTTGATAGAAAAAGGTGGTGCATGAGTGAGGGCAGGGGGCATTAGGAAAATCCTGTGCCTTTTGCTCAATTTTACTATGAACCTAAAATGGCTCTAAAAAATAGTCTATTAAAAAAAAAAAAGGCAGCTGGGGTTTTGATTGGGTGGTTCTGAACCTGTAGATCAATTAGGGAAGAGAACTGACTTCTTAACAATATTGAATGTTTTTACACATGGTATATTTCTCCATTTATGTAGGCCATTATTAATTTCTCTTACCATTTAAAAAAATATTTTAAATTTATTTTTAAAATTTATTATTGAAGTATAGTTGCATTAATGTTTTATTAGTTTCAGGTTTAAAACATAGTGACTCAACAATTCTGTACATTAACGCTCACCATAACTGAAGCCACCATCTGTCACCAAACAGCGTTATTATAGTATTAATGATATTCCCTGTGCTATACTTTTCATCTCCATAACTTACTTATAACTGGAAGTTTGTACCTCTTAATGCCTTTCTCTTAACGGTGTTTTATATAGCTCTTATACACCTTTTGACACATTTATCCCTAAGTATTCATGTTTTTATGCAATAAATGCTAGTGTTTTTATTTTCACTTCGTGATCACATAAAGTATAGCTATAAAAATAGCTAGCTATAGCTAGCAAATAGAAATATAATAGATTTTTGTATATTGTCCTTGTATCCTGTAGCCTTGCTAAATTCATATAAGTAATTTTATTATAGATTCTGTCAGATTTTCTAGACAATCACGTTGTCTATGAATAAATATTATTTTATTTCCTTTCTGATCTCACTGGTTATGCATACATACATATATACATAAATGTTAAAAAATGGTTGTTGGATTTTTATCAAGTGCTTTTTCTGTGTCTATTGGGATGATCATATAGTTTTTGTCAGCCTATTATAATGGTGGGTTATATTGATTGATTTTTCCTTATTTTAACTAACTTGTATTCCTGGAATAAATATACTTGGTCATAATGTATTACCCTTTTCATAATTGTTGGATTTGATTTTCTGAAGTTTCATTAGGAATGTATGCATATAGGGGTGCCTGGGTGGCTCAGTCAGTTAAGCATCTGACTCTTGATCTCAGCTCAGGCCATGATCTCACACTGGGTTCGAGCCCTGTGTCGGGCTCTGTGCTGGTGGCTCAGAGCCTACTTGGGATTCTCTGTCTCCCTTTCTCTCTACCTCTCCCCCACTTGTGTGCGTATGCTCTCTGTTAGGGTCAGGCGTAAGGCAGGGTAAAGATAGGAGTCAGAGGCTAAAAAATTTTAGCAAAGGCTTTATTTGGGAACTAAGGTCTCAGGCGAGGTTCCGTGACTCAGGGAGAGAGAGAGAGGAGTCAGGGAAGTGGCGCCCAGGTGTGGTGGGGTGGGGTTTTTAAGCTGCTGCGGTTCCAGGTTTAAGTCCGGGTGGGCCTTTTTCTCGTCCGGTTGTGCTGTCGCTCAGTGATTGGTTGACCTCCAATTCGTTCTGGCACGCTACTAGGGGCTTTTAGTTGGGTTGCGCTGGCAAGATGGCCATCCTCTACTTGGAACCTCTACTGTGGTTCTAAGGACATCCTAACACACTCTCTCTCTCTTTCAAAATAAATAAACTTAAAAAAAAAAAAAAGAATGGGGGTGCCTGGGTGGCTCAGTCAATTGAGAAAGATTTCCTTAACTGTTTGGTAGAATTTATCAGTAAGATATCGGAGATTGATGTTTTCCTTAATAGAGTCTTTAAATAAACTAAGAATGGAGTCTTTATCCATTCATCCATTGATGGACATTTGGGCTCTTTCCATACTTTGGCTATTGTTGACAGTGCTGCTATAAACATGGGGGTGCATGTCCCCCTTTGAAACAGCATACCTGTATCCCTTGGATAAATACCTAGTAGTGCAATTGCTGGGTTTGTTATGCCCAGAATTCGTGATCCCCAAAGACCACTAGGGAGCCGAGTCTGATGTAAAAGCAAAAGAGCCTTTATTCGAGCTAGCTCGAGCTCAATCCCTACCTGCACCGAGGCAGTGGTGAGATACCGGGGAGAGAGAGCGAGTTTCAAAAGGACAAAGGTTTTATTGGGGCCTAGGGGCAGTTGGCGAGGTAATGGCTGTGGCCTCAGCCGATTGGCTGGGGAACGGTCCGAGTCCTGTTAGGCAGGTGGGGGGGGGGGAGTTACTCAAGGGGAGGAGGTGTGGTCAAGGTGAAGGACACAGAACAAGATGGAGTCGGCCGGCGTGGGTCTGCCCTTTCAGGTTGTAGGGCAGTTCTATTTTTAATTTTTTGAGGAAACTTCATACTGATTTACAGAGTGGCTGCACCAATTTGCATTCCCACCAGCAGTGCAAAAGAGATCCTCTCTATCCACATCCTCACCAACATCGGTTGTTGCCTGAGTTGTTAATGTTAGCCATTCTGACAGGTGTGAGGTGGTATCTCATTGTGGTTTTGTTTTGTATTTCACTGATGATGAGTGATGTTGAGCATTTTTTCATGTGTCGGTTGGCCATCACATGTCTTCTTTGGAGAAGTGTCTATTCATGTCTTTTGCCCATTTCTTCACTGGATTATTTGTTTTTGGGTGTTGAATTTGATAAGTTCTTTATAGATTTTTGGATACTAACCCTTTATTTGATATGTTGTTTGCAAATATCTTCTCCCATTCTGTTGGTCGCCTTTTAGTTTTGCTGAGTGTTTCCTTCATTGTGCAGAAGCTTTTTATTTTGAGGAGGCCCCAGTAGTTCATTTTTACTTTTGTTTCCCTTGCCTCCGGAGATGTGTTGAGTAAGAAGTTGCTGCGGCCAAGATCAAAGAGGTTTTTGCCTTTCTCCTTGAGGATTCTGATGGTTTCCTGTCTTAAAATTAGGTCTTTCATCCATTTTGAGTTTATTTTTGTGTATGGTGTAAGAAAGTGGTCCAGATTCATTTTTCTGCATGTTGCTGTCCAGTTTTCCCAGCACCACGTGCTGAAGAGACTGTCTTTATTCCATTGGATATTCTTCCCTGCTTTGTCAAAGATTAGTTGGCCATACATTTGTGGGTCCATTTCTGGGTTCTCTAATCTGTTCCATTGATCTGAGTGTCTGTTTTTGTGCCATCTAAATATTTTAAGTAATCTCTACACCCAATGTGGGGCCCTAATTCACAACCCTGAGATCAGGAGTCACATTGCTCCACTTACTAAGCCAGCCAGGTGTCCTGAGAGTGGCTTTACATAATTGTCGCAGAGGTGCTGTGTGGGGAAGTGAGTACAGAAGTGGGAGGCAGACAGAGATTGGCAGAGTAGTCAGCACATAATGGAGTATGGTACTTGGTTTGACATGGCCCTTTGTATAGAGACACATTGACAGCTTCTGCCATCTAGGAGCTTCTGAATACAACCCCCCAGGTGGGAGTTAGACCAGAGAAGTATGGCAGTCTTAGGCCCAAGAACTGTTGTAACTAGTGCAAAGGTAACCATAGTTTTGTTCAAACCTTCTGTCTGTAGGTTAGCAAGTTACAGGGGACATGTGAAAACTAATAAGGGAAAATGGAGTTAATTCTTATACTGTGAGGAAGTTGGGCATGCTTTACAGACTTGGCCCTTGCGTATGGTCTTTTTTAAGGAATGTTGCTATCCTAAGTCCTCACCAAAGAACTTAAGTTTCTCTTAAGCATGCATTTTTCTGGGTTAGCCTTGGATGCAGTGTGCGGAGATATATGTGCAAGAGACTTTTAGACCAGGAGTCCTGTTGCCCTTTGAGAAATGTTTGAGCATTTGGCCATGCCATCTGCACCAAATGAGTTCTTTAAGCTTTTGGAAAGTTGGGGTAACTTGACTAAGCAGATTGGAGCCTGAGGTGTTCCTAGGAGGGCAGGAAATTGACAAGTTGCCGCTGGAACTAGAATGGATGCCTGAGAGACATAGATGGTTACAGGCAACTTGGGAACAAGGAAGAAACCTCTGGACTACCAGACTTTTACAAAGAGAGAATCATTAAACTAATGGTAAGCCTGAAAACATAACTATATGAGTGCCAATTGCCGATACTAGGGGGAGATTTCTTCCCTAAAGGTTGTCACAGTCCTCAGAAACAGACCTCATATAGGCTTTCTTTTCCTTTTCCCACCCACAGGTAACAGTCCTTTGGATAGTCCCCGGAATTTCTCTCCAAATGCACCTGCTCACTTTTCCTTTGTTCCTGCCCGTAGGTAAGTTGATAGAAAACCTCCTCTGTGACAAACATGTGTGGCATTTGCATGAATGTCAGTTAAATGTTGACTTCTTCCTTTGAGGTACTGCCCTTCAAGTGTGTTACCTGGGCAGTCAGCCATCAAAATTCCTTCCCTGCTTTCCTCACCCACATCATAATCATCTTGTTCACGTTTTGCTTTCTAAAAAGCCCTAGTATTTGCATTTAGTTTGAATGGACAAGTAGATATAAGAAGTGTGAATTTATTTTTACAATCCTGAACACAAGTCTCTGGTTTCCTGAGGATATGTTCCAAAACATTATACTCTTGACTGAGAGCTATCCTAGTGTGATCAATGAGAAAATGGCCTCTCCTCTCAGAGGGACCCAAGGTTTTATTCTTACTCCTCTTACTCAGCTAATTCTGAGGAGCTGAAAGGATCTTTCCTGGGGGATAAAGAGATTATAGAGTCTTCACTTATCCTCTCATGAATTTAGAAAGATTTGTTGCATTAAAAGGCCATGCTTATATTCCTCCTGGCATTTCACCCTCTGGAAGTGATACAAACTTATTCCTGGAAGTGGTAGCAATCCTGACAGCCCAGCCCATTGTCAGGGCCTCTTGAGAAGTACTGAGCTGATTGAGATGAGTTCATCCAAACTACATACCATGGCTCCATATAAAATGGAAAAAGCCTTACTTTTCAAAAATTTTTCTAAAATTCTTTCTTGGCAGAGTTCATGTTCTCTGGTTTTATTTTTTATTTTTAAAAGTATTTTTGGTTAGAATCAGCATTTGGCATTAAGTCCTCCAGAAAAATCATGGCTCCAGATTTGGAACCTTTAGTGGACACAGAATGATATTTGCAGCTTGAGGCCAGAGCAGTTTCTATACTTAGACTCCTTTTTAAAAAGAGATAATAGAAAAAGAGCACATTCTTCGAAACAGCATTAACTCACCATTCAAATGAGGACCCAGAAGAAATCCACCCCTTTCCTCTCCATGATTCTCTATAGCTGAAAAGGACATGGATAGGTTGGGGAAAATTGGATAGCTGACTTGGGTGCTCCTCCTGACCCAGTTGCCTTATTCAAAACAAATATCTAAGTTTGTCCCGTGGACAGATCTCTCCTACCTTGTGTAACTTAAAATTAGTTACCCAGGCATCTATTTAGGAGCATTTCTAGTATAGTAATATACTGGATTGATGCATTTGTTTTCCTAGTCCAGCTGGAAAGTGTTTCTTACCCCAGACTTCCTATCTTGTGTGTGAACTGTAGCCTCAGATTACATCTGTGCTGAGACAGCAAGATCTGTGACCAATCTCTTTAAGTGGTATTGAGTCATTTCTGGTTCATTCAGTAAATATTTACTGAGCATCCAGTATCCCCAGGCACTATGCTGGGTAACTAGTTATATAGTGGTAACAAAATAACCATAAAAAAACAAACAAAAAAACCCACACCATAGTGCCTACTTTCTTAAAACTTAGTAGACTTAATAGAGTCTGTGCACCTGTTGTTCCCTTTGCAAGGAATGCTGTTTTCTCAGATCTTCACTTTGTTAACTCTTTCTTGTCTTTCATTTCTCATCTTAAATGTCAATTTATCAAGGAAGCCTTCACTAACCATGCAATATAAAGGAGCCCACTCATTTTCCATCATATCATCTAGTTTATTTTCAAACAAGTACTTTTCAATACCTGGTATTTTCTTATGTGCTTGTTTTCTATCTCTTCTCAACCAGAATAAAAGTATCTTTAATAGAGATGCCTTAATATGTTGAAAGCTGTGTCTCCTGGTGTATAATAAGTACTCACTCAGCTCTTATTGTTTGAATGAGTGATGGGGAAGAATAATGAACAAGCAAACGTTTATAAACTGTGATAAGCAACATGAGAGGAAAGAACATGATGCTGCATGAAAGCATAGGAAGGGAATGGGGCTAAAGAATATATACGGGGTGGTCATGTAAGGCCTTTCTGAAGGGGTCTGACTTTCAAGGTAAGACCTGAAGGATAAGAAGGAGCCTGCATGTTGAAAGTGAGAACATGGGTGTAGACCATTTTAGGCAGAAGGAATAACATGTTCCATTGGTGCCCTTGACTCTGCTTCATTATCTGGGCTTTAGGAGTAGGATCAGCTAGGGGATTTCTGGGCCTGGTATTACCACTGAGATCCAAATAGTTCTGTGCTGGGTGGCATAAAGTTTGAGTCATGTGCATGGAACATGGAACTCTGGGCTATCCCCATAATAGGACATAGTAGGAAAAGCAGCTAGGTTTTGGTAGGGGTGGAGAAGCGGACTTCAACCCTGCAAACAGGGTACTCAGAAATTGTTTTTGCTAGGTTGCTAAGGTCTGACTTGAGCCTTGTAGGACCACATGGGTTTGCAATATCACACAAAACACAGATTTGATGAAATGCTGAGGATAGGTCTATCAATCCTACAATTTCACTTCAAACTTCCACACATTCCTAAACAAAGTTTGCCCCTGCCAAGCATGACCCAGTGCCAGGGCTCAAACAGATCAATCTCTCTGGTTCCATATGATTCTCATTATAATATATGTCTTTTCACTACAGCCATGGCCACAGAGCAGACAGGTAATAGTGGACTTAATGGGGAGAGGGACTGGGAAACTGCTATGCATGGCCAGACAATATGGTTTTTGATGTTGTGCTTGGTGAGAACTGGTTGTGATGAGTCTTTCTGACTGTGGGTATGAACATTTGGCCTTTCATATCTAGCACAGAGGCCCTAAGGGAACCCCCTGCTGGAACCAAGGCTCAGAGCCCATACACTTAGGGGCAAGAATTGCTGAATAATTCCAAGTTTCTGAGCCTAGGAACAAGTCACCCTCAATCCCACAAATTTCCTCAGTCACCGAATGAGATGACCAGGCAGAGGAGATGGAGGCATCCTGTAGTGGCATTTCTTTCTGACTGTGGTAGCCCTTGCTCTTCAGATTACAGAAAATGGCTGCCCTGCAGTTTGTTTGCATTTCTATCTAAGGAAGGAAAAACGATCTGTGAAAAAGTCTATTTGACAAGGGTTTGGGAAATTCCTCGCTGAATTAGACTAATACTGTCTTTGGTGAGCTCTGTTTTCCTGGAACTGACTTGCTTTCTTGTGTAGAGCTCTTGGGACCCAACAAAGAGGTCAGAGAGAACATCATGTCAGGCAGCCTCCTGGACATTTCTTTGCCTCAGAGACTAGGTTCCAGCAGAACTAGCTGCCTGGGTGGCATGAAGTTTGAATCAGGTGCATGTGGCATGGAACCCTGGACTGTCCCCTTGCAGAATATAGTAGGAAAAGCTGCTGAGTATTGGTGGGGGTGGAGAGGAATGCTTCAAAAGGGAAAGACCTGGCAAGATTGAGTCCTCTTTTTTCTCCTTTCTCTCCCTGCTTCTCCCCACTCCCCTTAACTGTGAAGTCTGGACTAAATCACCCAAATTCCTGGACCTTAGTGTTTTCTCAAAGATTGAGGGTATTTAACTTCTAAACGTCTTCCATTGCTAATGTTCTAAGGTTCTGTGGGAGCAGAAAAGAAATTTTCTCCATCTTCACCCAGACCAGGCTATCCCCCCAGGCTTCATAAGAAAAAACACTTGTTGAACAGCACATCCCATAGTCCAGGAAAGAATCACTTGTCCATGTACTAAAAGCGTCAAACCAGATACCTGCTTGCTCTTTCTCCTCCACAGCAAAGCAGATAAGTGGTTCTCTGTGATGAGAGCTTTGAGGTGCATCCTCTCAAGAGCAGCAGGAAGCCCACTCCAAAATCTTATACACAGCCAAGGTTGTGCCACCTCGCTCTTCTTTCATGAGGTTACTGTCACTCTTTACAAACATTCTCAAAGACTGGTTTTATAGGCCCTAATGGATCTTAAGTAACCTTGGACTGTTTGCCAATGATTAACTCATACTCAGACACAGATGGTGATCCACTTCTTCCTCATCAACCCAGTGGCCTGGGAAGACCAAAGAGCCTTTCACATGGAGTCCTCGGAAAAGGGAATAGCTGCATTTCAGTGGCAGTTCTCTCCTTGTGGTGATGCCTTTAGCTGGAGCCCTCTGTCATTGCTTCTCTAAAAGTAAATAGGTTGAGAGTATAAAGATTTTTATTTCAGAACCGCAGTATTATATACCAGATGTTCTTATTCAAAGTCACAGACTTCTTTTTAGTCAGAGATGTTTGTCTTTGCAGTGGAAAACACACAACCATAGGCCCCATGTGGGAGAGAGACATGAAGGCATGTACTAGACCGAGCAGTACTGTGTAGAGACCAAGAAGAGCCTACCAGTGAACCAGCTGCCCAAAAAATGCTAATGGAAAGACAGGCAGGTCCAGGGCTCAGGGTGGGGTCCTGTGGAAACTGCCTAATATTCTTAATCTTACATAGGACTGATGGACGGCGCTGGTCTTTGGCCTCTTTGCCCTCTTCAGGCTATGGAACCAACACTCCTAGCTCTACTGTCTCAGTAAGTAGCCAAATCTGTGGCTCTACCTCCATCACCCCAAGGAAATACTTCCCTACGGATTATTGCTGCCTGTCCTTAAAGTGTGCTGCAAAGTGATTCTCAGTTTTCCCGCCAAAGCCAAACTCAGGTTGTTTGGGATGAGGCTCAGTGGGGCAGTGGTGGCCCTTAACAGCTATAGCCAAATCCATTAAACACCTTTGGAAAGAACTAACCAGCATGCTCTCTGGGCATCAGTTTTTCCTAGTTGAGTTAGAGGAGGGCTTGAGGATGGACTTTTGCTTTGCCAGACATGGGGGATCCTAAGCAAGAATCTTCCCGCAACTTATTTCTAGACCTGCAACCAAGAGCAGATAGACCCTCCCATGTCCCAAAGGCCTGGTGGACCATCCTTCTCCTCTTTCACCTTTTCCTTTCAAAAAGAAAGGAAGGATGATATTTTATATTGAAGTTTGATATATATCAGCAAAAAAAGCTAAGCCTGTCTCTAAAACTTCTAGTTATATTTCTTTTAGAGAAGGTTTAGCCTAAAACACAACAGATGTCATAATTGCTGCTGTGCACAATTGACGGTAAAATGAGTCTTCCTCATTGAGCAAGTTTTAATTGAAGCCAGGATGACAAGGTTGGCAAACTTTTTCTGTAAAGAGCCAAATAGTAAGTATTATAGGCTTTGGAGGCTGGATTGGGCAGCAGGCTGGATGACCCATTCCCCATGTCTTCCGCCATTCTTCAGGTCTTCCTAGGCAGTTTTGACATTCATGAATACCAAGCAGGTAAAAGGAGTATCATTTCCTCCCTTGACCTAGATGTTTCTCATAAATTAATCCAAAGATCTCACTGGTCTTTTAGCAGCAGTTAAGCTTTAGATCTCTGCCTGGTAAATATCCCTTCCCCTATAACCCTTTACTCAGATGATGATTTTTTAACCTAAGGCAAGATAAAGATATATATGACATATACCTGTTCAATAAATTTTAATAGACTCAACCCATGGCTGCAGCTTATTTTATTGGGATACTTTAAAAAACCAATTTTACCTCATCTTAGTGGCAGTTGGGTGAAGATACTTTTTGCAAATTCTATCCAAACTATTTCCAAAAATGTGGCCAAGACAGAGCCCTGTGGAGACCTCCCACTAGCTATTTACAGCTTCATGTGATAGCATTCCATGACAGACACCTATGCCGGTAGCTCAAAAAAAGTTCTGATTTTTCACTTGGTGTTGAGGCTTACTTGTGGCAACAATTTCCTCAGTGTGGTGCTGCAGCTTTGACTCTAAATGGATTTAGATATTTGAACCCCAGATTCTTCATCAGTTGGTGAACAGAAACTGAGCCAATGGTGTTAGATCTGCCTGCTCCCTTGTCAGGAAAGGGGGACTTCACTGATTCTGGTGCTGCATAGGGCTGTCACAGCAGTTGCTGCATCTGGTGGGATTCCTGTCGTAGCACGGCTCGCTCCCTCAAAGGTCTGTTATGGTTGGCAGTGGGCTCTTGTCTGGAATCTCAGTCATTGGGCCATGTTTGGAATTCTTAATTGTTTTCAAGTCAGCTCCTAGTATCTTGGCTTCCTCAGGACTAAAGGCTCTGAAGGAGTAGAGAGGGGAATCCTACACAATGGAGACTAAAAGGAACAAAGCAAAGAAGGCCTGATTTTGGTTACCTTTGGGTTCACATTGACTGGGAAGTTCTCTCTGTTCCTGGACTGCACTTAGACATGCCTATAATGCTGTTTTTTAATGTTTTTCCCTTTAGTCATCATGTTCCTCACAGGAAAAGCTTCACCAGTTGCCCTTCCAACCTACAGCTGATGAGCTGCACTTTTTGACGAAACATTTCAGCACAGAGAGTGTACCAGATGAGGAGGGACGGCAGTCCCCAGCCATGCGGCCCCGTTCTCGCAGCCTCAGGTAAGGAGTCCTCTCTGCCTGCTACCCCAGGACCAATGGAACTCAGCCTGTTTCCACAGCATAGGAATTGGCAGATGTTCTATAAAGGGCAAGATAGTAAATAATTTAGGCTTTGTAGGCCATACAGTCCCTGTGGCAACTAGTTAACTCTACTGTTGTAGTGCGAAAGCACCCACAGACATTCTGTAAACTTTATTTACAAAAACAGGCAGCGGGCCAGATTTGGTCTGTGGGCCATAGTTTGCCAACCCCTGGCACAGCACCTTGGCACAGCTCAAATGAGTTAAGTCCAGTGACACTCAAGCATATCTGATGATGCTGTCGAGTGGTCCCTCTCTTTTTCCCTTTGAAAGTAGTTAGCAATAGAGGGCTGCCTGGGTGACTCAGTCGGTTAAGCATCCAACTTCAGCTCAGGTCATGATCTCGTGGTTCATGAATTTGAGCCCCATGTCAGCCTCTGTGCTGACAGCTCAGAGCCTGGAGTCTGTTTCAGATTCTGTGTCTCCTCATTCTCTGCCCCTCCCCCGTTCGTGCTCTGTCTCTCCCTTTCTCAGAAATAGTAAACATTAAAAAAAGTAGTTAGCAGTAGAAATATACTTTAAGCTCCATTCAGTAAGAGGAGAGTAATAGTATGATCTGTTCTGATATTTACCTGGCTGCAGAACCCACCATCCCAGGGTATATGAACTAGGCCAGCTACAAAAGTTGCTGCTGAAGACACTTGTGGCTGACTTAGGGAAGAAGCCAATTTCAGAAGCAGAATTAAATGCCCATCTGAATCTAACTCATTTCCCTGATTCATCTGGGCTCATCAAACCATACAAACTGTAGCAGCTGATTTGTCTGTGAATCCTTAGACTAATTCACTCTTTTCTTTGGCATTAGCTGATAAAATTGCACCATAATTCCAGATTAAGGAAGAGGGTGGAAATTAAAATGGGCATGACTTTAATGACTGAGTTCAGCTTTCCAGAGCCCCTGGGAAATAATAAATTGGTTAATATGTTTGGGGTGGGGACCCAGAGGAGCATGGCCTCCCAGGAAGAATCGCCTCAGGTAATGTTGCTACTCTGAGTATTGGGGAATGGGCCGAGCCAGACCATAAAGACTGGTTTGAGTTCATAGACTGATGAAGATGATCACTGGACTGTAGTGTAGAGGATGAGAAACACAAATGAGTGGTTGTGGAGTGTGGATCCCAGTGCCTTTCTTTGTCTCACTCAGGGGAACACCCAAATCTTGGTGTTCTCCGTAATCCACAGGGTAAAGGGTACATCTTCGGCCATTTGAGATTGAGGGGACCACAGTATCTCAGGGAAATCCCTGCTATATTACTCTTTAAAAAAAATTTTTTTTAACGTTTATTTATTTTTGAGAGACAGAGTGTGAGCAGGAGAGGGGCAGAGAGAGAGGGAGACACAGAGTCTGAAGCAGGCTCCAGGCTCTGAGCTGTACGCACAGAGCCCATTGCAGTTCTCGAACTCACAAACCCTGAGATCATGACCTGAGTTGAAGTCGGACGCTTAACCAGCTGATCCACCCAAGTGCCCCATTGCTGTATTACTCTTAAAATACTTGGTAATGTATACTGATACAGCAGGCAGACCATGGCCCCACACCAGGGAGGAAAGGCAAAGAGGAACGGTTCTGAACCTAGCTCAGTTGGGGTCACATGTCAGGGGCACCAAAATGGGCAGGACCTAAATATCCATTTGTGTGGCTCAAACTTTGAAATCCTTTAAGAAGATGTAACCACACGTGGGTCAAAGGAGAACGTATAGAGGACCCAGGCTTATAACATACTATAAGCTGGATTGGCCTCATTTATCCCCCCAGGTCAGAGCCCAAGTTAGCCTCATTGGCTCCAGCATGTTTGGAAAAAGATACAGGTATACAGTGTCTTCCTTTGGCTGTTTTGGTCGTGGTTTGATTTGATTTGATTCCTAGAACATGCTGGGGTATACTCAATCTACTGGCCAAAGCAAAGAAGACTCAGAGAGTCCTGTTCTGGGGGAGGTCATCCTAGGAAGACCACAGGTAGTCTCAGAAGTAGTCTCCTCCTTTCTAGGCCTTTTCAGGCACTGGCAAAGGTCTTTGTGAAAGCTAGGCTTCTTGCAGGAAAGTAGCCTAGTTCCAGATGGCAGCATTTTGAGCTAAACAAGGTATGCTGGGAGCTTCAGGAAAAAGGAAGACTCTAGAAGTCAGTAGTCATTAAGGTGGGAGTGTGTGGGTGCTGCAGACAGTGGGAGGGAACTCTGCAGACATTGTGGGAGTGGGACTCTGGGAATGGTCATCTTTCTTCTTGATAGTTCCATGGCACTGAAGTAACACAGTTGTTTCTTTCTTATTTAGTCCTGGACGGTCCCCAGTTTCCTTTGACAGTGAAATAATAATGATGAATCATGTGTACAAAGAAAGATTTCCCAAGGTAAGGATTCTGAGGAGGGCTGCCCCTGTGGGAAGACTGAGGGTGAGGGGATGGAATGCTCTCTCCATAGGTAATCAAGAGGAGCAGAAAGGTCCCTGGCAGGAGGAGGATACAAACACAAGGCTTCCAGACTGCTGGAGAAGAGGCAGGCAGCAGAGGACTATGAGTCTGGGGCTCATGCTTGCAGGGCCTATATTTCTTCGCTCCCTGGAGAGGTATCTAGAGAGAAATGTTAGAAAGATGTTCTGCTATATGTTAGTGAGGAAGGGAAGAACTGGGACCCTGTTTCTAACCATGCACATCAGGTCTGTAAGTCAGGGTCCCCATAGAATGGAATTAGCTATCAGAGAGCACGTTCCTTTGATGCAGATTTCTTAAGCAGAGCCTCATTACCAGGCCCATAGAGTGCACAGCAGACAGGTGTGCTGGACTGGCAGGAGGTTGGCCAGAGAGAGCAGGAAAGTGGGAGACAGAGTGTTCAAGCAGGAAAATGCTGAAGGAGGAAGGCAGATTACTCTCCTGGGATAGTGGAGAAGTAGGTTCCACAGCTCTATGGTTTGGCTGGAAACCACCAAGTGTATGGAACGAAGGCCTTTGTTTCCCTTTTTGCACAGCACGCCTATACATTCTGACCTGGTCTTCTCGTGCCAGGCCCTATTCCTGCAGAACACAGCCAGCTCTGTCTGAACCAGGGACTGACTCAGCCTCCCTGTCCATGACAGCAAGGAGCATGGAGTCCTCAAGCCTCTATCTTCATCCTCTGTCCAGACTTCCCTGGGTCTGTTCATCTGTGTATAGGATCTGCAGTGCGCAGTTGGTTTCCTACTCTTTTGAGAGTGTCCTTTTTCTAGACTCCAGTATAGTCTTCTGGACACACATGGGTGGCCTAGGGAAATGATATGACACCCTGTACTTTCCCTCCTGACATACACAGTGAAGCATAGCAGTTAGGAAGGACACACTTTCTGGAACCAGACTGAATGGGTTTAAATCTGTTTCTACCATTTACTAGCTATATGACCCCGGACAGATTATTTAACTTCTCTGAGCTTGATTTGCCTCATCTGTAATTTGGGATAATAAGAGTATTGATCTCATAGAGAGTTTATGAAAGTTAATGGACATTAAGCTTTTCTAACTGTGCCCAGGACATAATAAGCACTCAGTGTGAGCTATTGTTTCTTTGTTGCCCAGTGCCCTGTGGTCTGTGCTTTCTATGCCTTGGAGCAGGCATTAGAGAGTAAGAGTGAAGAAGATAGGCAGAATGAACAGCTAGGAAATCTTTTTTTTTTTTTTTTAATGTTTATTTGTTTTTGAGACAGAGACAGAGTGCAAGTGGGGGAGGGGCAGAGAGAGAGAGAGGGAGACACAGAATCTGAAACAGGCTCCAGGCTCTGAGCTGTCAGCACAGAGCCTGATGCGGGGCCCGAACCCACGAACTGTGAGATCATGACCTGAGCTGAAGTCGGACGCTTAACCGACTGAGCCACCCAGGAGCCTCTAGGAAATCATTTTTTTATGCTTGATCCTTACAAAGAAATTTGGGAGTGTGTAGTGTTTAAAATGCATCTCCTCCTGCTTAAATGTTAGGTGTTATATTATCATTTTAACATTGTGTATTTGTTTCGTATGGATGTCTCCAAGTCATTCATGTAAAGACGAACTGTTAGAAAAAATATGTTAAGATTCCTTTCCTTCTGTTTCCTCTCTCTCTCCACATACTGTGTGTGTGTGTGTGTGTGTGTGTGTGTGTGTGTGTGTGTGTTTGTACTTAGATGTGTGTTTATATACATAGTTCTGGGTAGTTTTTCCATAAGCACTTTTACTACATAACTAATTGGCCATTGGGCAATTTTGTTGTAAAGGATAAGGTCGCAAAAAATAAATGAGGGACATTCATTGAAAAGAACATAATGAAACACAAAAAACAAATCACAAAATTAAAAGGCTATTTGCAAACAAAATACACAAAATATTTGTATACATTCAAAATGTGTAGTGTAGATTAATTGCAATACAGCACAAATAACTGATTTTATTTTGTTGATTGTACGTAAGCATTTGTCTTCAAAGTCTTTTGGTCATAGTATTATACATTTTGTTTTTGCTTGTTGATTCATCTCCTTGTTTGGCATCACACTTTTTCTTTTTTGATCAAAATTTCATCCTTCATTAAGAGAAGTATCAGTTTCTCTAAATACTTGGGTACATATTTATAACTGAGTTCTGTATTGTTGTGAAAGCCTTCGACGCTGTTTGTTCTTAGCATGTTGTCACATGTCGGTTTATAGATGTTCCAAAGTTCTATGGGAAATGTGGGTTCAAAACTCGGTGCCACTGTATAGACCATTATGAAGGCTAAGGTTTATATGATACAAAATGGGAATACTGCATTATTGGAGAAATGAAACCAAACTGTCAACCAGTTATTTTTTTCATAAAGCAAAATTGCCTTATGGCCAATTAATTATACAGTAAAAATGTGGCAAAAATGCTTATGATGAAAATACCAGACACACATATATCCACCTAAACACACACTGGAAATCAGAAATTGCCATCTGGTGGCAAAGGAAAGATTAGGCCACGTCCTAGATTGGCAGCTATGAACTTGTTAACTGGTGTGTATTTATCATTTGACATGACTGTGCAGTTAGGTCCCCCAGAGGCTTCTGAGCTAAACTTTTGTTCTGCTCTGTTGAAGGTCTGGGTCCGTGAAGAGGCAGGTTCACACCTTCAGTAAACACTCTCTGAGCATCTGCTTAGTTGAGTTGAGTCCTAAGGTCAAGTAAGAGGATCCTGAAATAAATCAAATTCTCTCTGACTTATAATTCCCAGTCTAGAGAAATGTTTAGAAACTAGCAGTGCCTATACACAAGGAGGTCTAGTGGCAGCATGGAGGAAAGGAAACCCTATTTGCCTGGAGGAATCAAAGACTTCCCAGGAGAGACAGGTGATGTGTGAACTGAGATTAGAGGAGTGATAGGAGTTTGCCAGTCAGGCTTGGCAGGTGAAAAAGCTACATACAGGGAACAGCATGAACAGGCATGAAGCAGCATGCTAAAGGGGGAGAGCAGCAAACACTTCCAGGTCCTCAGAGCAAAAGAGCACATCTTCCAAGAAGTGAGGAGATAGGCAAGGTCACGTGAGAGAGGGCCTTGACTGTAATGTTTTGACTTGACCTGACGGTGATCTTTTCATATGTCCAGTTTTCAGGTTCCCCAAATGCAACATCAGGAAACCAGGATCACAGAGCTTATCCTCAGGTTATTACCAGGTCCTTCAGGCTGAGCTCCCAAGTGAGCTGGAACTAGAAGCGAAATGTCACTTTTCCTGCTTTTATTTGCAGGCCACCGCACAAATGGAAGAGCGTCTTGCAGAATTCATTTCCTCCAACACTCCAGACAGTGTGTTGCCCTTGGCAGATGGAACCTTGAGCTTTATTCATCATCAGGTGATTGAGATGGCCCGAGACTGCCTGGATAAATCTCGGAGTCGTCTCATTACATCACACTACTTCTATGAGCTTCAAGAGAATTTAGAGAAACTTCTGCAAGATGTGAGTGTCCTTGTGCTGGAATTCTGGTAAATTCTCTGTGAGGTAGTGGATTATTAATTCCAAGCTAAGATTAAGGCTAAGATTTTGTTTCCAGTCTTGTCAGCCAGCTTGCCCCCACCTCCTTACTCATGTACAGAGTCCACCCCCGAGTGTGGTTGCTGATGGACTTTGGTTCCTACTCAGTTCCCTGCATTGCTAAGAGAAGCCTGTGTGGTGTGAGAAGCACTCAGTTCTGGGGGGTTTTTCTTTTTCTGATTCTGATTCCTCTGCCTGAGGCTCCAACATTGGTAGTGTTTATAAATACCCAAAGCAGATGAACATAAGGGAAACAAAAGTAATATAAAAACAGGGAGGGGGGAAAACATAAGAGACTCTTAAATATGGAGAAAAAACAGAGGGTTGCTGGAGGGGTTGTGGGAGGGGGGATGGGCTAAATGGGTAAGGAACATTAAGGAATCTACTCCTGAAATAATTGTTGCACTATATGCTAACCAATTTGGATGTAAATTTTAAAAAATAAAAAAAATAAAATAAAAAATACTGAAAGCCTGAAAGTGGCCCCAGCGGCTGTGGTGAGTTTTCTTCTAGTAGAAATACTGGTATAAGCAGAGCCTTCAGACTGGTTCTGCTCAGCCAAGGGGAAACAGGCTGGGGCTTGTACTATGGGTTTATCTATTCGCTGACATTCTGTTTACATGGTGAGAACTTTGTTAGTAGGGATTTAGGTATTTAGAGACCCGATCCTCCCCAGTGTGAAAAGTCTTCTCTAGGAGGCTAGAGATAAAATAACCCAGAGATGGTCAAGACCAGAGTGTCCAGTGAGTTCTTAACTACTGCTTCATGCTCCAGAGTTTGCTTTCCTGTTGGTCTCTACAAATAGGTGGTCGGATGCCTGCCCACTCAAATGACAGTTGCCCCATACTACACCATTAGTACAGTTTAACGGGAAGGACATGTACCTCTTTGTGTACTAGAGTATTTCCTAGTCCAGGCCCCTATTACTTCTAGACCTATGACCTTGCTCTGGGGTAGTACCAACTGAGCTGAGAACCCAGGGCTAATGATCAAACAGGACTTCAGTGTGTTGGTCTAGAAATTAGGAACAGGGAGTTTATTTTTTTTAATTAGGAAACACTTGAATCTAGAGACAGATGATTAAAAATGACCATGATTATTACTGTCAAATATTGGAAGATTTCTCATATATAATAGGTAGCAGATTGTTTTCCATTCTCTAAAAGGCCTGTTAACCCAGTGGGCAAGTGTTACAGTGAGAAAAGTTTTGATTTAATAGATGAAAAATTACTTCCTTCTACAAAAAAAATTTTTTTTTCTTATTTCAAGAATAATACTTAAATTCAGACATCGTAGAAATTTGATTTTAGGCAACTAAATTCTCATGCATATCCCTGGCAGCTCTTTGTTTCTGTTCAAGAATAACTTTCCAACAGTGGATAGGAATCTGGGATTGTGGCATCAGGCAAAGGATCAAGGTAGAGTGACTTCCCAGGTTGTTTGTATATCTAAGATTGATCTCCAAAAATGCTAAAGTCAGAGCCTTGCCCAAAACCTTCAGGCGTTTTCCCAAACTCCTGTCCCCCTGGGAGTAGGTTGTTTGGTGCAGCAAGAACACTGAATATGGAGTCAGTGCATTCATCTGCTCCCTAATTTGCTAGGTCCTGGGAATTCAGAAAAAAGTTTGTTGCAGGTTCCAGCTCAAGGAATTTGCTGTTAAGTGGGATTACAGACCCATCAACAAGTAAAAAGAACAGCTGTCATTTATTGAAGTGTACTGTGTGCCAGACACTACACTGAGTACGTGAATTATCTCACTTTTGTGTGTTATAGTAATTGTGAATTGGTGAGCACTAAATATTAGAGGTCAGTTCTGAGCACGGAGGAAGATATGCTGACTCTGCATGGAGAGTTCGGGAAAAGTTGAGTCTTGACAAGTAGGTAGGAGTTCACTAGGGAAAAATTTTTTGTTGTTATTTTTTTCCTTTTTTTTTTTTCTCCTGTGAAAGTTACTGTTTCCACATTAAAAAAATTTTTGAGGGGAATTATTTTCTTTTTTAACCACGTAATGGTGGGAGTAGGACACCATCATAAGTCGTTAACGTGAATTTTGAATAAATAAAAGCTACAAGTTATATACAAACATCTTAGGCAATAATATTTACAAACCTGTGTAAACAAAACAAATGTAAACAGTAAATGCATCATGAGAGTCATCAAAAGATACACAGGAACAACCACTTAGGGTCAGTCTGCCCACCAGCAGCTGGCACCAGCCAGCCCCAGGAATCAGGCCACTCTGAGAGGTGTAAAGGAACTTGGGACATTCCAGGAATTGCAGATAAAGTAGTTTGGCATGACCAGGTGAAGGATGCCTGCAGAGAAAATTAGGAAGGGATGGGCAAAGGCTGAAGTGTCTGTGAGGAGCTTAGGTTTTATCATAAAGGCAGTGGGAAAATTATTAATGGTTGTAATTTGGAAAATGGCATGGTAAAATTTATATTTAAAATAATAAACATAACTGTTATTGAAGAGCACTTAATGCATACTAGATACTGCATTATCTCATTTAATTTATCTAATTTAATCTTCATAGCAACACTGTAGGTAAGGTACTACTATTCTGTAAGTCTACAGGTGAGGAAACCAAAGCTTTAAAGAAGCTAGGTTAGCCCAAGGTAACTCATTTCTTAAAAAAAAAACAAAAATTTTTAAGTTTATTTATTTTTGACAGAGAGAGGGAGCGTGAGGTAGGGAGGTACAGAGAGAGAGGGAGACACAGAATCCGAAGCAGGCTGCAGTCTCCAAGCTGTCAGTACAGAGCCTGACGTGGGGCTTGAACTTATGAACCGTGAGATCATGACCTGGGCCAAAGTCGGACACCCAGGCGCCCCAAAGGTAACTCATTTCTTAAGTAACAGAGCTAGAACCCAAACCCAGGTTTGTCTTATTCCAGAGCCTAAGATCATACTTTCAAACACTTAATCAACAAACATTGGCATCTGCTCTGTAAGAGGCACTATGCTAGTCTTAGCATGTAAAGGAAGAACAAAAGACATAGTGTCTCTGTTCATAAGGCTCTACAGTGTAGCCGTAGAAACAGATAACTAATTGTAAAACAACATGTGGGGGGCACCTGGGTAGCTCAGTCAGTTGAATGTCTGACACTCAGGACATGATCCCCAGGGTCATGGGATTGAACCCCAAGTCAGGCTCCATGCATGGATTTAAAATTCTCTCTCTCTCTCCCTCTCTCCTTCCCTCTCTCCCTCTCTCTGTGCCCATCTCCCTGTCTCTCCTGCTCTCTCTCTCTAAAATAAAAAACAAACATGTGGCACCATGGCATGTAAGCAAATAAAACATAGAAGAGGGAGCAGTTAGTTCCTGTTCTTATGTGTTTGGGTGGGGTGGGAGGTACAGGCAGAGGATCTCAGTGAGGGTTCACAAAGTGGCTATTTGGGTTGTCTTAAAAGAATAAACAAGATTTCACGTAGTGTCCAGCCTCTCTCTTCATTTCATAACCAGTTTTTTTTGTAATGGTCTTTATTTGCTAGTTTTCTTTACTAACAACCCATTCAGTCTAACAACCTGCTCAGTCTTCTGCCTTCTACTTTCCCTTCCCACCATTCCACAACACTGTTTCAGGCTAAAGTCAACAAGCAACCAGCTTGCCACCAAGCAACCAGTTGCCGAAGAGATCCTATGGCCTCTTTCCATCCTCATCCTTCTTCACAACTCTGCAGAGCTCTACAGTGTGAATCTGTCTCCTGGACTTTTCCCCCACTTGGGGTCATGGCACTGTTCTCTCCAGTCTTGCAGTCTTGCTGCCCTTTCACAAATTCCTTTTTTGCCCATCTCTTAAATGCTTTTCATTTGGCTTTAGGGGGCGCCTGACTGGCTCAGTCGAAAGAGCATGTAATTCTTGATCTTGGGGTCATGAGTTCAGGCCCCATGTTGGGTGTAGAGATTATTGGGGGAAAAAAAAAACCTTTAAAAATACATAAAATAAAAGTATTAAATGTTGATGTTCCACAGGGTACAGCCCTGAGTGTTGGTCTCCTCTTCCTCCTTTCTTCACACGCTCTCTGACAACCTCATCTTCTGTGCCTTCTATTGTCGCCCATGTGTTGAGGACAGCCACCTGGCTGCTTCTCTCCCTGTTCTCTTTAGCCCGTGGTCAGTATTGGAGCTCCAGTCCACTGTTTATTGGTTCCACTCCCACTTCGACTTCCAGATTGGTTAGTATTTTTTGGTTGTAAGTAATAGAAAGCTAACTCAAAGTAGTTTAAGCAGGAAGGAGAAACTAATTATAAAGATGAAAAGGGTGGGTTTTAGAGAATTAAAGACAGGAATGCAACCCGGTCTTAAGGGACCAAAACTAGAAACCAGAAACTGTGGGAAGCTCAGGAAGTGGTGATTCCCCTTCCTGCCATTTTTCTCTGTGCTGCTTTTCCTAGGTCTCTTTGGTAGATGTGGCCATCCCTTTTCATCCAACAGTAGATTATACTCTTCTAGCACACCGATAAATAACAGTCGTCTTTCCGTCTATTTTTAAATTCCTAGGAGAGTAATCCACACTTGTCAGCTGTTGGAGGTGGGATGGAAGGTTCAGCCACACGATACAATTGTAGCTACTAGAAGTCAGAGCAGTTTCCATAAAAAAGATAAAGGCTCCTGGGCTGAGTAAATACCCAATAGAGTATCTAATCTAGGTATCTCAAACTCTGCAAATCCAAAATGGAGCTTCTCCACCTTCCCTTACTTGAACTACTTGTTACATTTCCTATTTTATTTATGGGTTCACTGAACTTTCCCTAAAACTGTAGTTGCAATTCCCTTCTCTTCTTGCTTCGGCCAACCCTCCGCTGTACTCAGTCATCTACCTCTGAAATGGCCCCAGACTGTGTTTCCTTCTATTCTTCCTGCCTTGATTTATGCCTTTTTTATGCACATTATTACAGCAGTCCATTAATGGGTTTTTCTGCTTTTAGGCTTGTGCTCTGTAGTGTACCATCCACACTACAGCCAGAGCCATCTTTCTAAAATACTGTCTGGTCGCATCACTCCTGCTTTGAAGCCTTTCTATTCCTGACCTTCTGCCTGGGGTGGGGAGTGAACAATGAAACTCCCCTGAGGATTGTCCCTTGAGCCAGGGTCTCTGTGACATTCCCCGGTGTCATGTAGTGTCCTGAAGTTCACACAGTTCCTGTGAGTGGCTTGCTGTCTCTCATGGCACACAGGCCTTCCCTAAGTCCTTCATTTTGCAGAAGTCTCTGTTCTACCAACTTGTGTCTCCCCAGAGTCCACTCTGCCCAGCCCAGTCCTGCATTAGCCCAACCACGATGTGCCAGTGGATTGCTTAACCAACCTTTGTGTTCTCTACAGGCTCATGAGCGCTCAGAGAGTTCAGAAGTGGCTTTTGTGATGCAGTTGGTGAAGAAGCTGATGATTGTCATTGCCCGCCCAGCTCGGCTCTTGGAATGCCTGGTGAGTGGACTCCAGAGAAGGTTGGGAGGGGGTGAGGCATACAGAGGAAGTATCCTGTTAACAGCAGAACTATGGTAGTACCACCGTCATTTCTGCTGCTGACGTCCTTGTTTAAATGTGGTATGCTGGCATTGGGCCCAAATGAGTTCCTGTGAGGAAAATGGCTGGTCCTGAGGGGTATTCGTCTGACCCCCACACACTGAGAGCAGACCCCAGGTGAGTGGGCTTTGGGCGGTGAGGAGCATAGGCCAGTACCATTGGCACAAGTCGAGTCCATCAGTTCATCATGCAGCAGCACTTAGCACCTGCTCCACGCCACACACTGGAGACACAGACTTAAACACAGCAGAGTCCCTGAGCCTAAGGTACTCCCTCTGTAGTGGAGCTGGTCTTTCAGTGCCTCAGGTAGGAGGCATGGAGACGTAGAAATAATAATTATGATACTGCAAGTAGTGTTGCAACTGAGGGAAGTCCAAAGTGTGACAAGAACATGGGGAAGGAAGGAGGTGCCTTAGTCCTCCTTGGGATGGATGTTTGGTGAAAGCTCCTTAGAGGACACAAAGCTTGGGGGACATGAAGGATGATTATGATTTTGCCCGGGAAGGGCATTCGATGGAGCACAGGGTGAGTGTGAAGAATTGGTGAGGGAGAAACCTGGAGGGTAGGCGGGGAAGCATCATGGAGGGTCAGGATCCCTGTTCCAGAGTTTGGGTTTATCCTGAGGGCCACTTGGAGCCATCAGAAAGTTTAGGTAAGAATGTGATATGGTCAGATTTACTTTTTTTAACCAGCTTTATTAACGCATAATTTATATACAATAAAATACATCCTTTTTGATGTATTCAATGAGTTTTAACATATACACACCTGCATAATCACCACTGCAGCTGAGATAGAGAACATTTCTTTCACCTCAAAAAGTTCCCTTGTGCCTTTTGCAGTCAGTGTCTCTCCCATCCCTCACCTCCCACTGCCAGGCAGCCGCTTATCTGCTCTCTTCCACTGTGGATACGTTTGCCCTTTGTATAGTTTCATGTAGATGAAATTATGTAGTATGTTCTGACTTCTTCCAGCATAATTTTTTTTTGTTTTGTTTTATACATGTTACATGTATCACTAATGGGTTCCTATTTGTTTATGAGTAACATTCCATCAGATTTACTCCTGAGAAAGATTACTGTGGTGGCAACGTGGATGGTGAATTGGAAGAGAGGGCAGGATGACCAGGCAAATAGCCAGAAGCAGCAGTTCGTGTGCAGATAGGAGTGGCCTGAGGAGGCCAGTGGTAGGGGCACAGAGAAGAGGTAGATGGAGGAGCTTTAGGGGTTTAGGAGACAGACACTCTGACCAGGGACTGAGGAAAGAATAAGAAGTTAGAAGGACTTCCAGATCTTGCCTAGTAGATTAATCCACGTTTTAAATTCATAGGAGAGTAAGATTACTCTCCTCTGGCAGTGGATGTTTCTCCAAAATATTGAGACCAGAGATGAGGGAAGCCGTGGAAGCTGGACTTGTGGTCAAGCAGAGGGCCTCTTCCTCAAAAACATGAAGTCCATGCTTGGACAGGGCTTGGAGTCAGGCCTGGGTTTGAATGTTGGCTCTCTGTCCCTTCCTGTCTCTCTGACCATGGATAAATCAGTGCATCTATTTGGGCCTTGATTTCCTCACTGAGGTCATAGAGGTGTTAGCTGGGTTTAGCCCAGAGTGTAGCACTTAGTAGGGACTCAGTAAATAGAATCCTCACTATTCTGTGCTCTGTGCAGACAAGGACTCATGTGCTGTCCACATGGCACTCCGGTCCTAGCACGTAGGAGGTGCTCGGTAAATATCTGAAGGCAGGCCTGCACGTACTTGTGCGTGTGTGTGTGATAGTGCCATCTGGTTGGCAGAGGCTTTGGACCAGATGAATAGGTTGAGCTATCTTGAAGCCAAAAGCTTTGGTTCTTAGTGTGAGGAAGACAACACATGCTTAGGATGTCCAGTCTGGAGCTCACCTGGAAGACAACTTTGTCCCCATTCTCATGATCCATGAATCATGATGTTTCTGGGTATTCGGAGGCAGGGGTGTCCCATCACAAAGAGAAAGTCTTCTTGTTCATCTTCCTCCAGGTATGTGCTGTGAAAACCAAAGCCTTCACTTGTAGCCCTCACCACTGACCACCTCTCTCCCCTGGTACAGGAGTTTGACCCTGAAGAGTTCTACCACCTGTTAGAAGCAGCCGAGGGCCATGCCAAAGAGGGACAAGGGATTAAATGTGACATTCCCCGCTACATCGTTAGTCAACTGGGCCTCACACGGGATCCCCTAGAGGGTGAGCATGCTGCCTGGTGGCTGTGAAGAGGCCCCACAGCCAACAAACTCTAACCTCAAGAAAGCCACTTGGAGAAGAGACTTAGATTGGACACAGTCACAACTCAGCATCAGGGGCCTCAGGGCTATCAGAGGAACCGTGTATTCTCTGTCAGAAAACAGCTTCTCCTTCAGAATTGTTCGCATCTGCCTGACATTAACCCAATCTGGATTGGCGTGAGGCCAGTTGGGTTGGATTTAGAATGTCAAAAGAGGTCAATAACAAAAGACCACAATTACATTTTCAAAAATGGCTCCCTCCTCTGCATGCTTACCTCCTTGTCTGCCACCTTACAAGTTCTCCTGTGTCTTTGATGTGTCCTGACACGGGGCTTCACATTGTGCCCCTTCATGAACCCTGGGCTTCTAAGTCCCAGCTCTGTGCTCATCCTGCTCCTGCCTTCTCTGTTCCCCAACCCCATCCGGCAAAGCAGGATAGGGACCAATAGCCCACCCTTGGGCCCTGTTTTCCAGGAATTGTCCTAAATTTGAGTGAAACTTTTTAGAATTTTCCAGGCCTTATGAATGGCACTGGACTTCTAGAAATAGGAGTGGCAGTATTATTTGGCAATTAAGTCCAAAAGCTATGACTCTTCTGTGGATAGAGCCACAGGAGTGCACAGATGCAGGAAATATTAATGCCTACTTTGCACGTACCTGTCATGTGATGTGAGTGGACTACTGACATTGCTATGCACACCTTTCTCTTGTGCCCTTGCTTTGCTTCTAGAAATGGCCCAGTTGAGCAGCTATGACAGTCCTGACACTCCAGAGACAGATGATTCAGTTGAGGTAAAGAGCTTGAGCTTCTGCCCCAATCACAGAGACTGGGCCCTGTGAAGCAAAGGCCCGTGAGTCCTCTGTGAGAGAATATCTAAAAGGAGGGTTGGAGGAGTGGGTGGTTGTGCATACTGTCTCAGAAGTCATTCAGCTCCTGACTGAGGAAGAATGGGCTGGGGCCGCAGCAGGACTAAGAGCTGAGCTGATCCTGGGGCTCAGCTTCCCCAGGCACGTGGGCTCTGAGAAGCATGCCTGCCTTCTGCCTTTGCTCTTGTCTTCCAGGGCCGTGGGGCATCTCTGACTAAAAAGACACCCTCTGAAGAGGACTTTGAGACCATTAAGCTCATCAGCAATGGCGCCTATGGGTAAAGGCAGAGGGGAGGGTGTAGCCAGGACTAGAGCTAAGTCAACCCTTGGACTCTTCCTTCTAGAAGTATATGATACCCAATTCTCCGGGCAGCAGATGCCTCAGGATAGACCCTCTCCCTCTCCAAAGCCAGGAGTCCAGGAGAGACAGGAGTTGATTTTCCTCTGACACGTGGGCATTGTTCCTTTCCCAGACAAGGTCCCCACCTCTCTTGGTAGCACTCCTCCTGTAGTGAGCTCTGGGGAAGTCTGAGCTGTGTCCTCAGGACTTGGTGTTATTGGGAAATTGAAGAGCTCTATGGGCAGGGGGCCCACATCCTTTTCATCGATAAGCTCACCCCTGCTCCTTTGTTCTGTGCATTCACAAGGTGTGATAGGAGGCATTTTGGACACCCCAGCTCTGGGTGGTGGGGAGCACGGCCCAGGTTGCTGAGGGCCCATGGGGGCTGGGCCGGGCTGTGTTTCCCAGGGCTGTATTCCTGGTGCGGCATAAGTCCACTCGGCAGCGCTTTGCCATGAAGAAGGTCAACAAGCAGAACTTGATCCTACGGAACCAGATCCAGCAGGCCTTCGTGGAGCGTGACATACTGACTTTTGCCGAGAACCCCTTTGTCGTCAGCATGTTCTGCTCCTTTGAGACCAAGCGCCACCTGTGCATGGTGATGGAGTATGTGGAAGGTACTGGGGGAAGGGTGACCTGGCATGGAAGCCAAGGCACAACATGAGGCTTAGCCCTGAGCTAAGACCAACAGCTTTGAATAGGGGTGAAGTTTCAGAGCCCAGCTTCCCAATCTCTCTTTGGCATTGGTTTCTGCCTTAGGATCTCAGAGACCATTTGGCCATGGTGGGCACAAATCTCCCTGCCCCTCATAGGGAGAGGCTTCTGGAGCAGTAGCTGCCATGCGGCTCCCCATGTCAGGTGCAACGAGAGGCATTCTGGGACAAGATGTATCAGCCCAATAGCTGTAGAATCCTGCACCTCAAAGCCTGGACGGTCTCTACTGCTGGCGTCAGGCAGGAACAAAGGAGGTAGCAGAGCCACATAGCCCAAGGTTACGTGCTGGGAGGACTGTATCTGGACCCTCAGAAGAAAGGAATGCCATTGGCCTGGCTGATGGCTTGTGAAGGGATCACCCCTTGAGAACACAAAATGTTCTGGGGATGGAATAAAAGAGCATCATGGGGCATATGGGGGAGAGAGAGCAGTTTTGCCAGTGGCCTTCCCACTTCCCTTCTCGCTGCTGTGTACAACTGCCAAAGATATTTTGCCTAAGGCTTGAAGTTGAAACACAAAACTCCCCTTTTAATTCAGGGTACATGCTGAGAGTTTACGGTGTTATCTTACTGGAAAACCAGAGGATAGTTGTCAGGAAGAAAATAAGTGAACAAATGCTGAAGTCTCGGTCAGATGTGTTTATAATATACAGGACTCATACCCTAAAATAACGCAGCTGCATCCCTGCAAATCCACTCACAAGTACGGAAGCCTGGGTTCCTACCCTCTCTGGCCTGAACAGTGGCCCTGACAGCCATTGGCAGATTCACCATGCTGCCTACTTGTCTCCACACTCTGTCTGCCCCCATACCAGCGTTGGAAGGGCTAGATTCACAGTCTCTAGCACCAGGCTATTCTGTGAGGCTGTCTCCTCTGGGACCTCAGAGACTATAAAGCCTAAGACCATAGGGAACTGGATCCTTCCTTCATGGTAGCCTGGGCTTGTTGCAGGAGGAGACTGTGCTACTCTGCTGAAGAACATCGGGGCCCTGCCTGTGGACATGGTGCGTCTGTACTTCGCAGAAACCGTGCTAGCCCTGGAGTACTTACACAACTATGGCATCGTGCACCGTGACCTCAAGCCTGACAAGTATGCCCACACTCTTGGTTCCTTGTCCAGGGTCTCTCTTGGATCTCTAAATAGATGGAGGCAGACACAGCATGTTTGAATCTATCCTAGAATGGATGCTAGGAAATAGTGCTCTTGTGGGTGTCCGTCTAGGCCTAGTACTCTAGCCCCTGACCACCCCAGATGCAAAGACCATTGCCAGTAAGTCTGGCAGGCACATAAGACTTCGGTGACATGTAAGAATCACTGAGAAGCTCCACTAAAGAAACCAAGCAGGAACGAAAGAATCGGCACATCTAGTAGATGGATAAACAAGTGTTCTAACATTTACTGGCCTCTCTGGGCCAAGCGCTATAATCTGGACTGTAAAATAGTCCCTGGCCTATAGAACATAAGTTTAGTATGGGAACAGAAATATCTGAGTATAGGCTGCTTCTCGGAAGGCATAAGTCAGATGGAAAAGGTGAGAGGAGCTTTCTAAAGCCAGGAAACAGGATTTGCAAAGGCACCCACCCAGGTGTGAGAGAATGAGACCTAGGAACTACAGTATGCGGAAATGGAGATCGTTAATTGGTCAGAGTAGTAAGAGAGAAGGCTGGAGAGATAGGCAGGGATTAGATCATCAGGGGTCTTTTTGTTAGGTTTGGGTTTTATTTTAAAGGGTTGGAGGCACCTGGGTGACTCAGTTGGTTAAGTGTCCAACTTCAGCTCAGGTCACAATCTCACAATTCATGAGTACGAACCCCATGTCGGGCTCTGTGCTGACAGCTCAGAGCCTTGGAGCCTGCTTCAGATTCTGTGTCTCCTACTCTCTTTCTGCCCCTCCCCATTCACTCTCTGTCTCTCCCTCTGTCTCTCTCAAAAATAAACATATAAAATAAAATAAAATAAAATAAAAGGGTCCTAACAAGTTTTCAAAGGGCCTGTTAGCCAAAGGTATGATAGAATGACAGAGTTTAGGTTTAGAGAGTCCACTGTGCAGTGGAAAAGGTGGTGAGGCTGTTGCAGTAGATCAGGCCCAAAACAACCACACCTGCAGGATGCAGAAGAGAGGGGATAGTGTTAAGAAGTAGAAAGGAAACCAAAAGGTTGGGGTGGGTGGTGGAAGAGAAGCAGGGGAGCAGGAGTCTGGGATGTCATCCAGACTTCTAGCTCAGGACTAATGCATGGGGAATAGCCTCTTTTGTGAAAAGTGGCTTTGACACTAGACAGACCTGAGTTCAAATGACCCGTTGTTAACTCTGTGAGTTTGGGTCTTTTCATTAAACCTCTCTGAACCTCATGTTCCTCCTCTTAAAAAATTGGGGATAATTTTTAATTATTTTATTAATTATTTTATTATTTTATTAATTATTTATTAATTGCTTATTCATTATCAATTATTAATCAACTGTTTTTAATTAATAATAAATTAATTATTTAATTTATTTTTTAATTATTAATACTGGTCTTTGTTGCATTAGTTACTGTGTAAGACCTTTTGGGAGCCAGGATATTTTTATAAGTAATAAACTACTTGTCACAGAACTCGGAGATAACAAAAATCATTTTCTGAGAAGACCACTTAGGCGGTGTGACTCTGTTTTGGACAGGTTGAGTTCATGGTGTCCATAAGACATCTGGGCAGTTAGTAGTCATGAAGCTCATAAAAGAAGTCAGATGCTGATTTGGGAATCAGAATAAAGGGGTGGCAGGGTGAAGCCTTTGTCATGAAATGAAATGGTCCCAGCAGAGTATGTAATGGGAGAACAGAGAGACCATTCTCTGTGAGATCTTATTTCTGGTTTCTCCCAATCAACCCTCCTTTAAAACCAGCTGTGGAGAGGTGCCTGGGTGGCGCGGTGAGTTAAGTGACCAACTCTTGATCTTGGCTCAGGTCATGATCTCACAGTTCATGAGTTCAAGCCCCGGCATCAGGCTCTGCACCGACAGAGCAAAACCTGCTCGGGATTCTGTCTCTCCTCCTCTCTGCCCCTCGTCTCTCCTTCTCTCTGCCCCTCCCCTGCTTGTTCTCTCTCTGTCTCTCTGTGTGTGTGTCTCTCTCTCTCTCTCTCTCAAAATAAATAAGCTTTAAAAAATTTTAAAACCAGCTGTGCACATGGAGCAAGATGATTCACCCCTTTCGCCTCTCCCTGAGTCTGGGTATCGTGAGACACCCAGTGAGAAAAGAGGGCTGGGTATGGCTAGAGCCTTGGGATGCGGCTGATCTTTCTGTGGAAGAAAGTCAGTCCGTCAGCTGGCTGGTACTTGCCCCCAGCATAGAATACAGTTGAGGGGAGTAAACATTAATGAGTTGGGGGAATGGGCAAAAGGCAGGTTAGTTCTTGTGCAGAATGTAGTACTCACAAAGCCAGAGATTTTTTTTTTTTTTCATAGGGGCCGGTCTCCTTGATGAAGCTACCCTGCTTATATCCCACAGGAACCCTGTGGAAGCCTGACTGGGAAATTTTGGCATATAAAAAATCAGCACTCTTAGAAAACTAGGAAATAACCCTATACTTTTGTTTCTCTGGTTTCCCAGCCTCCTGATTACATCCATGGGGCACATCAAGCTTACTGACTTTGGCCTTTCTAAAATTGGCCTCATGAGCCTGACAACAAACTTGTATGAGGGCCACATTGAAAAGGATGCCCGGGAGTTCCTGGACAAGCAGGTACAGAAGGATAGTTGAGACCTTGGGAGTTGAGTTCCAGACTTCAGAATAAGGGTAGGGGGCCATATACTTAGCTAGATATTAAGACTGGGAGCTCCTATCTTTTCCACCTTTTGGTTCCACGGAGGTATTGAGGTAGGTAGCACATTTGGAAAATAGGGTGGGCCACAAGAATCATATGGATATAAAATCCAAAATCATCTTCCTCAGGGTTTGGAGAAAATAGGTCGTATAACCATTGTTACTCTCAGAGACTAACCTGAGATTTGTCCTGAACCTCCTATAGCCTCGGTCAAGGGCAAGGCTCTTCTGGAGCCTGTTCTTGGAACACTGCTCCAAGTCTCCACTGGATTATGGTCCAGCTTCTTGAGAGTAGCCTCTGGATGTTCCTTGATTTGACAGTTCAGGTTGTGACTATTTGCAAGTCCCTGTAGTAGTCATGTGACTAACTATAGGGTCTGTCCTTTGAGAGGCTGGAGGACAGAGGCCAGTTATGGGAACAAGATGCCAGAAAGAGTTGTTAAGGGCTCAGGGAGTGGTTGTTCCAGGCTAGAAGTGTATGTTTTGGTTAGTTAGGAAGTATGTAAATTCACTCCACCAACAGTTCCAAATCCGATACCCTGGGTTCCTATTGATCTTGTTCTTTAACCAAAGTAAGCCAAGTCTTCCTTCAGAGACTTTCTTCTCCAGAGGTGGGAACATCCCCACTTCTTCAGCCATTATGCCAATGAGCTACCTCAGGATGCTGAGCCAGCCTGGCTTCTCTGTGCCCAGGTATGCGGGACCCCGGAGTACATTGCGCCTGAGGTGATCCTGCGTCAGGGCTATGGGAAGCCAGTGGACTGGTGGGCCATGGGCATAATCCTGTATGAGTTCCTGGTGGGTTGCGTCCCTTTCTTTGGAGATACTCCGGAGGAGCTCTTTGGGCAAGTGATCAGTGGTAGGTACCATCACCCTGGCATACTGGGGAGACAGAGTCTGGATCCACAAATATGATTTACACATGCACCTGTGAGGCTTATGAGTTCTTGTTCTGAATTTGTGTGTATGTGTAGTATGTTTGCCTCTTAGATGCGAATGTGTGTGGGTACATGTGCACTGTGTGTGTCATGTGGGGCTTGTTCTATTTGTGTTCATGTATCCCCCATATGCCTGTGTTGTGTATGTGTGAGTATACTAGTGTCTGAAGTGTAAAGGCAGGGTGAGCTGGAGCTTCAGGACAGGGGAAGTCCTGGATCAAGAGCAAGCTTCGGGCTAGGGTATGTGCGACCCCCTAGGAGGGCAGGAACCTATAGAACTTAAGGAGTTGGGTCCTGGGCAAGGCTTTCAGTGGCTCTGGGCTGGGCCCGTTATGCCTCCCTACCCATGTCTTACCACAGAACCCTCTTCTTTATCTCCCCACTCTGCCTGCCTGCAACCTCTGAGACCCTTCTCTAAACCACTCCTTCCCTCTTACCCCTAACTCTTCAGATGAGATTGTGTGGCCTGAGGGGGAGGATGCACTGCCGCCAGATGCCCAGGACCTCACCTCTAAACTGCTCCACCAGAACCCTCTGGAGAGATTGGGTGCAGGTAGGACAGGCCCCACTGACCTTTCTCACAACTTGGAAGAGGGAAGAGGGAGGTTGAGTCCATGCAACCGGGAAGCTCAGGCTTCAGATATGGGCAGCGCATCTGATCCTGAGACTGCCCTGCTCCTGTGAGCACAAGGAGAAAGGTGCCATAGCCGAGGCATTCAGGACTGGCCTCTTGAGGTCTGGGTTCTCACTGGACTTGCTGGCCTGGACTCCACACAGCTCATCCTGCGCCTCGCCCACACCCTCCCTGTCCACAGGCAGTGCTTCTGAGGTGAAGCAGCATCCGTTCTTTACTGGTCTGGACTGGACAGGACTTCTTCGCCAGAAGGCTGAATTTATTCCTCAACTGGAGTCAGAGGATGATACCAGCTACTTTGACAGTAAGGCCACTGGTGGGATGGGGAGAAGTGGGGATCCTACCTGTTTGCCCAGAAACACCTGTGCACCCTCCACTTGGTACTGGGAGTCACTTCTCCAGCCCTCTGAGGTCTGATAAAGGTCAAAAGGAGGCACCACCCAGGGCCTCTAAAGGGAACTGTCCTGTGTGTCTGACCCAGCCCGCTCTGAGCGCTACCACCACGTGGACTCAGAGGATGAGGAAGAAGTGAGTGAGGATGGCTGCCTGGAGATCCGCCAGTTCTCATCGTGCTCTCCAAGGTTCAGCAAGGTGCGATGGAGCAGGCCCAGGCTGGGGAGGACTGGGAGAAGAGGACCTGTCAAGGAATATGCCTGGGGCAGGTTGGGGGGAGCATGTGACGGGGCTACCCCTAGGAAAAGAGGAAGAAGGGGCCCAGCCTGCATATGACAGATATCGCAAGAACCACTCCAGGCCCTGACATCAGAGATGCCAGGGGTGAGGCCCAGTCAGGCCAGTGGAATAGCCGCTTCCTCGAATTGTTCATCTGGTATGGAGGAGGGAAGGGGAAAACTGGTTCCAATTCCTGGGTTTCAGGTGCCAAGGATACTTTTGGGAGGTGTGGCTGTTGGGGCCTGTCCCTGGCACAGACTCTGTGCCCACAGGTGTACAGTAGCATGGAGCGGCTGTCCCTGCTTGAGGAGCGCCGGGTACCACCCCCCACCAAGCGCAGCCTGAGTGAGGAGAAGGACGACCGCTCTGATGGCCTGGCAGGGCTGAAGGGCCGAGACCGGAGCTGGGTGATTGGCTCCCCTGAGATGTGAGCACCCAGAATCCACCTAGGGTGGGCAGCATAGCCATCCATTAGTTGTTACAGATCATGGGCGAGATTCAGATGCTGTGGGGCAGTGCTGGTGGCAGTGAGGGGGTATCCCAGGGATGGCTGCTGAAGGGAATGTCAGAGGAAAGAAGTTCTATGACTTACAACTCTTGTGAGCCCCTCAGGAAGCCTGAGCTGGAGGAAGGAGACCACCTGCCTATCTCACCCTGGGCCTTGTGTCTCACAGATTGCGGAAGAGGCTGTCAGTGTCAGAGTCATCCCACACGGAGAGCGACTCAAGCCCTCCACTGACAGTGCGACGCCGCTGCTCAGGTCTCCTGGATGCTCCTCACTTCCCTGAGGGCCCTGAGGAGGCTAGCAGCACCCCCAGGAGGCAGCAGCTGGAGGGTACATGGCTTCTGACACCCCCATCTGGAGAAGGGGTATCTGGGCCTGTCCCTGAACGGCCAGTCGAGCGGCGACTGAAGCTAGATGAGGAGCCTGTTGGCCAGAGCTGCAGCTCCAGTCCAGGTGTGGCCCAGCAGGTGGCCAGGAGGCCTGGAATGGAGGATGCTGCAGGCAGGCAGGGGGGTGAGGCTCCACTGCATTGCAGGTTTCAGTGCTCACTTGGGCCCACAGCTCTGGAGACTCGAGGAGGCCGTGGGACCCCACAGCTGACTGAAGGAGCCACAGCCAAGGCCATCAGTGACCTGGCGGTACGCAGGGCCCGCCACCGACTGCTCTCCGGGGACTCAGCAGAAAAGCGCACCACTCGCCCCATCAACAAAGTGATCAAGTCCGCCTCAGCCACAACCCTGTCCCTCCTCATTCCTACAGGTAAGCCCCCCCAGGGAACTAGGATAAAACTCACAGGAAGGGCCCTGGAATCTCTGTGGGCCTTTGGCAGGGTCTGCGCATGGCAGGTATCTGAGAGACTGTGTGTCACTGCTGCCTCCTTGTTAGGAGATGAGAGGTCTCTAAAAGTGTGCATTGGTATCAGGTTGTGTGTGCATATGCCACAAGGCGAGATGGCACTATGTAATGAGTGCAGGCTCTGAGGCAGAGAGCTTACATTCAGATCCTGGCTCCTGACCTTGACAAAGTTGCTTAACCTCTCTGAGTTTCAAGTTCCTCATCAAAAATCGTAGAACTTACTAGTGGTAGCTCGTAGGGTAATTGGGACGTATGAATACGTACAGAGAGCGTATATGGCCCCTGATGGATACAAGTATGTATTCAGTAAGTGCTACCTGCCATCACCTCCTGGGCCAAGCGGGGTGGTTTGGGCATGTGAGGGGCTTTGCTGCTCTTGAGTCTGTGGTGAAGACATCCCTGGGCTTAGTCTCTGCCTGTGACTACAGCTGTGAGGCATCAGCAGCCTAGCCTAGATGGAGCTGGGCTGGAAGTATGGCCAGGCCAGGGTCCTCTGACCTGCTCAGTCCTGTCTTTCCTTCTCCAGAACACACCTGCTCTCCATTGGCCAGCCCCATGTCCCCACATTCCCAGTCATCCAACCCATCATCCAGGGACTCTTCTCCAAGCAGGGACTTTTTGCCAGCCCTCAGCAGCTCGAGGCCCCCCATCGTCATCCACCGAGCTGGCAAGAAGTATGGCTTCACCTTGCGGGCCATCCGTGTCTACATGGGTGACTCAGACGTCTACACTGTGCACCACATGGTGTGGGTATGTCTGGCCATCCAGACCTGTTGTCTCCCAGTTTTGTCATTGTTCTGCCTTCCCCCTATCAGGGCCTGTCTGTCCCTGCTTCTTTCTCTGCCTAAACTATCCTCAGGGTATAAAGTGGGGGTGGGGAACAGCAGAACCAGGCCCCACAGTTTACACTCAGGCTCCAGGCTGAGGACTGTTATCTCCCTGGGGCAGCACGTGGAGGATGGAGGTCCAGCCAGTGAGGCAGGGCTTCGTCAGGGTGACCTCATCACTCATGTCAACGGGGAGCCTGTGCATGGACTGGTGCACACAGAAGTGGTGGAGCTGATTCTGAAGGTTAGTGCTGGGTATGCTACCTGACGTGGTCCCCCAGTGACCCTGCCTTATAAGTCTATGACTTACTACGGGGAATTGGGAGAGTTGGGTGCATACACCCATGGCACTGAAGACAGACGCACCCATAGCAGTGGGCTTTTGCTGGAAAGCAGCGTTCTCACTGACCAAGGCCCAGGGATCCTTCTGAGCCATGGATAGGACTGAAGAACAAGACAAATGAGCCTCTTCTCCACTTTCCCAACCCTAAACTGTCCAGGCTCCAGTTGGAGCCATTTCCTAATCTGTGAAGTAGGAAGACAGGCCTATGGTTCACACCTGTCAATGTAGGGACAAAAGCTAGAGCTGTGGGGTAGCCATGCCTGAGGGTGAGGGTAGGAGCAAAAATATGTTCCCTGCCTTAGCCTGGGTTCACGCTCTGTTCCCCAGAGTGGAAACAAGGTGTCTATTTCAACAACGCCCTTGGAGAACACATCCATTAAAGTGGGGCCAGCTCGGAAGGGCAGCTATAAGGCCAAGATGGCCCGAAGGAGTAAGCGGAGCCGGGGCAAAGATGGGCAAGAAAGGTGAGCATGACTGAGCCACCTAGGTGCTAGTGTGTGCTCGGAGCCCTGGCTATTGGGCCCAGTATATGCTATGCCTCGTGCACCAACTCACACAGCCCTTGACTCTTGTCTCTGCAGCAAAAAAAGGAGCTCCCTGTTCCGGAAGATCACCAAGCAGGCATCCCTGTTGCACACCAGCCGTAGCCTTTCCTCCCTTAACCGCTCCTTATCATCAGGGGAGAGCGGGCCAGGCTCTCCTACACACAGCCACAGCCTTTCCCCCCGATCTCCCACTCAGGGCTACCGGGTGACCCCTGATGCTCTGCATTCAGGTATGAAGTGCTCCCTGCACATCACAGAGACAGCCCCTGGGAGGTAGGAAAGAGCCTATAGGCCCTCTGTGCTTCTCTGCGGCCCCACTCTGAAACTCCTTCACCCTTCCCCCTGAAAGACTCAGCAGTCCTAGGGAGGAGGTGACAGGGGTGGAGGGTGACTTTATTTCTGTAGCCTGGGCTCTGGTTCACTGGCTAGGGTCACCTTGATGATCCTGGGACATTCTAGGGCTAGCCCTGCCTTGCCCCTCAGTCACTTCTGTCAGCTAACATTGTTCTGCCTTTGTGTGTCTGTCTGTGTGTGCAAAGTGGGAGGAAATTCATCACAGAGCAGCTCCCCCAGCTCCAGCGTGCCCAGTTCTCCAGCCGGCTCTGGGCACACACGACCCAGCTCCCTGCACGGCCTGGCACCCAAGCTCCAGCGCCAGTACCGCTCTCCGCGGCGCAAGTCGGCCGGCAGCATCCCTCTGTCACCACTGGCCCATACCCCTTCCCCACCGCCAGCAGCTTCACCCCAGCGCTCCCCATCACCCCTTTCTGGACATGGAGCCCAGGCCTTCCCCACCAAGCTTCACTTGTCGCCTCCTCTGGGCAGGCAGCTCTCACGACCCAAGAGTGCAGAGCCGCCCCGCTCACCACTACTTAAGAGGGTACAGTCAGCTGAGAAACTGGCAGCTGCGCTTGCTGCTTCCGAGAAGAAGCTAGCCACTTCTCGGAAGCATAGCCTTGACCTGCCCCACCCCGAGCTAAAGAAGGAACTGCCGCCCAGGGAAGTCAGCCCTCTAGAGGTGGTTGGGACCAGGAGTGTGCTGTCTGGGAAAGGGTCACTGCCAGGGAAGGGGGTGCTGCAGTCTTCTCCCTCATGGGCCCTAGGCGCTCTCCGACAGGACCGGGCTGAACGGCGAGAGTCGCTGCAGAAGCAGGAAGCCATCCGTGAGGTTGACTCTTCAGAGGATGATGCCAAGGAGGGGCCGGAGAACAGCCAAGGTGTACAGGAACCGAGCTTGGCACCAAGCCCAGAAGTGGGCCGGGACCCACCCCTCAGAGGAGCAGGAGAGGGTGAGGAAGAGGATGCCTTCTTGTCTAGGGACCCCAAGAGCCAGGGCTCAGCGGCCCCAGGCCTGTTGACAGAGATCACACTGAAGGATCCCGGAATGGAAGGCCCCAGTGTCCCCCAGAGGAGGCTTGGGATCCCACAAGCCTTTGAAGAGGCTGCCAGCTCCTCATCACCGGCCCCCAGCCTAGTTAAGGCTGGACCCACAGACCCTATCCCTCCTGAAGGCTGCTGGAAGGCCCAGCACTTCCATACCCAGGCACTAACAGCACTTTGTCCTAGCTCTTCAGGACTTCTCCCTACCAGTCCCTCTGCTGTCGCCTCGACCTCTGGAGAACCAGGCCCATGGGCCTGGAAATTTCTTATTGAGGGTCCAGACAGGGCATCCCCAAGCAGAAAGGCAACAATGGAAGGTGGGATGGCCAGCTCCCAGGATTTGGAAACCATAACTCCAGTCCACTCAGAGAACCCGTCTCCCAGACAGGAGGTGAAGTCATGGCCACCTGGTGCCCCTGGGCCGGTCCATCCACCTTGTGAGTTTCCCCGCCAAACCTGGCTGTGGGAGCCCGAATGTGCACAAATAGAGAAAGAGGAGCCAGCCCTGGGCATCACCAAAGTGCCTGATGCCTCAGGTGATAGGAAGCAGGACATTCCACGCAGAAGCTGCCCTCTCACCCAGGAGCCTGGGCCCAGCCTGCTCCGGAGAGGCCGAGACCCAGCAGGCCCTCAAAAGCATCAGGACTTGGCATTGGTGCCTGATGAGCTTTTAAAGCAAACCTAACAGTCGTTTGCCATTTCTTGCACTCAGATCTGTGTAATACATGCTCTTGGAAACCATCTTTGTCTTGTTTCTTTCAGTCAACACAAATGTAACTCAAGGTCTTTGTTACTGCTGAGAATAGAGTGGTGAATAACACACTTTTCCCCTGTCAGGGGAGGGTTGCCTAAGCCCAATGTGGCTTCTCAGAGACTGCGACATCTGAGCTCCAACCTCCAGGACAGATGATAGTAGTTTGCTGGGTTAGAAGAGTGGGGGGGCATTAGTCTGAGTATCCAAGCAAAAAGTACAGCACTTACCATATACTTGGTATATTCAAGAAACAGAAAACAAAGTGGAAATGGGTCTAGTGAGTTTGGCAAGGGCCATATTTAATGATCTTCCAAGAGCTTAGACTTTCTGTAAGTGATGGGGAGTTATAGAAGACCCCTTAGCAACTAATATTCTGGCTTTATAGAGGAGGGAACTTGGGTTTTCAGATATTAACATAGCTTGGGCACAATTACAATTAGAACCTAGGTCTTTCCTGACTCCACAACCCATATTTATCTCCTAACTTGGAGTGTTTCATGGCCAGACGATGAGGTAGAAGGAGGTGAAGAGTTAAACTTGGGATATATTTGAGGTACTTGAGGGACATTCAGAAGGTAACTTGGATGCATGGGCCTGGAACTCAGTAGGAAAATCTGGATTGAAGATAGAAATTTGAGAGCCATCAATGTATCAATAGTGATACATTGAGGAACACTAGCATTTAAGGCAAATAAAGAGGACTTAGAAACAGCAGCAAGAAGAGAATCCTAAAATCCAAGAGAGGGAAGAGTTTTGAAATGAAGGGAGAAATGACTTGTTAAAACACTGAAAGCCCATTTGAGGTGAAAACACAGAGATGCCTTAATGTCTGTAGCCAGTAAGCCCTTCCTGGGCTTTTGTCAGATGGGCCTTAGCAACGGAAGTAGACGTTACCAAGGTGGATGGCCCCCAGTGAGTGGGACTGCATTGGTGGGTGGGTGAGCAGGTGGTGTGGGAGGGGAGAGGACATCTATGGGGCCATTGTGTTGGAGGAGTCAGGAGATGGCATCACAGGAGCAGAAAGTAAAGCTGTGGTGGAGTACCTCCATGGTGATGGAGGACTTTTCAAACTGTGGCCTTGCACTAATTGTCCCATAATCCAATGCCCAGGTTTGAAGGAGAGGCGTCCAGAGGACTGGAGACAGGAAAATGCCTCAGGGCCACTGGCTGGGTGCCTCCTGCACCCTTCAACTCATTGTCACCTTGCATGGAGAAGGCTGTGGCCGCCAGAGGGCGTACCCTGCCTGTGGCGCCAGAGTCCACAAGTAGATGTCTGGCCCCTCAGCCTTCAGTCCCTTCTTGAACTCACTTCCTCTTTCCTTCAGTCAGTCATTGGCAGCAGACCCTCAGCCAGCCTGTACTGGACACTGAGAACACAGGTAACTGGTTGCCTGGGGGAGCCTCCCATGTAGATCAGGATCTGGTTAGAAGCACCGTAATACCACAGGTGAAGGAGGTGGGGGCAAGCACATCTTGCAACAGTTTGTGGGAGGGAGGAACTACCTCTCTTAGGTTAGAAGTGGGGGGTGATTGAGGAAAGAGTAGGCACAGAGATGCTAAGCATCCTGTAATGCACAAGGCAGCTGTCTCAAGTGCCAGTGGTATTCTCTTTGAGAAACATCACTAGATTAGCCTGAGGGGAGGGGTTTCTGAAAGACAACTGCACAAAAGTGTTATAATCACATTTATGTTTTAGAATATCACTGGCTTCAGTATATAAGGAAGGCTCTAGTGGAATAAGCAGACCAGAGAGAAAATGATGTAGTGATCCATTATGGTGGTCTGAAATACTAGGAAAACCTTGATAGAAAGTGTAGTAGCTGGACACAGATTTGACAACTACCAGCAAATAGTTGGTAAAGCCATAGGAATAGATAGGGATTGTATAAAGAATAGTTGCAGAAGGAAGAAAACCCAAGACATTGGGACTATCTGAAGGGAAGGAGCCAGAGAAGAATAACTGAAGTGGGGGATGAGATCCTGAACGTGGGAGAAACCAGACCATTTTAGGAATTCTGTGGTTTACCCTTAGAGCAATTGAAAATTAATGGTTTTACACAGGTTCAGATTTGTATTTTGAAAAGCTAACTCTGAAACATTAAAAAGGCGGGGGGCGGGGGGGGGATGGCCCCTAGGTGGCTCAGTTAAGCTTCGGACTTTGGCTCAGGTCATGATCTCATGGTTCGTGAGTTAAAGCTCTGCATTGGGCTCTGTGCTGACAGCTTGGAACCTGGAGCCCGCTTCAGATTCTCCCCCTCTCTCTGCCCACCCCCCCGATTTGCACTCTGTGTCTCTCTCTCTCTCTCTCTCTCTCTCTCTGTCAAAAATAAACATTAAAGAAAATTTTTTTTAAAGAAAGAAAAGCTAACTCTGGTTGTTACGAGAATATATCTGAGGGGGGCAAGAATGGAAGAAGGGAGGCCTTTGCAGTATTAAGGTTAGAGTGAAGCAATGAAGTGAAGCAATGTAGTTGGGGAGAAGTGAAGTCTTTGACATTTAGAAAGTAAAACTGATATGGGTTGGTGATGTTTTGTGTAGACAAGAAACAGGAAGGCCTTGTGGATGACTGCTGCATTTCTGGCTTACATAACCAGATGAATTTTATATTTCCACCCCGAAATGTGAAACAGTAGAAGAGAACCTGGACTAAGTGGTGACCCTGCATGTGGTATGCTGTGAGGTGCCTCCCAATAGAGGACTGAGCAGGAGAAACAAAGATTTAATTGGCCTAAAGACGGTAGATGAAATCATGGATGTGGATGAAACTGCCAAGGAAAAAGACATCAGTGAGAAGGCAGCCAGAGGAGTCTGAAGAATTAAAAGGAACAGAGATGTAGGAGGAAAACCAGATGCTGAGTCATCATGGAGTCCAGGGGAGAGTTTTTCATGGCAAGTAGTCAATGATGATGGTTATTGAAGACCTCAAGGAAAGCAGCTTCAGCTGGTGATGGAACCTGAACTGAGATGGTGGAGGAGAGGAAATAAAGACAGATTTAGACAGTTTTTATAAAAAGGTTTGGCTTTGAAGGGGGGCAAAGAGATGAAGGGATGTAGGATTGAGTAGAGGTCAGGAAGTGGACTGAGACACACCCAACCATGTTTCAATGTCAACAGATGACCCAGTCGAGAGAAAACAACAGTGAAAGAATTGGTAACTGATCATGGGGGATTCCTGAGGAGGAGGGAGAAAATAGATACAAAAATACATGTGGAAAGGTTAGCTTTTAGTTGGAGGAGGGCCAGCTTTTGTAATTTAACAGGTGAGAGGCAGAGCAGTCATGTGGACATAGGTTTTAGGTTTGGTGGTAGGAAAGGGAATTCATAGCCAAGCATAGGTTTTCTCTGGAAACAAAGTTTGCAGTCCCTGTGGGACACTCAAGGCCCCAGTGGAGATATCCAGACAGCAGGTGAAGTTCAGAAGACAGGACTAGGCTGGAGACAGTAATTTGAGTGTCCTATACAGAGAGTGGGAACAACTCAGGATCTGGGAAGATCCTCTATCAGTTCCTAGCATATGGGGAGAAAGGACATAGGCAAGATCATTTAGGGCAATGGACTACCCACTACCCAATCTGATTTGTAATTCACTACACACCTGGGTGGGGCCTGAGAGACTGCATGAAAACTGCAATGTCCTTTGCAAAGAGGTGGTCACATTTTGTTAATTATGTCCCTAACATAGAGAAACCTTAACAAAGTGCTGTGGCAGGAGGGTGACAAGGGCCTTGGGCAACAAACATTTACCCCCAGAATAGACTCTGGAAACACTTTTATTTCCGGGTAGAAAGGTGTGATGAGAATCTGTAAGCTGGACTTTCTAGTAGTTAGGAATGGGGCGAGAAGGAAACAGCTCTCAGATTTAACTTTCTCGGGGTTGGTTTCTGAGTGTTCCTGTGTCCTGTGCTGGATGGAGATGTTGGCATCATGCCTGTTAGGGGCGACTTCCTCTTCTTGTTCAGGGGAGGAGGAGCGCCTTTCGTGGCCCCAGTTCAGCCCCAGGACCAATCTTTTGGTGCTCATGACAGAGAAGGTTTGGGAGTTTCAGGGCTTTCAACACCCTAATCCGCTGCTTGTCTCCCACCCCTAGGCCACCCTTTCATAGCATGAGGACAAAAGGTGCTTTATTGCAATGTTTTTATTGCATTACTGGAGCAAGTTGGCCAGACTGTTCCCTCTTGGGGAAGATAAACAAAAGACTGAAAAGTATCTTCCCCATCACCTTCCCCCCACCCTCCCCCACAACTGCACAGCAATGTCTGAACACATCTGGTGACAAGAACAATTTGCAAAAGTGGTCTAGGAACTACATTATGAACTGTCCCAACACAAGACATATAGTTGGCTTCTTTGTGAATCAGATATTTTTACATAAACTACATGGTTGGGATTTTTTTTTTTTTGTTTTTGTTTTTTTTGTTTTTTTTGTTTTTTGTTTTTGACTACATCAAAGACAGTAGAAGAATAGTTTTTCACAAGTAACAACAGGGCACCAAAGTCACATGCTGGAATTTGTAAGGAAACAAGGTTTGTCACAAGTGGCTGCAGCTACAGCAAGGATGAGCAGTTGGCAGCAGAGAGCTCAGCCAGGCCTCCATCTGCACCCTCTGCTTTGAGGCCACAGAAGCCTTATAGAGGCCTACTTTGGAGTCTTAACTGGCAACAAAGACCACCTCAAAAACCAAGAATTGTCCAGATGCAATTCTTGGCCCAAGAGGACCCATGGGGCTGGTTCCTTGCAGCAAGAAGAGGAGACCTATGGAAGACACCACATTTGGCTATCAATGCCTTTAGAGCACATGAGGTCCAAGGTAAGTGGGAGGTCCCAACAAGGCTTGGAGATGGAGTAAAGGTGGTATTAGGAAGTCCTCAACCTTGGCCAAATCAGTGGTAAGGACACAGCTAGCCTATACAGTCCTGAGGCCTGGCCAAGATTTAGCATCTATGATCAGGAAGAGACCAAGAGGACTGTTCTGTGATGAAATCTGTGCCTGGAAAAGATGGGCCTAGGACCTGTGTTCAGCAAGCCTCAAGCTGCTTCCATGCTGGTGGCTGGCTTCCCTAGCCAGAAAAACAACAAGCCCCTCTGGTCTTTGTCTCTTTACTCCCTGCTTCAGTGAGGCTGTAGTTAAGATGCCAAGAGAGAGAGTCCCAGGGTCCAAATCATGGGACAGGACACAGAGCTACACTCAGATGAAGGACCATGGAGTAAAAGAGCTGCATGCTACCCCTCCAAGCGGCTAGTAGACTGGTCCCCTATGCCATTTCCACTGGCTCAGGATCAAGCAAGTCATGTGGCAACTAGTCAGAAAAGATATTTTCCAATTTCTCAAATGATCCCTAAGGCCTTAGCTCCCACAAAGCAACAAATTCAAGAATAAAAAACAGGAAAGAAAAAAGTGAAGGAATGTAGGACTGAAAAAGAAGAGTCCTTCTCTACAAGCCAGCCCTTACTCGAAGTGTAAATATTAGATGGTGTTAGCTCTCTCCCTACACACCCTTAATGTCTGCCTGAAAAGGAGCAACACATGGTTCAATGTCACAGGCATGTATCCTTACTCCTGTTTTATTTTAGAAGAGACACTCGGAACTCACTAAATTTTAGTACTAGAAAGGAAGGATTTCTTGCACCCAATCTTGAGCACCCAATTGCTTAAGCAGGTTCAATACCAGGTACAAGGCCTAGCAGCAACTAAGCTGATACTACTCCGTAAAACTTGCAAGATTTCAAGGTGGCAATGTGGAGAAGGGATGTGCAGTTGGCTATCATTAAGGGCTTAAGTCAGAATGGGACACTGGAGGGAGGAGTTCATTTGTCTGCCTCACCTAATCCTGAAACTGCTATGTAACCAAAGAAAAACCAAAGATATGCCCTTTTCTTCCTATCCTCATCGTTAGTAACTCTGGAGGTCTTTCCAAAAATTGTAAGCTATTTTTACATCATGGTCCATTCTAGACCCTGTCACCAAGATAAGTGCTCAGGGAAAGCAGTGTTTCTTTCTTTCATCCCACAAATTAGAACTTTCCTAGGTAAGCCTTATGTACCAAGACCCAGATATTGGCTGCTTCTGTAGCTCAGCCAGGATGCCTGACTGCACAGCTTTGGACTCAAACAGCTGACTCACTCTGAACCTATTATGGTTCCAGGACTGGCTTGGAGGCAGCTGGACTCTATTTGTTGAATGAGTGTGGACTGATGGGGGTGGGGCATAATGGAGGTAGGAGTAGATGCCTGCCTCCAACTCTGCTCGCTAGCTTCACTCAGCTGGAAGGTTTAAACCACATGGAGCAGAAGATTCCTGGCCTAAAATCAGGGTCACTGAAGCATGAGGACAGTCTGTGCACATCATCTTAATGGCAGGCTCACAAAAAGGCAAAGTGAAAAACTTCCAGATGGCTTTTACTAACAGTCTAAACTCCAAGCCATTATTTCCTCTCCTTGCAAAAGTTTCAGAAACCACTGTATGGAAGCACATGGGTGATGTAGATGACCCCCAGCCTCTGGGTCTGTGAATTATTGAGGTCCCTGACAACAGTCTGGCTCCCTTCCTGTTACAACCTTAGCCACCTAGATCTCCCCTAAGCCTTACCCAGCAAAGGAGAGGGAGATGAAGGGAAATTAAACCACGTTTACTGTTTCTGCAGGGCATTTAAACTTGGGGAAGCACATGTAAGACTGTTGTTCTATATCATTATTTGGTATATCAAGCCATCTAAAAGCACTGGATTGCACCTTTTCTTTACTCATACAAACAAGTTACAAAGGTTTCAAACAATAGATCATTCTTTTAAGGAAACACCACACAAGCACCAACTTCATTTTATGATTCAAAGCTCACCATGCCCACAAAAAGAACACTATTCCTCATCTCTGAGAAACAAGGGTGGGGCAGAAGGAGTTGCACTGACCAATTTTAGTGTTTGCTAAAACTAACAAATTCTAGTTTTCCTTTCAAGTTTTGGTACAGAAGTGTGCATTCAGATACTAGTGCTGTCTTTTCCATCAGACCTTAGTCTGGCAACAAATATTATTCTGCTGAGATCAATTTGGTTTCTAAACATAATGCTTCTTTAGAGGAAGGAGCCACTGAGATGCTGACACCTAACTTGTGTTAGTTAATAAAGTACCTCCAGTTGAAGGTGTTTTTACCCCCTTGACTAAGATTCTCTAAATGAAATCCCAAGCCTCCTCATTTTCCTTTGGTTGTCTTTTTCACCAAATGCCATTCTACCACAGAACCAAAACAGACTTCTTTTTGGGAGGAAGTTAAGAGAGACCGCCAGATCAAAACAGAACTCCCCAAAGAGCCATGCCCCTGCCACATTCTCAGAGTCGAAGACCAAAAGAGGACAAGGACTCTTCAGAGATTTCCAGATATAAACCCCCACCCCCATCGAACCTAATATGTTCTGCTGAGGGTGCCTGGCTAAACAAAACAAAAACCCCAATGAAATAGGCTTTCCAGAAAACAACATCTGCTTCCAGCTCCCTATGTTGGTGCAGCGGCAGAGCGGAGTCTCAGAGAAGCTCAGGCTTCTTGCGCCCCCATCCTGGCAGGCTGCTTCTCGGCCTCTCCACATTCACAGGATCACTTCTTGTGCAAAACAAGCAGTCTACGTAGAAAGAATGCCCTCATAGTCTAATAAAAACTGTAGGAAAAAAATGCTAGAGAGCCACCTCTCTTCCCACTCCCTCTTTATCTGCAGAACGAGGGCATCTGTGCATGGACAGGGTAGGCAAGCCTGACATTGAGGGAGTCGTTGTGCTGAACAAGGGACGTCTGCTGGTAATGGAGCACCAGCTCCTTCAGCGAGCTGTACAGGTTGTAGGGCTCTGCGAAGCCATAGCCCCGAGCAGTGCTGTAGATCACACAGTGCTTCACTTCCCCATCGGCGCTGCCAAGATACAACAAACACCACAGGGAATTAGAGCAGGGATGATAAAGAGACCCTAAATGACCAAAAGTCTGAACAATTTTTCTGCGAAGGAAGAGGTTTAGCAGTAAATTTGTAAAATGTCACATCCATGTGTGTCCCCTCACCCCCCTTACAGACTTATCACAGAGGCACCTTTCACCTCCCACCAAGACATGGCAGAAGGAAAATGGATGGTGGCATATAATCACTAAGCTGTGAATCTTCGTGAGGCAAGATTGCACTGGAAAGAGAACCTTTTTTTTTTAAGTATACAAATCAGTGATTTTTTAGAATATTCACAAGGTTGTGGAAAAATTTCCAGAATATTGTCACTACCCTAAAAGAAACCATGTACTCATTAGCAGTCACACTGTATCCCTCCTCCCCCTGGACTCTAACAAACACTAACCTACTTTCTGTCTCTATATGGATTTGCCTGTTCTGGAATTTCACATAAATAGAACACACAATATTGTACAACCTTCTGTATCTGGTTTCTTTCACACTTAGCACATTTTCGAAGTTCGTCCATGTTGTAGCCTGCATCAGTTACTTCATCTTGTGGCTGCATAATAATTCTGTCTGGATATACCACATTTTATTTATCCATTCATCGACTAATGGGACAAGTGGATTGTTTCTATTTTTTACTATTATGAATAATGTTGCTCAAACATTTGCCAAGTTTTTGTATGGATTATGTTTTTAGTTCTCTTGGATACAGAGCTAGGATATAGAGCTAGGGGTGGAACTGCTGAGTCATATGGTATCTCTTTTTAACTTTTTGAGAAACTGCCAAACTGTTTTCCAAAGTGGTTACACCATTTCATATTCCTGCCAGCAGTGTATGAGGGTTCCAATTGCTTTGCATCCTTGTCAACACTTGTTATTGTCCATCCTTTTCATTATAATCATTCTAGTATAATCTAGTATAATCTAGTATAATCTCATTGTGGTTCTGATTTGCACTTCCCTAAGGATTAATGATGTGAAGCATCTTTTCATACACTTATTGACCATTTATGTATCTTCTTTACAGGAATGTCTATCCATTTCCTTTGGATAAGTACCCAGTAGTGGAATTACTGGATCATATGGTAGTTCTATTTTTGAGGAACCACTGCCATACTGTTTTCCAGAGTAGCTGTATGAATTTGCATTCCCACCAACAATGTATAAGGGTTCCTTTTTCTCCATGTCTTCACCAACACTTGCTGATTCTTGCATTTTTTATTTTAGCCATTCTGACAAGTATAAAGTGATAGCTCATTGGGGCTTTAATTTGCATTTCCCTGATGATGAGTGATGTTAAGCGCCTTTTCATGTGTCTGTTGGCCATCTATATTTCTTCTTTGCAAAAATGTCTATTCATGTTCCCTGCCCATTTTTAATTGCATTATTTGGGGGTTTTTTTTGTGTTGAATTGTATAAATTCTTTATATATTTTGGATATTAACCCCTTATCAGATATTCATTTGCAAATGTCTTCTCCCATTCAGTAGGTTGCCTTTTTGTTCTGTTGATGATTTCCTTTGCTGTTTAAAAAGACATGCTTACTGCAGCATTATTTACAATAGCCAAGATATGGAAGCAACCCAAGTCCATCGATACATGAATGAAGAAGATATGGGAGATACATACACATACATACAAAATGGAATCTTAGCCATTAAAGAACGAGATCTTGGGGCGCCTGGGTGGCGCAGTCGGTTAAGCGTCCGACTTCAGCCAGGTCACGATCTCGCAGTCTGTGAGTTCGAGCCCCGCGTCAGGCTCTGGGCTGATGGCTCAGAGCCTGGAGACTGTTTCTGATTCTGTGTCTCCCTCTCTCTCTGCCCCTCCCCCGTTCATGCTCTGTCTCTCTCTGTCCCAAAACTAAATAAAAAACGTTGAAAAAAAATTAAAAAAAAAAAAAAAGAACGAGATCTTACCATCTGCAAAAACATGGATGGACCTGGAAAGTATGATTCGGAGTGAAATCAGAGTAAGACAAATACTATATGTGATTTCACTCATATATGGAATTTAAGAAACAAATGAACAAAGGAAAAAGATTTAAAAAAAACCCAGACCCTTAAGTACAGAGAACTGGTGGTTACCAGAGGTAAGATGGGTAGGGGGATGGGTGAAATACATGAAGAAGATTAAGAGTACACTTATCTTGGTGAATTTTGAGAAATGTATACAATTGTTGGACTATATAATACACCTGAAACTAATAACACTGTATGTTAATTGTATGACATTTTGTTTAAATGTCTATCCAAATCACCCATTTTTAAATTGGAACATTTGTTTTTTTCCTGTTAAGAGTTATGATTTAGACATTAGTTGCTTCACAGATATATGATTTACAAATATTTTCTCCCATTCTGTGGGTTTTTTCACTTTGATAGTGCCCTTTGATATAAAAAGTTTTTAGGGGTGCCTGGGTGGCTCATTCAGTTGAGTGTCTGACCTCAAGCTCTGCATTGGGCTCTCTGCTGTCAGTGCAGAGCCCACTTGAGATCCTCTGTCCCCTTCTCTCTCTGCCCCTCCCCTGCTCATGTTTGCTCTCTTTCAAAAATAAAACATTAAAAAGAATAAAGAAGTGTTTAGTTATGGTGAAATCGAATTTATTTCTTCTTTTTTTATTTATTTTTTTAAGGTTTATTCATTTTTGAGAGAGACAGCACAAACAGGGGAGGGGCAGAGAGAGAGGGAGACACAGAATCTGAAGCAGGCTCCAGGCTCTGAGCTGTCTGCACAGAGCCTGACGCAGGGCCAAACCCACAAAACACGAAATCATGACCTGAGCCGAAAAATCGGATGCCTAACCAACTGAGCCACCCAGGCTCACCCTGGGTGAGCCACCCCTATTTATTTATTCTTTTGTTGTTTGTGCTTTTGGTTTGTAAGAAACCATTGCCTAATCCAAAGTCACAAGGATTTATGCCTATGTTTTCTAAGTATTCTGTACCTTTAGCTCTTACATTTAAGTCTGTAATCCATTTTATTTATTTTGATTATTTTTTAATGTTTATTTATTTTTGAGAGAGACCACAAGTGGGGGAAGGGCAGAGAGAGAGGGAGACACAGAATATAAGGCAGGCTCCAGGCTCTGAGCTGTCAGCACAGAGCCTAATGTGGGGCTCAAACCCACGAACCATGAGATCGTGACCGGAGCTGAAGTCAGCCGCTTAACCAACTGAGAGTCACTCAGGTGCCCCACTGAGTTATTTTTTATATATGGTGTGAGGCAAGGGTCCAACTTTATTCTTTTGCATGGCTCTCCCATTGTTCCAGCTCCATGTGTTAGAAATGACTATTTTCTCCACATTGAATTGTCCTGAGACCCTTACTGAAAACCAACTGACCATGAATGTAAGAGTTTATTTCTTGTTTCTCAATTCTATTCATTGATCTACATCTGTATCCTTGTTAGCACCTCAGGATTTTTATTACTAAACCTTTGTTGAGTTTTGAAATCAGGATTTCAACTTTTTTCTATTCTTTCAAAGACCATTTTGGCTGTGCTAGATCCCTTGCTCTCTCATGACATTTTGTCAATTTCTGCAAAAATCCAGCTAGGATTTTTTAATTTTTTAAGTTTATTTTGAGGGAGAGAGCACACGTGTGTGCACAAGCAGGGGAGGGGCAGAGAGAGAGAGGAAGAGAGAATCCTAAGCAGGCTCCATGCTATCAACACAGAACCCAATGCAGGGCTGGATTTTGTGAACTGTGAGATCATGACCTGAGCCAAAATCAAGAGTCAGATGCTCAACCAACTGAGCCACCCAGATGCCCCTGGGATTTTTGATAGGGATTACACTGAACATGTAAATCAATTTGGGAAGTTATTTCCATCTTAACAATATTAAGTCTTTTAAGCCATGAGCAGAGGATGTCTTTCCACTTATTTAAGGTGTCCCTTTAAGTTCTTTTAATAACATTTTATAGTTTTAATCCTAGGTATTTTTGATGATATTACATGCCTTCTTCATTTTGTTTTCAGACTGTTTATTACTGGTATTTAGAATCCTGCTCTTTTAACCTGCAACCCTGCCGAACTTTAGCTCTAATAGTTTATATTTTCTTTACCAAACTGGATGCTTTTTATTTTTATTTTTCTTGCCCAATTACCCTAACTAGAACCTTGTATACAATGATAATTAGAAGTGGTGAGAGTGGATATCTTTGTCTTCTTCCCAACCTTAGGGGAAAGGATTGTCTTTCACCATTAAGTATATTAGCTCTGGGTTTTTCATAGATACCCTTTATCAGGTTGAGGAAGTACCCTCCTATTCCTAGTTTGTTCAGTGCTTTTTTAACTTGAAAGAGCACTAGATTTTGTCAAATGCTTTTTGTGAGTCTACTGAAATAATCATGTAATTTTTGTCCATTATCCTATTAATGCAGTATATATTTTGTTGAATTTTTTTTTTTTTTTTTTTTTTTACATTTTATTTATTTTTGAGAAACAGAGTGAGACAAAGCGTGAGCAGGGGAGGGGCAGAGAGGGAAGGAGACACAGAATCTGAAGCAGGCTCCAGGCTCTGAGCAAGCAGTCAGCACAGAGCCCGACGCGGGGCTCAAACCCACAAACTGTGAGATCATGACCTGAGCCAAAGTCGGACACTCAACCAACTGAGCCACCCAGGCGCCCTGTTGAATTTTTTTTAATGTTTGTTTATTTTTGAGAGAGAGAGAGCACAAGCATGGGAAGAGCAGAGGGAGAGAGGGAGACACAGAATCCTAAGCAGGCTCCAGGCTCTGAGCTGTCAGCACAGAGCCCAACACGGGGCTTGAACCCACGAACTGCAAGATCATGACCTGAGCCAAAGTCGGACATTTGAGGATTTCCCAAATTTCTGTTTTTGATTTCTAGTTTCTTTGCATTGTGGTTAGAAATCATATTTTGTGATATTTCAACACACCTCACAATGTTTGAGACGTATTAACGTTTTAAACATACTCTGAGACTCGTGACCTAACCTATGGTTAGGTTGAGTCTCTTGCGAAGGTGTACTTTTTCTCCTTCCTTTAGCCTCAGACTTGACCACATTGAGGTCCACAGCAATGTAGATCTCCCTTGCTTATGAAAACTACCTGCAGTCAAATATCATGCTGGCATTCATGCTGAGGATGGCTGTAAGCAAAAGTCTGGCAACACAAAGACTTCCACTTGTTTACCAGCCATTCTGCCTACAGTAATCTCCCAATGTACCTAGAACATTTGCTTAAGTAGTTTTTTAGGAGATTCTCATAGCAAAATTCACATGATTATGTAGTAGGAAGTCACACATGGAACTCACTCGTTTTTCCATTTTAATTTGTTAATGACATCATAAAGAAGCTTAAGAAGAAATTGCTTAACTCTACAGCCTTCTCAGGCTGAAGACCTGCAGCCAGCAATGCCTGTATTCGTAGGTTAGGGATTCAACTCTGATCCTTATTGCCATTTGGGATAAAAAATTTGATTAGGGATAGATCTAGATCAAAAAGGAAGCAGAAGGCTTGAACAATACTATAAAACAACTAGACCTCACTGACCTATCCAGAACACTACACCTAACAACTGCAGAATACACATTCTTCTCAAGTGCACGTGAAACATCATCCAGGATAGACCAGAGGTTAGGCCACGAGTCTCAATACATTTAAAACATTAATACGTCTCAAACGTTGAGAGATATGTTGAAATCTCACATAATATGATTTCTAACCACAATGCAAAGAAACTGGAAATCAAGCATCCGACTTCAGCTCAGGTCATGATCTCACGGTTTGGGAGTTCGAGCCCCACATTGGGCTCTGTGCTGATAGCTCAGAGCCTGGAGCCTGCACTGGATTCTGTGTCTCCCTCTCTCTCTGCCCCTCCCCCACTCTCATTCTGTCTCTCTCATAAACATTAAAAACTGTTTTCAAAAAGGAAACTAATAGAATAGACTTTTCCAAACAAAGTCATAAAATCATCTTATGGAAAATACCCAATATTTTCTATCAGTACCCCAACAGAATACTATTTAAGTATAAAATTTATATAGTTTTTCTTCTGAAGTAAAAACAGTTCTTAATCAAGCCTTACTTAAACTGACACTGAAGCCCAAATTAGACATGAGGAGACTACTAAAGAATTATGTGATCTTTTCAATTGAAGAACTCACATTACTTTTCACAAATACCTGAAATCCAGTAGTAACATTGCAGGGCCTAATCTACTTACCATTTAAATTAAATTCCCCCAGGCGTGCCTGGGTGGCTCAGTTGGTTAAGCTCCGACTCAGGTTATGATCTCATGGTTTGTGAGTTGGAGCTCCGCAGTATGGGACTCTATGCTGACAGCTTGGAGCCTGGAGCCTGCTTCAGATGCTGTGTCTCTCTATCTCTGTCTACCCCTCCCCCACTCATTCTCTCTCCCTCTCTCAAAAATGAATAAACATTAAAAAAAATTTTTTTAATTTTTTAGGAAAATTAAAATCCCCTAAAGAATTTCAGATATCATTTCTCCTAAAGCAACAAACTGTTTTCCTTGTACAAATATTAATGGTCTAAGCCATGGGTCCTCATTACTGTACTTGAAATAATTTTAACTGAATTTGATGAGGGGCTGAGTTTCTATTAATCAATGCAAAAGTTTTCAAAAGGTTAACCCCCCAGAGAAGACTTACACCACAGAGCAAGCATAACATCCTTTCTTGCTACTCTCACGAATTAAGAATGCACCATCAGGTTTCCCATAAAGCAAGTCCTCTGCTTGTACTCGATTGATATCCTCAACAAACCAGGTTTTCTCATCATAATGGGGCAGGTTTTCATCTTCCTCATTGATAAAATAGGTCCTAAAAATTAAATGTTAAAATGTTATTCTAACAATCAGGTTACTTTATATCTAAAAGCAAACTCATGAATAAGACACTCTTCTAAATATTTAACCACAAAATGACAAAGTGAAACAATAATTACTTATATGGTTTTTAACAACTTCATTGTTTGCTATGGTGCAGAAAGCACAAAAATCACGTCTCATCCAATCAGCTGACACATGAATGTCTGAATGTGCAATGCTTATGCACCTAGGTTTCATGTGGCTCAGCAGGTCTCTGACCTTAAGTACTCTTCAAGTAATTCAATTCAAGAGGTGCAAAGTTCTTGATTCAATGTCCTCAAGTGACAATGAGAACCAACATTTAGCATGTATGAAGAGGGCTCATGTCTTATATTGGGAACAAAACCCTCTGACAGAAAGGTAAATAACTTACTCATCAGCATCTTCATTCTTGATTCCCAGCCAGGCATTTAGGCGTTTCTGTCTGACTCCTTTGTGATTGAGCCATCTGCCAGAGGGAAGACACCAGTGTCAGTATCTGTGCCAACTCTGCCCAAGGTAGACATGTCCAAGCCAACCAAATTTCCAGAGTCCAGGAACCTTTTATTTTAACCCATTCCCACTAAGAATGGCCAGAGATTTCCTTAAACTAGTTTCTCCTTAACTTTTCCTTCAACTTTCTGCAAAAAAGCAGAAACACAGGGAGGTACCTGAAATTAGGCACTTACCTCATTTTTCAATTTTCCTGTTCTAGAAGGTTGTACCACCATAAGCACACATACACTTGCACTCAAACAGAGAGTGACATGTGTTTCTGAAATCATTAGTTACATGAGCATGGTGTCACATTAGCAATCTCCACTAAGCCAGAAGACTGAAGTCCTGGATGGCCTACTATATTGAGTTAAACATTCCAAAACAATTTCAAGGCCTATTATTTGCACCTAAGCAAGCCACAACAAATTCATGGTGACAATCTGAGTAATTAATACAAATTTAGTTTATCACTAGGCAAATCATAGTATTTTTAAATATACCAAGCCAACACTTTAGATGCAAAACAACATAAACCATTACATTTAGTTCTTTTGACATGGCCAACTGGTCTAAAACTTGAGTATAAAAACTCTTTCATCACCATCCTCCAACCAGGCTCCTGATCACTCAGGTCTCATCATAAACATCATCTCTCTGGGAGGACTGCCCTAATCATCCCAATGAATGCTATCCCCTTGCTATTCTCTATACTTTACCTTATCACCTTCATAGCACTTTCCTGACATTATTTTGTATTTTCACTTATGTTTGTCTTCCCCACTAAAATGTAAGCTGCTTTAAAGAAAGGAGTCTGTCCTGTTGTTCATGTCCCCACTGCTGAAAACAGTGCCAGCACCTAGTAGATATTCAACAAATACCTCCCTAAACACCCTATGTGTCTTTACCACCAGGTGATGATTTATCACACATGATGTGAACTCTCTTTTATATTTAGCCTACATTATTTGTTAAAGGAGCTTTCAAGGTTTAGTTTGCCATACTTATTCATGCCTCTTGGGATGGTATATTTCTTTTTTTTTAACGTTTATTTTTTTTATTTTTGAGACAGAGACAGAGCATGAATGGGGGAGGGGCAGAGAGAGAGGGAGACAGAATCGGAAGCAGGCTCCAGGCTCTGAGCCATCAGCCCAGAGCCCGACGCGGGGCTCGAACTCGCGGATCGCAAGATCGTGACCTGAGTGAAGTCGGACGCTTAACTGACTGAGCCACCCAGGCGCCCCAAGGGATGGTATATTTCTTAATCTCATCACTTTCCAGAGTAAACAAGGGCTTCCATTCATTCCATTGGTCCATGGCATAAGTCTTCTTCTTGGGCCTTTCTTCAGTTTCACTATGTGACCAGAACCACATAAGCTTTCCAAGAGCAGACACACCCTAATTTTAGACAAGGGTACTTCCTTGCCTTCTTTCCAAAGTTCTTCTGTATGCTAGGTATACTTGCTGGACTTTTTTTTTTTTTTTTTTTTTGGCCACAATAGCAAACTGAAATGATCCCTAAAGAGGAGTTACTAAAAACTATTCAGCACAGCATAGTTGTAATTGTTTGCCCTCAAAACTTATCACCTTAAATTTTACTCTACTGAAACTCAACAGCTACTGTTCCAACCTCTAAGCTTTTATTTTCTCCCCACTCTCTTTCTCACACAAAGAAACCCTGAAGCCTACAGAAAACCCAGTCAGAGGTTTTTACTCTGTCTTCTGCCATGAGTTTGAATAAAGTTATGTTACATGCTTGAAAGTCACCCATAAACATATTTCATAACATTCATTACCTAGAACAAAACCTAATCTATTTTCCTTTTTCATGGATTCTTTCCTTCTATAAAAGTCATTTGTTCTAAAAATCTAACACCTTGTTCTGATGATATATCTTTCAATCTATATTTAAATAATGTCCCTATATCTAACTAAACCATATAGTTTTCCATAATATTAAATAGTTGGGTTTTAACTATTTAAATCCTTAGGTCAAATTATCTTGCATGCCTGCCATCAGCACATTTCTATTACTTGACTACAGAGTTTCATTTCTTAAATATAAAAACCCTTTAATAGACTGTCCTATATACTTATTTGTAGGCCCCCACTATTAGTGTCCTTGTCTATGCCTATGAGGGGTAGTTTCTATTTCTGTGGTTCTATGTAATCAAAGATTCTGGTTTTTGTATGTAGGTGTCACAGATTATGAGTCTGGAGTTCTCTCTTGTGCAAGAGAGTGGACACAGAATTGAATAGGAGGAAGGCTAATGTCCAGGAGAAGACAAGAGCCCCGAACAGGGGCTTCATCTCCATATTTATTGGGCTCACAAGATATTACCCACGTGGTGAACATGAAGAAAACAAGATCTTACACACATGGCCATGGAGAAAACAATCAGTCAGTAATCGTAAACTTGTGTGTGCAAGAAGCAAAGGGTCTGAGGGGCAAATGGAGTTTGTGATTAAAGTACAATAGTATTCTGGCGTCAGACGGAAAGTAATTTCACTCATGATCCCATTTACAGTATCTCGCTACCTAACCTCGGGAGTTTTCACCCCATGGTGGTGGCTTTCCACCCTAAGCCCCATTTATAGGCAAACATTATTTCCCCACATATAGGCAAACATTAACCTGTACTTTTTAAGCTACACCACACTGCCCACACCACACCCACCCTCTGAAATTTCCATTTGTACGGACTGGAGTCTAGAATGCTACATTCTGATTTGCCCCACACGCTGACTTTAGGTAAACTCTGGTATTGCCAACTACTAACCAGGATTGCTTTCATAAATTCTTATAATCTCACTGGCTGGTTTCTTAATTACAAATCTCTTCTACCTCTAACATGTCTAGTGCCAGCAGTAATGTGGGGCTGGGGTTTTCTCCCATACGGGCTGAGATTACTCACACAAGGTGCTGATCTCGGATCTTGCGCAGCTGGATCAGGTCAGGTTTGATACTGTTCATTTTTTTATCTATTTCTCGGTTGTCCAAAGCTTGTTTCTTCAAATCTTGCTCTAGACGCATTTTGCTATCATGAATCTCACCCAGACGTGATTTCAATTTGTCATAATTCATCATAATTCTGTGAAAACATTTGACATATTAAGGCTAAACCAGGAACCAAACAGAAGCATTCTATAGTATGAGCATAGTCCTAGTATCTTAGGTGTGGTGGATATTTGTTGTTTTTGCCTGGTCCATATCCATTCTCGCTCTTGGTAATGGCACCTTGATGTTCCCTGTAGGTAAGGGCTCCCTGCCCCCATCTCAGAGTCATGATGAATATTCACACAACCCAGCCTGGGCAATAAAAGTATTCCACCATTACATCCTATCGCCACACTCAGACCACAGTGACTAGTTCAGGAATGAGAATAATACCCGAATTGACCCAATGAGAGTCAATTCTAGGACTTTTGCTAGAACTATTATAAACAGAGATTCTCTCTTTCCACTCAATTGCTAAGTTATAAATATGTGATTCTAGGACTCCCAGCAGCTATACCACCAACCTCATAGGGAAAGCCTACCTAAGGATGAAGCCAACACAGAGAAAACCTAAGGCAAAATACAGGGTATAAGAGAGAATACTGATGACCTTGTTTGGGCCCTGGATCCAGCCATGACTAAACAAGTAAAGCTCTATGTATGATATTCAAGAGGTAGCACAATATAACAGTTAAGAGCAACAGCTTTGGAGTCAGGCTGCCTAAGTTTGAATCTCTGCCCTGCCACTTGTGTGGCTATGGGCAAGTTACCTAACCTCTTTGTGCCTTTATCTCCTCATTTGTTTAAATGGGCCCTAAAATAGTACCTACTTCACTAAATTATTATGTGAATTAAATGTAGTAATACATCTAAAAGGACTAAACAGTGCCTGGTACATCCTGGTAAGCACTCAGCAGATAATGGCCCTAAGCTTTTCTAGCACACAAAGTTTTGCTGTGCTCTGAAGACAATTGTCTGTGTCACTCATTTGTCACTTAATATAATACATGGTTTTATATTCATGTTAAAACTTCTTCATCAGATACTTTACCTCCCTTTGCAACTGAACCACAAGTTCTTTTCTATTTCTTCATCTTAATAATAATGCCATTTATTGATATCATATGCCAACATACATACACACACATGCCTTTCTGCAACATAAGTATACATGTATGTGTCTATCACTTGATTCTCAACGCATTTCAAAAAGATATTATCCAGTTTACGGAGGAGGAAATGGGCTTAGAGAATTAAGTAACTTACCCAAGGTTACACAACTAGTACGTGGTCAATACAGAATCCAAGCCCATGGTTTTAATGGTTTTAACCATTAAGCTATCCTGCCTCAACAGCACTTAGCCCTATTCTTATGCACACAGAAGTTCATTGACACTTTGATACTAGTATGAGAAGTAATTATGCCTTTCCCTTGCAAATGATTCATTTTTATCTACTATCCACTTTTTCATTCCTCATCCCACTGTTACTTGGCTCGGTCTCCCAATATTCCACTAAATTTGCTATGATAAAGGCTTCCAATATCCTTTTAGTTGCCAGACCCAATATTTCTCATGCTGCACACTCTCTGTGTAATCTCATTCTTAGTATAACTTTACACTTATAACCTTAGTATAACCTACACACTTATGCCTCCCAAATCCTTTCTGTACCTTGAGTTCCAAAACCAAATAACCAGCTGCCTGCTTCTCAGACAACTCCATTTGGTTTCTCACAGGAACTTCAAATTCATTGGTTCTAACCCTGAACTTTCCTCACGTACTTTCTATTTTAGTAAATAACACCATTCCTTAGTCTAAGAAATAATCTAGGAATCCTAGAAATCTAGGAGTAATCTTTGACTTCTCCCACACCTACCATATCTTGTCAGGTATCAAGTCCTCAGTATTTCCATTAATTCCCCCTCCTTTCCTGCCATTGCTCTGGTTCAAGCCCTCACCATCATTTAACCTGATGACCACAAACACTGCAGTCACCTGCAAGAGTCAAGCTGGTCTTCCTGCCCATAGTCTTGTTCAGCCTCCAATTTATTCTCAGACTGCTGCTGTTTATTTTCAGTTCAACAAATATTCAGTGAGCATCACCATGTACGTTCAGGTACCATAACAGATGCTGGAGCTATCAGGGAAAATAAGCCACCATCCTTATTTCACCAACAAGCTTGCAGTTTAGTGGGTGTGACATTTGGCAAAGTCACGGTAAGAATCAGGACCAGATACTGTAGGGGTAGGGACAAAAAGCTCCTAAACCAGTCTAGAAAATCAGGGAAATTTTTCTTTAAAAAGTCATGTGTAAGCTAAATCCTAAAGGATGAGCAGGAGTTAAAAATTTGGAAGGACATAGAAGGAACACAGAACAGAGGCAGTTCAATTTGGTGCCATTAGTGGGAACAGCAAATAGTTCCATATAGCAGGACTGTGAAGTTTACAGGGGTAAAAGCAGACACAACAGAGATTATTGGGGAAGAAAAGAAGTCTCTTCTCATTGATGCACTTGGAAGTGTTAGATAGATTTACCGTTCAATTTCCTTTTCATTCCCCTCTCTGCGAAATCGCTCGATATATTCTTTGCTATGCTGTTCTTGTGTGTGACACTGCTCTTCAAATATTTTAATTGTTTCATTAAAAGCTTCTATTGCAGTCCTTTTCATCTGTATTTCCTACAAAGGAGAAAAAGAAAAGACATACACTTTATCTTTTTTTTTTTTCTGGTAACCCTGGTCTTAAATCTTGTAATTCTAATTACAATTCCATAGAAAATGAAAGATGGCTAAAACAACTCTTACTTATTTAACTCCCACCCTTAATACTTATATGCAAAATACATCACTCAAACCCTAAAATAGAAGAAAAAAACTATTACTTAAAATATAGCTGAGATCCACAAAAAGGCCTGAGTTGCTTAGATTAACCCTAAACACTTTCAGATATTTTTTTTAATGTTTGTTTATTTTGATATAGAGAGAAGACATGTGTGCACAAGCGGAAGAGAGGAAGAGAGAGAATCCCAAGGAGGCTCCATGCTGTCAGAGCAGAGCCCAACAAGGCACTCAATCTCACAAACCGTGAGATCATGACCTGAGTTGAAATCAAGAGTCCAATGCTTAACTGACTGAGCCACCCAAGTGCCCTGAACACTTTGAAGACAAAGATAAAATTATGTTTTTGCACTCATTGTAGTGCTGACCCCCAAAAGGCGCTGAAGAAGTGAATGGATACAGTGGAGGAGTCCATACACCAACATACAAAGCCTTATTCCCAGAAAAGTCCTATAGAGTCTATTTATTCTTATTATCATTTCTAAAACATGTAGTTTTTCTGAACAGATTCATCAGTAGATTAATCTCAGAAGCAGAAAATGAGGGGTGCCTGGATGGTTCAATCAGTAGAGCATCAGACGCTTAACCTCAGGGTTATACATTTGAGCCCCACATTGGGCATACAATTACTTAACAATAAAAAAAATCTTAAATTTTTTTTTAATGTTTATTCTTGAGAGAGACAGAGACAGAGCATGAGTCGGGGAGGGGCAGAGAGAGAGGGAGACAAATCTGAAGCAACTTCCAGGCCCCACACTGCCAGCACAGAGCCCGACACAGGGTTCAAACCCACGAACTGTGAGATCATGACCTGATCCAAAGTCGGACACTTAACCGACTGAGCCACCCAGACGCTCCCCAAAAAATCTTTAAAAAGAAAAGGAAAAGCAGAAAATGAAAGGGGGAAGAATAGCAGCTAAGTCAGATGCAGAGGAGCATCTGGGTGGCTCAGTAGGTTAAACGTCTGACTTCGGCTCAGGTCATGATCCCAAGGTTTGGGAGTTCGAGCCCTACATCAGGCACTCTACTGTCAGCGCACAGCCTGTTTCAGATCTTCTGTCCCCCTCTCTCTGCCCTTCCCCTGCTGGTTTGCTCTCTCTCAAAATAAATAAACTTAAAAAAAATAAAATTATATGCAGAATAAGATGAAAAACTAAAAACTTCACAAACAAATGCCCAGTAGGCTAAGCCATTTAGCACTAGGATAAGTAGTCCTATGCATTTTGATGAGCTCTGAGGTTTTTTTTAGACTTCAGCATCTGAACTCAGATTCCCCCAAATCTTCAGAGGGTTAAAATTTTGTACAATTTATATTAGAAAGTCAAGAAATATTTTAAAGGTCTAGAAAATTGCTATCCTGAATATTTACAGTTTTTAAAGTTTGGTGTTTATGGGATAATTCCTCAAAACTATCCAGCATTGATTAATTTTAACAAATGATTACCGAGAATCCACTATACAGAAAGTACAGTCTGGTGGTAAAGAGATTAATAAAACATGAAGCCTGCCCTCCAGGTTTCAGAACACACAGGTAAAACAGATTTCCGAACTCTGATAAGGTTTTGTTCCATGTCATGGCAGAGACAATCAAATCAGGGTGAATTACTTCTTTACAGAGGCTTCATGGAGGCTACAAGAACCTTATGATGTTCCATATGCTTGAAGTTATACATATCTCAAATAGTGCTGTAAACTTATTGGAATGCCCATATCTAAATATCTAGCTATAAATTCTGCAACTCTCAAATTACAGTGGAGGGTCTCGGCTCCCTTGCAAGATCAAAAATTACCTATGAAGCCCTGGCCCTATATCCTTAAAGAAGACACTAATAATTCAGACTTTACAATAACTGGTGTTTGTGTTGGTAGGTAAAGCAGCAAAGGGAAAATATTTATAGCATTGCCGAAGCAGCAGCTGCCCCATAAACAATGTCACAATACCTACCACAAAAAAACTGTAAATCTACCTATATCTATACCCCTTCTCTCCTTTCTCCTCTCCAGCCCTTCTTATGGTTCCTTCTCATCAGCATACAAACAGGTTCTAGTAACACCACTTTGAAAAAATAATCCCTTAACCCTAAATTCTCTTCCAGTCAATTAAGTTCCTTGAACAAACTATCTATATAGGCTGTCTCTCTTTCCTCATCTCTCATTCTCACTCCAACTCACTCTTTTCCGGCTTCTGTACCTACCATTCCACAGAGACTGTCTTTCCAAGGTTATCAATGATCTCATTGCCCAATTCCTGTCCCCTATCCCAATCCATCCCTAAATCCTATCAATTCCTCCTAATTACATGTAATCCAGATGTCAAATATCCCCACATGCAATCTATTCTCATCCTGTGCCAACTATGACTCAGGATACACCATCTCTTCCCATTCTCTGGGAAGAATTCACTTCCAACAAAACAATCCAAATTTTATCTAAGGTTTCACAGAAACCTTAGGCAGTCTATAACACTTATAAATATTGAAACATTTATAAACAGAGGAGATCAATTCTTTAACTTCCCTTTAACATTCACTATCCTCACTGTCCCAGCACATCTCCTGTACTGCTAATAATCACTGGATATTCCTCTTCCTCCACCTCCCAAAGCCTTAAACCTCATGGCTCTTCTCTGCTCAGCCATCTTACGTCTTTCTCTCAGTTCTCGCACACCCAGATTTAGCCCTCTCCTAGCTTCAACTTAGTGGTTTTTGCAGTTTCCTCCATCTACTCCCATACCCAGCTCCCCAGCCAAGGATTCCAAGTCCAGAATGCAGTCTCACACCAGCTGCTCAGAACTCATACTCTGTGGTTAAATCCCCAGTATTACTGAGCATGTGGACAACATGTGGAGCCTTCTTCGCTTCCTCCAGTCATGACAAGAAAGCGGAAATGCAGTTCTAGGGGCACCTGGGTGACTCAGTCACTTAAGCATCTGACTCTTGATTTCAGCTCAGGTCATGATCCTCACAGTTGGTAAGATCAAGCCCCACATCGGGCTCTGAGCTGACTGTATGGCACCTGCTTGAGATTCTCTCCCTCTTTCTCTGCTGTTCCCCAGCTCATGTGCACACCTTGTTGAGATGACAACCTTTGAGCAAAGACTTGAAGGAGGGGAGGGGGTTAGCCAGCTGACTATCTGGGCAGGCGGTGCAGTGGGGGAGTGTTTCAGGCAAGGAAGTGGCCAGTAAAACACTCAAAGGTAGGAAGCAGGTCTAGTATATTCGAAGAACAGCAAAGAGGATAGCATGGTTGGAGAAGAGAGAAGTAATGAGGCCGGAGAGGAAGAGGAGCGCAGATTATGCTGGGCACTGTAGAAAGCACTCTGGCTTTCCTATGTGTAAACCGTGGAACCACAGACAGGTGTTAAAGGAGTACTGTGATCCTACCTAGGTTTTACAAGTATAGGTTTCCCCTACATAGAGTTCCTATGAAACCTTTCACAAGCCAAAATGGCATAAAGCAAAGAAACAATTAACATTAATTTACATGGAAAAAATTTTTGCAGTGTTCCCAAACTCAAAAAATAACTTCTCTTAGGCTTTTTTTTCTGAATACCTTAGGACACATGTTACTAACAGGTGCACAAAGTAAATGGAGAGAAGCACAGATGCTCACAGACACAGTTCAAAGCTATAGCGGCTTGATGCTGAGATGCTGAGTGTAGTTCCCGGGGAGGGAACTTGGCAGCACCATTCCCACTGCTTGGGGTGCACACTGCCTTTGTAACAGCTTGATGCAAAACAAACTCTGAATGCTATTGTCACTTTTTGCCTTTTTTTGTAAAAGCAGAACTCTTCAGATTTATTTCAGTTAGTGAAAACAAGTACTAATGTAGGTCTTTCATAAAAGCCAAGTGGTGTAATGAGAACTTGCAAAATGCAGGGCACACCTGCATCTCCTAGCTGCTCTGTTGAGAATTGATCAGGGAGAGTGAAGCATGGATAAGGGCAAGAAGATCAGTTAGGAGGTTTCTGTGGTAAATCAAAGTAAGAAATGATAGTGACTTAGATCAAGGTATCAGCAGTGGATGTGAGGAGAAGGGGTTGCATTCTGGCTATATTCTAAAGGTAAAGTCAACAGAAATTCTTACTGGATTTGATGGAAGGTGTACAAGAAAGAGTCTGGGATGGCTTCAAGGCTTTTGACCTAAGAGAGGACATGACTTCTCTCAACTCCGACAGGTAAGGCAAAGGATAGAACAGCCCTGAGTTCAATTTTGTTCATGAATTCAGTTTGACATGTTAAGTCTGAGAGATATCTATTAAACATCCAAGTGGAGCTGTTGGAAAGGCAATTGGATATATATGAGTCTACAATTAAGAGAAGTTAGAAGAGGGGCGCCTGGGTGGCGCAGTCGGTTAAGCGCCCGACTTCAGCCAGGTCACGATCTCGCGGTCTGTGAGTTCAAGCCCCGCGTCGGGCTCTGGGCTGATGGCTCAGAGCCTGGAGCCTGTTTCTGATTCTGTGTCTCCCTCTCTCTCTGCCCTTCCCCCGTTCATGCTCTGTCTCTCTCTGTCCCAAAAATAAATAAACATTGAAGAGAAGTTAGAAGAAGCAGAGACATAAATTTGGGAGTTACCAGCATACAGATCATATGTAAAGCCATGAGGCTGTTTGAGATCACCAGAGAGTGAATAAATAACCAGAAAAAAGAAAAGGCCCAAGGTCAAAGATGAGAAATCAGCAAAGATGACCAAGAAGGAACCAACAGGGAGGTCAAACTCTCCGTTCTCAGTTGTCTCTGGTTATTTCCAGATCTGGAAATTCCATTTATAATTTTTATTATGGTTTTCTGTTCCACCTCTTATCTACAGAAATAATCGTATTGTTTTTGTATACAGCCATGTGTTTTCAATGTTTACCAATTTTTTAGTATGAGATAATGTAAGTGCATAAAAAAAATGCAGAGCTTAACAAATTATTATAAAATGAACATTCACTACCAGCAACCCCAGAAATTCCTTGTGTATCCTTTCTGGATCATAACTCCCTGTCTCTGCCCACTCTACTTCCCCCACCTTGGTAATAACACTATCCTGCCCTTTATGAGGATCATTTCCTTGTTATTCTTTATGATTTTACCACTTTATGTTCCCAACCCAAATCAAAAAGTTAACGTTTACCTTGTTTTGTACCTTCTATGAATAGACCCATAGAATATGTATATGTATTCCTTCACTCAATATTCTTTGTGAGATTAAACAGTGTTATATGTTGCCCTTTAAATAAATATACACACACAAATATAGTCATCCATCATTGTTTTGTTTGATGGAGAGAAAAGGGATCAAAACATGCCTTTTTGGCTAATGTACATTGTGTTTGACAAATGCTGTCAGAGTACTTCAACCTTGTGTAGAACAGAGTCTCATCTCTCCCTCTGTGCTTCTAGAGTCAAGCACAGTATCATGCCTAGATGCTACAAAGGAACTGAGTTTGAATTTAGGAGATTTATAATCTAATCTTGGTAATGTTAAAAACTGGTTATGTCCCTTAAGAGAGTCTTTCTATGCTTTAAGTTCCCATCTATAAAATGGAGATAATGGCAACCCCAACTATATTTGAGAGAGAGAGAGAGAGAGAGAATGAATGACAAAAGGATAGAAAGAAATGGAAACAGGGAATCAGGAAAAAAAAAAAAAGGTGGGGTGGGGGGACTATACATCCAAAAACATTTACTGAATACATTAGTCTAGTCATGATATATTTTAACAATAAATGATAGTATACCACATACATTTTTTTCCTACCTTGCTTTTTTTACTTAATGTATCTTAGAAATCACTCAGAATCAGTAAATATAGACCTTACCTCATTTTTTGATGGTAATAGAATAACTGCATATCATTTTGTTTTTTTTAAAAAGGTCATTTTTGTTATATATATTATTGTTATTAATGTGTATAGTATTTCTATTATTTCCTCCTTTCTGTTTTTAACTGTAGTTTTCCCAAATCCTGTTAATTCTATCACCCCAAACATTCCAGCATATTTTTATAAAGTTTCCCTTCAGGTTAGTGAGTACACCCACAGCTGAAATCACTGTTCACACACTTCTACATGCTGTTTCCTTAGCCTGCAACTATATCATAAGCATTTCTCAGGTCATTAGGAATTCCTAAAAAGCACATAGTTAGCAGCAGTTGACTCCAAGAAATCAGGACTTTTATTCTGTATGCAATAATTCATAATAATAATTCAGCAATAGTTTATACTGAATTTAATAATTCAGCAATAATCTATATTGAATTTAGCATACATATTTATATAACCTTTGTACTTTTTAAAAATCAAAGTTAAAATAATTTCTGAAAACCTATTTTAATAGTTGTATAATGTTCTATTATATGTATGATCATTTCACCATCCCCTAATGTTGCCCACTTATGTTGATTCAATCTAAAGAGGCTTCAGTAACTTTTTCCCCATTCTACCCGAAACACTGGCCTCATCACAGATAAATCATCTGGAAAAGCTAAAGGAATACAGAGAGAAAATGAAATTAGCAGGGTAAAAAAGCATACACACACAGGCACACCAGAGATATAGCTCAAGTATCATGAAGAAAGAAAAAGTATTAAGATCATTCTGAATAACTAATTAATAAAATTAAACCTGAAAATAAAATGGAAGTAAACTTCTCATATAGGAAAATAGACCATTACAGCATTTCTGGCTGTAATCCCATACCTTTTCCCAGTCAGTACTATATCTCATTCCTAATCTGTAATCCTCATAGGGTAGTATCCCCTAATACCCTCTTCAGGGTTGCAGTATCTACCTTAACACTGCCCACCATGGACACTATCCTGGAAATAAGATCAGTGGCTATGAGGCTGGAAAAATCAATAATATAAATACTAGGGTCAAACAGGAAACCGTGAGTTACAGTTATACTAGAATAGCTCCCTGCTGACTACACCTTCCACAGATAACTATAAACTATAGACAAAGATATAAGAAACATGTATTTCACATTATAGTCAAATTGTCAAAAGAGAATCTTGAAAGAAGCAAGAGAGAAGAAATGTGTCATGTACAAAGATCTTCAATAAAATTAATAGCTGTTTTCCTGTCAGAAACCATGGAGGCCAGAAGGCGGTGGGATGGCATAGAAATCTTAAAAGAAAAAAAACTGTCAACCAAGAAGTCTATATTCAAGCAGTACTATCCTTCAACTAGAAAAAGAAGAGCAAACTAAACCCAAAGCTAGCAGAAGGAAATAATAAAGATTAAAAAGGTAAATGAAATAGAAAATAGAAAAGTAGAGAAAATCGACAAAACTAAAAAGTGGTTCTTTAACAAGATCACCAAAATTGACAAACCTTTAGTTAGATTAAGGGAAAAAAAAGAATCAAATTACTAAATTGTTAAGTTTAAAGGGGGCCATACTACCCACTTTACAGAAATAAAAATTGTTAAGAGAATGCTGCATAAAATTTATGCCAATAGACTGGATAACCTAGATGAAATGGACAAATTCCTAGAAACACACAACTACCAAAACTGACTCAAAAAGAAAATCTAAATAGACCAATAATCAATAAGAAAATTGAAGCAGTAATCAAAAACTTCCCAACAAAGGAAAGCCCAGGATCAGATAGCTTCACTAGTGAAGTTTACCAAATATTTAAAGAAGAATTAACACCAACCCTTCCCAAAAACTAGAAGGAGGAAGGAACACTTGGTAACTCATTCACAAGGCCATCATTACTCTGATCCTGAAGCTAAATCAAGAGACTGCAAGAAAACCACAGAACAACATGCCTTTTGAATACAGATGCAAAAATCCTCAACAAAATACTAGTCAACTAAATTTAGCAGCGTATTGAAAGGACTTTAACTGTATACGATTACCACATGGAATTTATCCCAGGAATGCAAGGGTGGTTCAACATACGAAAATCAGTCAATACACAACATTAATAGGCTGAAGGAAAAAAAAAAAAAACCACGATCATCTTAATTGATACAGACAAAACATCTGACAAAATCCAACATCCTTGCATGATAAAAACCATAAACTAGAAATAAAAGGAAACTTCTTCATCATATAAAGGCCATTGTTACAGATTGAATTGTGTTCCCACATAAGATATGATCAGTCCTAATCCTCAGGACCTTAGAATGTGATCTTACTAGGAAAGAGAGTCTTTAGTGAATTAAGATGAGGTGATATTGGAAGTGGATGGGCCCTAATCCAATGACTGGTTAGTATCCTTATAAAAAAGAAAGCAGAGACACAGAGGGAGAATGCTACTGATAATGAAGGCATAAACAGAAGTGGTATGTCCAACCCAAAGAATGCCAAGGACTGCCAGCAACCAACAGAAGCTAAGAAAAACAAGGAATGGTTTTCCCCTGAGCCTCCAGAAAGAGAGGGCCCTACCAACACCTTGATTTTGGACTTGGAGTCCCTAGAACAGTGGAACAATAAATTTGTTGTTTTAGGACACCCAGTTTGTTGTACTTTGTTTTTGTTTTTTGGGTTTTTTTTTTTTTAATTTTTTTTTCAACGTTTATTTATTTTTTGGGACAGAGAGAGACAGAACATGAACAGGGGAGGGGCAGAGAGAGAGGGAGACACAGAATCGGAAACAGGCTCCAGGTTCCGAGCCATCAGCCCAGAGCCTGACGCGGGGCTCGAACTCACGGACCATGAGATCCTAGCTGAAGTCGGACGCTTAACCGACTGCGCCACCCAGGCGCCCCTGTTTTTTGGGTTTTTAAAAAAAATTTCTTTTAATGTTTATTCATCCTTGGGAGACACAGAGTGAGTGGGGGAGGGGCAGAGAGAGAGGGAGACAGAATCCAAAGCAGGCTCTAGGCTCTGAGCTGTCAGCACAGAGCCCAACACGGTGCTCAAACCCACGAACCACGAGATCATGACCTGAGCTGAAGTCGGATGCTCAACCGACTGAGCCACTCAGGTACCTCTTGTGTGTTGTACTTTGTTACAACAGACCTAGGAAACTAATACAGCTATATATAAAAAACACAAGCTTAACATCATACTCAATGGTGAAATGGGCTAACTTTCTCCTAAGTCATGAATGAGACAAGGATATCCATCCACTTTCTCCACTTTTATTTAACAAAGTACTTAAAGTTCTAGCCAAAGCAATTAGGCAATGAAAAGAAATATGGGACATTCACGGGGCATCTGGGTGGCTCAGTCAGTTGAGTGTCTGACTTCGGCTCGGGTCATGATCTCATGGTTTGTGGGTTCAGGCCCTGCGTCGGGCTCTGTGCTGACAGCTCAGAGCCTGGAGCCTGCTTCGAATTATGTGTCTCCCTCTCTCTCTTCCCCTCCCCCACTCACACTCTGTCGCTCGCTCACTTTCTCTCTCACAAATAAATAAACATTAAAAAATTAAAAAAAAAAATACAGGACATTCATATTGGAGAGGAAGAAGTAAAATTATCTCAAATGACATTACCTTATAGGTACAAAACCCTAAAGAATCCATCAAAAACTGTTAGAGCTAATAAATTTAGCAAAGTTGCAGAATACAAAATCAACACACAAAATCAACTGTATTCTATACACTAGCAACTGTGTATAGAATATTCTGTATTCTATATACTAGCAGGGAAAGTAAGGATATAATCCCATCAACAACAGCATCAAAAAGAATAAAATATTTAGGAATAAATTTAACCAAGGAGGTAAGAAACTCATACACTGAAAACTATAAAACAATACTGAAAGAAATTAAAGAAGACATACATAAATGGAAAGACATCTCCTTGTTCATGGATTGGAAGACTTAATATTAAGACAACAATACTTACCCAAAATAATATACAGATTCAATGCAATCTCTATCAAAATCCCAACTGCATTTTTTTTACAGAAACAGAAAAACTCAACCTCAAATTTATATGGAATTGAAAGGGACCTAGAATAGCCAAAACAATCTTGAAAAAGAATGAAGTTGGAAGATTCACACCTGCTGATTTCAAAGCTTATTAAGAAGCTATGTTAATAGTTTAACATATTTTGAATATGGTAATGACATAAGGATAGACATGCAGACCAAGAGAGTGCAATAGGAAGCCCAAAAATAAACCCTCACACCTCTGATCTATGTCTCAATTCAGTAAATATCCCAAGACCATTCAATGGAGAAATGGTGTTGGGACCACAGTGCAGGGAAAATGTATTTTCACATGTACAACAATAAAGCTGGGACCTTAACTCACATCACATATAAAAGTTAACTCAAAATGGATCAAAGACCTAACTTTAAGAGTAAAAACAATAAACTCTTAGAAGTAAACACTGGAGAAAATATGACATTGGATTTGGCAACAACTTCATGAATACGGTAACAAAAGCATAGGCAACAAAAGAAAAAAATTGGACTTCATCAAAATTAAGAACATTTGCACATCAAAGGATGATATTAAAAAAGCAAAACAACAACCTACAAAATGGGGAAAATATCTGATAATCATAGATCTGATAAGGGATTTAAAAAAAAAGCTCCAAGGGGGGTGCCTCGGTGGTTCAGTCAGTTAAGCAGCTGACTCTTGGTTTCGGCTCAGGTCATGATCTCATGGTTCATGAGTTTGAGTCTCACATCCAGCTTTGCACTTAGCGTGGAACCTGCTTGGGATTCTCTCTGTCTCCCTCTCTCTGTGCCCCTCCCCCACTCACATTCTCTCTCAAAACAAATAAACATAAAAAAAAAAAAGAAATTCCTTTAAAAAAAAAACCTCCTAAAACTCAACAATAACAAAAACAATATTACTTCATGACTACTAGGGTGGCTATAAAAAATTAAAGATAAAAAAAAATAGTAACAAGTCTTAGAATGTGGAAAAACTGGAATCTTCATGCATTAATGGTAGGAATGTAAAATAGTTTTGCCAGCGTGGAAAACAGTTTGTCAGTTTCTTAAAAGGTTAAACATAGTACCATATGATCCAGCAATTCCACTCCTAGGTATATATCCAAAAGAAATGAAAGCAGAGACTTGAACAGTTATTTGCACACCAGGTTCATAAGCAGGATTATTCACAATGGCTGGAAACTGGAAAATGACCCAATGCCATCAACAGATGAATGGATAAACAAAATGCCATATTCCCCTTCAAATGCAATATCATTCAGCCATAAAAAGTGACATTTTGATATATGCTACAACATGTATTTTCCTTGAAAACATTGTAATTAGTGAAGTAAGCCAAAGAACAATTATTATATGATTTCATTTATATAAGGTACTTAGAATAGGCAAATATTACAAGAATGAATTATGGGGGTAACATAGGTAAATATAAAATATATGATAACAATAAGAGATAAAAACAGAATGATATAAAACAGGGTTATTATATTTACATGCTACATGACACGATATGAAGTTAAATAACTATGATTAAGAATGCATGCTGTAATCCTTAGAACAACTTCCTATGGGGGAAAAAAAAAGACAGTCATAGCAAAAAAGCCAGATGAGGAATCAAAATGGAATACTAAAAAATGTTTGACCCAGGGGTGCCTGGGTGACTCAGTCAGTTAAGTGTCCAACTTCGGCTCAGGTCATGATCTCACAGTTTGTGGGTTCGAGCCCCGCATCAGGCTCTGTGCTGACAGCTCAGAGCCTGGAGTCTGCTTCAGATTCTGTGTGTGTGTGTGTGTGTCTCTCTCTGCCCTTCCCCTGCTCATGCTCTCTCTCAAAAATAGACATTAAAAAAAAAAATGTTTCACCCAAAAGACAACCGTGAAAGAGTTGCTGAGGAACAAAAAACAGATAAAGCAAATAGAAAACAAATAGCAAAAAAGTAAACATAAACCCAACCATACCAATAATTATAAGACATACAAATGGATTACACTCTCCAATTAAAAGGCAGAAATTGTCAGGCTGGATTTTTTACAAAGCCATACCCAACTATATATTATTATCTATAAGAGATGCACTTTAACTATAATATAGACACAAACAGATGGAAAATAAAAGGACAGAAAGAGATATATCCTGAAAATAACAAGTATATGAAATCTGATGGGGATATACTAGAAAAAGTAGACTTTAAGACCAGGAGGATTACCAGATATAAAGAGGAACATTTCATATTGATAAAGGAAAAAATTACTATAAATATGTAAGCACTTAATAGAATTTCAATACACATAAAGCAAAAGCTAACAAAACTAAAAAGATAAATAGACAAACCTACAATTGTAAGTAGAGACTTTAAGATTCCTTCTAATTAACTGAAAGTACAGGCAAAAAAGAAAATTCAGTAAAGATATGGAATATCTGAATGACACTATGAATCACCTTGACCAAACTGATACTTGGAGAGGACTACACCAACAACTACAAGGGCACTATCCCAACAACTTTACTAGTCTTTGTCAGTGCACAAGTTTACTAAGATAAGGCAGGTTAACTAGGTCGTAAGTCAATAAATTTCAAAACACTGTAACCTTAATGAATATGTTCACTGACTACAGTGAATTAGAAGATATACTAGAAGTAATATATCTAGAGAAGCCTCAAATATTTAGAAATTGAAGAACATATGGCCAAAGAAGAAATCACAAGGGAAATTAGAAAACATTTAAAACTGAATAACGAAAATAACAGTATAACAAAATTTGTAGGATGCACCTATAGCAGTGCTTAGAAGGAAATTTATAGCTTTAAGTGCTTATATTAGAAAATAAAGTTTTGGGGGCACCTGGATGGCTCAGTCAGTTAAGGATCTGACCTCAGCTCAGGTGATTATCTCACGGTTCACCCACTTCAGGTGAGCGGCAGCCCTGCTTTGGGGGAACTTGAGCTCCGCTTCGGGGCTCCGCACTCTCTCTGCCTCTCTGTCTGTCCCTCACTCACTCGTGCTCTCTCCCTCAAAATAAATGAATGAATGAATGAATAAATAACTGTAAAAAAAAAAGTTTTAAAGCCAGTGAACAAAATTCACCTCAAGCTAGTAAAAGAAGAGCAAATTAAATTGAAAGCAAAAATAAAAATAAAAAGGAAATAATAAAGAGCAGTAATAATAACACAATAGAAAACAAACACTAGAAAAAACCCACTTACTGTTATGTTCGATAAAGGACTCAGGCAAGTTATTACTGCACTGAGGATTCACTACGAATTTAGTAGAATGGACTAATGCCACCATAACATGGACTAATCAACATAGACTAAAGCTTCTGTAAGTTATTTGACGTTCAAATAACCTGTGTTTCAAAAGAATGTGCATAAGAAACCCAGTTAGATATATTTTCTTAGGCCACCAATGACCCAAATACTGCAATGGATAAACTCCCCTGAAGACTTGCACCTTCATAAAAATTCCTAGCACCTTTTATATATTATATAATAACTTAGGGCAAATTAAGCCAATCCAAATGTAACTAAAAAAAATCAAAAACAGTTCTAGGAAAAGAACTAGGAAAAAACAGATCTAGGAAAAGAACTAGGTTACTCTTCAGAATTTTGTTCTATCACATATATAAGATAAAAGAAATATTATTAAGCTTTATGATCCAGAAACTGTGTGGTTAAGACTAGTAGTGGTCTTGGGCGTCTGGGTAGCTCAGTTGCTTGGGCATCTGATTCTTGATTTCGGCTCAAGTCATGATCTCATGGTTTGGGAGTTTGAGCCCCGAGTCAGGCTCTGCAGTGATAGAGGATTCTCTCTCTACCCCTCCCCAGCTCATGGCATTTTCTCTCTCTCTCTCAAAATAAATTTTAAAAATAAATAAAATAAACTTAAAAAAAAAAAAGACTACCAGTGGTCTCATAATTACATTAGTTCCTTCTTCCTCAGAAAACTCTCAAATGTTAGTCGGGCACACCTGACCAAATAACTAGCTTTCTTCACCTCCACTACAGCGTTGTGACCTGCAGCTGCCTTGCCAGTAGGATGAAAGTAGAAGCAGTGTGTACTTCTTCTAGGAAGTAGCCTTAAAAACAGGAAACTGCTTTCTGTTTCTATTCTTCCTTCTTGTTTGCTAGAATATTGTTGTGATGACTGATACTGGAGTAAGCCAACTTCTACAGATAGCAAAGCATCAAAACAGAAGAACCCTAACCCCTAATGACTGTGGAGTTGACATAATATCCTTGGCACTGCCTATACATGACAGAAAAATAAATTTCTATCTGAAGCCTTTGCTATTTTGTTATTTTTTATCACCTGCAGTCAAACCTTATCCTAGTTAATACTAACTGAAAAAAAATTATGCCCTTAACCAATAAGAAAGTGATTTACAAATGAGAGAAGAATTTGTATCACTCCAAAGTCTCAAAAAGGTTGTGTAAGATATTAAAACAGCTAAAGATTGTCAGGTGAATTACAGAAAATCTAATGTAATTATAACATTGCATACTTGCTGGGCTAACCAACAAAAATATACTAACCTGTGATGTTCTGGTATATTCCTCATATAGCCTGTCATACTCCTTACTCTTCTCCTGATACTGAGAGTGGTACTCTTGGAGTTTTTTACCTACTGCATCAATGTTATCTTCTTTTACCAATTGATCCTATACAGTTAAAAAAAAAAAAGAAATAAAGAATGTTAAGAATTCTGACACATGAATTTTTCCACACCTATTTATTTTTAAATTGCATTTCTACTATAAGTTTAAGTCACTGTATTAATATCAAGCATCCAAAAGCACTAAATTCTTTTGTTAACACTATTATAAGCCTTTAGATTATATCAAAATAGTTAATATTTTAAAAATTAAGAAATGAAGTATAAATAGGAAACAAACAGAAGTATTTTTATATAAAGTTAGTAAATACATGCAACCAGCTATTAAGGAATAGTAGCCACAGAATAAGTTCCAAAAATATCTTACATCTTAAGTAGGAAATTTAAAATGACTACATTTCTTTTTTTTTTCTTTTTTTAAACTGATAAGCCTGGTAAATTAAAATGAAATGATGTTAAAAATGACTTGTTGAATAACTATTAAGAACTAATCATACCTGTTGGTATCTGGACACTGGGTACATGAGCTTCACATCAAGTTTGGGATTGTACTGAGCAAGAGATTCATGATGATAGTGGTTAATGAGCTCCACCACAGAATTAAATGTCAGAGGATCAGAAAAGCCGTATTTACCATCTCGATGATAGATCTTTATTAACTTATTATTGCCTCCCTTCCTGTGAACAAAACAACAACTGTAGATGTTTTTCCAAAAATTCTATCAAAGTACTATTTTCATATATGTTTCCATATAATTATGTGTGTAAAAGTACATACAATATCTTATCATTTTAACAACTATTTCTTTTGTCTATAAAATATCTTGTTTACTAAAGGTCAACATACCTGACCAGAAAAATAACTAAAACAAAAGTAAATTATATCTTTTGTTTATTTTCTGAATGAATTTTTAAATTTAAATTCGATTAATATTTTTTCAGGAAGAACACAGATAATCTCTTTAGGACCTAAAGATATGTGATTGTGTGTCTTTGGAGGGAAGCAGAAGCCATTTCTTTTTTTTTTTTTTTTTTAATTTTTTTTTTCCAACGCTTTTATTTATTTTTGGGACAGAGAGAGACAGAGCATGAACGGGGGAGAGGCAGAGAGAGAGGGAGACACAGAATTGGAAACAGGCAGAAGCCATTTCTGTATGAAGGGGGATGATAAACATTTGTCACACAGAAATCACCAACACATTCAAGGTTTTGTTGTGAATGCCCAAACATAATTAAGCTCCTTGAATGATTTATAACTGAGTAATTTAATCTAGTACCTTGCATTATTTTGTCTTTTATATTTGCTTATAATTCTTGGAAGTGACTATTTATTTAAACCATCACAATAAGTAAATGATTCAATTGTCATTCAACTGTTTTATAAGGTATAGCTTTTGAAGAATCGTTTATATTAGAATGGGGTAATTTGACTCTTTTGTTTACTGAGTCATATCCAATGTTTCCTTAAAGATAATATATAACCAAAGCTTAAAATGGCAGTGTTTTCCAAGTCCTACACAGTATAATCAAATCACAGCAGGTTGATTCATTCTATCAAGCAAAACACTGCACCATTCCCACTCAACTCTTCTTATAATACATGCGGACTTAATGGGGGGAAAATATGTCTCTACATCTCTTTCTGCCATGCTATTACACATAATAAAAGAGACACTGGGATTTGTCAATGCCTCATTGACAAATGAAAGGTCAAACACAATAGGTTCAATCTATGGATTGATTTAATAATGCTTATAGAAAGTCAAGATTTAGATAGATGAAGAACTATTCCTACAAAATATGTATCGGAAGGACCACCTAATCTTATGTAGTTACTATAGGTGTGTATACCCACACATATATTTACAATAAATACAACCTGGTCTCTCTAGAGAAAAGTAAAAAAGGCACTCATTCGTTCAAAATTTTTGAATATCTGCTATATGCCAGGAACTGTACAAGGTACAGTGCATATAATGATGAACAAGACAGACTTCCAATTTAGGAGCATGAGGAATGTATTTCTATCTTTAAGTTTATAAAGAAGATGAAGAATTTCTCATTAAGATAGAATATAACAACAAACAGCTAGATATATCAAATGGTAATACGTCCTACGGAAAAAAATAAAGCAGAGTAAAGGCAAGAGATAGTTCTGGGGGTGCAGGGATTTCTTTTTTATATATATTGCACAAAGAAAACCGCTCTATTCAGGTGACATTTAAGTGGAGTCCTAAATGAAGTGAGGGAACTAGCACAGCAGGTATATAAGGGTCCAAGCAGAGGGAACAGCAAGTGCAAAGCCCCTGAGGTAGAAGCATGTTTGGCATGTTCAAGGAACAGCAAGGAGGCCAATGACACTGGGGCTGAATGAGCAAAAGGGAGAATACTAGTAGGAGAGAAGTAAGAGATGTAAAAGGAGCTCATATAATGTAACGACCTGTAAGCCATCTTAAGGGTACTGACTTTTACTGAATAAGATGGGAAAACACAAGAGGATTCTGAGCCGAATGATACCATCTCTCATGTATTTTAAAAGGCTCACTCTAGCTGCTGGGGTGAGAAGAAACCATTCAAAATGAGCAGGTGTAGAAGTAGAAAGATCAGTTGGGAGACTATTAAAATAATCTAGGCAAGAGAGATGGAATCCATCCTGAACAAAGACGATATAGTGAGAAATGGTGGGATGCTGAATATATTTTGAAGAGAGAGCCTACCAGACATGCTGATGGCATAGACATAGATGGGTAGAAGAGAGAGAAACAACATAAAGATGATTTCAAGTTTTTTATCTTAAGCAATTAGAAGAATGGAATTGTTATTTATCGAAATGAAGAAGGCTGTATAAAAAGAACATGTTTAAAGGGGAAAAATATTTTGCTTTTAGACATGTTAAGATTGAGATGCCTAATGAATGTACAAGAGTAGACAATCCAGCAACCTATTTGAAGAATCTAAAGTTCAGGAGAAAGATCTGGGCTAGAGTTATAGAATCAAGAGCTGTCGGTTTACAGATGTTATTTGAAATGAGTACAGTCAAATAAGAGAAGAGGTCCAAGGTCTAAGTCCTGGGGTTCACCAATGGTTAGTAGTTAGGAAGATGAGGAAGAACCAGCAAAAGAAACCAAGAGAGAGCAATGAATAAAGTAAAAGGAGAACTAAGAACATGATATATATATAATATATCATGTGATATATATATCATATATATGTGATATATATCATATGATATATATATATTATATATATATCATATATATTATTTTGAAAGAGACAGGGTGAGTGGGGGAGGGGCAGAGAGAGAGAGAGAGAGAGAGAGAGAGAGAGAGAATCTCAAGCAGACCCCACACTGTCCATAAACAAGATTATGAGCAAGCCAAAACCAAAAGTCAGACCTTAACAGACTGAGCTACTCAGGCGCCCCAGCATGGTACATTTTTAAGAAAGCATTTCAACCCAGAGAAAATGATCAACCAGGTAAATGATCACAGGTTTTGATAAAGAAGGGATCATTAAGTGATCTGGACAAAATGGTTTCCATGGGATGCTAAGGTGAAAGCCCGACTAGAATGGACTAAAGAGAATGAAATAAGAAGGAAAAGAAATGCCAACAGACAACTGTCTTGAGGAGTACTGCTGTAAACAGGGAGCAGAGAAATAGCGAAGTATTTGGAAAGGGATAGTCAAGGGAATTTTCCTTCTTTATTATTCTTCAATGGGAGATAGTATCACATATTTATATGCTGATGAGAATGGCTCAGTAGAGAGATAAAACTGATGATCACCAAGAGGACTGACAAGATAATTCCTAATGTATGTCCTTGAGAAGAATAGAGGGATGGGATGGGATTTGGCCCACAAGTAGTGAGATGGATCTTGGACAAGAAAGGATATTCACATTCAGATGCAAATATGTTGATAGCTGTGGCAACAGGACCAATGGGGAGTTAGGTATCTTCCGACAACTTCAATGTTACCAGTGAAACAGGAAGCAATTTCCTTAGGTAGAAAGGGGAAAATGAGTTGTTCAAAGAAAAAAAAAAAAGAAAGAATATGTGAAATTGTCATCTTGGGGGGCACCTGAGTGGCTCAGTAGGTTAAGAATCGGACTTCGGCTCAGGTCATGATTTCACGGTTCATGAGTTCGAGCCCTGCTTTGGGTGAGCAAGAGCCCCACTCTGGGTGAGCTTGAGCTCCACTTTGGGTGAGCTCCGCTTCAGGTATGCCCCATTTTTCTCTCCCTCCCCCTCTCTCACTTTTGCCCTCTCTCTCTCTCTCTCTCAAAAAAAAAAAAAAAAAAAAAAAAGAAAAATTGTCATCTAGGAAAGTGAGAGAGCAAACAGATTGCAAAGACGCAGAAATTCAGCTAAGCAGTACTAAATGCCATGTAAGATTAATAGTCATGAATTTTAAGTGAAGCCAGTGAGCACAGTGTATTTTTTTTTCACATTCAGCTACTTAGGTATAGGCAAGGAATAGATAAAGAGTTGAATTTAACAAGTGTAGGAATACAGTTAGGGAACTACAACGGAGGGGAAAAAGGAGCAAGTTTATTGAGGATATATTCATGAGGCTAATTTTAATAATAGACCATGGACTCTAAGCAGAGAGGGAAGAAAGTGAGGACATGAAGGAACTAAATAATGGTCAATTTTTAATTATATGTCTCTCTCCCTCACTATACCCTTCTTAAACAGAAGAATTATGCTATCCCTTCTTGTATTCTACCACCTGGCCTAATGCCTGGCATACAGCAAATTCCTAAAGATTTAACTATCCAGATTTTCTACAATGAGTTCTATTTACGATGGTTTACTAAATTGGAAAACTTCTATTTCCTTATCACCTACCCTCTACAGTCTGATTTCACTCTCATTTGAGAGTCACCAACTTTTATTAAATTCAGACTCTGCCTGCTTCCTCCCTCCACCCCAGGCTTAGGTTCTTTGCAATGGCTTAAGATTTCTACTCTCCCTACTTTCTCTCCCTACCCATTTAATATTTTGTCTTCCCATTACTTATATGACATTACAGTTTTTTAAATTTTTATTTACTTATTTTGAGAGAGAAAGAGAGAGGGAGCAGGGGAGGGGCAGACAGAGGAAGAGACAGAATCCCAACCAGGCTCTGTGCTGTCATCATAGTGCCCAATGCAGGACTCGAACTCATGAACTGTGAGATCATGACCTGAGCTGAGATCAAGAATTGGACAGTTAGGGGCGCCTGGGTGGCGCAGTCGGTTAAGCGTCCGACTTCAGCCAGGTCACGATCTCGCGGTCCGTGAGTTCGAGCCCCGCGTCAGGCTCTGGGCTGATGGCTCGGAGCCTGGAGCCTGTTTCCGATTCTGTGTCTCCCTCTCTCTCTGCCCCTCCCCCGTTCATGCTCTGTCTCTCTCTGTCCCAAAAATAAATAAAAACGTTGAAAAAAAATTAAAAAAAAAAAAAATTGGACAGTTAGCCAACTGAGCTACCCAGGTGCCCCTATGACATTACACTTTTGTCTCAACCTCTTAGACTGTTCTTCCTCAGCTCCTTCCTGTTGGTAAACACAGTCTCTAAAAATACTTGCCTTCAGCCTCTACCTTTTCTTCCCTATATATATTCTTTCCTTAAAATCCCATTTATTCTATGGAGATGGTACCTGAATCTTTTTCTAGTTCTATGCTCTCCTCTAAGCATTAAACCTACATTTCTAGCTCTACTCTAGATACACTTTTTCTGGAAGTTCTGGAGCAGCTAAAAACCAACATCTTTCCCCTGTTCTCTATAAAACAACTGCTTCTGACTTGCCTATTTCTATAAATGGCACATTCATTCTAAGCCCAACAGGCTCAAATGAATCATCTTTAACTACTCCACCCCAACCTCATACCTACTCTATTATTAAATCCCTTGGCTCTTAGCTCCATATTGCCTCTTACTTTGATTCCTCAACTCCTTTCCTAGAGCCACTATCCCAGCTAATAGTGTATTCCATCTTTCCATCATATCATTCCCCTGCTTAAAAAACCATTCTTGGGTTTGGTTTTTTGGTTGCTGTTGTTTTTTTTTTTTTTTTTTTTTCACTTAGAAATAAAATTAGGGGTGCCTGGGTGGCTCAGTTGGTTAAGCATCTGACTGTTGGTTTCAGGTCATGATCTCACGGTTGATGGGCTTGAGCCTTGTGTTGGGCTCTGTGCTGACAGCATGGAGTCTGCTTGGGCTTCTCTCTCTCTCTGCTCCTCCCCTACTCCTACAAACACAGAAAGAAAGAAAGAAGAAAGAAGAAAGAAAGAAAGAAAGAAAGAAAGAAAGAAAGAAAGAAAGAAAGAAAGAAAGGTAGAAAGAAAGAAAGGTAGAAAGAAAGAAAGGTAGAAAGAAAGAAAGGTAGAAAGAAAGAAAGGTAGAAAGAAAGAAAAGAAAGAAAATAAGGAAGAAAGGAAGGAAGGAAGGAAGGAAGGAAGGAAGGAAGGAAGGAAGGAAGGAAGAAAGAAAAGAGAAAGAGAGAGAGAGGGAGGGAGAAAATTCCTTACCATGGCTCACAAGGCTCTGTGCATCTGTCTCCTTTCCACTTTTCAACTTTATCTTCTACCACTCTATGGTTCACACTGTAAGCCAGTCACAGCAGTCTTTGTATTCACTGGATCCACCAAATCTTTCCAAAATTCAGTGTCTTTGCATTTTCTGTTCCCTCTTCCTAGAACACTTTTCTGGCTGGTTCTCACATATCCTTCAGTTTTCAGAGGTCACATCCTCAGAGAGGCCCTCCTTCTCAAAACTATCTTAAATTCCCTTTCCCTATATTCTCTATCACATAACCCTGTGTATTTCCTATATAGCATTTCATATACTGGAAGTTATTTCTTTTTTATGTGTTTGTCTCCTCTCCCCTACTCCTATCTCTACCTCCAAATATAAACACCAAATGGATAGGAGACCATGTATAGATAGGAAATGTTCATCATTTCCTTTTCCTAGAATAGTACCTAGAACATTGTGGGCACTCAATAAATATTAAATGATTAAAGAATAAATCCTATTCTTGATCACCATTACCTCTCAATTGATAATATTCTACGGTTTTTTGTTTTGTTTTTAAGTAAGCTCTATGCCCAATGTGGGGCTTAAACTCACGACCATGAGATCAAGAGTCACATACTCTACCAACTGAGCCAGCCAGGTACCCTGACGTTTCATAATATCCTAACTCTTTGCTAGTATCTATCCTCTTTTATTCTTTCTATTCAAATATAGTCTGATCATATAATTGCTAAAAAAAAAAAAAATGCAATGGTTCCCTCTGCCTACCTATGATATTAAATGCAGGGGCACTTGGGTGGCTCAGTCCATTAGCCGAACATCCAACTCTTGATTTCAGCTTAGGTCATGATCCCAGGGTCATGGGATTGAGCCCCATATCAGGCTCTACACTGAGTATGGAGCCTGCTTAATATTCTCTTTCTCTCTCCTTCTGCCCTTCTTCCCGCTCACTCTCTCTCTAAAATAATAAAATAAAATTAAAATGAAATAAATGCAAACTCCAAATTTTAGAATTCAAAGCCCTCTTCAACATGACCCTTTCCAACCATCCATCCCCTACCACTTGGTTCCTCTTTATGGACTTTATCCTCTGGCCAAATTGGGACTGCATCTTTCAAGAACAGGGCACTCTAGTTTCTCACCAGCTTATCTCTGTTCCTATTGCTACCTAATCCTGCAACCTCCCCTCCCACTTTCTACATGCCCAAATCTATTCCCTTCTTCCAGATACACTGCAATGCAATTTCTTCCATGAAGGACACCTCTGTATATCCTCTCAACAAGATATTTCTTTCCCATTTTTTGAATTTCTCCTATTATTTTAGTTTAATTCAAAGCAATTTTCTTATTCCTATTGCCCTCAACACACTATGGCTTCTTTGAGACAAAAATTTTTAACTCATTATCAGATCCTATGCAGAGTAACTAGTACTGAACTATGGATTTTACTAAACTCCAGTAAGACCATCACTTTTCTGTCTAACAAAATCTGTCAGGGCCCAGTTAAACTATTATTTCCTCTGAGAAAACTTCCCTTTACCTTTCTCTCATTTATTTTTTCCTTTCAGATATTCACTGAGTACCTACTACATGTCAGACATTTTGCTAGATACATGAAAGCTTTAAAATACTCTTGCTGGGGAGCCTGAGTGGCTCAGCCAGTTAAGCGTCTGACTCTTTATTTCAGCTCAGGTTATGATCTTATAGTTCACCAACAGCGTGGGGCCTACTTGGGATTCTCTCTCTCTCTACCCCTACCCCACTTGGCTCTCTCTTCCTCCTCTCTCTCTCAAAATAAATAAATAAGTAAATAAATAAATAAATAATTTTTAAATAAAATATTCTTGCCAATGTCCACTGAACAATGGATAAACAAAATGTAGTATACACATGCCTTAAAAAGGAAGAATATGCTACAATATGGATGAAACTTAAAACTATTATTCTTGAAAAATAAGCCAGACACAAAAGGATAAATATTGTAGGATTCTACCTTTTTTTTTTTTTTTTTTTGGTATGATTCTACTTATATGAAGTACCTAGAATAGTCAAATTAAATTCACAAACAAACAAACTAAAACAATGGTTACCAGGAGTTAGGAGAAGGAGTAAATGGGGAGAACTCAAATATAACACCACAATGTTATATTAAAAGCATTCAAGTATAGTATATATGTGTCTCTCCTATTCCACCATTACACACTGGGATTATGAACTCTTAAGGGTAAAACCGCATCTTCTTATTCATGTCCACATTCCTGGTCCTACCGTAATATCCACCACAAAGATAACCCTCTAAATTTTAAAGCTGCCCAAAAATAAAATGGGCTGTCTCAAAGGAAGATGCTAGCTCCCTCTGACCAAAAGATCACATGGAAGCTCAGTGGCCCTTTCTGAAAAATGCTATGCAGAGAATTCTTACATCTGTAGAAACCCCAGCTGAACCAAGTAGTATTAACAATCTTCCAGCTGCAGGTCTCTAAGCATAAGAATTCTCAAGGTGGTTCTAGACTAGACTGTCATTGGGACCCCTTTCCAGCCTTTGTTCTTAAACAGTGCTGCAACTTCAGGTAAGTAATATAACTTCTGCAGGCTCTTTTCCTCATCCCAAGATGCAAAAATTGTTGCCTTTAGTTAGCTGCACTTAGGAATCTACCCATCATAAAACAACTTAGTGTGGGATTAAAACCATTTTTCAGATCAGACATTCATCTGTTATTATGTATTATCCACTGTCTAATGTCTATCCATTATCACACACTAAAGTCTGGAGATGCAACAATGATTAAACAATGATTATCAGAGAACTTAAATTCTATGGGGTGAGATAGACAAGGTGGAAGAGGAAAAGAAAATACAGGAGCAGATTATAGAGAATTAAATTGAGGCAATATATATCCTTGGATGGCTACTTTGGATTGAGAGTTTAAGAGAGTTTAAGAGTTAACAGGTGGCAACTGTGCAAAGATCTGATCGACAAAAAGGAACCGAGGATGTGAAGACCAGAAAGAACAGCTATTGCAAAGGCCCTGAGACAGGAATAAGCTTCACTTATCTGAGGTACAAAAAGGATAGTGGGGTTGAATGTAGTGGAAGGGAGAGAAGAGGGCAAGATATGAGGTGTAAAAAGTAGACTGAGACCGGGGTGCCTGGGTGGCTCAGTCGATTAAGCGTCCAACTCTTAGTTTCAGCTCAGGTCATGATCTCACGGTTCGTGAGTTTGAGCCCAGCATCAGGCTCTGCTCTGACAGCACAAAACCTGCCTGGGATTCTCTCTCTCCCCCTGTCTCTGCCCCTCCTCTGCTCTGTCTCTCAAAATAAATAAACTTAGAAAAAAAAAAGTAGACCAAGACCAGGTCAAATAGAATTTTTAAGTTAGAATAAAATCCAAATTCTTTTACCTTAAGTGCAGTAGGGAAACTCTTAAAAAAGAATTTTAAGTGGGTGCCTGGGTGGCTCAGTTGGTTAAGCATCCAGCTTCAGCTCAAGTCATGATCTCACAGTTTGTGAGTCCCTGTGAGACACAGTTTGAGTCCCACATCAGGCTCTGTGCTGACAGCTTAGAGCCTGGAGCCTGCTTTGAATTCTGTGTCTCCCTCGCTCTCTGCTTCTCCCCCACTCATGCTCTGTCTCTCTCTCTCTCATTCAAAAATAAATTAAAATATTTTAAAAAAATAATAAAAAAAGAATTTTAAGCAAAGGAGTAATCAGACTCATACCTTAAAACGATCACTACGGGTTGCTGTGCAGAAAATGGTCAAAAAGGGTGGGGAAGACTAGAAATTATAAGATGCTGAGAGGCCTGTCATGAAATGACTGTAAAAGATCAAACAAGATGATGGTGGCTTAGTGTTGAGTGGCAGACAAGTGTGACAAGATTATGAATATAGATTTGGAGGTAAAGTGGAGATTACAAATACAGATTTGGAGGTAAAGTTGGCAGGACTGTTTAATGATGGATTTGAATGTGTTAGGGAAAAAGAGTTGTGACTTGAGTACTGTAGAGATGGTGGTTCTATTTCTTTTTTTTTTTTTAATTTTTTTAACATTTATTCATTTTTGAGAGACAGAGAGAGACAGAGCATGAGTGGAAGAGGGGCAAAGAGAGAGGGAGATACAAAATCCGAAGCAGCCTCCAGGCTTGAGCTATCAGCACAGAGCCCAACACGGGGCTCGAACTCACAGACTGTGAGATCATCACCTGAACTGAACTTGGATGCCTAACTGATTAAGCCACTCAGGTGCCCCAATGGTGGTTCTATTTCTGAAAGAAAAAAAAACAAAAACAAAAACAAAAAAAAAACAAAGAAACAAAGAAAAGGAAAGACTAAAAGAGAAATCGTTTGAGTAGGAGGAGTCGGGTTAGAAATAAAAAATTCTGGGACACCTGGGTGGCTCCATCAGTTGAGCATCTGACTTCAGCACAGATCATGATCTCACAGTTCCGTAGGTTTGAGTCCCACGTCAGGCTCTGTGCTGACAGCAAGAAGCCTGCTTCGGATTCTCTGTCTCCCTCTCTCTGCCCCTTCCCCACTTGTGTTCTCTCTCTCTCTCTCTCTCTCTCTCTCTCTCTCTCTCAAACATTTAAAAAAATAAAAAATAAAGAAATAAAAAGAAATAAAACATTTTACTTTGACCATGTTAAAATTAATATGTTCCCTAGTTATCTAAATGGCAAAGTCAAATAGGCAACGGGATATATGCATGTGGAGTTCTGGAGGTCAGAGTTGGAGATGAGGTTTATGAATCACCACCATATAACTGCCTGTTAAAGCCATGGAATAGGACAAACTCATCTTGGGAGAATGAATACAGAGACCCAAATCTGAGCCTTGAACACTTAAAATTTAGATACTGAGCAAAGAAGTGGCTAGTCTAGAGTTAGGAAGAAAATCAGAAGAGTGTGATGTCACCACAGCCAAGACAATAAACTGTTTCTAGGAAAAAGTGCCTAGGACTAATGCTACTAAGAAGTCAGGTGAGGTAAAAAGAGAAGTGGTCGTAGACAACATGATACTCTATAGAAAAAACCCAAAATATTCCACCAAAAAACTGCTAGAACTGATCCATGAATTGAGCAAAGTTGCAAGATATAAAATCAATGCACAGAAATCAGTTGCATTCCTTTACACAAATAATGAAGCAACAGAAAGAGAAATCAATGAATCGATCCCATTTACAATTGCAAAAAAACCCATAAAATACCTAGGAATAAACCTAAACAAAGAAATGAAAAATCTAAACACTGAAAACTATAGAAAGCTTATCAAAGAAACCGAAGACACAAAAAAATGGAAAAATACTCCATGCTCCTGGATTGGAAGAATATTGTTAAAATGTGGACACTACCCAAAGCAATCTATATTCAGTGCAATCCCTATCGAAATAACACCAGCATTCTTCACAGAGCTAGAACAAACAATCTTAAAATTTGTATGGAACCAGAAAAGACCCCAAACAGCCAAAGTAATTTTGAAGAAGAAGACCAAAGCAGGAGGCATCACAATCCCAGACTTCAAGCTATACTACAAAGCTGTAACCATCAAGACAGTATGGTACTGGCACAAGAACACTCATATCAGACTACAGAACCCAGAAATGGACCCACAAATGTATGGCCAACTAATCTTTGATAAAGCAGAAAAGAATATCCAATGGAATAAAGACAATCTCTTCAGCAGTGACATGCAGAAAAATGAACCTGGACCACTTTCTTACACCATACACAAAATAAAGCCAAAATGGATGAAAGACCTAAACGTAAGACAGGAAACCATCAAAATCCTAGAGGATAAAGCAGGCAAAAACCTCTTTGACTTTGGCCACATCAACTTCTTACTCAAGGGAGGCAAGGGAAACAAAAGCAAAAATGAACTACTGGGACCTCATCAAAATAAATAGCTTCTGCACAGCAAAGGACACAATCAGCAAAACTAAAAGGCAACCAACAGAATGGGAGAAGATTATTTGCAAATGACATAACAGATAAAGGGTTAGTATCCAAAAGCTATAAAGAACTTCTCAAACTCAACACCCGAAAAACAAATAAGCCAGTGAGGAAATGGGCAAAAGACACGAATAGACACGTCTCCAAAGAAGGCATCCAGATGGCTAACAGACACATGAAAAGATGCTCAACATCACTCATCATCAGGGAAATACAAATCAAAACCACAATGAGATGCCACCTCACACTATTCAGAATGGCTTAAAATTAACAACTCACGCAACAACAGATGTTGGCGAGGATGTGGAGAAAAAGAATCTCTTTTGCACTGCTGGTAGGAATGCAAACTGGTGCAGCCACTCTGGAAAACAGTATGGAAGTTCCTCAAAAAGCTAAAAACAGAAGTACCCTACAACCCAGCAATTGCACTACTAGGTATTTATCCAAGGGATACAGCTGTGCTGTTCGAAGGGGTGCATGCAACCCCAATGTCTATAGCAGAGCTATTGACAATAGCCAAAGTATGGAAAGAGCCCAAATGTCCATTGATGGATGAATGGATAAAGAAGATGTGGTATATATATACAATGGAGTATTACTCAGCAATCAAAAAGAATGAAATCTTGCCATTTGCAACCACATGGATGGAACTAGAGGGTATTATACTAAGCAAAATTAGTCAGAGAAAGACATATCATATGACTTCACTCATATGAGGAATTTAAGATACAAAACAAATGAACATAAAGGAAGGGAAGCAAAAATAATATAAAAACAAGGAGGGGAACAAAATATAAGAGACTTTTAAATACAAAAAACAAACTGAAGGTTGCTGGAGTGGTTGTGGGGTGGGAGGATGGGCAAATGGGTAAGGGGCATTAAGGAAGACACTTATTGGGATGAGCACTGAGTGTTATACATAGGGGATGAATCACTGGAATCTACTCCTGAAATCATTATTGCACTATATGGTAACAAACTTGGATGTAAATAAATAACATTAATTAGACACACACACACACACACACACACACACAGAAGAAAGAAGTGGCCATAGGTTTTGTAGTCCCTGTAGACTGGAAGAGACAGAAGCCTGACTGGAGCGGTGGGGCGGGGGGGGGGGGGGGGGGGGGGGGGACAGAATCAAATGAATCATTGTAGCACACTGATTATTCCTCAGCACAACTAAAAGTCCCAAGGTATTAACTTCTTATAATATCTTTACCAGAAACTCCAAATTTCTAGCATAAACTACATGATTTTTCCTAAAGATAGTAGGTAGAAAGACAATAAAGAGTCAGATAAATCTGGATCTGTACCCATCCTCTGCCACTTACTAGCTATGTGTCTTCAGGTAAGTTTCTTAACCAGGTTAAGCTTCAGTTGCCTCATCTATAAAATGGAAATATGAATAATACCTATCTCATAAGGTTGTTGTGAATAATAAGATATTGCACGTAAAATGTTTAGTACAAGGGAGCTATTATCATTACTGTTTTCATTATATTTTTCTTTAGATAGTTCCTTTATAAAAAAATCACAGTACTTTATTGTAATTAGGCTATTTTAATTGTTAAAATTGAATATAAAAAAATTAAATGTAAAATATCTAATGCCGTTTTCCTAATCTTTTAAAATATATTTGTAAATATATCTTTGTAAATATAAAAGGTGATACACCCACCACTTAGAAAATTCTAATATGCCCATATGGATGGCATGATATAGGCTGAGAATTGCCTTATCTTCTACATATCCTCATCAGCCTAAACTATGTTGAGTTTTATTCTCTGAAGTCTGCACTGAGAAAAATAATAGGATTAATAGAGGGGTGGATTCCCAACATATCATTAATAACCTCAAACTGTGCCCAGGACTTCTTTTTCACTCACAGGTCTTCTTCCTTCCTTACTTTTAGGGATCTTAGCCTTTTTTTTTTTTTATTCCTTCATAAAAATAAAAATTGTGGCCATTTTCATATAAGACATTTAAATATTTAATGTACAGAGAAAGAATAGTCAGCCAAACAATTAAAAATTATGTATCTAGGGGCACCTAGGTGCTCCCTGGTGGCTCACATAGGTTAAGCATCTGACTCTTGGTTTCAGCTCAGGTCATGACTTCACGGTTTGTGAGTTTGAGCCCTGCACTGGGCTCTGCACTGGGATTCTTTCTGTCTCCCCACCCCTCCCCTCCCCAGCTCGTGCTCTTTCTCAAACTAAATAAACTTAAAAAAACTATATATCTAAATTAACTTCTTTTTAAATGTGTAAATAAACATTTAAATAAATATAAAAATCTCTCTATATCCAGAAATAAATAATGGTAGTAGAACACTAGTCAAATGCTGAAAAATACTCACCGCAAAGTCAAAGTGTAATCTCCCTGCATTTTTGTTGAGGCATCTCTGACCAAGAATGTACCATCTGGCATATCCCGTAATTTGTCATTTACCTCCTCCCTGAAAAACAGAATTATAGGAAAACAAAAAAAATGTAATCGCTGATTGTTCTCTTCACATTAATCGATTAGTTGATTAGTCAATTGTTTTCTTCACATATTACTACTAAGACTAGTTAGGAGGGGAGTATGTCTAAGGTCACAGAATTATGGGGGCCCTCAGAGGTCATTTAGTTCCTCCCCCTAGATATGATCTTTCTGTTTTGATTTTTGGAATTATGCAACTTAAGGACAGGCTATTTGCTTTTTAAACTCTTCCAGATTTCAAACGTCTGTAGGGGATAATGTTTCCATTAAGCCTTTAGGGCTTCCTTAGGCAAGTCTGAACTTGTACGGTTTCAGGAGAAACCAGCAGCTGTTTAGAAAGAAGGTTATGTTTAAGCAACAGTGGCAGCTGTGTCTGATCAGAAGGGGAAAATTTCACTAAGTTCACAACCTTTCAATATAATCTTCTCCGATTTGAATTTATACTGATGATAAACTCCTCTCGCAGAGTTGGTTTAGAACTTTAAGAATACTAGAACACTCAGGAAAGGAGGGCATAGAAGACTCTTGAGTTACAGACCCACATGGTCTTAGAATGTAAGTTTAAGGGATGACTGGGTAGCTCAGTCGGTTAAGCAACTGACTCGGTTTTGACTCAGGTCATGATCTCACAGTTCAGTTAGTGGGTTCAAGTCCTGTGCTTGATTCTCTCACTGCCCCTTTCCCCCACATGCTTGTGCTCCCCCTCCTCTCAAAATAAAACTTAAAAAAACTTAAAAAAAAAGAATATAAATTTAAATGATATTTAAATCTAACAAATCATTTTATTATATAATTACAAAATAAAAATTTTCTGATCCATTTTAATATAAAAATATATTAAGTATCCTCCCAAAAATTAAACATAGAATTACCATATAACTCAGAAATTCCACTTCAGGGCATGCACCCAAAAGAACTAAAAGCAGGGATTTGAATAAACATTTATACACCAATGTTCATGGCAGCATTATTCACAATAGCCAAAAGCTGTAAACAATCCAAATGTTCAAAGCCAAATGTCCAGATGAATGAATAAATAAAAATGTGGTGTATATACACATAATGGAATATTATTCAGCCTTAAAAAAGAAGAAAATACTGACACATGCTATAACATGGATGAACCTTGAAGACATTTTGTTAAGTGAAATAAGCCAGTCACAAAAGGATAAATATGGTAAGATTCCACTTATGTGAGGTACCTAGAGTAGTCAAATTCATAGAAACAGAAAGTAGGATGGTGGTTTCCAGGCGCTGGGGAGAATAGGAGGAAAAGGCAGTTAGTGTTTAACGAGTACAAAGTTATGCTTTGGGAAGATGAAATAGTTCCAGAGATGGATGGTGGTGAGGGTTGAACAATACTGTCAATGTACTTTATGCCACTAAGCTGGACATTTAAAGATGGTTAAAATGGTAACAAAGGGGAAAAAAAAGAAATGAGTGGCACTCTGGGAATTAAAGAAAACAGACAAGAGAAAGAGAAACACAAGCATATTAAAGAATACACCATCAGCCTGGAACCTAATTTGACAGAAATGGATAGGTCTTTTCTAAAACAAAATTCAAGAAAAACAAGAAATTTGAAAATTCAAATTCAATATATATATTTCCCTTCTCTAGGCTCAGATTTTTCCAAAACCACATTTTACCCAAAAAGTAAACCTGTTCTAGAGTCCTGTTTCTCAAAATGAGGTATGTGAAGACTACATCAAAATCACCTGGGGAAACTGTTAAATGCAGATTCCTGGGCCCCACCTCAATTGGTTCTTGTGCATGCAAAGATTATGGAACCACTGACTTAGACACAGGAAAGTAAAGAAAATTAAGTACCTGTAACTATCTTTTATCCTAAAACACATGTAGCTATCCTAAATGTAGAAGTTTCATTTATTCAGAAATCTATCCTCAATACAGTATTAAAAGTAATGATCACACCTGTAATAAAGATTTTCTTGTCACTTTTTTGTGGGAAGGACAGCATTTAGAAACTTTTGAAGTGTTCTCACATATGATTTTCAAAATGGTAATCTTTAACAACTAGTAGTGCATTAAAATGTTTTATTTTTAACTAATTCTCAAAAATGATTTGTTTTTCAACTGCATTGAATTATAGTAGTATTCTAGTTATTACCTTGAAATATCCCCCCAGTACCATTCTGCATCCTGAAGAGAAACAGAACTGTCCTTCATTCCATTTGTAACAGCTGAAGTCATTGGCTTAGGTGGCTTTGGTGGAAGAGCTAGAAGAAAAATGAATATTATTTTGTAGATGTAAATTACTATTTCTTTTCTAATTTCCTCAGTCAGGAACAGCTCATTAACCAATGTACATTAAGATTCAGATAATTATAAATCAAGTGTTATTTTATATTAAATGTTAGCCAAAGAAGGAATCCTTTTAGAACTCTACCAATAACTGCCTAAAATGTGAAATTTTCAAGCTACCTGGGTTTTTTTTTTTCCTTCTTATAAAGTGCTAACTTTTAATTCTGAACAGATGCCACCCCAAACTTCATCTTCTCTCAAAAGACAGTGTGAAGCCCCTTCACCAACAATTCAGCCCAAAAGCCATTACATGAGACTGGTCATGATGGCCAAGAGTTAGTATCAGAGCCCAAAGCAGGTGAAGAAGGATTATGTCCAAATAAGGGGACAGCAGCACAGCACAGCACAGGATCTCAGAGCCAGAGGAGGGTAAGAAGGAGATCTTCACAGGGACAGCCTGGCACAAGGTGTTAAATAAAGCTAAATGAAATAAGAAGCACAGCAGCACAGGGCCCGGTGGCAGAGTGTAGTGGAGACCAAGCCAATGAGGACACAGTCCTCAGAAATGGGCATACCAGTGCAATGAGACAAAGCCAGATAAGGGTGAAAAGAGTTTCTACTTGGGGGAGGGGAGGCTGCGAGGTGTTGGGGGAATGCAGCAATAGCTGTAAGAGATGAGGTACATACAGAGATATGAACCAAATAAGTAAAACTATTAAAATTAATAAGACCCAGTTTTCTCATAGTCTAAAAAGGAAGTTACAAATATGGAAAAGTGAAAAAATAGAACGATCCCTCGAGTTTGAACTGGAATTGCAGCTATTGATAATGAACTCATGAAATTCAATAGAAAGAGAGATGCAAATGTCTGTACATACTGGGAATAAAATTATTCCCAAGCTCTGTCCTGAGAGGTCCTGAGATCAGCCGCACCCCCAATATGCATAACCAGTACCCATATCTTTATTTCTAGTGCCATCCTCTACTTAAAACAATCTGGGCTCTTTGAAGAAAGGCTGATTCCAGGGCTGGGGCAGAGCAAGAACCAAATGAACCTCAAACATCATGTTAAGCCAAAAAGCAAGCAAGTGCTCAAAGAATGAGGGGCCACGACAAAAAATAAAGGAGCCAACTGAAGGGGCTCCCACTACCAAATATGGAGCATCAATATGAATAATGATAGTAAGGAAATATAAGTCATCAAACAAAATAAGAATCCACGTGTCCATGCAGGCAGATATAAAAAATAAATAAATAATTGAAAGATTAATGAGGAGGATTTACAAAATCTCAGAAGGCTTTCCTACAAAATGCTTATTAGTCACAAAAGTAAAAAGACAAGAAATGGAGAAGTCTGGCAAATACCACCTTAATCAAATAATCAATTAAGTTAATACCACTAGTAATGATAAAATCTTGGGCCCCCAACAGGATGCAATGAGAAGGATAAAACATCACTTCTGTGATATTCCTGCCAAATACGCACAAACTGAATTTAATCGTGAGGAGACATCAGACAAGCCACAATTGAGAGATATTCTACCAAAAAAAAAAAAAAAAAGGCCTGTAATATTCAAAAAAGTCAAAGTTGTGAAAATCAAGAAAGATTGATGAACTGTTCCAGATTGAAGAAAACTAGAGAATTGTGACAATTAAATGCAGTTTGTGACTTTGTTACAAAGAATATTACTGGAGGAAGGACAAAACTTGAATGGGAGCTGAGAATAAGATTGGTGTTGTAATACATCAACGTGAATATTCTGATTTTGTATAGGAGAATGTTCTTGGTGGTGGGAAATACAGACAAATATGATCATTGTGGGGTATCATGTCAGCAACTTACTCTCAATGATTCAAGAAAATAAATTATTTGTACTATACTTTTTTTTCAATATATGAAATTTATTGTCAAATTGGTTTCCATACAACACCCAGTGCTCATCCCAAAAGGTGCCCTCCTCAATACCCATCACCCATCCTCCCCTCCCTCCCACCCCCCATCAACCCTCAGTTTGTTCTCAGTTTTTAAGAGTCTCTTATGCTTTGGCTCTCTCCCACTCTAACCTCTTTTTATACTTCTAACTTTTCTATAAGTTTGAGATGGTTTCTAAATATTTTTTTAATAAAAAAGAGACAATATAGAGGGAAAACGGGGAAAATGTGAATATATTCTTCAAAACAGAAACTGTTAAATATCTCTCAATAAGAATGTCAAAAAATTCAATGGTAGAAGAATAGTCTTTTTAACAAATGGTGCTAGGATAACTGGTTATCCTTATTCAAAAGAACACAGTCAGACCCCTATATCACACCATATGCAAAAATTAACTCAAAATGGATCAAAGATCTAAACATAAGAGCTAAAACTAAAAAACTTTTCAAAGAAAACAGGCTTAAATCTTCATGACTCTGGATTAGGCATTAGTTTCTTAGAAACCAAAAGCACAAATGACTAAAAGAAAAAAAACAGATAGACTGGACTTGATCAAAATTAAAATTTTTTGTGCTTCAGATGACATCAAGAAAGTGCAAAGACAACACACAGAACTGCAGGAAATCTTTGTAAATCATGTATCTGATTTTATTTATTTAAAAAAAATTTTTAATATTTATTTATTTTTGACAGAGAGAGAGAGACGGAGCATGAGTGGGGGGTGGGCAGAGAGAGAGAGGGAGACACAGAATCCAAAGCAAGCTCCAGGCTCTAGGCTGTCAGCACAGGGCTCGACGCGGGGCTCAAACCCATGGACTGCGAGATCATAACCTGAGCTGAAGTCGGACAATTAACGGACTGAGCCACCCAGGTGCCCCATATATCTGATTTTAAAAACTGTATCTAGAACACAGAAAGAACTCTTGCAACTTAACAAAAAGGCAAATGATTAATTAAAAATGGGCACCGGATCTGAATAGACATTTGTCCAAAGACAATATACACATGGCCAGTAGCACATGAAAAAATAAGATCATCAGCCATCAAGGAAATCAAAATCAAAATAATGGAGCACCTAGGTAGCTCAGTTGGTTAAGCGTCCGACTCTTGCTTTCCGCTCAGGTCATGATTTCACAGTTTGTGAGACTGAGCCCTGGGTGGGGCTCTGCGCTAACAGCATGGAACCTGCTTGGGATTCTCGCTCCCTCGTTCTCTGTCCCTCCCCTGCTCTCTCTCTCTCTCTCTCTCTCATTCACGACCTCTCTCTCTCTCAAATAAACTAACTTAAATTCAAAAAAATAAAATAAAAATCACAATAGATATCACTTCACACCCTCTAGGATTTGACTATACAGTTCACCCTTTGACAACAGGGGTTTGAAACCCACAAGTCCTCTTATACACAGATTTTTTGGAAAATTTCTTGGAGATTTCCAACAGCTTGAAAAACTTCACAAACCACCTAAGTCTAGAAACATAACAGCCTAAGAAAACATTAGATATGTCATGAATGCATAAAATACATGTATATACTAGTCTATTTTATCATTTATGACCATAAAATATACACAAATCATAAAAAGTTAAAATTCATCAAAATTTTGTGCCAACACTTACAGATTGTACATGGTGCCATTTGTGGTTGAGAGAAATGTTAAACAAAGGTAAAAATACAGTACTAAATCATAACTGCATAAAATTAACTGTAGTACATGTTGTACTACTGTAATAATTTTGTAGCCATCTCCTGTTGCTATTGCAGTAAGCTCAAGTGTTGTAAGTATCCACTTAAAATGCCCTGTGACACTAATCATCTCTGCATGAACAGTTCATTTCTCTCTAGTGAATTACATATCACAGTAAAAAGTAATCTCCCGTGGTTCTTGCATATTTTTTGTGTTTAGTGCAATACCTTAAACCTTGAATAACACCAAAGGACCGATACAAAGTGCCACTAGTGATGTTGGAAGCTCCCAAGAAGCAAAGAAAAGTCATAACATTACAAGAAAAAGTTGAATTGTTTGAGGTCTGCAGTTGCCCACCAGCCTAAAAGACCATTGTTTACAAAAAAAAAAAAAAAAAAAAAGGAAATTTGTGAAGCCGTCACTGCCGCTATGCCAGCAGATGCAAAAACCTCACACTTTTTGCAAAACACTTTTTTATCCTGTATTGCAAGTGCAGCTTTTATAGCAGGACAGCTATATGAAAGGCATACCTATAGACTCTAATATTATTCAAAGAAAAGCTAAGTCTTTATATGACAACTGAAAGCAAAAGGAAGGTGAAGGATCTAAAGCCAGAGAATTTAACCGGCAAAGGATGGTTTGATAGTTTTAGAAAGAAGTTTGGCTTTAAAAACATTAAGATAACAGAAGAAGCAGCTTCTGCCAACCAAGAGGCAGCAGACAAGTTCCCAGAACCATTAAGAAAATCATGGAGGAGAAAGGAGGTCTGCCTGAACAGGTTTTTAATGCAGACAAAAGTGCCCTTCTCTTGGTGGGGGGGGAGGGGGGGGGAGCCACAAAGGACATTCATTAGTAAGAAAGAGAAGTGAGCACCAGGATTTAAGACAGGAAGGGATTAAAAAAAAAGAAAAAAAAGACAAGAAGGGATAGGCTAACTCTATCCTTTGGTGCAAATGCAGTTGGATTTATGATCAAGATCGGGCACCTGGGTGGCTCAGTCGGTTGGGCGTCTGACTTCAGCTCAGGCCATGATCTTGTGGTCTGTGAGTTCAAGCCCCACGTCAGGGTCTGTGCTGACAGCTCAGAGCCTGGAGCCTGCTTCGGATTCTGTGTTTCCCTCTCTCTGGCCCTCCCCACTCACACTCTGTCTCACTCTCTCTCTCAAAAATAAGTAAACATTAAAGAAAAAAAAAAAGATTGTCCTTATCTATATAAAGCTGCTAACCCCAAGCCTTGAAGAGAAAAAATAAATACCAGATACCAGTCTTTTGATTATACAACAAGAAAGCCTAGATAATAAGAACCCTTTTTCTAGACTGGTTTCATCAATGCTTGTCCCTGAAGCCAGGTACTTCCTGGCTTTTACCTTGCCAGGCTTATACCTTGCCAGGCTTTTACCTTTTACTGGCTTTTACCTTGCCAGTAAAAGACTGCCTTTTAAAGTTCTTTTGATATTGGACAGCGCCCCTGGCCACCCAGAACCCGACAAATCCAACACCAAAAGTGTTAAAATGGTCTACTTGCCCCCAAACACAACATCACTAATTCAGCCTCTAGATCAGGCGGTCATAAAGACCTTAAAGGCTCGTGACGCACAGTAGTCTTTGGAAAGAATTGTCAATGATATGGAAGAGAACCCTGATAGAGAGAACATCATGATAGTCTAGAAGGATTACATCACTAAAGAGGCGCCTGGGTGGCTCCGTTGGTTAAGCGTCCAACTTCGGCTCAGATCATGATCTTGGCAATTTGTGGGTTTGAGCCCCGTGTTGGGGCTCTGTGCTGACAGCTCAGGGAGCATGGAGCCTGCTTCAGATTCTGTGTCTCCCTCTCTCTCTGCCCCTCCCCCGCTCATGCTGTCTGTCTGTCTCTCTCTCTCTCTCTCAAAAATAAACATTAAAAAAATATTTTAGAAGGATTACATCACTAAAGATGCCATCACTGTTACAGAAAAAGCCATGAAAACTTTCAAGCCCAGAACAATAAATTCCTGCTGGAGAAAATAGTGTCCAGATGTTGTACATGACTTCACAGGATTTACAATAGAGCCAATCAAGGAAATCATGAAAGAGATCGTAGATATGGGGGGGAGGGGGAAGCAGCGAGTGAAGGGTTTCAAGATATGGATCTTAGAGAAAAAATGCTATCACAACGGAGGAATTAACAGAAGACGTGATGGAGAGGAGTGCTTCTGAACCAATGTCAGATGATGAAGAAGAAGATGAAGAAGCAGCATTTCCAGAAAACAAAGTGACATTAGACAATCTGGCAAAAGGGTTCCAAATATCCAAGACTGCTTTTGACTTCATTTAGGATATGGACCCTTGTATGATACAAGCAACGAAACAAAACAAATGGTAGAAGGATTGATATTGTATAGAAATTTTTAGAGAAATGAAAAAGCAAAAATGTCAGATAGAAATTACTACAGGGGCACCTGGGTGGCTCAATCAGTTAAGCGCCCAACTCTTGACTTCAGCTCAGGTCATGGTCTCATAGTTTGTGAGTTCAAGCCCCGCATCAGGCTCTGTGCTGACAGCATGGAGCCTGTTTGGGAATATCTCTCTCTCCCTCTCTCTCAAACTAAATAAACTTAAAAAAAATTACTACATATTTCTGTAAAATTACACCGAGTGTGCCTGCCTCTCCTGCCTCCACTTCTACCTCCTCCTCCACCTCTTTTCCCTCTGCCACCCCAGGGCAGCAAGATCAACTCTCCTTCTTCCTCCTCCTCTTCAGCCTACTCAACATGAAGATAACATGGATGAAAATCTTTATGATGATTCAATTCCACTTAACAGCAAATAATCATCATACTGTACAGTTAATAAACTGTTGTGCATGTGTCTTGATATGAAAACTTAGTAACTGTATAGCAAGAACTATGACATTTTTGTCATCATTGCCAATCATATTTATGTTTCATTATCAATGCATGAATTGTTATATCTGTAAATAAATGAGTTTTTTCACATTATCTTTTCATTTTTGATGTCTAGTGTAAAAGGTATAACATCTTATAGTATTTTTGTATCATATAATATTAATGTAGCTACTGAAAGACAGATGATTTATCTTATGAACAGACAACATAAACTCACACTGTCAATAAATATATTACAGTACTGTAAATGTATTTTCCCTTATGATTTTCTTACTAACATTTTTTTCTCTAGCTTATTTTATGGTAAAAATGCAGTATGTAATACATACAACATACAAAATATGTGTTAATCTGTTTCTGTCATCAGTAAGGCTTCTGGTCAACAGTAGGCTATCAGTAGTTAAGTTTTTGGGGAGTCAAAAGTTATACACAGATTTTTAACTGCACAGGGGATTTGCACCTCTAACTCCCACATTATTCAAGGATAAACTATAATCAAAAAGACAGACAAGTGTTGGTAAGAATGTGAAGAAACTGGAACTCTCATACACTGCTAATAGAAACATAAAATGATGTAACTGTTTTGAAAACAATCTATCAGCTCCTCAAAAGGTTAAACCTAGAGGGGTGCCTAGCTGGCTCAGTCAGTGGAGCATGCAACTCTTGATCTTGGGGTTTTGAGTTCAAGCCCAACATTGGGTGTGGAGATTACTTAAAAACAAAAAAATAAATAAATATTTTAAAAAGGTTAAACCTAGTAGGGACGCCTAAGTGGCTCAGTCGGTTAAGCATCTGACTTCGGCTCAGGTCATGATCTCACAGTCTGCAAGTTGGTGCCCCGCATCAGGCTCTGTGCTGACAGCTCAGAGCCTGGAGCCTGCTTCAGATTCTGTGTCTCCCTCTCTCTCTGCCCCTCCCCCACTCATACACTGTATCTCTCTCTCTCTCAAAAAAAAAAATAAACATTAAAAAATAAATAATTTTTTAAAAAAAGGTTAAACCTAGAGTCACCATATTACCCAGCAACTTCAATCGTAACTATATACTTAAGAAAAACAAAATCTACATCCGCACAAAAACTTGTGTATCAGTGTTTATAACAGCATTGTTTATAATAGCCAAAAAGTGGAAACAACCCAATATCCATCAATGGATGGATAGGGGTGCCTGGGTGGCTCAGTTAAGCATTCAACTCTTGATCCCAGCTCAGGTCATGATCTCATGGGTTCGTGATCTCGAGCCCCACACTGGGCTCTGTGCAGACAGTGTGGAGCCTGCCTGGGATTCTCTCTCCTCCTCTCTCCGCATCTACCACATTTGCTCTCTCTCTCTCTCTCTCTCTCTCAAAATAAATAAATAAGCTTAAAAGAAAGATGAATGGATAAATAAGATGTATATATCCAGACAGTGGAATATTATTTGGCAGTAAAAAGGAATGAAATATTCCATAAAATGTATGAACCATGAAAACATTTAGGCTACCTGAAAGAAGCCAGTCACAAAAGACCACAAATTAGAGGATTTCACTGTCTAGAACAGGCAAACTTACAGAGAAAATAAATTAATGGTTGCCTAGGGTGGTATTAAAGGGGAAAGGGGAAGGAGAGCCAATGTGTGCAGAGTGGGGCAATGAAAATGTTCCAAAATTGCTTGTGGTGATGGTTGCAGAACTCTGTGAATGTACTAAAACCTATGGCATTATACACTCTAAGTGGGTGAATTGTATGCTGTGTGAACTTTATCTCAATAAAGCTGTTCTTTTAAAAAAACTATCAGGCTTCTGAAATTGTTAGATGAAGGAAGAACTTGCTATAATCCATACTTTTTTCTAAATGCTACTTATTTATGCCTATCTTGTTTGGAAAGGATTTGATACGGCTTACAAAAAATAGCTACAATTGGAACTATAATTTTGCAAAATTTAAAATTCTTCTACTTCTCCACTTATAAGAATTAACAGTTTAAACTTGTGCTATACAAAGTATTGTGCTATAGCTATGAAAGGTACAAAGACAAGGTGTTCCCAGCACTCAAATGAACCAACCTAGAGGGAATAACACATAGAAACTACCTAACTGTAACACTCGGCAGAGTGAAGTAAATACTATAATAAAGGTAAAAGCAAAGTGTAATGGAAACCCAGCAAAAGGAGCATTTGATTCCCTCCTGGGGAAACTTCAGTTCAAACATTAAGCTTCTCAAACCTAGAACTTCCTGAACTAAGAGCCGTGACCAGCAGGGCCCAAAAAGAACCAATATGCCTCCTTGAGTCAGCAGTGGGTTACACTCTAATCACCAAAAGGAATCACAAAGACTTGGTACTATCTATATCCCTTCTCTGGAAGAGCTCTATGCTAAACTGAGTTGACCAAGCTGCATGGGGAAGATGCTATTTATGGATAATAATAGTTCACTGGTAGCTCTACCACCAACAAACATATAATGACCATTTCATCTATTACAGAGGGCTGCCCAGAGCCTCCTTGTATCTTACTTTTCTTATCTACAGAAATAAGAATGAAATGACTACAAAGCTGTTTCTACATAAAGTTCCTAAAACAACACAACTATAATGAACTATAAGATCGGAAATGAATGCAATACTGGCCTATTTATATATTCTTATCTATCATTATATACATAAAATATTCAATACCTCCTATGTTCTATAAGTGGGGAATTATAGCAATAAACTAGAGAGACACAGTCCCTATACTTACGGACTTTATAGTCCAAAAGGATAAATTTCAATATAATTCATTATTCCTAAAATCTGAGTATGTTCAAATTTATCCCAATTAGAGTCTTCAAACTAAATGTCTTGCCTTCTCTGGTATTTGACCCCCATCATCATGTAAATTATAGAATTTACTAAACACAAGCAAAACAAAAAAAATTATCTTAACCTTGTAATTATATGGAGACAGGGAGATTTAGATCTATATGTTGCTTCCAAATTATGATATTATAAATAAGGCTTAAAAAATTCCAAACCACTTAACACTTTAAGTAGGTCAAGTGGAACATATGGAGAGAAAAGCTAATTAGGGTACATTAATGATCTTTTAACCACTTGATAAGGTAGTTCTTGTACTGGTGAGCACTGCAGTGCTAGGTGATGTTAAATACACCTGAACAAATATCTTCCTAAATAAGTATTCATAAAATGCCTAGGAGTTTTATTTCTGTTTAGTAGATGATAAAAAGGACTTTTGTTTCCACTTTCATAAATTATGAGTTTTAAATTTCAGCAACACAAGATTTTTAAATTCAATTTTAATATGTAGATATACGAGCAAACATCTACACACAAATGTACATGTTTGCTTTGGTGTGTGTGTGTGTGTGTGTGTGTGTGTGTGTGTGTGTGTGTGTGTGTATACATACATAAAGACATCTGGAAAAATACAGAAACTTAATAGTGTATATAACAGGGATGGAGAAGCAGCACAGGAGAGTATGTATGTATGTTTTCTTTAGGTATATTTTAATAAAAACAAAAATGATGGTTATGAGTAACTTTTTATTTTAATTCATTGTGTTTTCTGACTTTTTTTCAGGTTTTCATTTAAATTCTAGTTAACCTAGGGGCACCTGGGTGGCTCATTCGGCTAAGCATCCAACTTCAGCTGAGGTCATGATCTCATGGTCCATGGGTTCAAGCCCCGCGTGGGGCTCTGTGCTGACAGCTCAGAGCCTGGAGTCTGCTTTGGATGATGTGTCTCCCTCTCTCTCTGCCCCTCCCCCACTTACACTCTGTCTCTCAAAAATGAATAAATGTTAAAAAAAATTTAAATTCTAGTTAACCTATATGATAAAATTGGTTTCAGGTATAGAATCTAGCATTTCATCACTTACATGTAACACCCAGTGCTCATCACAACAAGTGCACTCCTTAATACCCATCACCCATTTAGTCCACCCCACCCACCCACTTCCTTCCATCAACCCTCAGTTTGTTCTCTATAGTTAAGAGTCTATTTTCCAACTTTTTAAAAGAAGTTTCAAAAATTCACTTTGGTATTTTTTAATTAAAGAAAGCATTCAGGATCTACAGCACTATAAAAAGATTATTTCTTTAGTCGTGGTCTATAATTAGTATTTTATAAATGCTATTTATAAATGAACAGTAAAGTATCAAAGTTAAAAGTGCTAAAGTTGATAACTGTAGCATACTGTGGAATGTAAAGGAACATTCCTATTCTTAGGAAATCTATATTAAAGCATTCAGGGGTTAAGGGTCAGGATGAATGTAACTTATTCTCAAGCAGTTCAGAAAAAAGCAGTAGGATTTTATATAATAAACAGAGAACACGAATGATAAAGTAAATGGAATAAAATGTTAGCAAGTAAACCTGAGTAAAGAACATATAGGTATTCTTTATATTCCTATTTTTGCAACTTTTTCTGTAAATTTTAAATTGTTTCCAAATAAAATACTTAATTAAAAAAAAAAAGAGTTCAGATGGACTTGACAGATATATTTAGAACGCTGCATCCCAAAGCAACAGAATATACTTTCTTCTCGAGTGCACATGGAACATTCTCCAAGATAGATCATATACTGGGTCACAAAACAGCCCTTCATAAGTTTACAAGAATTGAAATTATACCATGCATACTTTCAGACCACAATGCTATGAAGCTTGAAATCAACCACAGGAAAAAGTCTGGAAAACCTCCAAAGGCATGGAGGTTAAAGAACACCCTACTAACGAATGAGTGGGTCAACCAGGCAATTAGAGAAGAAATTAAAAAATATATGGAAACAAACGAAAATGAAAATACATCAATCCAAACGCTTTGGGACGCAGCGAAGGCAGTCCTGAGAGGAAAATACATTGCAATCCAGGCCTATCTCAAGAAACAAGAAAAATCCCAAATACAAAATCTAACAGCACACCTAAAGGAACTAGAAGCAGAACAGCAAAGGCAGCCTAAACCCAGCAGAAGAAGAGAAATAATAAAGATCAGAGCAGAAATAAACAATATAGAATCTAAAAAAACTGTAGAGCAGATCAACGAAACCAAGAGTTGGTTTTTTGAAAAAATAAACAAAATTGACAAACCTCTAGCCAGGCTTCTCAAAAAGAAAAGGGAAATGACCCAAATAGATAAAATCATGAATGAAAATGGAATTATTACAACCAATCCCTCAGAGATACAAACAATTATCAGGGAATACTATGAAAAATTATATGCCAACAAATTGGACAACCTGGAAGAAATGGACAAATTCCTGAACACCCACACTCTTCCAAAACTCAATCAGGAGGAAATAGAAAGCTTGAACAGACCGATAACCAGCGAAGAAATTGAATCGGTTATCAAAAATCTCCCAACAAATAAGAGTCCAGGACCAGATGGCTTCCCAGGGGAGTTCTACCAGATGTTTAAAGCAGAGATAATACCTATCCTTCTCAAGCTATTCCAAGAAATAGAAAGGGAAGGAAAACTGGCTATGAAGCCAGTATTACTTTGATTCCTAAACCAGACAGAGACCCAGTAAAAAAAGAGAACTACAGGCCAATATCCCTGATGAATATGGATGCAAAAATTCTCGATAAGATACTAGCAAATCGAATTCAACGGCATATAAAAAGAATTATTCACCATGATCAAGTGGGATTCATTCCTGGGATGCAGGGCTGGTTCAACATTCGCAAATCAATCAATGTGATACATCACATTAACAAAAAAAAAGAGAAGAACCATATGATCCTGTCAATTGATGCAGAAAAGGCCTTTGACAAAATCCAGCACCCTTTCTTAATAAAAACCCTTGAGAAAGTCGGGATAGAAGGAACATACTTAAAGATCATAAAAGCCATTTATGAAAAGCCCACAGCTAACATCATCCTCAACGGGGAAAAACTGAGAGCTTTTTCCCTGAGATCAGGAACACGACAAGGATGCCCACTCTCACCGCTGCTGTTTAACATAGTGCTGGAAGTTCTAGCATCAGCAATCAGACAACAAAAGGAAATCAAAGGCATCAAAATTGGCAAAGACGAAGTCAAGCTTTCGCTTTTTGCAGATGACATGATATTATACATGGAAAATCCGATAGACTCCACCAAAAGTCTACTAGAACTGATACATGAATTCAGCAAAGTTGCAGGATACAAAATCAATGTACAGAAATCAGTTGCATTCTTATACACTAACAATGAAGCAACAGAAAGACAAATAAAGAAACTGATCCCATTCACAATTGCACCAAGAAGCATAAAATACCTAGGAATAAATCTAACCAAAGATGTAAAGGATCTGTATGCTGAAAACTATAGAAAGCTTATGAAGGAAATTGAAGAAGATTTAAAGAAATGGAAAGACATTCCCTGCTCATGGATTGGAAAAATAAATATTGTCAAAATGTCAATACTACCCAAAGCTATCTACACATTCAATGCAATCCCAATCAAAATTGCACCAGCATTCTTCTCGAAACTAGAACAAGCAATCCTAAAATTCATATGGAACCACAAAAGGCCCCGAATAGCCAAAGGAATTTTGAAGAAGAAGACCAAAGCAGGAGGCATCACAATCCCAGACTTTAGCCTCTACTACAAAGCTGTCATCATCAAGACAGCATGGTATTGGCACAGAAACAGACACATAGAACAATGGAATAGAATAGAAACCCCGGAACTAGACCCACAAACGTATGGCCAACTCATCTTTGACAAAGCAGGAAAGAACATCCAATGGAAAAAAGACAGCCTCTTTAACAAATGGTGCTGGGAGAACTGGACAGCAACATGCAGAAGGTTGAAACTAGACCACTTTCTCACACCATTCACAAAAATAAACTCCAAATGGATAAAGGACCTAAATGTGAGACAGGAAACCATCAAAACCTTAGAGGAGAAAGCAGGAAAAGACCTCTCTGACCTCAGCCGTAGCAATCTCTTACTCGACACATCCCCAAAGGCAAGGGAATTAAAAGCAAAAGTGAATTACTGGGACCTTATGAAGATAAAAAGCTTCTGCACAGCAAAGGAAACAACCAACAAAACTAAAAGGCAACCAACGGAATGGGAAAAGATATTCGCAAATGACATATCGGACAAAGGGCTAGTATCCAAAATCTATAAAGAGCTCACCAAACTCCACACCCGAAAAACAAATAACCCAGTGAAGAAATGGGCAGAAAACATGAATAGACACTTCTCTAAAGAAGACATCCGGATGGCCAACAGGCACATGAAAAGATGTTCAGCGTCGCTCCTTATCAGGGAAATACAAATCAAAACCACACTCAGGTATCACCTCACGCCAGTCAGAGTGGCCAAAATGAACAAATCAGGAGACTATATGCTGGAGAGGATGTGGAGAAACGGGAACCCTCTTGCACTGTTGGTGGGAATGCAAATTGGTGCAGCCGCTCTGGAAACCAGTGTGGAGGTTCCTCAGAAAATTAAAAATAGACCTACCCTATGACCCAGCAATAGCACTGCTAGGAATTTATCCAAGGGATACAGGAGTACTGATGCATAGGGCCACTTGTACCCCAATGTTCATAGCAGCACTCTCAACAATAGCCAAATTATGGAAAGAGCCTAAATGTCCATCAACTGATGAATGGATAAAGAAATTGTGGTTTATATACACAATGGAATATTACGTGGCAATGAGAAAAAATGAAATATGGCCTTTTGTAGCAACGTGGATGGAACTGGAGAGTGTGATGCTAAGTGAAATAAGCCATACAGAGAAAGACAGATACCATATGGTTTCACTCTTATGTGGACCCTGAGAAATTAACAGGAACCCATGGGGGAGGGGAAGGAAAAAAAAAAAAAACAGGTTAGAGTGGGAGAGAGCCAAAGCATAAGAGACTGTTAAAAACTGAGAACAAACTGAGGGTTGATGGGGGGTGGGAGGGAGGAGAGGGTGGGTGATGGGTATTGAGGAGGGCACCTTTTGGGATGAGCACTGGGTGTTGTATGGAAACTAATTTGTCAATAAATTTCATAAAAAAAAAAAAAAGAGTTAGGTACTTATTAAAACCAGGGAGGAATGGCAGATCTCAGCCCTAATAGTCTATGCTGGGATTTGACTTTACAAAGGATGGTTTCAAACAAAAAATGGTAGATAAAAGGCTAAAACAACATTCGAATGTATGTCTCCAGTCTGTGCTGGGGGGAGAAGGGGCACATCTAATTATATAAGCATTTAGGCCTTTCAACCTTTTCATTCCAAATACTACAAAACTCAGAGCCAGCTATATTTCCCTCATCTCAGGGTGAAGTTTTTTGTTGTTGTTTTTGTTTGTACATTTATTTGATAGAGAGAGAGTGAGAGCACAATCAGGGTAAGGGGAGAAAGACAGAGAGAGAATCCCAAGCAGGCTCTGCACTGTCAATACAAAGCTCAATGCAAGGCTCGAACTCATGAACTGTGAGATCATGACCTGAGCTGAAATCAAGAGCTGGATGCTTCACCAACTGAGCCACCCAAGCTCCTCTCAGGGTAAAGTTTTAACTAACATTCTGTCTGAAACTCTGACCAAAGACTTTCTTAACTCTGTAACCCAAAATTACAGCACAGTGCCTGATACACACAATAAATGTGTTCATTCAACAGTGACTGACCTACTTATTCTAGGCCTTTGTTTCCTCCATCCATAAAATAGGGCCAAAGTAGTACCTACATCCTATGAGGGTTAAATGAGTCAATACATGTAAACTTAAAACAGTGTACAACACACAGCAACCAAGAAATATTAGCTGTTAGATATAGGTGCTAGGCTAGATGCCAAAGATAGTAACAAAACAAACAGTCCAGTGGGCAATTCAAGTAAGTAAAACATATAATTATTGGGCCAAGATTAAACACAGTGAAAGTATTTTTAAAGTATGATTTACATCTTAATTTTTAAAAAAGACACAGAAAGAAACGGATGCCATGGAACACAAAGTAAGGGCACTGAATCTAGAGAGTCAAGGAAGACAATCTAGTGTCCCAGACTAAAGGAACAGTGTTTATATAAAAGAAAGAAAGAAAGAAAGAAAGAAAGAAAGAAAGAAAGAAAGAAAGAAAGAAAGAAAGAAAGAAAGAAAGAAAGAAGGAAGGAAGGAAGGAAGGAAGGAAGGAAGGAAAGAAGGAAAGAAAGAAAGAAAGAAAGAAAGAAAGAAAGAAAGAAAGAAGAAAGAAAGAAAGAAAGAAAAGAAAGAAAGAAAGAAAGAAAGATAGATCCAAGAGACAATTTAAACAAATGCCTGAAACATGAAGAGAAGAAGGTAGGGAACAGTGGAAGTTCCTTTTAGCTACTTGTCATCTCCTATGTTCTCACCCCAATATAGCTGCCTCCCCACTAACTAAACCATCTTCTCATTCCTCATCATTCCATTATATCCTCTGGAGCTTCCTCCCTGAACATTCTCCCTACATTGTAATTAAACTATTTTATAATTTCAGTATGTTCCCAGAATGTGTTTTTTCCCTAATTCCTAGCCTTCTCTGAAATCTGGCTCTCCCTAAAGAACACTACTAATCTTGAAGCCCTTGTTCTTCGAAGATTGCTCATTTCCCCACACCTCATGTACTCTGGGCTTCTTTCTTCCTTAGCTCTCAATTTTCTTCCTTCAGCCACACCTTAAAACTGGTATTTCCTTGATCCATGGTTCATACTCTCATCTACTCCCATAGCTTCAAATAATACCTATACTCTGACCCCAAAACAGTATTTATAACTACAAGGTCCTTCCTAAATTTCTGACTATGCAACAGAAGACAGTGCTTCTCACACTTCATTAAATTATAAATCACCTAGGGATCTCGTAAAAATGTAAAATATGGTTTTCTAGGTATGGATTGGTGCCTGGAATTCTGCAATTCTAACATGCTTCCAGGTGATACCAATGCTGCTGGTCCAAACTGTAGCAAGAAGCTTACAGATATCTCTTGGAAAGCTTCTATGGGGTAAGGAAAAAAAAATTAGGCAAGTAGATTATAGCAGGTAATATACAGTTGATTAAATACATGTGATTCTTCACTACATCTAAAATCATCCAAATTGGCAATAAAAAATATATATATTTATTTAAATTCCAGTTAGTTAACATACAGTGTAATATTAGTGTCAGGTGTACAATATAGTTATTCAACACTTCCATACATCACCCAGCGCTCATTACAAGTGCAATCCTTGGGGCGCCTGGGTGGCTTAGTCGGTTAAGCATCCGACTTCGGCTCAGGTCATGATTTCGCGGTCCATGAGTTCGAGCCCCGCGTTGGGCTCTGTGCTGACAGCTCAGAGCCTGGAGCCTGTTTCAGATTCTGTGTCTCCCTCTCTCTGACCCTCCCCCGTTCATGCTCTGTCTCTCCCTGTCTCAAAAATAAATAAACATTAAAAAAAAAAAAACACCAAGTGCAATCCTTAATCCCCATCACCTAATTCACCCATCTCCCTGTCCATCTTCCCCTCTGGTAACCATCAGTATGTTCTCTGTAGTTAAGAGTCTGTTTCTTGGTCTGCTCCTCTCCCTTTTTTTAATGGCGTAAACACACAATAGCAAAGAGATCAGGAGAGGAAACAACAGCAAATGACACAGCAACAAAAAGTTAATATACAAAAGCAAAAAGATAAATTTGACCTGGTAGAGTGCAAAAACTGAAACTTAAGCCTGAAGAAAGTCCAATAAAAAAACAATCTGAGTCACATCACTGTACTCTGGGAAGGCCAGAAATCGAAGGCACGATGCATCTCCTGAAGGCAGGAATGAGGGATGGGGCCATAACCAGAAGGACTGGCTGACAGTCTACAGAAAGAGCAGTTAGATCCTTAGTTCTCCACCCCAACCCCCAAGCAACTGGGCAACCACCCCTGCCCCACCCCACACAAAGGTTGCCTGTCAACTCAGGGAACACCAAGCACAGCTGAGACTAGGGGTAAGTCCTTTATTGAAAACAGAATTATCCCCCTTTCCCACCTCAGTTTTCTGAACACTGAACTACCAGCCTTCTATTTCCAGGGAGAAGTCACAGAGATTTTCTCTGGAGAAACTGACAAGGACCCCATAAAAGATCTAAAAATATGGATATTTGGGTTACCAATGAAAAAGATATTCATCTTATCAACTTTCACTAAAGGTCTCCAATTAACACAACCTGGCCATTGACATGGAACTTCCAATCAGTTTTTTAGTATGTCACTTTTAAATAAGAAAACACTTTATAAAGGAAGGAAATTGACACATCCTACAACATGGATGAACGTTGAAGCCACATCTTCATGAAGACATGAACAACTTAGAGAAATAAGCCAGTCACAAAAGGACAAATATTGTGTTATTTCTCTTATCTGAGGTAGCCAGAGTAGTCAAATTCACACAGAACGAATGGTGGCTGCCAGAGGCTGGGGGGAAGGTGAATTGGAAGTTAGTGTTTAATAAGTACAGAATTCCAGGGGCATTCACTTTTGGGTATTCCCTCTCTGTAAAGAGAGCGTTCCTACTCTCTTTCTTTCTACTTCCTACTATTCTTTCTTTCTAATCTTATACTCTAATAAAATTTTGCCTGCTGCTCAAAAAAAGAAAAAAATAGACTCTTTCTATGAAGCCAGAATTACCTTGATTCCAAAACCAGACAGAGACCCCACTAAAAAGGAGAACTATAGACCAATTTCCCTGATAAACATGAATGCAAAAATCCTTGACAAGATATTAGCCAACCGGCTCCAACAATAACATTAAAAAAATTATTCACCACGACCAAGTGGGATTTATACCTGGGATGCAGGGCTGGTTTACTATCCACAAAACAATTAACGTGATTCATCACATCAATAAAAGAAAGGACAAGAGCCATATGATCCTCTCAATACATGCAGAGAAAGCATATACACATCCTTTCTTGATAAAAATCCTCAATAAAGTAGGGACAGAAGGAGCATACCTTTAGATCACAAAAGCCATATATAACGACCCAACACTAATATCTTCCTCAATGGGGGAAAACTGACAGCTTTCCCCCTAAGGTCAGGAACAAGACAGGGATGTCCACTCTCGCCACTATTATTCAACATAGTATTGGAAGTCTTAGCCTCTGCAATCAGACAACACAAAGAAATAAAAAGGCATCCAAAAAGGCCAGGAGGAGGTCAAACTTTCACTCTTTACAGATGACATGATACTCTATATGGAAAACCCAAAAGATCCCACCAAAAAACTGCTAGAATTGATTCATGAATTCAGCAAAGTTGCAGGATATAAAATCAACACACAGAAATCAGTTGCATTCCTATACACCAACAATGAAGCGACAGAAAGAGAAATCAGGGAATCGATCCCATGTACAGATGCACAAAAAAACCATAAAATACCTAGGAATAAACCTAACCAAAGAGGTGAAAAATCTATACACTGAAAACTATAGAAAGCTTATGAAAGAAATTGAAGAAGACACAAAAAAATGGAAAAAGATTCCATGCTCCTAGATAGGAAGAACAAATATTGTTAAAATGTCGATACTACCCTAAGCAATCTACATATTCAATGCAATCCCTATCAAAGTAACACCAGCATTCTTCACAGAGCTAGAACAAATAATCCTAAAATTTGTGTGGAACCAGAAAAGACCCTGAATAACCAAAGTAATTTTGAAGAAGAAGACCAAAGCAGGAGGCATCACAATCCCAGACTTTAAGCTATACTACAAAGCTGTAACCATCAAAACAGTATGGTACTGGCACAAGAACAGACACTCAGATCAATGGAACAGAATAGAGAACCCAGAAATGGACTCATAAACGTATGGCCAACTAATCTTTGACAAAGCAGGAAAGAACATCCAATGGAAAAAGACAGTCTCTTCAACAAATGGTGCTGGGAAAACTGGACAGCAACATGCAGAAGAATGAACCTGGACCACTTTCTTACACCATATACAAAAATAAACTCAAAATGGATGAAAGACCTAAAGGTAAGACAGGAAGCCATCAAAATCCTCGAGGAGAAAGCAGGCAAAAACCTCTTTGATCTTGGCCGCAACTTCTTACTCAACACGTCTCTGGAGGCAAGGGAAACAAAAGCAAAAATGAACTACTGGGACCTCATCAAAATAAAAAGCTTCTGCACAGTGAAGGAAACAATCAGCAAAACTAAAAGGCAACCAACAGAATGGGAGAAGATATTTGCAAATGACATGTCAGATAAAGGGTTAGTATCCAAAATCTATAAAGAACTTGTCAAACTCAACACCCAAAAAACAAATAAGCCAGTGAAGAAATGGGCAAAAGACATGAATAGACATTTCTCCAAAGAAGACATCCAGATGGCCAACCGACACATGAAAAAATGCTCAACATCACTCATCGTCAGGAAGATACAAATCAAAACCACCATGAGATACCACCTTACACCTGTCAGAATGGCTAACGTTAACAACTCAGGCAACAACAGATGTTGGTGAGGATGCGGAGAAAGAGGATCTCTTTTGCATTTTGTTGGTGGCAATGCAAGCTGGTACAGCCACTCTGGAAAACAGTATGGAGGTTCCTCAAAAAACTGAAAATAGAACCGCCCTATGACCCAGCAATTGCACTACTAGGCATTTATCCACGGGATACAAGTCAGCTGTTTGGAAGGGACACATGCACCCCCATGTTTATAGCAGCACTGTCAACAATAGTCAAAGTATGGAAAGAGCCCAAATGTCCATCGATGGATGAATGGATAAAGAAGATGTGGTAGATATACATACAACAGAGTATTGCCAAGTAGTCAATCAAAAAGAATGAAATCTTGCCATTTGTAACTACATGGATGGAACTGGAGGGTATTATGCTAAGTGAAATTAGTCAGAGAAAGACAAAAACCATGACTTCACTCATGAGGACTTCAAGAGACAAAACATGAACGTAAGAGAAGGGAAACAAAAATAATATAAAAACAGGGAGGGGAACAAAACAGAAGAGACTCATAAATATGGAGAACAAACTGAGGGCTACTGGAGGGGTTGTGGGAGGGGGGACGGGCTAAATGGGTAAGGGGCACTAAGGAATCTACTCCTGAGATCATTGTTGCACTATATGCTAACTAATTTGGATATAAATTTAAAAAATTAAATTAAAAAAAATAGGTACAGAATTCCAGCTACATAAAATGAAGAAGTTCTAGAGATGAAGGAGTTATGGTTGCATAACAATGTGAATGTACTTAATGCCAAAGAACTGTACACTTAAAAATGATTAAAATGACAAAATTTTGTTATGTATGCTTACCACAATTTAAAAAAAACCCACAAGACATTTAAAGAAAACTATCAAAATTAAAGACCAAAACAAAACAAAGGAAGTGAGGAAGTTAGGAGATACACAAAAAAGTGTGACATCTTCAGAAATATAAAAGGAAATACTGCATCTATGAAACACAAGATCTACAATAAACATTAAAGAACAACAGCCCTGGGGCGCTTGGGTGGCTCAGTCGGTTAAGTATCCAACTTCCATTCAGGTCATGATCTCACGGTTTGTGAGTTCAAGCCCCGTGTCAGGCCCTGTGCTGACAGCTTGGAGCCTGGAGCCTGCTTTGGATTGTGTCTCCCTCTCTCTGCCCCTCCCCCGTTAATGCTCTGTCTCTCAAATGAAAACACTAAAGAAAAAAATTTTTTAAAAAAGAACAACAGCCCTTATATATATTAAAAGAATGACAGAGGCTTTAAAAAAAACCTCAGTTGACAAGCTGGCAGATAACATTGAGGAAATCTCCCAAGAAGTGCAACAAAAAGAGAAAGTAATGAAAAGTAGATGGGGCACCTGGGTGACTCAGTCCATTGAGAGTCCAACTTATTTTTATTAATATGTTATTTTTTCCTTTTTTAAGGTTTATCTATTTATTTGGAGAGAGACACAGTATGAGCAGGAAAGGAGAGAGAAAGGAAGAGAGAGAATCCCAAGAGAGATCTGCACCATCAGTGCAGAGCCTAACGAAGGGTCAAACTCACAGACTGTGAGATCACGACCTGAGCCGAAAACCAAGAGTCAGACACTTAATTTAGTCACCCAGGTGCCCTGAACGTCCATCTCTCGATTTTGGCCCAGGTCATGATATCAGGGTGGTGAGATGGAGCCCCGCATCAGGCTCTGCGCTGAGCATGGAACCCTCTTGGAATTCTCTCTTCCTCTCTCTGCCCCTCTCCTGCTTGTGCTCTCTCAAAATAAATAAATATTAGGGGCACTTGGGTGGCTCAGTCAAAGTCTGAGTTCAGCTTAGGTCATGATCTCATGGTTTGTGAGTTCAAGCCCTGCATCAGGCTCTGTGTTGACAGCTCTGGAGCCTGCTTCAGATTCTGTGTCTCCCTCTCTCTCTGCCCCTCCCCTGCTTGTGCTCTTTTTCTCTCTCAAAAAATAAAGATTTAATTAATAAATAAATATTAAAAAAATAAAGAATTAGAGGATAAACCCAGAAGAACCAACATTGAACTAACAGAAGTTCCAGAAAGCAGAAATTTTTAAAATAAATATAAGAAAAAAATGTTCAGAAATTAAGGACATACATATCCAGAATGAAAGCCCACAGCATGTGGATCTCAGGTCAGGTCATAATCTTATAGTTCATGAGTTTGAGCCCTGCACTGGGCTCTGCACTGACAGAGTAGCGACTGCCTCTGTCTTTCCCTCTCTCTACCCCTCCCCCACTCTCTCTCTCTCAAAATATATAAACTTTAAAACCCACAAATGTTTAAAAATTATGGCAATTTGGGGTGCCTGGGTGGCTCAATGGTTAAGTGTCCAACTCTTGGTTTTGATTCCGGTCATGATCTTGCAGTTTGTGAGTTTGAACTCCACATCAGGCTCTGCACTGACAGTGTGGAGCCTGCTTGGGATTCTCTCTCTCCCTCTCTGCCCCTCCCATGCTCTCTCTCTCCCTCAAAATAAACTTAAAAAAAAAAACATAAAAAGAGTTTACAGTTGCAAATTTAAAAATAAATAAAAATTATGGCAATTATTAATTCTAAAAAATTATGTAAGAAGAACATGTAATCATAATATACTAATGGCCTGTCTGTAAGCACTGGTTACATGATCATAACACGTAAATACTAAAGACAATTTATGGGGCTCCTGGCTATCTCAGTCAGTACAGCATGAAAATCTTAATTTCAAGGTTTAAGCCCGAGCCCCACGTTGGGTGTAGAAATTACTTAAAAATAAAATCTGGGGCACCTGGGTGGCCCAGACGGTTAAGTGTCTGACTTCAGCTCAGGTCATGATCTCATGGCTCATGAATTCGAGCCCTGCGTCAGGCTCTGTGCTGACAGCTCAGAGCCTGGAGCCTGCTTCATATTCTGTGTCTCCCTCTCTCTGCCCCTCGCCTGCTCACACTCTCTCTCTCTCTCCAAAGTAAATAAACATTAAAATATTAATTAAAAAAAAAAATCTCAGGGGTGCCTGGGTAGCTCAGTCAGTTAGTGTCTGACTTCAGCTCACATCATGATCTCACAGTTTGGGAGTTCAAGCCCCATGGTGGGCTCTGTGCTGACAGCTCAGGGCTGACAGTGTAGAGCCTGCTTGGGCTTCTCTCTCTCTCCCTCTTCTCTCTGCCACTCCCTGCCCTCCCTGCTCACTCTTTCTCAAAATAAATAAACTTAAAAATAATTTTTAGGGGGGATCCTAGGTGGCTCAGTTGGTTAAACATCAGACTTCGGCTCAGGTCATGAAGTTGCGGTTCACAAGTTCCAGACTCATGTCAGGCTCTGTGCTGACAACCTGGAGGTTGGAGCCTGCTTTGGATTCTATGTCTCCCTCTCTCTCTGACCCTCCCCCGCTCACTCTCTTTCTCAAAAAATAAACACACAAAAATAAATAAAAATTAAAAAATAAAATAAAATCTTAGGGCCCCCTGGGTGGCTCAGTCAGTTGAGTGTCCAAGTCTGGATCTTAGCTAAGGTCTTGATCCCAGGGTTGTGTGTACAGGCATGACACCTACTTAAAAAATAATAATAAAATAAAATCTTAAAAAGATAAATTAAGGGGCGCCTGGGTGGCTCAGTCGGTTAAGCGTCCGACTTCAGCTTAGGTCACGATCTCGCGGTCTGTGAGTTCGAGCCCCGCGTCGGGCTCTGGGCTGATGGCTCAGAGCCTGGAGCCTGCTTCCGATTCTGTGTCTCCCTCTCTCTCTGCCCCTTCCCCGTTCATGCTCTGTCTCTCTCTGTCTCAAAAATAAATAAACGTTAAAAAAAAATTTTAAAAAAAAGATAAATTAAGAAGCAATTATAATTGTCATATAAATACATTGGAAAAATGAGTAAAGGAGAATAGCATGTATGACATAAGAGACCTAAATCCCCATCTAAGAAGGAATCAGTAATAAAAGTGAAAAAAATTAAAATAGAAGTATAAGCACATTATGAAAAATAGGGAGATAAAACTAGAAGAAAAAGCTAAGAGTTAAATGTTGGCTCTGTAGACTAGAAATGGAGGATAGAGAGGGTAGATCAGGGAACTGCTGGGATTTTGGTGGGAGGGGTCCCACTATAAACCTTGAAGTACCTTTTGACTTTTTAAATTATGAACTTATATTGCTTTGATGAAAATGAAAGTCAAATTAAAAGAAACTTAAGAGCGGGGAGCCTGGGTGGCTCAGTCGGTTGAGCGGCCGCTTTAGCTCAGGTCATGATCTCTCGGTCCGTGAGTTCGAGCCCCGCGTCAGGCTCTGTGCTGACAGCTCAGAGCCTGAAGCCTGTTTCAGATTCTGTGTCTCTCTCTGTCTGACTCTCCCCTGTTCATGCTCTGTCTCTCCCTGTCTCAAAAATAAATATAACATGGGGCGCCTGGGTGGCGCAGTCGGTTAAGCGTCGGACTTCAGCCAGGTCACGATCTCACGGTCCGTGAGTTCGAGCCCCGCGTCGGGCTCTGGGCTGATGGCTCAGAGCCTGGAGCCTGTTTCCGATTCTGTGTCTCCCTCTCTCTCTGCCCCTCCCCCGTTCATGCTCTGTCTCTCTCTGTCCCAAAAATGGATAAACGTTGAAAAAAAATTTTTTTAAATAAATAAATAAATAAATAAATATAACGTTAAAAAAAATTAAAAAAAAAAAGAAACTTAAGAGCTTATCTGATTCTGGCACTTAAAATTGATTTGGTAAATGATCTCACTTAAGCTCTAGCTTCAATGATATGTTTAAGTCAACTCATATAGGCTAGCAAGAGCTGATTGTTACAGTTCCAAGAATTTTGCAAGCCACAGTTATACACAATCATTATTAAGAATTAAATCCTATGAATGCACAATGAAGTTATATTAAAAATAAAGGGGGGAGCACCTGAGTGGCTCAGTTGCTTAAGTGTCCAACTCTTGATCTCAGCTGAAATCTTGATCTCAGAGTCCTGAGTTCAAGCCCCATGTTGGGCTCTGTGCTGGGGCTGGGGTCCTGCTTAAAAAAAAAAAAAAAAAAAAAAAAAAAAAAGGGCGGAGCACCTGACTGGCTCAGTTGGTAGAACATCCAACTCTTGATCTTAGGGCTGTGAGTTCAAGCCCTACATTTAGCGTAGAAATTACTTTTTTAAAAAAGAAAGGTAATAAGCACTCAAAATTCATTATTTCATTAATATTTTATTACTATGTTTTACTACCTATCTATAACTGTTGTATTATATAGTAGAAATACTTCATGCACATCTTTTTCAAACTCTGCATTCAGTATAACCCATGGGTAGCTTAAAACCAGCCACAGTGGGAGTATTTACATTTCAGAAATCAGCAAACGCTACAGGTCAGAGTTTATTGTTGTATTTATTATCTACCAGGGGTCAGCAAACTATGGCCCTCTAACAGTTTCTTTACAGTGCAAAGAATGGTTTTTATATGTTTTAATCACTGGAAACACACACAAAGAATATGCAACAGAGACCACATGAGCTACAAAGCCTAAAATTTTCACTATCTGGTTCTTTACCAAAAAAAAAAAAGTGTCCAGTCCTGATCTAAACTTAAGAGAAAATATTAATTCAGTATAATAATCTTAACTCCATGGCTGCAGCTTTAGTGTAATAAGAAATTAGATGGTGTTGGGGCGCCTGGGTGGCGCAGTCAGTTAAGCGTCCGACTTCAGCCAGGTCACGATCTCGCGGTCCGTGAGTTCGAGCCCCGCGTCGGGCTCTGGGCTGATGGCTCAGAGCCTGGAGCCTGCTTCCAATTCTGTGTTTCCTTCTCTCTCTGCCCCTCCCCCATTCATGCTCTGTCTCTCTCTGTCTCAAAAATAAATAAACATTAAAAAAAAAATTTAAAAAAGAAATTAGATGGTGTTTAAAAATAAATATATCTTGGGGCGCCTGGGTGGCGCGGTCAGTTAAGCGTCCGACTTCAGCCAGGTCAGGATCTCGCGGTCCGTGAGTTCGAGCCCCGCGTCAGGCTCTGGGCTGATGGCTCAGAGCCTGGAGCCTGTTTCCGATTCTGTGTCTCCCTCTCTCTCTGCCCCTCCCCCGTTCATGCTCTGTCTCTCTCTGTCCCAAAAATAAATAAACGTTGAAAAAAAAATTAAAAAAAAAAAAATAAATATATCTTCCTCACCAAAACTATTCCTCCTGTCTACTCTATCCTAATAAAGGGTATCACTGTGCATTTGTCAAACTCCTAGAACTATACACCAAAAAGAGCAAATTTTATTATATGTAATTTTTAAAAAACTTTCTTTAAATCACATGTGAAACTTTTTCTTTTTAAGTTTATTTATTTATTTATTTATTTATTTTGAGAGAGAGAGTGCACACATGCAAGAGCTGGGCAGAGAGAGGGAGAGAGAGAATCCCAAGCAGGCTCTGTGACATGGGGCTCAGTCTCACAAACCATGAGATCGTGACCTCAGTCAAAAATCAAGAGTCGGAGGCTTAACTGACTAAGCCACCCAGGTGCCCCAACTTGTGACACATTTTAAATGAAGGTGTCTCATTCCAACTCCCTAGAAATTCTGATTTAGTTGATCCAGAATGAGTCCTGAAGTTTTTTAAACACAGCTGGCAATTCTGATTTAAAAAAAAAGAACCCTGTTCCTTTTTTTAATTTTTATTTTAATTCCAGTTAGTTAGCATACAATGTTATATTAGTTTCAGATGAACAATATAGTGATTCAATAATTCCATACATCACTTGGTGCTTATCACAAGTGTGCTTCTTAATCACCATCACCTATTTAACCCATCCCCCCCCCCCCACCTCCCCTCTGTTATCCATCGGTTTGTTCTCTATAATTAAGAATCTATATCTTTGTCTTTTTCCCTTTGCTCATTTTTTAAATTCCATATGAGTGAAATCATATGGTATTTTTTCTTTCTCTGAATTAATTAGGTTAGCATTATACTCTCTAGCTCCATCCATGTCATTGCAAATGATAAGATTTCATTCTTTTTTATGGCTGAATAATATTCTATTATATTCTATTACATATACATACATACATACATGCACACACATACATATACCACATCTTCTTTACCCATTTATCAATCAATGGACACCTGGGCTGATTCCATAACTTGGCTATTATAGATAATGCTACTATAAACATCAGGGTGCGTGTATCCCTTTGAATTAGTGTTTTTGTATTCTTTGGGTAAATACCTAGTAGTGTGCTAAATTGTTGTAGGGTAGTTCTATTTTTAACTTTATCAAGAACCTCCATACTATTTTCCAGAGTGGCTGCACTAATTCCCACCAACAGTGTACAAGTGTTCCTTTTTTTCCACATTCATGCCAACACCTGTTGTTTCTTGTGAAGTTTAACCATTCTGACAAGGGTGAGGTCATATCTCATTGTAGTTTTGATTTGCATTTCCCTGATGGTTAGTGATGATGAACACCTTTCATGTGTCTATTGGCCATCCAGGTATCTTCTTTGGAGAAATGTCTGTTCATGTCTTCTGCCCATTTTTTAATTGGATTATTTGTTTTTTTGGTGTTGAGTTTTGTAAGTTCTTTATATATTCTGGATACTAACCCTTTATCAGATACGTCATTTACAAATGTCTTCTCCCATTCCATAGCTGCTTTTTAGTCTTGTTGATTGTTTCCTTTGTTGTACAGAAGCTTTTTATTTTGATGTAGTCCCAACAGTTTATTTTTGCTCTTATTTCCTTGCCTCAAGAAACATGTCTAGAAAAACACTGGTACGGCGGCCAATGTCAAAGAGGTTACTGCCTGTGTTCTCTAGGATTTACATGGTTTGAGGTCTCATATTTTAATCCATTTTGTACTTAATTTTGTATATGGTGGAAGAAAGTGGTTGGGGGGGGGGCGGGGGGGCGGGTGCCTGGCTGGCTCAGTTGGTAGAGCCTGCAACTCTTGATCTCAGCGTTGTGAGTTTAAGCCCCACTGAGTGCAGAGTTTACTTAAAAATAAAATTTAAATTTAAAAAAGTGGTCTTCTTTCTTTCTTTTGCATGTTGGTGTCCAGTTTTCCCAACAGCACTTGTTGAAGAGACTGTCCTTTTCCCATTGGATATTCTTTTCAATTTGTTGAAGATTAATTGACCATATAGTTGTGGATTTATTTGTGGGCTTTCTATTCTATTCCATTGATCTATGTGTCTATTTTTGTGCCAGTTCCATACTGTTTTGATTACTGTGTAATCAACTTTGTAATGTAATGTAATGTAATGTAATGTAATGTAATGTAATGTAATGTAACTTGAAGCTTTATAATGTAACTTAAAGTCCTGAATTATGATGCCTCCAGCTTTGCTTTTCTTTTTCAACATTGCTTTGGCTATCTGGGAGAAGAACCCTGTTCCTAATCCCACAAATATACTCTGGCTTCTATCTCTACAGCTTTCTCACTCCAATACTCCCCTGTTCTCTCTAGGAGACCTCCAATTCCTCAAACTCATTACTTTCTATACTATACTGGTCTTCTCTCTCTCTCTCTCTCTCTCTCTCTCTCTCTCTCTCTCTCTCTCTCAACTAATACCCTCATTTCTTTTGTCCTTTTTTTTTTTAATTTTTTTTTCAACTTTTATTTATTTTTGGGACAGAGAGAGAGAGAGAGCATGAACGGGGGAGGGGCAGAGAGAGAGGGAGACACAGAATCGGAAGCAGGCTCCAGGCTCTGAGCCATCAGCCCAGAGCCTGACGCGGGGCTCGAACTCACACACCGCGAGATCGTGACCTGGCTGAAGTCGGACGCTTAACCGACTGCGCCACCCTGGCGCCCCCTTTTGTCCTTCTTATCCTCCCAACAGCACCTGCCTGGCAAGACACCACCAACAGCTCAATCCATTTTCATGTTTCTGCTCTTTCCTTCGGTGGTTAGAGGGGGTGAAAAAAGCTATACCATTTTCAGTTTGGTTTCACTAGTAATGACCTTCAATCACAAGTAGACCCTCCACATGATCCAAATATCTTTCTCTAGATTTCCCTCTCTCCCATTCTTTACTACTGGTATTTCAAACCTTCTCCACCTTTCTCAAACATGATATTCCACCTCTCTTCACTTTTTTTTTAATCAAACCCCATTACACCCCCTTTATAATAGAGAAAATAAAAATTGTGTGCAGAGAGCTACTTCGGCTTCCTGTCATTCACATATAAATGGTATGCATCTACACCCGTTTTTTTTCTTTCCTATCTAAATTAGTCCCTCTATCAAATGCTCTGGATCTCATCTCCTTTTACCACCAGAGAAACTTCAGCCCTCCACCAACCTATTCCTACTCTCTCGCTCTCCTGCTTTACTGGCTCCTTTTCCTACCAGTTTATAAGTATGCCCAATCCATTCAATTACATGTCCCCTGACAGAGTTGTGCTTTTGGGTTATAAACTCTTTTGAAGAACAAGGGCACCTGGGTGGCTCAGTCGGTTCCATATCCAACTCTTGATTTCGGCTCAGGTCATGATCTCACAGTTCATGAGTTCAAGACCCATGTCGTGCTCTGCAGAGACAGTGCAGAGTCTGCTTGGGAATCTCTCTCCCTCTCTCTCTGCCTCTCCCTCACTTCTCTCTCTCTCTCTCAAATTAAATAAACATTAAAAACATTCAAAAATTTAAAAAAATAAACTCTTTTGAAGAACTGATAAAAGCTTTATTCCTTCTCTCCAAAAAAATGTACATACACACAAAATTTGCATGTAATACTGAGGATGGGGTATCCATAAATACCTGTTTAAGAACCCATATTCTTTAAAATTTTTTTAAATGTTACTTAGTTTTGAGAGAGAGAAATAGAGACAGTGTGAGTAGGGGAGGGGGAGAGAAAGAGGGAGACACAGAATCCAAAGCAGGCTCCAGGCTCTGCACTGTCAGCACAGAGCCCAATGTGGGGCATGAACCCATGAGCCATGAGATCATGAACTGAGCTGGAGTCTACTGAGCCACCCAGGTGCCCTGTTAAGAACCCATGTTCTATAACTTCTGTTCTCTTATCTCCTTCATACCCAAGTTTTTTCAAAAAGCTGTATACACTCTCTCTCTACTTAAATTCTCTCATGAATCTATTGCAGTCCTGCCTCCCAATCTCACAACTCCACTAACAACACTCTTGCCAAGGGTCAGTGACCCTTTTGGTAAATTTAGTAGACATTTTTCAGTCCTCACCTGCAGAATTTGATGCTGCTAATAATTCCCTCCTTTTCGAAACACTATCTTTACTCAGCATATGAGACCCTCTACTCCCCTATACTTTTTCCACTTCTCTGGAAATTCCTTCTAAACCTGTTATAAGCAACTTTTCCCAGGCCAACTGAGGTGTCATCAGGGATTTATCTTTGGTTGCCTCCTTACCCACCACTCTACAGCGAAGACATCACAGACTGGCAGTCCACAAGGCTGATTTTAATGGTCAGAACTATATACCTTACAAAGCATTTTCTCCCCCACCAACTCCACTCTCAGAATGTTTTGATTTGCCAACACTTAAAAATTAGGGAATTCCACATAAAAATTTTCATTCATAACTTCTCTCAAAACACAGGTCTGGAAATCCTGAGTCCATTACCACTAAGAAACATTCCCTAGAGACTCCCAAATACCTAAGGCCAAGAATCAGTTGTCATTTTCATTTTGCTGGTGTAGCATTTTTAAAAAATATTCAGCCTGTTCCCCTCATTGTTACTTATAGACATGCAAGTTTGCAACACTATGCTCTGTATACTTTCCTGGGGTGATTTCATGCTGTAGACCTCCAAATCTTATCTCCAGCCATCCAGTCTAGCCACTGGCTAATTTCTATGTGAATTCATTCTCAGTACCTCTTTAGGGAATCTTCTCAGATATCCCCTTCCACTATAAGGCTAAAGTGCCCCTCTATTTGATACCATAAGTATTTCCTACTTACCCATAGTACTTCTCAGTCTCTATAAAAATAATTTCTTTTTTGTGGTCCCTACTAGCCTGCAAGCTCCTAGATAGCAGTGTATACTGGTCATCACTATAACCCCTGTACCTAATATAGTGCTGAATCTCCACAAGAATCTCCACAAGTTAGTAATGCAATTTCCTGATATACTAATTCACCCTAAGTTTATCAAATCAAACAATGACTAAAAATCCACTCTATAGGGCTTAATAAAAATATTTGGACCAATATTCCTCTTCATTGGGGACATTGTACTACCATTTACTAAATGTTCACTCACTATGTCAGACATTGTTCTAAATGCTTTATACTATTAATTTATACCATGTTACAAATGGAAAATTGAGGCACAAAGAAATTAAGTAACTAGCCCTTGCCCAACTAGTAAGGATGAGAGCTGGGAAATTAATCCAAGCAGTCTTGCTTTGCTCCGGATTCTATCACTTTAACCATTTTGAAGACCACTTCTTATTCATACAGAAATGAATGATGCTTTTCTAAGCCAATAATTTACAACATGCTTTAGGAGAGGACTTTGAATGAAAGTGGCCATTTCTTCATAAGTCAACATCTTGAACAAATAAAACAATTAGGAAAATGTTTAAACATGAGTACCAAAACAAAGTTTTGATACTGCAAGAATGTCATGAGCAATTCTTACTGGATGGAGAGTAAAAACTTAACATAAAACGCTATATACACATATTCAACATAAACTTTTAGATTAATTTAGGGGCCTTTGAAAGAATTCAACATTACCCATTAAGTTTTTCTATGCAATAGAAAATGCTGTTTTAAAACTGTCTCATTAAATTGTATAAACTGTTAACCATGAAAATTCAAACCTATTGAACTATTCTAAGAAAATTAATTTGTGGTTAAAATGTAACAAAGAGGGGCGCCTGGGTGGCTCAGTCGGCTGAGTGTCTGACTTCGGCTCAGGTCATGATCTCGCACGAGTTCGAGCCCTGTGTCGGGCTCTGTGCTGACGGCTCGGAGCCTGGAGCCTGCTTAGGATTCTGTGTCTCCCTCTCTCTGACTTTCCCCCGTTCATGCTCTGTCTCTCTCTGTCTCAAAAATAAATAAACATTTAAAAAAAATTTTTTTAATGTAACAAAGAATGCTGGAACACTGGACAAAAATATGGCCTATGAATCAAGAAACCTGGGTTCTGGCCATAGATTTGCCATAACCAATTAGGACCAAATAGGGCCTTGGAGTCAACAGCTGTTTGTTTTCTGGCTACTGAGCATCCATGTCCCCTTCTTTGGTAACAGTACTACAATTTCATCTAGTAGAATAACTCTTTCCCTATGTACACATCTTGGTAAATCAAGGTCTCCACTTCTCCCCTAGGCTAAGGGGCTAAGGGAGAGGCACATAATCTGAATAAAGCAAACTAGATCTTTTCTTTCTTTTTTTTAAATGTTTGTTTATTTTTGAGAGAGACAGAGTGTGAGTGGGGGGAGGGGCAGAGAGGGAGGGAGACAGAGAATCTGAAGCAGGCTCCAGGCTCCAAGATGTCAGCACAGAGCCTGCCTGACACAGGGCTCAAACTCACAAACCATGAGATCATGACCTGAGCCAAAGTCAAACATTTAACCGACTGAGCCACGCAGGCATCCCTGGATCTTTTTTTGCAGGACTTTGAAACCTGAGCAAATGATGCAAAAATGGAATGGGACTGGAAGTTCTAGCCAAAGTAATTAGGCAAGAAAAAGAAGTAAAAGACATCCCAATTAGGAAGGAAAAAGCAAAACTATTTCTATTTGCAGATGACACAATCCTAAATATCCAAAAATTCAAAAAATATTATAGGGCTCCAAGATCAACACACAAAAATTCATGTTTCTATAAATAGCAATGAATTCAGCAATGAACAATTGTAAAGGAAATTAAGAAAGCAACTCCATTTATAACAGCACCCAAAAGAATAAAATATCAACCCTCATGCAGTTGGAAATCTGTGTTAAGCCAAAAGCTTAACTACTAATAGCCTACTGTTGACTGAAAGCCTGATAATATAAACAGTTGATTAATACATATTTTGTATATTATATGTACTGTATACTGCATTCTTACAATAAAGTAAGCTAAAGAAAATGTTATTAAGAAAAGTATAAGGAAGGAGTAACAAATTTACAATCCTGTACTGGATGGACCCACACACTTGAAACTTGAGTTCTTCAAAAGGTCCACTGTATTTGCAAATCATAAATCTGATAAGGGCTTAATATCCAGAATATATAGAGAACAAATCAAGAAGAAAAGTAAGCAACTGAATCAAAAAATGGGCAAAGGACTTGAATAGAATTTTCCAAAACACAACATACAAAGGGCATAGAAGCACATGAAGAAATGCTCCACATCAATAGTCATTAGGGGAAATGTAAATCAAAACCACACTGAGTTATCAGTTCACACCAGAAGAATGGTGGCTATTATCAAAATAATGGAAAATAGCAAGTACTGGTAAGGATCTGGAGAAACTGTAACCCTGGTGCATTGCTGGTGGGAATGTAAAAATGGTGCAGATGTGTGAAACAGTTTGATGGTTCCTCAAAAAGTTAAATATCAAATTACAATATGATCCAGCAAGTCCACCTCTAAATATATGCCCCAAAGAATTAAAAGCAGAGACTCAAACAGATACCCAAGATACCAATATCCATAGCAGCATTATTCATAATCACCAAAAACTGGAAACAACCCCATTTACATCAGAAGAACAAATAAAATGTGGTATATACATATAAAAAAATATATGTCTTAAAAAAGAATGAAATTCTGATAGATTACAACATGAATGTATCTTGAAAACATTATCCTAATAAGCAAGACCAAAAAAAAGAACAAATATTTTATGATTCAGCTTATATGAGGGACCTAAAACAGATAAAATTTATAAAGACAAAAAGTAGAACAGAGGTTACCAGGAGCTACAAGGTAGGGAAAATGGGTAATTATTAATCCATACAGAGTTTCTGCTAGGGATAATGAAAAGTTCTGGAAATGGATAGTGGTAATAATGGCACAACATTGTAAATGTACTTAATGCCACTGAATTGCACACTTTAAAAATGGCTAAAATAATAAATTTTACATTTGTACATATTAGAAAAAATCTTTTAATTCACAACCAGAATCTTTTCATCTTCCTACACAGTACCAAAAAAAAAAAAAAAATTCCCAGGGTGATTTTTCACTAAAACAGTCATGACACAGATAAAGAAAGCATTCTTCTCTTGATTTGGTGTAGCAGTTTTCAAAGTATTCCACAAACCCTTGAGAGTCCCTGGGACTTTTTAGGGAATATACAAAGTCAAAATTATTTTCATATTAATATTTTCTTTTTCAATGTATCATGGTTCAGAGATAGTATAAAAGCACCTTGGATAAAAATGAATTCAAAGCAGTGGCATCAAACAACTATTTCATCAGTATAAGCACTCTATTCTTCACTATCACACACCTGGAGTTTGTTTGTTTGTTTGTTTGTTTGTTTGTTTGTTTTAAAGTCAATGGCCTGGGTGGCTCATCAATTACACTTCTGACTCTTGATTTCAACTCAGGTAATGATCTTGTGGTTCATCAGATCACGCCCCACGTGATCTGCACCATTAGTGCAGAGCCTGCTTGGGATTCTCTCTCTCCCTCTCTCTGATCCTTCCCCACTCAGACTGGTGCATGTGCTTTCTCTCTCTCAAAATAAATAACTTAAAGAAAAAAAAAAAAAGAATGCTAAAGACAATGTTTGTATCCCCAGAGAATTCGTATGTTAAATCCTAACTCCCACAGTGATGTTATTTGGAGGCGGGGTCTCTAAGAAGTGGTTAGGCCATGAGGGTAGGGTCTCCATGAATGAGATTAGTGCCCTTATAAAAGAGAACTCAGAGAGCTCCCTTGTCCCTTTCACCAAGTGAGGATACAGTGAGAACACAGCCTGGAATTGTGCCTTCATCAAATACCAAATCTGATGGCACCCTGATCATGGACTTCTCAGCCTCAAGACTGTGAATAAATGTCTGTTGTTGATAAGACATATAGTCTACAGTATTTTTGTTACTGCAGCCCAAATGGACTACAACAATGACCAATTCATTATGTTACAAAATCAGGCATGGGTAAGAAATCCATTAAATGTAAGACAGACCAATACAACAGAGAATGAAAAGTTCTTTGATATAGTTTCTGATTCCACATTTCAAATAACCTTTAAGAAACTACAACTTAGAAAGTTTTGGTGTAGTATCAAGGAAGAATTTAAATATTAATATTGATAGTAAAATAGTCCTCCTGTTTGCAACTATGTATCTGTATGAGGCAAGATTTTTCTTCACAGACTTCAACCAAAACATCACAACAGATTGAAAGAACCTATGAGAATCCATCTGCCTTTTATTAAACCAGAGATTAAGAGATTTGAAAAAATGTAAACTGGGGCACCAGGGTGGCTTAGTTAAGCATCTGACTCTTGATTTTGGCTCAGGTCATGATCTCACGGTTTGTGAGATCAAGTCCCAGGCTGGGCTCTGTGTTGACAGCACGGAACCTGCTTAGGATTCTCTCCTCTCTCTGCTCCTCCCCTGCTCATGTTCACTGGACTCGCTTGCTCTCTTTCTCTCAAAATAAACATTAAAATAATAAAATAAAATAAAATTCTTTTAAAAAGTGTAAACCAATACCACTTTTCTAACTAATTTGTTTTGGAAATTAAATTATTTTTTATTAAAAATATGCCATTTATGTTACATGTAACAGTTTTATTATGTTATTTATATATAAAACATTTTAAAATTTTCTCAGTTTTAATTTCTAATATAGTAACAACAGATATAACTCACATAAACAATAAGTATGTAGGGTTTTTGGTAATGTTTGGTTTTCTCAAAACATTTGAGAACTGCTGATCTAGTCAGACCTTTGTTTCAAAATGGCACTTTTTTCATTACCTCCATTGTTCAGGCACTAAAAGGGTATATGTATAACTGAACTGTACCCTGAAACCAAAAAACAGGGCGGGGGGGGGGGAGCGGATAGAATAAAGAAGAGGCTTAAGTTCTGATCCTACAACCTATTCAGAAAGCTGTATTTGTTAAGGAACAAAACATGTTCAGCGAAGGGGATGATAATATGCCCAGGCCAAAATATGCCACTTTGGCATAAGAATTACTTTGAGCTAATGGCAATTAAGAAATAGCAAACACAGGAGGAACTCTGTGCCCTCCCCCTTTCTGCCTAAAAAGCAGGGCATATATTTCCATTTATAAAGATGTCTCCCTCTCCCATACCAGGAAGAGGAGAGTCTTACTCAGTGGAGATGATTCTTTTTTTTTTTAATTTTTTTTTCAACGTTTATTTATTTTTGGGACAGAGAGAGACAGAGCATGAACAGGGGAGGGGCAGAGAGAGAGGGAGACACAGAATCGGAAACAGGCTCCAGGCTCTGAGCCATCAGCCCAGAGCCTGACGCGGGGCTCGAACTCACGGACCGCGAGATCGTGACCTGGCTGAAGTCGGACGCTTAACCGACTGCGCCACCCAGGCGCCCCTGAGTGGAGATGATTCTTATCACAGGTGACAACCAACTTGCATCCGCATAAAACAAACTTTACTGAAGTAACCCTTATCTTCCGTTAGTTTCTCCTACATTTTCTACCCATAGTTTACTGCCCCCACAAGCCTAAACCTCTTTTACTTTGTTTAATCACTTCTCCACAATTTATCACCCTTTCTTAAAATGATATACAAATTCTCAGTTTGTTTTTTTTTTAAAGATAAAATGGACAAACCTTTAGCTAGTCTTAGAGCTAAAAGAGTTCAAATAAAATCAGAAATGAAAGAGGAAATGTTACAACTGATACCACAGAAATACAAAGGATCACGGGAGACTACTATGAACAAAAAATTGCCCCCAAAATTAGGCAACCTAGAAATATGGATAAATTTCTAGAAATATATAACTTGTCATCACTGAATCATGAAGAAATAGAAAATCTGAACAGATTGATTACTCAGTAAGGAGACTGAGTCAGTAATCAAAAGCCCCCCAACAAAAGTCCAGTACCTGATAACTCCACTGGTGAATTCTACCAAACATTTAAAGAATACCACTCCTGAAACTCTTCCAAAAAACAGAAGAGGGAATTGGGTGCCTGGGTGGCTCAGTCCATTAAGCATGCAACTTCAGCTCAGCTCATGATCTAGCAGTTTGTGAGTTTAACAGTCCCACATCAGGCATGCTGCTGTTAGCGTGGAACCCACTTTGGAACCTGTCTCCCTCTTTCTGCCCCTCCACCACGTGTGCCCTCTCTCAAAAATAAATATTTAACAAAATTAAAATAAATAAACGAATAAATAAATAAATAAATAAATAAATAAATAAATAAATAACATTTTTAAAAAACAACAGGGAAGACATCTAAACTCATTTTTCAAGGCCACCATTACCTTGATACTCCAACTAGACAAGGATACTGAAAAGAAAATTACAGCCCAATATCTCTGATGAAAATAGCCACAAAAATCCTCAACAAAGTATTAGCAAACCTAATTCAACAAGACATGAAAAGGATCATACACCATGATAAAATGTGATTTATTCTAGGGATGCAAGGATGGTTCAATATGCAGAAATCAATGTGATACACCACATTAACAAAATGAAGGATAAAAATCGTCTCAATAGACGCAGAAAAACATCTGACAGAATTCAACATCTATTCATGATAAATTCTTGCAATAAAGTGGGTATAGAGAGAACAAAACTCAATATAATAAATACCTTATATGATAATCCCATAGCTAATATCACACTCAATGAAAAGCTGAAAGCTCTTCCTCTCAGATCAGAAATAAGATGCCCAACTATTCTTCTATATTTTGCTTTTTTTAAATTAGAAATGGGTCATTATATATAATTAAAAAAAAAAAGATGTCCACTCTTACCACTTTTATTCAGCACAGTATTAGAAGTCCTAGCCAGAGCAATTAGCCAAGAAAAAGAAATAAAGGTATCCAAATCAGAAAAGAAGTAAAACGGTCTCTATTTGCAGATGACAATGTATTATATATAGAAAACCCTAAACTCTCCACAAAAAAAAAAAAACTGTTATAATAAACAAATTCAGTAAAGTTGCAAGATACAAAATCAGAACACAAAAATCAGTTGCATTTCTATGTACTAACAACAAGCTATCAGAAAATTAGGGAAATACCATTTACAACTACATCAAAAAGAATTAATTACTTAAGAATAGATTTAACCACAGAGATGAAAGCTCTGTATACTCAAAACTATAGGGCACTGAAGAAAGAAACTGAACACACAGATAAATGTAAAGATTTCCATGATCATGGATTAGAAGACTTACTACTGTTAAAATGTCCATACAAACCAAGGCAATCTACAGATTCGGTGTAATTCCTAACAAAATTCCAACGGCATTTTTCATAGAACAAACAACCCTAAAATCTGTACAGAACCACAAAAGACCTCAAATAGGCAAAGCAATCTTAAGAAAAGGAAGCATTACACTTCCTGATTTTTAACAATATTACAAAACTAAAGTAATCAAAACAGTATGGTATTGGCATAAAAACAGACACACAGATCAACAGAAAGGAATAGAGAGACCCAAAATAAACCCACATATATATGTCAATTAATTTAAGAGAAAGGAGCCATAAATATACAATGGGTAAAGAACAGTCTCTTCAGGACAGTGCTGGGAAAATTGGACAGCCACATGCCAAAAAATAAAACTGGACCACTATCTTACACCATACACAAAAATCAAGTCAAAATGGATTACAGATTTGAGTCTAAGACCTGAAACCATAAACTTCCTAGAAGAAAACGCAGGTGGTAAAATCCTTCACACTGGTCTTGGTGGTAATTTTTTTTTTTTTTAATTTGACACCAAAAGGAAAGGCTACAAAAGCAAAAGGTGGGACTATAGCAAACTAAAAAGCTTATGTACAGCAAAGGAAAGCATCAACAAAATGAAAGAGCAACCTATCAAATGAGAGAAAATATTGCAAATCATATATCTGACAGAGGGTTAATATCCAAAGTATATAAAGAACTAACATAACTCAATAACAAAAAATAATCTGATTAAATGGGTACGGCATCTGAATAGATATTTTCCTAAGACATACAGATGGCCAATAGGTACATTAAAAGGTGTTCAACATTATTAATTATCAGGGAAATGCAAATCAAGACCACAATGAGGTATTATCTAACACCTGTTAGAATGGCTGTTCTCAAAACGACTAGAAATAACAAGTGTTAGAGATGATGTGGAGAAAAGGGAGTCCTTGTGCACTATTGGTGGGAATGTAAATTGGTGCAGCCATTATGGAAACAATGTGAAGGTTCCTTAAAAAGTTAAAAATGGAATTATTGTATGATCCAGCAATTCCACTTCTGTGCATTTAGTGAAGAAAACAGGAACACTAACTCAAAAAGGTATCTGCATTCTCATGTTCAATGCAGAATTATTGACAATAACCAAGATATGAAAACAACCTAAGGATGAAGGGATAAAATGTGATATATATACCACATTTGTGTGTGTACACACACACACACACACACACACACACACACACACACACACAGGAATATTATTTGGCCATTAAAAAAAGGAAATCTTGCCATTTGTGACAACATGAATGGACCTCAAGGGCACTATGCTAAGTGAAATAAGTCAGACAGAGAAAGACACATACTGTATAATCTCACTTACATATGGAATCTAAAAAAAACCTCATAGATACAGAGAACCAATTGGTAGTTGCTAGCAGGGGGTGGGAGATGGATGAAGGTAGTCAAAAGGTACAAACTTCCAGCTATAAAAGAAGTCACAGGGATACAATGTACATCACGGTGACTATAGTTAATAATACTGTATTTGAAAGTTGCTAAGAGAGTAAATCTTAAAAATTCTCATCACAAGAAAAAAAAGTCTGTTGGGGCGCCTGGGTGGCTCAGTCAGTTAAGCGTCTGACTTCGGTTCAGGTCATGATCTCACAGTTCCTGAGTTTGAGCCTCACTTTGGGCTCTGTGCTGACAGTGCAGGCCCTGGAGCCCGCTTTGAGTTTTGGGTCTCCCTCTCTCTCTGCTCCTCCCCTGCTCATGCTCTCTCTCTCTCTCTCTCTCTCTCTCTCTCTCTCTCTCAAAACTAAATAAATTTAAAAAAACAAAAAAAAAAACAAAAAACCTTTCCTTAAAAAAAAAAACTATTATGAGATGATGCATGTTAACTAGACTTATTGTGGTGATCACTTTGCAATATATACATGTATCAAATCATTATGCTGTACACCTGAAACTAATATGTTATATTCAATTATAGCTCAGCAAAAAAGAAAAAATGGCATACAAACTATCAATCTTAACTGCTTCTTTGGGTTTCCACTTGTTTCCTATGAAGCTTCCTGATATATGAGTAGTAAATCTTTTCTCCTGTTAACCTAGTGTTTGTCAGTTTTAATCTGCAGACCCCAGAAACAACCTATGAGAGTAAAGATTTTTTTTTTCCTCCACTACACTTAAGCAAAGTAGTAGACACCAAAAATACTAGCCATTCATAGGATATTTCAGTTATCGCTAAACCAGACCCAAGTAACACATGCACAAACAGAAAGCCATCATCTCTGTATTAGTAAAAGCTCCAAGCACTTCTGGCTTAGTTACTGGTAGTGCAGAATAACTAGAAATGGTGAACAAGTAGAACAGAAATTATCTTTAATTTCATAAAAAGGAAGAAATAAAGAAACCCCTATTAATTTATGTTTCCCTTTTGCAGTTAAGTCATTTAAGCTACTTTTAGTTACTGGTTCTGACCAATCAACTAAAAAGAAAGGAATTTGTAATGCCTTAATATCTCCCTTTCTTTTTCAAATTCTTACATTTGATTCTAATTCTTAATATTTATCCTCCAAATAGTAAATCCTATCTTCTACAAATATCCTTGACATAAAAATTCTCAGCTTAAGAAAAGTATTTCATTTATATAAATGTTTGCTATAGGATATTGATGTATTATACCTAAATACTAAGTACAGGGGCGCCTGGGTGGCTCAGTCAGGTTGGGCCTCTGACTTTGGCTCAGGTCATGAGCCTGAGTTAGAGCCTTGTGAGTTCGAGCCCCACGTCCACGTCAGGCTCTGTGCTGACAGCTCAGAGCCTAGAGCCTGCTTTGGACTCTGTGTCCCCCTCTCTCTCTTCCCCTCCCCTGCTCTCTCTCTCTCTCTCTCTCTCTCTCTCTCTCTCTCTCAAAAATAAATAAAACATAAAAAAAAATTAATACTAAGTACGTAGAGTTATCCTGTTAAATATTGCCAAAGTCAATGACATTATCAAAGACACATGACAAACCTGAAATATTTTATTAGATGATAAATTGTGTCTACCTGAATAGAAAGTTTTAATTCTGGTACTCTGATTGACCACATTAGTAGAAAGGTATTTTAAATTTCTGGAAACGTTAAACCAGCTTTGATTACCCACTGCTAAGGGAAACAGGGAACGAGAAAAACAAAAATAAAAACAAAAAACCAGTACATATATTTGTGAATAATCAAATTATAAGGCTTCAAATACAAAAACAAAACTAAATAATTTCATTAGAATAAATTTCCGGGGCGCCTGGGTGGCGCAGTCGGTTAAGCGTCCGACTTCAGCCAGGTCACGATCTCACAGTCCGTGAGTTCGAGCCCCGCGTCAGGCTCTGGGCTGATGGCTCGGAGCCTGGAGCCTGTTTCCGATTCTGTGTCTCCCTCTCTCTCTGCCCCTCCCCCATTCATGCTCTGTCTCTCTCTGTCCCAAAAATAAAATAAACGTTGAAAAAAAAAATTTTTTTTAGAATAAATTTCCTAAACTCACAGTCTATTTTATTTTAGAGGAATACAAATAATTATACTGAAATTAATAGGATACTATGTCAATTATACTTGAATAAAATAACAAGAAGAAAATAAAATAAATTAAAACTATCCTAGATGTTATGATATAATCTTAGATGCAGAAAAATGCTTAGAAAAAAATGATTGGCTGATAAAACTATCCAGAGGAAAATAACAATTATCTTCAGGGGAAAGAAAAAAAAAATATTTAAACTAAATCTTCAGCTTTTGAAAGGCTAAAAATAAAATTAGGAAACGGGGAAATAAAAACATTTTTATCTCTCTAAAAGGGAAACAACCGACAGCTTTAACAAACTTCTTTTTAAAAGACAACGATTAAACACAATTTCCCCCCCAGCATCAGTGAGCTGCCACACTCAAATCCAGACTTCACCATTTGGCATGCAGTACTGAATTACTGAACAATTTTGCTCATGCATGGACAAATGCTATTTTCCCCCACTGAAATGATTTATCTGTAGCTGCTCATTAGTAAGACTAACCCCCCTTCCTATGTCCCAACAACCAACCTGCTTTGTGAGCTAAATCCCAATCCCAAATCAGATGTTGTTGGCAAAACTAATCTCTGAATGAAAACAGTACAACAGCCAATCAGAACACAGACTTCGGATCGTATGTTACTGACGTTGACAGAGAAAACTATGCGGTTTCCAGCAGGTAATTTTAGTTGCGTTTCTTGGCTCAGCAAAATTGAAATATCATCTTATCTTTGGAGACATATGTGATATTTCCTTAAAATTATATTGCTGATTTTTTTTCTTTGAAAATATTTTTCTAAAAGACGGTCTCACAACCAAAGTAATGATTTCAACAATTAGGAGAAATAATATTTAATAATTAGTTAATTAAAAGTTAAAAGATTTAGGTTGAAACAGTAATATGATTTTCTCTCCCTCTGTGCTTTTCCCCAAAATAGAAACAGAGCTCCTTCGGATTTCAATTTATTTTGACACTGCCTTTTTTTGCCCACTCATGTGATATAATTTAGGTAAACAGAAGTTTCTTCAGTTAATGTTAACTGCTCTGAAGATATCAAAAATGCTAATAATAATTTCTTCCTGAGAGCAATGAATTAATTATATTTTCAGGGACTTGTGCAGCTGGAGGATAGGATGATTATGGTATGATAAGTCTTAGACATGTTCCATTCAAATAAATAGAATACTGTTTCTTACCACTGCTCACAAACACACAGATGGAAATGAAACAATTTTTTTTAACTTATTCTTTTCACAGATTACTAATCACTGGTAAATAAAAGCTACCGGTTTAAAATAAAATCTCGTGGGTCAGCCATAACCTAGCAATGTAATTTTGGACAGTTCTCTTAAACTTTCTTATCTGCTTATCTACAAAATGTTTGATTACATCTACATAGTTCCTCCTGTCCCTAATTTTTATATGAGCCTTTGTAATTGGCCAACCAAGAGAGATAGTATAGTAGGCAGATTTCACTGGAATTTCAGAAATTTCATTAAAACTTGACTATCACAAGTCATATTCCCAACTAGTAACCTAAATACAATTATGAAGACCACAAAGTTTTTCTGGGTGTTCATAAAAAGAATAACCAGAACCCAAAAGAAAAGCATAAATATTTTTTAATGGGTAATAAAACTGAAGAAAACTGGGATTAGACTTGGAAGTAGGGGAATGGAGAAGCAAAACAGAGGAGGGAACACTTTCCAAATCGTTGCATGAGGCCAGGATTACCCAGTGCCAGTACCAGAAAAAGACAATATAAGAGAAGAAAACTATAAACCAATACCAATATCCCTTAGGAAAACAGACACAAAAATCCTCAACAAAATACTAGCAAACCAACTCCAGCAAGACATAAGAAGGATTATGAATCATGATCACGTGAGGTTTATTCCAGTAACACAAGGTTAGTTCAACTAACAAAGATTAATCAATATATACACTATATTAACAGAACAATAAAGGTTTGGTTATCACAACAGATGCAGAAGAAGCATCTGACAAAAATCAAACACCCTTTCCCAATAAAAAAAAAATGCTCACCAACTAGGAAGAGAAGGGCATTTCCTCAACCTGATAAAGGGCATCTACAAAAATCCCACAGCTATCATACAAAATGGTGAAAAACTGAATGCTTTCTCCTAAGGTCAGGAACAATACAAGGATGTCTTCTCTTGCCAATTCTATTCAACACTGTACTCGAGGTTCTAGCCAGAGCAATTAGGGAAATAAAATAAATAAAAGGCATCCAGATTAGAAAGAAGTAAAACTATCTCTATCTCTATTTGCACATAGGAAATTAAAAAGAACACACACACACACACACACACACACACACACACACACACACGTCAATAAACAAACTCAGCAAGATTGAAAGATACAGAAAATCAACACAAAAATCAATTGAATTTCTATACACTAGCAATTAACAATCCAAAAATGAAATTAAGAAAACAATGGTCTTTGTGATAGCCCTCCCAGAGAATAAAAAATTGAATAGATATTTCAACAAAGAATACAAATGTCCAACAAGCACATGAAAAAATGTTCAACATTATTAGTCATTAGGGAAGTGCAAATCAAAACCACAATGGTATGCACTTCACAACCACTAGGATGGCTATAATAAAAAGAGAGGATAGACTGAAAAATATAAAAATAACAAGTGTTGGTGAGGATATAGAAAAAGTGAAACCCTCATAAAAACTGGCAAAAATGTAAAATCATACATGATTTTACTGTAGTAAACAGTTTGGCAGTTCTTCAAAAAGTTAAAAGTACCATCTGACCCAGCAATTCCACTCCCAGCAATATACCCAAGAGAACTGAAAATGTCTATACAAAAATTCGTACATGAATGTTCACAGCAGCATTCTTCACAACAGCTAAAAAGTGGGAACAACCCAAATAGCCACCAACTGATAAGTGGATAAACAAATGTGTTACATCCATAAAGTGGAATGTTATTTAGTCATAAAAAGAAATGAAGTACCGTTACATGCAACAACTGGTAGAACCTTGGAAACATTATGCTGTGTGAAAAAAGCCAAACACAATAGGCCATATACTGTACCATTTCACTTATATGAAATGTCTGGGGGCACCTGGGTGGCTCAGTTGGTTAAGCATCCAACTTCAGCTCATGTCATGATCTCGTGGTTTGTGAGTTTGAGCCTCAAGTCAGGCTCTGTGCTGACAGCTCAGAGCCTGGAGCCTGCTTCAGATTCTGTGTTTCCCTCTCTCTCACTGCTCCTCCCACCACTAGCACTCTGTGTTTTTCTCTCAAATAAATAAACAATAAATTGTTTTTAATTAAAGGGGAACCTGGGTGGCTCAGTCAGTTAAGCATCCGACTTTTGATTTCAGCTCAGGTCACAATCTCACAGTTCACAAGTTCAAGCCCTGCATCGGGCTCTACGCTAACAGTGTGGAGCCTACTTGGGATTCTCTCTCCCTCCCTCTCTGCCCCTCCCCACTTGCATTCTCACTCTCAAAATAAATAAATAAAAATAAATGTTAAAAAAAATTCTTTTTTCAAAACTAAAAGGCAACCGACAGAATGGGAGAAGATATTTGCAAACAACATATCAGATAAACAGTTAGTATCCAAAATCTATAAAGAACTTATCAAACTCAACACCCAAAAAACAAATAAGCCAGTGAAGAAATGGGCAAAAGACATGAATAGACACTTCTCCAAAGAAGACATCCAGATGGCCAAACGACACATGAAAAAATGTTCAACATCACTCATCATCAGGGAAATACAAATCAAAATCACAATGAGATACCACCTCACACCTGTCAGAATGGCTAACATTAACAACTCAGGCAACAACAGATGTTGGTGAGGATGCGGAGAAAGAAGATCTCTTTTGCATTGTTGGTGGGAATGCAAGCTGGTGCAGCCACTCTGGAAAACAGTATGGAGGTTCCTCAAAAAACTCAAAATAGAACTATCCTACGACCCAGCAATTGCACTACTAGGCATTTATCCATGGGATACAGGTGTGCTGTTTCGAAGGGACACATGCACCCCCATGTTTATAGCAGCACTGTCAACAATAGCCAAAGTATGGAAAGAGCCCAAATGTCCATCAATGGATGAATGGATAAAGAAGATGTGGTATATATATACAATAGAGTATTACTTGGTAATCAAAAAGAATAAAATCTTGCCATTTGCAACTACGTGGATGGAACTGGAGGGTATTATGCTAAGTGAAATTGGTCAGTCAGAGAAAGGCAAAAATCATATGACTTCACTCATATGAGGACTTTAAGAGACAAAACATGAATATAAGGGAAGGGAAACAAAAATAATACAAAAACAGGGAGGGGGACAAAACAGAAGAGACTCATAAATATGGAGAACAAACTGAGGGTTACTGGAGGGGTTGTGGGAGGGGGGATGCGCTAAATGGGTAAGGGACACTAAGGAATCTACTCCTGAAATAATTGTTGCACTATATGCTAACTAATTTGGATGTAAATTTAAAAAATAAAATAAAATTTAAAAAAAATGTTCTGGAATTAGATGGTAGTGATAGTTGCACAGCTTCGTGAACATACTAAAAATCACTGAATTATATACTTTAAAAGGATTAATATTATTAAGGTATGTAAATGAGATCTCAATAAAGGAGAGAAAAAGCCAAACAAATGTACTTTTTTTTTTTTTTAATATTTATCTTTGAGAGAGAGTGAGTGAGCAGAGGAGAGAGGAGAAGACGGGAGATCTGAAGCAGGCTCTGAAGCTGTCACCACAGAGCCCAATGTGGAGCTCGAACTCAAAAACCATGAGATTACGACCTGAGCTGAATGAAGTCGGATACTTAACCAACTGAGCCACCCAGGTGCCCCAGCAAAAGTACTTTTAAAATTCCATCTGGGTAACATTAACAACTCAGGCAACAACAGATGCTGATGAGGATGCCGAGAAAGAGTATCTCTTTTGCACTACTGGTAGGAATGCAAACTGATACAGCCACTTTGGAAAACGTAACAGAGGTTCCTCAAAAAATTAAAAATACAACTACCTTACGACCCAGCAATTGCACCAGTAGGTATTTATCCAAGGGATAGAGGTATGCTGTTTCGAAGGGACACTTGCACTCCCATGTTTATAGCAGCACTATCAATAACAGCCAAAGTACACAAAGAGCCCAAATGTCCATTGATGGATGAATGGATAAAGAAAAGGTGGTATACATATATATATATGTGTGTGTGTATATATATATATGTATATACATACACACACACACACACACACACACACACAATGGAGTATTACTTGGCAATCAAAAAGAATGAAATTTTTCCATTTGCAACTACGTGGATGGAACTAGAGGATATTATGCTAAGGAAATTAGAGAAAGACAAATATATGACTTCACTCATATGAGGACTTTAAGACACAGATGAACATAAGGGAAGGGAAGCAAAAATAGTATAAAAACAGGGAGGGGGACAAAACGTAAGAGACTCTCAAATATGGAAAACAAACTGAGGGTTACTGGAGGAATTGTGGGAGGGGGGATGGGCTAAATGGGTAAGGGGCATTAAGAAATCTACTCCTGAAATCATTGTTGCACTATATGCTAATTTGGATGTAAATTAAAAAATAAAATTTAGGGGCCCCTGGATGGCTCAGTCGGTTGAGCATCCGACTTCAGCTCAGGTCATGATCTCACAGTCTGTGAGTTCAAGCCCGCATTGGGCTCTGTGCTGACAGCTCGGAGCCTGGAGCCTGCTTCAGAATCTGTGTCTCCCTCTCTCTCTGCCCCTCCCCTGCTCATGCTCTGTCTCTCTCTGTCTCAAAAATAAATAAAAACATTAAGGAAAAAAAAATCTTTAATAAAATTTAAAAAAAGACAAAAAAAAAGATGTGGTGTATATCTACAGTGGAGTATTACTTGGGAATCAGAAGGAATGAAATCTTGCCATTTGCAACTATGTGGATGGAACTAGAGGGTATTATGCTAAGCGAAATTAGAGAAAGACAAATATCATATGACTTCACTCAAATGAGGACTTTAAGATACAAAACAGATGAACACGAGGGAAAGCAAAAATAATATAAAAACAGGGAGGAGGACAAAACTTAAGAGACTCTTAAATATGGAGGACAAACAGAGGGTTACTGGAGGGGTTGTGGGAGGGGGGATGGGCTAAATGGGTAAGGGGCATTTAAGGAATCTACTCCTGAAATCATTGTTGCACTATATGCCAACTAATTTGGATGTAAATTAAAAAAATAAAATAAAATAAATAAAATAAAAAATAAATTTTAAAAAGGAATCCTTTAAAAAAAAAATTCCACCTAGGGCACCTGGGTGGCTCAGTTGGTTGATTGTCCAACTCTTGATTTCAGCTCAGGTCATGATCTCCCAGTTTGGTTTGTGGGATTAAGCCACACACTGGGCTCTGCTTGGACAGTACAGAGCCTGCTTGGGATTCTCTCTCTCCCTGTCTCTGCTCTTTCCCCACTCATGTTCACACTCTATCAAAATAAAAAAATAGACATTTTAAAAACTTTTAAATTCCACCTCATTTAAAATAGCCTTTTTTAGACCTTTTAAGTCCTAGCAAAGAAAAAATAAAAATACATAAGAAGACCATGGGTGTCTGAGTGGTTCAGTTGATTGGCATCCAGCTTTGGCTCAGGTCAGGATCTCACTATTCACGAGTTTGGGCCCCACATCAGATCCTGTCTCCCTCTCTCTGCCCCTCCCCTGCTTGTATGCACAGGCACGGTCTCTTGCTCTCTCAAAAGTAAACATTTTTTTAAAAATACATAAAAAAGACTAATCACAGAGAGGACGATGTTTCAATTCAGGGCTTACTTTCAACCTATTACCACAATTTTATATATAACAGAAAAACTACCTGGTTCTAAACCTTTTTAGTTATATGTTTAGTTATATGTTCTGGTTGCTCCTTTTTAAGCTCCTAGCCTCACTTTCCTTCCTCTGCCACTGTTTTTCACCTCTCCCAAGTCTCCTTATTGTTCCCCAGGAGCTCTATCTCCTAACATACTTTGTTTCCAGAGGAACCACTCCATAATATTTCGTTCTTTTTAAAAAAAATCTTTTTAATACTTATTTATATTTGAGAGAGAGTGCGCAAGTGTGGGGGAGGGGCAGAGAGCGACGGAGACAGAATCTGAAGTAGACTCCAAGCTCTGAGCTGTCAGCACAGAGCCCAATGCAGGGCTTGAACTCACAAGCTGTGAGATCATGATCTGGGCCAGTCAGACACTTAACCAACTGACCCACTCAGGCACCCCCATAATACTTCATTCTGCATTGTTTTTAAGATTCATTTATACTGATATTTAACTGTGGTTATTTTCAGTGCTCTCAACCATTATAGGACTATTCTTTAATGTATTCATTCTATTACTGATGGATTTTTTAGTTGTTTCCAGTTTTTTGCTTTAACAAATAACGTTACGGGGCACATGGATGTCTCAGTTGGTTACGCATCCAACCTTGGCTCAGGTCATGATCTCACAGTTCACAAGTTCAAGCCCAACGATGAGCTCTGTGCTGACAGCTCAGAGGCCTGGAGCGTGCTTCAGATTCCATGTTTCTTCTCTCTGTCCCTCCCCCCACTTGCACTCAGTCTCTCTCAAAAATAAACATTAAAAAAATAATAATGTTGCTATGAACTTTCTTCTAGTCGTCATAGGTACGAACTCTGCCCACCTCTGGAGTTAGCACTGGGTATATACTTTACCAGATACTGCTAAATTATCCTCTAAAGTGGGGTTCCAATTTGATAACTCCACTCCCCACAACAACGTATGATGAATTTTCATTATTCCACATCTTCGACAAAATGGTGGGATTAAAATATTGAGATTTTAACCTACACTTTCAAAACAACTAAGGAGACTGAAATCTTTCTCATGTCCACAGGTCATTTGTGTTTCCTCTTCTATGAATTTCTAACCCGCTATATATTATTATTGGTTTATAAAATCCTCTTTATACATCTGAATATTAATCCTTTTTACTTAAATGTCCTGCAAACATTATCTCCCAGATGGTATTTTTCATTGCATATTGTCTTTTGATAACTGTACTTTTTAAATTTTGATCTAGACCTATTTATTGATCTCTTCCTTTACAATTCAGATTTGAAATCTTATTGAAGAAATCCTTCCTACCTTCACTTTGATATCATAAAAACATTCTTCCATGTTTTTTCTGTAAGTTTTGCTTTTCACATTTACATCTTTAATCATTAGAAACTTACTTGCATATATGGTGTGAGTAGAAATTGCATTTTGTTATTTCCCATATAACCAATTGTTTCATGAGTATCATGTATTGTTTAGTCAATCCATCATTGCCTCAGTTGTCTGCAAAGCTCTCACTATCCTATATTAAGTTTCCTCATATGAAGATCAGTTTCTGGCATCTTTGTTCTGGTAATGGCACAGGTGCCATTACCACATTGTTAGCATGGCTTTAAAAGTCATACTATCGGGGCGCCTGGGTGGCTCAGTCAGTTAAGCGTCGACTCCAGCTCAGGTCATGATCTCGCAGTCCATGAGTTCGAGCCCCACGTTGGGCTCTGTGCTGACAGCTCAGAGCCTGGAGCCTGTTTCAGATTCTGTGTCTCCCTCTCTCTCTGCCCCTCCCCCACTCTCACTCTGTCTTCCTCTGTCTCAAAAATAAATAAACATTAAAAAAATAAATTTTATCTTTTTAAATTACATGTGGGGGGTGGCACCTGGGTGGCTCAGTTGGTTAAGCATCCAAATCTTGATTTTGGTCTGGTCATGATCCCAATCTCAACCATGGGATTAGGCCCTGTGTTAGGCTCTCCACTGAGCGTGGAACCTGCTTAAGATTCTCTCTCTCTTTCTCTCCCTCTGCCCCTCTCCCCTGCTCACACTCTGTTTTGCTCTCTCTCTTAGAAAGTAAAAATAAATAAAATAAAATAAAATAAAATAAAATAAAATAAAATAAAATAAAATAAAATAAAATAAAATAAAATTACATGTGCTGTGAAAACACAAGTGTCCATCAACAGATCAATGGATATATAAAAGGCAGTGTACATGCATAATGGGAGTATTATTCAGCCATAAAAAGTGAAGTTCTGATATATACTACAATATGGATAAACCTTGGAAACATTATGCTAAGTGAAATAAGCCAGACAAAAAAAGACAAAAATTTATGATTCTACATTTATGAAATACCTAGAACAGGCAAATTCATAATTATTTTTCTAGACTCAGGAAGAGTTTATCTTAAATTATGATTCTCCATAAATATTTTATTGCACTCACTTATAGAATTATATAAACCTGATTAGGGTGACTACTATTAAAAAAAAAGAAAGAAAACAAGTGTTAGTGAATTATGGAGAAACTGGAACCCTGATGCACTGTTGATAGAATTGTAAAAATGGCACAATTACTCTGGACAACAGTATGGAGGTACCTCAAAAAATTAAAAATAGAAATACCATATGGGGAGCGTCTGGGTGGCTCAGTCAGTTAAGTGTTTGACTCTTGATTTCAGCTCAGGTCATGATCTCACAGCTTAGGAGTTCAAGCCCTGCATCAGGCTCTGCACTGACAGCACAGAGCCTGCTTGGGATTCTCTCTTCCCCCCTCTCTCTCTGCCCCTCCCCTGCTTGCACTCTCACTCTCAAAATAAATAAATGTAAAAAAAAAAAAAGAAAGAAAAGAAAAAAGATACCACATGATCCAGCAATCCCAATTTGGTCTATCCAGAAGAACTGAAAGCAGGATCTAGAAGAGACATATAGACGCCCATGCTCACAGCTGCACTATTTACATTAGCCACTGGTGGAAGGAATCCAAATGGCCCTTGTTGGGATGAATGAACGAACGAAATGTAGTCTATATAGACAACGGAATATTAGCCAGCCTTAAAAAGGAAGGAAATCCTGTCACATGTTACAACAAAGATGAACCTTGAGGACATTATATGAAGTAAAATAAACCAGTCACAAAAAGACAATCACTGTATGATTCCATCTATATGAAGTAACCAAAGTAGTAAAATACACAGAAACAGAAAATAGAATGGTTTTTCTGGGGACTGAGAAAAGGAGGAAAAGGAAATTAATGGGTACAGCATTTCAAATTTGTAAGATGAAAAAGTCCTAGAGGTATGTTCTACGACAATGTGAATATGCTTAATACTACTCAACTGCACACGTAAAAATGGTTAAGATGGTAAATTTTATGGTTTTTTTTTTTATTACAATTAAAAAAAACCTACATGGCCCTGGAATTGTTTTGGTAGGCAGGTTTTTTTTTTTTTTTTTTATTACTAATTCAATTTATTTTATGGTTAAAAGACTATAAATTGGTTTTTAGATTAGACTTTTAATTTCTTCTTAAGTCAGTTTTGGTAAGTTATTCTTGTTATTTTTTAAAATGTGCTTTTGCTATTGAAACTACCTTTTCATAGGTCATTAAAATGTCTATATTAATTTTACTTCTTTGTAGTTATCAGATGAGCCCTATTAAAAAGTATCAAGTATTCATTGAAAGCCATAGCCATTACATATGAACTGGATCTAAAAACTATACAAATTACAAAGGTGACTACTTTTTCTTCTTTCAAGTTTATTTATGAGACAGCAGCATGCATATGTGAGTCAGGGAGGGGCAGAGAAAGAATCCCAAGCAGGCTCCCCAATGTCCGCACAGAGCCCTACGTGGGGCTCAATCTTATGAACCACGAGATTATGACCTGAGCCAAGATCAAGGGTCGGATGCCTAACCATCTGAGCCACCCAGGGACCCAATGGTGGCTACTTCTTATAGAAATTTACAGATGCTGGGGCGCCTGGGTGGCGCAGTCGGTTAAGCGTCCGACTTCAGCCAGGTCACGATCTCGCAGTCTGTGAGTTCAAGCCCCGCGTCAGGCTCTGGGCTGATGGCTCGGAGCCTGGAGCCTGTTTCCGATTCTGTGTCTCCCTCTCTCTCTGCCCCTCCCCCGTTCATGCTCTGTCTCTCTCTGTCCCAAAAATAAATAAAAAACAATGAAAAAAAATTTCAAAAAAGAAATTTACAGATGCCAATTACAGACATCTTTAAATATAAAAACTGATAACTGTATCTACACATAGTGATCCCTACTTTATGAGTAAAGTGAGATCATTCTTATTAAGTACTTTCTGATAATTCTTAAAAATTCCTTATATGTAAAATGCCTTATATTCAAATGCCTCTTCCACTGAAACCACAGAATGAAAAGTGCTAAGACTGGAAAAAAAGGTAAGTGGAATTTAAACTATCCTAAAGAGGAGACTGTCAAGATGGCGGCGTAGGAGGACACTGGGCTCACCGGGCGTCCTGCTGATCACTTTGATTCCACCTACACCTGCCTAAATAACCCAGAAAAACGCCAGAGGATTAGCAGAACGGAGTCTCCGGAGCCAAGCACAGACGAGATGCCCACGGAAGAGGGTAGGAAGGGCGGCAAGGCGGTGTGCGCTCCACGGACTGACGGGAGGGAGCACGGGCGGAGGGGCGGCTCGCCGGCCAAGCAGAGCCCCCGAGTCTGGCTGGCAAAAGCGGAGGGGCCTGACGGACTGTGTTCCCACAGCAAGCGCGACTTAGCATCTGGGAGGTCATAAGTTAACAGCTCTGCTCGGACAGCGGGAAGGCTGGAGGACAAAGGGAGGGAGAGCTGCTGAGCCCCCTGACGACAGAGCTCGTTTGGTGGGGAACAAAGGCGCTCGCCAGCGCCATCTCCCCCGCCCATCCCCCAGCCAAAATCCCAAAGAGAACCAGTTCCTGCCAGGGAACTTGCTCGCTCCACGCAAACACCCAACTCTGTGCTTCTGCGGAGCCAAACCTCCGGCAGCGGATCTGACTCCCTCCCGCTGCCACAGGGCCCCTCCTGAAGTGGATCACCTAAGGAGAAGCGAGCTAAGCCTACCCCTCCTGCCCCTGTGCACCTTGCCTTCCCACCCCAACTAATATGCCAGATCCCCAGCATCACAAGCCTGGCAGTGTGCAAGTAGCCCAGATGGGCCACACCACCCCACAGTGAATCCCGCCCTTAGGAGAGGGGAAGAGAAGGCACACACCAGTCTGTCTGTGGCCCCAGCGGTGGGCTGGGGGCAGACATCAGGTCTGACTGCGGCCCCGCCCACCAACTCCAGTTATACACCACAGCACAGGGGAAGTGCCCTGCAGGTCCTCACCACGCCAGGGACTATCCAAAATGACCAAGCGGAAGAATTCCCCTCAGAAGAATCTCCAGGAAATAACAACAGCTAATGAACTGATCAAAAAGGATTTAAATAATATAACAGAAAGTGAATTTAGAATAATAGTCATAAAATTAATCGCTGGGCTTGAAAACAGTATAGAGGACAGCAGAGAATCTCTTGCTACAGACATCAAGGGACTAAGGAACAGTCACGAGGAGCTGAAAAACGCTTTAAACGAAATGCATAACAAAATGGAAACCACCACAGCTCGGCTTGAAGAGGCAGAGGAGAGAACAGGTGAACTAGAAGATAAAGTTATGGAAAAAGAGGAAGCTGAGAGAAAGAGAGATAAAAAAATCCAGGAGTATGAGGGGAAAATTAGAGAACTAAGTGATACACTAAAAAGAAATAATAATACGCATAATTGGTATCCCAGAGGAGGAAGAGAGAGGGAAAGGTGCTGAAGGGGTACTTGAAGAAATCATAGCTGAGAACTTCCCTGAACTGGGGAAGGAAAAAGGCATTGAAATCCAAGAGGCACAGAGAACTCCCTTCAGACGTAACTTGAATCAATCTTTTGCACGACATATCATAGTGAAACTGGCAAAATACAAGGATAAAGAGAAAATTCTGAAAGCAGCAAGGGGTAAACGTGCCCTCACATATAAAGGGAGACCTATAAGACTCGTGACTGATCTCTCTTTTGAAACTTGGCAGGCCAGAAAGAATTGGCACGAGATTTTCAGGGTGCTAGACAGAAAAAATATGCAGCCAAGAATCCTTTATCCAGCAAGTCTGTCATTTAGAATAGAAGGAGAGATAAAGGTCTTCCCAAACAAACAAAAACTGAAGGAATTTGTCACCACTAAACCAGTCCTACAAGAGATCCTAAGGGGGACCCTATGAGACAAAGTCCCAGAGACATCACTACAAGCATAAGACATACAGACATCACAATGACTCTAAACCCGTATCTTTCTATAATAACACTGAATGTAAATGGATTAAATGCGCCAACCAAAAAACATAGGGTATCAGAATGGATAAAAAAACAAGACCCATATATTTGCTGTCTACAAGAGACTCATTTTAGACCTGAGGACACCTTTAGACTGAGAGTGAGGGGATGGAGAACTATTTATCATGCTACTGGAAGCCAAAAGAAAGCTGGAGTAGCCATACTTATATCAACAAACTAGACTTTAAATTAAAGGCTGTAACAAGAGATGAAGAAGGACATTATATAATAGTTACAGGGTCTATCCATCAGGAAGAGCTAACAATTATAAATGTCTATGCACCGAATACTGGAGCCGCCAAATATATAAAACAATTACTCATAAACATAAGCAACGTTATTGATAAGAATGTGGTAATTGCAGGGGACTTTAACACCCCACTTACAGAAATGGATAGATCATCTAGACACACGGTCAATAAAGAAACAAGGGCCCTGAATGAGACATTGGATCAGATGGACTTGACAGATATATTTTGAACTCTGCATCCCAAAGCAACAGAATATACTTTCTTCTCGAGTGCACATGGAACATTCTCCAAGATAGATCACATACTGGGTCACAAAACATCCCTTCATAAGTATACAAGAATTGAGATCATACCATGCATACTTTCAGACCACAATGCTATGAAGCTTGAAATCAACCACAGGAAAAAGTCTGGAAAACCTCCAAAAGCATGGAGGTTAAAGAACACCCTACTAACGAATGAGTGGGTCAACCAGGCAATTAGAGAAGAAATTAAAAAATATATGGAAACAAACAAAAATGAAAATACAACAATCCAAATGCTTTGGGATGCAGCGAAGGCAGTCCTGAGAGGAAAATACATTGCAATCCAGGCCTATCTCAAGAAACAAGAAAAATCCCAAATACAAAATCTAACAGCACACCTAAAGGAACTAGAAGCAGAACAGCAAAGGCAGCCTAAACCCAGCAGAAGAAGAGAAATAATAAAGATCAGAGCAGAAATAAACAATATAGAATCTAAAAAAACTGTAGAGCAGATCAACGAAACCAAGAGTTGGTTTTTTGAAAAAATAAACAAAATTGACAAACCTCTAGCCAGGCTTCTCAAAAAGAAAAGGGAGATGACCCAAATAGATAAAATCATGAATGAAAATGGAATTATTTCAACCAATTCCTCAGACATACAAGCAATTATCAGGGAATACTATGAAAAATTATATGCCAACAAATTGGACAACCTGGAAGAAATGGACAAATTCCTAAACACCCACACTCTTCCAAAACTCAATCAGGAGGAAATAGAAAGCTTGAACAGACCCATAACCAGCAAAGAAATTGAATCGGTTATCAAAAATCTCCCAACAAACAAGAGTCCAGGACCAGATGGCTTCCCAGGGGAGTTCTACCAGACGTTTAAAGCAGAGATAATACCTATCCTTCTCAAGCTATTCCAAGAAATAGAAAGGGAAGGAAAACTTCCAGACTCATTCTATGAAGCGAGTATTACTTTGATTCCTAAACCAGACAGAGACCCAGTAAAAAAAGAGAACTACAGGCCAATATCCCTGATGAATATGGATGCAAAAATTCTCAATAAGATACTAGCAAATCGAATTCAACGACATATAAAAAGAATTATTCACCATGATCAAGTGGGATTCATTCCTGGGATGCAGGGCTGGTTCAACATTCGCAAGTCAATCAATGTGATACATCACATTAACAAAAAAAAAGAGAAGAACCATATGATCCTGTCAATCGATGCAGAAAAGGCCTTTGACAAAATCCAGCACCCTTTCTTAATAAAAACCCTTGAGAAAGTTGGGATAGAAGGAACATACTTAAAGATCATAAAAGCCATTTATGAAAAGCCCACAGCTAACATCATCCTCAACGGGGAAAAACTGAGAGCTTTCCCCTAAGATCAGGAACACGACAGGGATGCCCACTCTCACCGCTGTTGTTTAACATAGTGCTGGAAGTTCTAGCATCAGCAATCAGACAACAAAAGGAAATCAAAGGCATCAAAATTGGCAAAGATGAAGTCAAGCTTTCGCTTTTTGCAGATGACATGATATTATACATGGAAAATCCGATAGACTCCACCAAAAGTCTGCTAGAACTGATACAGGAATTCAGCAAAGTTGCAGGATACAAAATCAATGTACAGAAATCAGTTGCATTCTTATACACTAACAATGAAGCAACAGAAAGACAAATAAAGAAACTGATCCCATTCACAATTGCACCAAGAAGCATAAAATACCTAGGAATAAATCTAGCCAAAGATGTACAAGATCTGTATGCTGAAAACTATAGAAAGCTTATGAAGGTAATTGAAGAAGATTTAAAGAAATGGAAAGACATTCCCTGCTCATGGATTGGAAAAATAAATATTGTCAAAAAGTCAATACTACCCAAAGCTATCTACACATTCAATGCAATCCCAATCAAAATTGCACCAGCATTCTTCTCTAAACTAGAACAAGCAATCCTAAAATTCATATGGAACCACAAAAGGCCCCGAATAGCCAAAGGAATTTTGAAGAGAAGACCAAAGCAGGAGGCATCACAATCCCAGACTTTAGCCTCTACCACAAAGCTGTAATCATCAAGACAGCATGGTATTGGCATAAAAACAGACACATAGACCAATGGAATAGAATAGAAACCCCAGAACTAGACCCACAAACGTATGGCCAACTCATCTTTGACAAAGCAGGAAAGAATATCCAATGGAAAAAAGACAGTCTCTTTAACAAATGGTGCTGGGAGAACTGGACAGCAACATGCAGAAGGTTGAAACTAAACCACTTTCTCACACCATTCACAAAAATAAACTCAAAATGGATAAAGGACCTGAATGTGAGACAGGAAACCATCAAAACCTTAGAGGAGAAAGCAGGAAAAGACCTCTCTGACCTCAGCCGTAGCAATCTCTTACTCGACACATCCCCAAAGGCAAGGGAATTAAAAGTAAAAGTGAATTACTGGGACCTTATGAAGTTAAAAAGCTTCTGCACAGCAAAGGAAACAATCAACAAAACTAAAAGGCAACCAACGGAATGGGAAAAGATATTTGCAAATGACATATCGGACAAAGGGCTAGTATCCAAAATCTATAAAGAGCTCACCAAACTCCACACCCGAAAAACAAATAACCCAGTGAAGAAATGGGCAGAAAACATGAATAGACACTTCTCTAAAGAAGACATCCGGATGGCCAACAGGCACATGAAAAGATGTTCAGCGTCGCTCCTTATCAGGGAAATACAAATCAAAACCACACTCAGATATCACCTCACGCCAGTCAGAGTGGCCAAAATGAACAAATCAGGAGACTATAGATGCTGGAGAGGATGTGGAGAAACGGGAACCCTCTTGCACTGTTGGTGGGAATGCAAATTGGTGCAGTCGCTCTGGAAAGCAGTGTGGAGGTTCCTCAGAAAATTAAAAATAGACCTACCCTATGACCCAGCAATAGCACTGCTAGGAATTTATCCAAGAGATACAGGAGTACTGATGCATAGGGGCACTTGTACCCCAATGTTTATAGCAGCACTCTCAACAATAGCCAAATTATGGAAACAGCCTAAATGTCCATCAACTGATGAATGGATAAAGAAATTGTGGTTTATATACACAATGGAATACTACGTGGCAATGAGAAAAAATGAAATATGGCCTTTTGTAGCAACGTGGATGGAACTGGAGAGTGTGATGCTAAGTGAAATAAGCCATACAGAGAAAGACAGATACCATATGGTTTCACTCTTATGTGGATCCTAGGTTATGTGGATCCTAGGAAACTTAACAGAAACCCATGGGGGAGGGGAAGGAAAAAAAAAAAAAAGAGGTTAGAGTGGGAGAGAGCCAAAGCATAAGAGACTGTTAAAAACTGAGAACAAACTGAGGGTTGATGGGGGGTGGGAGGGAGGGGAAGGTGGGTGATGGGTATTGAGGAGGGCACCTTTTGGGATGAGCACTGGGTGTTGTATGGAAACCAATTTGACAATAAATTTCATATATTAAAAAAAAAATAAAAATAAAAATAAACTATCCTAAAAAAAAAGCCCTACTTTTCCCATTTCAGCTCAGCATGAAAGAACTAAATCCTTGATTTCAGTGGCCTTTTAGCTGTTGTATCAAATGAAATGTTTTCTTCCATTAACCAGAATACTCCAATATAAATGATTGTGTAAGGGGAAAAATAACTAGGCAGACAGATTTATATTTATTTTGAAACCTATTCTAGAAGGCCTACCAATGAGTTCATGATTCAACTTGCAAAGTTAGTTGGAAGACATTATTTCTTCCATTCTCTCCAAAGTAGTCTCAAAACTGATGTACTAGAGATCCAGAAATTATGGTGGTTCCCTTTATGACATCTACCAATAGCCTCTATCTTTCACTAAAAATAAGAAAAGGGGTGCCTAGCTGACTCAGTTGGTGGAGTATGTGACTCTTGATCTTGGGGTTGTGAGTTCAAGCCCCATGCTGGTATGCAGATTGCTTAGAAATAAAATCTTTAAAAGTAATAATAAGCAAGCAAAAAAAAAAAAAAAAGGCAAGAATATTTTTTTTCTTACCTGAGCAAAAGGCTTTAGAAACATGATATTCTAGACTATTATAGAGAACCTTTTTTAAACATGAAAAAAGCAAGTCAAAGAGACCAAAAAAAATACTACTAGCCTATCTGTCCCTCAGTCCAAGTTCAAGTATCATCATTTCCAAAGTGTCTCTTCTATCCTATTCCACAATACCTTCTTCTGCTACACTTCTAAAGCACTTGTTGACACTCTTTTGATAGTTATCTATTGCTCATATTATTTACTTCTGAATGTTTTATTTTATTCATTTATTTTAGAGAGCACACCCATGCACTCAAGTTGGGGAGGGACAGAGGGGGAGAGAGAGATTTTTTCTTTTTTCTTTTTTTTTTTTTTTTGAGAGAGAGAGAGAGACAGAGTGCGAGCAGGGAGGGGCAGAGAGAAAAGGAGACACAAAATCCAAGCCAGGCTCCAGGCTCCGAGGTGTAAGCATAGAGCCCGACTCAGGGCTTGAACTCACAAACCATGAGATCATGACTTGAGCTGAAGTTGGACGCTTAACCGACTGAGCCACCAGGCACCCTGAGAATTTTTTTAAGTTTATTTAGAGAGAGCATGTGAGTGCGAGCAGGGAAGGGGCAGAAGGACAGAGAAAGAATCTTTTTTTTTTTTTTAATGTTTATTTATTTTGAGAGAGAGAGAAAACGTGAGAGAGAGGCAGAGAGAGAGAGAGAGAGAGAGAGAGAATCCCAAGCAGGCTCCATGCTCTCAGCACAGAGCCCAATGTGGGGCTCAATCCCATAAACCACGAGATCATGACCTGAGCTGAAATCCAGAGCCCGAGGTTTAACCAACTGAGCCACCCATGCACCCTGACAATCTCTGTTGTTTTTTTAAGTTTATTTTGAGAGAGAGCGTGCACACACACAAGCACAAGTGGGGGAAGGGCAGAGAGAGAGAGAGAAAATCCCAAGTAGACTCTGCAAAGCTATGGCAGCGCAGAGCCCAATGCAGGGCTTAATCCCACAAACTGTGAAACCATGACCTGAGCTGAGAGTCAGGAGTTAACCGACTGAGCCACCCAGGTGGCCCTGAATCTATCCTCTTTACTGGAAAATAAAAATTAGAGCAATACATGAAGAAAATATTAAGTAAAACTGAATATATAAAACAAAGCTTGACACAGTATCTATTCAATAAGTACTATAAAGGACATCTCTGCCATTTATCAAATTTATGACTCTAAACAAGTCATTTTATTCAACTGTAAAGTAGAAATAATAATCCCTGTCAAATGGCCTGCTTTGGATTCTGTATCTCTCTGCCCCTCTCTCTGCCCCTCCCCAGCTTGTGCTGTTTCTCTCTGTGTTTCAAAAATAAATAAATGTTTAATAATCCCTGTCAAATGATGGTCTATGTGCTAATAGGGAAGATCAATACTCTCTGGTTTTCAGACTATTTTTTCATCATTTTCATTCACAATCCCTTGACTATTACAGTTGATCATTGCTAAACCTTAGTACAACATAACACTGTTTTATGTTTTTATTTAAGAACTCTCTAAACCCCAGTGGAGCTTGAACTCATGACCCCAAGATCAAGAGTCTCATACTCTTCCATCTGAGCCAGCCAGGTGCCCACAACATATAACATTTTTATTACCTTACCATTATAAAATAAGCATTTTATAAACTCTTTTTAATTTTTTTTTAATGTTTATTTATTTTTGAGAGACAGAGGCAGTGTTAGCAGGGGAGGGGGCAGAGAGAGAAAGAGAATCTGAAGCAGGCTCCAGGCTCTAAGATGTCAGCACAGAGCATGACGGCGGGGCTCCAACTCATGAACCACGAGATCATGACCTGAGCTGAAGTCAGATGCTTAACCAATTGAGCCACCCAGACACCCCTAAACTCTTCATAAACATAAATTTCAATAGCTACAAAATAGTTTACATGAATGTGTCATAATTTACTTAACTATTCCCTCAATGTTGGGCATCAACCACTCTCTTGTCAATATCTCCACCAAGCTTTTTTTTTTTTTTTTTTTTAAACCACACCAGCCCAGTAAATCTCTCAACCATGGGGAATCAATCTAACCATCTGCTTCTGCTGTTCCCACACCACAGCTGCAAATTCTGAAGAAAATCACAAGCTGGAAATTTGTGCCACTACAAATTTAGTCTCTAATCTAATTGAGATCAACTATCCTATTAGTAATTTATCTACATGCCTCTCATCAGTGACCTACTCCATTCCATACAGTGATCAGTGACTTCACCATATCTAAAACCTAACACTGTATCTACCTCCTCTCACAATTGCCCGCTACCAGAAAAAAGAAACCTGACCTCCTCCAATTTTCCAATCCACACTCTTCTTCAAGCCCATCTCCTTCCTTCCAAGTCTTAGACAAAAGTATCTCTCCTCGTTCCCTGGGGTCATAATCTCTTCAACAACCAAACCCATTATCTTCCTGGTCCATCAAATCACACACTCCCATATACTCAACCTTATCTCTAATTTATCATCTCCACTTCCACATGTAGAACATTTTTTTTATCTTTAAAACAAAAAATGTTTCTCAGATCTACATCTCTCTCTAGCTACATCTCACTTTTGCTTCACAGCAAGTTTTCTAAGAGTGGTCTATACTTGTAGTCTTTATTTTCTTACCTTTCATTCACTCGTCAATCTGTTGTAATTTGATTTCTACCCCATTCACTAACTATAGTGTTGTTAAGGTTTTCTCAGTAAGAGTCCAGCAGAAACTTTACTATCTTTATTTCACAATCACTTTAAGTTTTACACTGTTAGCCATTTTTTCCTTCTTGAAAATCTTTCCCTGGGTTTCCCAGAGACCAATGTCTTTGTTCATTTCCAACCTTCCCTGCTTCTTAGGAGTCTCGAATCTAATCATGTTAACTTAGCATATAAATATTCCAAGAGTTCCCCACCACCTATAGTATAAAGTACAAACTCTTCATTCAGCATGGCATATAAGGTCCTTCATGGTCTGGTCTCCACTTATTCTCCTAAGCTTATTCTATTACTTTCCCACAGGCACCTTTCACCCTAGCCACAACAAAAACACCCAAGCTCATCCAAACATCCAACATTTTCTCATGTCTTTGTACCTAGGGTTCCCTGTACTTCACAGAACACCCATTCCTTCCACCCTCTTCTCCACGCCTCTCCCTCACCACACTCCCTTATATCCAGCTACCCTTTTTTTTCCTCTTTTTTTTTTTTTTAAAGGACTCATGTCATGCATACTTTTTTCTTGAAACCTTCTCTCACATCTTTAGGTCCAAACACTGTCTCTTCTTTGATTCCACAGAGCTTTTCTCAACCTTCTAATATAAAGCTTATGCATTATAGTTTAGCTATTGACCTGTCTTTGTACTAAAACTGTGAGCTCCTTGAGGACACACCTTTTTTTATTTATTTTTTTGCATCACCAGCACCAAGTGTCTCACAGAGAGAAGGTACTTAAATATTTGTTGAATTAATGCATGAGATGATCAGCATTTAGGCTTACCACAGAGAGGAAGTGAATATCCAAAAACAATCATGCTGAAAGTATAGCAGTGGAATTTTACTGAAGGCAGTAAAAGAAAAAAGATCAGCCTAGAGAAACAAATGTTATATTTGAATTTCCCACAGAAAAAGGTAAAACGAGCCACAGAAAAAGAATGATAATCAGTCACAAGGTTTAAACCATTGGTTCTTTTTGCCCAAAATTTTACCCATACTGATCTTAGAGCCAGATACACATTAGAATCAGGTAGCTTCTAGCAAGAGAGATGTGCAGCAGACTCTAGCAAAACTTCTAGCATAAGCATAAGCCCTTCACCTTAAAAAAAAAAAAAAGTTAGGTTAAGTTTATCTATTTTGAGAGCGAGTGAGCAGGGAAGGGGCAGAGAGAGAAAGGAGAGACAGAATCCCAAGAACGTTCCACACCAGCAGCCCAGAGCCTGACATGGGGCTCAAACTCACAAACCAGCAGATCATGACCTGAGCCAAAACCAAGAGTCAGATGCTTAACCAACTGAGCCATCCAGATGCCCCTTTCTAACATTTTCTCATCACTGTATCACAAAAACATGGACCTTCCAGAAAAGTGAGTACCTGCTATATACCAGATACAAGCTAAGTATTACTTCATTATATGTATATTTGTGTATATATATTTTTATAATTGTTATAAAAATCTTTGTTAATTATTACTACTCCCATTTTATAGATGAGAACTGTTCAGTGCCATACCATTGTTAAGCAGACCAAATTCAAACCAGTGTTCTAACAAAGTAAAGGGGTGCCTGGGTGGCTCAGTCGGCTGAGCGTATGACTTTGGCACAGGTCATGATCTCAAGATTCTTGAGATCAAGCCCTGCGTCGGGCTCTGTGCTGACAGCTCAGAGCCTGAAGACTGCTTCAGATTCTGTGTCTCCCTGTCTCTGTTCCTCCCCTGCTCACCCTCTGTCTCTCTCTCTCTCTCAAAAATAAATAAAGATTAAAAAAACAAAGTACAATCCTCCTTCCTCTCATGGGACTTGAAATTTTCCAGTTGTCTTTCAGGCATCCCTCACATCATGTGTAAGGCTAACTCTAAGCTAGCCTCTATGGCAGATGTTGTAGAATATTCAAGATAGGACACTGACCAAGTTTATTCTCTGCTAGTAAGGGTCCTCTCTCTTTTATCTGTACTTCCAATTCCTCATTCATCAAACCCTAAGAAACAGGGTTAGTGAAAGTTTTATTCTCAAATTTACAGTCTGTAATGTAGATAGAATAATAGCCCGACAAAGATGTCCACACCCCGACCCCTGGAACCTGTGAATATATCCTATTACATGGCAAAAGGGCTTTGCAGATGTGATGAAGTTAAGAACATTGACAAAGGAAGACTATTTTGTATTATTCATGTGGGCCAAAAAAATCACAAAAGTCATTACAAGAGGGAGGCAAGAATATCAGAGTCAGAGAAACAGATAGGACAACAGGTGCAGAGGTCAGAGAAAGAAATATGTAACACTACTGGCTTTGAAATGGAGTTAGCGGCCAGAAGCCAAGGAATGCGAGCAGCTTCTAGAATATGGAAAAGGCAAGAAAATGGATTCTTCTCTAGGGCCTCCAAAAGGAATACAACCTGCTGACATCTTGATTTTAGGACTTTTAACCTCCAAAACTGCAATATGATAGATTTGAGTTGTTTTAAGCCATTAACTTTATGGTAATTCATTATGGCAACAATAAGAAACTAACAGAGTTTCTACTTATCAGTGCCTGAGAATAAAAGGCAGCGCTAAGCCTATCTTTCTGAAGATTAATTTTTTACATTTAGTATTTACTTGCCAATCTTTTAACTTTTTGTATCTATTTTTAACATTGTTTTTGCTTATATAAACAAATCTAAGACAAAAATTGTCCACAATCCTTTCATCAATGTTTTCATTTGATCATATGCTAGTTCTTTTCCTCCACCATATTCTATTTTTACATATTTGTGATAATATCAAGGAATGGATTTAGTAATCTATATTTTTACTAGTAACATGCCAGAAGATTTTTCCCATTTCGCTTCATTTTTTTCTGAGATCTTCTTACCTGTTCTCCTTTCCAACCCCAGGTAAGCATCTTTTTGCTGCTCCTGCAACATTTCAAAAATACTCCTCCATCAAGTTCTTTGTAATTGCCTTTCACCCTACCTCAAATACCCTTCATTCAGCCATCTCCACAACTCACTCCTTCACTTCCTCCAGTTCTCTGCTCAAAATGTCACCTTAAGAGAAGATATTTGCAATACATGTAATAGACAAGAATATCCAGAATCTTTAACTCCCATAAACAAATAAAAGACAATCCAATAGAAAAATAGGCAAAAGACATGAAAAGGCATTTCATAAAAGATAATAACCAAATGGCCAACATATGAAAAGATGATCAACCTCATTAGGAATGAAAAAATGCAAATGAATTTAAACCATAATGATATACCACTACACACTTACGAGGATTTGCAAAAACGTAAATGTCTCACAATACCTAGGGTTACTGTAGATGTACAGTTAACTGTCATATGCTATTATAGATGGAAATAATTTGGCATTCTCTAGAAGGGCTGAGATACACATATTTTATAAACCAGAATTCTGAATCCTAGATATACCATACAAAAATGCATTCATGTAGAACATATATGCAAAATGCTCACAGCAGCATTGTCCATAATAGCCAAAATAGAAACTACCCAAATGTCTATTAAAAGTAGAAATAAACTGTTCTACAATATCAGATAACAAAAAAAAAAAAGGAAACTACAGCTACATAAAGACAGTATAGATGACTCAGCATAATGGTGAGCAAAACCCACAAAAGAATAAATACAGTGTGATTCCATACATATCAAATTCAAAAACAGGCAAAACTAAAATATAGCATTTAGGAATACAACTATAAAGAAAAACAAGGAAATAATTACCATTAAAAGTTAAGTCAATGGGAATGCAAGCTGGTGCAGCTACTGTGGAAAACAGTATGGAGGTTCCTCAAAAAACTAAATATAGAACTACCCTACGATCCAGCAATTGCATACTAGACATTTATCCATGGGATACAGGTGTGCTGCTTCGAAGGGACACATGCACCCCCATGTTTATAGCAGCACTGTCAACAATAGCCAAAGTATGGAAAGAGCCCAAATGTCCATTGAGGGATGAATGGATAAAGAAGATGTGATATATATATATATACATATATATATATACACACACACACACACACACACACACACACACACACACACACAATGGAGTATTACTCGGCAATCAAAAAAAATGAAATCTTGCCATTTGCAACTACGTGGATGGAACTGGAGGGTATTATGCTAAATGAAATTAGTCAGAGAAGGACAAAAATCATATGACTTCACTCATATGAGGACTTTTAAGAGACAAAACAGATGAACATAAGGGAAGGGAAACAAAAATAATATTAAAACAGGGAGGGGGACAAAACAGAACAGACTCATAAATATGGAGAACAAGCTGAGGGTTACTGGAGGGGTTGTGGGAGGGGGGATGGGCTAAATGGGTAAGGGGCACTAAGGAATCTATTCCTGAAATCACTGTTGCACTATATGCTAACTAATTTGGATGTAAATTTTAAAAAATAAAAAATAAAAAAAAATAACCGTGAACAAAAAAAAAGTTAAGTCAATGGTTTACTCTGGTGCAAAGAAGGGAGTTATAATTGGAAAGGGGCATGATTTTGGCTACTGGGAAGCTGGCCATCTTCAGCATCTTTATCCAGGTGGTAGTTACATAATTGTTCACCAATGTCAGTAAACTATGCTTATTAGCATATGTTTTATTTCACAATAAAAAGGTTGTATCACCATATCAGTGAGGCTTCCTCTGACTAACCAGAATAAAACAGTCATTCCTCTCTGCCCCCCATCCCTTTTCACCAGCAGGGGTTTTTTTCTCTATATTATTAATCTTCACCTAACATACTATATATTTACTTCTTAATTTGTTTGTTGTCATACCTCCTCTACATAAAGCAAAGACTTTGTTTTGTTCACTGCTATATTCCCAGCAATGAGAAGAATACCTAGAATAAAATGCACCTTGGGGTGTCTGGGTGGCTCAGTTGGTTAAGTATCCGACTTCGGCTCAGGTCATGATCTCACAGCTCGTGAGTTCAAGTCCCGCAACAGGCTCTGCGCTGACAGTGCAGAGACTGGAACCTGCGTTGGATTCTGTGTCTCCCTCTCTCTCTGCTCTTCCCCCACTCCTGCTCTCTCTTTCTCTCTCTCAAAAATAAATAAACATTAAAAAATTTTTTTAAATGCACCTTTACACCTTTCTCCATGTTCATACAATCCCCAAATAAAACTACATATTTATATCTTTATTTTATAAAAGATATATATTTTTTAAATTCGTTTATTTTGAGAAAGGGCATGCACGAGGGGGAAGGGGTGGAGAGAGGGACAGGGAGAAGGAGAGGGAGAGCGGAAGAGGGGGAGAGAGGAGAGGGAGAGAGAGAGAGAGACAGGGAGAGGGAGAGAGAGAGAGAGAGAGAAAGAGAAAGAGAGAGAGAGAGAGAGAGAGAGAGAGAGAGAGAGAGAGAGAGAGAGAGAATCCCAAGTAGGCTCCACACTGTCAGTGCGGAGCCCAATGCAGGGCTAGAACTCCCAAACCGCGAGATCATGACCTGAGCTGAAATCAAGAGTCAGACATTTCACCAAATGAACCACCTAGGCTCAAATGTATAAATGTTATTATACACATTTCTTTATAATTTGCCTGTCTTAATCTACAACCTAGCACAGATATTCTTCTAGGTCAAGATATACAGATGTAACTCATTCTCTTCGAGTTGCATAATATTCTACAATAGAAGTACATCACAGTCTATATATTCATACCCCCTATTGATAGACATTCAGGCTGTTTCTAATTTTTGCCATTAAACACAATATTGCAGGCATTCATTTTCAAATTCCCCCTCTCTGTAGAGAGCTTTCATGTTATTCTTACTTCCTGATCTTATACTTAATAAACTTTTTCCTGCTGCTCATTTAAAAATAAAAATATGGGCACCTGGGTGGCTCAGTCGGTTGGGCATCTGACTTCAGCTCAGGTCATGATCTCACAGTTCATGAGTTTGAGTCCCACACTGGGCTCTGCACTGAAAGCTTGGAGCCTAGAGCCTGCTTCAGATTCTGTGTCTCCCTCTCCCTCTGCCCCTCCCCTGCTCATGCTCTCTCTCTCTTAAAAATAAACAAATTAAAAAATAAAATAAAAATAAAAATATTGCATACATATACTTTTCATGTTGATACTTTAATTTCCAGAGAATAGATTTCCAGGAGAGGAATCTAATTATTATTGCCTTCCACCAATTTTTATAAACCTTCCAAAATGGCTATAGTAATTCATATTTCCACCAATACTGAACCTAACTCATGAATCAAGCTTCCTTGCTGGGGAAGGTGTGGAAGATGCCATGTCAAATCGCAAAAGTGTCAAGAAGCAGCTCCTGAAGCAGCTCTAGAAGCAGGCCAACGAGACAGATGAGGAAGAGAATGCATCCAACCAGAAACAGAAAAGAGGAGCAGAAGAAACTTGAGGAGCTAAAAGCCAAGACTGCAGAAGGGTCCCCTGGCCACAGATGGATTTAAGAACTTTGGCAAAAAGTAAGGTATTCCTTGTGCCTGAGGGAATGGTGATCCTTAATTCCATTCTTGTTTAAACATCTGGACTCCCTGACATAGCATATGTTACCCCTATAGCTAGAATAAAGTATTGTCTTAGATGCTGCTGTACATTTAAGAATAAACTTTTGTTAAAAAAAATAATAAATCAATTATAAAAAAAGTTTTCTTATAACTTATGCCCACTTGTGCTGCAGCAAAAGTGATCCTAAGAGGAAAGTATATAGCAATACAGGCCTACCTAAAGAAGAAAAATCTCAAACAACCTAACCTTACACCTAAAGGAACTAGAAAAAGAACAACAAATGATGCCTAAAGCCAACTGAAGGAAGGAAATAATAAAGATTAGAGCAGAAATAAATGATACAGAAACAAAAAAAAGAACATATCAATGAAACCAAAAGCTGGTTCTTTGAAAAGATTAACAAAATTGATAAACACCTAATCAGACTTATCAAAAGAGAGAAAAAGGACCCAAACAAACAAGATCACAAATGAGAAAGAAATAACAACCAAAGAAATACAAACAATTATAATATTGTAATAAACTATATGCCAACAAATTGGACAACCTACAAGAAATGTGTAAATTCCTAGAAACATATATTACCAAAACTGAAACAGGAAAAAAATAGAAAACGTGAACAGACCAATAGCAAAGAAACTGAATAAATAATAAAAAAAAAAAAAAAAAAAAAAAAAAAAACTCACAACAAACAAAAGTCCAGGACCAGATCGCTTCACAGGTGAATTCTATCAAATGTTTAAGTCAGAGTTAATACCTATTCTTCTCAAATTATTCCCAAAAAGAGAAAAAAAAGGAAAACTTCCAAAATTTCTTCTATGAGGCCAGCGTTACCCTGATTCCAAAACCAGATAAAGACAACACTAAAAAAAAGAGAAATACAGGTTAATATCCCTGATGAACACAGATGCAAAATTTCTCAATAAAATATGAGCACATCAGATCCAACAGTACATTAAAAAAGAATCATTCACCATGATCAAGTGGGATTTATTCCTGGGTTTCAAGGGTGGTTCAGTATTTGCAAACCAATCTGATATATCACATTGATAAAAGAAAGTATAAGAACCATATGATCACTTCAACAGATGCAGAAAGAGCATTTGACAAAGCACAACATCCATTCATGATAAAAACCCTCAACAAGGTAGGTTTAAAGGGAACATACCTCAACATAATAAAGGCCATATATGAAAACCCACAGAAAACAGCATATACAGTGGGGGAAAACTGAGAGCTTTCCCAAGATCAGGAGCAAGACAAGAATGTCCACTCTTACCACTTTTATTCAACAAAATACCGGAAGTCCTAACTACAGCAATCAGACAACAAAAAGAAAGAAAAGGCATCCAAATCAGCAAGGAAGAAGTAAAACTTTCACTAGCTGCAGATGACTTGACACTCTATATAGAAAACCTGAAAGACTCCACCAAAACACTGCTCGAACTGATAAACAAATTCAGTAAAGTCACATGATACAAAATCAACGTACAGAAATCGGTTGTATTTCTATACACTAATAATAAAGCAGCAGAAAAAAAAATTAAGGAATCAACCCCATTCACAGCTGCATCAAAAATAAGGAGATACCTAGAAATAAACCTAACCCAAAGAGGTGAGACACCTATACTCTGAAAACTATAAAACATTGATGAAATTAAAGACGACACAAAGAAATGGAAGGACATTCCATGTTCCTATATTGGAAGAGCAAATATTAAAATGTCTAATCTACCCAAAGCAATCTATACATTTATTCCAATCTCTATCAAAATACCAACAGCATTTTCACAAAGCTATAACAAACAATCCTAAAATTTGCACGGAATGACGAAAGACCCTAAATAGCTAAAACAACCTTGAAAAAGAAAAGCAAAGCTGGAAGCATCACAATTCCAGACATCAAGTTATGTTACAAAGATGTCATAAACAAAACAGTATGGTAATGGCACAAAAATAGACATATAGATCAATGGAACAGAGTAAAAAGCCCAAAAATGAACCCAGAACTATATGGTCAATTAATCTTCGACAAAGCAGGCAAGAATGTCCAATGGGTGGGAGGCCTGGGTGGCTCAGCTAGTTAAGTATCTGACTTCAGCTCAGGTCATGATCTCACAGTTCACGAGTTCAAGCCCCACATGGATCCTGCTTCAGATTCTGGGTCTCACTCTCTCTCTGCCCCTCCCCCACTCACACTATGTCTCCCTCTCTCTCAAAAATAAACATTTAAAAAATTAAAAAAAAAAAAAAAGAACATCCAATGGGAAAAAGTCTCATTTTTCCAAAGAAGACATACAGATGACTAACAGACACATGAAAAGATACTCAGCATCATTCATCAACAGGGAAATGCAAATTAAAACTAAAATAAGCTATCAACTCACACCTGTTAGAATGGCTAAAATTAACAACATGGGTGGAGAGGTGTTAAGATGGAGAAGAGGTAGGGGGACCAGGATTTCCTTCATCCCTCAAACACAGCTGAGGTCAAATCACTTGGAACAACCCAGGAAATCAATCTGCAGAGTGGCAGAAGGATCTCTACAGGTGGAGGGAGACAGCTTGGCAGGATGGAGATACTTGTATGTGAATCTGGGGAGATAAAATGGTGCAGGCACAGAGGGAAGGAAACCCCTTCTGTGGAGAGGCTAAAGGGAGAGAAAGACAGAGGAACTCTGGAATTGCAGCACTGAGTTAGCACAAGAGGAAAACCTCTCCAGACCATGGACTAGGCAACAAGAAGTATGGAGAGTTCCAACTTTTATTACAGTTTTAGGAGCTGAAGATCAGAAGTTTCAAAAGTGCACGACTTTCTCTGGACCGGAGCTGACCCTGTGAACACACCTGGGGGTCAGGGGGAGCCAGCGCTGGGGCATGACAGCAATCTCAGGGGCATACTCGGAGATAAGTCCCCTTCCTCAAGTACTGTAAGAGGGCTTATTGCCCCCCCAAAGAGAAAAGACCCTACAGGTGCCAGCCAAAGGCCTTTTATCAGCAGGGAGGAGTGGCACTACACTAGAATAGGGTCTGTGCAGTACAGGGACCTTTAAAACACTGGGTTTTAAATCCTGGCCAAGGGCCCAGGAAGCCTAGGAGAACTGCGAAGCAGGGCAAGTTGACTGCCTGAGCTATTCTGTGAGGGCTGCCTGAACAGGGTGGTTTGAGATACTCAGTCTGGGGAGGAGAGATTGGGGTGTCACCATTTTTCTTCCCAACACCAACACAGTGGGACTTCAGGGAGCAGCACAGCGGCCCCCAGTGGAAGCAGACCTGCTTACACCAAACCCCACCTTTCCATGCTTGGTAACCACTTATGTGCTGGAGGAAGACTGACACTGAGCCAACCAGACTGCCTCTCCTCCAGACCAGCACAGCCACAGGTCCCAGGCACCAACAGACAACTGTTTTTTGTTTTTGTCTGTCTTTGTTGGTTCTTGTCTTCTTTCTACCCTCTTCTTTTTTCCTTTTGGAATCAGGCTCATAGTTTCTGATTTGTTTTTGGTCAATTCTTATTTTATACCTACACACACACACACAATTGTTTTTTCTTTTTATGTTTTGTTTGTTTAATCAGGCATTTTTACTCCATTCTTTTTATGCCTTTTCTATATCTTTTTCTTCTTCGTTTTCCTTTCTCTTTCTCTGGATTAAGCCTTATGGGTTTTTTGACTCTCTGCTTGGTCTTCTTTTCCCCCCTTTCATTTTTTCTCTTTATATGAGATTGGGCTTCTCCCAACCCTTTCCCTTTTTTCCAGAGTTATTTTGATGAACAAATCAAATTATACCTAGTTGAAGATCCAAACACTCCACCACTACAAGCAAAGAGGAACTTTGCAGGGGACTGACTAGTGGGATAGAGCAACCAAAACCCACCAGTGGAGTACATGCAACACACTCCAAAAACACTTCCTGAAGTGCCAGGCCCTGGACAGTGTATGATCCCTTTTCAATGTAGTAGTACTCGCAGGTGCAGGACATATAACAAGCTATTAAAACACGTAAAAGACAAAAACCTAGCCAAAATGACAAAACAGAAGAATTCTCCTCAAAAGAAAATTCAGGAAGAAATGACAGTCAAAGAAATGCTCAAACAGATATAAGCAATATATCTGAACAAGAAATTAGAATAACAGTCATAAGACTAACAGCTGGGCTTGAAAAAAAGCATAGAAAACAGCAGAGAATCTATGGCTGCAGAGATCAAAGACCTAAGAAATAGTCACGATGAATTAAGAAATGCCATAAATGAGATGCAAAATAAACTGGAAACAGTGACAGTGAGGATGGAAAAAGCAGAGGAGAGAATAGGTGAAATAGAAGATAAAAGTATGGAAAACGATGAAGTTGAAAAAAAGAGGGAAAGGAAATTACTAGATCACGAGGAGAGAATTAGAGAACTAAGTGATTCCAGAAAATGAAACAATATCCATATCATAGGAATTCCAGAAGAAGAAGAGCAAGAGAAAGGGGCAGAAGATTTATTTGAACAAATTATGGCTGAGAACTTCCCTAATCTGGGGAAGAAAACAGTCATCCAAGTCCAACAGGCACAGAGAACTCCCTTCACAATCAACAAAAACAGATCAACACCATGGCGTATCATAGTGAAACCAGCAAAATACACAGATAAAGAGAGAATTCTGAAAGCAGCTAGAGACAAATGGTCCTTAACCTACAAGGGTAGACACATAAGGGTAGTAGCAGACCTATCCATTGAAACTTGGCAGGCCAGAAGGGAGCGGCATTTCAGGAAATATTCAATGTGCTCAATAGGAAAAATATGCAGCCAAGAATCCTTTATCCAGCAAGGCTGTCATTCAGAATAGCAGGAGAGATAAAGGTTTTCCCAAACAAAAACTAAAGGAATTCATGACCATTAAACCAGTCCTGTAGGAGATCCTAAGGGGGACTCTGTGAGTGGAAAGCAGCAAAGACTACAAAAGGACCAGAGACAGAGATATCACCACAAGCACGAAACCTACATGTAACACAATGGCACTAAATCCATATCTTTAAATCACCACTCTGAATGTAAATGGACACAATGCGCCAATGAAAAGACATAAGGTATCAGAACGGATTAAAAAACAAGATCCATCTATATGCTGCCTACAAGAGATTCATTTTAGACCTGAAGACACCTGCATATTGAAAGTGATGGAGAACCATATATCCATGTTACTGAATGTCAAAAGAAAGCCTGAGTAGCCATACTTATACCAGACAAAATACATGTTACAACAAAGACTGTAACAAGAGATGAAGAAAGACATTATATCATAATTAAGGGGTCATCAAGAGGAGCTGACAATTATAAATTTTTATGCCCCCAACATGAAAGAACCCAAATGTATAAGTCAATTAATCACAAATGTAAATAAATGTATAGACAATAATACCATAATTATAGAGGACTTTAATACTCCACTTACAACAAAGGACAGATCATCTAGGCAGAAAATCAATAAGGAAAGAACAGCTCTGAATGACACACTGGACCAGATGGACTTAACAAATGTATTCAAAACTTTTCATCCTAAAGCAGAATACACATTCTTCTTGAGTGCATATGGAACATTTTCCAAAATCGATCATATACTGGGTCACAAAACAGCCCTCAACAAGTATAAAAAGATTGAGATCATATCATGCATATTTTCAGATCACAACACTATGACACTTGAAATCAACCGCAAGAAAAAAATTGGAAAGCCCCCAAATACATGGAGGTTAAAGAACATCCTATTAAAGAATGAATGGGTTAGCCAGGAAATTAAAGAAGAAATTAAAAAATAAATGGAAGCAAATGAAAATGAAAACATGACAGTCCAAACTCTTTGGACTGCAGCAAAGGCAGTCCTAAGAGGAAAATCATTTCAATCCAGGCCTACCTCAAGAAGCAAGAAAGGTCCCAAATATACAACCTAGCCTTACTAAAGAAGCTAGAAAGGTAGCAACAAAGAAAGCCCAAAGCCAGCAGAAGAAGAGAAACAATAAAGATTAGAGCAGAAATAAACAATATAGAATCCAAAAAAAAAAAAAACAAAAAAACAGTAGAACAGATCAATGAATCTAAGAGCTGGTTTTTTGAAAGAATAAACAAAACTGATAAACCCCTAACCAGACTTCCCAAAAAGAAAAAAGACCCAAATAGATAAAATCATGAATGAAAGAGATCACAACCAACACCCCAGAAATACAAACAATTATTAGAGAATCCTATGAAAAATTATATGCCAACAAACTAGACAATTTGGAAGAAAAGTACAAATTCCTAGACACTCACACCCTACCAAAACTCAAATGGGAAAAAATTGAAAATTTGAACAGACCTGTAACTAGCAAAGAAATTAAATCAGTTATCAAAAATCTCCCAACAAATAAGAGTCCTGGGCCAGATGGCTTCCTAGAGGGAATCTACCATACAATTAAAGGAGAGATAATATCTATTCTTGTCAAACTGTTTCAAAAAATAGGAACAGAAGAAAAACTTCAGACTCATGCTATGAAGCCAGCATTACCTTGATTCCCAAACCAAAGACCCCACTAAAAGAATTACAGGCCAATATTCCTAATGAATATGGATGCAAAAATTCCCAACAAGATACTAGCAAATTAAATTCAACAGTACATTTAAAGAATTATCCACCATGATCAAGTGGGATTCATTCCTGGACTGCAGGGCTGGTTCAATATTCACAAATCAATCGACATGATACATCACATTAATAGAAGGATAAGAATCATAGGATCCTGCCAATAGATGCAGAAAAAGCATTTGACAAAATACAGCATCCTTTCTTAACACCCTCAAGAAAGTTGGGATAGAAGGAATATACCTTAATATCATAAAAGTCATATTATGAAAGCTCACAGCTAATATCATCCTCAATGGGGAAAACTGAGAGCTTTCCCTGAGATCAGGAACATGACTGGGATGTCTGCTCTCACCACTGCTGTTTAACATAGTGTTGGAAGTCCTAGCCTCAGCAGACAACAAAACAACATAAAATATGGGGAAATAGGTTTCACTTCCATAAATCAGTTAGAAAAAGGCTTAGGGCAGAAAGCCACCACCACGGGGTGAAAGTGCCCAAGGTTAGCTAGTGAGATATTGTGATGGTATCATGAGTAACTTGTTATATCACCTGCAGGAACTTACTTCCCATCTGGCACCAATGTACCTTAATCACAAACTCCACTTGCCCCACAGACCCCTTACTTACACATACAAATTAATGATTACTATCTGATTGTTTTCTTCACATTTACCACGTGTGTAAGATCTGGTTTGCTTCATGTTCCCCACGTGTGTAAGATCTTGTGCGCTCAATAAATACGGAGACAAGACCCCTGTTCAGGGCTCTTGCCTCCTCCTGGACATTAGCCTCTCTCGTATTCAATTCTGTGTCTGCTCTCTTGCTGGACGAGAGAAGACTCCAGACTCACAGTCTAAAACAATAAAAAGCATCCAAATTGGCAAAGAAGAAGTCAAACTTTCACTCTTCACAGATGACATGATACTCTACATGGAAAATCCAAAAGAGGGGTGCCTGGGTGGTTCAGTCGGTTAAGCATCTGACTTTGGCTCAAGTCACGATCTCACACTCTGTGAGTTCGAGCCCCGTGTCAGGCTCTGTGCTGACAGCCCAGAGCCTGCTTTGGATTCTGTGTCTCCTTCTCTCTCTGCCCCTCCCCAGCTTGTGCTCTGTCTCTCTATGTCTCTCAAAATAAAAAAATAAATAAATGTTTAAAAAAAAAATCCAAAAGACTCCACCAAAAAACTGCTAGAGCTGATACAGGAATTCAGCAAAGTCGCAGGATATAAAATCAATGTACAGAAATCGGCTGTATTTCTATACACCAATAATGAAGCAACAGAGATATCAGGGAATTAATCCCATTTATAAATACATCAAAAACTATAAAATATCTAGGAATAAACCTAACCAAAGAGGTAAAAGATCTATAGGAAACTATCCAAAGCTTATGAAAGAAATTGAAGAAGACACAAAGAAATGGAAAAACATTCCATGCTCTTAGATCAGAAAAACAAATATTGTTAAAATGTTGATACTAACTAAAGCAATCTACACATTCAATGCAATCCCAATCGAAATAGCACCAGCAGCCACTCTGGAAAACAGTGTGGAGGTTCCTCAAAAAATTAAAAATAGATCTACCCTATGACCCAGCAATAGCACTGCTAGGAATTTACCCAAGGGATACAGGAGTGCTGATGCATAGGGGCACTTGCACCCCAATGTCCATCAACTGATGAATGGATAAAGAAATTGTGGTTTGTATACACAATGGAATACTACTTGGCAATGAGAAAGAATGAAATATGGCTTTTTGTAGCAATGTGGAAGAAACTGGAGAGTGTTATGCTAAGTGAAATAAGTCATGCAGAGAAAGACAGATACCATATGTTTTTACTCTTATGTGGATCTTGAGAAACTTAACAAAACCATGAGGGAGGGGAAGGGAAAAAAAAAAAAAAACAGAGAGGGACGGAGCCAAACCATAAGAGACTCTTAAAAACTGAGAATAAACTGAGGGTTGATGGGGCGAGGGAGGGAGGGGAAAGTGGGTGATGGGCACTGAGGAGGGCACCTGTTGGGATGAGTACTGGGTATTGTATGGAAACCAATTTGACAATAAATTTCATATTAAAAAAAACCCTACAAATCTTAAAAAGTTACTGATACTCAATCTAATTAGAATAAACAATGCAAATAAATAAACACTTTAAAAAAATAGCACCAGCATTCTTCACAGAACTAGAACAATCCATTCTAAAAACTGTATGGAACCACAAAAGACCTGAAATTGCCAAAATAATGTTGAAAAAGAAAACCAAAGCTGAAGGCATCACAGTCCCAGACTTTAACCTGTATTACAAAGTTGTAATCATCAAGACAGTAAGGTACTGGCACAAAAACAGACACATAGATCAATGGAATGGAGAACCCAGAAATAGACCCACAAATGTATGGCCAACTAATCTTCAACAAAGCAGGAAAGAGTTATCCAATGAAAAAAAAGACCATCTCTTTAAGAAATGGTTTTGGGAGAACTGGACAGCAACATGCAGAAGAATGAAACTGGACCACTTTCTTACAGCATACACAAAAATAAATTCAAATTGGATAAAAGACCTAAATGTGAGAAAGGAAACCATCAAAATCCTACAGAAAAAAACAGGCAGCAACCTCTTTGACCTCAGCCACAGCAACTGCTTACTTGACATGTCTCCAGAGGCAAGGGAAACAAAAGCAAAACTGAACTATTGGGACCTCACCAAGATAAAAAGCTTCTGTACAACAAAGGAAACAATCAACTGATGGAATGGGAAGCTACTTGCAAATGAAGAGTTAGTACCAAAAACCTATAAAGAACTTATCAAACTCAACATCCAAAAAACAAATAATCCAGTGAAGAAATGGGCAAAAGACATGAAATAGACACTTTTCCAAAGAAGACATCCAGATGGCAAATAGATACATGAAAAGATCCTCAACATTGCTCATCATCAGGGAAATGCAAATCAAAACTAGAATGAGGTATAAACTCACACCTGTCAGAATGGTTAAAATCAACAACACAAATAACAGGTATTATTGAGGATGTGGAGAAAGGGGAACCCTCTTGCACTGTTGGTGGGAAAGCAAACTGGCGCAGCCCTCTGGAAAACAGTGTGAAGGTTCCTCAAAAAATTAAAAATAGAATTACCTTATGACCCAGCAATTGTACTACTAGGAATTGAGCCAAAGGATACAGGAGTGCTGATTGGAAGGGGCACATGCACCCCAATGTTTATGGCAGCACTATCAACAATAGCTAAATTATGGAAAAAGCCCAAATGTCCACCAACTGATGAATGGATTAAGATGATGTCATACAAGGGTGCCTGGGTGGCTCTGTCAGTTAAGTGTCCAACTTCTGCTCAGGTCATGATCTCAAGGTTCGTGGGTTCAGACCCTGTGTTGGGCTCTGTGCCGACAGCTCAGAGCCTGGAGCTTGCTTTGGATTCTGCGTCTCCCTCTCGCTGCCCCTCCCCCACTCATGCTCTATCTCTCAAAAATAAATGAAAACATTACAAAAAATTAAAAAGATGTCACACATACATACATACATTGTAATGCTACTCACCAATGAAAAACAATGAAGTCATGCCATTTGCAACAACGGATGGAACTGGAGGGTATTATGCTAAACTGAAATAATTCAGTCAGAGAAAGACATTTATCACATGATTTCACTCATATGTGGAATCTAAGAAACTTAACAGACAATCGTAGGAGGAGGGAAGGAAAAATAAGGTACAAACAGAGAGGGAGGCAAACCATAAAAGACTCTTAAATACAGAGAACAAACTGAGGGTTGATGGGGGTAGGGAAAATGGGTAATGGGCATTAAGGAGGGCACTTGCTGGGAAGAGCACTGGGTGTTACATGTAAGTGATGAATCACTGGATTCTACTCCTAAAGCCAAGACTACACTGTATGCTAACTATCTGGAGAATAAACACACACACACACACACACACACACACACACACACACACACGAAACAACAGGTGTTGGTGAGGATGTGGAGAAAGAGGAGCCTTCCTGCACTACTGGTAGGAATGCAAACTGGTACAGCTACTGTGGAAAACAGCACGGATGTTCCCTAAAAAGTTAAAAATAGAACAACCCTACCATCCAAAATTGCACACCAGGTATTTGCCCAAAGAATACAAAAATACTAATTTCAAGGGATACATGCACCCTGATATTTACAGCAGCATTATCTACAATAGCCAAATTATGGAAAGAGCCCAAATGTCCATCGACTGATGAATGGATAAAGATATGGTATGTGTGTATGTATACGTATATAAATATCATATATACAATAACTAAATATTTTTCAGCCATAAAAAAACAATAAAATTTTGCCATTTGCAACAACATGGATGAAGCTAGAGAGTATTATGCAAAGCAAAATAACGCAGGTCAGAGAAAGACAAATATCGTATGATTTCACTCATGTGGAATTTAAGAAACAAACATAGGGTGAGAAAAAAAAAGAGAGAGGCAAACCAAGAAACATTCTTAACTATAGAGAACAAACTGATGGTTACTGGAGGGGAGGTGGGTGGAGGGGATGGGTTAGACGGGTGATGAGTATTAAGGAGGGCACTTGTGATGAGCACTGTATGCTGTATGTAAGCGATGAATCACTGAATTCTACAACTGAAACTAATATTGCACTGTATGTTAACTAGCTGGAATTTATTTTTTTAATGTTATTTTTGAGAGAGAGAGAGAGAGTGAGTGAGAGAGAGAGAGAGAGGGCACAGAGGAGGGGCAGAGAGAGAGGGAGACACAGAATCCGAAGCAGGCTCCAGGCTCTGAGCTGTCAGCACACAGCCTGACATGGGGCTCGAACTCACAAACCGCGAGATCATGACCTGAGACGAAGTCAGATGCTTAGCCCACTGACCCAGGTGCCCCTTAACTAGCTGGAATTTAAATAAATACTTGGAAAAGAAAAAAATGGTTTCTTCAATAAATGGTTCTGGGAAAACTAGACAGCAACATGCAAAAGGATGAAAGTAGACCACTTTCTTACACCATGCAGAAAAATAAATTCAAAACGGATTAAAGAACTAAATGTGAGACCTGAAACCATGAAAATCCTAGAGAACGCGGGCAGTAACTTCTTTGACATCAACTGTAGCAACTTCTTTCTAGATATGAAAGAAGATATTTCTTTTTTTTTTATTTAAAAAAATTTTTTAACATTTATTTTTGAGACAGAGAGAGACAGAGCATGAACGGGGGAGGGTCAGAGAGAGGGAGACACAGAATCTGAAACAGGCTCCAGGCTCTGAGCTGTCAGCACAGAGCCCAACGCGGGGCTCGAACTCACGGACCGTGAGATCATGACCTGAGTCGAAGTCGGCCGCTTAACCGACTGAGCCACCCAGGTGCCCCTGAAAGAAGCTATTTCTAGACAATGAAAGAAGATATTTGCAAAGGACATATATAAAAGGTTAGCATCCAGGGGTGCCTGGAGTTTGGCTTGGGTCATGATCTCCCAGTTTGTGAGTTTGAGCCCCACACTGGGCTCTGTGCTCACAAAGAGGAGCCTGCTTGGGATTCTGTCTCCCTCTCTCGGCTCCTCCCCAACTTGAGTGCACACACAGAATCTCCCTCTCTCTGCTCCTCCCCAACTTGAGTGCACACACAGAATCTCCCTCTCTCTGCTCCTCAACTTGAGTGCACACACTTGCTCTCTCAAAAATAAATAAATGTGAAAAAAAAAATTAGGATCTCCTGAGTGACTTCAGTTGGTTAAGCATCCAATGTAGACTCAGGTCATGATCTCATGGTTTGTGGGTTGGAGCCCCAAGTTGGGCTCTGTGCTGACAGCTCAGAGCCTGGAGCCTGCTTCAGATTCTGTGTCTCCCTCTCTCTCTGCCCCTCCCCTCCCCTGCTCAGGCTCTGTCTCTTTCTCTCTCAAAATAAACATTTAAAATTTTTTATAAAAAAAAGTTTTTAAAAAGGTTAATATCCAAAATATATAAAGAACTTATTAAAATCAACACCAAAAAACAATCCAATTAAAAAATGGGCAGAAGATATGACATTTTTCCAAAGAAGACATTCAGATGGCCAACAGACACATGAAAAGATGCTCAACATCAGTCATCATCAGGGAAAATGCAAATCAAAACTACAATGAGATATCAACTCACACCTGTCCAAATGACTAAAATCAACAACACAAACAACAACAGGTACTGGCGAGGATGTGGAGAAAGGGGAACCCTCTTGCACTGCTGGTAGGAAAGCAAACTGGTGCAGTTGCTGTGGAAAACAGTACAGAGGTTCCTCAAAAAGTTAAAAATAGAACTACTCGTTACCCAAAGAATACAAAAATACTAATTCAAAGGGATACATGCACCCTGATGTTAATAGCAGCATTATCTATCACAGCCAAATTATGGAATCAGCCCAAGTATCCATCAATTGGTGAATAAAGAAGATTTTTATTCATCCATAAAAAAAGAATGAAATCTTGCTATCTGCAACAACATGGATGGAGCCAGAGTATTATGCTAAGTGAAGTAAGTCAGAGAAAGACAAATACCATATGATTTCACTCATGTGGAATTTTAGAAACAAAACAAATGAGCAAAGAGGGGAAAAAAGAGAGGCAAACCAAGAAAGTTCTTAACTATAGAGAACAAACTGATGGATACCAAAAGGGAGTTGGGAGGGGAGGGGCAGGGTAGATAGGTTAAACAGGTGATGAGGATTAAGGAGTGCACTTGTGATGAGCACTGGGTGATATATGGAAGTACTGAATCACTATATTTTACACCTGAAACTAATACTACGCTGTATTATTAGAAATATTACACTGCAATTTAAATAAAAACTTTTTTTTAAGTTTATTTATTTTGAGAGAGACAGAGACAGCCGTGAGTGGGGGAGAGGCAGAGAGAGAGAGGAAGACAAAGAATCCCAAGCAGGCTCCGAACTGTCAGCGAAGAGTCCATTGCAGGGTTTGGAACTCACAAAAGCGGGAGATCATTACCTGAGCCGAAACCAAGAGTCGGATGTTTAACCGACTGAGCCACCCAGGTGTCCTTAAATAAAAACTTTTTTTAAAAGACCATACAAAAAAAGCTATGCACACTTGCTTTCAAAAAGCTGCTTAAATAAGATGAGGCAGCTTAAACATCTGGAAAAAAAATTTTTTAAGTAAACTCTATCCCCAATGTGGGGCTCAAACTCATGACTCCATAATCAAGAATCACATTCTCTAACAACTGAGCTAGCCAGGTGCCCTATATCTGCAACTTTAAATTGACCTCAGCAACTAATACCCTGGGAGTAGTCAAAGACCTACTGCAAATCTCGCCCACACCTTTAGGAACTCAAAAGCATCTGATTTACTACCATCTGCTCTGGGTTCAAAACCTAAAAGCAATAGAAGGCATTCCCCTTTCCTCCCCCACTAAAGCCTAAGAGAAAAAGAATCCCTCCAAAAGAAAAGCTTTTTTATTTAACCTCTGTCTCACTTTAAGAAGCCATATGATCCAAACCTGTCCTTCCTTCTTAAATTGTGTCTCTTGGTTTATAGTACCATCTCCTAAGCCAGAAAAATAAGTCATTCTAGAGTCTTTCATTTTTCTCAGGATAGTCTCTATGTCCCTTCAATTCTACTTTTTAAACAACTCTCCTATTTATTCTCAATGCTGCTACTTTATCTTAGGCTTTTGTGGGGGGAGGGGAGGGAGTATATTTCTTTTATTTAATGATTAGAAAATAAAAAATACAATCTCCGGTTACAAATATTAAGTGGGTGTGGATGCAGAGCTAGGGTCAGTAGTTAAGACTGGCTAATACAATGTCTGTTGCTAAAACAAATTTACAGTGGAAACCTCCATATGAGTCCACATGAATTCTGTGCACAGGGTCTCCATCTCCCTGCTTCTTGCATATTTTTTTTTCGCCTTAAGTTTTCATAGCATCTTTCATCTGTACTGAAATACCCTCCTAACCAGTTTTCCTTCTTTAATCTCACTTTCCTTCCATCTATTTTTCACTTTGCAGCTAATATATTCTTTTCCCTAATTGAAATCAGTCCATGGCTCCCCAACCTGTAGGTGTAAGCATTCAGGGCTTTTCATGATTTGGCCCTCACCTACTTCTCCAGACTCCTCTACCACCACTTCCCACCTCATACATCATGTTTTAACAAAACTGAATTACTTTCAGTTCTCAAAATACATCAAGTGTTTTAATAACCCTGTGCCTTTTACCTAGGCTGTTCTATCTGCGGTACCCACTAGTAAACCAATCATCCCCTCTTTTGTTTCTATAATTTTTAATTATAAACATAACTTAAAACATTCATTCATATTTAAAACATTCATTCAATCCTGGGCTCCTCTATGTGCCACAGACAGTGCTAGTTACAGGAGATCCAGCAGTTAATTATGGACTTAGCCCTTATCCTGATGGAATTTATAATCTAATGACTATAATCTAATCTAGTGCCTAAAGACACTAAACAACTGATAATAAATGTGGTTAAGAATTATAAAAGAATACAGTATATAATGGAAATGTATATTAGATGAAAGCCAGGAGAAAGGGAGTTATCAAGAGAAATACTACATGCATTTGTCTACATCCTTCTTACAGTCTGAACTCCTTAAAGGCAGGGATTATGCTATCTTTATATCAATAACCAGGACAGTAAATAGTAATGTATAGTAATGTGCACTGACTATCTTATAAAGATCACTGCCCTATTAGAGATATCACTGAGGCCAGGTGAATGCAATAATCTTATTGGCCAGGCCTGAATCATGTGCCCATCATTAAAGCCAATGGGTTGGATCAACTCTACTCAAGCCACACTGATTACAAATAGGGAATGAGTGGTTCCAAGAGAAAAATCAGGAAGCTGTTACCTAAATAAGAGGGCAGGAAAGCTAGATAGACAAAAAACAGCAGCCCTTTCCTTAGCGGACATTGTAATTATCTCCTCAAAAGGTATCTTATTCCTTCCCACACTAGTAAGGTATTTATGTGGGACTGACCCCTTCCCCAGCTCCAGGAGTAGGCCATGATTTGACACAGCAGTGGTTCTCAAAGTGTTTGCAGACCAGCCAAATCAGTAAACCTGTTGCAGCTACAAATTCTTAAAACCCAATCCCAAACCAACTAAAACCAGAAACTCTGGAGGTAGGGCCTACCAGTTTGTGTTTTAACAACTTCTCCAGGTGGTTCTGATGCATGCTCAAATTTAAGAGCCACTGGTCTAGACAGAGAAAGCTGTAATTAATAGTTCAGATTTTAAGAGTGATCCTTGGGAACATGGGGATAATCTAATGTCAAGCTCAGGATTTTTGTGTTATATTTGTGGGAACCATCCTTTTTATCCCCCAGAAATTAGGAAACATGTAATCCCAGCAGCCAAAGGCAGTTATCTTGTCCTGGCAAGGAAGCCTGCCTGAGAAAGAAGCTGATAGAGGAGAGAGCCAAGAGAAATGCAGAAAAATAGGACCAAAGCCTGATAGTCTTGGTCCAACTATGTCAGGGGCCTTCATTCCCTTGGGACTTTTCAATTACATGAACCTATAAATTCTCTTTGTTTAAACCAATTTCAGTTGGATTTATCATGTAAACTGAAAGTATCCGGATACCCACTACATCAAGTTACACATCTATCCCTAAACACCATAGGGAAAGTAGACTAGGAAATACTGTCAACTGTCTAGCCTCTCTCTATATTAGGGTTGCCAGATTTAGCAAACAAAAATACAGGACACCCAGTTAAATTTGAATTTCAGATAACAACAAACAATTTTTTAGAAGTATATCACAAATATTGCATGGGACATTACATGTATTTTATCCAGCAACTCTACTCTAAATGCTCATGGTTGATCCCTAGCAATCAAAAAAGTAGCTCTGGTCAGTTTCAGTTAGACAGATGTGATAGCTGCTCTTACAGTTTATGACTAGTAGGAGAAAAGACTACACCCAAGTCCTGAACTAATGGCCTGCAACAGGCTTGAACCACCTGATAGTCCTTTTAAAACTAATCAGATTTCTTTCTAAAAGCCAAAACAGGGGCACCTGGGTGACTCAGTCAGGCATCCAACCCCTGATATCTGCTCAGGTCATGATCCTCACAGTTCATTTTTCCAGCCCCGCATCAGGCTGCTCTGAGAGTGCAGAGCCTGCTTGGGATTCCCTGTCTCCCTCTCTCTTTGCCCTTCCTTGCTCACCATCTCTCTCTCTCAAAATAAATAAACATTCTTAAAAAGTTAGAATATTACACATGAAAGAACAAATTCTAAAGTAGTATTTTTCAAGCACAAACATTTCCATATGGCATTTCCAAAACAATTCACATACAAATTTTAAATTTTGATTTGTGATTGGGAGCACCTGGGTGGTAGTGGGTTAAGTGTCCAACTCTTGATTTCGGCTCAGGTCATGGTCTCGGCCTCACAGTTCGTGGAATCAAGCCCTGCTTCGGGCTCTATGCTGACAGTGTGGAGCCTGCTTGGGATTCTCTCTCTCTCTCTCTCTCTCTCTCTCTCTCTCTCTCTCTCTCTCTGCCCCTCTCCTGCTTGCACATGCACTCTTGCTTTCTCTCAAAACAAATAAACTTAGAAAAAATGTGTAAAAATAAATTTTGATTTGTGATTGAATTTTCTTCTTAGAAAATTTAAACATGAAAACTAAAACAAAAAACGAAAAAACAATAAATGGCCACCACCTGGGTGGCTGACTCTTGATTTTAGGTCAGGTCCTGATCCCAAGGTCATGGGCTTGAGCCCCATATTAGGCTCTGCGTAGAGTATGGAGCCTGCTTAAGATTCTCTCTCGGGGCACCTGGGTGGCTCAGTCGGTTAATCGGCTGACTTCAGCTCATGTCATGATCTGGCAATTCGTGTGTTTGACCCCATGTGGGGCTCTGTGCTGACAGCTCAGAGTCTGGAGCCTGCCTCAGATTCTGTGTCTCCTTCTCTCTCTGCCCCTCCCCACAAATGCTTGCACGCTCTCTTTCTCTCTCTCTCTCAAAATTAAAAGAAGATTATCTCTGTCCCTCTGCCCCTCTCCCCCATGTGCATGGTCTCTCCAAAACAAATATAAAAATAAATAAAAACTGTAACAGTAAGTACTTAAGATGACATAGCCACAAGCTCTGGAGGTGTAGCCCTATACCCTTAGACAAGGGTAAACAATTAATCTGGCCCACAAACAGAATGTCCAAGGCTGGATAGTGGTGGATGGTATGACATCATGGTATTGACTTTAGTTTTGCATTGGCTTATGTTCACAGGCCCCAGAGCAGTTTGTATACTGACAAGACACATGTAAAATAGTAGGATGTGGCGGACTGGACCTAGCCTACTGTCTCTTTTATAAAAAAAATAATAAGATAACCCTCTTACTTTATACAAACTTACAAAATATTTGCAAAAAACAACAAATATACCATTTATCAGCAATTTGGAAACTGATCCTATAAGGCTACATGGCAGACCTTACCTTTTAATCTCAAATCAAATCCTACACATTCTAAATTTAATTGGTGTAACATACTGGGAAACTTAAATCTACATTTTGCCCAGTGCTATGTAAAACTAGCCGAACAAACTTTCAAAAACTTACTACTCACTTCTAATTCTTCGAAATTTCAAAAATGACTTTTACTCAAAACCATAAAATTTTGCTAACAATATTAAGTATTGTACTTTTTCATTATTCCCTTTGTTAGAATAAATTATAAGTTTGAAGGTCCACATTGATTAATAAATATTATCAACATTTTAAAACTTAAGCCACAAAATGAAGCTGGTTGGGTCCACAGGTCTAAGACCACAAAATATTTGGGAACAGGGTATTTAAAGAAAAAAATACAAAAGAAATTTGATAGCTTGACTTCAAAAAGCTGATCTTGTTTGGGAGAGACAAAGTATACTCACAAAACAATTAAATGTCTTGACATGATTTTATGTCAAAACAATAGACCATTGCCCCAGATAATTACAGGATTCAGTGCTAGAATTTCTAGAGGAAGAAAGAAGACTTACAAAAGATCCTTATTTGTAGATTGGAGAGGGATGGACACAATCTAACAGAAGATGCAGCATAAGCAAAAGGTTGGAGATGGGAATAAGCAAAGTGTAGTCAGTGGATAGCAAGGAACTGGGCTAAAAGTAAGAATGAGAATAGATGGGGGCACCTGGCTAGCTCAGTCAGTAAAGCATGAGACAATCTCAGGGTCATGAGTTTGACGCCCACGTTGAGGGTAGAGTTTACTTAAAAAAATGACAATAGAGGATTAATAATTAAGTTGGAAATGTAAATTGGTGCTAAAGACCATGTATGCCTAGTTTAAGAATATGGCCTCTGCTTAAAAAAATGGATAGCTGCTAATTATGTCAAAAATTATTTCAAAATAACATTTGAGCAGGATTAACCTGAAGAGTTCAGGATAAATTTATGGGGGAGGAGAAGAAGAAATTAAAAATAGAGCAACCAGTTTTAGGAGGTACTGGTTAAGAACCAGGGTGTTAGCAAGACAGACCTGCTCTGCCACTTGCTAGCTGTGAGGCACTTGATTAAGTTATTAAACACATCAGAGTCTCAGTTTCCTGTCTGTAAAGTGGGGTAATAATAGTGCCTATTTCATAAGGTTGTTATGTAGCTAACAGAAATAGTACAGGTAAAAATATTTAACACAGCACTTGGTCTAAAATAATTATTCAACAATATTGAACAAATAATTATTCAACAAATTATTCAACAAAAGTATTACCTTCATTTTAAATCATTTCAAATGTGTGGTGATGAGGAACCAGACAAGGGCAACAGAAACTAAAGAGAAAGGATGACTTGGAGTGACATTTCCATAGACTCATGAGATGCCATAATTAGAAAAGACCCTAGAGAACTCTTCCAAGAACAAAATGGCCCCAGTTTAAATGTCAGGGATGAAGAAAAAAAAATGGAGCAAGTCAAAAGGTTTTGACTGCAAGATTATTCAAAGAGGTAGACCTGAAGTAATTACATGTTATCAACATACTTTAAGATATAGGCTACAAGTGGAGTGCCTGGCTGGCTCATTCAGAGGAGTATGTGACCTTTGATCTTGGGGATGTGAGTTTGAGCCCCATGTTGGGTGTAGTGATGACTAAAAAAAAAATAAACAAACAAACTTAAAAAAAAAAAAAAGACATGTTACAATGAATTGGGTACAGTAGGTGCCAAACACTGTGCTAGATGTTGATATAGTACATCTAATCCCCAGAACAACTCTGAAAAGTAGAGTATTAAAATTCAATTTTTCAAAAGAGCACTGGCATCTTGCTTCTCAATGCTCAAAGAGGTTAAGTTCTAGCCATAAAACCTTGGTAATCATAAGACACAGAGCTAGGTTTGGAACCCATATTATGTTTCCAAGCCTGTGTCCTTTCTACTCCACTTGTGCTGCATCCCCTTTAAATCAATAAGATTATACAGTATCACACAGACATACTTGTAATTATTTTTCTACCTACCTTCCTAAATATGGTGACCATAAACATGTCCAATATTTTCTACATTCTAAGAAAAATATAAAGGTATTCAGCATGAAAACAATGATGAGAATGAATTTAAAAAGCATTATTAAATGGAGAATTACCATATTCTAATGAGATATAAGTAAGTATACTATAAACTATAATATGTTAAATGAAAGGAATGACTAGTCTTTTTCAATAAGAAATTGTAAACAAATTTGGCATGGCTTTTACATCATTTGATTATACTAACATTTGTCCCACACTACAGTATTATTTTAAAAAGGACACTAACCTCATAAAAGAAATATCTTACCACACAGAGGAGAAGAATTTATATAATATTAGCTCATCAAATATGTTTTCACTCTTATATGGATCCTGAGAAACTTAACAGAAGAAACCCATGGGGGAGGGGAAGGAAAAAAAAAAAAAAAAGAGGTCAGAGTGGGAGAGAGCCAAAGCATAAGAGACTCTTAAAAACTGAGAACTGAGGGTTGATGGGGGGTGGGAGGGAGGAGAGGGTAGGTAATGGGTATTGAAGAGGGAATCTTTTGGGATGAGCACTGGGTGTTGTATGGAAACCAATTTGACAATAAATTTCATATATTAAAAAAAAATTAGCTCATCAAATGTTCAGTTACAGGGAAATACTCAACCACAGAAGTAGAATGACCAACCTGCTAACAGTAAGGACCACATGGTGGCAGGTGACCTATTTATTCAGTGTGTTTCTCAGCAAATATTTTCCCAACCACAGGGCCAGTATGCCAGTTCTCCATCAGAATGTTACTTAATCTACATTTCACCAGGATGAAAATACCAAGTATGCCAGAATAAGCAAGTAAGTTTCCTGAAACAACCTTTTCATCTGACTTCAAAAAAGTCAGGAAATACTTTCCTAGGTTGACCATCAAACTATGTAGTCACAAACTATGTAACTTCTAGACTAGTAGTTCTCAAAGTGTAATCCAGAGACCACTCTGTATCTCCAAGACCCTTTCAGAGGGTCCAAGAGGTCAAAAATATTTTCATAGTAATACTAAAACATTATTTGTCTTTTGCACCCCTCATTCTCTCACATCTGTACAGTGGAGTTTTCCAGAGACTAAGACCTGTGGTATCTCAACAGATTGAATACAGGCGGAGACATGGGAACTTAGAGGTCTTCTATTAAGGCAAACATTAAAGTTATTTGCAAAAAATCGGGGCGCCTGGGTGGCTCAGTCGGTTAAGCATCTGACTTCAACTCAGGTCATGATCTCACAGTTTGTGAGTTCGAGCCCTGCGTCGAGCTCTGTGCTGACAGCTCAGAGCCTGGAGCCTACTTTGTATTCTGTGTCTCCTCCCCTCTCTGCCCCTCCCATGCTCATGCTCTGTCTCTCTCGGTCTCTCAATAATAAACAAACATTTAAAAAAAAATTTTTTAAAGTTATTTGCAAAAAATGTAAAACAATGCCACTCTTATTTTTGTTTTTTTAATATAGTTATTTTTACATGAAAAGAAGTTATGTTAACATGTAATGCTTTTTTTAATGAATTAAATTTTTTTAAATTTCTCAGTTTTTGCTAATTTCTCAGTTTTTTTTACTGTATTATGCTAATACAGTAAATATCAGTAAATAGCTCTTTGAGATCCTCAATAATTTGTAAGAGTATAAAAGGGGTACTGAGACCAAAAAAATATTGAGAACCACTTTCCTAGACCTTCCTATATATACTTTACCAATAAATGCTTTTAATTTTCTAATTACTACTGAAGAGATGTTGCTGCCGTACAGATAATTTCAGAAATTCTTCTTGATAAGAACAAAAAAAGTCTACAATCTTTAGCAAAAGAATTCATTTAAATAATAAAATCATTTGTTAGATCTTCCCCCCAAAAAACCAATAACAATGTCAAAACTACAGTGCTAGCTAATACACCACTATCTATAAGCTTTGGATATGAGTTTATGATCAGTTGTATGTCTGTAATCTTCCAATAATTCCTATACCAGAGACAGGGCTCTTTGAGAAGCCTACTCAGCAACTGTTCTATCACGGAATAATCCTGATTCCCAAATCACAACAGGACTAATCAAGATGCTCATAAGCAATTCTCTGTACCACACTCTTAACATTTCCAAAATGAAAACTTTTGTTTCATCTAAACAGTTCAGTATTTCTATTGCTTCTGAGAAATACATAAAGATTGACATCAAACTCCCATTTGGAGTTTGTCTTACTTACATTGTCAGTAAATTGTAGTAGATATAGCAATCCATGCAGTTATTAGAAACCTTTAGGATGTATGGTAATGGTAGTTTTTGAAAATAGGCTAAAGAAACACCTTTGGAAAATAGTTTTTCAGGCAACTGAAAGCAATAATAGGTAACTTATTATAAACTGCATTTATGGTTTAGTCTAAAATGGAGATGAAAACCATATTTTTAAAACTGTAATATTTGTTACAGTTAAGGGCCCTAAGTCAACAGCTGTCAAAATCAAGTCCTTTAACTCTAGGCTACTGCAATAGCCAAGGAATGCGATGACCAAGGACCTTAAGTAGAAAAGCACTTACAGGCTAGAAAGAAATGGTGCTCCTTAGGTATTTATTAATTCAACACATATTTATTAAATTGTCTATGCTTGCAAGACCCTGAGCAAGCTAAGAAGCTCATAATTTGATGGGAAGACAATTCCACTGGGGCAAGTATACATAAATGCAGACGCTAGCTACTCCACAGACAGAATGAAAAGTTCTGAGAGGTGCTAGAAAAGAAAGGAAAAGGAAAGGATGTCTTCTAACAGAAGGGATCAGGAAACATACATCCTGGCAAAGAAGGCATATAATGTAGACCCTAAACATATAGAAGATTTCAACAAGTAACCAATGGGAGTGAAAAGCAACACAAGAGAAAAAAGCATACATTCAAGAAATAGCAAGTATAAAATAGCTTCCACAGAACTTGTGATGGACTCCATGAAGAGACCAGACTGGAAAATTAGGTTGGAAGCAAAAAAGACGGATTTATATGACAAGATAAGCAATCTGGGACTCTTTTTAATAGGCAAAGGAAAGCCACTGAAACATTTTCAAAGTCATTGGAAGATTTACCACTGGGACGCAAATCATCGGATGGTACTTTAATGATACTGTGGATTGAACAAAGTAGAAACAAGAACAGTTAGTACACTATCAGACCAGTTCAGGGAATAATAAGAGCTTGATCTGGGATAGACGGTAGGAAAATGAAGATACAAGACATGCTGCAACCTACTCACTAATAATTTACTTAGTTTTAAATGTTTCAAAACCTTAATTTACCACACAAAACAAGGCCAGCGTCCACATTATTTCCATTAAAAACCATTCACATCACAGAAAATATTCCAGCATATTCAAGTGTGCATCCTTTATAAAAAGCTGTTAGGCATAACCAACCATAATCTACATTAAGGTTACAACATGGGTAATAAAGAAGAGCACATGCATATTTCCAATATTCTGAATAGAATCTCTGTATGCAAAATTTTATCCAAGGATGATCATTTTAAAACTCAAAAGTTTATTTCTATGTAATGCACAAAGTTTGGATCAGAATTTTATATACAACCTTGTAAGACCCACATCACTATTACAATAGTCAACTTTTTTCAAAATCATTTTTGGACAACTCGGCAGATATTTTTCTGAGGCCCATATTTTTCAAACATTAGTGCCTTCTTCATTTTCTCCCCTCCTCCCCACTCACCTCTCCGCCCAACAAATTCCCTTTGTATGTCTGCAAGGCAAGATACTAGGATACAGTATGATTCTGAGGCAGTGTGAATATATAATTCTTATAACAGAAATCTAGAATTATTAACTTTACTTTTTACAAGAGGAACCAATGATGTACTAAATTTCCATTTACATGAATGACAAATGCATCTAATAGAAAGGATGCTTTACCGTTAAGGGGAAACAAAGGGGAAAATACACACAATAGATGGGTGGCAAATCTTACAAACTTTGCAAAACACTGAAAAGCTGCATCTGGATTGCAGTCACAATTACAAAAGCAAATAAAGAAGGCTCCAAAATGAAGGGAAAAGAGAAAAATTCTAAGGAATCATTAAGAGTAAAAAAGGTTGATTTAATATTAGTTTTTATATAGCATCATTCAACACTCTAATTGGAAAAAAAACAAAGGATAATTTACTGCTCACAAGAACACAAGAAATAATTTCTATATACATTCTACAACAGTTATACCTCATTACACTTGCATGGGCTCCAAATCCTTTCAAAGGTTCCAGAAATATACAGTCTTATAATGACTGAGGTTCCCCAATGACACATGATTTATATTGTAAGCTTAGCTATGACACATTTTTAAAAGACATAATCAAGTCATCCTAAACAAAAATAAGGACTCACAAAGGCCCTCTACTTATTCAAAATCATTATGTAAAGCACTATCTATAACTGCAAAAAAGGGTTTGAAAATCTGACAATTAATAATGATAAAACGAGGTTAGACTTTAAAGAAAAAAAATGACCCAACTTTTCCATTTTCTCTTCCTTTTCCTTTCCTACCAGATACACAAAATGTCTGTAAGGGTCTCAGACAAAGCTCTGAACTAAAAATACAGTATATGTATAGTTTACATTATGTGTATTTGAACCTATAACATAGATGTACACATCACATATATTCACACACAAAAAAGAAGGTTCCTCCTTTTTTTGCTCTAAGAATTGAAGTTACATTAAACCCTAGCCCATAAATTAAATTACCATAAATTAAAGAGTAATAAAATAACTGCACGCAGATCTCTCTAAGCGACTATATTCCGAGAAGAAAAACCTCAGGCTAAGACCATGACTGAATAAAAACGCCCAATCCCTGAAAATCACTAACCAGCATTTGGTTTCTGTAAGAGAAAAAAAAAAAGGGGGAGGGGGGTCTTAAAATGAATTATCACATAGGCAACCCAGTTTCAGAAGTTAACGAAGGTAGAACACAACGAATCAAATAAGACGAACGTATGAAACGACAAGCTTTAAAGAATTTCCCTAAAGGGAAAGGCTGACTTCAAGGCTCGGATATAAAGCATCCTATGCAGGTAGAAGATCTTTAAGGGGGGGGGGGGGGGGGGAGAAGGACCGGGGGGTGCACAACAAAAACCTGAACGACACGCATAGGCAAAAAGAAGTAAAAGAAACGAGTCTCTCCTCCCACCCCCACTCCAGCCCCCACCCCCACCCTCGCAGGACAATAGGATCGGGGTCCTAACTGCAAACTTTAAACGGGTATACCAGAAGCAGTTTTACTGCAGCTCTAACTGCAAATCTGCCCCTCATCCCAAACCTAGAGCTCCCAGGAACACTTCTGCCCTGAAAACATCACTAAGGTCTTGTTATATACCAATCAGACCCATCACAAGATTCTTTTTCTCTCCCAAGTACCTGGAGGATCCATTTCAATATAAAATATCAGTTCTGTCGAATAGGGCATCATCACCTCCCTCCAGTCTGCGTCATCGCGGTCCATACTCCACACCGTATTGTACATCGCGCTGTCAGGGGCAGGTCGTCAGGAAATATATAGAAAGCATATATATATATATTTTTTTTTATCTGATATTTAAAAATCTAAAAATATAGATCTATAAAAGTCCCACACGGAAATGCACTTCGGGGTTTCCAACGGCCGGTACAAGTCCAGCCAACTACCGGGACGAGGACGGGGTCCTCCCCCACTTTCCTCTTACAGCACCCAGCAAGATGCCCCCCGAACTTTCAATCTACGGGCTTTTTCTCCTCAGAGAGGTAAAGAGAGGCTTGGGGGGGCAGGAGGGCTGAGGTGTTAGAAAGCTGCTTCCCAAAAATTCTTTCCACACGGTCGCTCTCCGAAGAGAAAAGCTCCCACTGCCTCCAAATCTTTCCTCGGCAGCCACTTTTGTGTCCTTCGAGGGAGGGAGAACGAAAAGGGGGGAAAAAGAACGCGCTGGGAGAAAGGTGAGGAAGTGACAAAGGAAGGCATAAAAAGGGAGTAGGTATTGCGTTCAAGTTTCGGGGTCCCACTGGTCTGCAGAGAGCGATCCCCTCAGGGGCCGGGACTCGGGCTCCGTTCCAGTCAGGCTCGGAACCGAAGCTGCCGCAGCCTCGGGATGGGGGCCCGTCGGAAAGTCCAGCTAGTTCTGCCCGGCTGGCCGCTCCCGCTGGGCTGCAAGCAAGCCCGCCTGTGCCGGCTCCCCTCACGCTCTGCCCTGACTCCAGCCACTAGAGTTTCATTTTAACGGCGCGGAGGGGGACACCCTCCCCCGCCTCACGCTCCCCCGCTGAGGCGCCACCCAACCGCACCCGGCAGGGGGGACAGGCAACATAACTACTGTTCCTCCCCTCTATTCCGACTCGAAGTACTGGGGATTCCATCAGGTGCCTGAGAAATTGTACAGAAAACCGCCCTTCATCTCGACTTTCAACTCTCCCCAACGATCTCTGGGCTTCGGCTTCTTAATCATCGATCCTCTCTTCCCCCCAGCCTCAATCAAAATGGTACAGTCCGGGCGCTGGCCGCACGCCAGGAGTCAGTGCCGGGAGCACGCGAGCCAGGCCGGGGGGAAGCTGCGAGAGAAAAGGAGGGGGTAGAAAGAAACGATAAGGTGCGTGGTGATTGGCTGAGCCGGGTTGCCGGAGCCCGGAGCCTGCGTCTTTTGTCTGCCTTGCTCCAGCGAAGGAGCGGGAGACGGCTGCGCGCCCCAAGTACGCCAATCAGGATCCAGCCGGCGCTGGCCGGTAAGGCGGCGATTGGTCGAAGCCCAGTTACTAAGCGGGACAAAGGCAGAAGGGGGAAAGAAAAGAAGAGGAGGAAAAAAAAAAAAGAAAGAAAGAAAGAAAGCAAGCGCAAACGGCGGTTACTGACAGGCTGGGCGAGTGCTCAGGGGCTCTGGCTGCCCGGAGACAGGCGGGGCTCCCGCTGAGGCTGGGACGGGCCGGACGAGTTGGGGAGGTGGGGGGGGGGAGGGAGACGGGCTGGCGCAAGACACCTCTGCCCGGAGATTGGCCGCGGAGGAGGGGAGCGGACGGAGAGGGGCGCCTGCTGTCACCTGGAGAGACTTGGGCTCCTCCGGTCCTTAGGAGGTCCCCGGGCAGAATCCCTCCCCACAGACCTCTTCACTGTGCTCGGCAGCCCCCACTCCTCGCGATAAGTTGCCATATAAAGAAAAGGTCCCCCAAACCCACTTGCAGGACTGTTACCACTCCGTGAGATGAGATGCCCATGCCCCCCTGTAGCTTTCCCAGGCAGCTACCGGAACCCAATCCCGGCTTCTCCCCTTGAGCGGTTAGGCTTTTCTTAAGGAGGTATTTCGCAGTTCCTCTGCGCTTCCCACGCAAGGACTTTTGAACTCAGAGGTAACTCCCCACACCTGAAATAAATAGTGAGGAGCCACAGCAGGCCCCTCAGCTCGAGTGCTCACGGCAGAAAACATGCCTTGAAATTACAGTGCGTCTGTGATTTAAAACAAATCACAGGTGTTAGAATCCCCAGCCAAAAAGGCTTTATTCTGTTTCCCTGACAGACCCCCTTCCACATACACCGAGTCCCTTCCCCAAACTTAAAACTATGATAGACTATGAAAAACTGTGACTATTTCCATGCATTTCAGAGACAGCTAAATAACTTGCTGGGGAACACTGAATAGCCAAAAGCAGATTTGTGTCTCCTAAAGGTTATGCTTGGAATTGCCATCCTGCATACCGTACAATACAGTCTGGGGAGGCCAAAAACTGTTCCATTTCCTCTTTACACAGGAGTAACAAAGCCCATTGTGTTTGGGTTGACAACCCGCTTTAAGCCCTAGCAAAACCTCCTACCCTGAATGGCTCTGCTATATTGATTCATTCCTGTCGAAAAGTTGCCACGTTTCACCCTCTACCTCCTAAAGTGATTCTGCCTTCCCTAACGGTGCTCTAAGTTGAGACAGTTCCCGGAAGCAGTCAAAATATGTATAGGCTCTGTATAGAGTCTTGGATTAAAAAAGGGCTAGTAAGACTAAATGGACAAGGTTGAACTGACAAAAGACATCAAGATTCTTACATGCTTTCTTTTTCACATTTCTGAAATCCCAAACATGATTCAGAAGCCAGATCAACTTTGGGGCAGGGCATGTTGTTAATTTGAATGTCCTGAACCATTTCTCTAGGTAGAAGATACTGGAAGATCAACTCTAATTTGTGGCTGGCTTCCCAGCAGTCTCTTTACTTCACCATATCTGGGAGCCAGAAGTACTCACATGTGATAACTCAAAAGGCAGAACAATCAGTCAAGGGCAAGTTGGTTTATTTTTGTTCACGGGTGTCCCTGTGCATTCCCAAACAAAATGAAGGTGAAGAGAGGAAGTGTGGAAAAGATAATGGCTTTCAGATGTCCACAGCAGTTTTTGCCTGGACCATTTTTCATCATTTAGTGGTGGGGTTTCAGTTTCTAACATGCAGAGCAATCACCCAGCCTTTCCCACAGCTAAGACTTTGCGAGATGTAGTAAAGCAGCACAGTGTATAATCTGGTCCTCAACACTGGCACACAGAGTAAGGCTTGATTCAACCTTGCCACCTAAAATTATATGCTCCAACTATCCAACAAATAAAGCTTTGAATAGGAGACCTCCAAAAAATAACAGTGATGCAAGAAGCAACGATGAATCAAGGGGAAACACATTTCCTTTGGATGGGCTTGAATCAGTGCCCTGTCATGGTGGGAAGTGCCTGTCATATGATGCTGGCCTTACTTTCCTTCAGTTGAGAAATAAAAGTGAGGTTCTGACTGCATGTCATCAAACCGCCTCAGGCTCTTTGGCAAAGGTAGAGAATGTTAGCTCTGGTGTCCTGGACCGTTTCCATCCTGGAGAATTATATTTGGCCTGGGCGTGGATTAAATTCAGCTCTAAGAGCTCAAACTCCTGGGTCACAACCTGCTACTTTGGGATTTTTTTTTCCCCTTTGCCTCCCTCCTTTCTTTTTTTAATTTAAAGTAGTCTTAGATAAATCACAAAATCTGTATGCCTTTATTTATATATAGGAGATTTATATGAAATAGGAGATTGCCTTCAGATTTATACAAGCTTCTTAGCTTATTCTGAAACACTAAGAATGAAAACAAAAATGCCACTTAACTACTTAGAATTAATAGTACCTTTCTGTAACTCCAAATAGATAGGGTGTCCTTCACTTTTCACCCTGGTATGGTCTTGCTATCAAACTGTTCAAATATGCTCCATTTCCCCCTCTTTATTTCAGAGATGGATGAAATATTTCTCTTGTGCACTGAATATAGGGTATGATCTCAGAGCTCTCTGTGCCAGCAGAATCAGCCTGGAACTCAGCCAAAAGTTCTTCGTGATTAAAGGTGCCATCTGAGCACACAATATTTTTTTAAAAGCCTTGCTAAATGGAAACACACTTTTATTATTTTTTTAACGTCACTAGCTTTAACACCAGGACTGACTTGAGCCTTTAGGGAAGGATCACAGGCCTCAATCCCTCTCTTCTTTCCCCCTGCCCTCTCATCATGTTTCTTGGTCAAATATCTTATGATAAGGCCAAGTCCATACAGCTAAATAAACTCAATAAATGGAGTTCCAAGACAACTCCACAAATCATCAGTTGCAGATTCAAGGACCTCCTGAACCACATGCCTTGTAAGTTGGGATACAGCAAGATTTGATGGTAAAGTTTGCCTTTATTTATTTTTTTTTTAGCTTATTTTTTGTAATCTCTACACCCTATGTGGGGCTCAAACTCACAACCCTGAGATCAAGAGTTGCGTGCTGTTCCAAGAGAGAGCCAGCCAGGTGCCCAGGAAAGTTTGGCTTTATAATGCAAACAATGCTAGTGTATCTTCTAGAAAGACCTCTCACTTGAGAATTGATAGTCATCTCTTGAGATGGTAGTGTCTACAATCATGATTTTCCATTTTTTTCAGAATGGTATTCCTTTACTTGCTTTTGCAATTTTTTACCTCTCTTGTACATCCCAAACTATGTGATGGGGATTAAGGAGTGCGCTTGTGGTGATGTAGGTAAGTGTTGAATCACTATATTGTACACCTGAAACTAATATTACACTGTATGTTAACTAACTGCAATTTAAATAAAACTTTTTTTAAAAAGGAAAGAAAAAAGAAAATCTCTGATACTGTTAATTACATCATCCCAAGGCACTGAAAAATTGTAACATTGGATGAATAAATGGTCTTCATGGAAGTGGCATTGCTCCAGATGCTGCTAAACTCCTGGGCTTAGGGGGCACTGTTAGAGGGCTTCCTCAGACCCCTCAGCACATGATAACGATCTTCTCCGCCTCCCTCACCCTACTTTGGGTCCTCCCACAGGTTTAGGGGTCACAAAAAATCAGATCTCTCTCTAGCCTAACATGCTCCCCTCTTTTTGTCATCTGCCCTTCCAGCAACACAGGGGTCACCTGGATGATCCGCATGCTGCTGCCCTAAACTTCCCCTCCATCAAGGCAACAGCTTTCAGCTCAGCTCTCACCAGGAGAGAGAGAGCAAATGAGATCCAAATGACAGGAACAATAGTCTAGGCTGTTTGACAAGGGCAGGGCACAAACAGGGCAGGCAGCTGGTGAGTTCTGTTACCTCATTTAATCTCCATAACCCTGAGGAAGAGGGTTGTATTTTTATTCTCATTTTACAGATGAGGAAATTGAGACCCAGAGCAGTGAGGGGACTTGTTCAAAGCCACTCAGGTACTTAGTAGCAGAGCCAGTATTAGAGCCCCAGGTCCCAACAGCCAGGTAAGTACCTTTTCCACTGTACCACAGCTTGCCTCTCCTTTTCATTCACTTGGCAAGTGTTAATGGATGCTTCTAAACGCTGGGGATACAAAAATGAATAAGACAGAGTGTCTAACATTGAGTCCAGAGCTCACAGAGGAGGGGCCAACAAAGGAATAAATAATTATAGGCATGTAAGGCTATAATAGAGAAATTGACAAAGTGCTATGTGAGCCTCCAAAACAGTGATGATCTCTTCCCACATGCAGGTAATAACATCAAGGAGGTGACATTTGAGCTGTCCCAAACTTATATACACCTGCTTTAAACATTTGGTCTGTTTGTTTCTGTTTTCCAAATCTGTAGCATTAGCTCCAAGCCTGAAAACGTTTCAGTGAAAGCTGACCCAAATATCAGGTCACCAAAGAGTCCCTCATCATCTTTGATCAGATTGCAACAACCTCCTCATAATCTCCCTGTCTTGTCCTCCTCCTGCCCATACTCTGCACAGAATGATGGCTCTAAAAAATCTGAACATACTTCTTCCTTGCACAAACCCTGCCGTGATTCCTTTTGCCTGTAGGCTAAATTTTGAATCTCTCAGACTGGCATTCAAGGCTTTGATGATCTAGCCCCTGTCTACCTCTTCCATCTCTTCTCACACAGTTCTATCCTGTCACTCCTAAGACTAATCATACTGAAGTACTGAAGTCCTCAGAACAGGAGAAATTTCTCCTCACAAAACACACTCCACTGTCAAGTGGCAAACTCCCACTTCCATGCATCTGATCGTGCAGACTCTGCTTATGCAGCCCCCTGTACCAGCCTCTGCACAGCCCTTGGCACACCATGTTCAAAGTGTCTTTTTCTAGATCTATCTCTCCCCCACCATGAGGGAGATCTTCATGGGTGGAGAACGTGTTCTTGAATCATTAGTGCCAAATATCAGGCCTGGCACACAGTGGGTAGCCAGTGAATGTTCTTTGAGCAAATAAACAAAAATTGTAGAAACTAAACTCTCTAAGAAGTTTCTGGGGCAGTCTAAGTTCAGGTTACCCTGATAATCAGAAAGGATTAGGTCTTCAGCTGATTCCCGTTTATTTAAGAGGACAAAAAGAAAATTTAAAAATTGTACAGTTTTTGGTTACAGAAATCCAAGAGACAGATAGTGACCCTTCTCTCCTGCTGGCTGCCTCTAGGGTCTTCACCACAGACACTCAGTTCTGCTGCTCTTTTATTTTATCAGCTGTGAATTGTTTGCAAAATTCCAAGCAGCTTGTAGGAAATTCAGGAAAACTCAGCAGTGAGAAGAGAAGCTGGTTTCACTTTCCAACCCAGCTCATTTCTGAAATGTAACACCATATAGGGTTTTTAAAGTATGCTCACTTCCTGTGGCCATGATTTCAATAGTTTGGAACAATTTGCAGTTCGTGCCTCCCTTCTGGAATGTACAATAATTACCCTATAATTCCACAGGTCTCAAATCTAAACTGTCTTATATGTTTCATTGTTAGAGGGCAAAATCAGTCCAGTTCCTGTTTTGGACATTTTGGTTTAAAAAATTTTTTTTAATCAACAACTAATAGCATTTTTCTTTGCTTCTATGAACAATAAAGTCACAAGCATCCTCTAGAAGTATTTTATAAAATCGATATGTTAAAACAAGGCCTCCTGCATCCTCCTCTGACACATTTACGGGAGCATCATCCTTGAAATCTGAGAAAATGATGCAGCCTCTGGGGCTTAAGGATCACCACTGAGTAAGAAAAGTACAAGTATAGAATGTGAAAGACCTCATCATTTATATCTTCAGCTCTGGGAATTTGAAAAATGATACACCCACAGTGAAATTCTTGTCATTCAAGGATAGGGACTACCTTGTGCTCTGCTCATCTTATGCTTCTTGCAAAGGAGGCACTCAGTGAGGATCACTGTTATTCCCCAAAATCATTCAGGATCGTGTTTCTCCCCTCTTGATGCCAATTTGTGAAATTCTAAATTAGGTAATGTTGGGGCTAAGTAAAGGTACCTAAGGTGCTGGGGGTATGTATTCAAAATCAACATCTTTTCTTATTGTAAACAAAAAAAAATGTAATTGGTCATCACATACACCAAGTGTGTAATATGGTAGTTACACTTAAAGTAGATTTATCAAATGTTAAAGATAGAAGGGAAGAACTCTCCAAAATGACAAGCCCTTTCAGTTCAGTTCAACCAGACCCTTCATGGGCTAGACCTTGTGCTGAGTGCTCAGTAAAACACTATTCCTGTCCTTGATGAGCCCACCACTGAGTAAGAGGCTCAAGTGAAAAAGCAATAACAGTTTCATTGACCCCTATGCTTTCAAACTGGCTAACTCCCTGAGGCTGTAAGATCAGGGCAAGATAGCATCCTTTATTTACCCTCTCCATCAGGTTTCCTCTCCAACAAGTTCACTCTGTTTCCTAGCCTCTTCCTGACCTCCTGGACTTCTGAGTCTTAACTACACACTCCTCACTGATTCTGTACTTATAGCATGGACTGCTGGCTTGTGTTCCCTAACCACAACTCAAATCTGTTCCTTGTCTTCTTTTTCAGGACAATGGAGAAATCTGGCCCATTATCCTACCCTAACACAGGGCCTGTGGTTGGTGTTTCTCCTGAGTTCCCCCAGAAATCTGCAAACAAGAACCAGACAATACTATACCCATGAACCGCTCTCTCTTTGAAATCTCAACTCTAATGATGCTACTCTCTGACCTTCCTCCACCTCTTTTTTTTTTCAAGCACAGACATGAGGGAAAATAATTACCATCTAATACCACTGTAGTGAGTTGAACAGTGGCCCCCAAAAATGATATATACAAATCCTAACCCTTCAGAAGCTCTGAATGTGACCTTATTTAGGAAAAGTGTCTTTGCAGATATAAATTAAAGATTTTGAGACAAGGAGCTCCTGGGTGGCTCACTTAGTTGAGCATCAGACTCTTGATTTCGGCTCAGGTGATGATCACACGGTTCATGGGATTGAGCCATGTGTCAGGCTCATGCTGAGTGTGGAGCCAGCTTGAGATTCTCTCTCTAACCCTCTGCCCCTCCCCAATTGGCTCACACACTCTTTACAATAAAATTAAAAATAAAAAAAGATTTTGAGGGGCACCTGGGTGGCTCAGTCAATTAAGCTTCCAACTTTTGGTTTCAGCTCAGGTCATGATCTCATGATTCATGAGTTCCAGCCTCGCATTGGGCTCTGTGCTGACATTACAGAGGCTGCTTGGGATTTTCTGCCTCCCTCTCTCCCTGACTCCCGCGCCCCCACCCCCCCCCACCCCCGCACACACTCTCTCTGAAAAAAATAAATGAACTTTAAAAAATGAAAAATAAATAAAAAAAGATTTTGAGATGAGAGCATCCTGGATTTAGGTGGGCCCTAGATCCAAAGGCAGGTGTCCTTATAATGAAAGGCAGAGGGGGCGCCTGGGTGGTTCAGTCAGTTGACCATCCAACTCTTGATTTCGGCTTGGGTCATGATCTCTCAGTTGGTGGGATCAAGCCCCATGTCGGGCTCTGAGATGCCAGTGGGGAGGCTGCTTGGGATTCTCCCTCTCCCTCTCTGCCCCACCCCTGCGTGAGCATACACGCACGTGCTCTCTCTCTCTCAAAATAAATAAATAAACTTAAAAACAAACAAACAAACAAAAAAAGAAAGGCAGAGGAAGGTTTGAGACACAGACACAGAGGGGAAGGCAAGATGAAGACAAAGGCAGAGATTGGAGGGATACATCTACAAGCCAATAAACACCAACAATTGCCTACAATCAGACTTTCAGACTTCTAACTTCCAAAACTGTGAGAGGATATCTGTTGCTTTAAGCCACCTGGTTTGTGGTAACTCATTATGGCTGCCCTAGGAAACTAATACACCCACCATAATTTAATTTTTTAAAACATTTTAATATCAAGATGTAGGGAGAATATAATTTCAAAATAAAAGAGCATCTTTCCCAGATAACTCTAAGTCACCTTAAACTAAACATGGTGCTGAAACTGATGAAATTTTGTCATAGACTAGCTCCAGTACTAGAAACCACAGTCCCAACCCCAAGGTAGATATTTGTAACCATTTTCTCCCAGTTCCTTTAACTGTGCCTCCCTTCTGTCCTTCCAAAGAAGTCATCCTGCCAAAGCCAAATCCCAGACCAAAACAAGAGTCCTCCGTCTGCTCTTATACACAGGCAGCTAGGCTTTGGTAAAGAAAAACCAAATTTACCGACTTCACTCTGGGCTGATCTCTGGTGATAACTGGGATTCCTTTTGCTTATCCTGGATCTGCTTCCTCTGACATTCCAACCCTTCACTCCTCATCTCAAATGACTGCCCTCCATCCTCAGATCAGTAAATTTGAGCTGGCCTTTTACTCCACAGAGACCAACAGGCATAATGCCTTCCACCCCTTAAATCCCCTCCAGAGCCTATAAACTGGACCCATCCTTGCTTCCTCCTCTCTGAGGAGGCCTGTCTTTCCTCCAGTAGAAAGTTGATCACCCATTCTGGCCTCTGGATGCCACCCTCTTTAGCCTCCTAAAGTAACATTCTTGTCCATCTCCTATCTATCCAAATGCCTACTTTTGGATGTCCCCAAAATACCTCCAAAATCATCATATCTTAACTCCTTTTCTAGTTAGATGACAGGACCAGAAATACGGGCCAACAGAGAGAACAGCACGTGTAAAGGCCCAGAAGAGAGCATATGTCTCTTAAAGGCACTGAAAATTGTGCAGGCTGGTCTAAGATTGAAGAAGATGGTGAGCGATGAAGCTACAAGGTAAGCATAAAGAGTCTTGTAAACCAAGATAAGGCATGTGTGCTCAAAGCAAGGGAGAAAGGGGGTAAGGCATTGGACATTAAAGAGTTAAGCAGAGAAGTGGCACAGTCAGATTTGCACCTGAGAATCATCATAGATTGCATAGTAAACGGGGCAGACTCTGGGGGCATCTGGGTGGCTCAGTAGGTTAAGTGCCGACTCTTGATTTCAGCTCAGGTCAAGATCTCATGGTCATATGGGAGATCTTGTTGGGTTCTAAGCTGGGCGCTGGGCATGGAGCCTGCTTAAGGTTTGCACATGCTCTCCTTCACTCTCGGAAGGAAGAAAGAAAGAAAAGAAAAGGAAAAGAGAAGAGAAGAGAAGAGAAGAGAAGAGAAGAGAAGAGAAGAGAAGAGAAGAGAAGAGAAGAGAAGAAAAGAAAAGAAGAGAAAAAGGAAGAAAAGAAGATAAAGGGGCAGACTCTAAAAACATTTGAAGACAAAATACTATTGAAACAATGTAGGCAAAAAGGTGGAGAGCCCTGTGTATATCTGAGAGACATTTAGAGGATAGAAAAGGCCACACTTGATGAATGATTAGGTAACCAGTATATCCCTATTCTAAAAAATAGATCACTGCAGGGGTGCCTGGGTGGCTCAGTCAGTTGAGTGTCTGACTTCGGCTCAGGTAATGATCTTACAGCTCGTGAGTTGGACCTCGCATTGGGCTCTGTGCTGACAGCTTGGAGACTGGAGCCTGATTCAGACTCTGTGTCTCCCTCTCTCTCTGCCCTTAACCCACTCTTATTCTGTCTCTGTATGTCTCAAAAATAAATAAACATTAAAAAAAATTTTTTTTAAATAGATCACTGCAAAATGAGATTACAACCTTTCTGGTTGAGAACCTTTCCCTTTATTGGTAGTATTCTCCTCTGCTTCTGCAGATGATTCACTCACTACCAGGACTCCATTGGGTGGATCAACCAGCCCCAAGAGCACTGTTTATGGGTTAAGACCTAAGGGTGTGAGTGGATTAATGACCCAGGGTGGTTGGTCAATTGCCTCATTTTAATGGACACCTTTTAATACCTCTGCCCAGTTCACCATGATATTCTTCTTCCCAATTTGTACATGACCTGCTTGCCCCTGTCCATAGTTGATGGGACACAGGCTGAATCAAAGTTTCTTTCATAAGTATTTTGGGGCATCTGGGTGGCTCAGTCGGTTAAGCATCCAACTTCAGCTCAGGTCATGATCTCACGGTTCATGAGTTTGAGCCCCTCATTGGCCTCTGTGCTGACAGTTCAGAGCCTAGAGCCTGCTTCGGGTTCTGTGTCCCCCTCTCTCTCTGCCCCTCCCCTGCTTGTGTTCTCTCTCTCTCAAAAATAAACATTAAAAAAATTTTTTTTAAGTATTTAGAATAATACCTCAAACAGGGACTGGTCTCTCCAGGGGTCTAGACCTATAGCATAGAATCTCTGGAGCTGACTGTGGCCACTCTACTATGAGAGCTGAGTTCAAAGGAAATCAGTGTTCAGAAAGTGAAGAAAAATGAAGGAAATGCTCTGAAAGGGGTAGGGATGAGGAATGGAACGCAAGCAATGGTCAATCTCTTGAGTCTGTGGCTCCCTAATACCCAGCTTTGTCCCTGTCCCTGTTACAGGCTTACCTGTAACCTTTGCAGGGCCCAGAGCAAGAATGTAAATGGAGGCTCACGTAAAATATGTCAAAATACTTGAAAGTTATAAATCAAGTTAACAAACAATTAAATAAAATATATTAAATCATCTTATCTTGACAAATATACTTTCATACAAAGGTTCTGGAAGACCTTTTTTTGGAAGACCAGTTCAAATTCAGGATTCATGGGTCCTTAGAGTTCTGACAGATACAACATGGTAGTTGGGAGAGAGCAGACTCCCATCTCTTCCCACCCCTGGTTTCACCCTGCACTGTGAAGAGGGCCCTTGTGCATATGTCCAAGCCTCTCCCATCGATCCACAAACAGCTATCCCTTTACCACCCCTGTGGTCTAAAGGTATTGACACTGACATTCCTGTCTATCCTTAGGAGAACAGATCCATGGAAAAGGCCCAATGCAGATCTTGAAACAAGTTTCTTGCGGTCATTTGGGCACAATTCCAAGAGTATGATTAAGAAGAGGGAAGTAAGGGCTCTGGATGAATAAATTTCCTTGACTCCACTGATTTCTCATTGTCTGAGGCTAGGGGGGCTTAGAGCCCTTTAGATCCTGTCCTGGGCCTCCTCTTTCCCAGGTCTATTAGGGGTTCCTTGTATGAATTCTTTGTTTAAACAGGGTCTGACTAGATACTACTACTTGCAACCCAAGAATCCTAACTAAGGCCATTACCTTTATCCTCTGAACCACTGTCCAGTTTTCTCACTCCTTCCCGAAGGGGCCTGTAGTAGTGCCTGAGAGGGCTTTCTCATGAACCCTAATGCTTACCAAGTGGGCCAGAAACAGGGAAGCAGCTCTTTTCATAGGTTCTCCCACCAGTGGTAAGTTATTTTGATCAATCTCTGTGACTTCCTCTCCCTCTTTCAGGTCATACATTATACTTCCAGTTAGCCACTTTGAGTTTAATGGGCAGCCCCAAATCCTAAAACAGCATTGTATTTCATTCTTGTCTTTTCTGGCACCACACTCAACATCATATTAGAGTTTATGGGCCTCGCCTCCCATCTGATTTGGGAGTCCTCCAAAATGGGAAGGGTGTTCAAATGCTAGGCAGCCAAAAATGTCAAATTTCTGTATAACCCCATTAATCAGGACTTGAAGCCATCTCCTTTGGAGGATGCTCTTGTCCTCTCCCTTGGGAAACTTTGAGCATTGTCTTTGGGGACAACCCCCATACACATATACTTGGCTTGGATCCTACCCATCACTTCTCTCTCCAAACTCTACATTCATAGTTAGGGTAGTAATGATTTGCTCTGGACTATACAGTCAAATGCTACCATAATAAGCATGGTACCCAAGGCTTCCTGATAGACCTCTTTCAAATCCTGACTCTCAGTGGCCTAAGTATAGCTAGTGAAGAGAAAGCACCAGCCTGCTCACAGGCCTATAATAGCCAGTTGCCAGAAGCAACTAGCCTAGCACTGGGAAACAAATGAGCAAGTGAGGTGTATGTAGTCTAATACCTGACTCATGTGCTCTGTCTCAGAACTTACCTGTGATTTCCCACTTTTGATCCAGGAACTCTTTTTTTTTTTTTTTTTAAGTTTATTTATTTTGATAGAATGTGAGCAAGGGAGGGGCAGAGAGAGAGAATCCCAAGCAGGCTCGGCACTATCAGCTCAGAGCCCAATGCAGGGCTCTAACTCACAAACTGTGAGATCATGACCTGAGCCAAAACGCTTAACCAAATGCTCCACCCAGGCACCTGCCCCAGGAATTCTTTTTTTAATAGTGTTGTACCTCACTATTAGACAAAGTAACTTGACATCCCTGGAAGCAAAGTTAACAAAACTATAAACTCTCTCTCATCTTCATTTTTCTAACATAGTACCTACTCTGATGCCCTTAAAATTGATATCAATGCAGGTGATCAATTGCTAGGACAAGCCTGAACTGAGTAGCTCACCAAGGTTACCAAGGCCATGGACTCCAGCAAGGGGTCAAGGGAGTGAGAGAATTGATTTCCTTCTGGATTTTAAGCTGACTTCTAAATTGGTGCTCTGGGTCTGTCTTGATAATGCCGAGTTAGAAAACAAAAGATGTGTGTAGCCCTGGAAGAATTTTTCATAAACATTGTGAATATTACTAGTTTTCCATATTTGATAGGGTGGGACTAGTTATTAATAATGGATATCTTCTCATGGCCTGTGTTTATCCCCATGTGATATTACATGCCATCCTCTTTTATTGAGATAAAAAAAAAATGACTCAAGTTGTAAAATCTCCCACATGGTCTAGTATCACCATTGTAATAGCATGACTTTTTTAGGTATAAGTGACAGAAAACTAACTTAAACCAAATAAAAGCATAGTCTTACTTGACAAACAGCTAAGTAAAGGTGCTCAAACAACATTATCAGGAACCAGATTCATTCTCATTTCTCATTCCCTCTGATGTTTCCCCAGGTGGTGCCAAGGATAGTCTCCAGCAGCTGCAGGCTACATTCCATCTGCTTAACAACCCCATCCAGCAGAGTGCAAGTTTCTCCACAGAATTGTGGAAAAATTCTGGGGGTTAAGTCTCATTGGCCTAGCGTGGGTCACATGCTCACGCCTGAACCAATCACGAGTCCAGTAAGATGGAATGTTCTAATTGGATGGGCCTAGGTCATGTGGCACCCTTAGAAGCAGAGCATGAGATCAGCTGCACCCAAGCTACATAGATTGAGAACTGGGGAGGAGGGGCATTTTCTCAGAGAAAATATGGGCAGACCAAAAACACTTTACTGTTGAAGAGCCACTGTTTATGCTTTCTCAAGGTTTTGGAGAATTTACATATGTGTGTATATGCATAATGAATATATAAATATTACATATAAATGAGTAAATAAAACACTTCAGATAAATTCACATGACCAATCATGTTCTCCAGTAACCTCTGAGCAGTAACAGGAGTTACTGAAATGACCATCCCTTCATTTTGGTAGACCTACACAAAATAGATAAAATCCACCCTGTTTATGTCCTCCACAGTCATAGGGATTTTATAATACCTGCTCTGACATCCAATGCTGGAAACAATGGACTCCATAGGAAGTGGCTAAGCCATCCTGTATAAGGAACACAGTGTGCTGGACTATTTTGGACTGTCTATTCAGAGCCAAGAAATACACACAAACCCAGATCCTACATGATTTTTTTTTCTTCACTATAACAAAAGGAAATCTATGGGGTATGAACCCCAAAGATGATGCAGTTAATCAGTAGGTCTTCAAAATGATCTAAAAAATCATCCATCTCAGACAACATAGGCTTCGTGCACTGTTTTCTAAAGAGCCTGGGTTTCCAACCTCTAGCTTTCATTACTTACCCTCAGCCCAGTCAGTCTCCATTCTTGGAGAGGGAAAACTGTTCCTTAAAGCTTTAAGATAGAGGACCCAGAGTGGAAGCAGACAAGTTGGGAATTTTTTGGCTCTTCCTTGCCTTGATTTTCCTATGGCTTCCACATCTGAATGAGGGTAGAACATCCCAGATGCTCTGTCCCTGCATACTTCTGATAAACACTTTAAAGAGTCTAGACTTGATCCCTACCAATATACCTAACTCTCCTGAACACTGTGAGGGTCCAACATATAACTATAGATTTTTCACCTCTTCCCTTATCTCCATAAGAACTGGAGCCCCACAATCAGTACTAAAACCACATCTGACCCATTTGATTTCTGTCATGGAGGGTGGCTTGGGTGCTTGCTACTTGTGAATTCACCATCAAACAGAATTTATGACTTGATGCTTTTCTTGGCTGCCCCTCTTCCTAGGATTCTGCCTCCAGATGACAAAGATGGGATCTTCTAGGAGGCCTTGAGCCTCCTGTTTTGAGGGTTGAAAATAGCTCAAACTCCAAGAACATCTTCACTTCCTCTTTCCTTGATGCTCTTCAGCTTTAGGAATGCTATAGCCAGGATTTCTTCTTGGCCAAGAGCTCCTTCACCTCCAACTTCCTCCAGTGTTCTGCCTTTCAGAGGCTCAGAAGTGTCCATTATGATACCCTTTCTCTAAACCTATAGGGCCATCATTAGTGCTTTCATCTGTCCCATTTAGTCCTCATGTATGGTAGTCATTGGAGTCTTTGCTTGATATCTACAACCACCTCAGATGATTGAGTTTCCTTTACTCCAAGACTTGAGCTGCCTCCCATCCTCCTTTTCCCATGTTAGTTGGAAGAATCTAAAAGACCACTGTGAGTCTGGCAGCTGGAATTTTCCCCAAAGCCTTACCCTGGGACAACCCTAGTCCTTGCCTGTTACACAGGGGACCTGATTCCTACTGTTTGGATCTTTGGCTCCTATTTCCTCTACCTTCTATAAGAGTGTCTCCGCCCCCAATTCAAAAGCAGGTATCTCTTGTCACACTCTCTGATAGAGCAGAGGGGAAAAAATCTGAGCAACTCTGTGGTTATAAACCCTCCAAACTGCTCAATTGGTTGGAACATTCAGTACTCGACCAACTGACACTGAAGCCTTGGTAGCCTTGAAAATGTCCCTGTCACTCAGACGTTCTGCTATCACTGCTCCACATCGGGTATCCACCACTCACAGCATCTCAGCAATGTGCCCAACCAAGAACACACTTTCCTCATGCCAGGGGTGGCCTTCCTCAAAAATACTCCCAACTTTTGGATCCTCATAAACCTCTGTATTAACCAAATTGAGTTTCCTTTCACCCATCTCCAGTCACTAGGCCAATAATTCTGGTGGCAGCTGGGGCTCTTTCATTAGAGGAGAACTTGTAATCATATCCAAGACTGAAACTCTGTTCCCTATTATTTCCCCGAGACTGCAAACTAGTTAACATCTTTAGCAAACTTGAGGAGGGCTGTGTTCTCACCGCTCCTGAAGACCTCTTTGGGCCCTCTTTATCTGCTCAAAGACCTAACAGAAGTTCACACAGCCTCTTCAATTTCAGGTTTTTCATGGTTCTTTTTGAATCTCACAATTCATAGAGGCTTCTAGAAGTCTATATCTACCTCCGTGTGCAATTTTCTAGTGTTATCTTGGTCACTGTCCTAAACATTTAGTTGGCTTTATCTTTAGTAGTGATGAGTCCATGGTACAGATATAAACTTAAGTTAGATAAAAAGATACACAGATACAGATATACAGTAGCATGTAGAAATCCCAGATAGAACCCCCAAAGCATAACCCACATGTCTTCAGGTCATTTGCCTGTAAAAAAAAAATGAGATTATATTATTTAATAACTTTTTATACCAAAAGGTATAAACACCCATTTCCCTACTTATGGGAATTAACCCCACCTCAAAATGTCTTTCAGCTATTTCTGAGGGTCTCTCCAGGGCCCCTTGAGTCCTCAAGAATAAGTTCAAAAGCTAGTCATCTTGCCACCATACTTTTTCAGCTTTCGTGGCAGATGACTCCCAGGAGTCTCCAATAGTGGCCACAAGCAGGGACCCATTCTGGCCTCCAGGAGAAACAATGCATTCTATCTTGGCTGTTGCCACCTTTGCTGAAGGTGCTGGAATCTACTCTCTCGAGGCTGGTATGACTTACTACTGCTGTCCTGATGCCACCTACCTTCCTCTTTCTCTCCTTCCCATTATGTTAGTTTCCTAAGATCTGGGTTATACAGCTTTACTCTCCCCGATATCTCGTTAGAATTGGATGTGGGAGTTGAGGAGGAAGGAAGAATGAGGGATACCTGTGCTCCCCTACCACTCAATCTTCACAGAGAGTGTACTATCACTACTTTGCAATTATTCCATCACGTGTCTGTTTTTCTCTCTAGACCATAAACTCCTTATTTACCACAGTGCATGACTTACATTAGGCTCCTAGTCAGTGCTCACTGACTGAACAGAATACGATGGTAGCTGTACATGCAAAGTACTATGAGGTCACAGAGGAAGAAACAATTAACTTTCCCTGGAGAGGATGCAAAAAGCAGTACTTAAAGCTTGGTCTTGAAGGATAAATAAGCGTTCAAGAGGCAGATGAGAAAAAGGAAGAATAGAGGCTAAAGTGCTATAAGTCACCAAATAGCATAGCAAACAAGACAGAAGTTTATTTGTCTGTCATGGAATAGTCTGGAGGTAGGCAAGTAGTCCAGGTCGAGTAGGACACTCTATCCAAATGCCCGGCTAAAAACTCAGGGAAATCCTATTACTCAAAGGAATGGGAGAATGGATCCAGCCCCACATTCTGACTTGAGAGGACAGACTATGCAAATCTCAAGAAAAGAACAGCTTGTTTGGAGAACAGAAAAGTTCAGGATGCCTGGAAAGTGGAGTGTGAGGGGCAGAAGAGCGGGAGATGAGGAGGAGGCACAGTGGTTTGATTGTGAAGGTCCACTATCTATCTCTTGCCTATCTTCTTGCCCATCTCCCCACACACACTCAGTCCTTTACATCAGCTTTGGTCTTTTCCCTGTCAGAGTCAGAGAGGTCTCAGGGAACCTCTATGTGGAATATTCTTTATCCCAGATCTTTACTGTAACCTTTCATCATTCAGGTCTCAGCTCAAATGTCACCTCCTCAAAGTGGCCTTCCATGAAGATGCTAGTCTAGCCAAAGTTGTTCCCTCCACATCAGCTTTTATTCCATTACTCTATTTTCATTTATTACTATCATTTAACAAACCTGAAATAATGTTGCTTATTTTTGTTTATTGACTATATCTCCAGATAGAAAGTAAATTCTATGAAGTCAGATATATGGTTTGTATTTCTATATAACCAATACCTAGAACACTGCTCCATAAATGTTTAACGAATGCACTTAGTTTAATTCCTTTGTTTTTTCTAAGTTTACTTATTTATTTTGAGAGAGAGAGAAAGAAAGCAGGAGAGGGCAGGGAGAGAGAGGGAAAGAGAGAGAGAATCCCAAGCAGGCTCCACACTATCAGCACAGAGCCCAACATGGGGCTCAGTCTCACAAACCATAAGATCATGACCTGAGCAGAAATCAAGAGTTGAATGGGTAACCAACTGAGCCACCCAGGTGTCCCTCCTTTGTTATTTTTAATTGTGACTTAGAGAAGCTATGGGATTTGCTTGAAGCCAAAGGTATCTCAGTGTCCTCTCAGTGCCCTTACATGTCTGAGTCACCAACTCTGTCACCCACTCTGTCACCCTCCAACTTTGACCCAAGATTCCCACCAAAATAATTGTTTTGGGTTTTAAGTATTTCATAATCTTGAATGTGTTCAGCATGCCAGAACACTTATCAGATACATAATTGTTCCAAAAGAATTCACCTTTAGGAATTTTATTTAAAATGTGAGATTAGACAGTTTGGTGTTAGCAAAATTAGCATTGACACATAGATCAATGAAACAGAATAGTGATCACAGAAATAGTCCCACACATATAAGCTCATTAACTTTTGACAAAAGTACAAAGGCAATTCAATGGAAAAAGGATAATCTTTTCAACAATGGTGCTAGAACAATTAGAGGTCCACACACCAAAAAAAAATTTAAAAAAAGAACCCCAACACACACCTCACACCTTATATAAAAATTAACTCAAAATGGATAACAGGGGCTCCTGGGTAGTTCAGTTGGTTAAACGTCCGAATTTGGCTTAGGTCATGATCTCACAGCTTGTGGGTTCGAGCCCCACATCAGGCTCTCTGCTCTCAGCACAGAGTCCTCTTCAGATCCTCTGTCTCCCTCTCTCTGCTCCTACCCCACTTGCACTCTCTGTCTCTCAAAAATAAATAAACATTTTTAAAAAATGGATCATAGGGGCGCCTGGGTGGCGCAGTCGGTTAACCGTCCGACTTCAGCCAGGTCACGATCTCGCGGTCCGTGAGTTCGAGCCCCGCGTCAGGCTCTGGGCTGATGGCTCGGAGCCTGGAGCCTGTTTCCGATTCTGTGTCTCCCTCTCTCTCTGCCCCTCCCCCGTTCATGCTCTGTCTCTCTCTGTCCCAAAAATAAATAAACATTGAAAAAAAAAATTTAAAAAAAAAAAAAAAAATGGATCATAGACCTAAATGTAAAACCTAAAACTGTAACATTTCTAGAATAAACATAAGAGAAAATCTTTGTGACCTTGGGTGAGACAAAGACTTCTTAGAAATGACATAAAGTACAATCTATAAAATTAGAAAATTGATAAACTAGACTTCCTCAAAATTAAAATTTTCTGCTTGCAAAGGATAATGTTGAGAAAAAAAGAAAAGAGAAAATATTGGGAAATCACTTACCCAACAAAGGTCTTATATCTAAAGATTTCTTTCTTTCTTTCTTTCTTTCTTTCTTTCTTTCTTTCTTTCTTTTTTTTTTTTTTTTTTTTTTGATGTTTATTTTTGAGAGAAAGAGAACACGCAAGTTGGGGAGGGTCAGAGAGACAGAGAGAGACAGAGACAGAGGATCCAAAGCAGGCTCTGTGCTGACAGCAGTGAGCCAGATGTGGGGCTCAAACTCACAAACTGCAAGATCATGACCTGAGCTGAATTCACTCAACCGACTGAGCCACCTATGTGCCCCAAGGTCTTATATCTAGAGTACATAAAGAACTTAGCAATAAGAAGGGTGCTGGGGGGGTCTCAGTTGGTTAAGCATCCCACTCTTTTTTTAATTTTTTTTTTTACATTTATTTATTTTTGAGAGACAGAGCACAAGTCGGGGAGGGGCAGAGAGAGAAGGAGACACAATCTGAAGCAGGGACCAGGCTCCGAGCTGTCAGCACAGAGCCCAACACAGGGATTGAACTCACAAACTGTGAGATCATGACCTGAGCCGAAGTCGGACTCTTAACCAACTGAGTCACCCAGGCGCCCTGTGTCCCACTCTTGATTTCAGCTCAGGTCATGATCTCATGGTGGTGAGATTGAGCCCCGCATCGGGTTCCACGCTAACAGCCCAGAGCCTGCTTGGGATACTTTCTCTCTTTCTCTCAAAACTAACTAACAAACAAACAAACATTAAAAAAAAGAATTTAAGGTACCTGGGTGGCTCAGTTGGTTAAGCATCCAACTTCAGGTCAGGTTCGTGAGTTGGATCCCCGCATCAGGCTCTGTGCTGACAGCTCAGAGCCTGGAGCCTACTTTGGATTCTACGTCTCCCTCTCTCTCTGCCCCTCTCCTGCTCGCACTCTGTCTCTCTCTTTCTCAAAAAAATAAAATAAAATAAATTTTTAAAATGTAAAAAAACTTTAAAAAAAGAAGTTGGGGCGCCTGGGTGGCTCAGTCGGTTAAGCGGCCGACTTTGGCTCAGGTCATGATCTTGCGGTCCATGGGTTCAAGCTCCGTGTCGGGCTCTGTGCTGACAGCTCAGAGCCTGGAGCCTGTTTCAGATTCTGTGTCTCCCTCTCTCTCTGACCCTCCCCCGTTCATGCTCTCTCTCTCTCTGTCTCAAAAATAAATAAACGTTAAAAACATTTTTTTAAATAAAATAAAATAAAAATAAAAAAAGAAGTTAGTAATAAGAAAACAAACCACTTCATTAAAAATGAGCAAAATTATTAACACTTCACCAAAGAAGATATGCAGATAGCACATAAAATGATGCTCAACATCATTAACCATTAGAGAAAGGCAAATTAAAACCACAATGAGACACCACTCCACACCTATTAGAATGGCTACAAAGAAAAACAACCCTAATAATACTGAGGGCTGGTGAGAATATGGAGCAGATGAAACTCTCTTACATGGTCAGTGTAAATTTAAAATTGTACAGCAATGGGGTGCCTGGGTGGCTCAGTCGGTTAAGCGCCTGACTTTGGCTCAGGTCATGATCTCGCAGTTTGTGAGTTTGAGCCCCATGTCCAGCTCTGTGCTGACAGCTCAGAGCCTGGAGCCTGGTTTGGATTCTGTGTCTCCCTCTCTCTCTGCCCCTCCCCTAATCACCCTCTGTCTCTGCCTCTGTCTCTCTCTCTATCTCTCAAAAATAAACATTTAAAAAATTTAAAAAAATAAAAATTAAAAAAGATAAAATGGTACAGCCACTTTGGAAAACAGTTTAACACTTTATTATAAAATTAAACATACAATTATCATATGACCCATAAATTCCACTCCTAGGTACTTACCTAAGAAAAATGAAGATTTACATTCACACAAAAACCTGCACACAAATGTGTAAAGCAGCTTCATCATAATCACAAAAAACTGGAAACACAAATATCTTTTAACTGGTGAGTAGACAAACTGGTATATCCATATAGACAAATACTACTCAGCAATAAGAAAGAATAAATTACTGATACACTCAACAACCTAAATGAACGTCAAATGCATTACACTGGGTAAAAGAAGCCAAACTCAAGGGGCATCTGGGTGGCTCAGTTGGTTAAGCAACCAACTTCGGCTCAGACCATGATCTTGCGGTTTGTGAGTTCAAGCCCCACATCGGGCTCTCTGCTGTCAGCACAGAGCCTGCTTTGGATTCTCTGTCCTCCTGCCCTGGCCTCCCCCACTCTCTCGCAAAAATAAATAAACATTTAAAAAAAGAAGAGACCAAACTCAAAAGGCGACTTGCTGTATGATTCTATTTATATGTTGTTCAGAAAAATATAAAATTATAGGAACAGAAAATAATGACTACCAAGAACTGGGATGAAGGGAGGTATTGACTATAAAAGGGTAGTACGAGAGACATTTTTCTGGATAATAGAACTGTTCTGTATCTTGAGAGCTTGTTTGGAGGTTCTAGCACAGGAGCTCAGCTACTCGTATACTCTTGACCAAAAATCTGTCCTCCTCTATTGGGGAAGGTTGTCCTCTTCCACTGAGTGTGCAGCTTCTGGAGGGATGCACCTGGAGCAGTGAGGGTGGAAGGGGACACCCGCCAAGCTACCCAGATCAGCCAAATCAACCCTGGAGATAAATGGGGTGACAGATGTCGCAGCCAGATCATCCTAACATCCAAGAACTGCTCTGTATCTTGACTGTAGTGGTGGTTAGATGGCTGTATACGATTGTTTAAACCAATGATTCTCAACTGGGAGCAATTCTGCTCCTTAGGAGACATTTGGCAAGGGCTAGAAACATTTTTACTTACCACAACTCAAAGGGAGAGGGGATGCTATTGGCACCTTTGGGTAGAGGCCAGGGATGCTGCTAAACATTCTACAAGACAACAGAGCAAGCCCTGAAGCCAAGAATTATCTGGCCCCAAATGTCAATAGTGCCAAGACTGAGAAACCCCGGCTTAAGCCAGAGGTCAGAAAGTTATAGCCCAAGGGCTAAATTCAGCCCACCACCTGTCTTTGTATGCCCCACAAGCTAAGAATAGTTTTTAGATTTTTTAATGATTGGGGGGAAAAAATAAAAAATCAAAAGAATATTTCATGAAAATTATATAAATTCAAATTTCAGTGTGCATAAAGTCATGCTCATTTATTTATGTATTATCTGTGGATGTTGTGGCATTCCAAAGGCAAAGTTGAGTATTTATGACAGAGATTGTATATTCACAAAGCCTAAAATATTTACTACCTAGCTCTTTATAGTTAAGTTCGCTAACCCTTGGTCTATATCCATGGAAATGTACACAAAAATTGGTAGGTTTTACTTACATAAAATTTTTAAAGTGAATTTTAAAATGTGAAATTATAGATGCCTACACTGATTTAGTATGAGCTGTGCTAACACACTCATTTCTGTAAATGTGCATGTCCTTTCTGGTTTTTCTGACAGAAGATAAATAGTGAATAATAGGAATTTATCACTGACTGGGTTCTGATGTGAAATTTTCCTATTTAAAAAAAAATCATATGCACCATCTCTGACCGTGAAGAATCTCATTCAGTTTCCTGGACACAGAGACAGTTCTCCAGAGAAGACATCTGTGATGAAGCAGCTAATACCCCGTGCACTTGTCATCAGATCAGTAACGGGGTCTGACTGGGTCTCTCTGACCGTGAATGCTCCCGGACTGAATGGGGCATTTATCACCCTGTCTCGGGCAAACCAGCTGACCATCATGCACATGGGCCCAAGAGCCTGTGAATTAGCTCCTGTCCATTAGCCCCTGTCCAAACACTCTGGCCCTAGTACTGCAGTCACGTTATCAGTCCCCTCCAGACCCTGGAAGCGTGATCAGGCATGAGCTCCCTGTCTCCTACCGTCCCTCATCTCCACTTGGACAAACCGTCAGTTAATTAGCTAATGTGGGTAAAAATGCTCGAAGCTGAAAAATGCTCAGCTGGGCTATTATGATTATCATCTGCCAGATCCCCTCCCTCTAATTCCTTCCACCCCAGAGTCAGCCCACACGACACCTTGCCGTCTGTGGATGGGAAAATTCCAGAGGAGGTCACTAAGTAGTCACCCATGTTTAAGGCCAGAGCCCCCCAGCCTCCTGATATTGATACTATGCCAAATGGTACCATAAATCCTGAAGCCCAGGGTCTGGCTTGACTTTCCTCATTTAAAGGAATTGGCAGCATGGCAGATCTCGGATTCCCCCAAATTATCGAATTTTGGATGATCTTTGATTTCGTTCTTCAGCTAGATAGATCATTTAGAAAGTCAAAACAGCCTTTTGAAAAGATTATGTGGGAATCATAGCATTATCTGCTCCCAGTTTACAGAGATTTAAGCCTGACATTCCTAGGGCCAAAACTCAATTCTCCACATCTCTCAATTCAAGCCGCTTCAAGAACTCCCTGTCCAGAAAGTTGACCCCTGAAGGACAGAGTGATGGCTAGAGTGCCCCAAGCTGCTAAAGTTTCATGCAGTTATCAAATCCCAAAACAGGAAGGTGCCCGGGCAGACACATGTTACTCCTATCCATCTCCCCTTTCTGAAAAATCTTTCCGTGGGGTGGGACTGAAAATAGCTGACCTTAATTGCCAAAGCCCAATTTCAGAAGAGTTAAAAGCATAATTTCATTGTAGCCATATTTGGGCGATTCCTATATGTTCCCTGATGATCCTTAGAGACCAGTTAGAGTATCCTGTTTCTCCCTGCACATCTATCATCCTTCCTCTCCATCTCCATTTCTAAGGTCTCATCAGTTCTCACCAGGGCAGCTGTTATAGCCTCTGCACTGGGTCCCTGCTACCATCCCTTGTATCCCTGTAAGCTGACTTAAGCCCTCCTCCTTTATAGCCAGACAGATCATTCTAAAACACAGTCATGACCATATCACTCCCCGCCTAAAAATGTTTAACAGCTCTATATCATTGACAAAGTCCAAACTCCTTAACTTGACAGTAAATCCCTTCAAAATTGTGTCCCTACTTCTCACCTTCCAACACACTATGCTTACACCATACCAGGCAATTCCCCCTTCCCCATGTGACTTGGGCATGCCAGCCTCTGTGCCCATGCTCATACCTTTTTCTTCCTTCTGGAATGTCCTTTCCTCCTCATCTGCATCCATGAAAAACCTTTCTTCAAAGGTCAGCCCAAATGCCACCTCCTCCAGGAAGCCTTCCATAAACTCACCCCTGAAGGGCCACAGCACTTTACCAGTTATTCTCTTGGGCCTGTTTTGCTTTCTATGGTGGTTATTAATGTACAGATGCCCTCTCCCTCATGGAACAATAAGAATATTAAAAAATCTCTATAACCTAGTGTAGCATATAGTAGGTGCTGGTAATCATTAGTGACTGATGAACAAACTGCAACAGACCGATTATACGTTAACGAAAGCATGAATCAGAGGAAGGGAACTGGGATGCAGGGAGAAACGCATGTCATAAAAAAAAATGGTCAACAAGGTCGAAGACTTAGCTGTTATCTTAATAACAACAGCTTGCAAGTCCTTGGTATTATGCTAAGCATTATCACATTTATTCAACACATCACTCTAAGACACAGGTACTATTATCATCTCCATTTAGTAGGTGAGAAACCGAGGCTCAGAGACAGCAAATTCATTGTTTCAGCCACTGGCCTCTTTGTTGATCTTTATTTTTTTTTTTAATTTTTTTTTCAACGTTTATTTATTTTTGGGACAGAGAGAGACAGAGCATGAACGGGGGAGGAGCAGAGAGAGAGGGAGACACAGAATCGGAAACAGGCTCCAGGCTCCGAGCCATCAGCCCAGAGCCCGACGCGGGGCTCGAACTCACGGACCACGAGACCGTGACCTGGCTGAAGTCGGACGCTTAACCGACTGCGCCACCCAGGCGCCCCTGTTGATCTTTAAATACATCCCACATACTCCCACTTCTGAGTCTTTACACTTGCTCTACCCTTTGCCTGAAACGTTCTTCCCCCAAATGCAGGCAGGGCTGGCTTCTTCCCTTCTTGTAGGTTTCTGATCAAATATCACTTTACCAATGAAGTCTCCTCTGTCCACCCTATATAAAATGGCATATATTCCCCTGGTTAGGGGCAAAGCCCAGATTTAAAACCAGTTCTGACTCCAAAGCCAGATGACAAGGTAATAGTCATGTGGGTCAAAGGGAATAGAAGTCTCCATCACTAAACCAATCACTGTGATGATTGGTCAGGCCAGGGTCTCAATGCTCATTCCTGGAATTCAGGGGTGGGGCAAGCCCATTTAAACCACATGGACCAAAATAGAGAAGGGATGTTCCTCAAAGGAAAATTGTCCTTTCCACTTCATCTGCATCCATGAAAAACCTTTCTTCAAAGGTCAGCCCAAATGCCACCTCCTCCAGGAAGCCTTCCATGAACTCACCTCTGAAGTGCCACAGCACTTTGCCAGTTATTCTCTTGGGCCTGCTTTGCTCGAAAAACCTTTCTTCAAAGGTCAGCCCAATGCCATTTCCTCCAGGAAGCCTTCCATGAACTCACCTCTGAAGTGAATGAAGACTATAACCAAAAGGAAGAGAGAATTCCAGGCAGGTAAAAGCAATACATGTTCACAACAATGGCCAAACCCTACCAGTTTCTCAACAGTAGATGAATTTGCCAGATTGGACCAAATCATTGACCTAGGAGATTTATGTTGCTCTGACCTTCAAGAAACTGCTCAGCACCAAAAAACTGAGATTCCATTTTTCACTTAACAAATTAGCAAGATCTTTCTTTTTAATGTTAACACTTCTGTCAGGGTGATGGAGTGTAAGTGGCAGAACCTTTCTTTCTGGAAAGCATTTTGGAAATACATATCAAGATCTCTAAAAATATTTTTTTAAGTTTATTTATTTTTGAGAGAAAGAGAGAGAGAGAGAGAGAGCATACAAGCAAGGGAGGAGCAGAGAGAGAGAGAGAATCCAAGCAGGATCTGCACTGTCAGCACTGAGCCTGATGCAGGGCTGGATGCAGGGCTTGGTGTGGGGCTCAGTGCCAGGCTTGAACTCATGAAGCATGAGATCATGACCTGAGCCAAAATCAAGAGTTGGATATGCTTAACTGACTGAGCCATGCAAGTACCCCTAAAAATACTTTGATCCTCTAACCCAGTAACTCCACTTCTAGAAAAATTTGTAAAAAAATTATATATATATATATATATATATATATATATATATATATATAATAATGCAAAATACGGATAAAGATTTATGCATCAAGATTTTCATCACAGAGTTCTTATAATAACAAAAAAGAAAGAAAGAAAAAGGGAAAAGAAGGGCACCTGGGTGGCTCAGTCAGTTAAGCATCTGACTCTTGATTTTGGCTCAGGTCATGATCTCATGGGTTTGTCAGATCGAGCCCCGCATTGGGCTCTGAGCTGATGGTGAGAAGCCTGCTTGGGATACTCTCTCTCCCTCTCTCCCTCTGCCCCCCCCCCCAAAATAAATAAACATTAAAGTAACTTGTTTTTTAAAAAAGAGGGAAAAGAAGAAGGAAAGAAAATCTCTAATTGTAAGGATTAGAGATTGGTAAAATAAAATATAGCAACTCCATATAGTAGAAGATTGTGCAGTGACCAAATTAAATGATGTGAGATAGTTCATATAAATTCGTTGAGTAAGAAAGCAAGATACAAAATTGTCTACACAGTGTATTAACCATGTAGAAGAAAGCCACATGTGCCCAGAAATGAAAAAGAATAAATATATAAAAATGCTAGTACTGTTTATCTCTACTTGCTGGATGCTTTATATACATTTTTTTCTTCTTACTTGCTTATGTTTTCCACAATGAGCAAAAATTATTTAAACCTTGTTTGAAAGTAACCCCTTCTTAGCTCCTGAGAATTTGGCTGCCCACTTACCATGTCAGTCTGTCTCAGTCATTTGGACACCTGGGGAAAAACACTTGGTGGGTGACAGATTAAGATCAGCAATATTTAGGGGCGCCTTGGTGGCTCAGCTGGTTAAGGGTCTGACTTCGGCTCAGGTCATGATCTCACAGTTCATGAGTTGGAGCCCCGCGTTGGGCTCTGTGCTGACAGCTCAGAGCCCGGAGCCTGCTTCAGATTCTGTATCTCCCTTTCACTCTGCCCCTCCCCTGCTCATGCTCTGTCTCTGTGTCAAAAATAAACATTTAAAAATTAAAAAAAAAAAAAAAAAAGATCAGCAACATTTTTTGTGTCTTACAACTTTTCTCCCATCATTCACAGGAAGATCAGTTTTTCCTGTATTTGCCAGTCCTCCCTTAAAATCCATCACTTCATCACATGATGCCTCTTTTTTTTTTTTTTCTCAGTAAAACAAAACCTGGGAATGGAACATAAACTTGTGCTGAACCCTGATATGAAAATGAGTAGGCACTGGGCTTCCAACTGCCAGTGAAGTGCCAGTGCAGAAGGGCTGTCCAGGCTGATGGATGCCAGAGACAGGTAAATGTGCCCCCATTTCAGGCCTGAAATGCCTGCAAGAATTCCAACCTACCACTTTTTGGGTTCTGTGGACACATTCTACCTAGAGGCCCCTCAGATGACAAGGTCTCCCTCACTGCAGGCAATGGCTGGTTGCCAAAGATTGCTGGACTGGGAGACAGAAAACAAGATTATGTTTCTATGACAACACAAATGGCACCACCTCCAGGAAGCTTTCTGTGCCTCCTTCCCTGATCCCCACTGCCTCTCCATATTACATTTCTCCCCCAAGGAGTCATGGCTCTGGGTACTTTCCTTGCCCCTCTTAGAGCAAATGTGGTGATGTGGCAGCTGGTACTGTGAGAAGACATCACACAGACCTTGGTTCACTTCCTGACTCTTGTCACTCAATTCCTGAACCTCAGTTTCCTCAGCTGTAAAATGGAGACAGTAATCTCAGCAGCACACAGAACTGCCCCCATCCCAGGACCTGACAACCCAATCCTCAAGCTCCTGTAACATGATTGTGCCCAAAGAAATTGTCTAGCAGCCCAGAACCACAAGAGAATACTCACTAGGCCCAGCATTGTGGTGGCAGGCACCCCCCCCCCCAACCTCCCCACCCAGATCTCCAGCCAGCCGCAGCCAGGGAACAGACAGCCAGCAGTGGCTAATGATACCTCTCCCATCTTCTGGACAGAGTAATTGCCAGGTGGGATGGCAAGACCCCAATTATTAAGGGTCTGTCCAGGGGTGTGGCCACAGACATGTCCAAAACTGAATTCAGCTTCCCCTCAAACGTATTACCCTTCCTGCTCCCTATCTCAGAGAATAGCATCACCCAGGGGACTCAAATTGGAGATCAGGATATGGTCCTCACAACTCCTTCGCACTTATGTCTCTCATTCCATCACCAAGTCCTGTCATTTCTACCTCTCAGATCCATCCATTTCCTCCCATCCTAGGGCTGCTGCTGTAGTTCGTGCCACTACCCACCTCTTCACAGGTCTCCTGGCCTCTACCCTGCACATCTCCTCCTGCCACTGATGAAGATGCCTCAATAGCTCTCAGAAAACCAGCCTCAGTAATTGTAAGTCCCCCACCTTGCCCCAGTTCGGTCCCAGCTTACCTTTCTAACCTCATCTCCCCTCCTTGCCTCATGTCTGTAGTTTCCCCAAATTCACTGTCCTGTTTCTCACCTGCCTGTTTTTGCTCATGTCGTTCCCTGTCATTAATGTTCTTCTCTTCCTCTCTTTTCCACTGACTAGCTCCTTTTCATAGAAGACTTAGCTCAGATTTCCATTCTTCCAGAAGGCTTTTTGCTCCTCCATTCCCCACACACTCCCAAACTAGATTAAGTGTTCCCCTTGTTGCCACTTACTGAGCACTGTTCCAAGCACCTTTGATGCCTTAACTCATCTAATCTTCACAGCAAACCCTGTGTCTAGGCTCTCCTATTACTACTTTACAGGTAAGAGAACTGAGGCTTATAGAAGTTGAAGCAAAACTACCAAGGCCAAATAAGTGCTTAGTAGTGCTGAAACCCAGGTCTATTTACTTTTTTTTTTTCCTTAATAAAAAAATCTGCATTGTTCTTTTCTGATTAGGAAAGTACCAAGAAAAAGGTAAGAATTACTCTTCTTTTTGTCATTTTGGTGAATTCCCTTGGTCTGGCATGCAGTAGGCAAAGTAAGCGCCAGTTCTCTATGCCTATATATACATGCTGATTTGGATAGCATTTTATATAAACTGTTCACACCCTTCCTGCAGTTTCCTGAATCTGGAGCTCTTGGGAGTGCACCGAGCACCCCCACTCCCGCTTCCATCCAGTCCCTAGTAGTACCAGGCTCTCAGTCCTCTGAGGTGTAACTACAGCTTACTTTCCCCGGCGAGATGAGGACAGGGACGGGTCGAATTGGTTCTTAGTGCACAGACCACTACTGTACACAAACCAGAGTCCAGAGACCAGGCGAGGTGACCAGCGGCGCTCAGGCTTGGGGCGGCCCCTCCCAAGGCCCGGGATTCCCCCTCGCTCCACCCCCCACGCTCTCCAGCCCCACACCTTCTCTCACCTCTGTACCCAAACCTCAGGCCCGGACCTCGAGGCCACGGTCCCACCCGCCCAAGGTGCCCCCCACCCCCACACTCCTAAGCCTCGGGTCTTCTGCACCGCGGCTTCCGGCTGCCCACTCAACGCACCCGAGGCACTCGGCGCGGTTAAATTACAGCCCCGCCCCCAGGCCCCTGGCTGCCTCAGCAGCCCAACTCCCGGGCTCCCACCGCGTCCCCGGCTGCAACCGCGGGAGCTGCTAACTGGGAAACTACCGCCCCCGTCCCCCACCCAGTTCAAGGCCCTGGCGCCCTTGGGTCAGGGCCGGAGGAGGCAGGCACTTCCAGACAAGTGCTGGCGCCGGGTGCGTCGCACTTGACGGAAAGGACGCCTGAGAATAAATCCGGAGCGGATTTGCATCACATCAGCAGGGGAGGGCTCGCGGCCACCGAAGTTCCAAAGCGGAGGACGTCCCCGACCTGTCCCGGCCCAGTGGCGGGTTTAGGAGCAGTGGGGAGTGGGAGGGAAGCTGCTTAAAGGGAAGAGGTGTGTGCCCTGGCCGCGAAAGCTGGGGCAGGAAGCCAGCTAGTGGGGAGTAATCTCCTCTCCTTGGCTGGGCCGGACCTCAGCCTGGGCTTGGGTCCTCGTCGAAGGAAGTGGGGACAGAGGTTTTCTGTGCATGTGTGTAACTTGGATGAAAGGAAACAGCGCGGCCCGGAGGGTGGGAGAGCCTAGCAATCCCCACCCATACTGCTAAGACTCTCCCAGCCGTGGTCTTCTGAGATTCCCCTACTGCCGCGGGAGCCCTTGTATCCCGGTAGCCTGAACCTCTGTGACTACTGTGTGCTCATAGAGCAGACAGTCCTGACCTCAGGTCCTAGCCTTGGCTTAGACTATAGGCCATCAGACTTCCACTCCACCCACATGGCCAGTCTTTGCAGGGCAATTCATTCATGTCTTTCTGTGAGGCTGCTCATGCTGTCTCTCAGCCACAAAGTCTTTTACCCCTTTTTATCAGCTAAAATATTGCTCCCTCTTTAAGCCCAGCTCTAAAACCACCTAAAGATCTTCACTGAAGCCTAAGGGTCAGTGCCCCTGCCTCTCTAGGCCCCCAGTGTACAAAGTCTGGACTTCTCTTTTAGCCCTGACACTTCTCTTGGTGTATCTACCAAGCCTGTTTTCTCTGTTAGACTGCAAGTTTTCAAGAAAAAGAGTCAGGACCGATTCAACTGTGTCCTCAGTGCCGATGGGAGTGTCTGGGACTTGGTGGGGACAGCACTGGCTGCTGTGTGATCTTTGGCAAGTTCTCTCCCTTTCTGAACTTCAAACTCCTCCCTCACCCTTACAGTGAAGGATTTGGATGAAACAGTCCCCAGGGTTGCCTCCAGCTCTGACCCTGTGAGCCAGTGACTTCCTGGATCCCCAAGCCTCATATAATGACCAATATTGGGAAGGGCAGGGGTCAGGGTTTCATTTAAAATTCTTCCACTTCCACTTGAGTCAGTTAACAGAGGCAACTGTAGGAGCCCCTGGGTGACTCAGGGAGTTAAGCATCAGCCCTTGGTTCAGTTCGTGATCTCATAGTTCATGAGTTTGAGGCCTGCATCGAGTGAACAAGAGCTACACTTCTCTCTCTCTCCCTCTCTCTCCGTCCCTCGCTCACTTGTGCCCTCTCTCTCTTAAAAAAACAAAACAAAACAAAACAAAAACAAAAAAACAGAGGCAACTGTGCAAGGTTGATGAAGCTTAGGAATCCAAAAGTTTCTAGGAACTTCAAGGAGGTGAGTCTAGTGACAACACACCATGATGCTAACCCAGCTGGAAAGTCCCCTGCCCCCAAGGTTCCAGGGGCCTGACAACCAGTGCCAGCAGGGGTGGGGGTGTGTAGTGGGGGTGGGGGTGTGGGGTTGGTTAGGCCATCCCAGAAAGTGAAGAACCCCCCATTCACAGCCCCTCTCCAACCGATACACACTATCTCCAGGAACAGTGGCAGCAGTCCCTTAACCCCCTGAAGACCAGCCCAGGACCACCCTACTTTCCACTCCAACCCCCTACACACCCACCCCACCCCAGCTCTCTCCAATCTGAGTTGAGAACACCCAGAGTCCCCAAGAGGAGACTCAGTTTAGCTCTCTCACAGCACAGGCTGTCAGCCCCTATTGCACACTTCCTTAAAAGGAACTCCTTAAATTCGGGGTCAGCCACATGGATTACCTTCACGTTACCCCTTGAAGCCACATGGATTAATGCTAATCTGAAAACACAGCCCTCAAGTTAGGACAGACCTAGCTGAGTTTCCAGTCCTCCCTAGCTGAATGACCTTAGGCATGTTATTTATCTTCTTCGAGCCTCAGTTCCTTCATCTATAAAATGGCAGCAATGATTTATATACACAGTGGTTGTGAGCATCCTATAAGATTTATAAAACACCTGTCATAGGAACTGACACATGTAGGATGGCAAATGTAAGTATTATTTATATTCCCTATTCCCTCCATTTTCCCTGAAGCTGCCTGACCCTTTCTCTGGAAGCTGGGAATGCAGACGTCTAAAATGGAACTGATCTGGACAAAACCAGGACTATGAAATAATAAAACCTGTGCGTAGGACCCAATTATAGACTTCAAAAGAAAGCAAAGGATGTTTGAGGGACACAATTTGCCAAAGGTCATATAGCAGATGGAGGTAGGTAGAATGGCAGGCAAGCAGGGAGAGGGAGGCAAATGGGGATGTGGGCCGAGGTCGGGGCTGAGGTCGGGGCTGAGGTATTGAGCTGAATCCAAGGACTGACAGCCGAACAAGAGGGTCTCCAACTGACATTGCCCTGTTTCCCATGCCCAGAAGGGCTTGGCATTTGCCTCTCTCTGGAACTGCTCCTTCTGGGTTCCTGAGTTTGCAGTAGTTTCCCAGAAATGCTAGGTAAATATCCCTGTTGTTTACTGAGTTCCCATACTGACAAGAGTCCCCATACCAAGTGCTGCCTCAACTTTGGCTCCTTCTTCAGAGATACTTCTCCCAGCACCACCCCAGGCAGATGCCCTCCACAAGGTCCCTTACCAAGGCCTTGCTAGGGGCTCTGCACCCCACCCCACCCCACAGCATGATCTTGTTCACAGCTCAGCATCTTCTTTGGAGAGTCTGCTGTTCCCAGCAGCCCCAAGAAATTGTGGTATATGAAATATTTTCTACTTAGTACTTTTCTTCCCAAAAAAGTCAGACGTGGCTTGCCATTCCATTACTAACCTTTGAACATGTCTTGGGGCTGGTGTTATTCCCACTCTTGGAGAAATCGGGGGCATTGTGGCTGGTGTGCTTGCAACTTGATAAGTTTTTCTCTAGGCTAGGTTTTCTTCTTCTTCTTCTTCTTCTTCTTCTTCTTCTTCTTCTTCTTCTTCTTTTTCTTCTTCTAGTTCCCCTCTCTCTCTCCCTCTCCTGCCACCCCACCCCCCTCATCCTCAGGAACCAAGATATGTCCTCTTGGAAGTTGTCTGTCCTCTGTCTGGTTTATTACAGGCTTCTTAACTTATCCTAAGCTCATATGTCCTGAGCTCTCCGCCTCCTTCTTAGTGTTCATGTGTGAACTCCTTTGCCCATCCCCAATGGGGGAACCTCTAGTTTATTTATTTATTTTTTAAGTTCATTTATTTTGAGAGAGAGAGAGAGAGAGAGAATGGGCAGAGAGAGGGAGAGAGAGCGAATCCCAAGCAGGCTCTGCACATCAGCACAGAGCCCCATGTGGGACTCAAACCCACAAACTGAGAGATCATGACCTGAGCTGAAATCAAGAGTCAGAGGCTTAATGGACTGAGCCACTCAGGTACCCGGGAATCCTCTAGTTTAGACATTCACCTGAAGGTAAGGATTTCACTAATTGATTTCTCAAGACTTCTAATTCAAGGATACTCTAACCTTGTGATCTGGGAGTCAGTGATGCCAGAATTCTATATTCCTGATTCTGTAACTCAGATTTCACCATGCTAGAATTCTGTGATGCTAAGATTCCATGACTCTGGATTCTATGCATTTAGAATTTTATGTTTTTTTGTGTTTCACGAATTTGTCATTGACTTAGTGACAATAACCAGGATTCACTTGTCCTGGGTTTCTGTGTTTGTTTTCCGCAGGATGGAAGTCTCAGTTCTGGGCTCCCTTCTCTGAATTCACTGAAGGCAGGGAAGGAGATGATTAGATAGGTAAAGGTAACATTCCCACTTCCCCTGGGGCTTCAGGGCAGCCCAGCATTCAGTCCACCTCCCTCCCCCCAAGTCATTTGGGCTGCAAGTATTTGAGTGTAGCAGGAAAAGCAGGCTCCTTTGCAGCCCTTCCACCCAGCTTCCTTTCCTCCCTGGCCTGCCCCGCCCCAGGATCCGGGAAAGAAAGTTAACTGGGAGGCTGGCCCGGTCAAATGGGCAGAGGGGGAGGGAGGGCTGAGTACAGGGCAGGGCAGGTAGCCAATGAAGTAAGTATGGGAGATTCCCTAGGGAGCCCTGTAGCTTTCTCCGAAGGTGAGGAAGGAACAGAGGACGGAAGTGGGGGGTGTGGGTGAGGGTACTGGTCAGGGTGGGGTGACCGGTATTGCATTGTAAGGCTGGAGCTAGGCTTCCTGCCATTGACCCATTGGTGACAAGGGACCTCCAGCCTGGCGCCCTGGGAGTGGTCTGGTCTGGTCCCTAACCATTGACTTTGTGTTTCCGTGCCTGACTCAGACTCCCAGGAAAACCCAGAGGGCAGAAATTGGGGATGGGGAACCTGATCCTCCAGGGGTCCTTCCTGGGAGGGCCACCTGAGGCCAAGAAAGGGGACAGGACTTTCCAAGGATCACACTAGGGTTTGGGACAGAGCAAGGACTGGAATTCTGAGCTCCAGCTTGCAGCCCAGAGCTGTTCTCCCAACACTCCAAAAGGTCCCAGTTTTACAAAATGCTCCCACAACAGGATAGCTTGGCCGGACTCTGGGATGGAGGACGGGCCCGCCCCCAGGCAGCCTCCCCAGAGCTGTCTGGACCCCTCCTCCAGCCCCCAGGCGCTTGGCTGAAGCTGCCAAACCCGATTTTCCGGTGGCTGCCCAGAAGCTGGCTGGAGCGGGAAGCCTTCTCTGGGCCGGGACCCCTCAGGCCACTGTCCTCTTCCTCCTGCCCTTCTGCCCCCACCACTTGCTCTTACTCGGAGCTGTGCCACCACCACTTCCTCCTCTGTCAGCCTGCAGTCTCCCCTGCCCAGCACCAGGAGGTGTGGTCCAGCACTGCCCCTCTCTGTTTCAGTTTTCTCATCTGCAGATGGAGGACTAAGGACTGGCCTGACTCACAGGGGTCAACTGTGAGGAGGCTCCAGAACAAAGGGGCCATGAATAACAGTGGCTCCCCACTTGGGTGGTGGGTTGGTGCAATGTTGGAAGCACAGCCTGGGGTGTGAGAAGGAAGCTCTGTTCTGGAGTGTGCTTGTTCGGGTAGAAGGTGCAAGGTAAAGGAGGGTGCCCCTCTGGTGTCCTCAGGCTATCTCATGAGACAGAAAGAGACAGAGAACATCCATCATCCCGGACTGAGTCCCCTTGTTACTAATGTTCAGAGTTCTTGCCACAGTTTGGTGCGGTGCCTGTGTGGTCTGTTTAATGTCTGTCTCCCACCGAGCTGTAACACCCACCAGGAAGAACTCCTGCTGTCTTGCACACTGCTCTGTCTCCAGACTTGGCACCCTCCCTGGCACATGGCAAGCACTACTGCCTGAGACAGAGTTTCAGACTGAAAAGCAGAAGCAGAGGCACCCTAGGGGCTGGAGACCAGCCGGGTGTGCTCACCTAACCAGGCTCCTGCTCCAGGCTGCCACATGGCCCAGGCCTCTTCCTCTGGGGTTCTCAACCTCCAGGGAGCCCTGCTGGGGTGAGAATGAGTGAGCTGTACCCAGTCATCCAAGGGTCACCTAGACTGGAGTGGTGGGTGCCCTCTGGCTGCAGCTGCCTCTGGGAGCCTGGAGGGGGAGGGGCCGCGGAGAAGCCCGTCATTGCAGAGGGAGCTAAAAATAGCCAGAAGAGATGATGTCATCAGGTTCCCACAGCTCAGCACCCCCCTCACTCACACACATACACACACATCCTCACAGACACAGATACACACAGACACAAGTGTGGGCATACACACACACACACACACACACACACACACACACACACTCTGCTAGGGGAGGGAAGCTTCTGGGTTCCTGGGCTGCAGGGGCAGGGAAGTCTGGTGAGTGTGTCTGCATGTGTGCAGGTGTCTACGTGTGCCTGGGTTTGCATGAGTGTGATTGCATGTTTCTATCTATATGCTTATGTGCTTGTCCAGATGCATGCATGTCTGTGTGTTCATTTGTAGGCATGTGTATGTGCTGTTACATATGCCATGTGGGGAGGGCCATGTGCATTAGTGTCAGTGTTTATCTCTGTTTATAAGTATGTACTTGCATGCACCTGTATTTGTTGCTTTGTGTGTCTGTGAGTCTACTTATATTTACATGTCTGCATATGTTCATGGACTGTGGCATGTGTCTTTATATGTGTGGGCCCCTCTGTGGACCTTGGGCGCTAGCCCAGACACCTTCCTGCCTCCCCCTTCCCTCCACCCCAGCCAGCACTGCCTGGGCATGATGTGTCAGTGGATTCTCTGCCGCTTCCTCCTCTCAGGGTCCCGGTCTCTGGCAAGCCTTAGAGTGGAAGGACACAGACACAGTTCATTTTTTCCTCACAGGCTTCTTAAACCCCAGGAGGCCAGGCCAAAGCTCTCAGACTTCACTCTCACCCCCACCCCTCAGGGAAGGGAGCCCTGGACACACACCCAGGCATAAAGTGACACCTCAGAGACCGAGTCCCTCACAACGTTTCCCACCACTGAGACACAATTCCATGGAGATACACCCCACAGAAATGCAGTTACACCTGATGACACATGGGCACACACTCAGAAATCCAAATGGAAAATCCCCAGGCCAGAGTGCTTAACACCCTCCCCCTTTCTGGACTCAAACTCAGTCTTGCCCCACCCCTAACCACCGCAGCTCAGCTGACAGTCCTGGAAAACACTGGCCTCGGGGAACAGCTAGGGGGCTGAAGGTGACCAGTCCTCCTCAGAAGCAACCCTCTCCTCCTTCAGGCTGCCCCTCACCCTCTCTCCTGACCTTCATTCCTCTTAGCTGAAGCCTCTGTCTGGCACACCAATAGCCTTACCCTCGACACACAGCCGGCCACAAAGTCACAATCTATTGCAGAGGCACACTCAGCCACATGTCTGCTCAGACTCCCATCTCCACACACACTCAGACACACACACCAACAGCTACTTCTGCACACTGGCCATCATAGGCACAGAGCCACATAACATCTCACATTCAAGCACTCGTGGAGTTACACTCAAGTAGTGAAATCTCTTTCATCCTATCTCTTTCTGATCTGTGCCTCTACCTCCCTCCTCAAGGATCTGGCTCCCTATAACTTCCAAGATGTCTATGGAGACCCTTTTCCCTGTGCAGTGCAGGAAGGATCCCTACCTCCCAGGGCAGATCAAAAGCTGAGGCCAAAGATGGAGAAATGGTGTGTGTTGCCGACCTTGTCCTGTCCTTCCATTGCCTAACTGTGATCCCTGCTGTTGTCACTAAAGCCCGTCCCTGGGAGCATTCAGCCCCAACCCTGCCCTCATACCCTGCTGCATATTTATCTGGAAACGCCTTGGAATGGAGTAAGGCAGTTGGAGCAGAATTGATTGTATTTGTCTGCTGTTAACCACCCAGGGCCCTTAGGAGATACAGGTCCGGAGACAGCCAAGCTTCTGGACTAGTTTCTGGACATTTCTAGAAGATCAGAAAGCTGCCAGGTTGACAGAGGTGTCTGAGAACTAAGGAGAAGAAGGAAAGGGAAGAGTGTGAGGAAGACAGAAGTTCTGGAAGCTCTATTGCTCTTAGATTCACAGTCCCCCAAGCCCTCTGCTTTTAGTCAATATGCCCTCCATTAAGGCTCTGAGCCTTTAGGATGTCTGCTATCAAGACCCCACCATACTTTTGGGGTGGTATTTCTCACAGAGTGTGCCTCCTAGAATGCCTATGCAGGGCTAAAGTGGGGGAAAACTAATGGCTCTGTTTTGCCAACCCCCCCCCCCCCCCCCCCCGCCTCTGGGCCCTTGGCTAACCTGGTGGTGGAAGGCTCCACACACTGGTGGTGACGGTGTGAGTGTTGTTGATATCTGTGGCCAGGGTGGCAAAATTGGTGGCTGCAGTGGTAGGAGTTCTGCCTTGGGGTTTCTGCCGATACCTTCTACGGCTACACTTGAACATCCTGGGAAATCGAGGCCTAGGCCAGCCCATCCCTGGCCTGCGGTAGCGGAATCTTAAGCCCCGGGGCCGAGGGGCACGGGCAAGCTGAGAAGGCCCCATGGGCACAGGGAGCTTCTGTAGTGTGCCTGAGGGCACTACTGGCCAGGGCAGCTGGGGCCTCTATGACATAGAGTCTGCATAAGGGCGGTGCTCTTTATTATAGGTCCTGGTCCCCAGCCCATCCCCATGGGTCAGACTTCCTCACAATTCTCTCCACGGGTGCAGCCCAAGGGCCAGAAAAACCTCAGCTTGGCCCCTAGGGAAAAGGAACTCTGAGTAGGGGAAAATTACTCCCTCACTTTCTCATTTATCTGCATTAACAATATTAACAATATTTATTAAGCATTTACTGTGTGTCAAACAGTACTGAGTACTTTACAAACACTATCTCTTTAATCCCACAAAGTTTAGACTCTATCATTATTCCTATTTCATATACAGTCGATTCTTATTATTCATAGTAGTTAATAAAGTCATCACCACAAATAGTGCATTAGTAAATTGAGCCAGTGCATCTACAGGGTTAGATTCCTACCAGTCTCTGGTCACAATTTTTTCGTCAACTGATCAATCAGAACATGACCTTGTTTTATGTGTTTCTGTTTTTTTTTTTTTTTTAATTTTTTTTTTAAAGGTTTATTTATTTTTGAGACAGAGAGAGACAGAGCATGAAGGGGGGAGGGGCAGAGAGAGAAGGAGACACAGAATGTGAAGCAGGCTCCAGGCTCCGAGCCATCAGCCCAGAGCCTGACGCGGGGCTCGAACTCACGGACCGCAAGATCGTGACCTGAGCTGAAGTCGGACGCTTAACCGACTGCACCACCCAGGCGCCCCTATGTGTTTCTGTTTAAAGACACCTAATTTAGGGGTGCCTGGGTGGCACAGTCAGTTAAGTGTCCCGACTCTTGAGTTCCGCTCAGGTCATGATCTCAGTTTGTGAGTTCAAGCCCCCACATTGGGCTCTGTGCTGATGGTTCAGAGCCTGCTTGGGATTCTGTCTCTCCCTCTCTCTGCCCCACCCCAGCTTGTGCGCACTCTCTCTCTCTCTTTCTCTCAAAATAAATAAATAAACTTAAAAAAAAGGTTCCTAATTTAAAATATACTGTTGAGTCATTAACATTGAACTCATAGCCAACACCACTATAACTTGTACCTGGATGACATATCATATGTCCTCTGTAAGGCACATCACAGGCTTCTTGTGCTTAGCAACACTAGACAACACTTCAGCATTATTTGATAAATGGCAAAATCATCAACAAAAAGCACAGAAATGCATAAAATGTGACACTAAATAGCCCACAAGAAGAACATGTGTTTATATTATAAGAGGTGAAACAAGAAGGTAGAGTATCCTCTTGTTCAACCTCAGCTGAGAACAAGAGAATGAGGCAGCTCAAAATTTTTACAAATGTCCATGAATGACCACCAAAGTGACACGAGTATTGGTTTGGGGTTACAGACGAATTTTAGTGAGTAGGCAAATTCACAGATATGGAAGCCATGAATAATGAGGATCGACTGTATAAGGAAACTGAGGCTCAGTTAGGTGAGGTCACACAATTAGAGACAGGGAGGGGTTCAAATCCATGATGGCTCTAGGGCCCAAAGCCCAGACAGTTAACTCTTGCTGTTCTGCACTCATTTATTCATTTAAACATATGTTCACTAACAACTTCATATGTGCTGGGCTCTGGGGATGTAGATGGAGGTGACATGGCCCCGATTCTTCTTGAGTGAGAAGAGAAAGCCATGTGGATAATCAGTGCAGGTGGAGGAACAGCTAGGTCCCCAGGGGATGTAAGTTGCGTCAACCCGGGGTTTATTTCCTTTCTTATAGGTGACAGTGTTGTCAATGGTTCTGCCAGGCCTTGCACTGAGTTGTTGTGGGACTATGGACTTATCCTTTCTCCCTCCACACTCTCTTTCCCTCCTATTTCACCTCTAGTCCTCCTTCCCAGCCTCTGCCTTTTCTCTGTTCCTGCAGGAGACTGCCAGCAGATTTTAGGGTCCTCAGCACCACCCTATACAGCCTCACACCTACCTACTCCCCCTCTAGCCTCTTCTCTTGCTATCCTCAGTCTTAGAAAATGGACCTTTCTCCCATTAACTTCTAGCCACTACACCCATAAACCCACTTTGCTCTTGGCCTTCTTCCTCAAGTCCCAGACCAAGGCCTCTTCCTCTGCTCTTTCTGGACGTCAGCTCTTCCTGCCTTCTCAGAGATTCTATCAATATAGACAGTCTGCTTGGTGGTTAAGATACAGACTCTGGCACCAGGCTGACTAGGGTTGAATCCTGGCTCTGCCACTTATGAGCTGTGTGATCATGGCAAGTGACCAACCATCTGTGCCTCTGTTTCCCCGTATTTAAAAAGGGGATAAAAGAGAATCTATCTCATAGAATGGTTGTGAAGAGGGGGGAAAAAACTATATATGTAATGCATTTAAAACACGATCTACACAACTATTAGTGTCATCAGCCCTCCTCTCTCCCCTGTTTCTTCACTGCTTCCTCCCATTATAAAAAAACAAAACAAAGTGTCAACTATATTCAAATTTTTAAAAAATTTTAAAAGTCCACTTCATCCAACTCATACCCCCTCTGGTGATGACTCTTCCCACTCTGCCCCCCACTCTGTGGTCATTCTCATTTGTCCCAGAGTAGTGAGAAAATCTTATTTTAAAACTCTATATAACTATTCTGTTATACAGACCAGGAAACAGAGGCTTGAAACTGAGTCTAAGAAGGGGCGCCTGGGTGGCTCAGTAGGTCAAGTGTCTACCTCTTGATTTTGGCTCAGATCATGGTCTCACAGTATTAAGCCCCATGTCTGGCTCTGCGCTGATAGCATGGAACCTACCTGTGATTCTCTCTTTGCTCCTCTCCCATGCTTTCCCTTTCCCTCTCTCTCTCTCAAAATAAATTTTTAAAACAAAAAGAAAAATAAACGAGTCTAAGAAATGCCCCTGGGGTTGCACAGCTAAGAAGCAGTAGAACCAGCATTGGAGTACCTGGTCTGAGTGATTCCAAGGCCAGAACTTCCCCAGCACCTCAATGTCGGGCGGCAGCATTAGAGTGGAAAGTAGGACCAGCAGGGAAAGAGGCAGGCAGGAGTTCAAATTAAACCCTGAGGGATTTTTGTAGAACGGGATTGCTGAGCCTTCAAATTGGGGTGATGTTTTTGTGAGACCACGGTGCCACCTGCTGGCAGAAAGGAAAGGGGTGCTAAACGCAGATTGCTTAGAATACTGGATCGCGGCGGGCGGGGGGGGGGGGGGGGGAGCAAGAGAAAGGATGGGAAGGGAGCTGAGTAAGGAAGAAAGAAGGGAGGAGAAAGATGGGGAAATTGAGATTTTGCAGAGGGCAAAGGACTAAGAGTCATTTGCTGCTCAGAAGAGGGGGCAAAAGCTACTAAACCTTGGCCATTTCCTTGAAAGTGTAGATGTGCTTGAGTGTGTGTGTGTGTGTGTGTGTGTGTGAGAAACAGAGACAAAGAAACACAGAGAGACAGAGAGACTTTAAGAATGTACCTCAGATGTTGCTTTGTTGTTTCTTAGTTGCTGGGGATCCGTCCACACATAGGTCAGAGTATGTGTGTATGCATGTGTTTGTGTGCACGCTCACGAGAGCTAGTAGGTGTTTATGTACATATCTCTGTGTGTGTATACAAATGGCAGCTTGGGCAGAGGTATGCGTGCCTGTGAGCACACAGGGTGTATGAATGTATCAGCAGATGTGGGCTAAGAAGCATATGTGCCCGGTGGTGGTGGAGGGCACCCAGAAATTCTGTGAGCTGCTTGTTTACCCTCAGATTTCTCTTCCTTCTTCAGATCAGGAAAGGTGTTGCTGCGGTTGGTGTTGCCAGGCCGACGAGGCTCGCTGCTCCAGTGGCTGTGGGGACAGATCTCCAGGCAGCAGGGGGCAGCAGGGCAAGAGGAGGCTGAGTGACTGCTGGGTGGGGCAGACGGGAAGGCAAGCAGAGGAGGAGGCCTTGAAAAGCCCTGCCCCGCCTACAGGTGAGCAGTGGTGTGTGAGAGCCAGCCCCGTCTCACTGCCTGCCCACTCAAGTGGCAATTCCCTGGAGTTGCCTGTCCCCTCTGGAGCCTCAGCAGATTCTTCTTTCAGAACTCACTACCAAGAGCCCTGAACAGGTGATGGTATAGGATAGGGATTATCCTATAAAGTGAAATCAACCTGTAAACAGGTTTGGGAAGCTGGGAGGCCAATGGGGAGGGTCCGGAAAGAGTCTAGGGCTGGGTTGGGAGAGAGGTCCAGGACATAGTGGTGCCAAGGAAGGGCATGAAGTAATCTGTAGTGTGGGGGCTAGGTTTGGGGCGCCAGCGGGGAAACCTGGGGTGTTAGTATCTCAGAATGTCAGGTGCTGGTAGAGGTCTGGGGCAGTACAAAGAGGTAGGGGTGTCAGGAGGATTTGGGAAAAGTCCTGAGGTGTCAGAGTCTAGATTCAGGGGAATTTTGGTGATTTATGGGTCCTGGATGCTGGAGTCTGCTATGTCAGGGTCCAAATGGCAGAGCCAGTCCAGGGGCCAGTGGAGGCACGTGGCACTAATTCCTAACTCACACTTGTCTGCCTCTCAGGAGCCACCATGCAGTGCTTCAGCTTCATTAAAACCATGATGACCCTCTTCAATTTCCTCATCTTTGTAAGTATGGGGGTTGTGGGCTCTTTGGGGCTCCCTATAAGAGTGGGTCACAACCTAAGCAGAGCCCAAGCTGGGAAATAGGACACTGCTGTGTCCAGACTCTGTGGTACCAATTTCCCATTATGATAGGGTGCAGAATTCTCCCCAAATGCCGAGTCCTGGTCTCAGGAGCAGCCTGACTGCTACACAAGTTGGGGAGGAGAAGCGTAGGAGAAGGTCCTCCCTTCTAGGAAGCTTCAGCCCAGATTTAGCGCAGGGCAGTGTAGGCTAACAGGAGCAATTGTCCCCTTTTATAGGGACTGGGGGCCCAGTGAGAGGAAGAGGTTTGCCCAAGCTTACCTAGTGATCAAGGAAATTCAGTGGCCTCTGTAGGACAGGCAGCTGAAAGGAGAAATGCCTGAAGACCTCAGAGCAGAGAGTCGGCCTCAAGCAGCCTTTATTCATTCAACAAACCTCAAGCAGTCTTTATTCATTCAACAAACATTTATGTGCTAAGACTGTGCTAAGTGCTGGGGTGAAAGGTGAGCAAGCCCTTTCTCTGCCCTTGAGGATCTCAGATCCAGCAAAGCAGATAGGCAGACGGTGGCAACGTACTGTGTCTGGCCTTAGCAGAGGGGCTATGGGAGCCCACAGGAGGGGCCTGAACCCTGGTCAGAGAAGACTATCTGGAGGAAATAGGTGAGGCTGGGAATTTGCACTGGGTGAGGAGGTTGTAAAGCATGCAAAAAGACCCAGAGGCAATGAAATCGGATATTGTTCAGAAAACCAGGAACAGATTGTATAGGGCATGTTTGAGGAAGCTGAGTAATGAGGCATGAACCCTGGAGATGGTGGTGGAGATGGGGAGAAATGGACGAAGACAAAGGCCTCAGATGGTGGCCAAGGGGCAGAAGGGGGGCAAGGCAGACAGAGGTTTTGGAGGTAATGTCTGTGGCTCTGGTATGAGCAACCTGGGGGATGTCCCACAGGCAGCTGCATACCCAATGGGGCTGCAGCTCTGGTTGGAGCTGGACATGGATATTTGGAAGTCATGTGACCACAAATGGTCAGTGAAGCCACTGAGTGGGTAACAGCACTCAGGCAGAGTGACCTCTGAGAAACCCAACTTACAAGGATTATGTGGAGAAACGGCCACCAGGAAGCAGATAGAGAAAGAGCAGTGGAAAGAAATCAAGGAGAGCACAATCTCAGAGAGATCAGAAGGGCATGGCACATGAAGTGTCCACTAGAGTTAGCACAGCATGGCACCACAGACCTTAGAGCCACACTAGAGTGGCTTAGAGTCAGTGAAAAGTGAGGAAGTAGAGACAGGAAGTGTAGATGGATTTTTGGAGAAATTGGGCTAGAGGTGAATAACCTGACTCCAATATGGTCCATGCCTTGGGCTTCTTTTAGCTTCAGGGCACTAGCCTTTATCCATATATCTGGAGAAGGCAAAGGGATCCCAGCAATATGGAGATAGTAGGGGCTCCGGTCCGAGGGGGTTAAAGGCAAATCCGGTTTGGTTTCTGGCCTCTGTTGGTCAGGCTTTGCCAGGCTGGGCAGGGCAGGGCAGGGCAGGTCTCAACCTCCTTGAAATTTGACCCTTATAGGCTGGGAGCCCAGCTCTCTGTCCTTGGGCAAACATGCCTGGGATCCAGCCACAATCTGCCACCTGGTTCTAGCCTCAGTTTCTATAGCTGGGCACCAAGGTGATGTCAGGCTGATTCATCTGCGGATACTCTGGATCAGGATGGCTTTGCTCTAAGAGGTGTGGCATCTGGATAGTGTACCTCCTGCCCAGTCTGGGCCTCAGAATCCCCTGAGGTTTGGGGTTGAGCAAGAGAGAGCCTCTAAAAGAAACCCTGGCTGTACTCCCCCTCTGGTGCCTCAGATTTCCTGTGAGGCAAAGAGAGGTCTAGGTTAGATGAAGGGCAGGCCTCGAGTTTGATCCTGGAGAGGGGCCAAATGGGGCCTCAAGGTAGGTGTCCCTTCTCCCCGAGTCCCTCTCCAAGGTTGGAAGCAGGTGTAAACCTCAGCCCCACCTCTGTTGCCATGGTGACTGTTGAGCCTGTTCAAGCTACAACCCCACTGTTTCACCTATCAGAAGACAGAGGCGTTTCACTCTGCAAGGAAATGGGGTGGAGGGGGTACCCTGCTGCCCTCACCTGCTTATTTTCACTCCTAGCTATGTGGCTTGACCCTGACAGCAGTGAGGAAAAGTCTTGCCCTTCTCCCATCCTGTAGATATTTCTGGAACCCCTGATCCCATTTATATCTGCATAGGTGCTGGCTATGGGTGGCCCAGCTCCCATTTTTCTGGCTCTACAGAATATTTTCCTCCGTGCAGGATGAGTTTTTAAGACTCCTTAGCCAATAAAGGGAGAAACTTTCTCATTTCCCATCTTCCTGACTCAACTGCATGGTAAGGAGCTGCTTGCCCGCACTGTTTTATGGTCTGCCTCTCTGTCCCCAGCTGTGTGGCGTTGCCCTGTTGGCAGTGGGCATCTGGGTGTCCGTCGATGGGTCATCCTTCCTGAAGATCTTCGGGCCGCTGTCATCCAGTGCCATGCAGTTTGTCAACGTGGGCTACTTCCTCATCGCAGCTGGTGCTGTGCTCTTTGCTCTTGGTTTCCTGGGCTGCTACGGTGCTCAGACTGAGAACAAGTGTGCCCTCATGATGGTGTGTCAAACCCAGCTCCATAGGCCCATAACAGAGACCCGGGGCCCCCTCACCCTTGACACCAGGCTCTGGGGGTCCCCAAACCGTGCTCTGGACTCCAGAGGCCTCAGCAGAGGGGGCAACTGCCTTGTTTTAATGGGTGGTGGGTTACAATAAGTGAGGCAGGAGGGACTGTCTCTAAAATTCAGACCTCTGTTCCCCATTCAGTTCTTCTTGATCCTCCTCATCATCTTCATCGCTGAGGTTGCAGCTGCTGTAGTTGCCTTGGTGTATACCACCATGGTGAGGAGTGGGGATGGGGCAAGGGGGAAAGATCGGGAAAAACCCTGCACGTGGGCTGTGGCCTGTGAATGGCCGCCTTCCCTACCAGGCCCTAAGCATTGACCTGCCCCATCCAGGCTGAGCACTTCCTGACGTTGCTGGTAGTGCCTACCATCAAGAAAGACTATGGTTCTCAGAAGGACTTCACCCAAGTGTGGAACACCACCATGGAAGGGGTAAGGTGGGCTGGGGGAGATTTTGGGGTGGGGAGAAAAAACGAGGCCCCACTGACCACCCTTCCCTCCTCATTTCCAGCTCAAGTGCTGTGGCTTTAACAACTACACGGATTTTGAGGGCTCTCCCTACTTCATGAAGAACCATACCTTTCCCCCATACTGTTGCCTTGACGATGGCAATGGCACAGCCACAGAACCCTGCACCAAGGAGAAGGCTGATGACAACGTTGTACAGGTGTGGTATGGAAGGTTGGGGGCTGCTTTAATGTCCTCAAAGTGCTGAATGAGGGAGGGGTGCAGCTGCTGACTATAGCCCCTCTCTTCACTCCTCCAAGGGCTGCTTCAGTCAGCTTCTGTATGACATCCGAACCAACGCAGTCACTGTGGGTGCTGTGGCAGCTGGAATTGGGGGTTTGGAGGTAAGGGGCATGAGGAGGTTGGGGCAGGATATCACCACTGGATCAGGGTGCTTGACCCATCTTGGAGGCCTTGCAGAAGGAGACAGACTTCTAACAGAGCTTCATGCAGAGTGTCTGGGAGGCAGGGGACTGAAGCGTAAGGACCCTGATCATATCCCTTATCTCTACCTATTCCCTTCCCACCAGCTGGCAGCCATGATCGTGTCCATGTATCTGTACTGCAATTTGAAGTAAGTCTGCTTCTGCCTCCGCCACTGCTGCTGCCACAGAACTGGGAAGAGGCATCCTGGCACTGTCAAGCGGCAGTGTTTGGGCTGAGGACAGGATCTAACAGTTTCATTTGGGCCAGAGTGGGCCCAGCCTTGCTGCTCTGGACTTGGGGCCAAATAGGGGACCACCCCCTTCCAGCTGTGCCTGAGTTTTCCTTCCAATGGTGGGGTTGGGGTCAGAACCTCTAAGGCAGTCAGTTCTCCTTCCCATACTTCCAGTCTGTCCCTTAAACCCTTGACACCCTTTCAAGCCAATGGGGCTCTCAGTGATCCCAGCAGCCCCGCTGCGGGATGAGAGAAAGGCACCCTAAAACATGGACACATGCAAAATCAGCAGTCACGAGGCAGATGTGTAGAAGGCTCTTCAGAACTCATAACCCAATTAAAATGTCTCCGTTTGGAACTCTTTTCGCGTATCCTTGGAGAGGCAGGCCCATCTTGCCTCACTTGGCCTCAGATTCCTATGGGGCTGGTGACTCAGAAGGCCCCTGGAAAGGTCACAAGGGTGGAGGTAGATGCCTATTTTCCCCCTTCATTTGGATTCCAGGCCTGGGAGGGAGCCTAACAGGGATGACCAAGAGGGCACTCGGGGAGGAACTGGGGGCTGGGCCAGTCTGCCTTCCCATAATGTGGGAGGACTTTGACCTGAAACTACCCCCTCCTGGGTGGGGGCAGTGGACTGGAAAGCTATGAAAATAACAAGCCTGTGCCCAGGTGGGGGTGGAGAGACAAGAAATACTGCCAAGGCAATGGGAGGGTCACTTCTTAGGCTCTGGAATCCCTCCAGAAGCCCCCATCAGAGGATCCAAGCTGCCTACCCTTCTCACTCAGGCAAAGCCCATACCTGTCCTTGCCTTGGGGATTTTAGGAAGAACTTTGTTTATTTTGGTCTTGGCTTGCCTCTGGGACTCTACAGATCTGATCTCTTAATCTTAACCACCCCCAAGCTCTAGAAACTGTGCCTAGAAAGGCCAAGTGACTTGTTCCACGTCCACAACCTTCCCTGAAGGGCTGAGCCTTGACTTGGGCCCAGACTGTCTGACTCCAGAGTCTGGTGGGGTCCTGGCTGATGTGGAGTCCAATGTACCTGAAGGCCAGAATATCCCAGACATAGATCTGATTGCTGCTGAAACAGGACGGACAACACTAAGGAGGAAGGCTACAGCCAGCAAAACCCAGACTAGCAAACCAGTCCTCCTTACTCCCCACCTGGTTTTCCTAGGGCAGTCCAGAACTATTACCCCTTGCTGAGCCCGCGAAGGAACAGCAACCTGGAGAGAACCACACAGTGCCTGAGAGCTAGTCCCAGGTCCAGATCAGGAGCCTGCTGGGGGGCTGGGCAGGGAGAGCAACTAGTCCCTCTCCCCACCTTCACAACCTTACCATCTCTCACACACCACCCTTCCCCAGGTACCTACATGGAGGCTGCAGGGGATTTGTTTGCCCAGGGCGGGCCTCCACCACCTCGTGAGCTAACTGCTCCTTAACTTGACTGTTGTGGTACCTCAAGCACTATCTCTAGCTCCAGCAAACACTGAAGGCGTCAGGGTGGCGAGAAATGTCGGAGCACCTGTGCCATGGTGGAGGGAGGGGTAGAGCTGATAAAAGGGCGGGAGTTCTAGTCAGTTCCTGCCTCCCTGGCCAAGGCTCTACATAAGGCACTCACCAGACTTACCTTGAACAGACTCTGCAGGCTGACCCATCTCAAGAGGTGTGGTCTACACTAGATCCCTTAAATGTCCTGCCACCTGCCTTAGACTTTCTTATCCACTCCTTCTAGACAGTCCTATCCATTTCCTGGTGCTTCTATGACTAAGTTAGATCTTTCTAACTTCTTTGGATCAGTGGCTAGGTGAGAATCTGATGAAAATGATGGCTTTTCAGGCTATCTGGGTGGCTCAGTTGGTTGAACATCCGACTTCGGCTCAGATTATGATCTCACAGTTTGTAAGTTTGAGCCCCACATCAGGTTTGCTGCTGTCAGCTCAGAGCTGCTTCAGTTCTTTTATTCCCCTCTCTCTACCTCTCCCTTGCTCATGCTTTCTCAAAGATAAACATTAAAAAAATAAGAAGAAACGGGGGTGCCTGGGTGGCTCAGTTGGTTTAGCATCTGACTTCAGCTCAGGTCATGATTTCATGGTTCATGAGTTCGAGCCCCACATTGGGCTCTGTGCTGACAGCTCAGAGCCTGGAGCCTGCTTCAGATTCTGTGTCTCCCTCTCTCTCTGTCTCTCCCCCACTTATGTTCTCTCTCTCTCTCTCCCAAAAATAAACATTAAAAAAATTTTTTTAAAGAAGAAATTGATAGCTTTTCTCCAGAAAAATTTATAGATATGGAATCTGCTTACAAAGTACCCAAAGGGGGGCACCTGGGTGGCTCAGTTTGTTAAGTGTCTGACTTTGGCTCAGGTCATGATCTTGCAGTTCATGAATTTGAGCCTTACGTCAGGCACTCTGCTATCAATGCAGAGCCTGCTTATGATACTCTGTCTCCCTCTCTCTCTGCCCCTCTCCCACTTGCTTGCTCTCACTCTCTCTCAAAAATAAACAAATATTAAAGGGTGCCTGGGTGGCTCAGTTAGTTAAATGTCCGATTTCAGCTCAGGTCATGATCTTGCGGTTCGTGGGTTCGAGCCCCGTGTCGGTCTCTGTGCTGACAGCTCAGTGCCTGGAGCTTGTTTCAGATTCTATGTCTCCCTCTCCCTCTGCCCCTCCCCTGCTCATGCGCTCTCTCTCTCTCTCTCTCTCTCTCTCTCTCTCTCTCAAAAATAAATAAAACATAAAAAAATTTAAAATAATAAACATTAAAATAAAAGTATCCTAAGGACCACAGATCCTTGTTCCTACAACTCCATCTTCAGCCCAGTCATAGCCTCCTGAATGATGCCACCCCAGTTCTGTTTCACTCACTTCCTTTCCAACCCCCCTAGACTCACCTGCTCTCCCATCACCTCCCCTAACGCCAAGTATCCCTTTTGCTCTGTTGCTTCATCTCTGGAGACAGGTACCTAAACAGACAAGCTAGGCAGGTTAACTGCCTGATGGGAAGAGGCTTGGGGTGGCTTCTGTAAGCTCAGCCCCAAGTACAGTGAGGCTAAGGTCAGGCTCAGCTGTCTTAAGGTGGAGCTTAGGGAAAAACCTTGGTGTTTGAGACTGGGGCATCCCCTGGTGGCCAAATGGTGCCAAATGGAAGCTAAACTCTGTGGAGGACAGTAAGGAAAACTCATTATCCATCATGACCATTCTCTCTCCTACCCATCTCTCTCTCTGTGTCTCTCTCTCTTCCCCCTCCCTGCCCCCCCCCCGCCCCCACACAGTCATACCATCATAAAACACATCCCCAGAGGTTTTCTCCTTTTTTAATCAATGACCACCTTATCCAGCTTTGGAAACCTGGACAAAGAGGAGGCTGAGAAGAGGCCTGGTTCAGTGTCTGAGGGTCTCTGAGTGAGTCTGCATCAGCAGGTGGGCCCCAGCGGGCCTGTCCATGGGTTGGGCACAGCAGTTTCCTGAGTAAGAGCCAGCCCCACCCTCAGGGCAGCACCCAGCCAAGAAAGGAATCAAGGCCCTCCAGGCTTCAGCCTTTTCCCAAGGTCCTCAGGACAGTCAATAAATAGGTTAGATTCTGAGCCAGGCTTGGGAGGAGGGAGTGTGCAAAGGGCAGGATCAGCTGCCCAGGGACCCCGATGATTCCCAGGTACTATCCTGCCCCTTCCCACAAGGAAGTAAATAAATAGACCTCCAACTCAAGAACAGGGGCGTTGGAGCAGGGGAAGCCTCCCCTTGAGTTAGTAATTAAGTCTCATGTTAAAAACAAACCAGCCCCAACCCCTGCCAGTGTCTACAAAATCCTACAGGATGGGGTGAAGGGCTAGCCTGCCTGGGGGTACACAGTACCCAGCCCTGCAGGGTCCTGGAAGAGGTCTCATGTCTGTTCTGCAGCTCCTGGGGCTCCCTCTTCCTTTGGGGGTGGCTCCAGGAAAATTGGGATGATGGATGGTGGCTTCTTCACCCTGGAAAGATAATTTGAAAATGTATAGGGAAAAGGTAATTAGCTATGCCCGCTAATCCCACTAGACTCTCACATCCCAGGGCAGAAAAGAGTCACTCACGAGTAGGGGGAGGCTGGGACGCCCACCACCAGGAAGTGATTCTTCTTCCGAAACAATCTCCACAGGCCCCGGTGGTTGCCACGCACATCCAGGTCCCAGATATGGAGGCACTGGTGGGAGTGGGACAGAGTGAGAGGCAAGGGTCAGAGAGCTGTGGGGAGGGGCCACTGAGGACCCTTGGCTCAGCCTCCAGCCCCTCAACAGTCTCAATTTGTAAGAGGTAGCATCTTCTAGAATATGGAATTAGACAAAGGGTTTGAAAGAGGGGTTCCCAGAGGATGAAGCAAAGGTTCTGAGGTAGAAGATTCCAGAACAAAGGCTCCCTGTATCTGGTGGGGAGGAGTAAGCCTGGGGTGGGTATGTTAGTGGGGCACCTTGGCAAGCTGGGTCCAGGTGATAAAGTCATCATCTTTCTCCATTCGGATGAAGGCCACATAGGTGTGGCCCTCTGTGTCTGGCAGGAAAGAGTCTTCACAAGGGTTCTTGCTGTGGTCCAGAACCTCAGCTTCGCTGCAGCAGAGGGTAGGGGAGAAAGGCCAAGACAGAGCCTGCTTCATGGGTGTGTTTTACAAGGCCCTGTGCTTAGTTTAAAGCTCTGCTATTGCTGTCTTGAAATTCTTAATTTTTCAACAAGGTGTCCTGCTTTTCATTTTGCAGCGGGCCCCAAAAATAATGGGGCCAAGACCCCCAGTATTTGCCTCCTCACTCCCTGCCATATATCCCTACTGCCATAGGCCATACCTGAGCAGCCTGTGAATTTCTGCTTCATAAGCTTCCTTCTTCAGACTGAAGGAGAAGGAAAAATGGGTCAGGGGAAAGGGTAACCCCTCAGGTTCCAGGGGCAAGGCAAGAGATTACATGGGAATTGGGTGGCAGCAAGGCTGGGGTAAACAGCAGGCCCCAGGGTTGGAGGGGAATATTGGGGATTGGTCATCAAGGCTCCTAGATATCCTCCCCTCTGCTCTGTCCCCATCCCTGACCTGTCCACGTTCCTGAGCTGGACACCTGGAACCGTGTTGAACTTGTGCTTCTTGAAGTAGGCCTCCTGAAGTGGGTGTGAGGGTGAACATTAGGGCATTACGCTGTCAGGCCCACACCCGCCCATTGACCCACCACATAGCCACAAGGCCCACAGATGAAGTCCTGGACCCACAGAGGTCCCCCTAATTTCCCTCCATCTTCCCTATCCTCCTTTTTGTAGCATCTTTGGCCGGCTCTCATAGCCTTTTTTTTTTTTTTTTTAAGTTTATTTATTTATTTTGAGAGAGAGAAAGACTGTGAACAGGGGAGGGGCAGAGAGAGAGGGAGAATCTCAAGCAGGCTCTGCACTGTGAGTGCAGAGCCCAATGCAGGGCTCAAACTCAAGAAACTGAGATCATGACTTGAGCCAAAATCAAGAGTCAGATGCTTAACTGATGGAGCCACCCAGGCGCTCCTGCTCTTACTAGCTTTAATTTCAGCTCCCCCATTGCTAGAGACCTCATGCCCACACCAGCAGCTCATGCTCCTGACCCCTGGGTTAGTCCCTATTCCCAGTGGTTCTCCCCGGGTCTGCTGTTGTAGAGCCACAGAAGCCAGAAACAGGCCCTGTGGGGACCAGAGGGCAAAAGGCCAGTCTGAGCTGAGACGGAGGAAAGTGCTAAGACCAAGGTACTGAAAGTGTCAATGCCTGCCCCTCTCTGGGAGATGAGTAGGGTCTTGTATAAGCCGATCTTTCAGGGTCCTTCTGGAATCTAGGAGGTTCTAAGCTGCCCATATGTTCCTTTGGGCTGGCCTGTCTCAATGCATACTCTTGCTGTATGTGCGGAGTGGCCCTTTGGACACAGCCATGTAAAGCATGGAGGCCCGGGGACCTCCCTGTTCACTTTGGGCTGAGGCTTGGGCCCCTCCACTTGCAAGGACAGGAGAGGGCAAAGCTTCCACGGCTGCATAAGCGCCTGGTGGCAGAAATCCCCTCCCCACACCCACAGTTGGGTGCTAAGAATAGTAATAATGAAAAAAATACGAGCTAACCCTTATATAATGCTTGCAGTTCAAAGCATTTTACATATATTAACTTATTTAAGCCTCGTAACCTGGAACCCTTGTGATAGGTAGTATCTTTATCCTCATTTTACAAATAAGGAAACTGAGGCAAATGAAGATAAGGAATTTTCCCCAAAGTTAATAAGTGGAAGAGCTGGGACTGCTCTAGAGTCCATGTTCTTGCTCTATCTACTATTCTGTGCCCACCTCCACAATATCCCTGCCTCCCACTCACGTGGAAGTAGCCATTCATGTTGAGGCCAACGATGCCGAAGTGGTAGGATCTGGAAACATCAGGGATGATGCACTCTCGGCCTCGGCGTTGTTCAGGCATCCGCATCCACATGTCCCAGTCCCAGAGCTGGGGGCATGGAAGATTATGATGGTTAAGAGGTTTGGAGCTGGGAGGGGACTCCAGCCCACTCACCCTACCCTGCCAGGGCACCTTTTCCGGTGTGGGCCACTTGGGCTCAAGCTCCTCCTTATACAGGGACTTCCTGAGCACCCAGCCCAGGCCAGGCATGGTCTCTACACGGTACAGCAGTGCTGGGTCCTCAGCTGTGTGTTCATATCCCTGGGGACAGGGGTGCCATGGTGGGAGGTATCAGCTTGGTGCTTGTGCTGTACCAACACCCCAGCTGACCCCTGGCCACTTGGCTTACTTGGTCGTTCCAGGCAGAGATACAGTACAGGCTGTCGTCCTCTTCTAGTAGGTGGATGGACTGGCTCAGGAAACTGAGACAGGCAGGGTCCAAGGGTTCAGGGAAGGACAAGGACAAACCCAGTCACACAGTGATGCTGGAGGAGCTAGAGATGGGACTCAGGAGTCATGCCTACTTGTCCCTTCCCCCAAATCCCCACTGTGTCTACCCATCCTTCTACTCTCTACTCCAACCCCAACACCTGCTGTCCTACCTTTGCAGGCTTTCCCCCCACTTTTAAGCTTATTTTCCTCAGAAAGCTCTCCCAGACATCCCACTGCCTTCTTTCCTGGAGACCCAGTTAAGCAAAGAGGCCCAAGGAAGCCTATAGGAGCTGAGTGGAGAGGTACTTATGGAAGGGCACTCCCCTCACCTGAAAAAGTCCACAGCAATGTCCAGGTCCTCTTCCAGAACCACGGCAAACCTGGCTTCCTGCAGGGGGAGGGGGACAGCATGACCCCAAGGGGGCCTTTCCCATCCTGTGCCTCCTCCACCCCCATCTTATTTCTCAAGCAGCACTACCCCTGTTTTCCAGATCAGGAAGCTGAGGTCCAGAGAGGAGAAGAGCTTGCTATATAATAAGACCAGACCTTATACCCATGTTTCTCTTCCCTAGGTCCAAGGACTTTGTCCTTACTACTCACCGGAAACAGGTTGAAAGTGGCAGTGAGGCTGGCTTTGTAGTGCTGGGTGGGGAGCGGAAAGAGGGCATGTGAGCTTTGGGGTGGATGGCAGGGTCAGGTGTCTGCCCCTTCCATCCTTGCCTAGGCAGTACCTGAGACACACGGGCATTCTTGATGCTGATAGGAGTGTGCTGGATGCCCCTCAGACCAAACAGGGCCACCACATCCATTGGCTCCTAGAAGGCATGGCCACTGGTCACCATGTGAGCCACCTCCCCCTGCCCACTTTGCAGGCTCCGCCATGCCAAACCATTTACATTTCACAGCCCTTGCCTTGGCCGTCTCTTGTGATCATTGCTACTCAGCACCCACGGCCCTGGGCTCTGCTCTTCCCATAGCCCCCAAACCCCACTCACCTCATAGTAGCCATCGATGAAAACCGTTATCATCTGGGGAGACACCCCCTGGGCTGAGAGTAGAGAGCGCAGCATCCTGGGGAGCCCAGGGATGGGTTAGGTCTCTGTCACCCAACTCTGGGTTCCCTTGTGCTTATAGATGGGTCCACATCCCCCTGTTCACCCACATGGGTGAATGGGCCTAGAATCTGTTGCCTTTCTGCCCACCTCAAGAGTTCCTCCTGCAGGCAGATAAGCTTGAGGGTCCCACTTGCTAAGCACCCTCCTGTTCAGTGCTGGATACAGCCCACTCCCAGGCTCACCTGTACAAGTAATTGGGCCGGTTCCCTGCAATCACAGCCACAGGCACATTAAGGACCTTGTTGTCTGGGAGCTGAGGGAGAAACAGCTTTTAGTTCTTGCCTCACTCCCTCTTCACATTGGGATCCCCACCTAGGGAAGAGTTCTTTGGGGAGAAGGCGACTCCAGAGTAGAGAGGGAAAAGGCAGAGGGTCTCCCTGTCCCGGCCCTCCCATACACTCAACCCACATCCAACTCCAGGCCTTTGTTCACATGGCCTACTCTTCCCCCCAACAGGATGCCCCCCCCACCCCACCCCCACCCCCCGTCTTTCAGAGCTCAGCACAGATCCTCTGGTCCTGGTTCCCTCTCAGGCTGAGGTAGGGAAAGCCCAACCTGGCTCTTTCCTAGGGCCTCTGGCTGAATTGAGAAGGAGTCCAAGCCTCACTGTCTAAGGCTGCACTCACTGGGTCAGGGCTGAACTCGATGGGTGTGGGGTCCTTGCAGCTGCACACACTCCCATAGCCCTCAACTTTGCTGCAGAAGCGCCGGCGGCGACGGTTCAGCTCTGTGTCTGCCCAGTGGCACTCGGCCTCTGAGGGAGGGATGGGGTCAACAGGATGAGGCATGTAGGGGCAGAAGACCAGTGTGGTTTACAAAACCCCAGGCACTCAGTCAAGAGAATAAAGCTCCATTAAGAGGACCCAAATCCCCACCTCCAGCCCAGGCACTGCCCTGGAGCCCAGACCCCACTAACCCCACCTTCAGCTGAGCTCAGCGGCACATCTGTCTTCAGCAGGACTGGGTCCCCCCAGGAGGAGAGGGCAGGTGACTTAGAATGTTTCTCCCCAAGGACAGGACCTAGCAGGGGGCAGGAATGAGGGGCAATGGGGGCCCAGGCTCCAGTTTGAAAGCTTCTTCCCAACTCTCTGCCCACTTTCATCCAGCCCACCACTTCTGGCTCCTATTTGCCCCCAACCCCACCCCATCTCTTGGTGTTCTGTTCCTTCCAGACCCCTGATACTTTAGGGTGGATGGCCCATGGTGCCAGTACCTCCTTTCCGTCCCACGAAGGCCCAAGTGTCCCTCCAGCCCAGGGCAGGGCCAGCCTGACTGCCCAGGCTCCTCAGCAGAGCCTTGGCCGTGTCCTTGAGGTGGAAGGAGCCCTCGTCCTGGGAGACCAGAGAAAGTGGTCAGCCTGCCTGCCATGGTTCTGGGTGACCTGGCTTCATGGAGCACTCGTTATGTGTCAAGCATCACGCAAAACCTTTTATTTAAATTAGCTCGTTAAATTATCCCAACAACCCTCTGAGGTTACTATCCTTTCACAGTTAAGAAAACTGAAGGTTTAGAGAGATTCTGAGAATTATCCAAGACGGCCATGCTAGTAAATCCTTACCATCCCATACAATCTGCATCTCTCCGCTCTTTTCCCACCACTCCCCTCCCCTCCCTTAGTTTGCTCCAGCTCCACTGGCATCCCTGCAATTCCTCAAGCATGCTAAGCACCTTCCCACTTCAGGGCCTTTGCACTCGTCAATCTTCTCTAGAACACTCTTCCTCCAGATAGCCACCTGGCCCTCTCCTTACTTCCTCCAGCTTTCTGTTCACGTCACTTGCTTAACAGACGCCTTCCCTTTCTAAAATGCATCACCCATTATTCTGTCTTCCCTGCTTCACTATCTTCAGTAAGTTATCATTTCCTGACATCACACGTTTATCTGGCTTTTTTGTTGTTGATCTTGCCCCGCACAATGTAAGCTCCACAAAGGTTGCTTCTGATTGTAGCTCTAGAACCCAGATCAGTGCCTGGCATGCAGTAGTTGCTCAATAACTATTTGCTAAATAAAAATGACAAGGCTAAGATTGGAACCTATATTACCTTCCTCCAGAGGTTCTTCCCACTATGCTTTATGAGGGGTATAGAACCCAGGGCCATGAGCAAAGTTGGAATTGGGGGCATTGGGAGAAGGACCAGGGCAGAGTCACTGACCTTGACAGTGCAGATGAGCACTCGGCCAGGTGCCACCATGTTGAGGAACAGCACCATGGCCTCATCCTCATGAGGTGAGTATGTGTCAAACACACGCTTTGCCATCACATGGCCCTGGCAGGGACATACCTCTCATGAGTTAATGTCACCAGCAAGGTGGGCTCAGCTTCAGCCCTCCAGGTCCCCCACCCCTAGAACCTCACCGTGGCCTGGTTGAGAACGATGACATGGATGCCCCGGCCTTGCTCCCGAGCCTCGTCCTCCAGCACCTACAGGGTGGCAGAGACAAAATCCAACTCTTCATGGTGGCATTCAAGGTCTCTCTGTCTTATGGGAATTTAAAAACTCAGCTGCATGAAACCTCTTCTCCTGCCTATGCCTCTGTTAACAGTTCTTTTCTGACCCAGCCTGAATGCCACCTCTTCCAGAAAACCTCCTTAAGTTATCCATTAGAGAGATCAGATCTTTCTAGAACCCTCCTCTCTACGGCTTTCAGACTCTTAGAGCCCTAACGTCTCTTCCTCGTGCTGGAGATATTATAATCCATCAGATTAAGCCCCTCGAACTGGGGCCAGCTCTGATTACCTCTAGGTCCCCAATGCCTGGAACTAGGCTGAGGTCAAAGAAGGGACCAGAAAACAGTTATGGGATAAGTCAATGAATTATCTACCTACTGATACTAACGATCACTTTGCATAATATTCCACTACATGCAACACATTTCATATACTTTTCTTTTAATCCTGACAAGGAGAAATCATTAGTCCCAGACTTTAGATAAGGAACTGAGGCCTCCAGAGCCACATAGTTTGAAAGTGGCAGAGATGCAGTACCCACTTAGGCAGTGGATCCCAGAGCCACGGACCCACACCCTGAGTAGAATACAATGACTGTACACCCGACACTGGCCCACTTACCGTAGTGCCATCCACAGCTACATATACTTTGCTGCGGCTTGAGTACACCTCCACATCCAGAACCCGTCGGGGACCACTGCCCCTGCGCCGTGACGGCTCTAATCGGCCCAGGGCCTCATCTGTAGAGGTGCAAAGGTCAGGGAGATGGTCTTTCCAGCAGCATCTCATCCCTTGGGATCTGCCTACCATTTCAGCTGTGAGATCCCGGGGGACCCCTCCCCCACCACCACTCCACCTCAACAGCCAACCCCATCCTCAGCCTGGCCCCACCATAGTCTTGTTCTGGCTCCGAGTCTCCATTGGCCTCACTGATTGCTCGACGCGTGTCCAGGATCAACTTGATGTTGACGATGACGGTCACCAGTAGGAAAAGCACTGCCCCTGTCTGAGAGGAGCGGTAGGGATGACTAAAGAGGGGCACCCCCTCCAGATCATTGAGGGTCTTCCTGAAAGGAGGGCCCTGGCTGCAGTGAGGACACAGGGAGATCCTGGGGCCTCTCGTCCCTCTGTCCACCCATTTCTACTCCCCCCAGCCAGGGTCCAGTTTCACAACCACCTCCTCCTGGGAACCACCCCTGACCCTTCTCTCTTCATCAGGGCCCTTCCTACCCAGAGCTCCTGTATTCTTCCATTTGAGGCCCTGATTTCCTTGGTCCCCTCCACAATTAGTTCCTAGAGATGGAGCCAGTCCCAGAGAACCAAGCTGGGGATCAGAAGACCTGGGTCTTAGCTCTGACTGCCTGACAGGTGTGTGTACCCCTGGGCAAAGCCTTCCTGATTAGACTTCAGGTTTTTGTCAGAAGCCTAGGAGGTTGTACTTGGGTTCTGATTCTAGAACTCTGGGCCCAAACCACCACCTCGTAGCGACGTGACACAAAGAGGTTTCCTCTCTAGAAACCTGCCGCCCCTTTCCAGGGTTGGGGGTAGCCAAGGTAAGTCCCAGTGCCAATAGTCTAGGCTAGGGTAAAGCTGGGAGGGAGCCCCTAGGAGGTTTGGGACATTTCTATACCTGACAGAATCTCCGCAGGGCTCGCTGGTTGGTCAGTTTATACTTCCAGGTAAGATACCAGCTCCGCTTCTTCCGAGCCCCAAAGGGCTTGATGAGGGAGCTGGGCTTCCAGTCGTCCATGCCGGATTGGGGAGTCACCACTGTCCTGGCCAACCCATGCCTTCAGGAATCTGAGAGGACCAGAGGGTCACATGGAGTAAGGTGTTCCTCCCAAAGTCTGATACCTTCTAGGGAGACCAGGGAGGACCTCCCAGCAACGCTTCCCTGAAGACATCCACGCTGTGTGACCTGAGAAAAGTGGCTCAACTTCTCTGGAGAGGAAACCTTCAGAGGGGTCAGATCACCTGGAAACTCCCCCTGGGGCTGGGGTAACTGACACAGCTGCTCGGGGACCTTCCCCCCACCCCCCGCCCCCCGCGCCGGAGAAGGGGCCAAACAATCGGCTCTCGAGGTTTATCAGCTCCTAAAAGGGCCAAGCTCCAGGTCTTCCTAGTCCTGTTGTGGGCAAAGGGCGGAGACAACCCCCTTCCCCAGCCCCCAATCCTTCCACCCCCTTGCGCCCTCGCCCTCTCCTATCTGGCCCCATTCTTCTCCTCCCAGGGCTCGGGGCCGCCTGAGGACTCGGGAAACCTGCCCCGGCCGCGCCACCCCTCCCGGACTCTTGCCCAGAGGCACTCACGGCTCAGGGGGCCCGGGCCCCACTCGGGCCCCTCTCGGGCCCGCACTGCTCGGCCCGGCGCGCCGCGGCCTCCGCCTCCTCCATGCCGTTCGCGGCCCCGCCCCGGCCCGGCCCGGCCCGCCTCCCCGCTTCCGCCGCCGCCGCCGCGGGGTGAGAGGGCGGCGGGCGGCGCTTAGGGCGGCGGCGACGAGTGTCAGCAGCCCGCGAGTGCCGCGAATACTCAGCAGCCCCCGGCTCGCAACCAGCGGGCGGGGTGGCTGCGAGGGGAGAGCAGATCCGGCCCCCCATCCCCACCCCCACCCCCGACGTCTTGGTCCCCAGCATCGCCGATGGCAAACTGGATTCAAGTCGGAGTCCTAGAGATTTGGACTAGACCATTCGGGATTCCAGGGTCATAGGGCCTACAGGCCTCGGACACAGCTACCTGCTCCCCTTGCTTGGCCAAGGCTGCACGCACCTAGGTCTAGGGTATGCAGGCCTAGGGTATGCGTTTGGAGGCTGAGGGGAATTAAAAACCTGCTTCTCCCACGACCTGAGACCTTGGGCAAGTCACTGCACGTCTCAGCCTAGGTTCCCTCATCTGTGAAATGCTTACTCTATATGATGCTTACTCTATGCCAGTCACTGTTCAAGCACTTTACTTCCATCAACTCATTGAATTCCACAACCCCATGAGTTAGGTGCTATTACTAATGAGGCCCAATGTCACAAAGCTAGGAGAGCTAGAATTCAAACCTAGGCATCCCAGCTCCGGATTTTACTCACAACCCCTGCCCTATACTGACAAGAAAAATACAGAGTTGTTGTGAAGGTTTAATGAGATAATACATACAAAGCACTTAGCTTAACATAGTAATTCTCAAACTTTACCTTGCATCAGAATCACTTGGAGGGTGCCTTAAAACACAAATTGCTGGGCCCCATTCTAAGAGTTTTTGATTCATAGTCTGGGGTAGAGCAGAATACTGCATTTCTAACAAGTTTCTAGGTGATGGAGATGCTTATTTGAAGTGAATGGGTAGCTATGCAAGTAAGCAGAGGAGCAATATAGTTCCATTTAAGAGAACCTTTACTGTTTTGTGAAGACTGTTTTAAAAGGAAACAGAGGAAGCCAGACCAGTTAGATTTTTTTTTTTTTGAGCTCTCCATATTCCACCTGCTCCCTACGTGGTGGGATGGTATTCCCCCCCCCCCCCCACACACACCAAATGTTAACAGTACTTATCTTAGAAGCTAAGATAATAAGTGATTTTTCCTAATAGGTATGTATTAGAGAACAGAAGAAAATGCAACACATTTTATTAGCATTTGAAAAAGATGTCCCTCAGGGCTCCTTCCTGATCTTCACTCCTCAATCTCACTTTCAATGGAAGATCATATCCACTCTCTTGACCTCTGTAACCACCTAGATTCTTACACTCATATCTGCAGGGCTAATATTTCCTGAGCTCCAGGCTGACCTGTATCTAATTGCCTGCTGGACATCTTCACAGGCCCCTCCAACTCAATGTGACCCCTGCTGTAATCATCTCTTCCCACTCTTAGATCTCTTTTGGGGTTCCCTTCCTTGGTGAATGACAGCAGGAACAGCTGAAGTCATCCTTGACTCCTCATCTCCAACAACCAGCCGAGGTGTCTTTACTCACCAGCATACTCTCTGCACCACGCGCAATGGCTAGCAAATGGTAGATGCTCCATAATATTTATTGAAATCACTCATTTCCTGAGCAAATACTCATGAATGCCACTATAAACAAATAAATGTAACCAGTCACCAAGTCTTGTCAGTCTTACCTCCTTAAGAGTCCTCCATTGTGGTCTAACTGTTCTCCAATCTCACAACCTGCCCCTCCCTAGTCCAGTCCATTTCAGTTTCTTCCCTTCCAACCAGGTTCCTTGACTCCAGATTTGTACCCCTCCAATCCTTTCTCCTTGCAAAATCCAGAGCAGTTTTTCAAAAAGGTAAGTCTGGTTTTTAACCTCTGATTTAAAACTCTTCTGTGGATCAAGAGATATCAAGGAAAAACACATTACTTAAGGTTACAAGGTAACCATTAGATGACCTAAAAATAGTGATAGAAATATTTAGGGTCAGTGGAAGAAGGGAAGTACAGAGTGTGAGATAAATCTATATTTATCATAATAGGAAGTCAGTAGATGATATTTAAAATTAATAAATAGTAGTACTGTATAAGCATATGTAGAGTTATGTGTATAAACACCAGAAAAAACAAAGCTGAACATCATTGTCTTTGGGGTGTGGGTATAGAGGTGGGAAAAGATAAAGCAGGGTTTGCATTGTAAATCCTTCTGTGACCATGGGCTGAAATAATTTGTATTAAAAACCCAAATCAAGCCAAAACAACAACAAAAGTTTTTCATGGCTCCTCATTGCTTATAAAATATAATCCAAGCACTATAGAACTATCTTCTACAGTTCTACAGCAGTGTGGCCATCGCCTGGGAGCTTGTTAGAAAAGAAGAATCTCAGACCCCATCCCAGATCTACAGAATTACAATCTGCATTTTAACAAGATGTGCAGATAATTCATATGCACAGTCAAGCTTAAGAAGCATCAGTCTACAGGATCTGATCTGTCTGGCCCATGTGGACCTTTCATCTTCCATACTGATTACTTCTCAGTGGCCAGAAGAACGTTACTTTCTTTCTTGTTTGTTTGTTTATTTGTTTGTTTAGAGCAAGCAGGGGAGGGACAGACAGAAAGGGAGAGAGAGAGAATCCCAAGCAGGTTCTACACTGTCATTACAGAACCAGATATGGGGCTTGAACCAACAAAACGTGAGATCATGACCTGAGTCTAAACCAAGAGTCCCTTGCATAACCAACTGAGCCACAAGGCACAGAATGTTACTTTCTATTTCTTTAATCTAAACTCAGTGGCTGGGAGGGGTGGTGGTGGTGCCTGACTGACTTCCTCTTGATCCCGGGTTGTGAGTCTGAACTCCACCTTGGATGTAGAGATTACTTACAAACAAACAAACTTAAAAAAATAAATTCAGTGGCTACACTGAAAGTGGTGTGCGTGTGTGTGTGTGTGTGTGTGTGTGTGTGTAGGTAGCTAAATTCTGACCACTGTTTTAGACCCAGCCCTTCTACTCCAGGAAGTCTTTCAAAAACCTCTGCAGATCTCTTAATTTCCCAAATTCCTGAGGATGCTTATTTAGCCTTTGTTCTGCGATACTGCTGTGTACCTGGCTAGATTTAGTTGGAAGAGTGGGCAGAAGGCACTGAACTCTCCTAGCGCCCCTTCAAGTACAAATCCAAGCACAAATCGCCGAGCCCCACCCATTCCAGGGCCAGACGTTCAGACGTGTGCACAGCCCTCGACCGACACACACACATACACACGCACACGCACACGCGCGCGCGGCTCTGCGCTGCTTTTCTGAGTGTTACGGCGCCCTTCGACCGCCCCCGCGCGGCGCGGGAGGGGACCCACCGGTTCCGCTCGGCGCTAGTCGCGGAGAAAGGAGGACCCCTGGGAACAAGATCCCGCCGTCCGGTCTCCCAGCACTTTTAAGCGGTAGGCCCGCATGGAGGGGACTGCGGAGTCCCAATCGCCTGACCTTCGAGACGTGGAGGGCAAGGTGGGCAGGAAGACCCCTGAAGGGCTGCTCCGCGGGCTGCGAGGCGAATGGGAGCCAGGAACCTCTGGCGCCCTGCTGCTCCCGGGGGCGCCCAACACGGGCCACGGCCTGGGGGACAAGATCATGGCGCTGAGGATGGAGCTGGTGAGTGTGGGCTCCATGGGCCAGGGGATGGAATCCCCAGCTAGGGCTGAGGGACGGACTTATGCCCCCAGAGTTGGACAGGAGAGGAGAGCATTAAAATTCCCCATCTTACTCCTCAGGGTCCCTTCCAGATCAATCCTTAAACCCTGGGGTCCATTAATTGCCCCTCCCAAGGGTAAGTGGGGTGTTGATGGGTCCTGAAGACTTGAGGTGGGAGGCATGGGTTCTAGGAAGTTTTTACTGCAAAATAATTGGGTGGGGAGAGGTGAGGATTGGGAAGCACTGAGAACCTAGCACAGCCCAAATCTCCCCCACCCCACCCCTCCACCAGGTGCCATCTATCCCCTGGCCACCATTAAAGGGCAACCAGTTTCTTCTCTTCCTGCAAACTGGGTTGCTCCTCTGAGGCCTCAGTGTTCATGACAGGATTTAGCACAGAAGAGATCTGGGTGAAAACCTCCTGGACTAGGGCCACTAAAGACAGCCTCCCTTCCTGCAATGTTCTCCCACCCCCATTTAAAATATTTGGAAGTTCCTAGAACCTGAGCAGTCAGAATAGCAGCACCATCAGCATTGGCTCCATCATCTCCGAGCCCCCCAAGGATATTTATATTTTATCTGTAACTTCTTGGGGAGAAGAGAAGGAAACAGGCACCCTCCCCCTCCCCTGTTGCTGCTGGTCTAGATTCAGAGCCAGAAGGGCATCTGGGGCTGCCTAGGCTCCCCAAGGCCCTAGTTCCGGTGAAGGGGGTGATTCACACCTGCCACCACTTTGCAGCCAGTTCTGGGGAACCGAAGAATTCTCTCTGGCTTAGAACCAGGAGGCCATGGTGAGTGTGTCAGTTAATAGGTTTTCCTGGAGCCCCACTGTCTGCCCAGTTCTGTGCCAGGCTGGGCTGTGAGAGAGCAGAGAAGGAGGGCACGGGAGCTCCTAGACAGCCTGCAAGTCTGAGAGGAGAGCCTTGTGGGCAGAGTAATCAGGGAAGGCTCGTGGGGGAAGGATTCGAATGCCATGTGTGCACTTGACCCTGAAGGTTGGAGGTGAGTGCCAGATTCTTCAGGGCAGGGCTGTGACTGCCCACCTAAGGGAGGGGCTCGAATTTGCCTCATTGTACAAAGTGGTGCCAGGTATCATGTTGAGCACTTTACAAAATATTCGCTTAATACTCACAGCAACCCTATTTGGCAAGTGATCTTTTATAGATAAAGAAACTGAGGCACAGAGAGGTTAAATAACTACTCAAGGTCATATAAAAAGTAAAATGCAGAGCCAGGCTTTGAATCCAGATGATCTGCCTGCACTTTACATTTTTAGCGTTGAGATCTGCTTTGTGCCAGACACTTTAAAGACATTTTACGTCATTGAAGTGAGAAGAGCAGTCATCATTCCTCCATAGGATGAAGCATGCTTGCAGGTGTTCAGGGGCTTGCCTGGGCTCACTCAGGAGCTCCGTGGTGGAGCCATGCCTCCTCTCTGGCTCAGAACTCTTCTGCCTTTGATGGAGATTTTCTGGTTGTAAACTTTAAGGGGGTGCATTTAACTTCTGATCAGGTCTCTGCATTCTGTTTTTTAATGTTTATTTTGGAGACAGAGAAAGAGAGAGAGAGAGAGAGAGAGAGACAGGGTGTGAGTGGGGGAGGGGCAGAGAGAGAGGGAGACGCAGAATCTGAAGCAGGCTCCAGCCCCAGCTGTTGGGCACAGAGCCAGACCCTGGTAATGACCTGAGCCTAAATTGGAGCTTAACTGACTGAGCCACCCAGGAGCCCCAGGTCTCTGCATTCTTGACCCAGCCTGGTCTAGGACCCTAGGCTGCCCATTAAAGGCACAAAGGAGGGCGCTTGCTTGGGGGCCCAAACAGTGAAAGGTCACTACCTACCCCATTCCTTTCTCTCTCCTTGGTCAAGGTGTCATTGATATATTTGCGTACTCTGCCCTGCCCACTGGGTTGCACCTAGGGAGGACGGGACAGGGCAGGGGGTTTCCCTTGGAGCAACTGGTGGCACTACTGGTCCAAGCCCTCTAAGCACTGTCCTTCAACTGTCCCTCTCCCAGCAATCCTGCAGGGAGGGGATAGGCCTGCTCTTGAGGCCAAGGTTATTCCTGCTTCTAGGCTCCTTTCCTCTTGGTTCCCTCCCCCTCTCACACGTTGAGTGAACCAGCCAGAGTCTGGGGTATGTGGGAAAGGAAAACAATAGCAACCTTCCCTACTTAATCCACCCAAAGAACTGTTGCTGTGACAACCTGCCCCCACAGAGCCCCCACAGAGCAGCTTGAGAAAAAGCTTCAGGCAAGAAGGGGGAGAAGACCTGGGTTCAAGTCCTGGCTCAGCTCCTGAATCATTTTGAGATCTTGAGCAGGGCCCTGACTTTCTTTTGGCCTCAGTTTTTCTGCCTCTTGGAAGATGAGAGGACAGGAGCTTGTGGGACCAGATAGTCCTAGTAAGAATAGTCTGAGAATCTCAATCTGTGGCCAGGGAGCTGGGCCTGGAATCTCCAGGCTTTACCCCAGGGCCTGATTTGTATTGAGTGATGAGGGAGCCATACTTGTGACCCGAGGGCTGGGCCAAGAGTCTAATATGTATGTGTTAAGTGGGGGAGTGGGGAACCTGAATCCCCCTGGGAAGAGAATTGGATTGTGGTGGCCTTTAAGGCTGCATCTCTCTGAGCTATTTATACCTTTCTGTTTCCAAAGAGATGGTGTGGAATGAGTGTTTCTTTTTCTGGCAAGAAAAGCCTTGCTTTTTTCTATTCTGGGGAGTGATGCTGTCACAGTCAGGGAATCCCACTGTCACAGAACTCATTTTTCATCAGCGTGGTAAAACCCAACCCCCTGAATCCTGGAGACCTCCAGAGGGGCCAAGGATGGTAAAGGCAATAGGATCACAAAGTCTAATATGACCTAGGCTAAGCACCATAAATGAACTGTGCAGGACCTACTCTCGGGGAGCTCACAGTCTGAATTCACAGGAAGGAGGGAGAGAGACTAATAACTCTGGTACAGGACCGTAAGTGTTATTGGAACACAGCATGGGCTTCCTGGAAGAGTTTTCATTAAGGAGTGACATGGTCAGATTTGTACTCTGGAAAGGCTACTTTTTTTTTTTTTTATGATTTAATTTTTAAGTAATGTCTACATCTATCATGGGGTTTGAACCCTCAACCCTGAGATCAAGAGTCATACACTCTACTGACTGAGCCAGCCAGGCACCCCTGGAAAGGCCACTTTGAATTGGAGGGGTTACATGCTGTTTCCTCTGGTTGGAATGTCTCTCTCCACAGCTTAGTCTGGCTAAGTCCTACTTAACCTTTATGCCTCGGCTGATGTGCCTTATTCTAGGAAGCATTTTCTTACCTCCCTTTGTTGGGTTAGGGCCCTCTAGGTACCTGTGGCCCTCTATATAGCAGTTGTTTCCCCTAGCATTTACTACATTGAATTTTTAGTGCTTGTGTCATTGTCTTATCTTACCCATAGATTGTGAACTCCCCGAGGCTAAGAAATGGTGTCTTTTCTTCCTTTAACACAATGCAATGCCTATAAGAAACACCCAGTAAATATTGTTTCATAACTGAATGGATTAATTACATCGTGAGGAAGAGCAGGGAAGACTTCCTAGAGGAGGTGGCATTTGAGGCTGGGGCTTGAAAAATGAATAAAGTCAGTGGGAATTCCAATTCAAGATGGCAGATTGAACACATGCATTTACCTTCATTTCCTTCTGAAACTTCACTAAAAGGCCAATAGAAGGATTATTTTAAAGGCCATGAAACCATTATGACAACAAAAATAGGAGAGAAGATGATAGGAATAAAATTTTGGAAGCTAAAGAGCAGAAGGAAGACTTGTAACTTAGTAGACCTGAAAAAAAAGCTGAATTTCAAGCTAGCAGCAAGGAAAGCTGAAAAGCAACACATTTTGCACTACAGAAACCCTCAAAGGTCACAGGAGTTGGAAGCACTGGGTATTTCTAGAACTGGGGGGCACAAGTGAAGCTGAAAACAGAAGGGTTTGTGAATGTCTGTTTAAGAATCATATTCTAAGATGGGGCGCCTGGGTGGCTCAGTTGGTTGAGCGTCCGACTTCGGCTCAGGTCATGATCTCACAGCTCGTGAGTTTGAGTCCTGCGTCAGGCTCTGTGCTGACGGCCTGGAGCCTTCTTCAGATTCTGTGTCTCCCTCTCCCTCTGCCCCAACCCACTCACATTCTGTGTCCATCTCTCTCAAAAATAAATAAACATTAAAAAAATTTTTTTAATAAAAATTAAAAAAAAGAATCATATTCTAAGATCTCCAGGTGCCAGCCACTTCTTTATCCTAACAGAAGATTGGAGATGTAAGTTTTGGAAAAGAATAGTACAGAAGGAAGGGAAGAAGGGGAAGAAAGGAGAGAAGAAAGGAAGAAAGGAGGAATTATAGCAGGAGAAGCATTTTTAGTTTGAGAAGTTTTATTTAATACATCTAGTTTGGTTTTGGACTAGGGCTGTTGGTTTCACTGCTAACTTATTTGTCCCCAGTATGAAATAATTGAAGATAATCTTCTTTATCATATGTCATTAATAATCTGTATAGTCTGTGGCATTTTAGTTGTTCATGTTTATATCTCTATTTAAAAAAATTTTTTTTAATGTTTATTTATTTTTGAGAGACAGAGACAGAGCATGTGCAGGGGAGGGGCAGAGAGAGAGGGAGACACAGAAGCTGAAGCACGCTCCAGGCTCTGAGCTGTCAGCACAGAGCCCGATGTGAGGTTCAAACTCACAGACTGCAAGATCATGACCTGAGCAGAAGTTGGATGCTTAACCAATTGAGCCACCCAGTTGCCCCTGTTCATATCTCTTTATTGAAACTGCAAGTTTCTGTTAAGTAGGGACAGTTTCTCCATTATCTTTGTAATCATTAGACAACTCAGGAACCAAATAACCATCTGTTTCATTGAATTAGAGTTGTGATATTATTCCAAAGTCACAAATAATTTCAGGTACAGAATTTTGTTCTGTGCTTATGCCATGGTAATTAGGTTTACCATAGTAATATGTAAAGTTAAATAGCTACCATTTATGAACTAATACTTGTCAGGCAGTATCTTGTGCATGTTAATGCATTCCTTCCATTTATTTTTATTTTTTAAATGTTTATTTATTTATAATGAAGGAGAGAGAGCAAGAGGGGGAGGGGCAGAGAGAGAGGAAGAGAAAAATCCCAATCAGGCTCTATGCTTAGCACAGAGCCCAACACAGGGCCATCTCATGAACCATGAGATCATGACCTGGGCCGAAATCAAGAGTCAGACGCTTAACTGAGCCACCTAGGGACACCCTTCCATTTTTTAAAATGAACTTTTTAATTAGGTAGTGTCCTCGGTGCACCTGGCTGGCTCAGTTGGTAGGGCATGTGACTCTTAATCTCAGGGTTGTGAGTTCAAGCCCCATGTTGGGTGTGGAGACTTTTTAATTAAAAATAAATAAATAAGTTAATTAATTAACTAAATAAAAATTAAAAAAAATAGTATCCTCATTTTACAATGAAGAAATGAAGGTTTAAAGGGGAATAAAAATTCCAAAATCATATGGTTCATTAATGGCATAACTGGAGTTTGAATCCATATCTGTTTAATTCCAGTGCCTATATTTTTCTCAGTGTACAAATACTTGGTTATATTCTGGTTTATCATTCTAGATGTAAAACAATCATTTACTGAATAATTCAATAAACATTTATAAATTGATATTTAAAAAAAAAACACCTAGAACCAAAGGTCTCCAGATTGAGAGACAACAAAGTTGAAGGCAAGAGGGATTAAGTAAAAATGTTTTAAATGTTATGATATACCCTTCTAGCATTTCCCCCTACTTGGCAGCTTTCCTTATATTCTCAAGATGGGTATAATATGGTGAATATGGTGAACCTGAGAGAAAGTAACCATAAGAGATACTGACTCAGGGCTAACCCAAATAGCCCAGCCAGATAATTGCCAGTTTGCAACCAGCTTTTTAGAGACCACTCTGAAGTATGAGCAGCTACTAAACACTGTAAGACACCTGATGAGACCCTCTAACTGTGCAGATGTAGATAAACAGAAAAAAACAACTTGAATGAAATGGAGATAATATTGGAAGATGAGAACTTATAAGAAAAATCATTAACTATATCCCAAAAAGATAATATTGCAGCCATATCAGGAAGCTATAAACAGGAAAACATTCAGAGAACTAGAACAACTCTTAGAAATAAAAAGATGATAGGAAAATATGAAAAACTCAGTAGAAGGGTTGATAATGTTGAAATATTTCAGAAACTAGAGCAAATATAGAAAAAGATGGAAGAGGATTAAAAAAAAAAAAAAGAGGATCCGTCCAGGACACCCTCTATTCAAATAATAGGATTTCCAGAAAGATCATAGAAATAGTGGAGGAGAAATCAAGAAAGAAATAAAGAAAATCAGAACTGAAGGATATGAGCCTCCAGATTAAAAGGACCCATCAAGGGGCCAATTCAATGTATCAAAATAGACCCACGCCATGGCAAATTATTGGGATAATTTAGAACACTGGGAACAGGGTGCCTGGATGGCTCAGTTGGTTAAGCGTACAACTCTTGATTTCAGCTCAGGTCATGATCTCACAGTTCATGGGTTTGAGCTCCAGATTCTGTCTCTCCCTCTCTCTCTGCCCCTCCTCCACTCACACGCTGTCTCTCTCTTTCAAAAATAAATAAACATTAAAAGTTTTTTTTAATAATAAATATTAGAAATTTTATATATAAAAAAGAAGGCTCCTGAAGAGCTGTCTCTAAGAACATGGAATAGATGGAAGATGTGATATGTTTAAAAGCCTTGAGAGGAAAATTCAGACAATTGGGAGAGGGTTTGAGGCTGACTTACTGATGATTATATAGCAAACTAAGCAAAAGAGTAGTAGTAGTGTATGTAGTAGTAATAATATGATAATAACGTAATAATTACGTAAGATGATACATATCATTTATTATTATTCTAAGGCATAATTACAATATTATTACTCTAAGGAAAACATGAAGTAAGAAATGAAAAGTAGCCATAGTAAACTGTACAACTTAGCCGCGAATAGCATTTCCAAATCCTAATAAGGTAAATACTGAATAATTCATTTTATCGCGTATGTTGGAATACAGAGAGAAAGGTGTCTGTATGGCAGAGGATCGGGGAGTAGGATGAAAAAGTTAAATCCTTAACCTTCTATCGTATGGGAAGGCAATAGAAAACACCTAAAACTTAAAAGTCAGTAAGTGGAATGTTATTTGGAGATTAGAATCTAAGTACCAAAATAAGCAGATAAAAAATGAATAATGGTTGTTTCTGGGAAGAAAGATTTAGGATTAGGATGGGGGACTGTTACTTTCATGATAAATCTCACAGAACTCTTTGCGTCTTTAATCTATGTGCATTCATTACTTTGCCTAAAAGGAAAATTAAATAAATATGAAATCAGGAAGTCATGTGTGACGGGACTGGGGGGCTTCCAGGGAAGTATGCTAAAAGTGAAGCTGGAGAGACAGGCAGGGGATGTATTATGACAGCTTTTGAATGCCTGCTGCTAAAATATTTAGATTTTATTCTCTAAGAGTTGTGCAAAGCCCAGAAAGTTTCTTGAGCAGGGGAGGGACAGATTCAGATTGGTATTTGCGGAAGATAACTTAGGGGATCTGAGGTGGGAGGGACCTAAAGATTACCTGGTAAGTCAGATTTACTCCCAGTACAGACACCCTAGACTAGTGTGTGGTGAAGAGAAGCCCTGCATCTGTAGCCAACAGGATTCTGACCCTTTGAACAACTGCTACCCACACCCTGAAGGGACTGTGGGGCCAGGTGAGCTCCCTCTTTATTCCCCAGCTCCTGCCTCCTTTTGGCTCAGTCTACTTCCTAATTAACACCAGACTCCCTATCAGGTTGTTCTTTGATTCTGGACCGGTTCAATAGTTAATGCCCTATTCTATGAAGTTCAAATCTCAGTGGGATCGGATTTCGATACTAAACATTTACTGAGACCTAACTCTGTGTCATGCACCGTGTTGAATACTTAAATTTTTTTTTAACGTTTATTTTTGAAAGAGAAAGAGAGAGACAGAGTGTGAATGGGGGAGGGACAGAGAGAGAGGGAGACACAGAATCTGAAGCAGGCTCCAGGCTCTGAGCTGTCAGCACAGAGCCTGATGCGGGGCTTGAACTCATGAACTGTGTGATCATGAAGTCAGATGTTTAACGGACTGAGCCACCCAGGTGCCTCCAGAACTGAGATTTTAAACTGCAATCTGCGGCGCCTGGGTGGCTCAGTCTGTTGAGCGTCCGACTTCGCCTCAGGTCATGATCTCACGGTTCATGAGTTCGAGCCCCGCATCGGGCTCTGTGCTGACAGCTCGGAGCCTGGAGCCTGCTTCTGATTCTGTGTCTCCCTCTCTCTCTCTCTGCCCCTCCCCCGCTCATGCTCTGTCTCTCTGTCTCTCAATAATAAATAAACGTTAAAAAAATTTTTAAAAACAACAGCTGCAATCTGTCTGCTTCTAAAGCCCACACTCTAAATCAACCATACTTCTATTCCCATGCTTCTTAAAATTGAGGCATGGTTGGTTGGACCACAAAGTGGGGTCTCTAGAAACATTTGGGAAACCCATGGCTCTCAAGCTCAGACTGATTCCTTCTCCTACTCCCCCAGGCTTACCTGCGAGCCATCGATGTGAAGATCCTGCAGCAGCTGGTGACTTTGAATGAGGGCATCGAGGCTGTGCGCTGGCTGTTGGAGGAGCGGGGGACATTGACCAGCCACTGCAGCAGCCTCACCAGCAGCCAATATAGTCTGACAGGCGGGAGTCCAGGTCGCTCAAGGCGAGGCAGCTGGGACAGCCTGCCAGACACCAGCTCCACTGACCGGCTGGACAGTGTCTCCATCGGCAGTTTCCTAGACACGGTGGCCCCCAGCGAGATGGATGAACAGGGCCCCCCTGGGGCTCCCCGTCCTGAGATGGACTGGGCAAAGGTTATACCCAGTGGGGACAGGGCCAGGACTGAGGTGGACCTGACAGCCACCAGGCTAGGGAACTTGAGGGCTGTATGGAAGCCCCCAGGGGAGGGGCTCCAAGGTGGACCTCCTGAACCACTAGAGGATGAAAGTGTTAAGCTTGGCTTTGAGGCCCACTGGTATTGGGGGCAGTGCCAGGATGATGTGACCTTCTTGTAATAACTTTCCCGTCCTTTCATATTTCTATAACTCTTTCATCACTAGGTCCTGGTCTCCCTAGAAATTTATACTCCCTTATTCTGGGTCTAGGAGGAGGCTGCATTGAAATCCAGTTACCGTGGAAACCTGGCCTTACCATCCTTCTGGCCCCTAAGGAGGCTCTGCTTTTATCCTTCAATTATTGGGACCCTAGAGCTATTTACATAGATACAATGACTCTAGAGGCTTGACCTGTAGCTTCTGGTGTGATAGTATCTCTTCCCCTTCCCCCTGCAACTAAGTAAGGATTTGAGGGATTTAGGACCCATAGGAGATCACTGATGAAGAGTCTTGGCCCCTCTCTTGGCCAAGATGGAGAAGTGTGGAGGGACATGGACATTCAGGGCCAACCTTCCATGGATTGGCCCTCCTAGAAGCCTCTGGGGTTGGTAGAACCATCCCTTCCTGTCTGGTGAGTGATGTCATTTCCTGCCAGGATGGAATAGACTTTCCTCTGTACCAGTCTCTTAGTGGTGATAGGGCAGTATAGGGTTGCCTGAGCCCCTGCTGCTAAGTGAGACCACACCATTTATTCTCTATACCGTTACTTCTTGCTAGGGGGATCATATCACCCCTCCTGGTAGGAAAGCTTCTCACTGTCAGATGTTTGTGTTCCTTTTCAGAAAGGTTCTTACTTTTTAAATTGGGTGTTCTCATTTTGTTCTAGGGGGTCTCACTTCCTCTGTGACCACATCCCTATCTGATGCCAGTATTCCTACATCTGTGCTTTTAGGGAGGGAAATTCAGGGGCCTCTACACACGGCTCTCAAAAGTTTGTTTGGCCTGCCCTGCCAGTCCCCTGTCTTACCCCTTCCCTGGGTTGCCCCCATTTTTGTATTCTGGCTCCAAATCTGTCTGCCAGGAGGTTTAGCCTTTGTGTCTCCACACGTTCTCAGTTTCCACTTCCACTTCTTCAGGGCCTCTGGCCTTTTATATGCAGATGAGTCCCCCATCTACCCCCCTCTCTCCCCATTGCTGATGGGAATCAGAGGGAGAAGAAGCTTGAAGAGCTCTGGGGGTGTATCATAATTTCCAAAGAGGGGAGGTGTCTTCTCTGATCCTGTGATTTCCCTTCCCCCATCCTGCCCCAGACCTTCTACCATTTGGTCACAAGGATGCCTGCCAGAGGCTGAGACACAAGAAATCTCCTTGTCTGGGTTACAATGGGAGTGTGGGGGTGTGGCAGGGAAAGACAGAGGCTCTTTGGTCCTAAGCCCCACATCCTATGAGGGGCAGAGATAGAGGGGAAGGCTGCCTTCCTTCCTCCCTTAGAGCAAGCCCTAGACCCCTGGGACCTGAGGTGGGAGCAGGGAACTGGCTCTGAGCCTAGGTCCTAAGGCCCTAGTGAATTACAGCAAAGAAGGAATTCAAGGAAGCTGCCAACCTGGGGCCCAAGGAGAGGACAAGTGGGGGTAGTGGGGGGGGTGGTGCAGTTGTGAAAGAAGGGCTGTGGCTGATGTCAGAGAATGAATTCTTGGAGATTAACCCTTTGAACCCCAGCTAACTGCCTATATGTTGGTCTTTGTTTTTCCTGGGGCCTGAAACTAATCATTGGAAGGCAAAAAAGAGAGAAAAGGATGTCAGGTGATCCTTGCCTATTTGCTGTGCCTTCCACCATGGAGGAGGAGCTTCCCCAAGTGCTATAATAACTCCTGCAATTTCTCTACCTTTTGTTCTATGCTGGAGAAGGGAAAGAAGACAAGTTAATCTCCACTTTCCCTAAATTTCTCAAGTTTTGTTCTGCAACTCCCACCCCAGTCCTTTTGGGGCAATGTGTTCATTCCATAGCTCCCCCCTAAGGACCCGCTCTTCTCCCATCCCCTCAAAGTGATCAAAATCTCTAAAGCATATTCTTAGCCTTTCCTCCTTTGCTACTTACCAGCCCTCTCCTTAACACCTCTTCTGGTCTTGGGGCTCCTGACTTCCCCTTAGGGTGGCAGTTCAAATGCCCTTCTCCAGTTCCTACTCTGTTGCCATTTTGTAGCATGCCTCGGGTAAACTCATTTTTACTTAGAAGCTTTGTGTTCTTTTTTGAAGCTTACTTGTTTGGTTAGGCTACAAACTTCTGAGCTGAAGAGGGTGTGCGCCCTCTTGTGGCCATTGTGTGCCATAGCCGGGGTAGCTGCCTAGAATCTCAAAGCTCAAGTATAGCTTTACAGAACACTGGACCTTCAGTGCACAGACAAGCTAGAGAGACAGGCCTAGAGAGGGCAGAGATTTGCCCAGTGTCACCCATTGTGGATCCAAGGCAAGACTCTAGAGAACCCAGATTTCTTGCCTGTCTGCCCACAGTGCCGTCACTTGGCTAGACTGTTCCCCCATTCCACCCAGTTAACACCACCCAAAGGACAGAAAGCAATTTTTCCTTGTGTTAATATTTAGGTTCTTAATCCTATTCTAGAGAGGCAGCTCAGGGTTTAGAGAAAGTGCTATAGGCTCTGAGGAAAGAGAACCTTGGACCTTGACTAGGTAAAAGCTGCATGAATCTGGACTGCAGATATAAGAAAAATCATCCTGGACAAACCCTTTTCCTAGGGAGGGCCAGTAGGCCCAGACATTATGGAGGGAGAGCTCAGCATTTCAGACCTGGACGTTAGAAGTAAGGTGGGGGTGGGGAGCTTTGAAATTAGGAAATCCGGATGGATCCTATGGAGTTGGGGAGCTCCGCAGGTCTAGGGAGTACAGCACAGTTGGATAGGTACAACTGGGTAAAGGCAGAGATGAGACTGCTCCTGGAAGCTGAAAAAACAATGCCCGGGAGGGTAAAGGGTGGTGCTGACAGGATGAGCCCGTTGAGGAGTTATGAGACCTTGGGAGTGGGCAAGTGTAAGAGCCTGCATTTAGGATGGAGCAGTAAGGTTGAGTATTGGACTGATTGGAAGCTCGGTGGCAGCTTAGATGAGAAATGCTTGGAGCTTGTAACAGACAGGCTCGCTGTGTGTATGGGTTCCAGGCACTACTTGGTGTTCAGTGACACCTGTTGAATGAATGGAAGAACGAATGTGTGTAAACCCACAAGGAGATATGACTTGTTTTTTAAAAAGTAGCTAATTAGGTCATAGTAGGTAATATAAATATTATTGTATTTAATTCTTAGCAACCCTCTAAATAATGCATTATTAATCATGTATTGTTGCTTAGATATATGTTCATGGTGAGATAGGTAATAAATCAACTATAATAGGAACCTGGGTCAGTCTGGCTGCAGGGGCTTCCCAGAAGTCTTTGATTCCCCACTCCCCACTGTCACAGACCTTACTCCCCTGGGAGAACAGGTTATGCTACCTAGCAGCAGGGCTAGTATGCTAGTTTCCTCCTGCTGCTATCATGAATTACCACAAACTTATTGGCTTAAAACGACACAAATTTATGGGAATGCAAGCTGGTGCAGGCACTCTGGAAAACAGTATGGAGGTTCCTCAAAAAACTAAAAATAGAACTACCCTACAATCCAGCAATTGCACTACTAGGCATTTATCCACGGGATACAGGTGTGCTGTTTCGAAGGGACACATGCACCCCCATGTTTATAGCAGCACTATCAACAATAGCCAAAGTATGGAAAGAGCCCAAATGTCCATCGATGGATGAATGGATAAAGAAAATGTGGTATATATACACAATGGAGTATTACTCGGCAATCAAAGAGAATGAAATCTTGCCATTTGCAACCATGTGGATGGAACTGGAGGGTATTATGCTAAATGAAATTAGTCAGAGTAAGACAAATATCATATGACTTCACTCATATGAGGACTTTAAGAGACAAAACAGATGAACACAAGGGAAGGGAAACAAAAATAATATAAAAACAGGGAGGGGGACAAAACAGAAGAGACTCATAAATATGGAGAACAAACAGAGTTACTGGAGGGGTTGTGGGAGGGGGATGGGCTAAATGGGTAAGGGGCATTAAGGAATCTACTCCTGAAATCATTGTTGCACTATATGCTAACTTGGATGTAAATTTTAAAAAATAAAAAATAAAATTTAAAAATAAATAATAAAAACTAACAAAAAACAAACAAACAAAATGACACAAATTTAGCATCTTACAGTTCTGGAGGTCAGAAGTCTGAAATCAGTTTCACTGGGCTAAAGTAAAGTCTGTATTCCTTCTGGAGACGCTAGGGGAGAATCCATTTCTTTGCCTTTTCTAGTTTCTAGAGGCTGCTTGCATTCCTTGGTTCATGGCCCCTTCCTCTATCTTCAAGGTAACAGGATAGCATCTTCTCTCCTCTGACCTCTTCTCCCATTCTTTCATCTTCTCTAATTCCGTCTTTTGAGGATTATATTGTGATTACATATGCTTGTGATTATATTGGGCCCACTGGGATGATCTAGGATCATCTCCTCATGTCAAAATCCTTAATTTAACCTCTTCAAAGTCCCTTTTGTCACAAAAGGTAAAATATTCACGGGTTTTGAGGATCAGAAAATGAACATCTTTGGAGTAAGAACCATTATTCAGCCTACCAAAGGCAGAGATGGAAGGTGGGCAAATGGATGCACCCAGGCCCAGAATGAGCCTGTATGCTTTGTCCAGCCTCCCTCAGCCTGGAGTGAAGGGTGGTGGGAAAGTGGTGGCCAAGGGGAAGGTGGCCAGGTCCAGGCCCCATGTCTGGAGAATGGCAAGTGCCTCTTGCATCATCACTACCAGGCAGAGCTGAGATTAAAGGGAGAAATTCTCAGTTTAGGGAATTTTCAGGCTTGACACTCTCCTAGTGAACATGGTGGAGGGTTCCAGCAAGCTCTGTCTTCAACACTGCCTCCTCTCCAGAACCATTCTGTGCAAGGCGGAAGGTAATTACCAGCGAACTAGGCTGGGCTCTCTTTAGAAAGGGTAGATTTGTTCTCTCCTTTTTAAATTAGTTTTTATTCCTTAATAAGTTAAACCATGCTCCTCATAGCGTGATGAACTCTCATCCTCAGTTGATATTAGGCCCCTTTATTGCTTTATTTTCTTCTTTTGATCCCTGATCCCTGTTCTCATTCCTCTTCCTGACCTAGGCATATACTCTGATGTGTTTAGTATGTGTTCGGATATGTTTGTATCTTAAAAAAAAAATAGATAATTGTGCGCTTATATGTTGTAATATATATATAAATGGTATTATTTTACAAAAAGCTAACTTCCATAACACGTTGCCCCATATTTCAGTGATTTAATACAATAAACATTTCCTTTTCACTTACACCGGAGCACAGGTATTCCCACTTGGACGGCTCTCTTCCCCTGGCCACTTCAGGTTTGAAATGGCTCCTTCCATTTTCAGGTGGTGATAGCCTGATTCTGTGTCATAAAATTCCTGTCAACTTTTTGGCAAATTGTTTTAACATCTATTAATGACCATTTTATAAATTGGTTATTTTATTAGAGATTACAAAATGATGCCTTTTCTAGTAATATTATTCCCTCTGTTATTCTAATTCTACACATAAAACCTTTTTCACATCCTCTAGGACCATTTGGTTAACCTAAAATAAAGTTTATACTAGAATAGCAAGATGAATGCTTAAATCTCTTCCCTTATCTATCCCTTTTAAAGTAGTGAATTGATCCCCTAGCAACTTAGAGTTCGATGATTTTGTTTTGTTTTGCTCTCACTTTAAATTATTATTGTGAATTTGTAGTTTTTAATATATTTAATGTCTTTTAATCACTTGCAGTTACTTTTTGTTTTATATCACATAAAATTTAAAACATAGACACAAGTAGAGAAAATAGTACAGTTGACCCTTGAATAATGGCATAGGTTAGGGGCACTGATCCCCAGCGCAATTGAAAATCCACATGTAACTTTTGACTAAAACTTAACTGTTAATAGCGTACTGTTGACTGGAAGCCTTAGCAATAATATAAGCAGTTGATTAATACATATTTTGTATGTTATATATTTTTCTTACAATAAAGCAAGCTAGAGAAAAAATGTTATTAAGAAAATCATAAGGAAGAGAAAATATAATTACAGCACTGTACTGTATTTGTAAAGACAAAATCTGGGTATAGGTGGACCTGCATAGTTCAAACCTGTGTTTTTCAAGGGTCACCTGTATACTGTATACACCCACGCACATACACATACATATATACATGTACGCACAAACATACATATGGTGAAATACCTCATGAGTACATATTGATACTTTCGCTTCAAATTCAAGATTAAAGAGCTTTTACTCAATTTCTTGTCTAGCTTCTTTTTTCTGTACCAAGAATCCTGGTTTTCAAGGACACAGGTGATAATAGAATTAGAATAATCCATAATTACTCATTTCTTTTATCTCCTATACAAAGCACTCTCAGAATAACAATATTTTTAATTTTATTTTTTATTTTTTTTAATTTACATCCAAATTAGTTAGCATATAGTGCAACAATGATTTCAGGAGTAGATTCCTTAGTGCCCATTACCCATTTAACCCCTCCAGTCACCCTCTGTTTGTTCTCCATACTTATGAGTCTCTTCTGTCTCCCTCCCTGTTTTTATTTTTGTTTCCCTTCCCTTATGTTCATCTGTTTTGTCTCTTAAAGTCCTCATATGAGTGAAGTCATATGATTTTTGTCTTTCTCTAATTTCACTTAGCATAATACCCTCCAGTTCCATCCACGTAGTTGCAAATGGCAAGATTTCTCAGAATAACAATATTAATACTACCACTGATATGATTACTGAAAACATTAAGGAAGTATTTTGCAAATGCGTTTCCCATTCTCTACATTAAAAAACTTTGTAGTAAGTCTGTATTTTCTTCTTCTTAGCCCTTATATAGTTTTAGTTCCACAAGTAATCTTATAATTAATACTCATCTCTAGTCTTTAAGTCATTCTACTCACTTTGGTTGTCTGAAGCTGATTTTCTTCTTTTTTTTTAAATTTATTTATTGTGCATGTGTGAGAGAGAGAGAGAGAGAGAGAGCACAAAGGGGGTAGGGGCAGAGAGGGGGAGAGAGAGAATCCCAAGCAGGCTCTGTGTTGTCAGTGGGGCTTGAACTCGTGAACCACCATGAGTCATGATGACCTGAATGGAAATCAAGAGTCAGACACTCAACCAACTAAGCCACCCAAGTGCCCTTGTAGCTAATTTCTGGTCAGATTCCCCAGGTAGGGCACTTGACAACAGTATTCTTTGAGATCTTTCATGTTGATATATTTGTGCCCTTTATAAAGTCTGTTTTGCTAGGTTCACACTTTTCTATCTTGAGTCTCTTAAATGTTCATTTTCTTCTGGCATAAAGTGTTACTATTGAAGTCTAATGATCATTTAATTTTTTGTGTGTATGGGGTGTGTGTGTTCAGATGCCCAAAGGATTTTTTTCATTTTCTTTACAGTTCAATCATTTTAGGGGTGCCTGGCTGGCTCAGTTGGAGGGCATACAACCTTTTTTAAAATTTTATGTATTTATGTATGTATTTATTTAATTAATTTGAGAGAGAGAGAGAGAGAGAGCATGTGTGCACAAGTGTTGTCCCCATCCTAATACATTTTGATTCAACTCCAAGCAACTTCTCCTCAGTGTGGGGCAGGGTACTAGAAGGCAGCCCTGGTGGGTCAGTTTTGACAGTTCATACGAGCCAGCCCCGCCCCAGCCCCTTAGAGCTTCTCACTGCAGGCCCTCTGCACTCACCTGCTATTTTAGACAGCAGATCCCTCATTTCATTTACTGTTCTCAAACGGCCTGTCTTGATTTCAGTGAGTACCTATGGGCTTGTTCGGGTTCTCCTGTTCTTATTCTGTCAGAGGCCATTCCTTTATTTTCTTCTTTCTCTTGCAGATGCTGATCCTGTATAGGTCTGGTAGGGTTGGTGGTTTGCTCCTACTTGCTTATATTTGGGGGCTGTGGAGATAGCTTGGTCCCCAAATTTTGTTGTAAATGTTGTCCATGTTTTTTTCTTTCTAATTTTACTCTCTAGTCCCTGTGTCGGTTTTTACGTGGGGATCTGAAGAGATAGAAAAACTATGGTGTCACCGTTGCCATCATGTTCCCAGAATCCTCTCCCTATTATCCTTTGATGTCTGTAAAATCTGTAGTCACATCCTCTCTTTCATACTTGATATAAATAATTTGTGCTTCCCTGTTTTACTCTTGATCAATCTTGCTCGGCGTTTACCCATTTTATTAATATTTTTAAAGAACCAAATTTGGCCTTGTTAATTTTCTCTACTGTTTGTTTTGTACTTCATCAAATGTTACTCTAATCTTTATTTCCCTTATTTTATTTTGGGTTTAATTTGTTCATCTTTCTCTAGTTTTTTAGGTGAAAACTTAGATAATTGATTTTTTAAGCCTGCCTTTATAATATAAGCTATAAATTTCTAAGCACTGATTTACTTACATACCACATATTTTTTATATATTTTATTATCATTCAGTTAAAAGTGTTTTGTGATTTCCTTTGCTATTTCTTCTTTGGCCTATGAGTTAATTTGAAGTATAATGCTTACCAAATACTTGGGGCTTTTTATTTTTAAAAAAATTTTTATAATCTTTATTTATTTTTGTGTGAGAGAGACAGAGCCTGAGTGGGGAGGAACAGAGATAGAGGGAGACACAGAATTGGAAGCAGGCTCCAGGCTCTGAGCTGTCAGCACAGAACTTAATGTGGGGCTTGAACTCATGAACCGCGAGATCATCAGTCAAATGCTTAACCACTGAGCAACCCAGGTGCCCCACTTGGGGCTTTCTAGAAAGCTTATTGTTATTGATTTCTAATTTAAGTCCAGAAAATATACTCTGTAAGGTATCAATTTTTCAAAATTTATTGGGACTTTTTTATGGTCTGGAATATGACCTTTCTGGGTGAATTTCCATAGCCCCTTGAAAAGAATGTGCATTTTGCAATTGTTGTGTATGATGTTATGTAAATGTCAATTAAGTCAAAGTATTTGATAGTATTGGTTTAGTATATCCTTAATGAATTTTTATCTGCTTGTTCCATCAACAGATTAGACAAATAGAAAACAAATAGCAAATGGCAGTCTTACAGTGTAAGTGCACTTATAATTGCACTGCAATTAAAAAACAGAGAATAGGGGTGCCTGGGTGGCTCAGTCGGTTAAGCGGCTGACTTTGGCTCAGGTCATGATCTCGCGGGTCTGTGAGTTCGAGCCCCGCGTCGGGCTCTATGCTGACAGCTCAGAGCCTGGAGCCTGTTTCGGATTCTGTGTCTCCCCCTCTCTCTGACCCTCCCCCGTTCATGCTCTGTCTCTCTCTGTCTCAAAAATAAATAAACGTTAAAAAAAATTAAAAAAAACAACAGAGACTATAAATCTGAATAAAAAAGCAACATCCAAATATATGCTGTCTACACGAGATGCATTTTAAATACAAAGATGTAAATAACTTGAAAGTAAAACTATGGGAAAAAATATCCCATGCAAACGCTGATCCAAGGAAATATCAGGCAAAATAAATTTAAGACAAGGAGAATTACTAGAGAAAGAGAGAGACATCTCACAATGATAAAAGGATCAATACATACGTGGTTTACATGTAAGCCACGTATGCACCTAATAAAAGAGCTTGCAAATTATGTGAAGAGAAGAATCGGCAGAAGTAAAAGGAGATAAACCAAATTCACAATCCTATTTGGAGTTTTGTTTTTTAAGTTTGTTTATTTACTTATTTATTTGTAAGTAATCTCTACACCCAACGTGGGGCTCAACCTCATGACCCTGAGGTGAAGATTCACATGCTCTTCCTACTGAGCCAGCCAGGTGCCCCCCTATTTAGAGATTTTTAACACCCCTCCCTCACTGATTGATAGAATGGGTATTCTGCTCCTTTACAAAACATAGAAATCTTGCAGCAGTGTGGGTCCATTTTCCAACTTTGGTCCCGTCTTTTGAGCTACTATAGTCAGATGTACTATATCTACATGTGTTGTTAACTGCAGAATATGGCTTATAGTGCTCATTTTAACATGTAATAAGCATTTTAAAGAGATTAACAGAAGAAAAAAATTTAAGCCAGACTTTTATATTAAACCACAGTATTAGTTTCCTATGTCTGCTGTAACAAATTACCACAGACTTAGTGGTATAAAACAATGCAGACTTACTACTTTACAGTTTGGGAGGTCAGACAGTTTTGGAGGTCAGAAGTATGAAATGAGTCTCAGGCTAAAATCAAGGTGCCAGCCAGGTTGCATTCTTTCTGGATGCTCTAGGGGAGAAACTGTTTCCTTTCCTTTGCCAGGTTCTAGAGGGCATCTGCTCTTTGACACGGACTCTTCTGCCTCCCACTTCCATTCATAAGGATACTTGTGATTTCTTTGGACCAGATAATCCAGATGATCTCTCCGTCTCAAGGTCATCTGATTAGCAACCTTAATTCCCTCTGCAACCTTAGTTTTCCTTTGCCAGATAACCTATCATATTCACAGATTCTGGAGATGAAGCCAAGGACATCTTTGATAGGCCATTATTCTTCCTACCACACCCACCTATTTGTCATTTCTGGTGATCTTCATTCCTTCCTACAGATTATTTGGTGTAATTTTCCTTTAGTCTAAGGAAATTTCCTTAGCATTTTTTGTAGCACAAGTCTGGTGGTGGTGATTCTCTGTTTTTGCTGACCTGAACTTGTATTTATTTCGCCTTCATATTATTAAAAAAAAAAATTAAAATTTATTGAGGTATAATTTACAGATAAGAAAATGAACCTACTTTAAGTATATAGTTTGATGAGTTTTGACAATGTATACATGCACGTAATCATTATTACAATCAATACATAGAACATTTTTTATCCTTTCCAAAATGTATCACCTGCCCCTTTGCAGTTAGGCTCTCTCCTACTCTGGTTCCAAGCAACCACAGATCTGCTTTGTGTCAATCAAGATTAGTTGCTTCTTGTTTCAAAATTTCTTATAAGTAGAATAATAAATGTTTAATCTTTCATGTCTGTATTTTTTTGTTCAGCATCATGTTTTTAAGATTCATACATGTTGTATTTATCAAGAGTTTGTTACTTGGTACTGCTGAGAAGTATTCCATTGTATGAATATACCACTATTTGTTAATCCATTCACCTATTGATCGATATTTTAGTTGTTTCCAGTTTTTTTTTTTTGCTCTGAATTAAGATTATGTGAACATTTATGTACAAGACTTTTTGTCAACTTTTTTTTTAAGCATGTATTTCTTGAATAAATATCTCTCTTGAAGAAATACCTAGGAGTGTAATGGATAAGTTATATAGCAAGTATAAATTTGTAAGACACTGCCAGTGCTTTACCATTTTACATTCCAAAAGCAATGTATGTGAGTTTCAGTTGCTCTCTGCATCCTCAGCAACCCTTAATATTGTCTTTTTTTTTTTTAATTTTTTTTTCAACGTTTATTTATTTTTGGGACAGAGAGAGAGCATGAACGGGGGAGGAGCAGAGAGAGGGAGACACAGAATCGGAAACAGGCTCCAGGCTCTGAGCCATCAGCCCAGAGCCTGACGCGGGGCTCGAACTCACGGACCGCGAGATCGTGACCTGGCTAAAGTCGGACGCTTAACCGACTGCGCCACCCAGGCGCCCCTGGCAGTCTTTTTTAATTTGAGCTCTTTTAATAGGTATGTAGAGGTATCTAATGTGCATACATTTTCCTTTTTGTCTTTGAAACTATTAATAACAGCTGCATTAAAATTTATGTCTGCTAATTTTAATACCTGTGTCATCTGGGGGGAGGTTTTTATTTTTATTTTTATTTTTTAAGTTTATTTATTTGGAGAGAGAGAGAGCACATGTGCCTGCTCACAACTGGGGGAGGGGCAGAGAGAACAGAGAGAGAGAATCGCAAGCGGGCTCTGCACTGTCAGCTTGGAGCCTGATGCAGGGCTTGATCTCACAAACCATGAGATCCTAAGCCAAAATCCAGGGTCAGACACTTAACTGACTGAGCCACCCAGACACCCCTTGGGGAGGTTTTTATTAACTGACTTGTGAGTCACATTTCCTGTTTCTTTATATGTCTACTATTTTTTGTTGGATGCTGGGCACTAGGAATGATATGTTTTAGAATTCTGAATTCTGTTATGTTCCTTTGAAGAATGGTTTTTGTTTTAGCAGGAAGCTAACTTGGCTAGACTTTGACTCCAAATTTTGTCTCCAGCAGTGGACAAAAGCTGAAATCCTCACCCAGTCTGAAATGTTGAGAGAATTAAAAACATGTGACAGACATGAAGTGAGCAAATGCTGTTGGAAAGGTGGCACTGATAGACTTGCTTGACGCACAATTGCAAGAAACCTTCAATTTGTAAAAAACTCAATATTTACCAAGTGCAGTAAAGTGTAGCTCAATAAAATGAGGTGTGCCTATGTAGTTGGAGACTTTAACACCATTCTCTAACAGAACTAGACAGAAAATGGGCAAAAATATTAGAAATAATAATACTGTCAACTAACAGGATCTAATGGACATGGCATAACAATCCACCAAACAGCATTGAAATATACGTTATTTTAGGGCACACACTGAACATATACCAAGACATGTCCTGGGCCATAAAACAAATTTCAATAACAAAAAAAATTGAAATCATATTGAGTGTATTCTCTAGTCACAGTGGAATCACTAGAAATCAGTAACAGATAACAAAACTTATTAATACTTGGAACTAAACACATTTCTAAATAATCTATTGGTCAAAGAGGAAGTTTCAAGGAAAAAAATATATTGAATGGAATGAAAATGAAAATACAAAATATCAAAATTTGTGGGACACAGCTACAGCAGTGTGGAGAGGGACAGTTATGGCATACATTAAAATGTTTTTTAAGTAGGCTCCATGCCCAATGTGGGGCTTGAACTCGTGACCCCTAGATCAAGAGTCACATGCTTTACTGCCTGAGCCATCCAGGCACTCCTGGATACATTAGAAAAGACGACAAGTCTCAAATCAATACATTTCTACCTCAAGCATCTAGAAAAAGAAGAGCAAAATAATGCAATGAAGGCAGAAGTAAGAAATAATAAAGACAAGAACAGAAAACAGTAAAGTTGAAAACTGATTAACAGGTCTTAATTTATAAAGGTGACTGATAATACAGAGAAGTCAATGCCACTAAAAGAAAAGTTTAATGTTACTATTCATAATTTCCATAGAACAAGAAGCACAGCTCACCATGCAGGACCATGGGGGGAAGCACCAGTGTCAATCAGAGGCAGAAAGGAGCAAAGGAAAGGAATAGGCCATAGTCTTCACTGGAGTTTCCATGGAAATGTAGGGCATGTTGGGGTAAATAGTTAAGGATTGTTTAATTTGAATAATTCTGGTGGGCTCTAGGGCATAAGAGCTGCCTCTGGTTGTCTGGTACCTGGCCCCAGTTGATTTAGGGTAGGGCTAATATTGGTTTGATGTGTGGTTAAATAAAGGAAGTGGTTGGGGGTATAGACTTGGGATTAGTTGTACGGTTTGTAATATGATTTTCACATGCCTATGAAAGCTGGATTGCAGAGGAGATGTAAACTTTGGTCATTAGTTTGGCCCTGTGATTAAAGGGTGCCAAAAAAACAAATGCAGAACCTAAGTAAACACAGAACAAAAACAGAAATAGAGAAAATCAATTAAACAAAGAGTTGGTTCTTTGAAAAGATCAATAAAATTGATAAATCTCCAGCAAGACTTATGAAGAACAAAAAGAGAAGACACAAATTAATAATATTAGGGATGAAACAGTGAATATCACTATACATCCTGTAGACATAAAAAACACAGTAAGGGTATACCACAAACAACTCTACACACATAAAGTCAACAACTTAAACAAAATGGACCAATTCCTCAAAAAATACAAACTACCACAATTTATTCAATATGAAATACAGAATTTGAATAGTCCCTAGTGCGCCTGGGTGGTTCAGTTGGTTGAGCATCCAACTTCGGCTCAGGTCATGATTTCACAGTCCGTGGGTTCAAGCTCCCCATTGGGCTTTGCACTGATAGTACAGAGCCTGCTTCAGATTCTCTGTGTCCCTCTCTCTCTGCTCTTCCCCTGCTCATTCTCTCTCTCTCTCAAAAATAAACATTAAAAAAATTGAGTAATCCAATAACTATTAAGGAAATTTAGTTCATATCTTAAAAACTCGCGTAAAAGAAATCCCCAGGTACAGATGGTTTCACTGAAGAATTCCACCAAGCATTTAAAGAAGAATTAACACCAATTCTACACAATTTCTTCTACAAAATAGAAGAGAAGGGAACAGTTCTCAATTCATTTTATAAAGTTAGTATTACCCTGATACCAAAACCAGACAAAAACAGTACAAAAAAAGACACACCACAGACTAATATCCTTCATGAATGCAGATGTAAAAGTCCTTAAGAAAATATTAGCAAATAGAATTCAATAATATATAAAAAAGAATTTTACATTATGACAGAATTGATTTCAGGGATGCAAGTCCAGTTCAATACTCGAAAATCACCATATTAACAGTTTAAAAAGAAAAATCACATGATTGTATTAATTAACACAGAAAAAGAACTTGACAAAGTTCAAAAGCCATTCATTATAAAACCTCAAATAGGAATAGAGGGGTACTCTTCAACTTGTTAAAAAGCATCAACAAAAGCATAATGGTCAAAGATTGTTTTAAGTTGGGAACAAGACAAGGATGTCTTCTTTGACCACTCTTACTCAACATGGTGCTGGAAGTTCTAAGCCAGTGCAATAAGGCAAGAAAAGGAACTAAAAGGCATACACACTAGAAAGAGAAATAAAACTGTCCCTGTGTGTAGATGACAAGATTGTCTATGTGAAAATCCCAAGGAATCTACAAAAAACCTAGAACAAGTAAGTTCATCAAGGTCACAGAATATAAAATAAACATAAAAAACCAATTGCATTTTGGGGCACCTGGCTGGCTCAACTGGTAGAGAATGCAACTCTTGATCTTGGGGTTGTGAGTTTGAGCCCCACATTGGGTGTACAGATTACTTTAAAAAAGTTAGGGTGCCTGGGTGGTTTAATTGGTTGAGTGTTCAACTCTGGATCTCAGCTCAGGTCTTGATCTCAGAGTCATGAGTTAAAGCCCATGCTGGGCATGGAACCTACTTAAAAAAAAAAAGAAAAAGAAAAAAGTCAATATACTAGCTATGACCACATGGCTACTGAAAATAAAAATATAATATTGTTTACAATTAAGAGAAAAAAGAAAGAAATACTTAGGTGTAAATGTGAAAAAACATGTACAAGGTGTGTGTATACTGAAAATGACACAATGCTGATGAATGAAAAAAAGAACATCTGTATAAATGGAGAGATATACTTTGTTCGTGGATTAGTAGCTTCAACCCAGTAAAGATGTCAATTCTCCACAAACTGATATATGGATTTAATTAAATTCCTATCAAAATCATAGCAAGATTTTTTGGTAAACATTGACAAGACTATTTTCAAATTTATATGGAAAGGCAAAGGAACTAGAATAGCCGACATAGCTTTGAAAAAGAAAATAAAATGGGAGGAAGAAATCTACTCAGTTTCAATACTTACATACACCTACAGTAATGAAGACTGTGAAGGGGTACTGGGTGGCTTAGTCGGTTGAGCGTCTGACTTCGGCTCAGGTCATGATCTTGCACTTGGTGAGTTTGAGCCCTGTGTTGGGCTCTGTGTTGACAGCTTGGAGCCTGGAGCCTGCTTCAGATTATGTGTCTCCCTCTCTGTCTGCCCCTCCCCCGCTCATACTCTGTCTCTCAAAAATGAATAAACGTTAAAAAAAATTAAAAAAAAAAAAAAGACTGTGCAGTGTTGGTGGAGGGTTAGACACATAGATCAATGGAATGGAATAAAGATCCCAGAAACATACCACACAAATATCCACAATTGATTTGTGGCAAAGGGGCAAAAGCAACTCAGTGGAGGAAAAATAGACTTTTCTTTTTTTTTTTTTTAATTTTTAAATGTTTATTGTTTTTGAGAGACAGAGAGCAAGCAGGGAAGGGGCAGAGAAAGAGGGAAACATAGAATCGGAAGCAGGCTCCATCCAGGCTCTGAGCTGCCAGCACAGAGCCCGATGTGCCCCAGACTTTCCTTTCTTTAAAAAAAAAAAAAGGGGGCGCCTGGGTGGCTCAGTCGGTTAAGCAGCCAACTTCGGCTCAGGTCATGATTTCGCGGTCCGTGAGTTCGAGCCCCGCATCAGGCTCTGTGCTAACAGCTCAGAGCATGGAGCCTGTTTCAGATTCTGTGTCTCCCTCTCTCTGACCCTCCCCCGTTCATGCTCTGTCTCTCTCTGTCTCAAAAATAAATAAACGTTAAAAAAAATTAATTAAAAAAGTGTTTTTTAATGCTTATATATTTTTGAGAGAGATAGAGCGCGAGCAGGGGAGGGCAGAGAGAGAGGGAGACACAGAATCCGAAGCAGGTTCCGGGCTCTGAGCCGTGTGCACAGAGCCCAACATGGGGCCTGAACACACGAATCACGAGACATGACCAGAGCTGAAGTCAGATGCTCAACCGACTGAGCCACCCAGGCACCCCAAGACAGACTTTTCAACAAATGGTTATTGAAGTAAATTTCTAGGCCCAAGTTGGAGCCAATCCTGCCCAGGGTGCCAGATCAGCAAACAGAAACTTAGATAACTTTCATGTCCCTGTAAATGCTCTGCTTGACCAGAAACACAGTACATCCACTCAGCCAATCTCTAAACACCAAGCCAACTCTGGGCTCTATACTTATTTCCTTGTTCCTTCCCACCCCAAATAAGTTTCACTATGTTACCCCAGCCAATCAGATATTTTCTATTTTTCTCTTCCTTGTTCTTTATTCTTTATCCTATAAATGCTTCCTGCCTTCTGTCCCATTTCACAGTTCTCCAAATGGAGACTGTCCACTTCATGAAGTATTAAATTAAGTTTGTATCACCTAAATCGTCTTCTTTAATGATTTTTTTTTTAACATGGTACTGGAGCAATTGAACATCCATAGGCAAAACAGTGGATTTGTACCTAAATGTTACGTTATAAAAAAGAAATTCAAAGTGGATTACATATTTGAATGTAAAATATAAAACTATAAAACCTTTAGGAAAAACATAGGAGAAAAATCTATGGTTAGATCTAGGGTTAGACAAAATGTTCTCAGACTTAACACCAAAATCATGATCCACAAAAGGAAAAATTGATAAATTATACTGCGTCAAAGTTAAAAATGCTTGTTCTGTGATAGATTCTGTTAAGAGGATTAAAAAAAACAAGCTACAGAATGGGAGAAAATACTTGCAAACCACATATCTGACAAAGGACTAGAACATATAAAACGTGCTCAAAACACAACATTAAAAAACAAAGAATCCAATTAGAAAATGGGCAAAAGATATGAGATATTTCACTGAAGAGGATATACGGATGTCAAATAAGCCCATGTAAAGATGTTCAATGTTATGAGCAATCAGGGAAATGCAAATTAAAATCACAAGATATTACTTCACACCTATCAGAATCGCTAAAGTAAAAAATAATAACAGGGTGCCTGGATGGCTCAGTTGCTTAAGCCACCCACTCTTGATTTCTGTTCAGGTCATGATCTCATGGTTAGTGGGTTTAAGCCCCTCATTGGGGCTCTGTTGACAGCGTGGAACCCTCTTGGGATCTTGGGATCTTGAGATTCCCTTTCTCTCTCAAAATAAATAAATAAATTTAAAACAAATCAGTAAAGGGGTGCCTGGGTGACCGAATCGGTTGAGCTTCCAACTCTTCCGCTGGAGTAATGATCTCTTAGTTCGTGGGTTTGAACCCCAGATCTGGCTCTGTGCTAATGGTGCAGAGCCTGCTTGGGATTCTCTCTCTCTCTCCCTCTCTCTGCCCCTCTCCCGTGTGCGTGCGTTCCCTCTCAAAATAAATAAATAAACTTTAAAAAATCAGTAAGTAAAACATTATTGCCCTCCACCGCCCAAATAGTAAAATTATCATCAGAGGCAGATTTACCATCAAGCTAAAGATAAGCTTAGACCCTTAGACTCCTGTCTGCATAGCCTCTGGGAGTGCTGGAAGTTACTAGAGATTTGTAACCAGTGTTCTAACTGGGAAGAAACCAGACTGCAACAGGAAGCATTTCTAATTGCCTAAAAAGGTTTCAGAAGAAAGGGACCCACATTTCCAAGATTCCATAATTGGATATTTTTTCCTTTATTCTCAGTAAATATTAATATGTGTTCCTAATTTTAACGTGTGCCTAATTTTAGAGGGTCTCAACAAGTACTTACAAAAGCTTTAGGCCCCACAAAACCTGGCTCTGACCCTCCTTAGCATGGTGGCTAAGAACAATGACTCTGGAGCCACACACTACGTATGTGGCTTTAGACAAGTTACTGGTTTCTTCGCACCTGTTTTCTTCACCTATAAAATGGGGGCAATAATAAACCTATCTCATAGTAATGAGCACTAAATGAATTATATGTAAGAAGCTTGGAAGTGCTTGTAGTAAATGTTATGTATACCCTTATCATAATTAGTGAGTACCTAGGTTGTGCCTGGCACTGTTTTTATTTACTTTTAAAGATGTTATTTTATTTATTTTTAAAGTAGGCTCCACACCCACCCACACTCCGGGGATCGAACTGAACCCGGAGATCGAGTCTCACACTCCACCAAAAGAGACAGCCAGGCGCCCTCTGTGTTGAGTACTTTCAACACTAATTTACTTAATTCTCAGAATAAGATACAGAACATAGTATCTTCTCAGGGGAAGATACTAATAGAATGCACATTTTAGACGTGCAGAAACTGAAGTTTTGAGATATTGAATCAGTAAGTCTCTGGGATCAGGCCTGATTCCAAGAATCACACTTCCACCAACTTGATTTTGCCTAGCAAAGAAACAGCTTCCTTCAAGAAACCCCGGACCAAACAAATTACTTCCCTTGAAGGCTCTATCACTGCGGAGTAGACCTGGTGATAGGTAGTCCCGGCCGAGTGACTATCCCCATCCAGAGAGTGGGCGAGATCTGATTCCGACCCTGGACCACAACTCCAGGTCGAGCACAGGGGAAGTGCAGACACGTGCCATCTTTCATAATACCCAGCCTTCTGCCGACAGGGGGCAACTCCTCCGCAGTCCAGTCTGATGCAAAGGTCACTTTATTTGCCTGCAAGCCCCGCTTGCTCCGCCCACCTCGCCCAACTGCGCACATCGCTGTCGGCCCCGCCCGTCATCCCTAAGTCCCACCTCCTAGCAGGTCGGTTTAGTCTATTCTCCGGAGGAGTCTCGGCCCGTCGGTGACCACAGCACTAGGCCCACCCCCTTCCTGGGGCCGCGAGCGCCGAACTCCTCGAACGCAGCCAATGGGTGATGCGGCGGCAGCACCGCGGGAGGTTCGATTCACTGGGCCTGGCGCGTCCGGAGAGTCCCGGCGGCTGTTAACGCGCGCTTTGCGGAGAGGAAGGTTAAGCCGGGCTCCCTGGGCCCGGATTTACTTCTGCGGTTCTTTCCAGCTCTTCCTGGGATTCCCCTCCCAAGCCTGGGTGTTTTACCTGTTCTGCCTGGACCCCTGCTCGACCTCCCCTAGTCCTGGCCTGGCTTCCGCGCTCCAGACCTGGGAAAAACCCCTCCGCAGTCGAGCGCCTAGCCCTCCCCAGGCCTCAGCTTTTCACCCCAGCCCCTTTCCCCTGGCCTGTGATTACTTTTCCCCCTCAACTACTGCCTGCCATCACGTCCACTTGGACCATTATCCCAGCTCTGCGGAATCCGGCACTCCATCTGCCTCCTCCCTCTATCCCAGACTTTTACTCACCTTTCCTTGGATACTTCCTCTTTGGCCTGCTCTCCCGCCTTGGCTAACTGGCGACCGACACTCTCACAGTTTGGGCTCAAACTCCAGCCCCTGGCTGGAGTCCCTCCATCCACACGCCCTCTTTAATTAGCTCATGCTTTCAATAGTACAGCAGCCCGCTTTAATCCGCCCTGCTTCTGCATTCCCAGCTGTTGGGTACCTTTGATCTTTGGCTGATGGGTACTTGACATTTTATGATCCTGAGCCCAGGATGGTAAGTATGAGCATAAGGGAGACTGTGGGGAGCCTTGTGTCTGGGTCTAGTGGACTCAGGCTGCAGGATCTCTGGAGATGCTCAGCTTGCATTTTCCCCTTACAGAGGAAGAGCTTAGCTCCTAGCCAGCTGGCCAAGAGAAAACCGGAAGGCAGACCTGGTGATGAGGAAGATTGGCAGCCTACGACAGTGGTGAGTACTCTACCCCACAGGGGTATAGGACAGGTGGGATGCAGGACTCTTTGGGCAGAAAGGAATCCTGGACTTGGTTTCTGGTGTTACACGGAATGAAGCTGTTCACCTCCAGAAACCTCTTCAGTAAACTTTTAATGAGTGCTTACTTTGCATCATCAGGCATTGAATAAGATAAAATCTTTGTTCTCAAGGTGCTTACTAAAATCTAATATAGCCTCAATTTTTCTGATAGAAAAGGATATTTCAAAGCCAAAGAGTTGGGCTTGGGTTGGGCCTTTTGGCTTCCTTGGGGGAAAAAAGTGGCTCCCCAATAGCAACTAGCTGCCTGCTTTTTTTCCTCTTTGTCCCCTGCCCAATATCACAGAATAGTAGAATACTATAGGGCCTACCTTAGGGTCCTGAGCTCACTTGGGCTTAGATTAGAGGAGTGGTGCCCTTCTAGTCCCTCCTAATACTCAAGTACAGTTTGATTTTGGTCTGGGTCCTGTGCTCTGTTGCCTGCTTTTGAGGCTTTCTGGGGTTGGCTGTGGGCAGGACTTATATAAATAAAAATCAACAGGATAATGTAGCATGTACTTCAGAGATAGAGAGGAGTTAAAGAAGGGCTTGGCCACTGGAACTTTGGAGGAAGGGATTAGCTAAGGAAGGTCTAGAAGACAATTTTGGGCAGGAGCTGTGTGTGAGAGGGGAAGAGACCCCGTGTTTGTTTCAGGTGTGTCTCGTAGGATCATTGAAAGTTCAAGTACTTTTGGCAAGCTGCTACAGGCTTGCCTGATAGTTCCATGGGGTCTTGCTCTGTAGTTGCACCATTGCTGGTGTGCAGGAGGCTCCTCTACCTGTGAGGGACAAGGCTGCCCCTTGTTACTCACATGGGTCTCAGATTTGAATTTGGGGCGGCACTTCGTGCAGCTGGGTCATAAATGTTGCTGTTTGCGGCTGGTTGCTACTAAAAAATGCTTTCAGTGCTAGTGTCCTCACTGCCTTGATGTGGGCTGACTGGCTCACTTCATTCACTTCATCCAGTACCCTTCTTCAGATTGGACAAGTTCTGTAACCTCATTAACCTAAGGTTTTCTCACCTGCTAAATGAGTATAATAAATATTTATCATAGGATTACTGTGAAGATGATACACGATAATACATGTAAAGAGTTTAGCACAATGCCTGGCATTTAATAAGTGTGTTAAATGTAGTTGTCATTTTGGTAAACTCTGTGGTCTTCCAGATTTCACCTTTCCCAATACTCTTCTAGACTCCTAAGAAACAGAAATCCAACAGTGGGACCCAGAGCAAAGAGTGTTTCCTGTCGCCTTTTCGGAAACCTTTGACTCAACTAACGAATCGACCACCCAGTCTGGACAGTAGTCAACATGTAAGTCAGAATTGCTACCTGCTGGTAAATGTGTGTGCCCTGTGGAGGCGCCTTTCTTGCTTTGTCTAGGGAGGCTTCTACTGTGGGTCCACCCACAGCCTCAAGGGCCTGGAAGAGTCCTGGCCTCTTGCCTTCTGAGATATGTTCCTGACTTGGAATCTCCCCTTGTTTAGAGCTATTTGGGCACCAGATGTCAGGTGGCTCAGATTCCTGAGGAAAGGGAAGGCCATGGCAGGGTATTGGAACCACGATCCCCATGCCAGCTCAGTCTCTCACTCAGCCTAACTTACAGGTTTCACGTGTTTCCTATAGTAAAATCAAATGTAATCTTTACTATGACAGGTTCTGGACATTATCTCATGTAACTCATTTTTTTTTTTTTAATTTTTTTTTTCAACATTTATTTATTTTTGGGACAGAGAGAGACAGAGCATGAACGGGGGAGGGGCAGAGAGAGAGGGAGACACAGAATCGGAGACAGGCTCCAGGCTCTGAGCCATCAGCCCAGAGCCCGACGCGGGGCTCGAACTCACGGACCGCAAGATCATGACCTGGCTGAAGTCGGACGCTTAACCGACTGCGCCACCCAGGCGCCCCAAATGTAACTCATTTTTTAAGATGAGGAAACTGAGTCTCAGAGGGATTAAATAATGTGTCCCAAATTACAATTGCAGAGTAGTCAGAGCTGCTTAGTTTCACCAAAGCTTTTTCCACCAAACTTTCTGAGGACTGTTGTATTGAGCTCCGGCCTGGACCTCCAAAAATGTTTGGAATTTCTTAAGTGAATAAGTAATAAAGGTGTCTTTTACTATTCATAAAAAACCCTTTCAGCTACACCTGAGTTTATGTTAATGAGATTTCATTTGTAAAGTGCCTAACCTTGATGGCTGCTTGCTAGGGGAACCAACCCACCAGTGGCCAATGTTTAATCAATCATGCCTATGTAATGAAGCCTCCATAAAACCCCAAACGGTCATGGTTTGGAGAGCTTACAAATAGGTGAACAGGAGCTCATCCATGTGCCAGGAAGTGGCACATCCCAAACTCCAGAGGTTCAGAAGCTCCTGTGCGCAGGACCCTTCCAGACCTTGCTCTATGTATCTCTTCTGGCTGTTCATATCCTTTATTTTATTAAAACAAATTTTTTTTTAATGTTTGCTTATTTTTGAGAGAGTGTGCTCACGCGAGCCGTGGAGGGGCAGAGAGAGAGAGAGAGGGAGACACAGAATCCAAAGCAGGCTCCGGGCTCTGAGCTGTCAGCACAGAGCTCGTCTCGGGGCTCAAACTCACGAACTGAACCATGAGACCATGACCTGAGCAGAAGTTGGATGCTTAACCAACTGAGCCACCCAGGCGCCCCTGTTCATGTCCTTTAATAGCCTTTGTGATAAACTGGTAATCTAATGGGTAAACTTAGTTCCTGAGTTCTGTGAGCCACTCTAGAAAATTAATTAAACCCCAGGAGGGGGTTGGGACCCTCTGATCTAGAGCTTGTTGGTCAGAAGCACAGGGAGCAACCTGGATTTCGGATTGGTGTCTAAAGTGGTGGGGAGAGGCAGGCTTGTGAGACTGAGCCCCTAACGTGTGGGATCTGATGCTATCTCCAGGTAGGTAGTGTCAGAAATGAGTTAAATTATAGGACACCCAGGTGGTGCTGAATAATTTCTTGTATATAGAAAACACATCTGGTGTCAAGTGAAGTACTGTGGTAGAATGGGGGAGACATACAGGAGTGTGTTTTTCCTTTACAGGGACGTTTTGGAGGAAAAATGGGAATATATAGTGGACATTAGTTATTTGTGCGTTCAGCAAACATTTTAAAACATTTTTATGTAATACTTGATAAATACAAAGGAATATGCATATAACATGTGAGATAAAAAACACCTGTGAACCCGCCATCCTGCACTAAAACATCAAAGTCATAATCCCTTTTCCCATCCTGAGAGGTAACCACTATCCTGAATTATCTTCATCATCCCTTGCTTTTGTGATAGTTATGTGTATATAATTCACTAAATAATACATTGTTTAATGGTTTACTGAGCCGTTAAAAATGGTGTGTAGTTCTCTGGGACTTTTTTTTCTTTTAATTTTTAAAAATTTTAAAATATTTTTTTTTTAATTTAGATTCAAGTTAGTTAACGTATAGTACTGGTTTCAGGAGTAGAATTTAGTGATTCATCACTTACATGCAACACCCAGTGCTTGTCCCAAAAAGTGCCCTCTTTAATGCCCATCACCCATTTAGTCCATCCCCTCACCCAGCACCCAGCCAGCAACCCTCAGTTCTCTATATTTAAGAGTCTCTTATGGTTTGCCTCCCTGTCTGTTTTAATCTTATTTTTCCTTCCCTTCCTATGGGACTCTTCATTCAGGATTCATTCAAGTTGTCCTATGTAAGCATATGACATAAGTGCAGGTGTAGTGGGAGTGTACAACAGGGGTCTAACCACCTGGAGGTTGGTGAAGACTTGAATCTGAGGGGTAGGACGATTAGGTTGAGTCCTCAAGGATATGAGGAGTCAGCCAGGTGAAGAGAGTGGGAGGTGTTCTAGGTGTGTTCTAAAGGCAAAAGTGCCTCAGGCCCAGAAAAATCTTACAGTGCAGCCCTGGGTATGAGCACTTAGATATGATGTGTTTTGAAGTCTGATAGGATATCTAGGTTTGGGGATAGTTGCAAGTATAGGTAGGTGTGGAGCCTAAGAGGAAGCTGGGGACTGGGAATAGATTTGGGATCCTTAGCATAGAGATGATATTTGACACCTCCAAAGTGTATTGGAGTGTCACAGTGAGTGTGCATTCAGGAGCTGAGAGACAATCCCTGAGCCCTGAGAAACACTGACTTTTAAGGGGGTTAAGCAGAGAAAGAAGAGCTCATTAGGGGGCTGAGCATGAAGTTCTAGGTCCTGACCTAGAGTTCAGGATAGTAGGAGAGTGGTGTCATGGAATTCAAAGGCAGAGAATATTTGAGAAGAAGGAGTGGCCAGCTTTATCTTCTACCAACATAAGGATAGGGACATGTCCACTGGAATTAAGGTCATGTAGGCCATTGGTGATCTTGGCCAGTCATTTCAGAGGAGTAGAAATGGCAGAAGATACCAGGAGTGGAAGATTAGAAAAGGGAAGCAGACAATTTGTAGCAGTTTGAAAGGGAGGAGATAAGAGGTCAAAGGAATTTTTGTTTTTAAGATAGTTTTAAGCATGTTTTGAATGCTGGTGGGAAAGTGGTAGTAGAGAGGGAGAGGCTGAGATACAGGAAAGATCTAGCAGAACTGATTGAGTGAATCTCTCTGGAAGAGGGAAGCTTTGACCTTGGTGGGAAGGAGGGATACTCTTCCTCTTCTATCAGAAGGAAGGGATGGTATGAATTTTCAGTAACTAAAGTGAGAGCATGCTCTCTCCCCTGCCTCTGTCAGTCTTACCAGACCAGATTTTCTGAAGCAGGCCATTGCAAGTCTTACAGGCTGTGCCCTCGTGATTTTGGCCAGGGATGCTCATGCTAGTTGTACAAACTTGCAGTTCTCCCTGCGAACCCTATGGTTACTGGGTTTTATTGAAAGTCTTGCTTTTTAAATCTGTGCATAAGTTTTTGGCTATCCTGAGCCTCAAATCTAGCCTTCTGTATTGAACATATTGAAAAGAAGATTTCAGTTTTTTGGGGGTGCCTGGCTGGCTCAGTTAGTGGAGTGTGAGAATCTTAATATTGGGGTTGTAGTTTCATGCCCCACATTGGGACATTGAGTGTAGAGATTACTTTTAAAAAATCTGTTTTATTTCATTTCATTTCATTTCATTTCATTTCATTTCATTTCATTTCATTTCATTTCATTTCATTCATTTCATTTCATTATTTCATTTTTAGGGGGAGGTGCAAGTGAGTGAGGGGCAGAAAGAGAGAATCCACAAGGGGCAGAGAGAGGGAGAGAAGCAGGGCTTGTGCTCACCCAAAGTGGGGCTCATGCTCACCCGAAGCGGGGGTTGAGCTCACCCGATGTGGGACTTAAAAAAAATCTTAGGGGAGTCTGGGTGGCTCAGTTGGTTAAGCATCCAACTTCGACTCAGGTCATGATCTCGCAGTTTGTGGGTTCAAGCCCCATGTTAGGCTCTGTGCTGACAGCTCAGAGCCTAGAGCCTGCTTTGGATTCTGTGTCTCTCCTTCTCTCTCTGCCCCTCCCCTGCTTGCGCTGTGGCTCTCAAAAATAAATGTAAAAAAAAATAAATAATTTTTTAAAAATCTTTGAAAAAATTGTTTTAGAATTGAAGCTAAATTAGAAAGGAAATTAGAGTCCATCTCTTTTCTTTTCCTCTCCTTTGAAGAGTAGCTTTTTGATAGCATTGTTCATATATGTTTCTCATTATCATTGCTATTCATAATTATAATAAGCATAGTCAATATGCTTATTATAGTCAATAAAAGATTTTATTCAGCTGCAAAGAAATATGCAATTAACAGAGAATTTGGGCCTTCCTCCAACCTTCCCTTGTCATGTTATTTAATGTGATGAAGTTCAGTTCTCCACATTCTTTTTCTGTCTTCCAGTAGATTGTCAAATGTGTTCATTACATTTTTCCTATTTAAAGTACACTGAGTTTCTAGAAATTTATGATCAGTATAGCAGTGGGTCAGAATAAAAAGGTAAAAAATTTCAGGGCAAGACAGGTGTGCTTTTTTCCCTATTAAACCTTTTTGTTTGAGGGGAGTATTTTTCATTATTTCTTTTTCCACTAATGTATTACCCATTAAAACTACCGTGAGGGGTTCTGTTTTTTCTCTTTGCTATCTTGGGTTTTAGCTCTTGTTTTGTTGAGGTTCACAGGCCATTGTAATTCCCCAGAGGGCTCAGGGACATTACACACACACACACACACACACACACACACACCCACACACCCACACCCACCCACCCACCCCAGAACTTTAATGGGAGTTGTCAGAGTTGGCTCAGGGGCTGGTGCTATGGACTCCCCTACCTTCTCTCCCTATCTTCTCTCCTGCCCCAGCCTGACGTGGGTCTTGAACTCATGAACTGTGAGATCACCACCTCAGCCTAAACCAAGAGTTGGATGCTTAACCAACTGAGCCACCGAGGCACCCCTCTGGTGTTTTCTTCTTAAGGTGCTGCACCCTAGGGAATATTTAATTGTCCTCACTGACATGGCCTTTCATGAACGAATGGGTCTAAGCCTTGTGGTTGATTGAGGTTGGTTACTTGCCAGTGGCACTCTCCTCTCCCTGAGTATTTGTGGAATCTTATGTAAAGCCTCAAAGATGAAAGCTGTTGTATAAAACCTAATAACCTAATAAGGAACACATGTCCTTATGTTTTTTTTTCTTTTAAGTTTTTTTTCTTTTAAGTTTTTATTTATTTTGAGAGAGAGCACATGCATGTAATCTGGGTAGAGACAGACAGAAAATCCCAAGCAGGCCCTGTGCTGACCAGGGGTAGGGTGGGGTGGGGGAGCTCAGTCTTATGGACCATGAGATCATGACCTGAGCCGAAATCCGGCGTCGGACGCTTAGGTGCTCAGGTGCCTAGGTGGCTCAGTTGGTTAAGCTTCAGACTTCAGCTTAGGTCATGATCTCCTGGTCCTTGAGTTCGAGCCCGCATCAGGCTCTCTGCTGACAACTCAGAGCCTGGAGCCTGCTTTGGATTCTGTGTCTCTCTCTCTGCCCTTTCCCCATGTGCACTGTCTCTCAAAATAAATAAGCATTAAAAAAGTCAGACGCTTAACTAACTGAGCCACCCATATGCCCCTCCTTATGTTCTAAATGCATCTGAGTGAGATGTAATCAAAATATAATACTCTGAATGTATTTATTATCTTTAAATTTTAGCCTGCATTTGTAGAAATATTATCCCCAAACCTCTCCAATCAGTCCTGAATCCCTGTTTCTTTTTCTTTTTAGGAAGCCTTTATTCGAAGCATTTTGTCAAAACCTTTTAAAATTCCCATTCCAAATTATCAAGGTAAAAATAGAGACTTTTCTATCTTTTGAATCAATCATGTGCAAATGTATGATGAAATGAATAGAGGAAAACCTCTGCTTCTGTAATACATGCTTACTTTGGAATTGAAGATGCCAGCCCAGTGGTGTCTGTGTATGGAATGGCTCCAGAGGCTTGCATGAAGGCTGTATTTGATAGTTTGAGCAAGGGCTGCCACACCTGACTGCCCCTCATCTCCTTGGTGGGGATGTGCCAGTGCTCAGGAATCTCCTGGTGGGCCCAGGTGGTTGATGGGCCCAGGCTTCATTCAGTCTGAGTAATTTCAGTAGCATCTTGTGTCTGAGGTTGGCTGTGTCTGAGACCTGGGTTCTACAGCGTTTTCCCTGACCTTTGTAGAGCATATTATTGTGCTAAAACTGGGACTGGAGAGGGAGGAGGCCAACTTTCAAGAGCCCTCCATCTTGAAAGGCCCTTTGGGTTCCACACCTTTCTAGGATTGACTTGAGATGAACAAGACCCAACCCTCCAGAAGTGTATAGTTAAATGGAAGAAACAAAATGGGGAAAAACTGATCTGAAGCAGGTTGGGATAATGGTCAGGTAGAGGTGCCCCGCTGGGTTTGGAGAGGTTCTGGGAGAGAGAAGGTCGTATGCAAGCTTAAAGGTCATATGAAAGATACGTATTTAAGCTGGGCGTGCTGATCTCAATATAGAGCCCCAGGTGACAGATTGTTGGTTTCTAGGTCCTCTGGGCTCTCGTGCATTGGGCCTCAAAAGGGCTGGGGTCCGCCGGGCCCTCCATGACCCCTTGGAAGAAGGTGCCTTGGTTCTGTATGAGCCTCCCCCTCTGAGTGCCCACGACCAGCTGAAGCTTGACAAGTATGTGCATTGGTATTTCTTGAACAGGTTTGGTTTTCTGTTAAGTGCACATACCTGGGAGGGCAGAGGGAATTTTGGTGTGACTTTTTTTTCCCCCCTTGGGATTGGCATGCTTTCAGAGTGCTGTCATGACCACTGCATCATCCAGAGAGTGGGTAGATGGGGAAGGAGAGTGTGTGGGGAAGAGCTTGTGGGCATGTCCAGTTGGTGGGGGTTCCTCACCCTTCCTGCCAAGCTTGCTCAAGGGAGCAGGAGGGATTGATGACACAGGGAGCCCTCTCCTCACCTTCTAACTCCTGGAGCAAAATTTTGCTATGGTTTGATTATCAGGCTAAGAAGGTCTTCTCTTAGGCAGCTGCCTCTGGCCTCTAGATCAGCAGGACACAACTTCCTGAGGGTGTGGCCTTGCACATGTCTGAGCACTATATTTTCTTTGCTGTGTTTTCTCAGGGAAAAACTCCCTGTCCATGTGGTTGTTGATCCCATTCTCAGTAAGGTGTTACGGCCCCATCAGAGAGAGGTAAGGGGAGCTGGGGTAAAGAGGTATGAGATGGGAGGCTGTCATCCCTGGGGCTGCAGCAGTGTGGATCAAAGTGGCCTGAATGCTGTTATTCCCCAGGGAGTAAAGTTCCTGTGGGAGTGTGTCACCAGTCGGCGCATCCCTGGCAGCCACGGCTGTATCATGGCTGATGAGATGGGTCTGGGCAAGACGCTGCAGTGCATCACGTTGATGTGGACGCTTTTGCGCCAGAGTCCAGAGTGCAAACCGGAAATTGACAAGGCAGTGGTGGTGTCACCCTCCAGCCTAGTGAAGAACTGGTACAATGAAGTTGGGAAATGGCTTGCAGGGAGGATCCAACCTCTGGCCATTGATGGAGGCTCTAAGGACGAGATAGACCAAAAACTGGGTATGGAGCCTTAACTCTTCCATAGAGCTTGCTCGCTTCTTGTGTGTATGCTCACTGATGGCCAGTAGGTTGAGGGCACTGAGGGGGTGGAAGAGAATTCCATGGAAAATAATTGAAGTAATTTCAGGCTAACTTAAAGAACCGTGAAACTTTTTTTATTTAAGGTATTCTAAGATTTGTTCCCTTGACCTGTTTTCTGTTGTAGAAGGATTCATGAACCAGCGTGGAACCCGAGTGCCTTCTCCCATCCTTATCATTTCCTATGAGACATTCCGCCTTCACGTTGGAATCCTCCAGAAAGGGAGTGTTGGACTGGTCATCTGTGATGAGGTACTTGCCTCTCAGCAGTCTGGGTGGTAGGAGGAAGTGTTGAAATCTCCTAATAACTGCCATCCAAAGGCTGTGCCAGTCACCAGGGAATATTAAGGACAGAGCTTGTTGCCTTAGAGGACGCAAGTGAGAGGGAGAGCCTTTGATACCAGCCTGCCAAAAGGGATTAAGCAGTGCTTGGAACTTGAGGAGGGTGAGGTACTGTGGGCTGTTTGATTGCTTCCAGTCAGTATTCTTAGACTGAAGAAGGACTTTGAAGGATGAGAGGGATTTGGATAGGTGGAGACAGACTGTATAGTGTTTAAGGGAACAGGTTCTGGAGTGAGACTAGTTTTGTTTGTTTGTTTGTTTTTTAATATTTATTTTTGAGAGAGAGAGAGAGAGACATGGAGTGTGAGTGGGGGAGGGGCAGAGAGAGAGAGGGAGACACAGAATCTGAGGTGGACTCCAGACTCTGAGGTGTCAGCACAGAGCCTGATGTGGGGCTCCAGCCCACAAGCTGTGAGATCATGACCTGAGCCAAAGTCAGACACTTAACCGGCTGAGCCATCCAGGCACCCCAAGAGTCAGACTTGTTTTCAAATTCTAGCTCTTCTACTTACCAGTAAAATGATGTCGGACAAGTTACTTAACCACCCGAGCCTCTATTTTCACGTCAGTAAAATGGGCTTATAATATTTGTTTCATGGGTTATTGTGAGGGTTAAATGAGGTGAATGAGGGAAAGCTCTTACCAAGTGCCTGGTATGTCCTAAAACTTTGGTAAAGGTCATAGAACTCTGTTTTTTTATTCTAGGCTGGGGGAATGCATATGAACAGAAGCACAGAGGTAGGAAAGTCCAGTGTGGACAGTCCATACACCTTACACCAGTCCGTATTGACTCGCTGGGACAGAGGGAAATGTGGCAGTAGTTACTTACTAGCCTTTTCCACCACTATGCATGAATGGTGGTAATGATGCTACTACTTAGAAAGGAATGAGGGTGGTGGGAGCTTCCCAGTATAAAGAATTTTCCAGGGACACCTGGGTAGCTCATTCAATTAAGAGTCCAACTCTTGGTTTCCGCTCAGGTCATGATCTCATGGTTTGTGGGTTTGAGCCCCGCGTTGGGCTCTGCGCTGACAGTGCAGAGCCTGCTTAAGATTCTCTCTCTCCCTCTCTCTGCCCCTCCCCCCTGCTCGCGCTTTCAAGGTCTCTCTCAAAATAAATAAACTTAAAAAATGAATTTTCCAGGTTTTCAGGGTGCTTGGCTACCCTGAGGCTGCTACCATTATTTGCACCTCTTGGGAAGAATTAAAGCCACCTTGCACACCCCTGGGTCTTTAGTGGAGATGTGGCTGAAAGACTTGGCCCCCATTTGTCAACTGATTGGGAAGCTTGACTGTGCTCTGGGAATTGTAGGTTATTAGCTCAGTATCCGAGGGACTTTTGGGACAGGACAGAGAAGAAAGGCTTACTTTTGGGATGCCATGCTTGCTACTTATAAGCTCTTTCCCAATTAGGCTTTTGTCCTTTTTTTTTTTTCAACGTTTTTTTTTTTTTTTTTTTTTTTTTTATTTTTGGGACAGAGAGAGACAGAGCATGAACGGGGGAGGGGCAGAGAGAGAGGGAGACACAGAATTGGAAACAGGCTCCAGGCTCTGAGCCATCAGCCCAGAGCCTGACGCGGGGCTCGAACTCACGGACCGCGAGATCATGACCTGGCTGAAGTCGGACGCTTAACCGACTGCGCCACCCAGGCGCCCCTAGGCTTTTGTCCTTAATAAAGAGTTAGTCATTGTTGGGCAAGTGTGCCAACTTCTGATACCTTGATGGGCTGTTCTTGTAAGAGTAAAGGATATAGGAGGTTGAGGTAGGGTATATGTGTGATAAACCCTATGAAGCTCAGGGTCCTAGCCCATCTGGATTTTATTCTGCTCTGTAGTGTTTCTTTTCTTTCTCATTCTCTCTTGTTTTCTGAGCTGACTCTGCAGGGCAGAAGGGACCAGGCTGCTGCTTGTCACACTTAGCATCCTGGCCTGCCTTTTTACTCATCTACCTTTTATTTGTCAGCAGTTTGTCAGTTGTCAGAGACCTGAGGAAGCCAGTCCTGGAAGACTGCCTACTCTAGGGGAGTTTGTCCTGTTCATACCCACAACTTCCTTCTAGCTGATGGGTCTTTCTGGAACACAGAAGTGCTGCATAATAACTCTGTGTACAAAATCTTTGATCCCTCATAGTAACCTGAGCTAGGTTACTCAGGTTTCAGGTTACTAGGGCAAGTCAGAAGACATGGGGTCAGCCTTGGTGTTGCCACTTGTAAGCACAATGCAGAAGAGACTGTTCAGAGACTCAGTGACTTCTGTACAGTGGATGGCACAGGGTATACCTGAAAGGGACACGATCTTGATCAAGAGAGATCTATGGAAGCATTTTGGAAAGTGTATGAATAGGTGAGGGATTGACATCACTGTCATTTCCGTTTTGGAGGTTAGGAGTGCAGTGACTTGCCTAGGGTTTCCCCTGTGAGGACCTAGTGAGCTGGGACTTGAATTCAGGCCTGGGGTTTTAAGACCGGGCTCTTACCCCTTAGTGCCTTGGATATAATCCAAAACGTGGTATAGGAAGCTTGGCTTAGGTATGGAAAGACTGGCCCTTTTGTCTTTAAAAAGGATAAACGGAGAACTCTGCCAGAACAGAAATTCAGCAGCAGCTTATTAATAAGAGCTCTGACAGCTTTTCATCTGGCCAAATATTTGATTTGCTGAGATGCCAGAGTTTGGGTCTTATTTTTATTATTTTTTTAAAATTTTATTTTTAAGCAGTCTCTAACACGGGGGCTCAAACTGAGGACTCTGAGATCAAGAGTAGCATACTCTTCCGACTGAGCCAGCCAGGCAACCCAGAGAGTTTGGGTTTTAAATCTGTGGGTGATGGTGGGAGGAGCTGGGTCTGGAGCTGGGGTGTTCCCATAGGGAGCTGGTATTGGCTTATACTTCCACAGAGACCCACAGGGATAGTGTGTCAGCCCAGTTCATTTGTTGGATTATTTATTAAGTGCCTGTCATGCATCAGGCCCTGGGAATCCCATTGATAACTGCCCTCAGGGAGCTTCAGTTTAGAGGGACCCAATTGTTGACCCCTATTTCCCTAGGGTATTTTTTGGGTTTTTCTGTTTGTTAAAAAAAATTTTTTTTTAATGTTTATTTTTGAGAGAGAGAGAGAGAGAGAGACAGAGCACAAGCAGGAGAAGGGCAGAGAGAGAGGGAGACAAGAATCCAATGCAGGCTCCAGGCTCTGAGCTGTCAGCACAGAGCCCTACGTGGGGCTTGAACCCAAGAACCGCAAGATCATGACATAAGCCAAAGTTGAACGTGTAACTGACTGAGCCACCCAGGTGCCCTTCCCTGGGGTCTTTTGGGGAATTTCCTCACAAGCTTCAAGTTTTATTTCCCTCTTTGACTCCAGAGTCTCAGCCTTCTGTTTTCAGGACTAGTGCTTGGAGCCTTTAATCATTTTTTATTTTTTTGTTTGTTTTGGATGTCTTAAAAATTATTTTAATTGAAATGTAATTGACATGACATTGTATTAGTCTTAGGTATACAACATCCAGTCATTTTTAAAGATTAAAATTCTATGTCTAATTCTTTAATAGCAACGTTGGTTATTCTTTCATTTAACAAACATTTACTGAGCAGTTCTCTGTGGGGGACTCTGTCATGTACACCAAGTTATATAAAGGCAAATCTGACATGGTCTCTGTTTGAAGAAGTTCCTGTCTAGGTGAGGAGATTGAGTACATACAGTAGAGTATGATTAGTACTCTGTGTAGCAGTAGACGAGAGGCAGAGTAGTACAGTGCCCAGATTTTGGAATCACACAGACCTGAGTTCAAATCCTAGTTCTGCTACTTCCTTAAAAAAATTGTTTTATGTTTATTCATTTTTGAAAGACAGAGAGCACAAGCAGGGGTGGGGCAGAGAGGGAGGGGGCACAGAATCCGAAGCAGGCTGCAGGCTCCGAGCTGCCAGCACAGAGCCCGACGTGGGGCTCAAACTTATGAACCGCGAGATCATGACCTGAGCCGAAGTCAGACACTCAACCGACTGAGCCACCCAGGCACCCCCTAGTTCTGCTACTTTTTACCAGTGTGTGATTTTGGTGTGTTCACCTTTCTGAACTTCATTTTCTCTAAAATAGGTATTACAATTCCCACTCATCTAATTGTTATCTGGATTATAGAAGGAATATACAGGAAATGCTGCTTATTAGTCCAGTGCCTGGCACTTGGAAAAGATTTAGTAAACAGCTATTATGTACAGAGTGCCATAGGAGCATGGAAGTGGGAGACACCAACAGCTTGGGGTCAGTGAGGAGGGCTTTGCATCGGAGGTGACATTGAGGAATTTGCCTGTGGGAGAGAATTCTGGGCAGAGGAGTGGCATGGGCAAAGAGACCTAAGGAACTCCAACATTAGGAGTGAGGAGGAGTTATGGCTTCCTGGACTAAGACGAGCTGTGAAGACTTGTCAGAGAAGTTAGCTGGGGTCTTACTGAGAAGTGCTAAACTAATGAGCTTGGACTTGATCCTAGACACAGGAGGGTCAGTAGAGGGTCTGTGTTTAATTTCATCATACAAGGCTGGCCAGAGGGAGCATGCTGACTTGTTTGTCCATTCTTTCATTGGTGGTTGCATTTGGGGCTGAAATGGAGACTGTAGATAGAACAGGCGCAGGCTTGATCTTGCCCATGTGGTTCTTGGGGAAAGAGGGAAGATGATAGGGTCCTTTTACCACTTCCTTGAAAAGGGCTTAAAAGAGAGAAGTAACAGGGTGTGTATGAAGGATGGGTGACGAATTGGGGAAGAGATACAAAGGGAGGAAGAGAGGCTCTTAGGATTCTGCAGGGAGCGGGAAGAAGGAGCCTGGGCCAAGTCCAGAGGGACTTGGGCTCTGACAACCCAGACATGGCCTGTAAACCAATCCAGAAAGCATCTGGCTCAGGAGGTGTTCCGGGTTGGTTTGGCTAGTGGGAAGGGAGGATTCCCTGAAAGCATGGGTCACTAATGTGGCTGAATGTCTCTGAAGAGGATAGGCAGGCTGCTAGGGCTCTGGAGGTTAGGGCAGGGAAAAGGAGGTGAGGTAATAATCCAGGGAATCGTTTTATGGATGGATGTGACACTAGTGGTCTGGAAACTGAAGGTCTGTCTCTTGAACATGACATTTCTCCGTAAGCAAGCAGGTAGGTTCTCATTCTTGCTGTGCCCTGCCCAGTTCCTAAGGCCCCAGAACCTGTAATGTTTGATTCCTCTTTCCTCTTTTCCTGTCTACACAAGACTTTGCTATCATTAGGGATGCCTTATCATGCCCAGGCCTAAGTGAGAATTAATTTCCTTGCAGGGACACAGACTTAAGAACTCTGAGAATCAGACTTACCAGGCCCTGGACAGCTTGAACACCAGCCGGCGGGTGCTTATCTCTGGGACCCCCATCCAGAATGATCTCCTTGAGTATTTCAGCTTGGTACATTTTGTTAATTCGGGCATTCTAGGTAAGATTCCAGCCTTTTCTGCTACATTGGAGAGGAGCCTTGCCTTGGCCTTGGGAGTATAACTCTAGCTGAATAGAGAAAGGAGAGAATGCTAGTTATAACATGTGGGTCACTAGTCACTCTTGTAGGAAGGCTTCTCTTGTCAGGGAGTAGCAAAGCCATTGGGAGACCGTGGTTCTGCTGAACAGCTCAGCAAGGACCACTGTAGCCATTTTTCCAGTACAGAGGTAGCAGGGGCTATGCACAGTATGATGTCACTATGAGCTGGGGGTGGAAACACTACCCCTAGGCATTTTTGCTCATTGCATTGTAGCTGCCTCATAAGAGCTTTGGCCTCAGAACAGACTGTCTTGGGCTGTTTTGTTTTGTTCTAAACTACTTTTTAGTGTGCAATTCAGTGTCCTGAAATATACTTACATTGTTGTGCAAATATCACCACCATCCATCTCCAGAACTTTTTTCATCTTTCAGAACTGAAACTCTACCCATTAAATAATAACTCCCCATGTCCCATCCCCCCTCACCTCCCAGCCTCTGGAAACCACAGGTGGACAGTTCTTGCGCTTAAATATCTATGGGAGGATGTCTTAGTGCCACCTCAACTTGCTGTTGCTCAGGAAGATGGCTTTGGGCAAGAACCAGCTAAGCAGTAGAATTTTCATGTGAACACATTTGTGTAACCACTATCAGATCAATTACTGCCACCATCTCAGCGACACCCCCTTCTAATCATTATTCTCACCTTTTCCCCCAGAAATCTCTTCTGACTCAAGATTGGTTTGTCCTATTTTTGAACTTTTGTAAATGGAATAATACAGTATTCCTTGGCATCTAGTTTCTTTTTGTTCATTATGTTTGTGAGATCAGTCCATGTTGTGCAGTAGTTTGTTTTCTTGTTTGTGTATTTCATTTTCATGAATATACCAGGCTTTATCTGTTCTGTTGGACAGTTGAGTTTCCAGTTTTTTATTCTTTTGAATAATGATGTAAACATTTTTGTACATGTCTTTACCTGAGCATAGTATGCATTTTTGTTGTGTACATATGCATTCTCTGTCCTATGAGTGGAATTTCTGGGGTATGCATGTGTCTAGTTCATGTGTTATGCATGTATTCAGCTCTAGTAGATACTCTGGCTTTCTTTCCAAAGTGTGCCAGAAGTGTATGAGAATTCTAGTGTCTCTACATGAGGGGTCAGTAAATTTTTTCTTAAAGGGATAGGTAGTATTTTAGGTTTGCAGGCCTGTCTCTGTTACAACTACTCAATTCATACTGTAGTATGAAAGCAGCCATAAAGTATAAATGAATGGGCATGGTTGTGTTCTAATAAAACTTTATTTACAGAAACATGTGGCTGACCCATGGCTGTAGTTAGCTCACCTCTACTCTATACCGTGACTAATATTTATCTTGAGAAAAATTTTTTCTGCCCTCCCTGCCCTCACCATGGACTTGTCAGGGCACTGATGAGCCGAACTTCAGGGCCACATGGGAGCCAGTCTGTGATGCACTCTGAGGGGAGGGGCCTCGTGCCTGCATTGAACCCGGTGAGGGCCCTGGTGGCTGACGTTTGTCTCCTGTTTGTAAAGCTCAGGTGTCTCTCAAGTCCTTGCACCAGGCAAGGAGAAAAATTAAAGATTTGGGGTTCCCCCCCATTTTTTTTTTTAATTTTAGTAATTCTAGTGGGTGTTTAGTGATACCTTGTGTTTACCTAATGTTTAATAAAGTTGAATACCTTTTAATATGTTTATTGGCCATTTAGAGATCCTCATATGTGAGATAACCTGCCCTTTTTATTCCTGGCCAAAAGAAAACTGTACCCATTAAACAAGTATTCCCTATCTCTCCTTAACCTCAAACTCTGGCAACCACCAATCTTCTTTCTATCTCTATGAATTTGTCTATTCTGGACAGTTCATATAAATGGAATTCTACAATATGTTACCTTTTGTGTTGATTTCTTTTACTTAGTATAATATTTCAGCTGCATTGTAGCACGTATCATACATGCTACTTCATCTCTTATGAGCAACATATAGATGGGCTTTAAAAAAAAAAAAGCCCAGTCTGACAATTGTATGGTCTTTTAATTGGATTATTTGGTCCATTTATATATATTGTAATTAGTTATATATTTGAGTTTTAACCTACTTGGCCTTTCAAGTCTCCACTGCTTTGGTTAGCTTTCTGATCCATTCAAACAGAAATTGCCTATAATTTGTTCAGCTTTGTTCTTGGCAGGAAGGTGGTCTGTAACAAAGCAGTCTGTCATTATTGGCAGTGGGATAATCATTCTGTTTTTGTTTTTGTTTTTTTTAATTAAAAATTTTAATACAGTTCTAATCAGTGTGCCAGGTTCATTTCACCTCCTTCACTGCCAGACCTGGGGGTAGGGATTGCTTCAGTTTCTCTGCCTTTTTTTTTTTGTGATGACCAAGCTGCATGAAACTTTCACCTTCACATTATCCTTATGTTTTCCTTATGTTTTCAATTTTTTAAGAAGGAAGTTGATATAGTATTTTTTTTGTTTTGTTTTTTGTTTATTTTTGGGAGAGAGAGTGCCAGAGGGGCAAAGAGAGGGAGACATGGACTCTGAAGGAGTCTCCAGGCTCTGAGCTGTCCACGCAGAGTCCCATGAAGGGTTTGAACCCCTGAACCATGAGATCATGACCTGAGCTGAAGTTGGAAGCTTAACCAACTGAGCCATCCAGGCACGCTATTTTTTTTTTTTTTTCCTTGAGAAAGAGAATCCCATGAGGGGCAGAGAGGGAGAGGGAGAGAGAGAGAAGCAGGGTTTGAGCTCACCCAAAGTGGCACTCGAGTTCACCTAATGTAGAACTCAAACTCACAAACTGTGACATCGTGACCTGAGCTGAAGTCAGATGCTTAATGACTGAGCCACCCAAGCGCCCTTACGTTTCTTGATCTTGGCAGATTTGGCATCCTTTCATTTGGCTGTGAGCAAAAAGTCCTTGATTTCTTCAATTTTGTGAGGCCTGGCTAGGAGGGGTGCCGGGGAACACATGGCAAAAAGAGCAAGTGGCTAGAAGTGGGATGTAAAAGAGCGAGACTCCCCTACCTTTTTTTTTTTTTTTTTTTTTTTTTTTTTTTATGTAGTATTTTATTTTTCCCTTCTCTCTTGTCTTAGGAACTGCCCATGAGTTCAAGAAGCATTTTGAGTTGCCAATTTTGAAGAGTCGAGATGCAGCTGCCAGTGAGGCCGACAGGCAGCTAGGAGAAGACCGGCTACGGGAGCTCACCAGCATTGTGAATAGGTAATAGTGGGGTGGGTGCTGGGCTAGGCAGCAGCACCTTTTTTTTTTTTTTTAAAGTGTTTATTTTGAGAGAGAGAGAGAGGGAGAGACAGAATCCCAGGCAGGTTCTGCACTGTCAGCACAGAGCCCAACGCGGGGCTCAGACTCATGAACCATGAGATCATGACCTGGGCCAAGACCAAGAGTTGGACACTTAACCGACTGAGCCACCCAGGTGCCCCAGCAGCACCTTTCTTTGGGATTTTCCCCAAGTTGGGTCATCAGAATTGCCTACTAAACTATCCAAGTCCAATCCTTTGGTGCTTTGGCCCATGAGGCTGGGAAGGGAGTGGGATCTGTGCCCTGACTATAGCCACTGAATAAATGGAGAGGTCTTGCAAGTCAAGTCCCTGCTTTCTTCCTGGCCTGGACCCTGTGGTCTGGCTTTGGGCTGCTTAGCATCCTGCTGAGGAAGCTCTTCTCTGATGCTGGTCTCCCTGAACAGAATATCCCTTGGAGCATTGTTAATACTTCAGAAGCTTCCTGTCAGTCAGTCTTAGACCTAAAGCACCAGGCTTCCCTTCTCAGACCCCATAGTCTTCTGTGACAGGTAGAAATAGATCTGACTGATGGGTGTGGCTCCCAGACTAAGAGGGCTTTTCCATAGGGTCCACATAATCCAAAAGGCAAGTACATTCTAGATTCCCTGTTGTAGGTAATACACTTGATTTATATCCTGGAGTCCCGCCATCTCTCCCTCCCAATTTTCGATGGCAGGAAGGAGAGTCACTATATTCTTAGGAGCTGCTCCTTAGGTGTCTGATCCCTGTCCTTCCTGGTCGGCCAGGAGGTATGGGCTTAATTTCATTGAACCTTGGGCCCTGTGGTATTTGGGCAAGTGCAAGTAGAAACTCCTCTAAGGACTTGGTGGTTTGCAGCATCCTTCTCCTGTCTGAGCACCAGGCTTAATGGGAGATCTTGGCCTTCTCTTGAAGACTAGCTAAACTTTTGAAGAGGAAGAGTTGTCACTGTAAGCTAGACTGTTCGAAAGAGCCTCTGTTCCCATGACTGAGACCCTGATAAAGATTTCTTTGCCATAGAGCTGATGTGTCTCTGACATTTGATTCTACAAAAGAGACAGTCTTTTGGGTTCTTTGGGTGGTAGCTTTTATTTTAGTAGTTAGCAGGGCATTTTTACCAGCCTCTTGCCTTTTTATCTTCTCTCCCCAGGTGCCTGATACGGAGGACCTCTGATATCCTTTCTAAATATCTGCCTGTGAAAATTGAGCAGGTGGTTTGTTGTAGGTACTGAACTCAACTGAGGGGTGTAGAGTGTGTAAAAACTCAGCCCTTGAGGCATGGCTGGGCTCTCACAGTATTCTCAGGGCAGAGGTGTTGTCCAGCCTTTCCCACTAACCCAGCTACCCTTTTTTCAGGCTGACATCCCTTCAGACTGAGTTATACAAGAAGTTTCTGAGACAGGCCAAGCCAGCAGAAGAGTTGCGTGAGGGCAAGATGAGTGTGTCTTCCCTTTCTTCCATCACCTTGCTAAAGAAGCTTTGTAATCGTGAGTTGGGTCCATGTCCTGGGGTCCCCTGAGAGAGTAAGCAAGGAAGGCTAGGCTCCTGTAAGGTCCAGCCACCTTGACCAAAACTTGTCTAGAGTCCTCATAAAGGCCACCTGTGATTCCAGCCCTCCCCAAGGCATGAACCCTACATTTTGTACTCCATACCAGACCCTTTGCTTTGGAAAAGTTTGCTTACCCTTTGCCCAGCCCATGCTTGATGCTTGGGAGTATATGGGACTTGTGAGTACATGGGAGTATGCACGCACACCTGTGCATATAAAATGTTGGATAGGAGGAAAAATAACAAATCTTGCCCTCTGTGGTATAGTTCCCTTCTTGCTGGAAGAACACACTAGTAAGCAAGGTGGTCCTAGATGGAACTGACTGCAAACTAGGAATTGGGACCTGGTAAGTCTGGTGCTGAGGAAGGTCTGCTGGGTAGGCTTCTAGAGGAGATTCCAATGAGCATCAAAGTGGAAACTGGAAAGCACTGTAGCTGGCATTTTGGGTTTTGTTTTTGTTGTTGTTTTCAGATCCAGCTCTAATCTATGACAAGTGCGTGGAAGAGGAGGGTGGCTTTGAAGGTGCCTTGGAAATATTCCCCCTGGTTATAGCTCCAAGGCTCTAGAGCCCCAGCTATCAGGTAAGCCAGTCTTTGGGCTCCTCTGGGAGGAAAGGTGGGAAATTGTCTCTTTGTGCTAGATGTATCCTTACCTCAAGGCATGATATCAAAAGTAAGAATCCTGGGCCATGGGGATGGCCTGTTGGGAGCTAATGGTTGATGATTTCCCCAGGTAAGATGCTGGTCCTTGATTACATTCTGGCAGTGACCCGAAGCCGCAGCAGTGACAAAGTAGTGCTGGTGTCCAATTACACTCAGACATTGGACCTCTTTGAGAAGCTCTGCCGGGCTCGAAGGTAGGGAAGAGTCAAATCAGTTTGCCAAAGGAGTGCCTCCCCTACCGTCCCCCTAGGAAGAGTAGATGGTAGGTGTTCTGATTGGTGGATATGGGCAAGAAATGGGTGCAGGGGGGATTTCCCAGAAAATATCTGTTCTCTTACTGTGATGATCCTGACTCCATCTCCAAGCAGAATAGCCCCTGGCCCTTCAGGTACTTCCAGAGGACAGAGTCCTAGCCCTTAGTCCCCTGCCTCTCCCTTTGGGAGTTTAGGCCCTCAGGCTCTACATGAGTAGCCTCAAGCCTGGTTAGTTCAAGTCCTTCAGTAGCAAGCCTCTGCTTCCTTCTTGGGTTTTGATGTTTGAATTCCCCTTCAGGTACTTGTATGTCCGCTTGGATGGCACAATGTCCATTAAGAAGCGAGCCAAGATTGTAGAGCGCTTCAACAATCCATTGGTAAATGTACAGCCCCTGTTTCCATACTACCAATGCAGTAACATCTGAATCAGTGGTTGATAGAGAAACTAGATGGGTGCTCTGCTTTAGGGTCTGTCTCTCTCTCTCTCTCTCTCTCTCTTTCTCCCCCCCCCCCCCCCACCCTTGGGTGTGGTGGAATTAGCCTGGTTGGTGATGGTGGGGCTGGGAAATTGGTAGGCAAATTGGTGGTCCTCACAACATAAGAGTACAGATGTATGAGAGAGAGAACTGTTGGCTGGACTGAATAGGATTCCAGTTCAGGCTGCAAGAGGTTCTTTTCTCCTGCTTCCTTTCTTTCCAGAGCCCTGACTTTGTCTTCATGCTGAGCAGCAAAGCTGGGGGTTGTGGCCTCAATCTCATTGGAGCAAACCGATTGGTCATGTTTGACCCTGACTGGAACCCGGCTAATGATGAACAAGCCATGGCCCGGGTCTGGCGTGATGGTCAAAAGAAGACCTGCTACATCTATCGCCTGCTGTCTGTAAGGATGGTGACAGTGGTCAGAGTAGGGGTGGGTCGTGAAAAAGACCTTTAGGACCATCTTGGGTTTTTTCTCAGTACCTGTTTTGCCTCTGCCTCTAGCAGTGGCCAATCTATGGGCTTAGCCAGACCCCTGTATTTTTCTGTTCTTTCTCCCTCTCTCCACCCCATTCCTTCAAAACCTATGCCTCCTGATACCTGTTCAGTGGTTGACAAACTCCCCTGTGGCCTCATCTCTTCACAGGACACCTGCTTTCCCTCATACCTTGATTTCTACTGTGCACTTGCCTTGTAATCTTCTCATACTCCATGTGTCCCCTGGGACTAAGAAGTAGTATTGGCATTCTCCCAAGTTCTCAGTGATCAATCATACAGACTGTAGTTCTCTTTTAAAGCTCATGTTCTCTGACTTGCCTACTCTCTTTTCTTCCTTGTCACTGTCATCTACCCTATGCTAGTTTCCTAATTCATTGGTGACTTTGGATACCAGCCTAGTCTAGTCCTTCATTTCTTCCCCAAATTCAGTTATCATCTTGACTTCAAGGACTATGCAGTTATCTAGCACTCTGGCTTCCATGTTTCCTTGACCTCATCTCTAATGACCAGTTCAACTCCTTCCCATTTAGTTACTCCCAAGGCCACACTCTGGAACTTTAGTAATGCCAAAACTATACCCAGTACCCAAAACTATCATTCTATTTTCAACTTCCTGTCCTTCCAGTTTTCTTATATCTCCTATATCTGCTTTAGCCTAAATGTCCCTAGTACCTCACCTTTCCCCCAGTCTGGCTTCACTTCTCTTTGTTTGGCCTGATTCCTACTGTGCATCCTTTCAGTCACTCTCTCTGTAATACTCCAGTTGGATCACTACAACTGTTCTCAAGTTCTGCACCAGATAAAATTTGCGGGTGTAGATTAACACTACCACAAATTCACATATTCCATTTTGGGATGGGCTGTATCTCGTTTCTTTCAACAGCCACTTCAAGCCTTCACCACTTCCCTCAAGTTTCTTACCTAACCCTGTCTCTCATTCTTTTTGCAGAGACCTTGTCTTCTGCTTCACAGAAAAAAATGTAGGCTACCAGGCTTGAGTTCTCTTACCTGTCTTTTGTGTATCTCTAGACCTGCCCTTCCCTTCCCATCTCAGAGGAAGATAATTTCCTTCTTTGAGCTTCATCATTCCAGCTCTGCCCTGGATTGTTTTCCTTCTTTCTTAGTTGATTAAGGTCTCTCTTATTTACCTAAGTCTATAAACATGCTGAGGTAGCTCTCACCATTTAACTCTCTGTCCTATTGTAGCTACTATCTTGGGTTACTTTCCATGCGTTCACCGTCACATTTTTCCAAAGCCTACGGATTAACTTCACTTCCTCATCTTCTATTCACTCATCAGACCGCTTTTGAACTTGCTTTTGAATGTAATATTGGCTTCCTAATTGCCAGAACAAGAAACTCTTGATTTTTCCTCTGTGTATCTGACACTGTTGACTGCTAGTCTTTAAAATTCTATTCTCTTTGGAAATTCCACTCTGGTTTTCCTATCTCTGTGATTACTCATTATATTGACAAATCTCTAAATGTTTAGCCTAGATCTCTTACCTGAGTTTTAGACCCATATTTCCATCACCTATTGTACATTTCCACTTGTATGTCTCATGAACACTTTAGATGCAAGGTGACTAAATTCATTTCCTTTCTGAATTTTGTCATTTAATGGCTCCATTATCCAACCAACCCAAATCTGGCTATCATCCTACTGGACCATTCCCTGTCTCCTAACAACAAATCACTATTTGTCTTCTGGCAATTTCCTTATCTAACCTTCCTCTTTACCCTGTGCTAAAGTCACAGTTCTCTTTCACTTGGATACTGCAGCAGCTTCCTAATGCTTTACCTTTGGTCTTAACCTGTTCTTCACATATTGCTTCCAGAATGAACTTTCCAAAAATCCTGATTTTGCTTTTCATCACTTGCAGGACAAGGCAAAGCTCTTTCAGCCTGGCATCCATATTTCTCCGGTATGGCCTCTGCTGACTTACTCAGTCCCAGCTCTTACTGTAAACACTCCCACCATCCTGAAGACAGGCTGAACTCCTCAGTCCTCTAGTAGGCCAGGCTTATGCCTTTGTCCTATGTGGGGCCTATGAGCTTTCCTTCTCTCTTCCCTTGTAAACCATCTATTCATTTTTTACGATTCAACTCAAGGATCATCTTCAAGCTTTTCATCATTTTCCCCCTCTACTACCCCTCTTCTGGGCCCTTGGGAATCCTATGCAGGTTTCTGTTATTGTGCCAATTAGTTTTTGTGTCTCTCCCAGAAGCCTAGGAGTTCAGGAATAAGGATCATATTTAATTCTTCTTTGTATCCTAGTGTTGGCACAGAGCCAGGCATAGGATACCCAAATGATATTTGTTGAGTATGAGAGGCCTGGGCTTGGTGTGGAGGTCTGGTGAAGCTGCTGCAAACCTCAGCTCACTCTGAAGGAATTTAGCCAAGACATGAAACCCTCCATTCGTACAGAAAATATCCTGGGTGAGCAGTGGCTACAAGTCATGTTCCCAAGAGACAGATTGGGAAAATGGGCTCAGCTGAGCAGATGTATTGCTATAGGACTTTTACTTCTCATTCATTTCCCCTTCTCTTGGGTGGCTATAGTTTCAACCCCTGGGTTTTCCTGCCCCCTATGTTTGGGAATGACTTAGCTGTACATCCTTGGGCGCCCCCACCCCAGGCAGGAACCATTGAGGAGAAGATCTTTCAGCGCCAGAGCCACAAGAAGGCACTGAGCAGCTGTGTGGTGGATGAGGAACAGGATGTGGAGCGGCACTTCTCTCTCGGCGAGTTGAAGGAGCTGTTTACCCTGGATGAGGCTAGCCTCAGTGACACACATGACAGGTGGGTGGGGTGCCCTTGCTGGCCATTACTTCTGAACTCCCTGCACAGCATGGAGACGGGCTCTATAGTTACCACCGCTCTGTCCTCTGCCCCCAGGTTGCGCTGCTGCCGCTGTGTCAACAATCACCAGGTCCGGCCACCCCCTGATGGTTCTGATTGCACCTCAGACCTGGCTCAGTGGAACCATAACACTGATAAACGGGGGCTTAAGGATGAGGTACTCCAGGCCGCCTGGGATGCTGCCTCCACAGCCATCACATTCGTCTTCCACCAGCAGTCTCATGAGGAGCAGCGGGGTCTCCACTGATAACCAGCTGGTCTGGGTGTAGCTGTTAGAGGAAGGAGACAGGGAAAGGGGGCTCCTTGCCCCATAGGACCCTACTGAATTTTGTTCTCTGGGACAAAAATCACCAAGGAGGGCTGCATGATGTTTGCCCAAAGTTTATTTTATAAGAAAAACTTTTTTGGTTAAAAAAAAGAAAGGAATAAAGGTATGAAAGGGACTGAGGCTTGGGAGCAGCATGGTGAGCCCAGCAGAGAAGAGGCCTGGTAGTGGACACTCCTGTACTTCTCTAAAGCCTGGGTACCTGCTTGAGGAAGGAAAGCAGGAACCTCAGGCAGGGGGAGAGGAGCTGTCCTCAGTGACTGATGAGCACTGTAACCTGGCCCAGGGTTCCGAGAGTAGTGGGTAAGGAGCCCAAAGGCTCTAAACCCAGTTGTGAGAGTGCCTTTGCTGAGCCCAGCAAGACCTCCAGGACCTCAGTGCAAGGGAAGAAGGAAAAAGAGAAAAAAAGGTTGCAGAAAGAGAAAGACAGAATTGGTGTTTGGGAGTTCTGGGCAGCCCATGTCTCAGCCCCTGCAAGCTGATGGTGCTGAGCATGGGCCTGTGAAGCATGGGCCCCATCACATGGTGCTGACATAATCTGCAAAGGCCTGGGATGAGTCCCACGAGTCGCTAACCACGTGACAAGTGGCCCGGAGCCGCCGAATGGCTTCCCTGGCTGTGACTGCATCCTGGTCCAGCCAGTTCTGGAAGAGGCGCAGGTGACCAAAGGCTCCACGGCCCCAGCGCTCCAGCCGCTTGGCGAACTCCAGAAGACCATCTGGCTTGATGCAGTTGGAACTGGTAGGGGTGAGATGGATTAGATACCCAGGAAACAATCCCTAGTCTATATCCTTACAGCTCCATCCCTTGTCCCCTCCTCCTCCCCATGTACCTGATGTCCAGCTGACACAGAGAGGAGGATGAATCCTCTGAGAAAACATCTGCCAGGGCCAGCAGGCCAGCATTCCCTGGGGAGAAGGGGAGAAATGTCTAATCACCCAAGAACAGGGAACAATGGTATCCCAACCCATTTCTGGTGGGGAGGAGCCCGCCTCCAAAAGCCCCAGCACACAACTATATTCCAACCCCTATGTTCCCAGTGGAGAGGCCTATGCCTTCCTCCACTGAATTTTGAGGTCAAAGAACTGGCTCCTTCACCCCTGTCCCTTCCCAGGGCCCTGCCCCCACCCAGGCGGTTCCCTGGCAGCCGGAGGCCCTTCAGTGTGGAGTTGCCCTTCATAGCAGCAACCATCTCAGGCAGAAACTGGGCCGGGCGCTTCTCAAACAGACGGCAGAAGGAGAAGGTAATCTCTGTCAAGAGAAATTAGAACAAATTCTGATGGCTAACATTAGGACTTGTTGCTGCCACTCCTGCCCCAGTTGGCCTTAGCAAGGGGTCTGAACATTTTATAGAGGCCCAGAAAGAGAAAGGAATTTGTCCAAGACCCCAAGCAAGACTGGAACTAAGTCAGATTTAAACCAGAGACTGAACCCAGAGGTTCACCCTAGAGAGGTCCTCTGTGTGGACAGTTCTCCATTCACTTCTTTTCCCTCTATCCATTGCTTGCCCTCTATGCAGGCGTGGGGATTAGGGACAAGAGTATGAGGGGAACCTGACAGCATATTTATCCTTCCCCACCACCATTATTTCTGTTGGCCACTGAAAGGTAAGAAAAACTTGAGTAATTTTCCCATGTTAAGTATAGGAGGAGTTGAATTTGGGACCTTTTAGAAGGAAGATGATGCAGTTTCTATAACTTATAGTTGAGGATATAAGGCCAAGAAAAGAACAGTGGCAGAGGCACAGTGAGGACCCAGCAATGCCCCAGGTTCTGAATGATGAATTTACCTTGAAGAGTCAGATTCTGTAGCAAAAAGAGCACCTCACTCTGACAGTCAGCCAGATTCATGTCGTGGAAGCTCAGCCTCTTCAGGGCTAGGTTGTACTCTGCATGGGAGTAGAGGCCACGGGCCTTAGCTTTCCCAAAGAATAACAGGGTCTCCTACCCTCCCTTTATCATTCTAGCTGGGTCCTACCTTTGAGTGTCTGTAACACAAGCCCAAAATCTTGGGGAGAGGCAAAGGTAGCACTATCCAGAGACAGCTGCTGCAGAGAACCCGAGGCCTTCAGTACAGAGCAGAGCAGTGGGGCTGGTTGGGCTCCCCGTGGAAATCCCATCTCCAGCTGTTCCAGGCAGTTTTCTGGATATGATACGGAGAAAAGATTCCAGTGGGCCATCTCTCTTCTATTCTCAGAGCAGGTCCCATCCTGTCCTTTAGAGGCTCACTGAAAAATCTTGTTCACTTGTCATTGAGTGCCTGCTGTAACACTAGGTTCTGGGAAGAGAGTCCTAGGAGATTTAGTCCTTGTTCTCCTGGAGCTTTTAGTCCAGGAAGACTAGACTATTCAGACAAGCAAACAGGAGTGTGCAAGAGTGGTGAGCTAGGAAACAGGATCCAAGGGGACATACAGAAGGGGGACCTAGACCCCTTTTCTGGAGACTCATCTGCCATGGTCACTTTCTATTGGGCTTGTAGTGGTCTGGGCCCTGTCCAGCCCATGGTCATCTTTAACAGCAGGCTCTAGAGAGGGAATGGATTTCAGATAAGCCAGGAATGAGTGTTGCTAGGTCTGGATTAGGTCTTCCCACCTTTTCCACACAAATGCACCTGCACATTTGTGTGAACACATGCACACGCACACGCACAGTGCTTCACCTGGTATCTCCTCATCCCCAATTATGTGGCTAGGGGGCCCTGCATTCCCTGGCACGGCAGGGTTGTCCCTCTGGCTGGGGTGGTCAACACGAATAGAAAGGACCCGCAGCAGGGGCAGGGCTCGCACAATGGCACGTGTCAGCTCCAGGATGGGCAGTGGTGAGAACAGATCACTGAGATGCAGGGCACGGAGGCGGCATCCAGCCTGGCCTGACAGGGCCCGCAGACTGTCCAGCAGGCGGAAGATGTTAGAGCCCAGGCCTATGGCAGGAGAGAGGTTAGGTCAGTCATGTGGGAGTGTCAGCAAGAATAACATTCAGAGACCACTCCAGATATTTCTGTTGATGACCACCAATTTTCTTGAGCTTCCGATCAGATTACTTAAAATCATTTGTCTCAACTATTCATCATCTTGCTTTTTTCCTCAGGTAACCAGCAAACTGATGTCTACTGTACTGGGCTATGCCCTTAAGCATCAGTCAGGGCAGTCACAAAATAAGAGGATGTGGTGGGGCATACTGTGCTGCCAGCTAAATGACAGGCCCAGAGGGCAGCAGAAATCTCTGGACTTTTCTTATAGGTCACGTGGAACATTTGAAATCTAAGGGGAGTGGCAATCACTCAATAGGGAATACTTTAAAAGATTAATTATGTGGGAATAGAGCAGAAAAGGACAACCACATCCCACAAAAGGGAACAGGATGCAGAAGGGTTAGAGCAGATGCTTAATGCCACAAAGCAAATAATTTCTTGGAACCTACTTATCTCCCCTTGGACTGAGAAGGCCCCTGTTGATCCATTTCTTCAACTAAACCTCACCCAGCACCTAGTAAATACTTTTTTTGTGTGTTTTTGCTAGACAGTAGCCAGCAACAGCTCTTGCTCCTGCCTATGTAGGCTGATTAACAACAAAAATGTGTGAGGGGAACTGGAGAAGTTGAGTATTGTAGAAGCACAAAGGATGGGGGTACTTAGCACCCGGTCCAGCTTCCCTCAGTAAAAACTTTAGAGCTGAGTTGTAAAGAACACAAAGGAGACAGGCTAAAAGGAGGGACGGGAGGGACTGGCAGGGAGAACTCGGTATATATAAAAGCCTGAAGGAGGAAGAGTGTCAGCTTCCAAGAACTGAAAATATTCACTGTGGCTGCTGTGTAAAGTATGAGGCGGGGGGGGGGGGGGGGGGGGGGGGGTTCAAGATGCCACTATGAAGGTAAGCCGGAGTGAGAACACAAATGACCTGTAAGTAAATTAAGTATGGTGACAGGAAACCATTCAAGGGTTTTTAAATGAATGACCTTTTCATTGAAAAAACAAAACGGGCTGCAGTGTAGACTGAATTGTATGGCGAGTATGAAGTCAGGAGGAACTACTGAAATGATGAATCTGGGTGAGAAGTAATCATGGCTCAAATTAAGGATGTGGAGATAGAGAAGTAAGTGGATTTGAGGGATCATAAAGATATGTGGTGCAAAAGAAAGAACCCAGCTTTCTTTTGGGCAGCTGAGTCAGCTGTGAGGTCACTGACAGAACAGAGCTACCGGGAGAAGATGCATTCAGGCTGCGGGGCTTGTGGTTTATGAAGTGATATCTAGTAGTCGGCTGGCTAAATAGTTCTGGAGTTTAGGAGAAGGATCTGGGCCAGTGTCATAGATTGGGGAATCTTCAGCATAGTTGGCCTTTCAAACTACAAGAATGGACAGAATTGTTCAGGAAGCATGTATAAAGTGGCAGAGCTCTGAGAAACTCTGAACATTAAGAGATAAGAGAGGTAATGTCCAGAGAGGGAGAAGAGAAAAATAGATTTTGAGATAGTGGAAATGAGAATGTTTGATGAGACTACTTCATAGCAGCAAATGCTGCCGAAAATTGTGAGAGGAGGACTAAAACATATGTATTGGACTTAGCAACAGGGAGGACCTTGGAGAAGGAAGGCAGCATTAAGGAGTGGTGAAAACCTTGGATTCGGGAATCCGGTTGCCTGGATCTGAATCCTGACTCCGTGAGGTTATCCTTGGCAAGCCACTTGACCTCATAGGGTTGGTGTAAGAATTCAATTCATATAGTGCCATTCAATTATGCCAGATACATACTAAGCAATATATAAAAGTTCTTATTACTAAGGCATCTGAGAAACAAGCTTTCCTAAGAAGGCAAGAAGGTATGGATCCAGAAAACAGGTAAAAGAGTTAGCCTTAGATAGGATGGCCATCTCTTCCATTGTGATGAAGGAGAAAAGGATGAGTGTAGATGTAGGAGAGTTTATAGGTTGGTTAACAATAAGTTGAAGTTCATGTGTGATGGCTTCTATTTTCTCTGAAGTAGGAGGTGAAGTCATCTGCTAAGAAAGGAAAAGGGAGGATTTGGAAGTAGTAGGAATGGGAGCTAATGTTACAAACAGGATTCATATAAGGATGACTGAATATACAGTAGCACTGGTCTGCACAGTTGTGATTTTCTCCATCAGTACTCAGCATCCTAAGTAGATTGATGGATTTACCCAGAGTTGAAGTTTGGCTTGCTGGGCACAGCCAGGTGGGTAAGAACTGAGGACTGCTTTACAGGTTGCTGGCCTGATAAAAATGTGGTCTACACCTTGTCTGTATAGCTGCTTTGATATGAGTGGTGGGACCCAACCTTAGACTTGGTGGGCCTGCATACACTATACTGTTCCCACAATATGGGAATTGCCTACCATATCTAAAATGTACCCATTCTTAAGGTTCTCACTGTCTCTCAGGAACTCCTTCCAACTCTAAAGCCTATAAACCTCATGTTCTTCCCTAGCACTGAAAGTCTGCCACTGTTTCATGTATGTGCCTTCTGCCGCACTCTGACGCAGGCTGGGCCACATCTCCAGCTCCTCGATCGCATTCCCTATTCCCCTCTGCAGGATTGGGCACACAGCTGGTGCTGCTGTGAGACCCATCTCTGCCCCTGCAGGGCACTCACCATTATAGGAGAGTGTGAGGCTCTCCAGAGACACCCAGGAGCTCAGCAGGTGGCACAGTGTCAGAGCCGCCTCTGTGGAGAGCGGAACTGTGAATAGCTCCAAGGTGGAAATGCTTCGGAATCGCTGGGAGGCCTCCAGTGCTGGAAGCCCCAGGCAGCTGGGATCTGATCCATCCAAAGCTCCACAAGCCACTTCCCCGATCTCCATCTCTTCCCCATCCTCCTTCTCACCAGCCACAATGAAAACAAAGTCATACAGGTCTTCAGACTCCGCTCCAGACCCCTGACGGGTGCGAGCACCCTTCTTCCCTGCAGCTCGCTTAAAACGCTTTAGGGGCTTAGGCTGTGGGGCTGAGCTAGCTGGAGCCCGTTTGGATGAGGATGTGGAAGAGGAAGCAGAGGCAGAGGAGGTGGTGGCTGGAGCAGAGGGTGGCCGCTTGGTGCCAGGAGCCTCGTAGGAGGTTGCTGGAGGGTGCAGATCCCTCTTAGGGTCTGTCCCACCTGCTATCAGGCTCTCCTGTGTGCTCCGGCGTGTTACCCGGGTAGCAGGTGCAGCCCTGGCCGTCTGCTTGGCTTCACTCTTCCGCCGGGAGGCCATCAGGGCTGCAGCACATCGCTCAGCAGCATCCCTGCGAGGCCGGCGTGAGCCCAACAGGAGGGACCCTTCATCTCGGGATGGGGCCCGGCCTCGGGAGGCTTCTCCACAGAGGCGGCAAGGTGGACCACCAGGGCCTGGCTGCCAGAAGCCAGCACTCATGGTGAGGATGAGGATGAAAAGAGCTGACTCAGGCACAGGCCAGGAGTACAGCGACACCTGGCTGACAGCCCCATGGTGAATAAGCTGATGCAACAGCTGCCGAAGAGACTGCTGAGCAGCCACATCAGAGAACAGCAGGTGGCGGAACTTGAGGGTGTGCAGGGAACTGGCCAGCGTCTCCAGAACCCTGCGGTTGGGCTCAGCCACCAGCTCAGTTGCACCCTGCAGCATATTGCAGATGGTCAGCTGCCGGACATGGCGGGAGCTATGCAGAAGAGGTGAGAAGCGCTGGTCACAGAGACGCCTGTCAGAAGATACATCAATGGTCCCACGTAGAACATGGGAAAAAAAGGCCTCCATAAACTTGGCTCGCCAACAGGTCACACTCTGAAAGCAGAGAACATGCCAGACAGCTGTGATACTAAGGGCTACCCACTGAACCATCATTTCCCCAAGTTCCTCTGTTCCAATAGCTATTTGATGAGTCAGGCAACATTCTAAATAATTTATACAAATTAATCTTCACATCTTTGAGGCTTATATTACTGTTATCCCCATTTTACAGGTAGGAAAAATAAGGCACAAAAGTTGTTACTGCCTGTGGTTACACAGGTAAATAGTAGAATCAAGATCTGAACCCAGGAAATTTGGTTCCAGAGATTATTTTGTTATAGTGACTGCCATTCAAGTGAAACATTCACTCCTGTAGTTTCTTCCATGTTTGTTTCTAGAACCTGACCCCAACTTTCCACTCTTACCACTACCACCTTTGTTCAGATCCTTACCCCCTCACACCTGACCATTAGCTTCCTGATTACTCCCCCATCTCTTTCTCCTTCCCAAACTTTTATACACAAGTCCACTGGATTCGTCTTTGTAAAACATGCCTGACTACATTCTGCCTTAAAACCCTCAGAATCTTTCCATTGCTCAGTTAATCTGAAGTTCCTTAGCCTGGGAGGGAAAGCCCTGTACAACGTGGCCTCTAAGATTTACCTCCCACATCTTGCTCATGTGAATGTTTTGCTCTGGACAAATTGATCACCTTATTGACTGAGACCTGCCTTCTACGTGCTTTTCCTACATCTGCCAGAAATGCTCTTCATTGCCAGACCAAATAGGCTTCCTGAGAAGACCTACTAACATTTCACTTTTTTTTTTAAATAATTTTTTACGTGTTTATTTTTGAGAGAGAGGGAGGGAGACACAGAATCCGAAGCAGGCTCCAGGCTCTGAGTGGTCAGCAGAGCCCAATGGAGGGCTTGAACCCACAGACTGTGAGATCATGACCTGAGCCAAAGTCGGATGCTTAACTGATTGAGCCACTCAGGTGCCCCAACATTTTACTCTTCTTGAGGTTATTCATCTCAGTGTCTCTGTGTGCCCCCTTTTACCCCTCCCCTGCCTCTCTTGTGGGACTCTTCTGATAATCTGACTACTCAGGTGTTAGACATTGGTAACCTTGTCTCATGGTGTTGTCTCTAAACATGTTTTATCCCAACCAGATGAAAAATTCCTGGAGATCAAGGTCCAAATCCTAGATTTGGTTTCTCCAAGGCAATAGTTACTGGCTTTGATGCACATGAGATTTTATCAGACTATTCTGGTACATTTAGAAGATCTCTGAATGCAGGTGTTTCTTAACCTTTGGTGCACATCAAGATTTACTGTGAAGCTTTTGTTTCTCCAAAATTCATGTCAGCTACCCAGACTTGGTATTCCTCTTATGTTATATCTGCAATAAGGCCCATAAAAAAATTTTTTTTTAATATTCATTTTTGAGAGAGAGGGAGGGAGGGAGGGAGAAAGACAATCTAAAGGAGGCACCAGGCTCTGAGCTGTCAGTACAGAGCCTGATGCAGGGTTCGAACTTACAAACCACGAGATGGTGACCTGAGCCGAAGTCAGACGCTTAACTGACTGAGCCACCAAGGCCTGTGCATCTTTATTTTTTAAACTTCCCCCAGATGATTCTGATATATATCAGAGGTCAGCATTTACTGCTACCTACCCTCCCCACCCCCAAAAGGGCACACAGCCTTCCTTAAGTTCCCATTCTCTCCTAAGGTGCAGTAGAAAGTCTGCTGACTTTGATACAAGTGTTATCGCTGCCACTACACTCTGGACCTCTTGAATCTCTTCATCTGTAAAAGGTGGATAATATCACTTGTTTCACAGGTTTGTTGTGAAGATCAAATGAGACCATGCAAGTCAAAGCACTTTGTAAACTGTAAAATACAAAATGTTACTTCTGTTACTGCTAATGATAATAGCCCAGATGGGCAATGTGAAATGAACTTGATAGAGGCAGAGGCTGTTAAGCAGGGTGCTTATTCAGCCTGAAGCAAAGGCAATAGGGGCCTGAGGTTCCCCAAGACTAAAAAGGCACTTCTCTTTGGTATTTGCCCTGCCTCTATGCATTCACTCATACCAACTCAACTTATATCTGAGGTTCTTGGCAAGAGTTGGGCCCCTATTCTTAGGCAAAAGTGTCATTCCCTTTGCCCTGGCCATTCCCTATGACACTGCCTGCTGTGGTAATAATTGGGAATGACTTCTTCGTGTTTGAGCTAATTGCATGGCAGCAACAAGGGGGAAGGACCTCTCACCAGCAATAATGTAGGGGCATTATGGGACCAGGAAAAAAATACCTGACAACCAAATCTCCACTCAGCCTACAGAAGAAGCAGAGCGGGTATTCCTGAATCCTATCTCTAACACTTTTCCTACACATTTGCTGGCCTATGCTCACAGCCTTGGAAAACACCTGCAGGTAACCTAGCAAGGCTTCAACTTCACAAGTGAGACAGTCAAGGCCTAAAATATGGACAAAAATGTGAACCAAGATATTGTGGCTGTTTCTGACCAGGAGGCACATGTAATATGTAGTTTTGGTAACTAAACATTAGTGTTCCCCTCTCCCCACATTTTATTGGTTGATGAAGACAGTGGGAGAATATTTGAAACTGGAACACCCAGACATGTGGTAACTGCTGCGAGAACAGCATGACATAGTGAATAGGAGCAGGTACTCCAGAGCCAAATTGCCTCAACTTGAATCCTAGGTCTGCCATTCACTAACTATAACCTCAGACAGTAACTTCACCTCTATCTGCCTCAGTTTCATCATCTATAAAGTGAGGAAGGTAACAACCTACCTACATCATAGAGTTGTGAGGATTAGATGAGTAAAGTTAGTTATGACAATTATGTCAATTAATTATGAGCAGACAGTAGTTCACTGCGTTTTATTCCATCACCACCTTTTAGAAGAATCTCTGCTAAAATTTCAAAGTTGAGGGGTGTCTGGGTGGCTCAGTTGGTTAAGCATGACTTCAGCTCAGGTCATGATCTCATGGTACATGGGTTTGAGCCCCGCATCAGGCTCTGTGCTGACAGCTCAAGGCCTGGAGCCTGCTTTGGATTCTGTGTCTCCCTCCCTCTCTCTGCCCCTCCCCTGTTCACTTTCTGTCTCTCAAAAATAAACATTAATTTTTTTAATTTCAAAACTGAAAACAAGCTAAGAGATCTAGTTCAAGCCATTCATTGTGTGAACTTATACACTATCGAATACAAAATGATTTAAACACATTCTTTTGGGGGTGCCTGGGTGGCTCAGTTGGTTAAGTTTACGACACTTGATCACAGCTCAGGTCATTATCTCAAGGTTGTGGGATGGAGCCCTGCATTGGGTTTCATGCCGGGTGTGGAACCTGCTTAAGATTCTCTCTCCCTCTGCCCCCGTCCCTCACCGCTTGTGCATGTGTGCACACAGTCTATCAAAAAATAAAATAAATAAAATTGGGGCGCCTGACTGGTTCAGTCGGTTAAGCGTGGGACTTGATTTTGGCTCAGGTCATGATCTCATGGTTCATGAGTTTGAGCCCTGCATTGCGTTCTGCACTGGCGGTGCGGAGCCTGCTTGGGAGTCTCTCTCTCCTTCTCTCTGAGCCTTCCCTGCTCATGTTCTCTCTTTCAAAATAAACTCAATAAATTTAAAAATAAAAGATTGTTTTTTTAATTTTTTTTTTAATGTTTACTCACTTTTGAGAGACAGAGAATGAGAGTGGGGGAGGGGCAGAGAGGGAAACACAGGATCCGAAGCAGGCTCCAGGCTCTGAGCTGTCAGCCCAGAGCCTGCCCGATGTGGGGCTCGAACTTACAAGCTATGAGATCATGACCTGAGCTGAAGTTGGATGCCCAACCGACTGAGCCACCCAGGCGCCCCCAAAAATAAAAGATTTAAACACATTCTTTGGAGGCACCTAGGTTAAGTGATAAGACTCTTGTTTTCAGCTCAGGTCATGATCTCACAGTTCATGAGTTTGAGCCTCACGCTATCAATGCAGAGCCTGCTTGGGATTCTCTGTCTCAAAAATAAATAAACATTAAACACACACACACACACACACACACACACACACACACATTCTTTCAGGCAAGAGTAGGGGAAATAAGGCACCACCAAAGAGGTAAAATAACATTTGTCTACCAACACAGTCCTTGGCCCACCCACAGGCTGGTGGCTTAGGCACCAGCTGGGGAGGAAGAAGTGTGTGTACAAACTAGAGAAGGCTAAATATTTTCTTGTACTAAACAGAGCCAGCATATGTTCACAAACTATTGTCCACTATTTTTCTGATAACAGAAATATTATTTGCGGAGAGATAAAATCTGTATACCAACTCTTTGGAATGTATATGTAAATGTGAATAGCTATAATTTTTTTTTTAAATTTTTAAACATTTATTATTTTCTTTTTTTTGAGAGAGTGCAAGTGGGGAGGGGCAGAGAGGGAGACACAGAATCTAAAGCAGGCTCCAGGCTCCGAGCTGTCAGCACAGAGCCCGATGCGGGACTCGAACCCACAAACCGCGAGATCATTACCTGAGCTGAAGTTGGACACTTAACCGACTGAGCTACCCAGGGGCCCCATATAGCTATAATTGTTTTTATAACATTGAGACAATTTTGAACAATTTCAAATCCTGGGCTTTTTAAACATTATACCACCGTGTCATTACATTTTACCACCATGTATTTAAATGTTTTTAGAACATGACTTTGTTAATATTTTGAAAATTTGGATGTACTACATTCAATAATTCATGCATTATTGAAGAAATTATTTCCAGGTTTTGATATTAAGTTGCTGCGATGAACGTCTTGAAATAAATCTTCATGAGTATCTCAACTTTTATGTACTATAAATTCTAAGAAATAGAATTTCTAGTCTAAGAATATTTTAAAGACTCTTGACAATTATCACCAGATTGTCCACCAAGACAGTTATGTAACATTTCTGCTCCCACCAATACCATATTAAAATGCAAGTTTCACCCACCCCTGGAATTATCTTTTAAAACAAACCAAAACAAGACTTCACTAATTTAAGAGTTATAAGTTTATTTTCCCATTTTTTATTATTGAGATTGAATAGTTTTCACTTTATTGGAGATTTTTGTATATTTTGTGACTTGTCCCAATCTTTACGTACTCTATTGGAATAGCTTGTCTTTGTCTTATTCTCTGTATCCTCGTTTTACAAATGTTGTTGCAAACATTCTTTCCTAGTTTATGTACCTTTAAATTGTGTTTATTGTATTGGCATTTATTGTCCATACTTTTTTTTTTGGTTCTGCCCATTTAATAATTAACACTCTCCATCCTGAGATTAGATAACCAGTCACCTTTATTCTTGTTTAGTTGTTTTATGCTTTTACTTTTTACAGTTTAATCTTTAGTTCCATATAGAAATTATTTGAGTATATTGTAAAATGAGGCTCTAACTTGATTTTTTCCAAATAGTGAACCAGTAACTAGAGAATCATTTACTGAATAATCCTTCATTTCCCTGTTGCCTTGTCTCCAGAATATCAGATCTCTTAATACACACAAAGTACTGCACAATTTGAAATTCTATTTCTTTATAAGCAATCGGGGACCATGGCTATCTTGTTCACCACTGTATACTTAGAACCTAGTATAGTGCCTAGAATTGAGCAGGCACTTATTAAGTGTTTCTGAATTATGAGGTTAAGGTTACTGTCATGCAAAACTGGGAAACAAAAAGAGGCACCCTTTGGAATGGATATGATCCAAGTCAGGACCTCTGTCTAGGTGACTGTTAGGCCACCAAGCCTGGGGTTTCCTTAATGTTCTGAAATGCTCTGAGACAAGAAAAGATAACAAACATATATTCTTTACCAGGAAGCTTGAGATAATGTTGGGAAAAAAAGCGTATTCTAAGTGAAAGATATTACAATCTCCATCAATTGCTAGTCAACCATACTGCTTGGGAAACACTAGGCCACAGTGACTCTCATGCTTCTTTAAAGGTTTCAGGAAGCTGTTACTGTTTTCAAATCTTGCATCTACTTCTCCTCATGAGGCCTAATTCCTGTATATAGTGCCTAAAGATTTTGTTGGGCCTTAGCATTATCTCACTGAACTTCAAGAGTTGCATCCAGATCTGGAAGTAGAAAAGCTGAAGGATATGGAGCTGAATGTTACTGAACCCAGTGCATCCCCAGAAATTAAATCTCCCAATTCCTGATAAGAGCTTGTTTTCTTATCACTTGGCCTCACCCACCAGTTCAAATACTACTTCCCAAGAAACACTTTCATGCTCCCTTCTCCCTCAACCTTCTTGTTACTATCACACCACTTATCCTCCCATGCATAATGTATTTCTTTGCAGACTTCCTGCTAAACATGAAGTTCCTGAAGATTAGGGACTGTGTCTGTACTTCCAATATCTAACATAAGACCTGGCATGTGGGAAGTTTTAGTAATGTTTATTGAACTCAATCTGTTCTGTCACCTAGTTATGGAGCAGCAAAAGAAATTCTGCTTAAAAGAGAGATCCGGTGAGTTATATCTGAACCAACACATAATAGAACTGCAGGGCTACAAGAAGCCCTAAAAGTCATCTTGTCCAACCTCTCTTACAATGCTGAATTTCTTCTACAATATCCTTGTGTCAGGTAGTTATCTAGACTCTATTTGAACACTTAGTGATGGGAAGCTTATTACCTCTGGAATTAGCTTGTTTCATCACCAATAAGTTCAGGGTTTAAAAGTTCTACGATCACTTTGGCAAAAATTTATCCTCCTTTAGCTTCTACCCATACAAGTCTATTAATTCATTTTTTATATGATAATCATTCAAATATTTCAAGACAGTTCATGTTCCCCAAGTCTTCTTTTTTTCAGGAAAAACATCTCCAGTGTTCCAAGTGTGACTCACATGATGTGGCCTTGACTTCTTTCTCCATACTCCAAGGGTAGCCTGACCACTGCAAAGCCAGGCAGGTCTATCATTCCCCTTGTCCTTTAGCATATGTTATAGTTACATTAATTCACACAGCTCAGGGTATAGTCATTGTATGAATGACTTTAGCACACTGTTGACCAAACCCCCTTAATCATTTATACAAGTTGCTAAGCCAGGCCCCTTCACCTCTTTCCCTGAGGTCATGCAATTGGAATTTTTTAGACTCAAGTGAGGAATTGGTTTATTCTGTTAAATTTTATCTTGTTAGGTTTGACCACTGCTCCAGCCCTGTCAAGACCTCTACGAATCTGGGTTCTGCCTTCCATTATGATCACTACCTTCCTCTGTTTTGTGTTACCTATAAACACGGTGAGCAATCAAACCAGTGACAAATGCCAAATGGAAAGAACCTTGTGACAAGACATCAGAGCCCTCCTCCCAAATTCATTCCAACCCTGTGTCTGCACTTTACCAGTACCCAGCTTGTGTTTGTAAGCTATTCCTGCTTTCATTGTGCAAAGTCAGGCCAGAGTTCTACCTGGTGCTAACTTACTTCCAAACTGGAAGGCCTTGTCTTCATTAGCTCATCCCATAGTCGGCGCCAGATGGCTTGAGTGGAGAGGCCTGTGGGGAGAAATATCACCTTTATTTGGCTGCTCTTTGGCCACCATGAGTGAAGTACATCAGCCTTTAGTGTTGCCTTCTCTGGATTCACAGGAGCAATATGGCAGACTAGTAAAGAGCACTGGCTCTAAAGACAGACTGCCTGGGTTTAAATATCAGCCAACCACACTCTAGCTGTGTGACTTTGGGCGAATTTACTTCATTTTTCTGTACCTCAGTTACCTTATCTGTAAAACATAGTTAATAATAGTTATTTCATAGAATTGTTGAAAAGATTAAATGTGTTTCTCCAAGTAAAGTGCCTAGGAGAGTGCTTGGCACATCAGGATTAGTTAGATAAATGCTGGCTATTAAAAGATCTGTCTAGGGGCGCCTGGGTGGCTCAGTCGGTTAAGCGTCAGACTTCAGCTCAGGTCATGATCTCACAGTCTGTGAGTTCGAGCCCCGTGTCGGGCTCTGTGCTGACAGCTCAGAGCCTGGAGCCTGTTTCGGATTCTGTGTCTCCCTCTCTCTCTGACCCTCCCCTGTTCATGCTCTGTCTCTCTCCGTCTCAAAAATAAATAAACGTTAAAAAAAAAAATTAAAAAAAAAAAAAAGATCTGTCTAATGAGTGGTTTGGGAAACAGCAAGGTAAAATAGAAAAACTAAGATTCAGAAGATCTGGGTTTTAGTCTGACTTAGCTATTAATTGTGGTGTGCCTATGGTTTCACTTTCATTAGTGTAATTGGGATCATTTATTTGCTTTGTGTTTCACTGGACACTGTAAGGAATCTGGTAAGAAAGCAGGTGTGAGGGTACTTTTGAAAAGCGTGAGTTCTACACAGGTATCAGGTGTAATATTTACCAGAACATTATGGTGCCTGGCTTATAATCACTGAATGAGAAAGAGAGAAAGACACTCACCTTTCTTGAGGGCAGTTTCCTCAATCCTCTCCAAGTAATATATATTGAGCAGAGGTAAGATGCTTTGAAGTATTGGGCCTGGGAGAGCTACAAAAAGAAAACACAAAATTTATTTTTTTCTCCTAGGGTTCCAAGCATTATTTATCCTATTGGAAAGGAAAACAGAAGGGCAGACTTCTCATTTGGCAAATGGAACCTCCAGAAGCTAACCTAAGTCTAATTCAAACTCTAATCCACTTATCTTCAGCCACTTAGTTAGCACCTGGAATTTCAGGGACATGCACATCTTCAAGGGTGAGATAATAAAGCAAGCTGATACACTCATTTAGGAGCTGGTCAGTTCATTTCTGCCCAAGCATAATGAAACATTCTGCATTTGAAAGGTCCTATTGAGGGGCACCAGGGTAACCTAGTTGGTTAGGTAACTGAGTCTTGATTTCAGCTAGGGTCGTGATCTCACAATTTGTGGGTATGAGCCCTGCATAGGGTTCTGTGCTGGTGGCTCGGAGCCTGCTTGGGATTCTCTTTCCCTCTCTCCCTCTCTCTCTCTGTCCCTCCCCTGCTCTCTCTCACAATAAATAAACTCAAAAAAAAAAAAAAAAGATAAAAAGGGGTGCCTGGGTGGCTCAGTTGATTAAGTGTCCGACTCTTGATTTTAGCTCAGGTCATGATCTAGCAGTTTGTGAGGTCGAGCCCCGCATCAGGCTCTGCACTGACAGTGTGCAGCCTGCTTAGGATTCTCTCTCTCTCTACCCTTCCCCTGATCTCACTTTCTCAAAATAAATAAACTTTAAAAAAAAAAGATAAAAATATAAAACAAATAAAAATTCCTATTGAATATGTGTGATAAAAATGTCCAACATAATCTGGGCCGTACTAACTTTTCCAGCTCCCTGCTTTGTCTCCTATGCTTCATCCATGCTAAATTACTTTTACATTTATTTAACATGTCACACTATTTTCTGTCTCTGTGCCTTTGTCATGCTGCTCTCTACTAGGAATGTCCTTGCCATTTTCATCATATTAACTATTCATCTTCCAAGTATCATGTGCCTTTTATCAAGCCTTTTCTGAATCCCCTTCCAACTCTTCCAGGTTGGTGACTCCCATCCTTTGGGCCCCTACTATATTCTGAACTAGTACTTTCCGGTGAACAATAGAAATAATCAGCCCTAACTCTAAATTCAACATATCATAAAAACAAAACTTGCTCTTGCTGACGTCTAGAGCCGAAAGGCTTTACAGTATTATGGCTAAACAGTTTAGTCTCTAGAGTTGGACAAAACTGAGTGAAATTCTGATTCTATTACTTAGTTATGAATCCTTGGGCAAATTAACATCTTTAAGACTCAGTTTTCTCAATTTTAAAATGGAAGTAATAATAACTACCTCATAATATTGCTATAAAAATTAAAGAAGATCATACCTGTAATCTTTTTAAGACCATTCCTGGCCATAATAAGCTCACTAAATGTTGTCTATTATTATCCTTATCCTGTCAATACCATCTCTGTCCTGCCAAGAACAGTCTAAGATCTTAGAGTATACCATATCTAAGGAAAATCTTTCAAAACTTCTAGGATCTCCCTTTATCTTTACTTGTGGAATAAGTGAATCTTGATGTCCACAGTCTAGTACAATTCTTTGTACATAGTACTCAGTGTACTTGCTGAATGAAAGTATTAATTCCCTAAGCTATTACATTAATGTAAGTTCTCTATTGCATTCAAGCTCCATATCCTGGCATTCAAGGCATAACATACCTATTCTACTTGTTTCCTCACTGTATCCTTTCCTGCTGCCTCTACTCACTTTACCCTTCTCTCTCCCTACACAAAGCAACGCTAGTCCACTGCCTCCAGGAAGCCTTTCTTGGCTGTTAGCCCACACTGAGACCTTCCTCCAAAGCAGCACTTCTTCCCAGGCCTCTTACTTGGCCCTCCTAAGAGGCCTAACCTGATTCAGCTTTTTCTGTGTGACTATTTACCTAGGCTAGGCCCATAGGAGCTCGTCCTCCTCCGTCCCTCCAATCTGCTCTGTTTAGCCATCCCCTCTCACAGCCATAGGGATTCTCATCCCCTATTATCCACAAACTCCTCTCTTCCTTTCTCCATGCTTCTTAAGCCAGGCTCTTCCTTGCTTCTTTCCAGCCTCTACCTTTACTGCCTCCTCTTCCCAACTTGGGGCCTCTATACCCAGTCCTCTTCCCTCCTAGCCAAGTTTAGCATTCTAGAAGCTCCAGGCTGATAGAGCCAATCCTCTCTCTGCCTTCTTCCAGGCAGACTCTTCAGGACTCTTCTGAGCCCTCTGCCCAGCTCCACTGAGACTTCACCTATTCCCCATGGGTCAGCCTGACCCTTCTCCTCTCATCTGTTGGCACAGGGCCTCCACAACTCCTCCCCCCATCAGCTTGAGGACTCTAACAGTCTTCCCCACTACAGGAAGACACTTGGCCTCCTCAGGATCGCTGCCCCACCCCCACCTCACCAAGGGCCTTCCCACATCCCTAGGCCTTCTTTAACCACTCTCCACAGCCGTGGGCCTTATTCCTGGAGGCCCAACCCATCAAACTCCAGGGCCCTTTCTTCACAGCCATCTCCTCAAAGTGCAACTCAAACCCAGAATCCCAGGACCTCAAGCCTTCACTTCTGACCTTACCAGGGCCTTCCTCCTGGCAGGGGCACTACCACCACTCCCGAGGCCTTCTCCAGAACCTCACCCCCCCACCCCTTCAAGGCCTGGGGGCCTCCTCTTCTCTCCTGCCACTCCCTCCGGGTTCCCTGGGCCCTGGGCCTGGCCTGGATCTCCTCACCCAGCTTCCGCCGGCCTCTGGACCCCACCCCCTCACACCACCAGTCTGTCAGGCCCAAGGCCTCCCTCATCCCCGTGCGGCCAGGCCTACCCCCCCCCCCCCCCCCCCGGAGCCCTCACTCACTCTGCTGTCTATCACTCTCACCATCAGTGTTCGCCAGGCCGACCCGAGTTTTTCCTCACCAGCTGCCAGGCTGGGGCCGGCGGGGCCCACCCCAAAGCCCGGCCTCCGCGTGCGCATCCGGCTGCGGGCCTTCTCTCCTGCGTTACCTGACCCGCGCCGGGCCGCCCTACTCCCAGGCCCACCAGCCCGGCGGGTCGGTTTGCCCTTCCCGGCCCCTCGGCCCAGGGCCGCGGGCCGCCCGCCTTGGCCGCTCAGCCTGGGCACCCTCAGCCCGGAGCCGGGCCGTCGGTCCCGGCAGCTTTCGGGCCCGGTGCCTCCTTTGGCTCCGACTCAGCCCAAGGCCTCCTAGCTGCGACGCGCCCCCTCCCAGCCGGGATCCCCGGGCCGTCGCCCCTCCTGGGGCCTCCCTGGCCCTTCCCGCCTGTCCGTCATTCGAGCCTCCCTAGATTGCTGACCCGCTCCCGGCCTCCCTTCACCCGCTCGGGCCCTTCCTCCGCTCAGGCCAGTCCGAGTGGCCTCCGGCGTTCCCTGCCCTGCCCGTCAGTCAGTCCTGCGCTGAAGCAATTGGGCACCCGAGGCCCCGGCCGTCAGTGCGCTCCCCTCAGCCCTGGGTCGTCGGACAGGCCTCGGCGCCCCAAGGCTTCGGCCTCTCCCCCAGCCCCTCGCTCTCCATTCCACTGGGCTGCCCTGGCCCATCAGCCTGGCCTCGGGAGTCTCAGCACCCGCGGTCCGTCAAGCAGACACCGGAGGCCCCGCGCGTCAGTCAGGTTAGGTGGCCCCGGGCCTGGCCTCCTTGCCTTAGGCCGGGCCTCCCAACCTCGGCCCCCGCCCCCAAGCGGCAGGGCCATCTCTGCCCGTCGGTTCGACATCCGAGACTCCCCAGCCCGGCCCGTCTCGAGCGTCAGTTCGGTGCCCACGGCCGGTCCGTCACTCCAGCCTCTGTCGTCCGGGCCCTGCCTGCTTGGCCCCAGACCGGGCCTCCTGCCCTCGCCCCCCGCGACCCCCTAGCCAGGCCGCGGTGCAGGTCCACCTGCCGATTTGGTCCCTGCTTTTACTCTGCCTAGTCCAGTCAGTCACGGAATTCGTGTTCCGACCCGACGGTGCGGCTTCCAGTACCCCGGGCTGGGCCTTGCCCCAGGCCTCCCGGCCTCGCCCCCCGCGCCCCCCGGCCGCTGGGCCGCCTCCGCTCGTTGCCAGAGGTAGCCCCTCACCCCGCGACTTACCCCACACCCCGCTCTCCAGAACCCCCATATGGGCGCTCACCGCCCGCCCGCACAGCTCGAACAGGGCGGGGGGAGCGCTGGGGCCCGAGGCCGAGCTCTTCGCTGGCGCCGCCTCCCGGGACGTGGCCTCCATGGTCGTTGCCGCCGCTACCTCACAGAACCAGCAACTCCGGGCGCGCCAGGCCTCGGGCGCCGCCATCTTGGGGAGGTGCGCGATCCCGAGAGTGGCACCCTCGCGCCGCCATCTTGAAAAGGTCAGCAGTTAGGACGGTTTCATCAGCGATGTGGGGAAGACTGGGAACTGCGCTAAAGGAACGTCGAGTAAATGCGCATTCTTACCAAGTCTCTTAGAAGCCAATACTTTAAATAAATTCGTATATCAATGTATTTGGCTCTGGCGCGATCAAGGGGATATTTCTTAGCAAATCCTCCTTAGGCACGAATACTAGCTCCCCCTGTCCCCTGCCTGTGGACGGTAGTATATGCCAATCCGAGCGTGTGTTCGCGACTACGACGAGTCTGCCGCACTTCCGGCCAGATCGCCGGATATCCGCTGAGTGACCCTTACAAGTCCTTCTTGATCCTGGAGTGGAATAGGTGCCGCTGTTGCTGCTGGTGTTGAATTCAGGACCGTAGCGGAACATGGGGCTGGAGGACGAGCGAAAGATGCTGACTGGGTCCGGAGACCCCAAAGAGGTAAGGCAAGGCGACCGACTCGGCCCTCTTCACTGCCCTGAGGCTCAAGACCAAGCCCGCCAAAATACACGCGGGGCCCTGTTGGCCTTGGATTCGCCCCTGGAATTTGCACGGTCGGGATTTACTGGTTCCCTCGACCCAGCCCCAGAATTCGTCGATTCATCTGGGGCTAGTAGATGACTAGCTTTTCTCTGGGCCTTGGTTTCCCCGTCTTGTGAAAGCGGTGACGGTTTAATGAGAGCGAAAATGCTGTGTCGCCTAAACTTTTGTAAAAATAGTATCTGTGTTTTTAGTCAATCAGGTGTTCTGAGATCCTGGTTTGACAAGGTCAGGGAGCAAGCAGACCAACCCTAGCGCTTCCCTCCGCTCAGGTCAGGAATCCTACATCTTCTGTTGAGGTTCCGGAGATCTGGCCTTATGCTAGTTTCTGTGAGGAAGGGATTTCTTTTTCTTTGGTGGGGGTGGGAGTGGGAGGTATATTTGGGGACGGTGTAGGAGTGTGCAGTGTAATTCTGTGAGGATGGAAGAGGGAGCTCTTTCCCAGAGGAAGAATTCCAACCTAGTAATAATTTATTGACAGCTTACTATTCCATTCCAAGTTCTTTATATGTACTCATTCCTTTAAACCACCCCATAGTCCTATGAGGTATTAGGTACTATTCCTGTTGTCATTTTACAGGTGAGGAAGCTAGCATAGAGAGGTTAAATATCTTTTCTAAGGACCACACCTAAGAAATCATGGAGCGAGGAATTGAACCCAAGCCACATGGTTCCAGAGCCAAGACTTAGCCACAGTGCTATACAGCTTTAGAGAAGCCAGCTAACTTTTGGTTTTCAGTCACATTTCCTATCCTTTGTTTTGTTCTCTAGTCACTTCTGGGCAGCTGTTCTGGGTTAATGGGTTCAGAGTAGTTGGAAACTAGTTGATCCCATGATTTTTCTTAGTCTTATTTTCAGAAAGAGGACCAGAAAGAAATGGAGCTTGCCTCAGGAAGTTCAGCAGGAAGTATACCAGAAAGTTCAGTAGAGCTCACCACAGCAGCAGATGAGAAAAAGAAAGTAGTCAGTTTTTTTTGTTTTTTGTTTTTGTTTTTTTGTTTTAATTAAGAAAACTGAGGTCTTTTATGAAGAACCTATCTATACCTTTTGGACAATAAATCTTTTTATCTAGTGTGACCTTGGTTTTTGTCATTGACTGGAAATTTTATATGAAGTAGTCCCATTTTCAGACTTGTATTTGGATTTGTTTTTCCAAAACATGCTGTGATACTTCTGCTACAAAATCATCAAAATGATCAATGTAGTAGCATTGCTAATAGGGAAATGATACAAAGGTCTTGCTTCTGGGATACAAATTTCAGGTTTCTAACTCGGGCAGGTTAGGATTTCAATTTGGTGGGTGGGAGGATTTTTTGTTTGTTTTTTTGTTTTTGTTTTTAAAAAATTTTTTTTTCAACGTTTATTTATTTTTGGGACAGAGAGAGACAGAGCATGAACGGGGGAGGGGCAGAGAGAGAGGGAGACACAGAATCAGAAACAGGCTCCAGGCTCCAAGCCATCAGCCCAGAGCCTGACGCGGGGCTCGAACTCACGGACCGCGAGATCGTGACCTGGCTGAAGTCGGACGCTCAACCGACTGCGCCACCCAGGCGCCCCTGTTTTTGTTTTTAAAAAAAAAAAATTTTTGTTAACGTTTATTTGTTTTTGAGACAGAGACAGAGCATGAATGGGGGAGGGTCAGAGAGAGAGGGAGACACAATCTGAAACAGGCTCCAGGTTCTGAGCTGTTAGCAGAGAGCCCGATGCGGGGCTTGAACTCACAGACTGTGAGATCATGACCTGAGCCGAAGTTGGCCGCTTAACCGACTGAGCCACCCAGGTGCCCCTTGTTTTTGTTTTTGAGAGAATGAGTGAGTGAGCTGGGGAGGGGCAGAGAAAGAGGGAGAGAGAGAATCCCAAGCAGGCTCTGCACTGTCAGCACAGAGCCTGTCGTGAGGCTCAAGCCCAAAAACAGTGAGATCATGACCTGAGCTGAAACCAAGAGTTGGGATGTTCAACCGACTGAGTCACCCAGGTGCCCCTGGAAAAACTTCTTCAGTATGAATTTTTTTTAAAGAGCAAGGTTAAGAAACCTTAATGAAAAACTGGAATTTGACATCATAAAAATCATCTTCATGTTTAGGAGAGATCTTTGCTAACTGTGAGAATAAATAGCCTGGGTTGAAGCTGCCTTACCCTTCCCAGCTTTCATTAGAATGAAGCAAATTGTGTTGGAATTTTGAAAACTTAATGAAGGATTGCTAAGCTAATTTGTTGTGTTTTTTTTTGTTTTGTTTTGTTTTTTTAATCTTCGTATATACCTTTTCTTTCCCTTCCCCAAATGTGGACATGTGCATTCACATTCCTGTGAATGTAAATTAAGGCAAACACCTTAATTTAGATAGGTTGAGATACTGCAGTTCAGACTCTGCTATGCCTGAGATTTAAGCCTATGCTGATGCTCCCACAGGGAATCTTTTACATTATTTGTAAAAGTTTACATTATTTGTAAGTTTGAGGTTGTGTCCCTGAATCAGAAGTAAATAGGTTAGGGCGTGGTTCCAAGTTTGTGAATGGACTACTATAGACTTTTGATGCACTTAACACTGATAGTTTACTTAGAGTCCTGAGGGTTCAGCAAGCCAAATGCAGTAACTGGAAAGCATTGGCTATAGAAGAGTTTAGGTTTGGCCATTTTCATATTCCCAGTTCAAGTTCAGTGTCTAGAAAAAATGTTTTCCTCCTAATTTCATTTGGGATGTAAGGATGAAATTAAGCTATTTTTGGTGCTAGTAGGACCTACCAGAATTCCAAACAAAATACTTTAAGTTATATGGGTTCCATGTGAACATCGGCTTGAATCTGTATCAGAAAATGTCTAATTAGGGGTGTCTGACTGGCTCAGGCTGTAGAGCATGCGACTTTTTTTTAAATCTTGGGGTGGTGAGTTTAAGCCCCACTGGGTGTAGAGCTCACTTAAAAAAATGTCTAATTAGTGTTTGTTATTTCTAAACTGGGAGCCCTTTAAGGGGCTGTTGTGATTAATCAAATTACAGATAAGTACTTTAGAGGCTTTAGAGTGTCCTGCACACTTTAGGTTGTTGCTAATTAAAGTGAGATAGTGTGTCCTTGTTGCAACGTACTCAGGGTTTGTTTTAATTAGGTATGGTAAGGTTACAGGCATGGAGACAACTGTTCTTGAAAGAAGAGTTTGTATGGGTTCCAAGAGAAGGGGGGAAGGCCACACCACCCAGGGCCACATGGGAAAGTGCCTGGACCAGCGGAGAGAGCAAGGGAAACCAGACTTTTGGTTTCTGAGGGAAAGAATGGGTGAGGCAAGATAGTCAAACTCTGGCAAGGTTAGGATTAGATAGTTTGAATAATTTTCCTTGGGTTCTGGGCTATAGAGGTGGTCTCCAGTTGTTTGGTACTTGACTCTAAGGAGATTAGGGCAGGGACAATAACAGGTTTAGTGTAGGAGAGTTAGATAAAGGAGGTAGTTGGTGATAAGGGTTTTGGATTGGTTGGTTTACATATGAAAGATGTGTCCTTAAGGCAAGTTGCTGCCTAGAAATTAGCCAGCCCTGGGAGAGGCTTTCTCTCCTGGATTAGTAACATAGCAATGCCCTACAATGTCAAAGCATCATAAAATACAGAAAATTAAAAAAAACACAATTAATACAATGCTTATCCTCCATAATTACAACAATCAGTGTGATTGGGAATATGTATTTCCTAAATTGCTGCTGACATTAATTTTGTTTTCCTTTTTTAGGAGGAAGAGGAGGAGGAGGAATTAGTGGTAAGAGCCGTCTCAGGTTTGGAACTACCTCAGTAAAAGAAAGTTTGAGCTTCGTGAAACTCTTAAGGGCATTTTAAGGCGTCTTTACTTGACACCTTGGAAAAGATGGAAGTGGAAAAGGCCTTTAATCCTTCCTGTGCTGTGGAGTGTTTGGGGGGTGGTGTGGGCCTGGGAAACAGTCTTTTCTGGGCTTGGGGCTTTAGTCATGGCATCAGGGAGCAGAGCAGCATCTTGAGGACCTAGTACTCAATTATCTGCTATTTGTGGTTTAATAAAGAATTCTGGAAGGAACTCTTCTTGTATAGTCCTTCTCCATGTTAACATTGCCTTTCTAGCTGGACAGCTGGGGTTGCATAGGGCTGGCTGTCAGATGAGGAGAATTCAAATTCACAGACATTACATATCCCAAAATGCTATGTTAACAAGTAAGGCCTCCTATAGGTCTACTTCAAGTTTGGCTAGGTTTCCTTTACCACCTTGTTTTTCAGATAGGACTGAGGCTTTCAGTGCATACTGGCAACCTTGGAAGGCAGGAATGTGAAACTTTCCCCTACTACTTAGCATCAGAATTGAATGGGAGACCCCATTCTGCCATTTCTGGCGGCAGTGTGGCTCTGCCAGCTGGCCTTCTGCACGGTAATTCAGAGGCAGCACCTTGGTTTGGTGGTTGTATTAATCAAAGCAGATGGTTGTGGGTCTCCTCCTATAACCCCATTTTGGTTCTCTGTGTTTCTCCTTCAGGATCCTCTAACAACGGTGAGAGAGCAATGCGAGCAGCTGGAGAAATGTGTAAAGGCTCGGGAGCGGCTAGAGCTCTGTGATGAGCGCGTATCCTCCAGGTCAAAGACAGAGGAGGATTGCACAGAGGAGCTCTTTGACTTCCTGCATGCAAGGGACCATTGTGTAAGTCAGCCTAAAGTCAGGAAGGGGGAAACTTATAGTGGCCAGGCAGACTTGGTGCTGACAGCCTTTCCATCCTAGGCCAGTTCCGTCAATAAGCATTTACTTATTGGCCCAATATATGTCAGGTCCAGTTCTGAGCACTTTACATAAATAGTCTTATCTAATTCTGTTTTCACTGGAGATAAGGGGTCGTTATCCCCATTTTGCAGATAAGAAACTGAGGCTTAAAGAAGAGAAATGATGTCCCAACTTGGATTGGGAATCCAGTAAGAAAGCTGGATTTTGTATCTTTAAGTAACAGACTATTTTAAAATAATTGATATCCTTGGGGCGCCTGGGTAGCTCAATCACTTAAGCCTCAGCTTTGGCTCATGTCATGATCTCATGGTTCGTGAGTTTGAGCCCTGTATCGGGCTCTCTGCTGTTGGCACAGAGCCCGCTTCAGATCCTCTGTCTCCTCTCTCTGCCCCTCTTCCACTCAGTGCGTGTGTGCATGCATGGGTGTATGTGTGTGCATGCATGCAGTCTCTCTCTCAAAAATAAACATTAAAAAAAATTTTTTTAAGTAATAATTTATATCCTTCAGCGTGTCTTATACATAGCAGTTGGTCCAAAAAGTTTTCTTTCTTTCTTTTTATTTATTTGTTTATTTTTAAGTTTATTTATTCTGAGAGAGAGGATGGTGGGGGGAGGGGAGGGGGCAGAGAGAGACAGAATCCCAGGCAGGAGATCATGAGCCAAAAAATCAAGAGTCAGGCACTCAACAGACTGAGCCATCCAGGTGCCCCTTCCTTTTTTTTTTAATTTTTAAAATTTGTATTTGACTCTTTTACATGTAAGAGTAAGGTATTGTAAATAAATTACAGAGTAGGCAAAAGTTGGATATGATTGGTTACATTAAAACTGATTGGTTAATAAGCATATGAAAAGGTGCTTAATACCTTTATCCCTCAGAGAAATACAGATCAAAACCATAATGAGATACCAGTTCACACCTACTAGGATGGCTATAATCAAAAAGATAGGGAGAAATGGGTGAAGGGGGTCAAAAGTAAAAAGGAGAAAATAAATGACATTTGCCCCCGTGAAAAAGTTAATGATCTCCATTCAAACAATTTTATGCTTCAACAATTCAATATTTGTGTTTTAATTCTGTAATATACACTGGAAATACACAAATGTACACAAGTACCCCCATTAAACACATTGTGATAATCAAGGAAGGTATTTTATGAATATAGAAAAATCTAACTGAAATCATACTGGCTAGAGATAACCATGTTTTCTTGTATATACTATCAGATTTTTAAATAAAAATGGCATCATAGATACATTTACATATAAAATATGAATAGAGGCATTTCTTTTTCAACATAATTTTAGTGGAAAGAAGCAAAATTTATATACAAAATATGTGTCTGTAATTCTCCATATCATGAAAGAAATAGATTGGTGTTGGTGAAATGTGGAGAAATTGGAAACCTCATACACTAGTAATGGGGATATAGATTGGTATAGCCCTATAGATAAATGGTCTGGCATTTCTTCAAAAAGTTAGAGTTAATATGACCCAGTAATTCCACTCCTACCTATATACTCAAGAGAAATGAAAACATGTCTATATAAAAGGTTGTACACAAATACTCACAGAAGCGTTATTCATAATAGGCAGAAAGGAGAAACAACATATATCAACTGATATATGGATAAATAAAATGTGATATATCTGTATAATGGGATATTATTTGGCAGTAAAAAGAAATCATGTACTTTACTCAAAAATGTAAATTCTACCATATGATCTAGCAGTTCCACTTCTGGTTGTATACCCTAAAGAATTGAGACTGTTCAAGGACTTAAACAGATTAGTACATGTATGTTCACAGCACTCATAGTAGCTAAAAGATGGATGCAGCCCAAATGTCCATTGTGGTATATGCATACAATGAAATATTGTTCAGTCCTAAAAAGGAAAGAAACTCTGACATGCTACAACATATATGAACCTTGAAGACATGCTAAGTAAAATAAACCTATCACAAAAAGACAAATAGGTCATTCCACTTACTAGGTACCTAGAGTAGTCAAATTCATAGACAGAAAGTAGAATGGTGATTGTTGGGGGAAATGGGGAATTCCTTAATAGGTACATAGTTTCAGTTTGGGAAATTGAAAAAAATTGGAGATTGATAATTGCTAGACAGTAAATTACTTAATGCCACAGAAATGTAGAGTTAAAAATCATTAAAATGGGGGTGCTTGGCTGGCTCATTTAGTGGAGTGTGCAACTCTTGGTCTCGGGGTTGTGATTTCAAGCTCCATGTTTGTCCTAGAGCTTACTTTAAAAAAAAATAGTTAAAATGGTAAATTGTATATTATTTAAATACTTTTATGAGCCAAGCACTGGGTTGAGATCTGGGGATGAAATAGGCATGGTCCTTTCCTTCACCAAATTGAGCCAGCATAGAAGACAAGTAGAGTAGTAAACTCTCTTGGGTGTAGCCTTTTCAGGATGGCCTTCACTGATCCTCCTGTTTAAAGCTGCTAGCCCTCCCTGCCTTTTTATTTTCCTCAGAGCATTCCTCACTATCAGAAATTAATCTTATATGTATTTTATAATTCTGTCATTGTGCAAGTTCCTTAAGAGACAGAGGTATTACCTAGTTTACCATTGTAGCTTACTCAGCATCTAGAAGAGTACCTGGCATATAGTAGATATTATATATAAACATTTGTTGAGTTAATAAACACTGTGATATGGAACATATAAGTTTCTGTGGGGAAGACAGAGGAGAGACACATTTGTGTGGGGATAGGAGTTTGTTTAGAGAAGGCTTACAAGAAATTACATGTAAACTTAAGTTCTAAAGGCAAAATAAAGGATGAAAAAAGTGGGAAAGAGTTCCAGGTAGAAGGGAGATAGTATTCAAGTAACTAGGGAGTTTACTAGGGCTCAAGAGGGGTGTGGGTATATGGAACGCTGTGGAGAGACAAGAAGCAGTATTGTTCCAGGTCATGAAGGACCTTGTAAGCCAGGATATTAAAGCTGCCATTTGATGACATCCTTTTCTTTCCCCCATGTAGGTGGCCCACAAACTCTTTAACAGCTTGAAATAAATGTGCAGACTTCACCCCAGCCTTCATGACCTGGTCATCAGGATACTTTCTTATGGTTTTGACCATGCCATTTGTTTATTTGTGTAACTGTAAGTTCATGTGAACCTCATGGATTTTAGCTAGGCAGGTAGCTTCTATGTAATTAGCAGTGATTCCTCTTAATAAAGGCCAGTGATCTGCAGACCTGCTGCCTCTTGTCCTTTTTTTAAATTTAATTTGAAAATTTCAAACATAAGACTAGGTAGAACAATAATCAACTCCCATGTACCCATCACCTAGCAAGTATGCATCTGTTAATGATACAAAATTTACCTTGATGCCATTATCACAGTTAACATGAACAGGGATGGCTCAATTTCATCGAATGCTGAGTCCATGTGAAATTCTTTCTTACAAGCGTCTTTTGACAGTTTTTGGTCTCAGTATTCAACAAGGTTGCTTTTTAAAAACACACGTATTTAGGGGGCCCCTGGGTGGCTTAATCAGTTAAGTATCTGACTCTTGATCTCAGCTTGGGTCTTGATTTCAGGGTCATGAGTTCAAGCCCTGCATTGGGCTCCACGCTGAGCATGGAGCCTACTTAAGAAATAACATACATACATATTTTAAAAAGGAGTGAGGAGATAATAAGTTTGTGAGGGGAAAGGTAGTGGATTCCAAGAAGGATGAAAAAAGGGCACCTGGGTAGGCAGTGCTGGCAATGGGAAATTGGTTACATACATATGAGTAGAAGACATCTAGTAAGTTAGTATATTGAAGGTAATAAGTGCTAGGAGAGAATGAGTTACAAATAGGAAGAAACCAGAAGGATTTGAGCAGTGTTTGAGGTATTTATGATTGAAATAAATACAGATTTCAATGTAAGTAAATACAGATGCCAGTGTATAAACATGTAGGGGATATATATTTAGCTCAGCCCACAAAGAGGGCTTTATTCTCCAATAAAAGGAACCAGGGTTCCTTGGAGGAATGGGTGATTCCAGAGCTTGGAAAGTACAAGACATTTGTTTGTTCCAGAGAGAAGGAAATGCTCAAAGAACGATAGGGACGTGTCAAGTACACAAAAGCAACTAGCCAAATCCGGAATAATTTGAGCATCAAAATATATAATGATAGTACTGGATTGTAACTCAATTGAATAAAATAATACAGGAATCCAAGCTAATAAAAATAAGTGAATCAATTAAAGGTTAGGTGAGGGGGGCACCTGGGTGGCTCAGATAGTTAAGTGTCTGACTTTGGCTTAGGTCATGAGCCAAACAGCCTGCCTAGGATTCTCTTTCCTCTCTTTCTGCCCTTCCCCCACCTGCATGTGTGCTTTCTCCCTTTCAAAATGAATAAACCTAAAAAAAAAAAAAGGTAAGGAAGGTGATACATATTACAAAAGGAGAATGTACAAACTGTAGCTTAAATGAAAGCTGGTATCCCCACTAAGGAGACACATGGCTGTAGGCAGCAATGAGAAGAACACAGCATCACTGATTCCTGCAAAAAATAGATAAGCTGAATCTAACCAGATAAATAAAACAGGGACATTCTATAAAACTAGACATCGTACAAAGTAATCCTCATTTGTATCAAGATGGTAAAAGTCAAGGAAAAACTGAAGAACTGCTCCAGATAAAAGGAAACTAAAGAGACAAGACAATGGAGTGCAACATGTGATTTCAAACTGGATCCTTTTGTTATTAAGGACATTATTGGGGCAACTGGTATCTATTCTGTATTGTCCAATATGGTAGCCACTAGCCATAGATGGCTACTGAACACTTGAAATGTGGTTGAGGTATTGAGGCTTTAAATTTATTATTTTTTTAAAAAAATTTCTTTTTAATATTTTTGAGAGAGAGAGGGAGACACAGAATCCGAAGCAGGCTCCAGGCTCTGAACTGTCAGCACAGAGCCCAACATGGGGCTTGAACCCCCGAACGGTGAAATCAGACCTGAACCAAAGTCGGATGCCCAACCGAGCCACCCAGGTGCCTCTAAATTTATTTAATTGCAATTAAATTTGAATTAATTTATGTTCAAATTGCCACGTGTGTCTAGTGGTTACCATATTAGACAGCAGAGGTCTAGGCATTGCAAATTGAACCACCTGAGTGCTGAGGGAAGCTGGCGCTGTAGATGTTGGAAAACTGCTCCAACTGCATAAGCTGTTGCTATGTGGGAATACACAGCCAGTGTTGCCAGACCACTTGGTAAGGAGCCAGAAATCCAAGTTTTATGTTAGCTCTCCCAATTTTTTAATGTGGACAACTAACTTTTTAAAAGCATTAGGCTAAATAACACACATCTATGGGCTGGCTTTGGCTCACTAGTTTGCAACCTCTGGTTGCAAATGAAAAAGACAATATGCAGATAGTTATATATGGATAGAAAGTGAACCATGGCAAAAATGAGTACCTTGTGCTTCAGAAGTAATTGATACTCAGTATAGCCAGCAAGGCTGCAGAAAGCTTCATAGATGAAAATATGGCAGTGGAGCTTCTGAGAATCTGAAGGATTATGTTTGCAAAAATGGGGCAAAGGGCCACTTGAATCTAGAAGCTCTTTCAGCCTGTTGTCCTAGCTACAGGGATGGCCAGCATTTCCCAGCCATTTCTGACTTAGGACCCATTTCATGGTGATGTATAATCTCACAAAATACCTTTAAAAATACTGGGATTGTATTTGTTGTACATAATCTGATTATTTTCAAACAGCTCATTAAAATCTCAAACATATAGGAAAGCTGAAGTTTTACAGGGAACATTTCTAAACTCATCACTCAGATTTCAGTGAATGGTTAGTAATGTGTTATTAGTTTTATCATAGAGAGGAGGAATTACCCAGAGAAAAAGCTCCAGAATTCTGCCTAGAGGATTCTTGAGTCTGTTGCTGAATATTAAGCTGCAATTGAATAGGGCAACACTCTGTGTAGCCAGGCAAAGAACTACTGGGTACCTATAAATTGACTAATTCCCAGAGTTAACAGAGGGCTGGGAGTTGTTTGAGTTTTGGCGAGCTAATGTGGGGAATTCCTATTAAACTTGTTGAACACCTGGAGCATTGACTCTGGAAGTGGACGCTTCAGCAGTAGGGCTAAAGCTAGCCCTAGAAAGAGGATACTGAAGATAGGCTATACCACATCTTAAAAAGGAGCCTTGAAAGGATTAGACTGATTCACAAAAAACCTGACTGCCTGCTGGAACAAAGTCCAAGACATTTTAAAAGAAGACAACAAAATCTAGCATTCAACAATGTAAATTTTGCAATACCAAGCATTCAATAAAAAATTGCTAGACATGCACAAAACAGGCAAATGTGACCAGGAGAAAGATAGTCAATAAAAACAGACACATGATGATAAGATGAGAAAATAGTAGACAAGGACTTTGAAAGAGCTATTACAAATATGCCCAAGAATTTAAGGGAAATGAACATAATGAGAGAAGTGCAACATATAAAATAAATCAAATAGAATTTCTGGAGCTTATAAGTGTAATATCTGAAATTTAAACTTCACTGGACAAGACTGACACAAGATTATACAGTGAAGAAAAAAAAGTGTATGTGTACTGGTATGCTCTTGAAGACCCAGCAACTGAAACTATAAAAACTGAAGCACAAGAGGAAAAAAAAACACTAAAAATAAATGAACAAGGAAAAAGTAAACTGAGACAATATCACATGGTCAGAAGAGAAAGTGAGAGATGGGAAGGAAGAGAGAAAAACAAATTTTGGGGGGTGGTGGGGAATACCATATTATTTTATTTGAAAGAATGTTATAAATGAAAAAACTTAAGTAGATGTTTTGGAACAGAAAAAAAAATGGAAACAATAATGGTTGAAATTTTACAAATTTAATGAAAATTATAAATTCATAGTTCCCAGAAGCTCAACATACTCTAATCAGTATAAACAGAAAGGAAATCACACCAAGTCACTTATTCTCAAATTGCTGAAAACCAGTGATAAAGTGAAAATCTCAAAAAGAAAACATGCCATTACATACAGAGGCACAATGGTAAGAATTACTACCCACTTCTCCTAAGAAAAATCATCTTTAAAGCTTCGAAAGGGGCACCTGGTGGCTCAGTTGGTTGAGCAGCTGACTCTTGATTTCAGCTCAGGTCATGACCCCAGGGTTGTGGGATTGAGCCCCACATCGGGCTTTGCACTGACTGTGGAGCCTGCTTGATATTCTTTCTTCCTCTGCCCCTCTCCCTGCTCCCCCACTCACATGTTCTCTCTCTCTAAAAAATAAAGTGTTGAAAGAAAGAGATGTTTATCCTTAAATTTTGTATCAAGTGAAAATATCCTTAAATGAAAACTAAATAAGGATGTTTTAAACAAACAAAACAGGGGCGCCTGGGTGGCTCAGTCGGTTGGGCGTCCGACTTCCGCTCAGGTCATGATCTCGCGGTCCGTGAGTTCCAGCCCTGTGTCAGGCTCTGGGCTGATGGCTCAGAGCCTGGAGCCTGCTTCTGATTCTGTGTCTCCCTCTCTCTCTGCCCCTCCCCCGTTCATGCTCTGTCTCTCTCTGTCTCAAAAATAAATAAACGTTAAAAAAATAATTAAAAAAATAAAAAAAACAAAACAGAATTCATTGTCAGCAGACTTGGATTCTACAAGAAATATTAAAGATAGTTCAGGAAAAATAAAATACTAAATGGAAACTTTGATCATTCTATCTCATTTAAAAAATTTATTTAAAAGATAGCTTACAGGGGTGCCTGGGTGGCTCAGTCGATTAAGTGTCCAACTTAGCTTAGGTCATGATCTCACAGTTTGTAAGTTCAAGCCCCGTATCGGGCTTCCTGCTGTCAGCACTGAACCTGCTTTGGATCCTCTGTCTCTGCTCCCCTCCACCCCCACCCCGCTTTCTCTTTCTCAAAAATAAACATTAAAAAAATTTTTTTTAAAGATAGCTTACAATGAAAAGAACACATTAAGTAGAAAGAAATTATAAAGAGTAGAAACCTATGAAATAGAAAAGAAAGGAGGGGTGCCTGGGTGCCTCAGTCGGTTAAGCATCCAACTCTTGATTATGGCTCAGGTCATGATCTCACATTTGTGAGTTCAAAGCCTGAAATAGGCTCTGCACTGACAATACAGAGCCTACTGGGATTCTGTCTCCCTTTCTCTCTGCCCCTCCCCTGCTCTCTCTCTCGCTCTCAAAAATAAAGAAATAAACTTTAAAAAAAAAGAGAGAGAAAAGAAAGGAGAAAACCCATAAAACCAAAACCTGGTTCTTTGTAAAATTCAACAAAATAAACCTGTAGTTAGGCTGACAAAAGTACCCAAGAGAGAAGATACAAATTACCAGTATCAGTGATGAGAGAGGGGACATTACTATAGATCCTACAAACCGGGTCAGCAGCCTTTTTCTGTAAACATTCAGACAGTAAATATTTTTGGATTTGTGGGACATATGATCTCTTGAGCAACCATTCATCTCTATTAGAGCCACAGTAAATGAAAGGTGGCTGTGTAAAAATAAAACAGTATTTGAAATATTGGCTGAGGCTGAGTTTGGTTTGTGGCTATAGTTCGATGCCCCTTGCTACAAACACTAAAAGGGTAATAAGGAGATATTCTGAACAACTTTATGTGAAGAAAACTGGCAACCTATGTGAAACAAATTCTTTAAAAAACTCAAATTGTTAAAACTGCTACTGGAAAATTCAAATAGCCCTATATCAGGGTTTCTCAAATTTTAGTAGTACTTACATTTTGGACTAGATAATTCTTTGTGTGGGGGATAAGGTTTTCAGCAGTATCCCTGGCTTCTGCCCACTAGATGCCAGAAGCATCATCTAGTTATAATAACCCCAAATAACTCCAGATGTTACCAAATGTTCCCTGGGGAAGGGATATCATCTCTGGTTGAATATAACTGCCCTATGTCAATGAAAGAAACTGAATTCACAATTAAAAACCTTCCTTTCCACCTTACCCTGTACACCCTCCCCCCCAAAAAAACAAACAAACAACAACAACAAAAAAAACAAAAACAAAGACACCCAAACACCCAACTCTACGTGGCTTCACTGGTGAATTCTATCCATAATTTAAGGAAGAAATAATACCAATCCTATAAAAATTCTTTCAGAAAATAGGAGTGAAGAGAAAAAAAAAAGGAGTAAAGGATGCTTTCCAAATTCATTTTATGAATCCAGCATTACCTGGATATCAAAATCAAGCAAAGATATTACAGAAAGAGAAAATTTCAGGCCAATATTCTCTGTGGACACAGGTGTAAGAATATAACAATATATAAAAAGAATAATGATACATCATGAACTAGTATGTTTTTCTACAGGAATGCAAAGTTGGTTCATCATTTGATAATCAGGCAATATAACTCATCATATTAACAATACAGCAGAAAAATCATATGATCATCTCAATAGATACAGGAAAAGCATTTGAAGAAAATCAACAACCATTCATAATTTTTAAAAAAAAAATCTCAGCAAACTAAGAAAGGGAAATTTCTCAATCTAGTAAAGGACATCTGTTTAAAAAAAAAAAAACCTATATAACATCATATATAACGATGAAATACTGAGTGATTTCCCCCAAGAATGGGAACAAGGCAATCTACTACTACCACCTGTATTCAATGGTGTGCTGTAAGTCATAAACAGTAAAATAAGGCAAAGGAAAAAAAAAAAGGCATACAGATTGGAAAGAAGTAAAAATGTCTTTATAAAAAACATGACCTTGTGCACAGAAAAAGTGAAAATAGTTCCAAAAAGTTACCGAAACATAATTTAATTTAGCAAGGTCTCAGGATGTAAGATCAACAGACAAAAATCAATTGTATTTTAATAACTAGCATTTTCTTAAAAAATGAACAAAGTAAGCCTGTCACTGTCAATTCAAACAATTGATAGTACCAGTCGCCAAAGATAAAAATTGAGCTAATTTTAGGGACACCCGGGGTGGATCAGTCAGTTAACTATCTGACTCAGCTCAGGTTATGATCTTGTGCTTCATGAGTTCGGGCCCTGCATCGGGATCTGATGTCAGCAGGGAACGTGCTTCAGATCCTCTGTCCCTCTTTCTCTCTGCCACTCCCCCACTCACACTCTCTCTCAAAAATAAAAAAGAAACATTAAAAAGAACAAAGAGAGAGAGAACGAGCAGGGAAGGGGCAGAGAGATAGACACAGAATCTGAAGTGGGCTCCAGGCTCCAAGCTGACAGCACAGAGCCTGATGCGGGGCTTGAACTCACAAAATGTGAGATCATGACCTGAGCTGAAGTTGGAATCTTTTTAAAAATTTTTTTTTTAACGTTTTTATTTTTTTATTTTTGGGACAGAGAGAGACAGAGCATGAACGGGGGAGGGGCAGAGAGAGGGGGAGACACAGAATCGGAAACAGGCTCCAGGCTCCGAGCCATCAGCCCAGAGCCTGACGCGGGGCTTGAACCCATGGACCGCGAGATCGTGACCTGAGCTGAAGTTGGAGGCTTAACCGACTGCGCTACCCAGGCGCCCCTGAAGTTGGAACCTTACCCGAATGAGCCACCCAGGTGCCCCAAAAAAACATTAAAAAAAAAATGTTGCCTTCAAGCAAAATTAGCATTTTGAGAGGCACCTGGCTGGCTCAGTCGGTGGAACGTGTGACTCTTGATCTCAGGGTTGTGGGTCTGCAAACCACACTGGGTGTAGAGATTACATACATACATACATACATACATACATAAAGGGGTGTCTGGGTGGCTCAGTTGGTTAAGCATCGGACTTCGGTCCAGGTCATGATCTCATGGTTTGTGAATTCAAGCCCTGCATCAGGCTCTGCTGACAGCTGATAGTGCACAGCCTGCTTTGGATCCTCTCCATCCCTCTCTCTGCCCCTTCCCCACTCTATCTCAAAAATAAATAAACATTTATAACTAAATAACTAAATAAATAAAACTAGGATTTTGAAAAAAAACTGGTACCCATTATTGTGAGCTTAAAAGTTTTCCTTGGGGCACCTGGGTGGCGCAGTCGGTTAAGCGTCCGACTTCAGCCAGGTCACGATCTCACGGTCCGTGAGTTCGAGCCCCGCGTCGGGCTCTGGGCTGATGGCTCAGAGCCTGGAGCCTGTTTCTGATTCTGTGTCTCCCTCTCTCTCTGCCCCTCGCCCGTTCATGCTCTGTCTCTCTCTGTCCCAGAAATAAATAAACGTTGAAAAAAAAAATTAAAAAAAAAAAGTTTTCCTAACATATAAAGTTTTCGATGAGATCAGTAGTGATATTAACAAATATGATTTTTGATGTTGTATAATGAATGTGAAAGCATTTGTAAGCTCTGCATAACTCAGTGACCCTGATAATTTCCAAATAACCACTGTATGATGTGACAAATCAAGCTTAGGCAAAAGAGTCATTTTAACTACAAGATAGATCAATGGATCTCAATGTAACAGAGTATGAAAAGTTATAGATATGGTTTCAGATTCCACACTGCTATCAACTTTTTTTTTTTTTTATATTCATTTAGTTTTTGGAGAGTGTAAGCTGTGGAGGGGCAGAGAGAGGGGGACAGAGGATCCAAAGCAGGATCTGCACTGACAGGCTGAGAGCAGCCAGCCCAGCGTGGGGCTTGAACTGACCAACCCTGAGATCACCACCTGAGTGGAAGTCGGATGTTCAACCCAACCAACTGAGCCACCCAGGTGCCCCTGCTACTGACTTTTTTTTTCCCTGCTACTAACTTTTAAGAAAACTACCACTTGTCCAATTTTGAGATAGTACCAAAGAATATCCTATATATATATATATATATATATATATATGTCATATATATATGTATATATATATATGTCATATATATATGTATATATATATGTCATATATATATATACATATATATATATATGCTATTAAAATACTCCTCTCTTTTCTAACCACCTATCTGTGTGAGGCTGGATTTTCTATATATACTTAAACAACATATCATAACACACTAGAGGATGAAGATCCAGCTTTTCATTAAGTCAGACATTAATTTGCCACATACTTGTAAAACAATGCCACTCTTCTAAATTTCTTTTAGAAAAATATAACTATTTTTTCATAAAGATACCTATATTACCATGCAATGGGTTTATTGTTATTTTTAAGGAGTAAATATTTAAAATATTTTGTTTTAATTTCTAATCTGGCAAATATTGATAGCAAATAAAAAGCTTAATAATTCTTAAGTTTTAAGAGTGTAAAGTGTCTCAAGACCCAAAGGTTTGAGAATCATTGATCTACTCCAACCCTCTCTCTCTTGATTCCCTATTTTATAGATGGGTAAACTGAGGCTTGGAGTTGGAAAGGACCCTTCACAGGGAGACTGTGGTTGTGGTCCTGACACTCCACATTCGGTATAAATCTGTGAGAAGAGGTGTGCTGGGATAACTCCTATTTAGTGTATTCAATCTCTCTTCACTGGATCCTTATCTGGATTTAAATGTCATGAGATTTTTTTTTTTTTTTTAAAGACTTTTCTCTGGGCACCTGGGTGGCTTAGTCAGTTAAGCGTCCAACTTCGGCTCAGGTCATCTCGCGGTTCATGAGTTCGAGCCCTGCATCGGGTTCTGTGCTGATAGACCAGTGCCTGGAGCCTGCTTTGGATTTTGTGTCTCCCTCTCTCTCTGCCCCTCCACCACTCTCTCTCAAGAATAAATAAACATTAAAAAACATTTTTTTTTTAATAAAACAAAAAAGGCTTTTCTCTATGCACACATCTCCCTCCATCTTACAACTGCTAGGTCCCTGTTACAAACTTCTTTCTCATCTTTCACTCACTCATTCAATGACTATTTACTGAGCGCCAACTATGTACCATATACAGCTCTAGGTGCTGATAATCCAACAATGAATTAAACAAAATCCTTGATTTGATTTTTAAAATCTTACATTCTGGTGAGGGGTCAGAAAATTGGTCCAGAACTTGTAAATGGGCAGAAGAGAATTACTGGGTGCTCTTTCATTGTAGTGCTAGAGTATACCTTTGACTTTATATTGACTAGGCTATTGCACAACTTTGTAGGGGTAAAGGTTAGCTTGTAAAAAACCAATGGTAAATGCAAATTACTCCTATCCATAGTAATGCAAATGGATTTTGATCAGTAGAGATGGAATTGATTTCCATCTGGTATAAGTGATAGTCCCAAACATTATAGTTTATTACTGAAGATTTTAATGTTTTTGCAACTATCAGCAAATTCATTTCAGCATTCCTTTGACAATCTAAATATCTGAAACTCAAATTCTCATTTGCACAAATCTTACCATCTAACTGGTTCCCTCATTATTTAGGATAATAATGGAGGAGTATTTTATTATGATGAATAAAATCTTTGGCCTGCACTCACTTTATCTTTGTGTAAGAATTGTTTCCCACCTTTTGCAAATTGAAATTTAGCAGACTATATGAAAAAATACATAAGTTATAAGAATAAAGGCAGGTTAAGAGGACAGTTATTAACTGGTGGTGTAGCATGTACTAGTTTAGACAGATAGGGCCAATCAATCAATTCTCTCTTAATCACAAGTGGAATCAATCCTTTTCCTTTTTAAAAAAAATGTTTATTTATTTTACTTTGTGTGTGTGTGTGTGTGTGTGTGTGTGTGTGAGAGAGAGAGAGAGAGAGAGAGAGAGAGAGAGAGAGAGATCACCAGCGGGGGAGGAGAAGAGAGAGGAAGACAGAGAATCCCAAGTGGGCTCCACACTGCCAGCACAGAGCCAGATGTGGGGCTCGAACCCACAAACCGTGAGATCATGACCTGAGCCAAAATCAAGAGTCAGGCACTTAACTGAGCTACCCAGGTGCCCGGGAATCCTTTTGTATCTTCCTTGGCACCACACTAATCCAGAACTGTCTTCTCTCATCTGATCTACCTCCCATAATCCTACCTACTCCGGTCATCAACTGTCAGATGATTTTTCTTTTTTTAGTGATAAACACAAGATTCTATTTGTGATATTTAAAGTTTTGGTAACTCCTCCTGCCCTGTAAATGTGGAAATAAAGGTGTATGTTTCTCAGTGGAATTTTACAACCCACATCAAGAAGAATATAGTTTGAGCAAAGGTCAAAAATTCCCTCATTCATATGTAGCTTTGGCAGTTCACAATCCATAAAATACTGGAAAAGCTCAAAGTGCTACAAGGTTCTTCACTACTTCTAATTTTCTATGGTAGTGAAGAGATAGTTTGTTGTCTTAAAATTCACACTTACTTCATCATTCCTGTAACTTCAGTAAAAATGTACCCAAACTTCCTGCCTTCTGAAAGTGATAGGACTTTTTGATGGGAGTTTGAAATGGTGGCTGATTACTTTTGAATACTTAAGCTCCACTGGCTGACAGCTCACATCTGTATTTCTGATCCACTGCCTAGAGATCAGAGTTCCCCACCAGCCCCTCCTTGGCTCTGCTAACTTGCTGGAGCAGCTCACATATTTCGGGAAACCCACTACTCACTAGATCACTGGCTTATTATAAAAGTATGTAACTCAGGTACGGTCAGATGGAGATGCACATAGAGAAAGGGCGCTTCCGTGCTCTCTCCCAGCACCTCCGTGTATTCACCAACCAGTAAGCTCCCAGATGATCATTTTAAAAACACTTATCTGAGGGGACACCTGGGTGGCTCAGTCGGTTAAGCGACTGTCTCTTGGTCTCTTGATTTCGGCTCACGTCTCACGGTTGGTGAGATCTCAAGCCCCGTGTGGGGCTTCACGCTGTCAGCGCCAGAGCCTGCTTGGGATTCTCTTTTTGTCCCTCTCTCTGCCCCTCCCTCATGCTCTCTCTTTCAAAATAAATAAACTTTAAAAAACAAAACAAAACAAAACCCACCTATCTGATCACGTCCTTCCTTTCTACCGTCTCCCTATGAGGGGGTCAAGTTTTGTGGGACCTACAGCTTACAGAATCCGAGAGGTCCTCTTCAAGAAAAACAATACAAAATTAGGTACAGGGTCTTGCAAGGGGCACTGCAAATGGCAAGTTCTGAAATTTCAAGCTTGGTTAGCTTCAGTATAAATCTGCCTCTGCCCACAAATCTGGCCTCATTTTTCTCTACCTCAGGATCTTTCCTCGTGCAACTTCTGCCTAGAAGGCCCTTCCCGCCCCCATTTGGCAACTGCCACCTCCCGGTTTTCTCTGATCCCCCAGCTGGGCTAGGAGCCTTTACGGAGTCCTTCCCAATGCTCCAAGCACCCAGGCAGAGACGCCATTTCGTGCGAATGGTTGTTCTTTCCCAGAACCCACAGAAAATCCCTGGAGGAGCGGGGCTCGGTTTGCACCTGAGCTGTAAAGGTGTGCTGAGCCCCGAACCTGAGGCTGCCGAATTCCCTCCTGTTCTCGTCCAGAGTGGCGCCCCCACCTCCCCGGAACCCGCGGGTCGGCCCTTGCGGTTCCGGGCGGAATGACTCGGCGGTGCACGCTGATATGGCTGCGCTGGTAGTGAGGGGTGTGCCGGGCGTGCTGAAGCGTGCGCACTTCGCGACCATCCCGCGGAGACATCGACATAAGAAGAAATGGGTAAGGTCCAGCCGCTGGCCCACGAGGAAACAGTGACAGCGGCCTTTTGCCGCCTCCCCTCGGGAAACTTCTCTAGCCCTGCCACCTCCCGCCACTGTCGGATAGGTTCACTACTCCAGCCCCTCCGGAAGGCCCTTAGCCTCTTTTCCCCGCCCCTCAGGGGCCGTCTCTAGGCTCCTCCCTCTCGCATCTGTTACGTCATCGCCTCTATCCGCCCTGTTGTTTCGTCACAAATCTTCGGCTGTTTTAGTATGTCCGCTGTACCCCGACTCCGCCCCCCTAAGTTACGCCATCACCTCCGCCCTCATTCTTTCAGTTATGTCACCACCACGTGTTCCCCTGCTGTTGGTTACTTTCCCCTTGGCCCCCACTATCCCTTACACTTCCCTTCCTCCCTCTTCCCCGCCCTCCCCTTCTTTCCTACCCCGCCCCCCTTCATCCCTCCCTGCATGACCTCGTCTCCGCCTTTCCTCCTAGAACTTTCGGCCCGGCCGCCCTCACCCCTCGAAAAATGTCTTAGCGACAACCCCTTCCTTCCTGGGTCTCCGCCGCCCACTGGGAAAGGATTCAACCCTGTCCTCACCCTCGAGGTGCCTCTGGCGTCCAGGAAAGGTTACAGCGATCACCCTGCCCACACTTCTGGCCTTTACCCAGACCCAGGCAAAGGATGCAGCGACTCTCCTCAGCCCCTGGAATCTCCTCACCTCTCCAGAGACCCTTTCTCTGGCCTCAGCTGTAGCCCTGGAATTTCTTCCATAACCGCCACGCCCGCCTCCCTACCCCCTCCGGTTCCCTCCCCACCCCCACCGTCCCCTTCCCCACCTCCACAGCCTCCCCTGCGCCCTGGGAGATGTTCTTTTGAACCCTGTTATCCACTCCTTGGAAGGCCTTACTGCCGTGAGCCTATTATCTCGGGTTCGCCCCCTTCGAGCCCTTGTTTTGACCGGCGCAGCCTTCTGGGGTCACCCTCTGTTCGTCCACGGAGCCCTTATTGCAGCTGGATCAGTCCCCCGAGAACACCGCGTCCCTGTCCCCGAAGCCCTTACACTGACCAGCAGACTTACCTGTGTTACTGTGGATACCCTTCAGCCCTGGTAACCAGCCCTGTGACTTCCCCTCCTCTTCCTCATCGGCCCTCAGGAACCAGCCCAGTGACTTCTCCCACCCTCCCTCATGCGCCATTGGAAACTGGCCCAGTGACTCCACCTTCTGTCACTCATCAGCACCCAGGAACAGATCCCATGATTTCACCTTCCACCGGTCCTGGGTCCCAGGGAACTTGCCCCATCATGTCACCTTCTCTTACTCATAGGCCCCTGAGAACTACCCCCATTATGTCACCTCCTCTTGCTCACCGGCCCCCGGAAACTAGACTTCTAGCTTCCCCACTCCTTTCTCACAAGGTTTTGGGAACTGGGATCTCCCCTCTGCTCTCTCCCTGGTCCTCAGGGAGAAGTTATAATGACCCTCCTCTTTCTCCAGCATCTTCCCCACCCACGGGCAGCTTTTACCATGTCCACCTTAAGCCTCCAGACTCTTGTGAGCCTAAACCACAGCTTGACCTGCCCCTTAGGAAAAATTTCTGTGGCTCCCCACTTTCTTCTCAGGCAGGTACATCTGGCTCTCCCAGCTCACCTCAGGAGAGCTCTTATCACTGTTCCCATTTTTCTCCAGAGGCCCATGTACCTGCCCCCGGTAGCCCTTATTGTGCCATCCGCCTATCCCCTAAGAGTACTGGTTCTCTTTGCTCACCCCCGTCCCAGGCTCCCATAAAGCCTTGCTTGGAGTCCATTTTAACCTGGGAGATTAGTGGGAACTCTTACCTCTTGGTAGAGCCAGGCACCCCGATTTCTTGTGCCCCCTGTGCTCCCTGTCCTCCCTGTCCTCCTTGTCCTCCTTGTCCCCCCTGTCCCCAGGAACCACCTCTTCCCCTCTCCTCTTGCTGTCCTTATACTGTCTTCTCCTTCCCTTCACCCCTGGGCAACCAGTTTATATCTCCATCCCAGTCACCCCCCCGCAGAAGCTGTAATGAACCCCCTCTCCCTACCCCAGTTTGCCCCCAAGTGAAGTCCCCCAAATCCTCAGAGTTAAAACAACCATGTGCTCTCCACAGATGTCGCTCCCTGGTCATCCCTCTCCAGCACACTCCTTTTGACCAGCCCAGGGCCCCTAAGGCCAGTGCCTCCCCTCCACCACCGTCCTGCCCTTCTGGTCCTTCTTGTATGGTGACATCCGTTACCACTTGCTCAAATCCCTGCCCCAAAGAAATTCCCCAAGGAACTACCTTACCTACTGTGATCCCTAGGACCCTCAAACCTGTTATCCCCACTTGTCTTCCCCTTCGCCTTCCTTTTGGTACTGTCTCAACCAATAGTTATGCTCAGAGCAGCCCCCATGGATTCTCCATAGGACCCCCATGCAGTACCCATATATATTCTGTGGTTTCCTCGAGCCCTGATCCCTGCCCACTCCTTGCTTCCCTCAATCAATCCATTTGCCCCTCTCAGTGTCATAAACTGCCCATGGTGCCCCCCTGTGGCATCTATAGCACTTCCAGGGGCCCAGCCCAACCTTATCGCCAGCCTGTGGCACCTCCTTGTTCCACCCACATCTATTCTTTTATCCCTTTGAGAACACCCTTTGATCCTCAAAGTTTACCCATTGGCCCCCAAACCCGGTGCCACCCCGATACTATGCCCTGTGGCTTCCACGTCTACTCTGTGGCTCCTCGAGTCTCCTGCAAAGAGTGCCCCCAGGTTCCCTTCGGCTGTCCTTTGCCTTCATCCAAGACTTCCAGCTGTAGCACTAATGTCAGCCGTAGCTTAACTGTTATTAGTGAATGCCAGAGCAGTGACAGCCAGAGCAAGAGTTCCCGCCAAAGCAGAAGTCAGAGCCAGAATGAGAATACCCACCACCCCTGCAGAAGTCGAAGTCAGAGCAAGAGTCTCCATCTTCACAGAAGTCAGAGTCGGAACAAGAGTCCTAGTCGAAAGAGAAGTCGGAGCCCGAGCAATAGTTCCCACCAAAGCATAAATCAGGATAAGAGTGAGTGTCATAGCAGAAATCAGGGCCAGAGTGAGAGCTCTCCATGTAGCAAAAGTCAGGGCCAAATCAAGAGTGACCTCCATGGCAAAAGTCGGAGCCCAAGCAAGAGTTCCTGCCATGGCAAAAGGCAAGGCAAGAGCAAGAGTCCCTCCCACAGCAGGAGCCGGAGCAAGAGTCCCTGTCCCAGCAAAAGTCGAGGCCAGAGTGAGAGTCCCCACCATAGCAGAAGTCATGGTGGGAGCAAGAGTCCTCGCCATAGCAAGAAATGAGGGCCAGAGGAAGAGTTCTGAACAAATCAAAAATGCAGACCAGAGCAAAATTCATAGACAATAACAGGACTGCCAGCCATAGCAAGTGCCCAGCTGTGGCAACGTGGATCGACCTGAGGACTCCTCAGCTGAGGGCTTCATTTTCCTCGTAATCTGTGTTTATGCTCTGCAAGGTTGACTCATGTCTCTCTCTGCTACCCCCATAGAAGTCCCCATTTTGGCTCACACCTCAAGGTTTCTGTGGGCTCCCTTTATCCCATGTTCCTGGGGTATAAGAACTCCCCGAATGACCCTCAACCCTGTGATTCTGAGCATTATGGTGTCAGCCACTGCATGCCATTAGGTAAGTTACCTTATACCTGTCCATCGAATGTGGAGGGTTGATATTTTTTTGTATCCCACCGATCTATCTGTTGTGGTGCTCACATAAGCTAGGAGACCAGAAAATGCTTTAGAAGATGGAAGGACTGTTCAGAGAGAAAGCGTCTTTTTTTTTTTTTTAACGTTTATTTATTTTTGAGACAGAGAGAGACACAGCATGAATGGGGGAGGGGCAGAGAGAGAGGGAAACACAGAATCGGAACCAGGCTCCAGGCTCCGAGCCATCAGCCCAGAGCCCGACGCGGGGCTCGAACCCGCGGACTGCGAGATCGTGACCTGAGCCGAAGTCGGACGCCCAACCGACTGAGCCACCCAGGCGCCCCGCGTCTTTTGTTTTTAAGGCTGAAGCTTCCCGGGGCCTTCATAGATTCTTCCAACCTTCGGTAGGCCCCCCTCAAGAGTCCTATCCTGAGCTGCCATTTTCTTAAGTTCTTCTTACTCCCAGGCCTGAGGGAGTGCCCCACGCCTTTCTTGGTGACCCCACCTGCTGTTGTTGTGAGAGCTACAGCTTGCTTTCTCTCACAACACTGAGACAGAAGGGCCGACTTCCTACTACTTTTCTCTCTCGCACTTCTCTTCTGGCTGGCAGAGGTAGGATGCAAAGGCAGGAGTGGGCACTAGCTGGAACCATGTTGGCTGCAGGGCTCTGAGGTATTGGTGAGGTTAGGTGGGAGGGGAGAGGCAAGGCTGGAAGACCAATAAGGCTGTTCTTTTCCTTTTAGGCTGCCACAGAGCCCAAATTTCCTGCCACTCAACTGGCTCTGCAGAATTTTGACATGACCTACAGTGTGCAATTTGGTGATCTTTGGCCATCCATCCGGGTCAGTCTCCTTTCAGAGCAGAAGTATGGTGCACTGGTCAATAACTTTGCTGCCTGGGATCATGTGAGTGGAAAGCTGGAGAAGCTGAGTGCCAGGGACTTTGTGAATGACTCCATCTCCCATGGGGAACTGGAGCCTGAGAGTGGCCAAACTGCAACTCCATCCCTAGCCTCTGGGACCTGCAGCCCGAACCTTCGATGCTTCACTTTCACCAGAGGGGATGTCAGCCGGTTCCCCCCTGCCAGGTAGGATCTGGAGTCATGGCTAGGGCCATCCTGAGTGTCTACAGGAAGTAGACAGCAGGAGACCCAGCTTTTGTCCCATTTAATGAGGATCCTAATATTGCTAATATTTACTGAGTGCTTATACATGCTAGGCGTTTTTCTAAGTGTTGTGTGTGCATTATCCATGATCTCCTTTTGTTCTGTCAACAGCACTCTGAAGTAGGTAATATTATTGTTCCTCTTTTATATTTGAGGAGACTGAGGTGCAGAGAAGTTGCTTGCTTTAGGTTCCTTGGAAAGCAGGTGATGCAGCTAGGACTTAGACCCAGGCAGTTTGACCCCAAAACCTGCACTTTGAACCTGCTCTTCTCCGCTCCCATCGAAGAGTGCTCTAACTTGAGCACTTAACACCCTCCACAGTTAAAGTGTGTATTATTTATAAGGGCTTTCTCATTTTGCCCTCACAGCCACCCATCCAAGTGAGTGGGACAGGTAAGCTCATGGTACCAAGGAACAAGTGGGACTTGCTAGGGACACCAAGTACCAGAGGGGTGTGGTGGTGAGGGGACTCCTGGTCTTCTGATCCAGTGCTCAGATTTATATAAAGTTGGATGAAAAAGACTCTTGGAATCAAATGCTACATTGTGCTTTAGAAACTGAGAAAACGAGAGCTCAATGTTAGTTGTAGGATATGGGAATTGATCTTTGAAGGACTGATTCACTCATTCAGTAAATAGTTATTGTCTACCAAATGCCAGGCCTTCTAAATGCCTGGGTTACAGGTACAAAAGCCCTCATTGACCTTACAGTCTAGTGAGGAAGATAAGTATTGAGAAACTACAATTGTGATAAGTGCCACAAAAAAAAAAAAATACAAGGTGCTATGAGGTATTATAACTAGGAGATCTAACGCAGTCTTTTCTGAGGAAGTGAAATTTAAGCTTAGACCTGAAAATGAGTAGGAATTACAGCTGGTGGCTTGGGGGTGGGGGTGGGAGTGACAGGCCAAAAAAGCTGGCAGGAGCCAAATTTTGAAAGTCTAAGTCATGAGGGATTTTGGACTTTTTCTCTAAAAGGAAGAGGGAGCCATGAAAAGTGTTAAGGTGGGGAATGACATAACCAGATTTGAATTTTTGAGATATTTTTCTGGCTGCTGTGTGGAAAACAAATTGAAGAGGGGCGAGGCTATGTATCAAATATGAAATAGGGAAGTAAATTAGGAAGCTTTTGCAATAGCTCTAGCTGCTGGCTTGAGGGAGGGCTACATGCTTAGTAAAGCTAGAAGGTAAGGCTGGAAGAGTATGTGGGGGGCCATGTATGGGAATCTTGAATGTCAGGAGCTTATAGGTTGGGAGAAGGGGATTTTTCTGATGGCCCAGGGTTGCTTATAAATGGCTGGACCTGCCAGGGCTGAATGGCGTCAGACGATGCACTCTTTAGTACATATTGCTGTAAATTGCCAAGATCTGTTCTAGAGAACTAGTGGAAAGGGTTTCTAAGTAGGGGAAAGGCAATAATGCACAGTGGTTATAAGCATGGGCTTTGGAGTCAAGAAAACCTAGATTTGGATTCTACCTTCATTACTTATTGGACATTAGCTTTGAATAACTGACTCTTGGTTTCCTTTCCTGGAAAATAATCTGGAAAATGATGGTACTGGTACTATAGCTCATTGTGTGGCAGCTGCTATTCTAAGCACTTGACTTCTATTAATTCCTTTCATTTTCACAATAATCCTATATGGCATGTACTCTTATTACAGATGAGGAAACTGATGCACAGAGAAATTGAGTCATTTGCTAAAGGCACACAATTGTTGAGCACCTGGGCTGGATTTGAGATGCAGCCAGTGTGGCTCTGGGTCCTGGGTTCTGCTGCATCACAGGGCTGTGGTGAGGCCTGAATAGAGTGATGTATACGAGACACCTAGTGTAGTACCTGTGGTAGAGCACTCCTAAACAGTATCTCTTACTGTCTGTGTCATTCTCATCGAAGTTATGCTTCAGGAGGATCACTGTAATAAATTGGGGTGGGAGGAAGATAGATTGGGGCAGGATTAGAGACCGGTTTGGAGGCATTGGTCTTAGGCAGAACCACAGACTAAGCAGGGTTTCCTAAGTTGCCTAGGGTGCTTGGCTTCTATTCAGTGAGGTTTGGGTTTCCTTCTCATCTTGATAGGCTCCCTATAAATCAAGGGAATCTTAACCTCTCAGGAGGTCAAGGATGTATTTAGGGAGTCCAGGAACCTCCTGAAATTGTCTGAAAAACTGTTGTGCTTTTTGTTGTTGTTGTTGTTGAAAACAGGGACTGTAGCTTTCAGCAGATTCCCGAAACTGTCTGAACCAAAAAAAGGTTGAGTGACACTTCCAAAGGAAGGAACTGGATGAGAATGAGTTTTGTAGACCAGTGTTGGTTGATTCTCTTTTGCAGGGGCAATGGGCACACAGCTTCAGGGACAATCCAGGCATGATTTGATTTTGAAAGTATCCTATTATAGTCTGAGCCTATCTTCGAAGGTGTTACAACCTCAAGACCGGGGATTATAGCTTTTGTAGCAAACCCTCAGTGCTGCTATGTCTCATGTCTCATCACATTTTTCTCCCAGAGCCTTCCTGTCAGGGCAGCAAAGGTCAGGTTTCTGTCTTCTTGAGTCTGTCCCCGATGGCTGAGCTGTGTCTCAGGCAGGGGAATGGCTTATGACGACTGGCCTGGGAGTGACCATTAGGTTATTGTCTGTCGTCCCTCTCTCTACCCACATGGATCCTGCCTGTCTTCATGCCTCATTGGCTCTCACTTGGACTTTCATCACAGCCTCATCACTGGTGTCTGTTTCTAATGTGTTCTTTCTAGCCTACCTAGCTTTCTAAAACTCTATTTAGGTGATCATGTCATTTTCTTTACAAACTGGTAACTGCCTCCAGGTTACAGTCCAAACTCCTTAGCATAGGGTCCTAGGCTTTCTACAACCTGGCCTCTACCTGCTTTTCAACCTCAATCTCCTCCACTTTGTATTTCTGCTACTGAAGATTTCTCATTGTTTCTGAAAGGAGGTATGAGTTTGCATGCTTCTGTGCCTTCGCTTGGTCTTTTCTCTTCTCTTGGAATGCTCCTGTTTCTTCCTCCATCCCTCCCTTTCTTTACCTAATAGGGCCTATTTCTTCATCAGGCCTGACTCAGGTAACTGTGAGAGGGACAAGTGATGGCGCTCTTCTCTGAACCCAGAAAGCATTTTGTATCTTAATATGTAACCCAATAAGACTGAGCTCCTATTGTATGCAAGGTGGTGTTTCAGGTGCTGAGGTTATTCCAGTGAACAAACAAAGTCTCTGCCTTTATTCTAAAGAGGGAGGAGGAGGAGAGTACACACACACACACACACACACCCCTGTACATATAAAGTGAACAATAAGTGCCTTAAAGAAAAGTAGTGTCACATAGAGAGATAGGAAGTGATGGGCTTGGGGGAGGGGTGCTGTTTTATTTTTATTTATTTTTTAAGTTTTATTTTATTCTTTTAAAATTTATTTTGAGAGAGATAGGGAGCAAGTGGGGGAGGGACAGAGAGAGAGAGAATCCCAAGCAGGCTCCTCACTGACAGCGCAGAGCCCGATGTGGGGCTCAAACCCACAGATGGTGAGATCGTGACCTGAGCTGAAGAGTCAGACGCTTAACCAACTGAGCTACCCGAGTACCCCTATGTATTTTTTAAATGTTTATTTATGTTTGAGAGAGAGAGAGAGAGAGAGAGCATGCGTGTGCCCATACGTGAGTGAGCGGGGGAGGGGCAGAGAGACGGGGACAGAATCTGAAGCAGGCTCTGGGCTGACAGCAATGAGCCTGATGCTGGGCTCAAACTCAGGAACCGTGAGATCATGACCTGAGCAGAAGTTGGTTGCTTAACTGACTAAGCCATCCAGGCGTCCCTGAAGATTTTAATTTTAAGTAATCTCTGCACCCAATGTGGGGCTCAAACCGACAACCCTGTGATCAAGCGTTGCATGCTCCACCAGCTGAGCCAGTCAGGTGCCCCTTGATCTGTGTTTTAAATGGGTCACTCTTCCTGCTGTGTGGATGAATGAGTGAGTGAATAAGTGAGTGTGGGTCTTAGAAATGAGTTTTTGGTGAGTAGAACTCAGTAACCCCCGAGGGCATGGACTTGGTGGCCTTGACTTCCAGTGGGTCTCCTGACTTGGAGTTTGACTATAAGGTGGTCTCCTCTCTTGTAGGCTTGGCAGCCTGGGTGTCATGGACTACTACCTGATGGATGCTGCTTCCTTGCTGCCTGTCTTGGCCCTTGGCCTGCAGTCTGGTGACACTGTGCTTGACTTATGTGCGGCCCCTGGGGGAAAGACACTAGCACTGCTGCAGACTGGCTGTTGCCGTAAGTCAGAGGGCTGGTGTCTTGGGCAGTGAGGGCTCCCTACCTCACCCAGTCAGGAGCATACTGAATCTGATGGGATTTCAGGTCTCAAGGTCAGAGGGAGTATAGTGCTTGCTTGCTAAGGTGGAGTATTTGTGTTTGCAGCTGTCTCTCCTCTCTCTCTGTGTCTGTTGGCCAAAGAAGATTGCTGAGCAGAGCAAGGTCTCTGGAGGCAGACTAAAGTGGGGCCCTGACCAGTCTATACCTGACACTTTTACCGCTCTGTATCTGTTTACTTTGTCTCTAAGTTCCATTTCCTTAGTCTGCCAGCTAAAGCAATAAGATCTGGCTGCAGCCACCCTTTATAGCTTTATGTCATTCTTCCTCAGACTTTATATGCTTCAGCCACATCCTGCTGCTCTCTGTTTCTTGAATAAGCCTCCATCTTTTGCTCATGTTCCATTTTCTCTCTAGAATACCCTCCGTCCTATCCTAGCTGGCCTGCTTGTATCCTTTTAGCTTTCAAGTCCCAGCTCAAGTGTGCCACCTCCTGGAAAGTCTTCCCTCATGACCTCTAGGGGCTGGTTGCAAAGTGACGCCTCTGTCTCCTATGCTCCCTTACCATGGGCAGTATCCTAGCAACTGTTAGCACATTAGCCTTGCATCAGAGCTTTACCGGGTATGCATCTTCTCCCTCTTCAAGATTATGAATTCCCTGGGGATAGGCCCAAGTCTAATCGCAGTAGTGCAGCCACCAGCCTGGGCTATGTGTACCATAAGAGTTCACTTCAGCCATCTACTGGCTGACATCCTGCCTTAAAATAGGCAACACTTTTTCCTTGGTGATTTGAGAAATACCCAGAGCAGGACTGTGGTTTTTCCACTCACCCTGCCAGGTTTCTCTTGCCTTGTGCCCTAGCCTTTTTGTTGGACCTGGGCCCTTCTCTTCAGTTCTTGTCAGCCAACTTGCATAGTTTGGGTTAGCTTCCAGTCATGTGGTAGACCCTATGGGTGATTGAGCAAGGTTGCACATTTGATCTTACCTCCTGGAAGTGCAGAGGGAGAGGAGAAAAAGTGTTGATATGGTTTAATGAGTCCAGTGCAGGAGATCCCAGCCTCTGTGCTGGGCTGTGCTGATCTGACTGACTGCTGTAGGAATCCATCAGAAAGGGGATGAATGAGGTAGGGTTACTTGGAAGAAGAGGAACTTGAACTAAGAGGCAGGAGAAGGGCCAAGGAGAAGTAACTGAGAGTTGCTTTTCTAAGGCGTACTAAATTACCAACACCTTACCCCCATCCTGGCCCCTCACCAAAGTGAGTCCTTGATTCCAGTCGACAAAGGCAATTTCGAGTTTACCTAGTCTAGCCCTCATATTTTACAGAGGAGGAAATTGAGTCCTGAAGAGATGAAATAACTTAACTTTTACCTGAGTTAGAGATAGAGCCAGAACTGGAACCCAGCTTTTTCTGTTCTTAGTTCCTGGCCTTCTGCAAATTCCTCCTGAGCAGAGAATCCAATTTTTACTTCTTTGAGTGCCCTCAAAAATTGGGACTCTATGTGTTTGTGGGAACACTAAACTTGTTCATGGGAGTGACCAGTCCCAGTAGATAAGGTATATACTCTCTAGTTCTTCACCGCAGCTCCTGCCTCCTTTTCATTCCTTGACTCTGAGGCCAGGTATCAGTCATCATTTGTTATCAAGCTTACAGTAATATTTTTTCTTATAGGAGATCTAAGAACAAAGTAATTAAGCTCTTTATTTTTCTTTTTTAATTTTATTTGTTTATTTTGAGAAAGAGAGAAAGAGCACGAGCGGGGAGGGGCAGAGAGAGAGGGAGAGACAGAATCCCAAGCAGGCTCTGTGGTGTCAGCACAGAGCCCGACATGGGGCTTGAACTCACGAACCATGAGATCGTGACCTCAGCTGAAACCAAGAGTTGGACGCGTAACCGACTGAGCCACCCAGGTGCCCCAAAGTGAGCTCTTTTTTGTTTTGTTTTGTTTTGTTTATTTTTTTTTAACGTTTACTTATTTTTGAGACAGAGAGAGACAGAGCATGAATGGGGGAGGGTCAGAGAGAGAGGGAGACACAGAATCCGAAACAGGCTCCAGGCTCTGAGCCATCAGCACAGAGCCCGACGCGGGGCTCGAACTCACGCACTGCGAGATCATGACCTGAGCCGAAGTTGGCCGCTTAACCGACTGGGCCACCCAGGTGCCCCAGTGAGCTCTTTTTTGAATTCACACCTGTCACAAAAGGGAAAGTGAAAGACAGATGGTAAATTAATTAGGATTAGGTTTGGTCATATAAAACAGAAAATCAACAAATTGGCTTAAAGAAGTTTATTTCTCTCTTACATAAGAGAACTGGGATATCAGCAGTCCGGGGCTGGCATGGAGTCTACACAGTCTTAGGGACTTGGGCTCCTTTTTTCTTTTTGCAACCTATTTTATTTCTGGCTTCCATCGTCAGGATTGCCTCATGGCTCAAGATGGCTCCTAGAACTCCAGTTATCACATTCAAGTTCAAGACAGGAAGAAAAGATTGGGTAAAAGGGGCACATCTAATTGCATTAACTTCTTTTGAACATCTCCCCAGAAATCCCACACGATAATTATGCCTGTAACTCATTGACCAAAACTTAGCCATATAGTCATACTTAGTTATAAAAGGGGGCTGGGAAATGGGGCACATCGCTCCCCTCTACCTCAAATAAAACTGGAGTTCTATTAATAAGGAATGGGAAGAGAATATATTTTTGGTAAATAATGTATAGCATCTGCCAAAGATGTAGAGAGAGACACGTGATTCAAGAAAAGTAGGAGAGAGCATATTTGTTTAGAAATATTCATACTTGGGGCGCCTGGGTGGCGCAGTCGGTTAAGCGTCCGACTTCAGCCAGGTCACGATCTCGCGGTCCGTGAGTTCGAGCCCCGCGTCGGGCTCTGGGCTGATGGCTCAGAGCCTGGAGCCTGTTTCCGATTCTGTGTCTCCCTCTCTCTGTGCTCCTCCCCCATTCATGCTCTGTCTCTCTCTGTCCCAAAAATAAATAAACGTTGAAAAAAAAATTTTAAAAAAAAGAAATATTCATACTTGGTCTGCTTTATTTATTTACATATCCTTTCTGGCTGGTGTAGGTGTTTGCCTTTGCAACTCCTGCTCTCGAGTGTCTAGGACTGTGCCATGCACATAGTAAACGTTTCTTCTCCACTTGCCCCTGCCCCTGCCCCTGGGGCCTGCATTGATTGGCTGTGCCTGAGAATTGGTCTGATTCTCCATCAGCACCATTGCTGGTGTGATGTTTTGTTGGGCAATGGCTTTGAAGTTTCTTTATTCTCACAGGCATTTTAATGTCCAGCTACCCACAGCCATCTATAGATTAGTGCAATCCCTATTAAGTTTCCGATGGTATTTGTTTTTCAGAATTAGAAAAACAATGCTAAAATTTATATTCCCACAGGCAATCTCGCTGCCAATGATCTGTCCACTTCTCGAACAGTCAGACTACAGAAGGTTCTTCACAGCTATGTGCCTCAAGATATCAGGGATAGGAATCGTGTTCGAGTCACCTCATGGGATGGCAGGAAGTGGGGAGAACTGGAGGGGGACACCTATGACCGGGTGAGTGATTCCTGACCTGAGACATCGAGCTAGTCGAATCTAGCCTTCCTATCTCAGCTGCAGACCCTGAGTGAGTAAGATCCAGACCTCCATATTTGGGGATCTAGGGCCATTTCTGGACCTCGCCAGCTCTCCGTGGGTGATTGAGAGAACACAGCCTTCTTCACAGTCATCAGTAGTGTCTTCATTGGAGACAATTAACAGGAAAGAGTTTGAACCTGACTGAGTGGGAAAAGGGTTATTTCTCAAGTAAAATTCACAGCTCTCTTCCATAGATGAATTTTTTTTTTTTGGAAACATAATTATAGGACTTTTTCTTTTGTTTTAATTTTTGTTTTTGTCTCTTGTGCCTAGCACAGAGTATAGGCTCTTAGTAAATGAATGGATGATTTTATATTTCTTACTTTAAAACTTTCCATATTGGATATGATGTTTCAGCATAAAATAATTTTGAATCCTGATCCTGTTATTCAGTATATTAGCTACCTTCTGGGCATTGTATCATTTTGTAAATTGGATATTTCATGCAAATAGCCAAGGACAGAGTCCTAAACCATGAAGGGCACCTGGCTGGCTCAGTCAGTAGAGCATACAACTCTCTAATGTTTTGTTTTGTTTTTTTTTAATTTATTTTTGAGACAGAGCAGGAGCATGGGAGGGGCAGAGAGAGAGGGAGACATAGAATCTGAAACAGGCTCTAGGCTCTGCGCTGACAGCACAGAGCCCAACACGGGGCTCGAACTCACGAACTGTGAGATCATGACTTGAGCCGAAGTCAGATGCTTAAGCAACTGAGCCACCCAGGCACCCCAAGAGCATGCAACTCTTGATCTCAGGGTTGTAGGTATGAGCCCCATGTTGGATGTAGTTATTACTTAAAATCTCTAAAAAAAAGGGAAGGCCTTCTTTCTAGGTTGATATCAATTATTTAATTATGGTTACTTGGGTATTGGCTTTGGTTTTTTGACTAGCCATGAGTATACCTAAATATACTCTTTTCCCACTCATTATTTCCCAGTTGTCTACCAGGTTAAAGTGAGAAGCTTTGTCAGGTACTCTGCAATGGAAGGATGGGCAGAAGGAGCACTGAGTGAAACCTCTCAGAGCAAGGGCCTAAGGGAGAGGAGCCAGTAAGGAGCTCTAACACAGTACCCTTTAACACTTGTGGGTAGGTGCTGGTGGATGTGCCCTGTACCACAGACCGCCACTCCCTTCATGAGGAGGAGAACAACATCTTTCAGCGGTCGAGGAAGAAGGAGCGGCAGATGTTGCCTATGCTTCAGATGCAGCTGCTCGCGTGAGTAACAGATTTACAAAAACCGAGGACTTTGTGCCACAGTGCTCCAGGGGACCAGTCACTTGGGGAACTGCGAGCTCTTGCCAACACCATCACCCACAGAAGGGTCTTCTGATTGAGGAGCTTCCAGATATGACAGGATGGCCTTTCTCTGGAACACACAAACGCTATGTGGTAGGACACACATAGCAGGGTGGGTGGCACAGATTCATTTACGTTATCTTACCTCCACGCTAGTCTCAGTCCCAGTGAGTGGCACAAGTTTGAAAGCTTGAAAAAAGTTACTGAAGTCAAGGCTCAGTAGGGCTGGTAAGGACTCAGTGCACAGCTAGCACCAGAGTTTGGCCCATAACCAGAGTCAGAGTTCAGGGGATTGCTTCCAGAGGAGAGCCCATGGAGTAAGGTTGGGTTGCTGCTCTCTTTCGAGAACGACTTTTCTGGTGGTATCTTTGGGGGAGAGACTTCAGAAGCTAACACAGCTGCGCATCCCATAGTAGACTCCACTGTGCCTGCTTCTAGCTCCTCCTGTTGTCCTTCTGCTTCTGGGAAGCTCAGTAGTCACTGATTTTCTCTCTTTCTGGTTTCAGGGCTGGACTCCTTGCCACCAAACCAGGAGGCCACGTTGTCTATTCCACCTGCTCACTCTCACATTTACAGAACGAGTATGTGGTGCAAGGCACCATCGAGTTCCTGGCCAATCAATACAGCATCAAGGTTCAGGTGGAAGACCTGAGTCACTTCCGAAAGCTTTTCATGGACACATTTTCTTTCTTCCCATCCTGCCAGGTTGGGGAACTGGTAATCCCAAACCTCTTGGCCAATTTTGGGCCTATGTACTTTTGCAAAATGTGTAGGCTGACATAGCATCACCCGGTTCCCGAAGTCCTGGGGTAGGAAGGTAAAGGGTATACTTCCATAGAGGCACCAGAAACCAAGACCAGTGGCAAAGATGCACTCTGGGTCCTATCTCCATCATGTTCAAGTCTTTGTGTAGACAATTCTCAGCATTAGAAAGTAGGAGTTTTTCTGTCCTGCTGTCCAATTATGGAGCATTAGCAGGTTTCTCACTCACTTATTGTACCCCCTTCCCCCATTTCTAAGCCTGTGCTAAAGGTTCCTGCCCGATTAGGGGCTTAGGAGGAAGAGGAGCCAGTGAGCAGGCCCACACTTTAAGCTGTAAACTTGGGGAGAAGCATTTAGCCAATAAAATTATTGAAGTTCCATAGAGCTGGGGCTGTAGTTGGGGCCTCATGTCAGTCCAAGTACTGTTAGTTCCATTTGTACCAGCTGCTGCTACTGAGCACTAGCTCCTAGGGGTCCAAAGCCCAGGAACTCAGCCTGGTTACAGACCTCTGGTTACAGAGCACCTCTCCCATTTGAAGTGAGTTCTGTGTGATCAGTCTTCAGCAGCCAATGGGCCCAAACAAGCCTCCCTAATTTCTTCAGATGGCCCATGATCTAATTTAAGGAACAAGCAACTAAAAACGTTAAGCCAATGCATGATAATCTGCTTACTTATACCGAGAAAGCTCTCCCGAGCTGCACAATGGAAGCCACTCCTCCTGCTGTCCACAGCACTGCTGCCCAAGGTGGCTGGGGAAGCTGCTTCTGCCACAGGGCTGTGCTCCTCTTCTGTGTGTTTCTCCCATTGTTCATCATCTAGCAAGTGTTCCTTGAGCTCCTGTGTGACACCTCAGCCAGGGAGCTGTTGGAGGTGTAGCAGTTGGGACTGTGGGAGGTGAGACCCCCTCATCCTTCTTCATGCAGCTCTCCTTTTGCTTTCTGAGCACCTCAGCAACTCCTAGTATCTTCTGTTATGCTTTTGGTTTTGTTTTTCTTGTTCCTGGTCTGTGGCCAAGCTCTGGTTTCCATTGTTCGGCCCACCCCCAAATCCCTGAGCTCTTCCCCAGTGTCACAGGGCCTCATCTTCCAGAGTGTATGAAGTTTGGGTCGATATTACATCACTGCTGACTGCATGCTAGTTATGTTGTTTTTGTAACTTTAACGTAAAGAAGGTAATCCTTTAATGGCAGGGATATTAAAAGTTGCTTGGTCACTTGCAAAATATTGCTTTTTTTAATTAAAAATTTTTTTTTTCCTGAAAAACTGGTTCTTGTGCAGAAAAGGGAGCATAATTTCAGAATACTTATGTTCCTGGTTCTTCCCACTTTCGTTATCCCTCCTCTTCCTCTTTTTGTCACTCATTTTGTTCTTTATGCCTTTCCTGCTAATTCTTGTTTGGGTATTAGAGGTGTCAGCTGAGAAGGATTTTAGGTAAGGTTAAGCCCTCTCTTTTCTTGGGATTTGCATTGTAACTGAGGGCCCTGGAAGATCTTCCAGACTCAAAATCAAGTGAAGCTAGGAAGACGGAGCTCGAGGGAGCAGGACCTTAATTAGTCTCCATATATGGTATGTGGTCCCTGTCTGCTGTTTACTCTGCACTCAGTATTGGCTGAGCCTGGGAGGCCTCAGGTGCCTAGGCTTCTGCCCTGCCTCCTGGGTATCCAGCCTGGTACTAGCTAAATGCTAAGCAGTGATAATTCAAGAAGAGAGGGTCTCTTGCTCCGGGAGTCCCAATCAAATTGATGATAGACTGACCCAAATAGAAAAAGCAGAGAACTACTTTGGAAAAAAGTTTGATTATCTCCTATAATTGAATATTTACTTGCCCTCCAGCCCAGTTATCTCAATACTAGGGATAAATCAAGAGAAACTCATACATGTATAATAGCAGACTTGTATAAGAATGTTTATAGCAATCCCAAAAGGAAACCCAAATGCCCATGAGCAATGGAGTGGAAAAATAAATTAGAATATTCACACAATGGAATATTATATGGTTATCAAAACATGAACCACAGTGACACATAACAATATGAACGAATCTTTACAATAAAATATTAAATGAAAAAGTTTAGTCCCAAAAGATTAAATGTAGCATCATGCCCTTTTTAAAAAAAAGAAAACTGAGGGGCTTCAGTTTGATTTAGTTGATTCGGTCAGTTGAGCATCTGACTTGATTTTGGCTCAGGTCATGATCCCAGGGTTGTGGGATCGAGCTCTGCATCAGGCTCCATGCTGAGGGTGGAGTCTGCTTGGGATTCTCTCTCTCCCCCTCTGTCCCTCTCTCTGGCTCGTGTTCTCTCTCTTCCTCTCTCAAAAATAAAATTAAAAAATAAATTTAAAAACTTATAAAAATTTGTTATAATTTACATACAATATAATTGATCAATTTTCAATGTACTATTTAATGAATTTTGATAATCATATAATATAATCACCATCACCATCAAAATACAGAAAATAATTCTATCTTCTAAAAAGTTTGCTTGTGCTCCTTTGCACTCAATCCCCTCCCCCTTCCTTGGCCCCAGGAAATCACTGATCTGCTTTTGTCACTATCTGCAAAACATACAGTTTTGTCTATTCTAGAATTTCCAATGTGGCATTTAAATGCTGAAGCTCCCCTGATGATTCCCAGGGTCACTTTCTTTACTGATGGTTTACAATTGGCCTAACTGGTTACCTATATCTGGCTTGATTACATGGCCAGAGTAGTATAAAAACCCTTCCTGTGAACTTGTCATTTGAGCTCTCCCAAAGGCAGGGTTCCTTACACAGATCATGGTGATTCAAACATCCTTGCTAGTACTTGGTATTATAAGTTTTAAACTGTATTCTAGTGGGTTTGTCTGAGTATCTCATTGTGGTTTTAATTTGCATCTCTTCCGTGTTATTAGAGTTAAATACAACTAAGAATTTAAAAACATTTTTAAAGAACATATATACAATAAAACTATGTAAAAAGAAGTACAGAATGGTTCTCACTGTGGGATTCAGGATAATGATTCCCACAGGTAAGGTGGATACAATAGAGCTGGAGGGACCATATAGTTCCATTATTGTCAACTAAATTGGTTAAAAGCTATGCATAAAAGTGTTGTGTGGGGCACCTGGGTGGCTCAGTCGGTTAAGTGTCCAACTTCAGCTCAGGTCATGATCTTGCAGTCCGTGAGTTCAAGCCTCGTGTCAGGCTCTGTGCTGACAGCTCGGAGCCCAGAGCTTGCTTCAGATTCTCCCTATCTCTCTGCCCCTACCCTGCTCATACCGTCTCTCTCTCTCTCAAAATAAATAAATGTTAAAAAAAAGTGTGTTGTACATGATAAAAATGATAAAAGCAGTCATGCAAAAGGATTATGATTAATCCAATGTTGTGCAAAAGATGGCCAAAAATAGGAGGGGGTACAGAACCAAGCTCGCAAACTATGAGTGCCAAATGTGACTTGATATGGGTTGTGGGAGATATCTAGAGACCAAGAAGCTTAGCGATGTTGCCTCAGTCTTGCTTGTGAGTTCTTTCTGTGTGACATAAAACAGCCCATCCCTGTCAGGGGGCCATAAATGTTGGGGCAACCGTAGGTTACATTAGAGAGATAGCTTGGGTCTGTGGTTTTCAGCTTGTTGTGGGCAGGGGTCATAAATCTATCTGAGAGACTGGTAAAAACTTTGGCATTCTCAGGGGAAACACACATTTTACACATAATCTCAGGGGGTTGGGCATTCCCCAAAGACCATCCATAACCCTAAGTTAAAAACCTTTGAGAAAAAAAGTTAAAAACCAAAATCCAATTTTGGGTTAGAAGGTCTCAGGATTTGATGGGGCACCTGGGTGGCTCAGTCGGTTAAGCATCCCAACTTCAGCTTATGTCACGATCTCACAGTTTGTGGGTTCAAGCTCTCCATCAGGCTCTGTGCTGACAGCTCAGAGCCTGGAGCCTGCTTCGGATTCTGTGTCTCCCTCTCTCTCTCTCTCCATCCCTCCCCCACTTGTGCCCTCTCTCCTTCTCTCTCAACAGGAAATAAATAAGCATTAAAAAATTATTAAAAAAAAGAAGGTCTCAGAACTTGAGGGTCTTTAGAAGAGGACAGGGTGGGGGGTGGGTGGCGGGGGGCGGCAAGCAGAGCCCCAGTGGCTAACTCAAATCACTCTCCCGCCAACCTGCTTTTCTTCCCATCTGCATTCCTCATCTCCAAACATAGCACCACCATGGGCCCTGCTGCCCAAGCCAGGAACTGCAGTTACCCTTGATGCCTAATTCATAATAGCAGTGACAGTAATCACTTTTGCATTAAGAACAGTTATCTGTCCCAGGCTGATGCTAAGCATTGTTTTATAGGCATCATTGTTTCTTATCCTCACAACCCCCCTGAGAGGTACTCTTTTTAGTTCCATTTTATAGATAAGGAAACAAGCTTAGACCACTTAAGAAACTTTCCAAAAATTACACATAATCTAAAGTTTCTTTCCTGATCCCTCTATAGCAGACTGAGTTGCTCCTTCCTCTCTGCTTCCCCAGCCCTCTATATATACTATGAATGTAGTTCCTCCCATGTTTGCTTTCTCTCCTCAACCCATCCCTAGATTAGGAATTACTTGGGGTAGGAAGCCAGTATGCATCTTTGCATCCCTAATCCAGAATGCTTGATATATAATTAGGTAGCACACATCAAGTATCTGTTGGGTGCTAGGCTCAATCCTAGATACTAGAGAGAGTGGTGAACAAACCAAGGTCCTTTTTCTCATGGGATATATAATCTACTGGGCAAGCTAGGCAAGTAATTACAAACGAATTTCAACTGAATGATAAGTGAGCAAAGTACTGAGAGAAGTGTACTTTGCTCACTTATCAAAGTGAAGTATAATATCAAAGAAGTACTTTGCTCACTTATCAAAGTACTGAGAGAAGTGTAGAGTATCTTCACCCAGGAGACCTAACCTAGCCTGGAGGAAGAGAGGTTTAAACAGACCTGAGGATGAGGAGGAGTGAGCTAGGCAGCGGGGATGTGGGGCATGAGCAAGAGAACAGGTCATGTGACTGTGAAGCTCCTGAGGCAAGAGAGGGTGTATTCCAGGACCTGAAAGAGGTCTAGTGTGCTGAAATCTAGTAGGAGGGGATGGCTGTGAAATACGAGGTCAGAGAAGCAGGTGTAAGCCAACTGCACCAGGGCCTTGCAGGCCACTTGAAGGAGTGGGTATTTTATCCTGAGGAATTGGAAGCTGTTGCAGGATTATTAAGCCAGAAAATGATCTGATCAAATTTCCATGGGCCTCCCGCTGGGAATTTGATTATCAGTAGTATTTGCAGAATGAGGAAATGAGATAACTGGCTTAACAAAAAAACTCTTCTGAAGGTCAGTCCCATCCTTAAGCTTACTCAGCCTTAATGCCTCAGAGTAATGGGAATTGTTGAATGTCAAGCTGCTCAGACCACATTTTGAGGTGACATGTTAGGAGGTACACTGGCAAATGGGTAGAGCCTGAGGAGGGTGGCCAGGATAGAGAGGAAACTGAAAGTCTCAGCCTGGGAAGAGGAATTGAGGGAATTGAGGGTATTAAGCCAGGAGAGGGGAAGGCCTAGGGAGGAGAGATGCCATTTCTAAATAGGACTGTTCTGAAGCAGGGTGTGCAGAGGTGTTTTGAGTATCCCCAGGGGGCTGAGCTGGGGCCAGTGGAAGGAATCTGTAGTGGGCCAGGTTGCAGATCAACATAAGAAACCTTTAAACTAGTGTTTTCTGAACTACGGTTCACAACACTGATTGATTAATGGTCATGAAGTCAGTTCTGTGGGTGTGGTGGGACTTTTCATAGACACCCTTGGAGGAGTTGCCTTCCCCACTCCTTCTGCAAGTAGGCATGGCCATGTGACTTGCTTTATGAAATATTAGCAGAAATGGTGTTTTTCTTCCACATTTCTGGATGGAAGCTTTGAATGTGAGCATCTGATCTGTCATGTCATTCCTGCTACAGTGATCGTGGGAACATTTGTTGAGATGGAACCTGCATCGGCTTGAGTGCCCAAGCGACTGTGTTGAGCAGAGCCCCCCATGGACCTGAATTAGACATGTGGTGAGAGTGAAAAATAGCTGTGGTTGTGTTAAGCCACTGAGAGTTTGCGTTGTTCCTGAAGTATAGCTTAGTCTATCTTGCCTACGGCCATAGGTATAGGCCAGCTCCTTTTTATTATTTATTATTTTTTAAAATATGCTGGGCATGGAGCCCAACATGGGCCTTGAACTCACGACCCCTGAGATCAAGACCTGAGCTGTGATCAAGAGTCAGACGCTTAACCAACTGAGCCATCCAGGTATGCCAACCAGCTCCTCATTTTTTTTTTTTTTAACGTTTATTTATTTTTGAGACAGAGAGAGACAGAGAATGAACGGGGGAGGGGCAGAGAGAGAGGGAGACACAGAATCAGAAACAGGCTCCAGGCTCCGAGCCATCAGCCCAGAGCCCGACGCGGGGCTCGAACTCCCGGACCGCGAGATCGTGACCTGGCTGAAGTCGGACGCTTAACCGACTGCGCCACCCAGGCGCCCCTCAGCTCCTCATTTTTAATGAAAGAGAATACAGTAGAAAATATCAAATTCGCAGCAATCTGTAGTGACAGACAGCAGATCAGTGGTTGCCTGGGTGGGTTAGGAGGAGAATAAGATTGGGGAGCAAAGATAGCAAGAATAGATAAAATGTGAGAGGGAATTGGGTGGATCAATGATGATAATGTGCTCTAAACTGGGGAGTGTGGTGAACTCAATCATCTGTACCTGTGGGAATGAATGAAAGACTAAACATTAGTTACTAAAGGTGCTGGTGGTGTGCATTTCCTACTGAGTTGGGTAGGATTGCCTGCCAGGAGGCCTTTCCCCTGATCCAGAGGGCTAACTGGTCAGGAGAAGGAGTATGACCAAGAAGTGGGCAGGTAATTTAGGACTCCTACAAAATCACTGTCCTCTTCTCTCCCCAACCCCCTTTTTGTCTGTTTAGGGGATCAGAGTCACTCAGTCCCTTTCTGTTCTGTTCCTTTCAAACCCCGATGCCCTTTATGGTTGTCCTTCCCAGACTGGGGCACTTTATTTATAGAGTATTTCACCACACTTGAACCTGGACTGTTACTTTATTGTGGGGGGGGGGCAGGAAAAGCCCCCAGAGTTGCAGCAGTTCCAAGCAGTACTCTGTGTATTCCCATGACTGTCGTCAGGGCCATTCCTGCTTGGATCTTCCCCGGAGCTCCCTCTGGTGTCTTTAACAGCTTCTCCTTTTCCTTCAGTTTGATATCACCTGCTTTCTATCTTCTAAGAATTTTACTTTTTTTTTTCCTGGTTTGCCAAAAGCTCATGTTTATCTTTTAAAAGAGTTTTTCTTCTGTTATTTTAATGGAGACGGTAAATGCATGTACTTTATGTGCCATCTGGAACCCGAGGCCTCTGAATTGGGTCTTGAAGGATGAATAGAAGTTTGTGAGGCATTGTGTGTTGCAGGGTGGGGGTGGTTAGAGGAAGAGTATGGAGGAACACTGAGCATTAGAAGACAAGGGAATAGTATGTTCAAAGGCACAGGACATCACTGGGGCCTAAGGTGTCTGAGGAAGGCTAAGAAGTTAGTTAGGACCTTCCTTCATACTTGTGCTTATTCCAACAGCCTGGCAGAACCATCAGATACTGAGTTTTACCCTATCCATATATTCATCCAGCTCACAGAACCAAATGTGGGCATCTACTAAAACTGTGGGTTCTCTCTCTCGTAGATGCCCCTGTTTGTGAAGGAAGCTCTAAGCAGGTTGTTGCCTTAGGCAAGAAGCCAGGGAGTTGATAGCTACATGTCTAGGCTGCCAGCATAGTGACATCAGAGTCATTGCAGACAACAGCCCCGTACCTTCTGATTTCAAGGGCATTCACTTTGGTAGACTCAGGAATTGCACAGGTTCCCACAAGAGCCAAGAGCAAGAGCCAAGTGAGAGGAAGTAAGAGACCTCTTGGCATTGTTCTGAGGTTCAGCGCAGCCAGCCCTGGAAACTGGGCGGGGGGTGCGGGGGGGGGGCGGGGGGGGTGGTATCCTGGGAAGAGAGAAGGACCAGAGTCCTCTGAGGGAAACCCAGGTGGACACATTTGTTTTAGACACAAGGAAATTCAATCCATCTCTAGTCAAAATTTTGAATGTCCCTTAAAGGGATCCCGATCTGCTTTACGAAAGCTATCTTCATGGAGCACCTATGTGGCTCAGTTGGTTAAGTGTTGGATTTCGGCTCAGGTCATGATCTCATGGTTTGTGGGTTCGAGCCCCACATTGAGCTCTCTGCTGTCAGCACAGAGCCCACTTTGGATCCGCTGTCTTCCTTTCTCTCTGCCCCTCCCCTGCTCATTCTGTCTGTCTCTCTCTCTCTCAAAATAAACTTAAAAAAAAAAAAAACCATCTTCATTTTGCAGAATGATTCCCCAGATAAGCTTTAACATAGATTTATGTTAGGATTTGATTTACACGCAACCTACCAAGAATATGCCCTCTGTGAAATAAGAGATAAATGTATAATAATGGCCTACCAGTGCTTCTCAAGAAGGGACTCATGTGCTTTTCTGCATGCCTGGTTTTCAAAAACTGGTTTGTCATCCTCGAGATGTCTCCCACACTATCTTGGAGAGAAAGCTTATGGCATATGGGCTGACTCCACACTCATGCTGATGTCACCAGACCCAAGTGAAAAATATGCAGCTTTCAGGATCAAAATAAAACGTTCCCTTAGGAAAATTGCTACTGCTGTGGCTCATTTCTAGTCACATTCTTTTATTATTTTATTTTATACAGCTTTTGCTAGATGTCAGGCACTGTTCTGATCACGTGACTAACATGAACTCATTTAATCCTCCTAACCAATGAGGTAGTCCAATATCCCCATTTTACAGATGGGGAAACTCAAATGCACAATGGTAAAGAAACTTACCCCACAGTTTCCAATAAATTTAGGAGGGAGAAAGCATAGCATTTTGTGTATATCCAAAGAGTGCATGGGTTAAAACAAATTGACAAAAACAGAAATAAGGTGAAGTGTGGTTGATGTGTTTCCAAGCTAATGAATGGGAACTTTTAATAACAGTTCTAAAGTCTAGATGTCTGTGTCCATATTACAGAGGCAGCAGTGAGTCTCAAAGATCCAGGTTTGATTCACAGTTGGGCCCCCCCAATGGTTATGCAGCACTGAGCAAGTCACTGGTTGTGGGCCTTGGTTATCCATCTGGGCAATGGGGATCAGGAGGTATATCAGTCAGCTATTGCTATGTGACGAATTGCCCTCAAAATTAGTGGTTAAACAGCGTTTGTTATTCTGAGTCTACCAGTTGGTTGGTGGCTCCGCTGAGCTAAGCTGGGCTTGGCTAGGCTCATGCATGTATCTGCATGTAAGTGACCCTGCTTATCTTGGCTGGGTGCTCTCCCCTGGGTGAGGGCCTGAGCAGGGAAAACTGGCCTGAGTAGGTTCCCCCCACACATGGCCTTATCCTCTAGCTTGGACTTGTTCTCTTGGCAGTGGCGGGATACCAGAAAAGAGAGAAAATTCTCTTGCAGCCTAGGCTCAGACTAGCACAGCATTCCTTGCACAAAGGTAAACCCAGGTTTACGAGGGTAAGGAAAGAGATTCCACCTACTGAAGGGAGGAGGTACAAAGTTATTTTGCAAAAAGCACAGATCTAGAAAGGGGTGTAGTACTGGGATCATTTATGTAGTAAGCTTACCACAGGAGATGGACTCCTCTTAGAAGAGAGTGTAGGGGTAGTGGGGGTCTTTAAAGTGGTAGGGAGGCCCAGACAACTAATGTCAAAGACCTGACAGTGCTTTGAGAATTATAAAGCACCCCATGATTAGTACGTCTGAGATTGGTATCCTACCTCACCTGTGGGAGTGGGAGTTCCTTCAAGCAGGGCTGCGTCCCTCTCTTGCCCACCCCTTCAGTACTGAGGCAAGTTTCACAAGTGAAAGGAAACGGAGAAGCAGAGAAGTTACTGGCAACCGGGGCACACTCTGTTCTCACTCTCAGAACCAAAGACAGACTTCAAACCTTCTGGAATCTGAGAAGCTCCTTTCCCTTTTGCAAGCTCTCCTTCCCCTTCTTGCAACCCTGCCCCCACCTCCAAGGGAGTGAGGCAGGGTATTACCTGTCTTCCTGACAACTGAGCACACACAAGGGTGAGTTGCTCAAGGTCACCAACTAATGGGGGAGGGACACACTGACCCTGCTCAGGGAACCCACCTGAGGGACCGAGGGACTGACACTGACGGCTGAGTGCAGGTACTTGCTGTTCTGGCTCACGGATGGTATGGTGTTGACTGACTTACAGATGCCTTTTGGATAACACAGCTGGAGCCTTGGAAACCCATCCCCCACTTGGGATCCTCGAATTTCCCTGCTCTTCCATTCCATGGCTTCTGCCTCCCGCTCCTCCAAACTGCCTTTCCCAAACACTGGTAGGACTGCATCACATTTCTGCTTACTAATGAACTAATGTTTATTGAACTCTTACAATGGGCGATGGGCTGGGTGCTGTTCTAAGCTCTTTCCTTGATTTAACTCATTTAATCTGCTCAATTCTGTAAGGTGGTCACTATTTTTATTCCCCATTTTGTAGATGAGGCAACTAAGGCACAAGAGGTTAAAGCGACTTATTCAAGGTGATATCGTAAGCAAGCGGCAAACAGGATTTGAACTCAAGCAGTCTGGTTCCTGAGCTTGGGCTTCTCAGGCCAGAAAACCCCTCTCTCTTTTTTTTTAAATAAATAGTAACAATAATATAATGATTAACATGCATGGAATCCTTACTATATGCTAGGTCCTGTTCTGTTACATGCATTAACTCATTTGATTCTTAGAATAGTACTAGAGAATGGGGGGGGGGGTACCATTATTGTCCTCATTTTACAGGTGAGGAAACTGGGGCACAGTCACACCACAGGGATGGGTTGCCAGACACTCTAGCTCCAGAGCCAAACTTTATATACCTCTGAACTATCTGATTCCCCAAGGGCTGTTCAGCACAAGGGCCCAGCATCCAAAGGCTCTTTGGGTTTATGCAGTATGATCTCTGCTTTTTCCACCAAAGTATATCTTTTGTCTCTTGGCCTATGCATGTTTTTTCCTTCCCAACAAAACCTTGAGCCCCACGAGGCCAGATCTGAGGTCTGGTAGTTGCCTCACTTTCTCCAGCTCACCGCAAGAGGCCTATCAAATAAGTAGCAGGGGCTGGTGGCAGTCTGTTGAATTGAACCACAGAATGTCAGAAGGTGAAGGGATGATCTCTCAGAGGAATGAAGTGGTCACCCACCATGACCTATGCATTCGACTTGGTCCAGAACTTACTGCCGTGGCTTCCAGACCTCACCAGATCCTTCAGATCCTTTCTGTAAATTAAATCCTGCTTAATATGCCCCCAGGAGGCTAGTACTTAGAGAAACCAACATCACAGCAAAGAAATACAAATGAAGATTTTGTTAATGGAGTTCCTAAATTAACACATTTTAGCTTGGGGTACCTGGGTGGCTCAGTCAGTTAAGTGTCCCACTCTTGATTTCAGCTCAAGTCATGATCTTGAGGTTTGTGAGTTGGAGCCCTGCATCAGGCTCCATGTTGACAGTGTGGAGCCTGCTTGGGATTTTCTCTCTCTCTCTCTCTCTCTCTCTCTCTCTTTCTCTCTCACAAATAACTTAAAAAATGAAACAAAGAAGCCCTGCAAATTTTGGTCCAATGCACAGCAGGTTATAAACTTGGTGATTAAACCTCAGAATGGCCTTAGTTTCCCCATAACTATAATCTTTTTTTATAATTAAAAAAATTTTTAATATTCAGTTATTTTTGAGAGAGAGAGAGCGTGAACGTGAGTGGGGGAGGAGCAGAAAGTGAGGGGAACAGAGGATCCAAAGCGGGCCATTCACTGACAGCAGACAGCCAGACGTGGGGCTCCAACCAATGAACCATGAGATCATAACCTGAGCTGAAGTCTGACAACCAACTGAGCCACCCAGTCGCCCTCCTGCCATAATTATAATCTTAATTTCTCCTTTGTGAGAGGGAGTGTGTGTCGGAAAGAATGCTTCTCACCTTACAAAAGGGAAAGAAAGTTGAGTTACCCGAGGTCACCCAGAAAGCGAAGGGTTGAGTCAAGGAATAGAATTCCTTTATTCCATCAGGAGATGGGGTGAGATGACCTTCCAAGACCTATTTCAGATTGGGGTTTCCATCATCCTGCATTGTCAGCTCTCCTAGGGAAACTGAGGTCCAGGAAAACTTACAAAAAGGGCCATGAGTGCTAAGTAAGAACTCAGCAGCACTCAACTGGGATTGAAGACTTAGAAACACAAGGCTTTGAATGCCTCCAGAATATGCTCAAGAGCCTGACAGTGACTTACAAGACCCTCAGGTCCGGATTCTTCCAATATCATTTGTGAGAACTAATAAAAGGAAACTTCATTTATTATTTTATTTTTAAGTAAACTCTACACCAAATAAGGGGCTCAAATTCACAACCCCTAAGATCAAGAGTCACACGCTGTAGCAACTGAGCCAGCTAGGTGGCCCAGGAAACCTCATTTAAAGTGGAGTCAAAGGGGTGCCTGGGTGGCTCAGTTCATTAAGCATCTGACTCTTGATTTCAGCTCAGGTCATGATCTCATGGTTCATGAGTTTGAGCCCTAAGCTGGGCTCCATGCTGACAGTGCAAAGGGGGTGGTGGTGCCGCTGCTTGGGATTCCCTCTCTGCCCCTCCCCCCACTCATCCTCTCTGTTGCTGTCTCTCAAAATAAATGAATAAACTTAAAAAAAAAAAAAAAGTGGAGTCAGAAGGAAGAGTTCTCATGCCCTATCACTCCCCAACTGCAGGCCCAACAGGAAGGGACACACCTTATAAAATTTTATTACCCAGCTGGAGGAAAAAGGGTTTTTTTCTCCCTAGCAACTGCCCAGCCAATGAGACAATGCCACAATTCAGCCAATGAAAAGCCACTATACTTCAAACTCTCAGTTTACTTCAATGGACTTTTTGTTTCTAATAGCCCCTCCTAACTTCCTCCTTTCCTCTGTAAAAGAACTTCCTCTCCTTTGTTTCCTAGACTTGCCTGTGGTTTTTGCCAGGCTTAGTTGTCAGGAGTTGCAACTCTCTGCTATTCCAGAATACGCCACTTTGCTGTTAAAATAACTGATAGTTTTCATTTTAAGGTTAACACATCTAGGCTTTTTACAGGTGGGCCTTTCATTCAGTCAGACATTTCCGCAGGGCCTACTACGTGCTAGGCACCAATCATAAAGGACCTCACACACTGCTCACAATTATGTGAGGTAGGCATTATAACCAGCCCCCCCCCCCTTTTACAGGTTAAGGCGGCATTATAACCACCCCCCTTTTACAGGTTAAGGCACAGGTTCAGAGAAGTAAACACAGAACTGGAGTAACAGCGGAGTGTTTCAGCAGGCGCCATTTCCAGCCACAAAGCACTTTCCCACACCACATCCCACAGAGTTTCACTTCCAGGGGCAGTAATGGTAGTACTGCTTGATGGTTAAGAGCAATGGTTTGAGATTAGAGCTGAGTTTGAGTCTCCACTCAGCCATGTGTGTGACCACAGAAGTCATTTAACCCCTCTTGTCCTCAGTTACCTGACCTAGAAAATAAGGTTAATAAAAATGCCTTCCTCATAGGTCTGTTGGGAGGACAAATGACATAAAACACATAAACAGAAAGTCCTATGATAGAGGCCTGGATGGGAGTATTTTGTTTGTGTATCTAACCCCCCACCCCATCCCCTCTTTGGAAGAGTGCCAGGTCCCCAGACTCCTGGTCAGGTGTTCCTTCTGCTCTCTGGATGTAAAATCCAGGAGGGCCCATGACTGGAGAAGGGGAGGTAGCTGAGCAAAAGGACAAGTGATCAATGATCTGGCCATGAAGAGCCTTGAGTGAGACACATGTGGTCCCTGATTTAGGGAAAGGGAGGGGGAGGCAGGTGGGCTCCCCACGGAAACTTCCTGTGCCCCTGGAAGCTCTGAGGGTGGGAGAGGTGAGCATCCTGGGAGGGTCTCCAAGAAAGATGCGACTGAACTATTTGCGGGGGCGTTAATCAGGTCCTCCAGTCCAATCGGTCGCTGCTCTCGTCCTCTTGGCCGGCTTTTCCCCTGCAGAGGGCTCTTGCCGGCCGCGTCTTCCGGGAAGCTGGGGCTGTGAGGTGCGCTGGGCGTAAGCTTACCGAGGGCGCGCGCGAAACACAGTTGCCCCTCGCGCCCTTCCCGGCCGGGTGCGGGAGAACGCGAGGAGTGACCCTAAACCTGTCGCCGGGCTTCACCTTGACGGTCGCGCACCATCCGCCTCCGGCCCGCTGCCAAGCAACGGCGCGCTGCCCCGTGGGCCAGCGGCCGCGCGTCCTCCAACCCCCTTTCTCGCAGAGAGGGCGCGGGATCCTAGGCCGATCCAGGCCGGGTTTTGCGGCGGCATGCGAATGTGCTGATCCCTCATCTGCCGTTCTCCGCACAGTTGGCGGCGGGAGATCATGGTGCTGGACGAACTGTGGACCGAGCTCCCTGGCGCCTCCGTGGCTGCTCTGGCCTGCTGCTTCGTTGCAGCGGCCGTGGCCCTGCGCTGGTCAAGTCGTCGGCCGGCGCGGGACGCGGGGGCCAGGGCACGACGCAAACAGCGGGCGGCTCTGGAGACCATGGATAAGTCGGCGCAGCGCTTCCGCCTCCAGGTGACCGCTCGGGTCCCGTGGTGTGTGTGGGGAGGCACAGGGTGGGGTATCCCTAGCAGCATTTTCAGCCGCACTGGCGCGCGGAGGGGCAGGTGGAGGGCCGCGCAGGTGGAGGGCAGGTGGAGGGCCTCCACCGCGCAGAGGATCCAAAGCGGGCCATTCACTGACAGCAGACAGCCAGACGTGGGGCTCCAACCAATGAACCATGAGATCATAACCTGAGCTGAAGTCTGACAACCAACTGAGCCACCCAGTCGCCCTCCTGCCATAATTATAATCTTAATTTCTCCTTTGTGAGAGGGAGTGTGTGTCGGAAAGAATGCTTCTCACCTTACAAAAGGGAAAGAAAGTTGAGTTACCCGAGGTCACCCAGAAAGAACCCCTCTGGGGCTTTTTCAGGCCTGCCCCGAATAGTAAGGGGCAGTGAGGTAAGCAGGGCCCTGGGCAGGCCCCAGGGAAATACAGCAGCAGGTAGTACAGCTCCAGCCTGACAAAGCTAGCTGGGAGCCTAGATACCACCAGTGTTCCCAGGCATTGCTGGAGGAGGGGGAATCCTAATCACCTCCGGAATCATCACAAAATGGTTCACCTCTCTCGACTATAGAGCAACTGGAGAGTGAGGCCTGTTTCTGGTAACTCTCTGTTGACCACGTGAGGCTTAACCTGTAACGACTCTTTGCCCACTTTTTTCCCACCCTGCCCCCTGAATGAGTGTCAATATCCTTTCTAGACTGAATAGAAGAACTACCATCAATAGAATCTTATGGCTGGAAAAGATAAGCCAGAACACCTGCTCATGCCTCTGTGCCTTTGCACTTGTGGTCTTACCCCAAAACAAATCTCTTACAACCCCTTTTGCCAGAATTCCACTGGTCTTAACAAATGCCACTTCCTTCAACTGGATCTGATGTGTGGTTCCACCTCCTGGCCTTCTCCAAGCCCAGCTTGAAACCTGACTTTAAAACAAAATGATTCAGTAGATGAGTTGAGGGTGAATGTAGTTTTTGTTGAGACCACTATCGGTGGCCTGTGTGACCAAATGGAAAAGATATCTTGAAATAGAACAAAGGTGATAAAAACCATGAGGGAAACTAAAAAAGACATGGAGGATAATGTAGAACAGCTGAAATTAGGACAGTAGGGGACTCAAGGAGAGACAGCTGGAGGAGGGGCAGTGATTCAATGATAGCTATAGTATCCCTCCCTTGAGAAAGAATATGCTACTAGGTGGCCGAATGCTTAGTTACAACTTATTTGTACACTTCCCTGCGTTCTCCGTACAAATTTAATTTCCCCTGTGTTTGTAGACTGGCCTCCTGGAGGTGCAGATTTTCTCTGGTGTCTTGTGAAAGAAAAAATGTCTCAGCTGCCTGATAACTAGTTGAAGATTTAAAAATAGCTGTTAGCGGTGCTGTCATCAGCTGTCAACATGGAAGAACATAGGACAGAATTAAAATTTGTGCTAATTTTTTAAAAAATGGAGAGAACCTGCTGATAGCTTCAAGCTGAGGCTCACAGGGACTTTGTGGCACCTTGTAGCAAGGTGGGAAATGGTGGTGACCACACTCTCAGTGGCAAGTCTCCTAGTGTGGTGGCCTCTCAGCTAATTTTTACTTTCTTCCCCATACTCTTAGGCATTTTTTTTTTCTATAATGAGCACACTTATGTAATCAGAAAAAAAAAAGCAATCTTGCTATTGAAAATAGCAAGCGAGAAAGGCAAGGTGTAGTAAGTACTGTGTATATAGCATAGTCCTTTTGTACAAAAATAGAATATATGAAAACAATTACATACATGGTGAGCTTTTCATAAACTTTTTTGTCCCTGTGAGTTTTCATTAGAAACCATTAACTATGGTTTCCTTTTCAGAGAGAAACTGGGCAGGGTGGTCCCAGGGGTAGGGTGAATGTTCATTTTCATTTTGTGTATGTATGTGTATATATATTATATATATATATATATATTTTTTTTTCTGGCTGAAAGAGAACTTTTTGTTACTTTTAAATGTACAGAAAACTACAGTGTCTACTTAGCCCAGTTTGGTGGCCAGCGCTTTAGCCTTTGTCTTTTCTAGCTTGTCAATGCGAGCCACCGACTCTGGACCCAGGACGTTGCCTCCCAAGTGGCAGTGGATCTCATCATATCTGTCATTGTAATTGGTCCCGATGGGTTCCACCAGCTTAGTCAGAGCTCCTCTGTCTTCCAAGTTAACCTGCGTGAGGGTGACAGGGGTGCAGGTCTTCCTGTGGACCCGATGCTCCACCTGGCCTTCCCCTTGATGATGCAGTGGGGAACTCCCATCTTACAACACAGGGCAGGCAGGAAGACAACCAGCTGAAGGGGATCCACATCATGTGCCATCAGTACCAGCTGAGCCTTCTTGTTTTCTGCCAAGATGGTGACACATGAACCCCCGCTCGAAGGACAGGCGGCCTCTTAGTGGGGACATCCCCTTTGCCGGCAGCTTTCTTCTCAGCCTGGACCAACAATCTCTGCTTCTTTTCTTGCTTTGTCTCTGGTCTGTACCTGTGGGCCAGCTTGAGCAGCTGAGGAGCCGTTTGGCAGTCTAAGGCCTGGGTGAACTGGTTAATTGCAGGGGGCAATTTTAGATGCTTGTAGAGTAGTCTTTTGCCACTACAGCTGGATGTAGTGGGGCCCTTTGACAAAGCAGGTGAGGTACCTTTTGGACCGGATGTCCTGTCTGATCCCAGAATTCTTAGGCTTTTTCTCAAACGGGATTGACCACCTTCTCGGCCTCCTGCTTCTTCAGAACAGTAGGGGCTGGGGCCACCTTCTTCCCCTTGGCCTTCTTTCCTTTTGGTATCTTGGATGGCTGGAAGAGAGACAGCGCTTTCATTTTGTATATGTTTTTAAAACATGTATCACCAGGGATTATCTAGTGTATGTGGGGAGAGATCACAGCAGTTTGCATATGCTGTTCTTACTGTCTGGAACATTCTTTGTCCTCACTTAACCCTCTTTGCCAGGCCAACTATACTCTACCTTTCACCTGAGTATCACTCTTCAATAAAGCCTTCCCAATCCCCCAAGGCAGGGTCAGGTGGCCTTTCTTTCTGCTATTTTTTTCTGCTTTGTGGCTCCCTGTATTTTATATATATATTTATATTTATATATATATATATATATATAAAACATTATATATTTTATATATGTGTTATATTTATGTATATATACAATATATATTATATTTACATTATATTTATGTATATATATAATACATATATTTACATTATATAATATATATAATTATATATATATATATAAATATATATAAAATCCCAAGTGAGTATTATATCTATTTAACAAATTAAGAGAAGCGGGTAGAGCAGTGCCTGGGTGGCTCAGTCAGTTAAGCATCTGACTTCAGCTCAGGTCATGATCTCACGTTTTGTGGGTTCAAGCCCCTCATTGGTCTCTGTGCTGACAGCTCAGAGCCTGGAGCCTGCTTCGGATTCTGTGTCTCCCTCTCTCTCTGCCCCTCCCCTGCTCATGCTCTGTCTCTCTCTGATTCTCAAAAATGAATAAACGTTAAAAAAATTTTTTTAATAAAAAATAAATTAAGAAAAAGAGAAGGGGGTAGAGTGTTCCTGCTGTTAACTCCGGGGTACCAAGGCTCTGTGATGGGTGTGTGTGGAGGGTGTGAGTAGGTGGTATCTCATGGAAGTATGTGGAGGAGTCTGACAGGAACACAGCCTGGAAGCACTTCCTGGAATACCTCTGGAGCTTGTGGTGTGACAGAGACCTTAAGGAGCAGCCAGTCCTGCTTTGCACTGGCTGGCCTGGCAGGAAGGGTGGGTAGATGGCTTGGGCTTGATAACCGCTAAGGTGGCCCTGTGTGATCCAGGAAAGAAAGGATGGACAGGATGACTAATTGGATCTGGATGCGGGGGAGAGGGGGAGGGAAGGGCCCTGGCCTGTTCTTGCACTCTAACACCTGGATGGACTCAGCCCTTCCCTGCACAAGGGTACGTGGAACAGGAGACGGTGGAAAGTGGGGGAGCAGCGAGCTCAGGGAGAAGGACACAAGGGTGGGCGGCAATGGGAATAGCCCCTGAGCACCAGACCTCAGTTGGGTCAGGCTGGGTGGAGGGTCAGGAGGCCGTGGGTTAGGTGGAGAACCTGGAGTGGAAGCCACGAGAAGGATTCACTTCTCCCAGCATCAGGGAGGGAAGAAGAGGTACCCAGAAGAACGTGTCTCTTCCCACATCTGGCTCCTTCTCATCCTTCAAATCACACAAAGAAATGTCACCTCCTCAGAGAGGCCTGACCATCCCATCTGAGTCAGTCGTCTCTTATTTCCATCACAGCAGCTGTTCTTGTGTTCTCATACTTCCCATGATCTGTCCATTATTTGTTAACTTGTTTGTTTTCTCGAATGTAGGCTCTGAAAGCAGGGACTTGTCTGTCTTGGTTACGTCTAAATTCATAGCCCTTAACGTAGTCCCTGGCACATAGTAGGTACTCAGAACATGTTTGTTGACTAACTGAATAAATGGATGACAGAAGTAGCAGAGAAACGGGAGTAGAACCAGGGAGGGTAGTATCTCCATGCCCAGGAGGCAATTGAAGAGAGCTGGTATGTGGTCTCAATAGCTTTGAATACCTCAGTGAGACATGGAGCAAATATCAGAGTGGAGTATCTCTTGGATTTGTCACCAGGAGGTCCCTGGTGACCTTGGCAAGAGCAGAGGAGAGTGGGGGTGGAAAGTGGTGGCTGTGATTCAGAGATCCTCTCTCTGACCGTGTTTACTAATTGCCTCAATACCTTTGAGGAGGGAGCAAGCTGGGTTTTCAGGCAAAGGCTGACCCCAGAGACTGGGAGCCTTCAAGGTCTCAAATTCTTGTTTACTTATTAATTACATGCTTGCTTCCCAAAGCATGGACGTGCCTTTTTTGTTCACTGTTGGATCCCCAGGCCTAGTATGGTGCTTGGTAATATGTATCTGGAATGAATGAAAAACTCCTCTCTTTTAGTTGTGAGCCTCTAGCTATAGCCCCAACCACCCAGGATAGTGTCTTCTTTTTCTCATCTCCCTTGCCAGGGATTGAGTGGTTAGGTGCAGGTGGACAGCCAGTGGACAGCCTATGCTGAGTGGACGGAGAACTATAGTTTACCTGTATGGTCCTAGGTGATGCACTTAGCCACTTGGTGCCTTAATTCCTTCCTTCCTTCCTTCCTTCCTTCCTTCCTTCCTTCCTTCCTCCCCCCTTTTTTTTTTTAAGTTTATTTATTATTTATTTTGGGAGAGACAGAGACAGAGTGAGGGAGGGACAGAGAGGGAGGGAGACAGAATCCCAAGTAGGCTCCGCCCTGCCAGCATGGAGCCTGACACAGGGCTGGAACTCATGGAACTCACAAAACCATGAGATCATGACCTGAGCCGAAACCAAGAGACAGACGCTTATACCGACTGAGACACTTAGGCGCTTCGGTGCCTCAGTTTCTTTATCTGTGCAATGGGAATGGTAGCAAGATTTAGTCAGAACAGAGAGCAGCAGCATGGTGCAGTTGGCAGCTGTCAGTGGTGGTAGTTCATAATGGTTTAATAATCATACTGGGCATGGCCTCTCCCAGGGCACCCCGTCTGATAACCTCCTAGAAGAGGTATATCTGTCCTGTCCATAGGTGACGAGTGCCTGCCTAGGCTGGGCCACAGTTTCTGGTCTCAGAGCTGCAGGTGGGCATGTCTGTCGTGGGTTGGCATGTGACAGTTAGCATCTGCTTTGGCAGGTGTGGGGACTTAGGGGCATGGGCCACAAGTGTCAGCTGTAGGCACTTGAGGCCTGTGGGGTAAGGCGGTACTTATCTGAGGTGTCTCCCCAGAACCCCGACCTGGACTCAGAGGCACTGCTGGCCCTGCCCCTGACTCAGCTGGTGCAGAAGTTACACCGAGGGGAGCTGTCCCCGGAGGCTGCACTCTTCACCTACATAGGAAAGGTAAGGCCCCAGGCTGGGGATTGCCTGGATCCTCCCTCTCTCTGCAAAGGCTGGGGGGAAACCTGGCCTGGAGTTACTCTCTCGGGACCAGGGTGGGGCCTCAGTGCCAGGGGCTGCCAGGAGCTGTGTGCATGAGAAAAAGAGAGAGAGAGAGAGAGATTGAGAGAGAGGGAGAGGCAGGCTGACTTTGTGTGTGTGTTGGTGAGAGAGCAACACTGAGCATCTTGTCTTAGCTAAAAGCCTGGCTTTCAGCCCAGACTTCCCTCTCGCTCCCGCCTCCACCCCATCCGTCACCAAGTGTGGTCTGTTCTCTTTCTATAGCTCTCTCTGGCCCATCCCCTTGTCCCCATTCTCCCGTCCCCCGCAGCCACCCTGGTCTGCCACCACCATCTCCCTCCATGGTGGGGCCCCAGCCTCCTGGCCAGATTCCCTCTCAGGTCTCCAGTTCTTTAGATTCTGCTCTTCTGCTCCTCTTCAGTGTCTGGCATCCTGTCTGGTCAAGGCCTTCCGGAGTGTGGGCATCAATAGCTCAGCTGCCTACGGTTCCCTGGCACCCAGAGCCTGCCACACTTTGCACTGTGGGATTCCCTTTACCTGGAAGCCTCTTCTCCCTCTTCTCTTCTCCCTCTTCTTTGCCCCTCTTGGGGCAACAGGCACTGCTGGCTGAACCTTCAGGGCTCAGAGAAAGAGGCTGTCTTCCAGGGAGCCTCTCCTGACCCTCCCCAGCCTGAGTTAGGGTTCCCTCTTCAGTGGTCTTTCTTTCTTTTCTTTTTTTAAATGTTTATTTATTTATTTTGAGAGAGAGAGAAAGGAGGAGGAGGAGGAGGAGGAGGAGAAAAGAAGAAGAAGAAGAAGAAGAAGAAGAAGAAGAAGAAGAAGAAGAAGAAGAAGTAGTAGTAGTAGTAGTAGGAGTAGTAGTAGGGAAGAGGGGCAGAGAGAGAGGGAGAGAGAATCCCAAGCAGGCTCCATGCTCAGCACGGAGCTTGATGTGGGGTTTGATCCCATGACTGTGAGATCATGACCTGAGCTGAAATCAAGAGTTGGATACTTAACCGACTGAGCCACCCGGGTGCCTCTCTTTCTAACATTCTAACACATTTTCTCATGGCGTCCTAGGGCTTGTCTTATCCTTCATTTTCCCCTGTGGCTCCTTGTGGGCAGAGCTTGTCTCATTTGTCTTTGTACTTGGTGCTGAATACTTACTGGCTTTTGTACAGTAAGTGTTCAAGGAATGTGTTTGAAATGAAATGAAAGAAAAAGAATTGTGCTTTGTGAGTTGACTTGTGTGTAATTTCTTGAAACAGAGTGTGTGACAGTGGGTATGACCACTAGGCAGGTGGACATGCATGCCGGGTGACTGATGGGTGTGTGACAGTGGTGTGAGTGACTGCAGCAGAGAGTGAGGGAGATTGGCTGTATGGGGAGAGAGGACTGTATGCAGACCCCCGCACTGGCTGTGTCGGGAGGACACAGGCAGTCTTGACAGACTGTGCTGCGTCTCCTCTGTCAATGCCCCTGAAAAGTTGCTGCCCTTCGTAATCACCCACAAGTGAGCATTCTCATCACAGATTGGCCTTTTCCCTGCCTGCCTTGGGTAGCCTGGAGACCGATTTCATGTGCTAAGTTGTGGCAATGGGACCCACACCCATTTTCCTCAGATGTTTCACAGGGACAGGAGTATTTACTGAAAGCTGTGTATCATTTTGCCCTGGTCTATCCCTCCCCTAGGGCCTTGTGGAATGTGGTTTGAGGGCTATGGAAAGACCCCATGGCAGATGGCCACTGTTAGTGCATTGTTCCTTTTAGGCAGGCTTCTATCCCTTTAAGTGATTGGTATTAGTCAGTCACTCCTCTATGTGACTTTATTATCAGATTCTAGAGTTTCTGGGAAAGGGGAGGGTTAGCTGGGGCAGGTGTGGGCCAGGCCTGGGGCAGGAGAGAGCATGCTGGCCTCTGGGAGGCTGGAACCTGGCTCTAGTCCTGCTCTGTGCTGACTCCCGGTGTGGGCTGAGATGGGGACCTGCCCCTATCTGGTTCCTCCTGACTGCTTCACAGGCAGAGATATAGCTTAGGGGAGGAGGTGGAGCGGCCAGAGGTCATCTTCCTCCCAGCTCATCCCCTCTGGGGAGCATCTGAGGCCTTTGCGTGCCTTGTTTCTGCCCTGGCCCTGGAGTTACTCTCTCTGTCTTTGGGTTGAAGCCAGAGACTGCCAGGGTGAGGCTGGGACTAGAGGTCCCCAGTGAGATGGATGGTGGGCCCTAAGTTATTCTCTGCCCTCCTGGCTCCGGGCCATGTTGCTGGTTTTTCCCTGGGTATACTTTAAAAGGCCAATTTCATGTTATGTATATTCTACCACAATTTTTTTTTTTTTTTTTAAAAAGGCCAATCTCACTTTGCCTTGTGTCCATTTCTCCCTCTTCCAGGCCTGGGAAGTAAACAAAGAGACCAACTGTGTGACCACCTACCTGGCAGACTGTGAGACTCAGCTGTCCCAGGCCCCAAAGCAGGGCCTGCTCTATGGAGTCCCTGTGAGCCTCAAGGAGTGCTTCAGCTACAAGGTATGCCCTTGCCTCACATCAGGCTTCAACCCCCACCCCTGCCCCTGCCAGCCAGCTCTGCATCCTGGGTTATGCTGGGCCCTCAGAGGAAGTATCAGGTCCAGAGGCCTTGAGAGGGACCATGGGTGTGCTCTGCCTTGGCCTGTGAGATGGCGGTAAGAGTGGACCCTCTGCTGAAGGGCCCCTGATCCATCAGCTGTACACCTCTTGGCACCTATCCTCCCTCTAGGGCCAGGACTCAACACTGGGCTTGAGCCTGAACGAGAGCATGCCTGCAGAGTGTGACAGTGTGGTGGTGCAGGTGCTGAAGCTACAGGGCGCTGTGCCCTTCGTGCACACCAACATCCCTCAGTCCATGTTCAGGTTGGATTGGGTGCCGGGTGGGGGCAGGGGCATTGGCACCAGTGCGACCTGAGCTGACCCTTTCTTGCTTCCCCCAGCTATGACTGCAGTAATCCCCTCTTTGGCCAGACCTTGAACCCACTGAAGTCCTCTAAGAGCCCAGGTGGCTCCTCTGGGGGTGAAGGGGCCCTCATTGCAGGTGGAGGCTCCCCCCTGGGCTTAGGTACTGACATCGGAGGCAGTATCCGCTTTCCCTCCTCCTTCTGTGGCATCTGTGGCCTCAAGCCCACGGGAAACCGCATCAGGTATGGTGTGGGTGGTGGGTGGAGGGAGCTCCTGGATCTCTTGCTCTATGATCTTGGCCTAGCTCTCAACCTCTCTAGGCCCCAGGCAGGGATTCCCTCACTCTGGGGTTTTCCTGGGAGGGAATGTCACAGCACCATTGGTGTTGGTTCCTACTTTCTGAAGTGGTGAGAGTTCTAAGCTGCTGTATGGGTTTGAGGTTGGGCAGAGGGTGACCATTTCCTGTTTCCAACATTTTGTGTTTCTTATCCAGCAAGAGTGGCCTGAAGGGCTGTGTCTATGGACAGGTAGCAGGTGAGGTCTGGGGTTCCCTCAGTGCCCTGGTGGAGGGGGGTCTCCTGATCCAGTTCTACCCTGCATCTCCTGGGGGCAGTGTTTGGCTGCCAGGTTGGTCTAGGTGGGAGTTCCTACTTCCATGTCTCTGCTCACACTCCTAGGCCATGTCCCAGCCCTTGCTTGTGCCTCAGAGCCCATTAGGGTAGGGTGATCTTTTTCCTTCCCCTCCCTGCCCCACAGTGCAAATGTCAGTCGGCCCCATGGCCCGGGATGTGGAAAGCCTGGCACTGTGCCTGCGAGCGCTACTGTGTGAGGACATGTTCCGCTTGGATGCTGCCGTGCCCCCCCTGCCCTTCAAGGAGGAGGTGAGCAGGGTTGGGGGGCATGGGGTTGAATTTGGTTATCACTGGTGCTTCTGAGCCCAGAGAGCAGCCCCTTGGCATTGTGGATAGGGCTTGGAGGTTCTGTTTCCTGAAACCCACCCTCAAGGGTCTGCAGCCAGGGTCAGCTGCTTCCCTGCAATCAGCCACCAGATGGAGCTCTTGCCTGCATGTGGAGACCCTGAGGCTTCCAAACTGGCCTGGTGGGGTGGGCCTCTGCTGAGGAAAGGGCCCCCCTTCTGGCCCCAGCCTCTTCTGCAGTCATTGAGAAACAGGAGACGCATCTCAGAGAACAACTTGAGGGAGAACTTGGGTGTTTCTTGGTAGGCAGAATATCTGGACTTGGTGGGGTGAGTTCCCGCTCCTTGGCAGAAGATATTCTAACAACCCAGTGGTTCATGAACCCCTTTCTGAAAGGGAGGAAAGGAGGAGGTGAGGTCCCTTTTATGAGGTCTGGAACAAATTATCATGGGAGCCAGGACTTGCATTCTTGAAACAGGCAGTGGAGGGCCTTGGCTCAGGATGCCTGGGTTCTGGACCTAGTGTTGTCAGTATGTACTAGGCCTGTTTGCCCGTCTTCCTATCAAAACCTGAAGCCTCAGTTTCATCATATGACCAGTGGGAACCCTCATCCTTGCTGGGCCCCTCCTGCAGAGTCATTGTGAAGGTGTTTTGTGAAAGGGTCAGAGGCAGAAAGGGCTGGCCTCTCAGACAGTCATTTTCCAGGGATCCAGGCTGCAGCTTCTCAGCTGTGTTTGGGGCTGAGTAGCTTCAAAGATCCCTGGGAGCCCTACTTTGGGCTGCCCTCTCTTGACCTGATTCTGACTCCTGTGTTTGCCCCCAGGTCTACACAAGCTCTCAGCCCCTGCGTGTGGGGTATTATGAGACCGACAACTATACCACACCAACCCCGGCCATGAAGCGGGCCCTGCTGGAGACGAAGCAGAGCCTGGAGGCTGCTGGCCACACGGTATGGCTGTGGGAACCTGGAAGTCTTGGTGTGGCCCCTCCTTCGGGAAACCTTCCTGGTACCCATGGCTGCTGCCTGTCCCTGGCATCCTCTCACCCTGATTATTCTGTGGTTGGGATGGGAACTGTGTTCCTGCGGGACCATAGATAGAGGGTTGATCGTATTAATTAGGTTAAGTGATTGGTGATGAACTCAGCCCTGTGCTGGGGATGTGTGAGTGCTATATGGGAGGCTCTCATCAACTACAAACAATGGTGCACAACTGTCCAGAGATTCCCACCATCCCAGGGTGGTGAGCCAATGGGCTTTACTCTGCTTATCTGAGACAAGTTAGTTCATGTATGGCTTGGCTTGACTTCTCTCATGGTAATGCATTTTAAGGGAGTTTTCATGGGTCAGTAAGGCTGCCTTTGTGGCTCCAGGGGGTGCTACCATGCAGGCAGGATTGGTCCAGTCCATCCTCAGGGCCGCCTGGGAAGCATGGGGTTGTGGGAGTCAAGGGTTTTTAGGTGTGGGGGCCTTATACTCCTTAATCTTGCAGCTGATTCCCTTCCTGCCAAGCAATATACCCCATGCTCTGGAGATCCTCTCAACAGGTGGGCTGTTCAGTGATGGTGGCCACAGCTTCCTACAGAACTTGTGAGTGATGTGGACTTTGGGGTCTGGGGTGGGGACTTTAGACCCAGAGAGAGCAATGGGTTCTGTTACTCCCAGTGTGGGCCAATCTGGCAGAATATGGGGGACAGGCCTCAGCTGAACACAAAGAAGCTCTGAGCATTCTGGGCAGGGACCTCTCTGCCCCTCTAATTGTGCAGACTGAGCCTGGAGATCCTTTGCCAGGGAGACTTTAGAAAGGTACCGGCTCAAGGGGAGGCTGGATTGAGCAGAGCTTAATTGATGGGAGCTCATTGGGAGGTAGGAGGTGGGAAGGGGAGTTGCTTGTCTATTTGGGGAAGATTGGGAGACAAGGGCAGGATGAAGCAGGAAGGGAGACATCTAGACATCATGCTGTGACTTCAGGCTCTTCTGACTTGAGCCAAGTCTGCCTTTTCAGTAGTTTTCTCTTCTGTAGAGTAGGAGTGGGTGGGTTGGGCCAGGCCTACTTTAAGGGACTTTATTTTTTATTTATTTTTGAGACAGAGACAGAGCATGAATGGGGGAGGGTCAGAGAGAGAGGGAGACACAGAATCCGAAGCAGGCTCCAGGCTCTGGGCTGTTAGCACAGAGACCAACTTGGGGCTCGAGCTCATGGACCATGAGATCATGACCTGAGCTGAAGTTGGACGCTTAACCGACTGAGCCACCCAGGCACCCCACTACTTTAAGGGACTTTAAAGAGCTCATGTTTAGAGAAGCCTTTGGTCCTTAAGGGTCGATAGGAGTGGAAGATAGATCTGTGAAGGTGCCTCCTGGTCATGTGCCTGGGTTGACTGGACTTCTTCTCGTAGCTGAGTATGGTCTAGGCTTCAGCAGAAGGGGCTGCCCCTCACTCTGGCCCTGGGAATGAACCCTTAGGATCAGCCTTCTGAGACCTTTCCCTGAACTCTAGAGCTAGAGACAGCCTCAGAAACAAGAGTCATGGCGGCTCCGCTTGTACCTCTAGGCTGGCATCAGCATTTACAGGGGATACTCTCAGTGCCAATCCCTGGCCAGGGAGCTTTTGCCCTCATTGAGTCCTTATTGCTTTAAGCTGAGTTTGCCAGGGAGGGAGACACAGAGTCCTGCCTTGGGGAACTCCAATGTGGAGTGGAGTCCAGGCATCCCAGCAATCAGCAGAAACAAGTCACGTGTTTAAAAGGAGGCAGATAAGGGTGTCTGGCTGGCTCAGTCTGTAGAGCATCTCGGGGTTGTCTGATCTCAGGGTTGTGGTTCTGAGCCCCATGTTGGGTGTAGAGATTAAAGAAAAAAAAAAAGAAAGATAAATCTTTTAAAAAATAAATAAAAGGAGGCAGGTGAAGGGGTTGGAGACCAGTGGTTAGCAGAGTCTGTTGAAGAGGGAGTCTAGAGGGTGTCACCGAAGAGATGACACTGAGTAGGGAGTGCTGGACTGGACCCAAGCCAGGAGGGAGGCCTGGGGAGGAAATGCTGAACTGGACCCTTTGTCTCCCAGCAAAGGTGATTTCGTGGACCCCTGCTTGGGAGACCTGATCTCAGTTCTGAAGATACCCAGCTGTTTGAAAGGACTGCTGGCTTTCCTGCTAAAGCCTCTGGTGAGGGCACAAGGAGTGGAGGGCTGGGGTGGGCTGGCAGGGGGCCTCTGGGGCTCTTCCCCTCTCACCTTAGCCTCTCTTGGTTTGGGTGAGCATGGCCTCCTCTTCTCTCCAACCCCCACCCATACTCCTCTCCTCACCCCATGCCCTGCAATCTTCAGCCAGCCTGTGTGCTAAAAGAGGTGCTGACCTGGGACCTGGGGGAAGGGACAGAGGGAAAAGAGGCACAGGTGGCTTGGCTGCACTCAGCCCAAAGCTGAGTCACTAACACTGTGTTTGTCCTTTGGCAGTTCCCAAGGATGGCAACCTTTCTTGGCAGTATGAAGTCCCGGTAAGGACATTTCCTATGCCTAGATCCCACCCCCCTCTTCCCCTGACCTGGGGTTAAGTGGTTTCCAACAGGAAGAGATGAGGGAAGTAGCTTCTGAGGTGGAAGTGGCCCAGCCAGGGTGGCAACCTCTGTGGCTTTCAGATGGGACCTTGAAGTTTGCCTTCTCAGGGTCCAGGTCTGGTTAGAGAGGAGGAGCCTGAAAGGGATCACGGGAAGGATGGGTTGGAGAGGAGAAGACCTGGCTATGCATGGGTAAAAAGGACCAGGAAAGGAAGCATGTAGAGGCACAGGGGAGAGAGGGCTACTTGGGAACCTGTGAGAGACGCTGCTCTTGGAGGTCTGACATGAACTGAGCTTCACTGGGTCCTGCCTGCCCCTTAGTGGCTCCGGTGGGAAAAGGGCATAAATGGCCTTATTTTTAGGCCCTGACATCCTCTGGACTTGCCCCTTCTCTCACTGCCAGGCATTTAGGACCTTTGGCAGCTCTGGCCTCTCTTGTGTACTAAGGGTAGTTGGGAATGAGGCCTGATGTGGTCCTGGCTGTGCTGTGAAGTCACTAAGTGGCATAGTTTAAGTCCCTCTTGGGGCCTGCTTTTCTCAGCAGGACATGAACTTAGGGATTTGAAATTCTCCCTTGTATTGCATCTGTCTCAGAGCTCCCATAGTTGAGAAGCACCCATGGAGGATTGAGATCTGGGTGGGGGTGGGGTGTTAGGAGTAGGAGTCTGATGTTGCAAATCCCCATGGCCAGTGACCTCGTTCCCTCTGCCTAGGTCGGCTGGAAAGCTCTGGGAACTGCAGTACGAGATTGAGGTGAGGTCAGAGCCCCTAGAATGGAGTAGGGTGGGGGATGGGGTGGAGTTGGACAGGGCACCTACCAGTGGGCTCTCTTGGCCACTGGTCCCTCTGGTCCCCTGGAGTAGCCTGTCATTCCCCTTTCTGCTCCCTGGACTGGTCTATGATCCTCACTTGCCTAGGTGCTCATCCTTAGGGGCTGGGTCAGTCAGCTCCTGTCCTGGCTGCCTCTTTGCCCCCACTGGTGCTGTCTGGCACTACGTGGCCCCACCCTGGCAGGAAAAATGATGTTTATGATTCGTGTGGGAGGTGGAGCAACTGATGCTGCCTGAGAGTGGCCATGCCTGTGTGCCCCAAGGACCTCCATCCCTTCCAGGCTTAGTCCAGATCCAGGGGCAGGTGCTGGGGCCCGAGCCACCCTGGCCACAGTCCCTTCATTAGAGAGTCCCTGTGATGGGCTGGGTCCGAGGGTTCCTGCTGGCATCCTCCCCAGGTGTACCGCAACTCCGTGATTGCCCAGTGGAGAGCACTGGACCTGGATGTGTTGCTCACCCCCATGCTGGGCCCTGCTCTGAACCTGAACGCTCCCGGCAGGGCCACAGGTGAGGCCTGCTGCCCCACCACACCCCTGACACTCCCACCTGCCTTTCCTCCTCTGGAAGTTCGGCCCAGTGCCCAGAAGGCTGCTGGGAAATAGAAGAGGAGCCTTGGGGGAGGGCTACACCCCTTGGGGAGGGCCCTGCCCTTGGGGAGCTCACAGTCTGGCTGGAGAGATGGGAGTCATGTGGGATGTCCTGGGTGGGAATGAGCTCCCTGTTCACAGCACTACTGAAGTTGGAGATCTTGAGTTACAGAGTCTATGGTTTGGGGAGGTGGCGTTTAAAGTCCAGGTGGGATTTAGATAAGCCAAGAAAATAGAAACAACATTCCAGGTGGCGAAGCTTCATGGGCAAGGGCAGAGGGCAAGCCCCAGCAGGCTCTCCAGCCTACCTTGAATCTGGATTCCTGAGCTTTCTCATTCACCTGAATCTCCGTGGCCCTGGGAGAGAGCCCCTCTCTGTCTGTGGAGGCAGGGTGCCATTTCCCAGGGTGAAAGGCTGGGGTACAGAGAAGACAGTTGGCATTGAAGGTCGCCTGGCCTGCTGTAGCCGCTTGTGTTGTGTTTCAGCGGCTGTCAGCTATACTCTGCTCTACAACTGCCTGGACTTCCCAGCGGGGGTGGTGCCTGTCACCACAGTGACCGCTGAGGACGAGGCCCAGATGGAACATTACAGGGGCTACTTTGGAGATATCTGGGACAAGGTGCTACAGAAGGTGAGGCCACAGGGCCTGGCTTGGCCCCCAGGGTCCCCCTTCCCCTGGACTCCCACCCGCACTCCAATGCTGGCTGCTGTGAAGGAAGCAACATAAGTGCATGTAGTCCTTGCCTGCATTTTTTTTTTCCTTTTCTTTTTTAAGTAAGCTCTGCATCCAATCTGGGGCTCGAACTCATGACCCCAGGATCAAGAGTCACATACTCTACTCACTGAGCCAGCCAGGCACCCCCTCTCTCACCTTTCTTCATGCGAGACCCTGAAGGACAGCAGCCTGGCCCTGCCATGCTGTGCTGCCCCTCCTCTCCAGCTGGGGTGCCTTCTGGTCCCTCTCGGGGTCTTGCCTCCTCTACCTCCCATCCTGATACCTGTGTCCCTCACAGGCCGTGAAGAAGAGCGTGGGGCTGCCCGTGGCCGTGCAGTGTGTGGCTCTGCCCTGGCAAGAAGAGTTGTGTCTGCGGTTCATGCGGGAGGTGGAGCGACTGATGACCCCTGAAAAGCAGCCATCCTGACTGCCACCCACTGGGCTCTGGGGACCTGAGATCCACTCGATCTGTGTCCAGCCTAGTCTGGGCACAGCTGCCACCCTGTGAAGAAATGTTCAGCCTGGGCCAGAGGCTTCCACGTACCCCTCCCCTGATCTACAAGAAGCACAGATGCCCTGAGTCTGGACCTTGCCCCCCCTTCTGATCCCTCCCTCTGCCCTGACATGCCCACCACATGGCAGGCAGTGGGTGTGACATGGGCAAAAGCCCACTAACAGTCAAGAAATGTTTCTAGTCTGTATGCTCTCCGGCCATCATTGTCAGGGCATTGGGGGTTGAGCCCGACTCCAGCCTTGGCAATCTCATGGTTCCCATCCCCCACAGGAGGGACACAGGCTTCTCACCTCACCCATCCCCCTGTCCCCTCACTTAGACAAAGCCCTACTTTGCTAAACATTGCCCTTCTCTTCTTCTTTCCTTTGCTCCTTCCCTCTCCAAGGATGCCCTTTCTGCTCCTCTACCATTAAATCCTTCGAGGCCCAGCTCAGATCCCTCTTTCCCAAGAAGGCCTTCCCTCCTTCCTCTGAGCCCTGGACTAGGTGGACTGTTTCTTCCCAGTCTGTCCTCTGTGGTGAGCATCTGTGGGTGGGTTTGCTTCCCTTAGTACGCTGGTTCTCCTTGACAGGAGGGACTCTAATGCTGTATCTTTGTCCTCGGCGGCCAGCAAAGGGCTGGGCATAGGGCAGCAGGGAGTCTGGAGGGCTGGCCCTGAACTGGCTCTGTTGTGGGGAGGGGGCCCATAGGCCTCAAGAAGAGAGCATGAGACAAGGCGATCTGGTAGCACTCACAGGGCTGGCCAAGGACTGGATTGTTCTAGGAAGGCTTCCTGAAGGAGGAAGACATGTATTGAGTGTAGAAGGTTTCCAGAAGCTGAGATGGGGATGAGGACATCTGAGGGATAAGGAGCCACACACCCAAAAGACCACGATAAGTTTGGTAGATGGAGGTATTGAATGGGTACAGGAGAGGCAGCAGAGATACAGGTGGGGGCCAGCTCAAGGTGGACTTTGGGGGTTAGTTCAGGAACTTGACTTCTGTCTCAAGGGCAATGGGGAGCTCTTAAAGGATCACACAGATGCAGCAAAGAGCACAGACTTGGGGGACAGAGCCTGGAGAGGGATAAGGAGGCTGCTTCATGATCCTAATCTGAGGAAGGGGGCCTGAGGCCTGAGCTAGGGCTGTGGCCTAGGGGTAGGCAGAGAGGTGGTTTGGGAATTGAGAGTTGGGTTGGAAGTGAGCTGTCTCAGCTCAGTCTCACCTCTGCCCAATCTGCCAGCCCACCTTTTACAGGACTGTGTTGCCTGGCGGGTGGGCAACTAGTCTATGACTAGTCTGGGGACTTCCTGGCCCTGCTAAGCAGAGCTCACTCTTCCCTGGCCCCAGCTCTAACTCCCCTACTTACTGCAGAAGATGTTTCTGAGCCTAAGCCCTCAGGCCAGGCAGGTCCTAACCCTATCTGGCCCACTTCAGATCCTTTTCAGGGTAAGCTGCCTTCCCAAGGCTTCCTTCTCCACCCTGATTTTCCTACTTCTTTGGAGGGACTTTGCCTTCCAGGTTACATGGCCAGGGGCACCTCCACTGTCTGACAGTGGTATCCCTGCTCGGCCTGAGGCCTCACAATTCAAGACCAAAATCACATGGACATCCAGATTGGGACAGCCAGATACTTGCTGCACTTTGCCCAGATTCCTTGTAACTACTGTGTCATTTTGCCTCATATCGTTCCATAGAATCATCTGTGCCCTGGCCTGTACCCCTCCCTTGGCTTCTTCCTGCCCCATTTCTCTTTGGTTACTGATAAACTTGTGCTTTTAGACACAAGGCCACAGGGCGAGGGTGCCTGTCCTTTCCTTCACTGCTTCATTGATTCGCCCTTGGAGGCCAGTGTGGGTGCCCCTGCCTAACCCTGTGCTCAGTTCAAGCTTGACTCCCATCCTCCAGAGGCTCCAGGGCTTCTGGGGGTGGTTGGACATTAACACAAACACATCAGCAACCTGGGTGATCACTGCCTGGGGAAAGGTTAGACAAGGGTCAAATGCTGCTGAGGGGTGGGGGAGGTGGTCACCGCAGCCAGTGAATGTCCAGAGGTCCCAACCCACATAGACAGCTAGGTCGAGACGCTCAGGTAGTGCTGCATTTTTCCCCGATTCCGTGTAACTGCAGTGTCAGTTTGTCTCATATGGTTCCATAAAACCACCTGCCTCCACTTTTCTCTTTGGTTACTGATATCCTTGTGCTTTTAGACCTGAGGCTGCAGGGAGGAGGCACCTGTCCTTCTATCCTTCACTGCTTTGTTGATTCACCCTTTGAGTCCCAGTGTGGCCCTTCCCAGCCTGTGCTCAGTGGTGTTGGAGCTCTACCAAGCTTGACTTCCATCCTCAAGAGGCTCCCGGGCTTGTGGGACATTAACTCAAACATCTGCTCCTGGGTGATTAGGGCTCAGAGAAAGGTTAGACAAGGGGTAAATGCTGCCAAGGAGTGGGGAAGGTGGTCCCCTGGGCCAGTGAGTAGCCACTGTGTTCCATCTTCACTGCTACACTAGCTCTGTAGTCCATGCCACCTGCCTCTCATCTGGCAGTGCAGTAACCGAATGGGGCTTCCCTGCTTCCATTTGCACCTGGTCCCCAGTCCATTTTCCATGCAATCACCAGTGGGAATGCTTTGAAAGTGTAAATCAGATTGAGTCACTTGCTTCAAGCCTTCTCATGGCTTCCCATCACACCCAGAATCAGAATAAAATCCAGTCCCTCCTTGTGTCTTACAAGGCTCTGTGGGATGGGCCCTTGCTTACCTCTCTAACCTCATCTCGGGTGGCTCTTTTCTCTCATCCATTGTGCTCCAGTCACATGAGCACCTTTCTGTTTCTTGATCACCTCCAGCTGGTTCCTGTTGCAGAGCCTCTGTGTTATGCTGACTAGTTTCCCCTGCTTGGAACACTCAGCTCCAGTGTCACTTCCCCGATCACCCACTTGTAAAACAGCTTGTCTGACCCTGTCTAATGTGTTACCCTTTGTGCTTTGTAGCACTGATGCTATCTGGAATTATATGGTGGTTTTTTGTCTCCTCCACTCAAACAAGCTTCCTGAAAGCTGCACGTTGTCTTGCTCACCATTATCTTCTTGGCATGTGGAGTGGCACTTATAAGGTGCTTAATTCAGTGAATATCAAGTGAGCGTCTCCTAGGGACCAAGCAGTGTACTGGGTGCTGGCACTGCAGGGACTAGTGAGACATACTAGATTCTTGTCCTCCTAGAGCTCACATTCTGGAGGGTGTTTGTTGAAAGAAAGGAGGAAGAGAGGCAGACGGGTATGGTGGTGAAGACCCTGAATATTTAATGCATGGAGTGCTATGGTGACTTTTGATCAGGAAAAAGAGAGAAGGGCAGTCTGAATGATACTTACCATATACCTACTATGAACCATCTACTTTCTGGGCACTTTATAGTCATCATGTCATTTAATCTTCCTATTAACCCTGTGGTGGGCATCTTTGTCCCCTTTTACAGAAAGGTCTACAGCTAGAAGTAAGGGAATTAGCATCAAAACCTGGGTTACTCTGTGTCAGAGCCTTGGCAGAGAGCTCTTCCTGATGCCCCATGATGCTGAGGCATGGAGGAGTGACAGCATAAGCCAGCCACCTCCTCCTTCCTATCTGACCACCAATCCGGCAGCCTCAAGACCCTGGGCACCACATGGCTACTGTCTGTTCTCAGCCTTCTCCCCTCTCCCCAGGGAGAGACTGGTCCAGACTCGTCTTCTCCAATTGTCCTTCATATGGCAGTTGGGTGACCTTTCTTTCTTTTTAAAAAAAATTTTTTTTTAAGTTTATTTCTTTAGAGAGAAAGAAAGAGAGAGCAAAGGCAGGGGATGGTCAGAGAGGAGAGACAGAATCCCAAGCAGGCTCCACACCATCAGTGCAGAGCCCAATATGGGCTCGAACTCATGAACAGGGAGATCATGACCTGAGCCGAGATCAAGAGTTGGACGCTTAACCAACTGTGCCACCCAGATGCTCCTGGGTGACCTTTCTAAACACAAATCTTATTATGTCTGAAACCTTTAGTATCACTTGTGTTCAGTCAGACTTCTGGCTGTGACCTATATGGTCTTGCCTGACCTGGCAAGTCTCCTTCCCATCCACATCCTAACCATGTAGACCTCGGGTGGTGCTTGGGACACTGTGCACACCTCCACCTCCACACCTTTTGCTCACTGTACTTGCTGTTCCTGGAATGCTCTACTTCACATTTCCACCTATAGGTCTCCCACTTATCTGAGGTGAGGGTAGACTTTACAACTGGCAGGCTGAGTGGGAAGGGCTTCTTTGTGCTCCTGTTCATACTCTGAAGCACTCTATGTCTTAATAGTTCCAACATCTGTTAGGCTGTGGAGTTGATAACCTATTATCCCATTGGAAAAAGATGGGAATTCTTACTTCCATTTTATAGGTGGAGTAACAAGTTTAGAAAGGGTTGCTACTTTGTCCAGGGCCAAAGACTTAGAGAGACTTGAAGCCACATGCCAACTCCAAACTTCATGTACTTTCTGCTTTTGTAACACAATTCCAAGAACATGGACGACACACCCTCAGGGTGGCAAGTTCTGGGCTAGGTGACCACAAACGCTGGAGACAGAAGCAAGGTCCATGCGATGTGCTCCTCTGCTAAGGTAGATTGACAGGAGGTCTGTCATGTCCCTTTCCACCTTCCCTTCCTCTCTCTGGGGTTGTGATATTGGAGTTTAGAACACTTAGTATACCTGTTATTTGTCCCTGTTAAGGCATCATCTTTTAGGTCATCCCAGGGCTCCAGCCTATTGAGAGCCTTTGGGATTTTCTTTTTTTAAGTTTATTTATTTTGAGGCGGGGGAAAGGTCAGAGAGTGGGGGAGAGAGGCTCTGCACTGGCATGGGGCTTGAACTCAGGAACTGCGAGATCCTGACCTGAGATGAAATCAAGAGTCAGAAGCTTAACCAGCTGAGCCACCCAGGTGCCCTGAGAGCCTTTGGGATTCTGTTGGTCACTCTTTCTGCTCTCTCAACTTGCCCATCCACAAGTCTGAGCACAAGACCTCCTTAACTTCTAAGTCACCAATAAATATATGGATCAGATCAGGGCTGAGGAAGGACTCTGGGATGTATCACTGCAGGCCACTTGCCAGGGCAATCTGACCTGCTGCACCCTTAAGAGACAGCCACATAATCAAGTCCTGAGCCTTCCAGCCAGCCTGGACTGCCCCCTGCTCCTTCCCCCAGTTTCCCACACATAAGTTTGGGAGTGGTGACCTGTGTGTCTTAGGTCGCTCGGGGTCAGGGCATGTGGGGTTTGCTCTTGTGTGTCCAGCACCCACCATGGTGCCTGGTACTCAGCAGGTACCTGGTAAAGGCTTGTTGAATGGAGGTTTGGATGACTCATTATTAGTGAACCCATTTTGCCCACCTGACCACTTCCTTCTCTTGTCCCCAACAGGAAACCTCCCAGCCAATCCCTGCCCTCAGGCTTTCTCCCTTCATGTTCATCTTATCCACCACCATGACCTTCATTAGTGCTCATTAAGACAAATAACTCCCAGTCTATATTCCACCTGTGGCTTTCTGCAAATCCTCCTCCATTCACTTCACCCATCGGCCTACCCCTTCATCCTTCCCTCCACCCGCTAAACATTTTGGATGCTTCCCACAGTATACTCAGGGTAAACAATCAGAAATGGTCACTGCCTGCATGGAGCTTTTGTTCTACCAGCAAAGAGACATCAAATGCATAATTACACAAAAACTCTTGTTAGAAGTGCAATAATGCAGAATCAATGCTTTATTATTTATTTAGAAACTTTTTAGTGTTTATTTAAAAAACATTTAATGTGGGGCGCCTGGGTGGCGCAGTCGGTTAAGCGTCCGACTTCAGCCATGTCACGATCTCGCGGTCTGTGAGTTCGAGCCCCGCGTCAGGCTCTGGGCTGATGGCTCAGAGCCTGGAGCCTGTTTCCGATTCTGTGTCTCCCTCTCTCTCTGCCCCTCCCCCGTTCATGCTCTGTCTCTCTCTGTCCCAAAAATAAATAAACGTTGAAAAAAAAAGTATATAAAAAAACAAACATTTAATGTTTATTTTCGAGAGAGAGAGAGAGAGAGAGAGAGCATGAGCAGGGGAGGGGCAGAGAGAGAGGGAGACACAGAATCTGAAGGAGGCCCCAGGCTCCGAGCTGTTAGCAGAGAGCTCAACACGGGGCTTGAACTCATGAACTGTGACACCATGACCTGAGCTGAAGTTGGACACTTAACTGGCTAAGCCACCCAAGCACCCCATTTTGATGTTTATTTTTGAGAGAGGGGAGAGGGGGAGAGGGAGAGAGAGAGAGAGAGAGAGAGAGAATGAGTGGGAGAGGGGCAGAGAGTGGGAGACACAGAATCCGACCGAGGCAGGCCCCAGGCTGTCAGCACAGAGCTCAACACAGGGCTCGAACTCACAAACCGTGAGATGACTTGAGCTGAAGTCAGACGCTTAACTGGCTGAGCCACCCAGGTGCCCCTCTTATTTATTTTATGAGAGTAAACCAAGTGGGATCTGCTCTGGCCTGTGTGTGTGTGTGTGCGCGCACCTGTATGAATGCTTCCTGCAGGAATTGACATTTAAGCCAAGAACTGCATTGTCACACAAGCCAAAGAATGACCATATTTCAAGAAGTATGGGGCTGAGGGCTTCAAATGCTGCTGATTCAACATCAAAGAGATGGTTAGGATGATTTTGGCATAAGCCAAGATGGGTTGGGCACAGGAGAGCAAATGGTGAAGTAAAGGCAGCAAGGTGCAGAAGACTTGAGAAGCTTAGGTAGGAAGGGGAGGAAAGACATAAGAGCAGCAGCTGTGAAGGCTATAAATCAGAGACTCTTTTTTTTTTTTTAAAGATGAGAGAGACTTAAGCATGTTAAATTCTGCTAGGAAGGAGCCAGCAGAGACACACAGAGATAAAGGTGGGAATGGAGGGCTCAACCTGGCCATCATTTGTCCATTTAAGAAGTATTACCAAGCACCTACCCTGTGCCAGGCACTTTGAAAAGGGCTGACAAGGTCCTTGCTTTCATGGAACTTACTTTCTATGGAGGAAGGCAAGGAATAAGTAAACAAGATAATTTCAGCTAATGGTAAGTGCAATGAAGAAATAAAATGGGGTGATACGCTAATGAAGGGGTGCAACTTTAGGAAGGGTGATGTAGCAAGGTTCAGGGTGCTGTAAAGGAGGGCAGGTGTCGGATGGCCTGGGGGAGCTGAGCCATCTGCAGAGCCAGGGTTCAGTGAGGGAGGCCTGGTTATGGGGGAAGGAAACGGTCAGAAAAAAAGGAGGAAGGACACGGGGAGTTTGCCAATGAGCGGGGCTAGTTCCAGAGACCCGTTGGAGCAGACGCAGAGTGTCAGAGGGCGGATGACCTTGGGGTTACCTTTTGGGTCATGACAGGTCAGTTGCAAACTGCACATCTGGCTCTGGGCAGCCCCCAGGTGCTCAGACTCAACATTACTAACCACAAACCCATCTCCTTCCCACCAATCCTTTTTTATTTTTTTAATGTTTATTTTTGAGAGAGAGGGGCAGAGATGGGGGACAGAGGATCCTGAAGCGGGCTCCACGCAGACAGCAGCGAGCCTGACACATCACAGCAGAGCAAGTATGATGCCTGGTGTTGGAGGGAGCCTGACATGGGGCTGGGGATCAGGACCTGAGCCAAAGTTGGTTGCTTAACGTACTGAGCCACCCAGGCACCCCCCTCTGCTCTCCCCCTGTCCCCCCCCCCCCCCACTGCCAATTCTGCTTCTAACTTCCTGGTCTTGAGGGTGGAGCTATCATTCTCCTAATCCCAAGGACTGGCAGCCTCAGTTGTGATGGATTGCTCCTGTCTCCCCTCTGAGACAGGACTGGGCCAAAACATCCAAGAAGAGCCAAAGGGCTCCCAAACCAATCCTTCCTGCTCTGGGGCCCCATATCTTCCCATCGTTTGCACCTCCTTGCCTCTCAATCCTCCTCTCCACTGCTTCCTTTGCCTGTAGGGAGCTCCTGGAACAAAGAGAAGATGGGAGATGAGTCCAGGAGGGAGAACCAATTGCCTGGGGAGGCTGGAATCACAAGGAATGTGGCCTTGTGTTGGAGTCAGCAGTAAGGGCCCAGCTAGGGGAACAGAGGCAGAGGTGAGGCTACACCTGCCTGCCTCTGTCCTCACTTCCTTGCACCATCTCCCCTCAGGCTGATGCCTTTGGAGCCCTGCCTGCTCCCCCAGGGTTCCTCCTTTCTTCTCCGCCTGCTCCTCAGACACCCTCCAGAGTGAACCTGCTCAGTCCACTTCTATGTAGCCTGTGAACCACATTAAGGGGGGTTGACGGTTATCCTGGAAGCAGCAGGAAATCTCAGAGGCAACTCCATTAAGAACTAGCCTGTGTTAGATGATGGTTTTGGTGCCATGTTTGAGAGGTGGGATGGGGGAGAAGGATGTGAGGACATCTGACCAGAGTCTGGTCACCTGCCGACCTGCACGCTTGGGCTCCTCTCGAGGCTTGTCTCTGCCAAGGCCTATTCCTCTGCGTTGCCTGAGGCACAAGGGCTCTTGTCCCCAGGACAAAAGGTGGTGTAAGAACTAGGTGGGAGGAGTTTGAATTCTACCACCTGTAGGGCCCGGTGTGGCCCCTGCCCCCTGCCTCCTGTGGCCTCAGATGTGGGAGGGCGCTCTAGCATTTAGCTGGAGAATAAGCAGCTGGTGTTCTTGAGGAGGCAGTTGCTGTATCCACACAGGTTCCACGATGCCCGGGGTAGCTTGGCTGTTTTACTCCATGCTGGTGCTGCTCCTGCTGGCCCTGCTGGGGGCTGCTCTGTTCTTCTGGCAGCATACTCCAGCAAGGAACAAGATCCCCAGGGCACAGAGGCGTAGAGTGGTAGCTTTGCAGCAGATGGAGGCACTGGCAAAGCGTCTCCGGCAGCAGGTGGGTGGATATCTATACGTGAGGCCCCCAGCCCTCCATCCCAATAGGTGGATTCCACCTCAGGACCCTTACTCTGTCTCTTTCAGAAGACAAGGAGCCTGGGGCAATGGGGGAGAGAGGACAGTCCCCCACCCCTAGCTCTTCCCATGCTGGCTTTTTGTACTGCTGTCAGTTCCTACTCCATCCATGTCCTTTGAGCCCACTGAGGTCGGGGGCAGTGTGTTTTCATTGTTCTCCCAGTGCCCACACAAGACTCAGTAACATGGTGGGTGTTCTCTTGAGCTATTTGTTGAAATAAGATAAACTGATGGAAGCAGTTGGAGGCAGGAGGTCTCCTTCAGGTCTCTTCCAGCCCCTGAGTACCCCCAAGCCCCACTGACACAGGAACCCTGGTCTACACAGTCTCTCTCCCATCCCCACCCCACTGAGTTCTGCAGATGTTTGACAGCACCTGATAGATGCAAAGCGCAGGGTGGTCATTGGAGATGGGATCCTCCCAGGAAGCCATGTGTCTCTCTTTTTTTTTTTTTTTACAGTCTATTTCTTTGTTTGTTTTGAGAAAGAGACAGACAGCACGAGTGGGGGAGGGGCAGAGAGCAAGGGAAGAGAGAGAATCCCAAGCAGGCTCTGCACTGCCAGCACAGAGCCTGATGCAGGGCTCGAACTCACAGAACTGTGAGATCATGACCTGAGCTGAAACCAAGAGTTGGATGCCTAACTGAGCCACCCAGTTGCCCCAAAGCTATGTGTCCTAAAAGGGGCTTTTGACAGCTTAGGTGGTGACATTTCAAGGCACTGGTGCAGTTGTTGTGACTGGGTGAAGGGACTGAGATATGGGTGTTGGAGCAGAACCTGCCTAGGGTGGAAGAGAGCAGGGTGGGAAGGAGAGGCCGCTGACCTTGCACTGTTCCTGGGCTCTGCTGTGGGGCCTGGAGGATGTGACAGCCCCTTTCTGGGCTCCCCAACTACCCTACAAGGGGTGGTATCTTAGGGTCCCCAACTTTGGTTGATGGTGGCTGACTCTCTGGGAGCCCCAGGAGTGGGGGTTGTGGATAGTGCCTGAGGTGCCGTCCCCATGCTCTGGAGTTCCTGAGTGTCCTCTGCCGTCCCCTAGATGGTGATTGATGGCCCCAAGGGGCAGCTTCTCTGCCCGAGCTGCTGCAGTTCCTGAGAATGTGTATTAATATTAATTGGGGCTAATTAGTTGGATAAATCAATCTGCCCCCAGAGAGTAGCTGCCCCTCCCTGGTTGATGAGGAGGAAATCTGGGCTAATGGGGTTGCTGTGGTGAATCAGCATGATGGAGAGGATATCTGTGTGTGTGTGTGCGTGTGTGTCTGTGTGTGCACCATCAGTGTGTGGTGGTGGGTTTGGGTTCCTTTATTGCACACACCAGAGCCTGCTTATGTGTGTCTCCTGCTGTGGTTTTATTGTGTACTGGTCAAGTGTATGCTTGGCTGTGTTGCTCCTTGTGTTTGGTTATGTGCTTGTGCTGTGTGTGCCTGGCTGGGTGTGTATGAGTCGTGTTACTGGTTGGAGCATATACATCTAGATATGTGTGGCTGGTTTGGTTTTGAATGTTTGGTTGGGCATGTACATGGGTGTATGATGTGTGAGGACACCTGGTTCTGTGTGCATCTGGGCATCTGGTTGGTATACAGGTGGGCATCTGGGATATGGGGCTACTGGGCTGGGTACCCGGGGGTGTGTGTGTCTGGTTGGCTGGAGGAGTGGAAGGGGTGTGGGGTGAGATCACCCATGGTGTCTCCAGCTTCCCCCGAGGCTACAGGCCTCTTGGCTCACAGTACCTTATTTTCTCCCCAGCAAAGCAGACCCAGGGATACCCTCAAGGCCTCAGGCACCCAGCTTTATGTCCCAGGGAGGTGGGAGGCTGAAACATAATAGGTCGCACCCTGGCAGGGTTCAAACTAATGCAATTCAGTTCAGCTTAGCAAAATTTTACAGAGGGCTCCTCTGGGTCTTGCCTTTTGCTGGACCCTGGGGACAGATTCATAATAAAGATGAATCTGACATCTGACTTAGACTTGCCTTAAGGATGCTCCTGGTCTGAGTGTGGTGAAGGCCAGATGCCTGTGGAGCTGTGGGACTCGGCAGGAAGGGCTTTGCACCATCTGGACAGGGCTGGGTGGGGAAGGCTTCCCAGAGAGGTGGTGTTGGAGCTGAGCCTTACAGAATGTGTAGGAGTTTTCCAAAAGCAGGAAGGACGAGGAAAGGCAGTACCAGAGAGAGAAAAGCCTGAGAGAAGACAGTGTTCGTGTAGACCACAGAGAAAAAATACTCCTAGTCAGCTGGAGTAGACAAGCTGCCCATGGCTGCTGGCTGCTGGCTAGGAAGTTCTGGTCACCTCAGGGGGAAATTAGCCACCCTAAGGGCTGAGGGTTTTTATGATATTAAACATACTTAACAACCATTTGGAAATATTAATACTATATCAATTTACTAACAACTTTATATTTTCTTTGATTTTCAAACCACAATAGGAGGCAGCAGCAGTTAAGTGTGGAGAAGGCCAGATGTCCATGGAGCTGTGTGACCTGGCAAGAGGGGGATTTGTTCTAAACCAAAGCATATGTTAAAACAACTTGAAAATGATATAAGTTAAGACTCAGTTCTTTCATCAAATTATCCTAATAATTTCCAAGTAAATTGTTAATTTTTAGAGAACTGTGGGGATCTTTTGATGTAGCTATCATCTTTGGAAGATGTCCCTATCTTTCAAAGCTCTCCCAATAAACTGAGAGTCGTTAAGTGATTTGTAGTCTCCTTAAGCAGATACTATCCATCAACATCAACAATGTTCCTTGGGTGTGTACACTTCAAATAATTCCTCTGTGCCTTAACATACTCATCTCCACAATGGGGTGATGATTATAGTTATAGTACTCGAGCAAGTTCATAAGTGTTTACAGTGGCACCTGCACACAGGTTTTTAGAGAGATAAAACTTACACAAGAGCCCAGGAGGGGCAGAGAAAGAGAGAGACAGAGGATCCGAAGGGGGCTCTGAGCTGACAGCAGAGAGCCTGATGCGGGGCTCGAACTCACGAACTGTGAGATCATGACCTGAGCTGAAGCTGGAGGCTTAACCTACTGAGCCACTCAGGCACCCCTAACAAGCGCCATATAAATGAAAGCTCTCACTTGAGTAATAATAAAAGTAATGTCCTTGCTGAGTGGGCGTTTAGTGAGTTTCAGTGAATTTGTTCTGTTAGGTGGAAGTGGCACTCAACCAAGTTGGTGAACATGTTGAGAGCCCCACCCATCCCACCAAGTCATTGGAGCGTCTGCCATACTGGCAGAAGAGCAGTCCCAGCAGCCACCTCCAGTGGCCCCCATTAGTGCCCTCTGCCTGCTCTTCACACCTCTCCCCAGCTCCTTGAGAGGCTGCCATTTTTACAAGTGGCCATGTGGGGACAACTGCAGGGGAGCACTAGCCTCATGGGTCCAGATGGACATCGGGTACTTGCCGACCAGGGTGCCACCAAGGGGGCCACCTCTCCAGGTAGATATGTAGGAGTCAGGATGGGCATGCAGTTTTGGTAGGTGCCTGTGGGTCAGTGTGTGCTGTGATGGTCCTCGGCGGGCCCTACTGGGGCTCCTTAGGGCTGGGGGCCACAGGGCAAGGGATGAGCACAGTCCTTGAGGGAATCAGAGACTATGCCTAGAGGGTCACTGCTGGGCTGGGCATTAACCTTTTACCTGCTGTGCTGTGAAGAGAAGGTGGAATCCCATGGCAGGGGCTAGGGCAGCTGGGGGTGGTGGAGTACTCATGGGAGTGGCTTCTTGCTAAGTGACTCAGGAGGATTTCAGTATTTCAGCCACAGTGCGGCTGTAGAGGTGCATTCTAGCCAAATGCCCACCCTATTCTAGAGGCATCCAGGTCTGGGCCCTTCTGAAGGTCTTTGTGGCACGCAGGCAGGGAATTCCAAGCCGAGGCACAAGATCACAAAATGGCACAGAGAGTGGAGGGAATGCGCAGTGTGGCTAGAGCAGCAGAATACAGAAGTAGGGCAGGGAAACAGGAGGCTGGTGAAATGGGCCTACAGGGATCCAGGCAGGGAAAGGGCCTCGTACAGTGCCTGGCACCCAGGAGGTGCTTCATCATAAAAGCTTCCCTCCCCAGGAGCCATTAGAGGGTGGTGTAGACCTTAAGTCTCTCCACTTTTATGACTTTGGGCCACAGAATTAACCTCTCTGTGTTTCCCTTGTTGGTGAAGTAGAAATATTGGTAATGAAAGCACCTATCCAAGGGATTTTGTGAGGATTTAATGAAATGGTGCAAGCAAAGTGCTTAACATGGTTGCCAGCCACACAGTAAGCAGTCAGTACACGTGAATCTTGGTTTGTAACACACATTATACATTTATGGTGAAAGCCCTGTAAACCGTACTGAGGAGAATGGTTTTACAACTTTATACTGAGGGCAATTGGGACCTATGGTGTCACAGCATCTGAAAAGGATCACCTAGGCTGTAGTGAAGTGGTTGAGCTGGAGGGGTAAAGACTAGAGTCAGGGAGGCCAGTGAGGAGGCTGTTGAGAAAACTGAGAGACAGAGAAAGTTCTAGGCAAGGAGTCTGGTGAGTCAGAGGTGGGAGATATGAAGGAGGCAGAACCACCTATCGGCAGTACTTGTGGGTAAGAGAATGGTCACTGGGGCCAGACTGGTGTGGATCCAGGCTCTGCCACTTATGGCTTATGTGTCCTTGGCAAGTAGCTCTGTGCCTCAGTGTCTTTTCTACTGTAAAATGAAAAAATAGTATGCCCTCCCTCCTTGGGTTGTTATAAGGAGCGACATGAGCTATTATATGTAAAATGCTTGGAATTTGGCCTAGAACATATTAAGTGTAATAACACATCTTCCATGTGATTGCAATTAGCTATTATGACTATCATCAGAACTGGGATGTGAGGGAGTGATCCGGGATGATTCTGAGGACTATTGCTCTGACATGAGCATCATCACTTGGGAATTTCATGATGAACAGATTTGGTATTAAAACAATGAATCCTGGGGTGCCTGTGGATATGTGGGTCAGTAAGTGGGTCTGAGGCATGTCAGGGAATAGGCCTGGGCTGTAGTCACAGGGTAATCGGGGCATCCTTGGGACACATCTGGCTGCTGAAGTCACCCAGGGAGGGTGGGTAAGTAGGGAGAGAGGAGGCCAAGTCCTGAGGAGCACCAACATTTATTTACAGGAGGGAAGAGGGGCAGAGGGGACTGAGAAGGAGCCACCCAGGGGCAGGAGGAAGCCAGGAGAGTTGAGGGCACAGAGAATTTCCAGAAGGAAAGTGCCTAAGAGTCAGATGCTACTGAGGAGAGTAAGATGGGGACTAAGAAGAAACCAAGAGATTTAACAACCAAGAAGCCTTGAGCACTAACCTCCGGGGAAATCCCCTTGTCTGCCACCTCCCCTCTCCAGGCCCACTGTGCTGTCTTCCCACCCAGCCCCCACTCCAGCTTGTAGGCATCAGGGTCTCAGCTGGGGCCCAGGAGGACAAAGAAAGACTATTTCACCTTCCTGAGTGCCTGCTGTGCGCTAGGTCCTTGTCTTATCACACTTGCCTCTGATAAGAGTCCTGAGGGGCTGGTGTCACTCCTCCCCTCATACTCTGAGGGGAGTAGCTGGGTAAATCATGATTGGCTTCTAGTCCTTTCTTCTTTGGAGAGACCTGAGCCGTGGGAGGGGAAGGGATCAACCCTGGGTTACCCAGCTGACCAGTCTTGTGTATGGTCAAGGCTGGGTGCCAGATCTCCTGACACTCATGCTGGATCTTGCCCTTTCCCAGGTCAGATCACCAGAAGTGGGAGGGCTGGATAGGAAGGAAAGGTGGGATGCCAGGGTGCCCCGTGAAGGCAAACCATACAGAGATGAGCCTCAGTTCCAAAACCCCTGAGTTCCAAAACGTGCATATAGAGTCACTCTCACTGCACTTGTGCCCCTTTTGGGTAGCAAGATGAGGGGGCAGGCTCTCCTCTGTGCCAGGCCTCAGGATGGGCACTGGAGAGGCAGAGGCAGAGGAAACATCTGTGCCCTGTAGGGCTTTCATGCCAACCTGGAGACAGATCAGGAAATGTTCTTCATGCTAAAGGAGAAGCACAGGAGCATGTGCTGAACACATGGCTGTGTGTGCAACTGTGTATCCAGTGGAGTGTGGGGATGTGATGCTGAGTGTGTAGGAGTGCACTGGAGTGGATCAGTCATTGACCTCTGTCCTCCCATCTCCACAGGAGCCATCCCTGGACCCCAAGCCCAACCTGGAGCTGCCCCTGGAGACACTGGTCCAGAAGCTGCAGGATGAAGAACTCAGTGTGGAGAGCGTCCTGTGTAGCTACTTAGAGGAGGTGGGGGTCTGGGTCAGGAGTGGGGTGGGGGCTAGCACCTGTTGTTGTCCTACTCAGAGGAGGTAGATGTCCGCTGTAACATCGTGGTGCTGCAGCTAGCTTGGGAAGGGGTGCATGCCACTGTCATCTGCCATTTCTATCCTGCTCTGAGTTGGGGTGGTGGGAGGGGCTGGTGTGACTGAGTGCCCCATCTCTGGCCTCACCCTGAGCCCCTTATCTGGTCTCCCTCAATGTTGCTCAGGCACTGAAGGTACACCAGGAGGTGAATTGCCTGACGGATTTCCTGGGTGAGTGTGAGGAGCAACTACAGGCATTGAAGAAGCTTAGGAAGACTGAGAGAGGCCTTCTTTATGGGGTCCCTGTCAGCCTCAAGGACCCCTATGACTGCAAGGTGAGCTGGGAGGTGTACGTTCACATGTGTACATGTCTGTGTGTGTGCCCATATGCCACTGAGCCTGTGAGCATCTGACTGTGTGACATTGGGCAAGCTACTTAATCAAGGATGCAGAACTAGAAAGTGGCCAGTTAGGATCTGAACCCAGCTCTTGCCCACCATATTCTTCTGCTACTTGTGAGCTCTCCTAAGGGTACAGCGTGCATGTCTGAGGCCATGACAACGTGTGTGAGTGGGAGCAGAGTAAGGAGGAGAGTCTGTCCATTGGATGGTTGCATCCTGGCCCCTATGGGCTGGAGTTAACGTCACTTTCTTGCAGGGCCATGATTCTACATGTGGTCTGACCCAGTTCCTGGGGAAGCCAGCGGCCAAGGATGGGGTCATTGTGCAAGTGCTCAAGGCTCAAGGAGCTATTCCCTTTGTTAAGACCAACATCCCTCAGACACTGTACAGGTCTCTGAAGTGTGTAGGCAGGGGCTGGGCTCAGGACTGACAGCAACACAAAATCCCAATTCAGAGAAGAAGGTGAGGTGGGGGCCAGTCAAGCAGATCTCGAGGATCAAGGTTCTTGGGCAAGTCTTTTCTGCCCTCTGAGCCTCAGCTTCCTCATCTTATAATGTCTGGGTGGACTCCATAGTCTCTACAGGCCCTCAGACTCTGAGGTTCTGAAGAGTTTCATCTCTGTGTTTATCCCAGTTTCTCTCTCTAATTGTTTTTCTTATCCCCTGTTCTCTCTCCCCTCCCTCAGCACTTAGTGTACCTACTTTTGTGAGGAAGCTGCTCCCAATTCTGACAGCAGGGCTGTGGGCTCCTGTCCTTAAGTTAGGAGTTGTGGTTGGTGTCCACTCTTGGTCTTTCCTGTGGCAGTAGGCCCTCACCTCAGCTGTAAGGGAGACTGGGAGACTCAGCCCCAGGGAGGAGTTTGGGAGCCAAAGAAGCCCTGGGGTTGATTCCTGGGGGGATCAGTCTCTAAATGGGGGGGGGGTGTCTCCCCAGTTAAACTTTCACCTCCCAGCCCCTTTTCTTCTGCTTCCCTCAGTTTTGATTGCAGCAACCCCATCTATGGACAGACTCTGAACCCTCTGAACTTAAAGAAGACACCAGGGGGCTCCTCAGGGGGTGAGGGAGCCCTGCTGGCAAAAGGAGGTTCCATCCTGGGCATGGGTACTGACACTGCTGGCAGCATCCGCGTACCAGCCAGCTTTTGTGGTATCTGTGGCTTCAGGACCACAGGATACCGCCTCAGGTACTTGGTGCTGGGGGGCGGGGGGGGAGGGGTAGACTCAGCCCAGTGTAGGGGAACAGAGGTGTGGGCGGAGTAGTGCCAAGCAGGCCCCTCAACTCTTATTCACTTAGCTCAGTACTAGTGAAAGTGGCTAAAGACAGGAGGGCTTCAAATAACTCCTGCTTCAGCCCCAGATAAACACACCATGTTTGGTACAGGTGGCAGAATAGACCTTCCTCTCACTCATTAATTCATTTGTTCATTAATTCATTCATCTTTACATCTATCCATCTACCTCCCTGTTCCCTTAGTCATTCATTGATCCAACCGTTTTTCCATCTATCCATCCTTTGTCCATTCATCCACCTATGCAGTCATCATCCCATCAATCAATTTCACTATTCACCCACCATTTAATTTATCTAACAAATATATTGAGTGTTTCTTCCGTCACTGACACTGTACTAGTTATTTGGGCTATATCAGTAAGCAAAAGGACACCTATCTCAGCCCTTGAAAATCATATATACATCCTTCCTTCCATTTGTTCATCCATCCATCCATCCATCCATCCATCCATCCATCTATCCATCCATTTATCTCCCCATCTATCCAGTCATCTAGCTATCTGTTTATCCATCCATATCTGCCTCTGTTCATTCATCTACGTATCTCAGCCCCACCATGAGAACCTACACTGTGGTGGCCCCTGTACTGGGGACACAGAACACTCTCAGACCCAGTCCCTGTCCCCCTCCCCCACTGCTGTGCTCTTAAACATGCAGATGGATTAGTCAGAAAGTGATTGGAGCTCTAAGAGAGTGTCAAAGCTTGTCAGAACTCACAAGATGAAGCTGACATTTTCTTCAGCAGAGATTTATTAAAAGCCTAGACTTTAAACTTTCAGAGGCAGGGCAAGGGAAAGGAAGGCTTCCTGGAGGAGGCAGAATCTGAGCTTGGTTTTAAAGGATAGACATGCAAGGATGGTGTAGAACCTAGAAGGCTGTAAACTGTGAAGAGCCTACTTTGCCTGGAGTAATATGTGTGTGTCGAAGGGCAAGAATGGGGAAGCTGTGAGTTGATACTCCAGAGCCTTGAAGTCAGTCAAAAAGATCAGACTTAATGCTGTGGGCAGCAGGGTCATGGGAGGGTTGAAGCAGCTCATCTTCCTGGGTGTTGGGCCCTGGGGGAGTGCTTGGCTGGGTGCTAAGGCCTGGGCACTCAGGCCCTTCCCTTCAAGTGCTGAGGTGGACTCTGGGTGGGGGTTTTGCAGCCTCTCTGGAGTTTCCAGTGCTGTCAAAGGCAAGATATCAGGTAAGCTCCTGTCTGTGCTTGTGTCCAAACCCATTCAAAGATACACTTGCCAGCCTTCCTCCCAAGGATATTTCACTCAGCCCCTATCTGAGACAGATTAGCCCCACTAATGATAAAGAATGGATCCCACCAGGCCTCCCCTAGTCCAATGAGAAGTGCTTCCTACTATCTAGCTTTATTTTTTTTTTTATTTTTATTTTTTTAAAGAAAGGCAGACTGCCACGTGCAGCGCCTCATTTGGATGTGTCTGGAGTCTTGGAAGCTTGACTACCCTACGTTCTCCTACAAGTGGACCTTGAGAGCTTGTTTGGAGGTTCCAGCAGGGGAGCGCAGCTACTCGTATACCCTTGACCGAAGAACGGTCCTCCTCTATCGGGGAAGGTCGTCCTCTTCGACAGAGCGTGCAGCTTCGGGAGGGACGCACATGGAGCGGTGAGGGAGGAAGGGGACACCCGCCTAGCCAGCCAGATCAGCCGAATCAACCCTGGCGATCGATGGGGTGACAGATGTCGCAGCCAGATCGCCCTCACATCCCCTACTATCTAGCTTTAATCTCTCCTACTTGTCTTTAGATGTTTGGCCCCAGATGAGATTCTTCTTTCAGGCATCAGAGCTACTTTGTCTGGTGTGCCAACACTACCTGTCCTCAACCCCTGGCCCAGGTTGGCCCCAGGGCCCTTTAACCCTGATCACGGTCCTGAGCTCCACCCTCTGAGGCCAGGCAGTGGGGGTCCCCAGAGCAGAAAGGGTGAGAGGAATCTGCCTCTTCTGTGTTCAGTGACTACAGTGGCTGGCCCCATGGCCCGGGATGTGGAGAGCCTGGCCCTGTGTCTGCGAGCCCTGCTAAGTGAAGACATGCACCGACTGGACCCTACTGTGCCTTTTATGCCCTTCAGGGAGGAGGTGAGCTGGGTTGGGGAACAGGCCACCTCTCCCTTCCCCCATTCCTCATTGACCTGTCTACCATCTGACCATCTTCTGTGGAGACCTCCTTTCCCAGCCCATGGTACAGTGACCAAGAAGCCTCTATACTCAGTCATGTTTACATCCTACCCCTGCTCGACGCCAGCTGCTTTGGCCTCTCAGCTACTTGGAGTCATAGCCAATACTGCCCCCAGAGAGGGACTTCATCATCACATACCCAACACACACAGACATACACTCAGCAGATATGGTTTACAGAGTCTGGTATCTGGTTAAACGAGGCTGTTAGTCCCCTAGGTAACCTTAGCCAAGTCACATCTCTTCTCTAGGCCCCAGTCTCCTCAGTGGTATAATAAAGAGGTTGCACCTGAAGATTTCTCCAGGCTGGCAGCCTTCATTTATTCAGTAGTTCATTCAACAAAATTTATTGGTACCTACTATGTTCAGGCTCTTTGTAGTTCATCCTAATATTCCCTATATAGAATGAGCATTGTGCTTCTCAATTTATGGGCGAGGAAACTGAGGGGAAATGAAATAACTTGCCTATGATCACATAGATAGTAACTGGAAGAGGTAAGCTTTGACTCCAGCCCTGTCTGCTCCAGAACCCTCTCCATAGGGAGAGTCTCTGTCTACCATTCATTCAATGTCTACTCATCTGATTCCCTACTCACATCCTAGTATAATTAACCTGTGATCATTTTCTGTCATCTATTATTTGTCTCTACTGATCTTTCCATCTCCATTGTCTCCTGGCTGTTTTTTTTTAGCTTAAAGATCTTTGTGTCTATTCATCTACTTACTTAACTGCCCACCCACTCAATTCCAATCATCCATTCTCCCAACCACCCATCTATCCATTCAACCCTCTGCCCACCCACCCATTCACCATCTCATACACACACCCTCCCACTCATTCATGAATCTATCTACCATTTATCTACCTATCCACTCCATCCACCCAATCATCATGTCCTCATCCATTTGTTCTTCCAGGAGTTTCTCCAGAGGACCTAGAGCCTGCAAAGTATGTAGAGAGTCTCCAGGGAGCTCTTGGGGAGCCTCTGTAGATTCCCCTGGGTTGAAAACAGCTGTGTTCCAAGGTCCCAGCCTACAAGTCTTAAAGAGGTGTAGTCTCTCCTGAGAGCCCCACCCAGCCCCTCTTGCCCCCAGGTATACTCCAGTAACCAGCGCCTTCGAATAGGCTTCTGTGAAACAGATGGCTTCACCCAGCCATCTCCTAGCATGGCCAGGGCTGTGAGGCTCACCTCCAGGCTGCTCCAGGATGCGGGACATCAGGTAGGCTTGCTTACCTCTGGATGGGGAGGGAAGCCAGACTGGCGAGGAGACTGGGCTGGGCCATTCTTGGAGAGAAAGGAAGTTATATCTGAGTTTGAGCTGCTAACATCACTGTGTTTCCCCTAGGCTTCCTGGAAAAGACTGATGGGTGCAGGTGGGGGCAGGGTGGGCCCCACCCTGTGAGGAAGGCATCAAGATTTTGCATCCTCCCCCTTCAGTGGTGGGGACCAGGGATTCATTCCTATAATTCCTATAGATTTGGTTTCTCCATCAAATGGCTGTAAGGAGAACTATGTCCCCAAAATCATTTCCCTCCCCAGCCCCTGCCTCCCTCCAATGTCTTGTCCTGGTCCTGTCTCCCCTTTGAGAACTGCTGGTTGGCCACATGTGTACTATGTGGTCTTGGGCCAGTCTCTTAACCACCTGGAGCCTCAGTTTTCTACCACATAGGGCAGCTGTGCAGATTAAATGAGCTCACATATGTGAAGCACTCAGCATGGGGCAGGATCCCAGTGAAGCAGGCAGGGCTGCCTGAATGCCATGGCATCTCTGTGTAGGGTGAAGGGCTGGGCATGGGAGCAGAGGGGTTGGAGTGGATGGAGATGAGTGGCGATTTGGTATCCTCTCTTTAAATCCTGAAGGATGCAAAGAGAATACCAGGCAGGGTGGGAGGAGCCCCAGGCCCTGACTCAGCCTCTGTCTCTCAGGTCATCCCCTTCTCCATCCCCCATATAAAGTATGCTGTCAAACACCTGTTCGAGGGGGGTCTGTTTGCTGATGGAGGGGCCACCCTTCTGGAGAAGCTGTATGTTTGTCAGGATTCTGACATGGGGCATGGTGAAAACAGGGTTGGGGGTGGGGCTGGCAGCAACCTGTGCCTTAGGAAGGGACTGCAGGCCTGGGTTGGTGGGGTGCCTCTGGTTAATTGTGTGACCTTAAATGGCAAGTCAGCTGTTTGGGCTCCTTCTTCATCATGCATGGTTCCAGGGTGGTGGTGGTGGAAGCAGAAGAGTTTCTTTGGGTCTGACCTCCTTCCATGGCCTGCCTCTGGAATGGGAGTTGGGTGGGTACGGGAGCCAGTCAATGGCTGAAAGGCTGTAACTGACTGGATATGTGTCTGTGGTTCCTCAGTGAGGGGGACATTGTGGACCCCTGCATAAAGGGAATGGTCAACTGGCTCTGCCTGCCAGACCTACTCAAGTGTTTCTTGGCCTGGATCCTGAAGTACACAGTGAGTAGGGGACCAAGGTGGGGAGGCATTCAGGAGGGGAGGAGCCCAGGGAGGAGAAGGACTCAGAGAGGAGGATGGGGCCCAGAGAGTAGTGGGGGCTTAGAGAAGAGGAACCAAAAGGGCTGATGGGGACCAAAAGAGAGGGGTGCTTTCAGAGAGAGGAGTGCATCTCAAAAAGAGGAAGCCTTTTCAGAGAGGGAGTGGGGGCCAAGAGGGGGCTCAGGGCTTGTGGAGGAGTAGAAGCTTCCATGACAGTGTGCTGAGCAGAGTTGCTCTTCTTGGACCCCCATCCTGGGAAGGCTGGTGTTGCCCTGTGGTTTCTGAATGGGTTTCTTCCTCTAGGAACCCAGAGCTAGCCAGACTTGTGAAGAGATTCGTGGAGTGGGGTGAATGCTAGTCTCCTCGGGTCAAGCTCACAAGCATCTTCCATGGGGTAGGGGAGTTGAGTGAGGGTCATGTGGCTAGAGTTGGCATCCACTGAGGGTGAGGGCTATTTAGACTTTGGGATCTAATTAGGTTTTTGGGTCATGTCTGACACTAAATTTAGACTTTTGAGTGGGGTTGGGATTGGGGCTACTTTGGGCCTGAGGTTTGATTTGGAGTTAAGCTCTGAGTTCTGGCTAGAATTAGCTTAGGGTAAAAGTTGGGCCTAATCTGAGGTTGGGTTTAGGCTGGGGTTGGGGTTAAGGTTGGAAATGGTCAGCCTGAGGGCTGACTGGGGGGCCTCACAGGTTAGGGGAAGAACCCGTGGTTCTGGGGGGAGGCTGTGAGTCTCTGTGGCTGGTGACGGTGGCGGGGGGAGGGCATCAACCAGAGGGTGTGTACTCTTGGGAACGTTGGGTAGGCAAGGTATTTTGGACAGCAAATAAGACAAGGGTCATCCCAGCCCATCAGCTGATTTGTAGCCTGCACTGAGACTAGGCTCTAGCTCTTGGCTGTAATGTCCCCATTTTGTATAAAATCCCATGGTGACCTTTGGAATTCTGAATCTTCCTTATTCCCCCAGGACTCCCAAGAAACTGTGGGAGCAGCACGCAGCAGTGCAGGTGATGTGTGCCTGAAGAGACAAGGGACTGCTGGAACAGGGGCAGCAGAGGCCTGGGTGGTGACAGGAGTAGCCAGACAGGGAGTAGAGCTCTGTCCTAGCCTGCAGGGGAGGCCCGGCTAAACTCAAATGGGGAGGCTTGGTGACCCAGGAGGTTAATTTAGTCCATTTCCTTGGGGGTCAGGATGATATGTTGTTCCCAAATGACTGCAGCTTGAGATTCCCCTTGCCATCCCTTTACCTCGGCCCCTGGGAAGGCCCTGACCCTCCCCAGATAGCTTAGTCTGTATCTTACAGCCTGGGGATTCTTCCTGATCTTTAACAGGACTTGGCCTGGCAGCCCCTGACCTTGTCCTGCAAATAGTGACCTCTGCTGGTCTTGCCCCTCCCATATCCCACTATCCCTGCAGGAATATCAGCAAAAGTTCATAGCCAAGTGGAGGTCCCTGGACCTGGACGTGCTGCTGATGCCAGCTATGGACCCCGCCTCCCATATATGCTATTCTGAGATAGGAACAGGTGAGAGGACACCAGGTCTTAGTGGAGTTGAGACCCAGAGTCCAGGACTTCAGAGTCCTGCCACAGCCTCTGAGGCCTTGACCTCTGTCACCATTCAGTATTTAAAGCAATGTCTTAAATTGAGATAAAATTCAGATGACAAAAATTCACTATTTTACAGTGTACAATTCAGTGGTTTTTAGTATATTTAGTGTGTGGTGCAAACACCACCACTATCTAATTCCATTTCCATTACCCTGAAAGGAAACCCTGTACCTGTTAGCAGACACTCCCAAGTTTTCCCATTACCTTTTATTTATTTGTATTTTTCATTTTTTTTAAGTTTATTTATTTTACCTTTTGAGAGAGAGAGAGAGAGAGCGCGCGCGCATGAGCACATGCATGTGGGGGAGGGGCAGAGAGGGAGAGAGAAAAATCTGCGCTATCAGCACAGAGCCAAACGCAGAGCCAGACACAAGGGCTCAAACTAAGGAACAAACCATGAGATCATGACCTGAGCCAAAACCAAGAGTTCAGATGCTTAACCCACTGAGCTACCCAGGTGCCCCTCCCATTCAAATTTTTTTAAACATTTTTTTTTTAGTTTATCTATTTATTTTGAGAGAGAGAGTGCAAGCAAGGGAAGGTCAGAGAGAGAGGGAGAGCAAGAATCCCAAGCCGGCTGCATGCTGTCAGCCCGACTCGGGGCTCAATCTCAGGAACTGAAACATGAAATCGTGTCCTGAGCCGAAATCAAGGGTCGGATGCTCAACTGACTGAGCCATCCGGGCACCCCTGAAATACAATTTACATGCAATGAAACTCACCGATTTTCAGAGTGTAATTTGATAAATTTTAACAAATAAATATAGCTGTATAACCACCACCATGATAAAAGTATAGAATATTTTGGGGCGCCTGGGTGGCTCAGTCAGTTAAGTGTCCGACTTCAGCTCAGGTCGTGATCTTGCCATTTGGGAGTTCGAGCCCTGCGTCAGGCTCTGTGGTGACAGCTCAGAGCCTGGAGCCTGCTTTGGATTCTGCATCTCCCTCTTTCTCTGCCCCTCCCCTGCCCGTGCTCTGTCTCTCTCAAAAATAAATAAACATTAAGGGGCGCCTGGGTGGCGCAGTCGGTTAAGCGTCCGACTTCAGCCAGGTCACGATCTCGCGGTCCGTGAGTTCGAGCCCCGCGTCGGGCTCTGGGCTGATGGCTCAGAGCCTGGAGCCTGCTTCCGATTCTGTGTCTCCCTCTCTCTCTGCCCCTCCCCCGTTCATGCTCTGTCTCTCTCTGTCCCAAAAATAAATAAACGTTGAAAAAAAAAAAAAAAAAAACATTAAAAAAAATAAAAAAAAATAGAATGTTTTCATCACCCACCAAATCTCCCTGATGTCCCTTTGCAGTTCACTCTACCCTTACATCCTGCAACCACTGATCCGCTGTCACTATAATTTTGCCTTTTCTAGGATTTCACATAAATGGAATCCGAAGGAATAAGGCTTTTCTGTCTGGCTTCTTTCACTTAGCATATCCATTCACTCGTAACATGCTTTCTGCTGCCTCACTTCAAAAGGTGGCTTTGGCCTAGCCCCCCTGAGATGCAGCCTCAGCACAGGGCAGTGTCTGAGACATTGCTGGGGCCCCTGCCCAGCACAGGTACAGGTCTCAGAGGTGTTCTCAGTGCAGAATGAAAACCCACCTCAAGCCAGGACTGCTCTGCCCCGGGTCCCCCCACAGTGGCTGCCCAAAGGCACATCCCATACCTGGCCCTGCACTGATGTCCTCTGTTGTCACCGCTGCCTCTTTGACAGTCACTCCCTACATGCAGGTGGCTGTTGCAGAGGGGAGCTGCCTTTTAACTCAGGGTGGCCCTGCACACCTGGGCCATCTTGGAGCCCAGTGTACTGCAGGCATGGGCTGACTCCTCTGTCACCCACCAGCTGTGTGGCCTGTGGAAAACCACCTAACCTGTCTACCCCCTCGGGTTCCACATTTGAACACAGGAAAGAGTACTCTCCACTTCCCAGGGGTGGAGAGGACTCAAGGAATCAGCAGTGGAAAGAGGCCAGCACGGGGCCTGGCACTAAGGCCTCCGCAGCGTCCGTTCTCTCTTTCCCTCCACCGCGGGGTGAGCGAGAGGCAGTTGTCAGGTGCACTCCCAGCGCCGCGCAAGCCCAGAGTGCTACAGTTCCAAGGAGGACCCTGAGGGGGCGCTCACCCAGCATTCTTCCCCACCTCAGTCTTGTCGGCTGATGATTTTCTGGGCTTGCCTGGACCTTCCTACAGATATTGTCTCCTACACCGGCCTGTACAACATCCTGAACTTCCCTGCTGGCGTTGTGCCGGTCACCACTGTGACGCCGCAGGACGAGGAGGAACTGGCCTTCTACACGGGATACTACAGAGATAGTACCCAAAATAGGTACTATTTTGGAACTGGCCTTCTACACGGGATACTACAGAGATAGTACCCAAAATAGGTACCCAAGATAGGACAAAAATTTCCAGAGGGTCAATTTCCCTCCCCATGCCTCTCCCCCAACGGCACAAGCCAGGACTGATTCTTGCCTCAATCCCAGTCGGGCAAATTGGGGCAGGGTGGGGCCAGTCATTCCTAGTGTTTATCCTTTATCACTTCTGCTACAGTGTTATCTCATCTTGGAGGACACACCGTTTTATCTCCAAGTCCGTCTCAGTCCCTGTCGTGGGAGAATACTTAACAAAACCACTGGTCTTCTTGACACTTCCCTAGGAAAAGTCGATCCCAGAGGCAGGAAGAGGGGGGCAAATGTCCCTGGTGAGGAGCTTAGTATGTAACTGGATTGGACACTGCTCCTCTCTGAGCCTCAGTTTCTTTGCCAGGAAAATAGGAATCAAGATATCTGCTTTGCAGGGTTGTCCTAAAGTTGCCACTGAAAAACAGTGAAGCAATTAGCATAAGGCTTTGTATACAGGACGTGTACAATACATGCTACTATGTCACTGATTCCGAGGTAGCTTCACAGAAGGAAATATTTCCATGGGCCTATTTAATGCATGGTCTAAAATGACAAGCCTGTCTTGGGTGACAGGGAGAAAGAGAGGGAGAGAGAGACTGACTCTGAAAGGTATGCATGTGTCTGAGTCAGACATTAAGCAACTTACTTTTTTGGAAATTGATTTTATTGCTAGAGTTACCCAGTGGAACTGCTGACCTGAATTCTGAGAAAATAACAATAAGGATACTACCTAATGTGTCTTGAGCTCTTACTCTGTTCCAGGAGCTGTTTAAGAAGTGCTGTATATATAGTAAATCATTAAATCCCGTAACTGTCCCGTGAGGTTTTACAAATGAGGAAATGCAGGCACACACAGGTTAAGAGACTTGACCAGTGCCACACACAGCTGAAGTGGAGGAGCCAGGACTTGAAGCCAGTTGACCTGGCTCCAGAGCAAAGGCAAATAAGGGCTTTCATAAAACAATGAAAACATGTTTGAATTCCTATGTTTGAATTTCATGGCAGGACTTAGGATCAGTCCCCATGTTCCTAACTAAGTCTGTGTTTGAGGCCCAAGTACCCCCTTCACTGCAGAAGTATGACTAGGCTCTAGATCAGGGATTTGCACATTCTTATTTCCTCTGCTGAGAACATTAGGTGGATACTCAGTTTTGTATTTTTTAAAAAATTTTAAATCTTTTTATTAAAAAAACTTAATGTTTATTTTTGAGAGAGAGAGAGAGAAAATTCAAGTGGGAGAGGGGTGGAGAGAGAGAGACACACAGAATCTGAAGCAGGCGAGAGAGAGAGAGAGAGAGAGAGAGAGAGAGAGAATTCAAGTGGGAGAAGGGTGGAGAGAGAGACACACACAGAATCTGAAGCAGGCTCCAGGCTCTGAACTGTCAGCACAGAGCCTGACGCGGGGCTTGAACTCACTAACCACAAGATCATCACCTGAGCTGAAGCTGGATGTTTAAGCAACTGAGCCACCCAGGTGGCCCCTTTAAAAAAATTTTTTTTAATTAACTGTATATTTTATGATTATAGTCAGTTCTGTGCATGGGGAGCAAGTTTTACATCTTAGCCCTGGCGAACTATAGACCGATACAGTCAGAATAGGTTTTCCAGGTTTCCCTGAGAGTTGAGGAAGCCTGGAACTCTGAGCTCCAGGGCATCTCTGCCTTAGTATAGACTGGTGATGAGATGTTTGGACTAATGCATATGGGTGGTAAGGAAGGCTGGGCGAGGGACCTGTGAGCAGAAAGCAGGCTCTAAGTCCACTGACCCTCTCTCTGAGCAGGCGATACAAGGATCTGTGGGACTTCCTGTGGCTGTGCAGTGCATTGCTCTTCCATAGGAAGAGGAGCTGTGTCTCCGGTTCATGAAAGAGGTGGAGACCTTGGCCAAGAACCACAGTGGACCCAAGTGACTGGCCACTCCTTCTCCCGGAGGCCTTCTTCATCCTCATCCAAGTCTGCTCCTGATGCCCCTTTTCATGAATACCATATCTGCCTCATGTCTCCTCCTCCCCGAGGCCCACCACATTCCTTTTCTTTGTCATTCCTCTGTGTGGGTACTCAATACATGGACTCCTCACATTGGCCCAAGATGGGGCACAGGGTGAAAGGGCCCAATAAACATTTCTGACTGCTTGACCTTGTGATCTCTGGTCTAGGTGGGGCTCTAGCCTCCTGGTAGCCTTCTGCCTCCAGCTATTCTCCTCCAGCTCAGTCCCCCAGATGATATCCCAGACTGCAGCAGAGGGGCTGGTGACCTGGGTTCAAGTCCTGGTTTTGCCACTGGCTTGCTGTGTGATGCTGGGCAAGTTGCTTCTCCTTTCTGGACTTCAGTTTTCTCATCTACAAATTGAAGGGGTTAGATGTGATGAGGTCCGTGGTATACCTGTCAACTTGACTATTCTGTGAGTTGTGACTTCTAGGCACTTCCCTGATCTAGAACTTGCCATGGCTCCCATTGCTGTCTAGAGAAAGTTCCAAAGAGCAGGACCAAGGGAGTGAAACCCAGTCAGAACAGACCCAAGGTTGGGACCCAGACCCAGGCTCACAGTCCAGTGCTTAGACTGCAAAGCTGCAATTTCTTGGCTTGACAGCCAGCAGCTCCCAAGATCCTCCACAGCCTCTTCTGCCAGGGCTCCACCACAGCACAGCTTCCCTCCCTTCCCTCAACCTGGAGCCTTCTTGCCACCACAAGCATGTTTTACACTTCTGCCTCTGTGCCTCTGTCATCCTGTTCCCACCACCCAAACACGTTCACTGTCTTCTCTGTCCTTCAAACCCTGCATCAAATGCCACCTCCTTCAGGAAGTCTTCTTTGATCCCTCCAACTCCCTCCATGACCTTCCATTCATCTGAACTCTCTTGAGGTCCTCCTGCATTAAGACTTACCCTTTCTGTATCTCACTCCACTTTACAGTCCTACTTCCAGTCAGCCAGGCAAGCTAATGGACACATTCCTTCCTGTGCTTGATAGCACAGACTTTCTGAAGATAATACCTCAATGCAGAGGAATATTTTTCATTCATCCACCCATCTGCCTATATCAATCCATCCTACATTTGTTGAGTGCCTCCTCTGAACACAAATGATGGAATTTCAGGCAGAAAAAGACCCGAGTTTAACTAAGAAGGAATCACACCAGGGGCACTTGGGTGGTTCAGTTGGTTAAGCATCCGACTCTTGATTTTGGCCCAGGTCGTGATCTCACAGTTCCTGAATTTGAGCCCTGCACCGGGCTTTACACTGGCAGTGCAGAGCCTTCTTGGGATTCTCTCTCTCCCTCTCCCCCCCACCCGACACCCCACGTGTGTGCTCCCCTCCCCAAAATAAATATTTTATAATTTTTTTTAATGTTTATTCATTTTTGAGAGACAGAGAGAGACAGAGCATGAGCGGGGAAGGGGCAGAGAGAGAGGGAGACGCAGAATCCGAAGCAGGCTCCAGGCTCTGAGCTGTCAGCTCAGAGCCTGACACAGGGCTCGAACTCATGAACTGTGAGATCATGACCTGAGCCGAAGTCGGGCACTCAACCGACTGAGCCACCCAGGCGCCCCCCCAAAATAAATATTTTAAAACAAATTAAATAAAAGAAGGAACCACACTAGAAGGGAATCCCTGACTCTACCTATCACAGAAGGAACCATTTGGGATGTCCAGGTGCAGGTGAGACAGGGCTATTACTGACCTCACTGTGGCCTCTACCTCTCTCCAGGCTCTATCAGAATCTGAGCCCTCTGCTGGAGAAGAAACCTCATGGTTTCTCCTCAGACAAGGCTAGCAGGGCTCCTGCTTTGTTCTCTCTCCCCCATAGATGGGAGGTCTAAGAGGCTGGGAGAAAATGGGGGTAGAAGAGCAGAGAGGTTTTCTACCTCAAGTGCCTCCTGCCTCCTCTCTCACTCCCACTGGCTGCAACAGTTTGGGCACCAGGGGGCAGCATTGAGCTTCACACAGCTCAGACAGTAGTTGGCTTTCAGCTTTCAGATCCACTGTCAGCAGGACTTTCCCAGTGTAAACTCCATTGCACAGATGGGAAAACTAGAGATGGGGAGACTGAGATAGGGGGACATAGGAATAAGCCAGTTGGTTTACACATTAGTAGATTATAAGAGATAGGGGGCAGAATTCTACTTTTGTCTGATATTAGCCTGGGGAAAGAGAGTGGCAGATACCTGGACAAGGGGCCAAGTAAATGGGAAGCCCATCCTAAGGCCAGATTTCCCTCCAGGCTGGGCTTTCTGTTGTTTCTCCTGAGCTGATAATTGGGTCAACAACTGCCTTCCTCCCCAGTTCCAGCTCCAGCTCCAGCACTGACCTGTAGCCTCTCACTACCTGCCAGCACCATTTTCAGCTGCCTGGTCTGTGTGACTGTGGGCAAGTCATTGGCTTCCTCGGCACCTTTTGCCATAGCAGCTGAGGCTGTGTCTGGTGCGGATGGGATGTCCAGGGACAGGACCTTGCCTTCCTTCTCCCCTTCCCTCTCCTGTTACACCCACTGTGGAATCCTTGATCTGGGTGCACATGTGTCCAACTTCTTCTCTGCCTCCTCTGCAGCCTTGGTCAAGCCTCCCAGCTTCTCTGAGCCTCAGTTTCTTTTGTGAGTTGGAAATGATTACAGCTGCAGGATGAGACCGATCCACAGTGGGTGAAGGCCGGGTGGGAGAGGACTTGGGGTCCCCTCCCCAGCCCGGGAGCCCCTGCTGGGGTGAGAGGCCACCTCAGGTCTGGTGTCAGTGTCCAGAATTCACCAGGAAGAGCCAGCTCCTCCTAGGGAAGCCTGAGAGCAACAGGGTGGTGGGTCACTCCGGGGGAGGAATTTACCTTCTACGTAGGAGAATTCTGGTGGCAGGGGGTGTCTACAAAGGCTGGCACTGAGGCCCCTGACTAGGACACTCTGGGAAGGGTGTGCCTTGAATTCTGGTCTTGTTTCTGCGCTGTGGGATACAGGTAAGAGCTATCCCCTTTCCGGGCCTCCGTTTGCACTGTGGCTGCGCGGGGGAAGGGTGTCCGCGTGTCCCCACCCCCTCCCCCGCTTTTCATTTCCAAGGCTCTGGCAGTCAGCCCCGCGTCGTCTCACCGGCCCAGGGGCGACCCGGGCCCCTCCACCTTACCCATGGCACTCCAGTTCCGTCATCCGCGCTGTCTCGGGTGGCCGGGGCGGACAGACCCCGGCGGAGGCCCCCTCCTCTGGCGTACCCCGGCCGACAGAGTCCGGCTCCCTCCCCGGCCGCTGCGCCGCCCGCCGCGCGCGCTTAGGCCGCCCCGCCCGCCGCGCCTCCCCGGGCGCCCGCATTAAAGCGCATATGCAAGCCATGAATTATCAACTGAAAGGAGTCAATTACCGGCTCTAAAAACGAGTGTCTGCGCCCGGAGCGCCCGGGGCCATCCGCCTATTTACGGAGCGATTTCCCCCGCCCGGCCTCGGGAGGGATAGACGGGGAGAGATGGAGCCCGAGACCGGGAGGGAGAGAGCCACGGGGAGAGAGACTGGGAGAAAGAGACGGCCAGAGACGCGCAGACACGGGGAGAGATAGAAACTGGGACAGGAAGGAGAGACAGGTCTAGAGAAGCACGCAGAGACTCAGAGGAGGCAAAGGCAACTTGGGGAGGTGGGAGAGGAGCGTCGGGGGGGGGAGCCTCAGGACCTCAAAGGCCGTTTCCCCTCCCCCAGTTTGTGTAGGGACCCTAGCCCTCCAGGGCTGGGGAAGGCTGGACTGTTGGGTGGAGCACTGGGGGAAAGATCTGGGGCTCAGGGAGTGACAGAGTGGGGAGCACAGTTCTGGCAGGAAACGGGGAGCTGGCTATGGCATTGTCCTGTGTGGAGGTGAATCTGACAGTGTGATCAGGAGAAGAGGGAGGAGGGGCCAGCAACAGGGACAAAGTGAGGATAGAACCCCAAGTGGGGGTGCCTGACAGCCCCAGCGTTGAGAGAGAGAGGTGGTGAAACCAACCTGTCTGCCCCCCAGGCTCTCACCCAAGCTGCTCCCCTCCCTGGAAATGCTTTGCCTACTGGACTCCTACTCTTTGACTCCTGGCCTCTGCAGCCTCTGCGCCTTCCTTAATGTCAGCACATACCCCATTCTATTCCAAGATCCAGGCCTCCACCAGACAATGAGTGTGGCAGGGGCAGGGCCTCACCCACCTAGGCCCTCTGGAGGGAGCTACAGGGAGCTACATAAGTATTTGTTGGATGAGTGAATGGAGGAGTGAACTGGTCTAGAGGGGACCTTGGCTTGGACTGAGGCTGTGACCAAGGCCCAGAGTTTGCAGGACAAGGCTGAGTGCAGAGCACTCTGTACAGATCATGTGGAAGGCTTCAAGCCACCTCAGTGCTTGGGTGAAGTCACCCAACTGAGTGTAACCCTTGCTACGCAGGGGAGGGGTGAGCAAGGGAGGAGCAGGGGCAGCAAAGGTAGGGGTAATGGTGGGTGGGGGAAGCCGAGCCCTAGCTCACCAGCACCAGCAAGTTGCTGCTGGAGCCCCCAGGGCTTGTACTTCCAGATCCCTGGAATCTTTGGCCACTGCTGGAGGTGGTGGGGGATAGGGACCCCCCAGGAACTCTGAAGGAGGAGTGGGGGTCTAAACTGGGACAGAGGGAAGAGGCTGGGCTTGGGTATCAAACAAAACCCTTCTCTTCTAGCTGTGTGACCTGGGGCAAGCCCCTTAACTTCTCTGAGCCTCAGGGTCCTTAATCTAGAAAATGGGGACAATGCTATCCACTTTCTAAGAATGTTCTCACATGTGCATAGCACTTTCCCAAGAGGGAAAGTAAAGAGTGAGAACAGCTACTATTTATTGAGGCTTACAAGGTGCCAAGTGCTATGATTAGTGGATTATCCCTATCTGCCTCCCAACCACTTTCCCATGTTGTGAAATCACTTTGCAGACAGGGAAACATGAAGAGGGGCTGGGACTGGGAAGTGGGTTGAAGCCAGGTCTGACTCCAGAGCTTCCTTAACCCCTGCACTACAGGACCTCCCAGACTAGGCCCGGTGTGTCCCCTGCCCTTTTCCCTCGGCCCTTCCAGCCTGACTGAGCCCAGATCTACTGAAAGAGCTGCTGCACGGTGGGCAGGAGAGCTCAGGTCCAGCAGAGGCGGCCCCTGGGGTCCTGTTCCCACCATGGCGTGGGCTGGGCCAACGAGTCTGCGGCCCTACCATGCCATTATCAGGCAGCCAGAGGGGGTGTCTGCAAACACCAACGCTGGGGTTCCCGTGACCGCTCGCCTATTAGTGGCTGGTGGCTTCACAATGATTTATTGGGGCTTCTTCATTTCCCCTTGGTCTGCTATAAACATATTTATACCACCAGAGTGACCGATAAATTTCCCTTATGAATCCCGTTATCTCCCCCATTAACCATCCGTCACCTTTTATGCGGCCACAATGGGCAGGGCCAGGGCACAGGGGCTGGGTGGGAGGCCCGAGGCCAGCGCAGCCTGTGGGCCCAGTGAACTCTTCACCTCCCCCACTGTTCCCCAGACGGTGGCCGCTGCTGCCTTGGAGCTACCTCTAGGATGAGGATATGGGCCACGAACAGACTGGTTGGGGCCCTTTGAAATGCGGCTTCCTCCTCGTTCTCAGAATAGGGAAGTGCCTCTCAGGGGCTCACCTGAGTCTCTCCCACGCAGCTCTGGCTTTGTCTCCTCTAAGTGAGCAAGAGTCTTCTGAAGCTGCTGCCACCGCTCTTCCTCCTCTCCCTACCCCAAGCTCTCACTCTCATCCTTCCCAGTGCAGCAGAAAGCTAAGACACATCTAGCCAGAGGGCTAGATGCCAGCACCTTGGCGTTTGCCGAGCACCTCCTCTGTGCCAGGCATTTTAGATCCATGATTTCATGTGATCCTTACCATGGGTCACTATGGAACACCATGGACTCCTGGAGCCAGGCCTTTACAGCTCCATTTGCCTGATGAGGAAATAAGTCTCAGAGACATTAAATGAAGAGCCCAAGGTCACCTAGCCAAGGGGTAGAGCTGTGATTTTGGGCCTTTCTGGCCCTAAAGCTTGTGCTTTCAACTACTGCACTCTCCCATCTCTTCAGATGCCCTGGGCTAGGAGGGGTTAATCCAAGACATTTTTCAGTGGAGAGGGCTACTGAGCAGGGAGGAAGGAGAAGAGAGAGGGGAGGGGATGGGGCCTCAGTGGAAGGCTGGCAGGGAGAAGGGGGCAGGGCAGTGGAGTGGGGAGTGACCTTGGGCACCTGTTGAAGTCAAGCTGCTGGGAGTGGGGCAAGGTTTCTAAGAGCCCTAAGGTACCTGTCCTGCCCACGTCTGGCAGGACAAGGGGCTTGGCACACAGTCTGGGCTAGTAGACCAGGGCTCACACCTTCTCAGCTTATGACTAGGGTAAGGCCTCCCCTTCTCTAGGCATCAGCTCTTCTGCCGGAGCCTCAGCATGGAGGGTTCTGCCCTTTGAGTACCTGATATATCAGCTTCCTTGGGAGATGGCTGTGTGTGTGTATGTGGGGCTACCTGAGACTCCTGTTTCTTCTACCTTCACCACAAAGTCAGCTAGAACTGCTGAGAGCTCCTGGGGAGTTAAGATGACCCACATTCTCCAATGGAGAAGAAGCTTGAGACTTAGGTGGACCAAAGTCCTGAGTCCTGGCATTGCTTCTCTGGCCCAAGGAGAATGTTATTATCCCCGCTTATAGATGAGGAAACTTAGGCCCAGAGGAGGAAGGTATCTGAGCAAAGAACAGAGCCCTGGGTTAAAATATGGTGACTAGGAGGGGACTCAGAGGAATTAGGGCCAGAAGGTAGCAGAATTAGGCTGAACAGGGGTGTGGAGTATAGTCTGCTGGGTAGGAGGTGGCCATGGGTCCAGGTGGGGGTTTAGTTCTCTGAAGGATGTCTAATTACTCTTCTCTTTAGTAACATTCTGGGTGGCCTAGGGGTGACTAGGGTAGGGGGGATTATGAGTTTAGTACCCCAAGGAAACAGATTCTCCTCTGACTTCATTTTATTTTTTGAGAGACAGAGAGAGACAGATCGTGAGCGGGGGAGGAACAGAGAGAGAGGGAGACACAGAATCCAAAGCAGGCTCCAGGCTCTGAGCTGTCAGCACAGAGCCCGATGCGAGGCTCCAAGCCATGGACACGAGATCGTGACCTGAGCCGTAGATGGGCACTCAACCGACGACAGAGTCACCCAGGTGCCCCTCTCCTCTCACTTCAAGAGGAGGTCATTCTGGCCATTTCCCTGCCTCCTTTGGTCCAGAAGGAGGAGTTGTTGGGGGTTGTTATAAGATCTAGTTGGTCTACTTCCTGGCTCCCCACACCCCAGCACCTTGGGGAAAACAGCCATGCTGGGAAGAAGAAGATCCGCTGTGCAACCCAGAGCATGTTCTTGCCCTTTCTGAGCATCATCCCTTAGACAACCTCCAGCTCAGATTCCAGACTCCCTGCTACCATACTCCGAGAGGACACCCCTCCCCTCAGACCAGAGCTCCTGAAGGGGCACCAGGACAGACACAAGCAGGCCCCACAGCCAGACACTCTCACCTCTCCCACGGTGGTTCTCAGCCTTGCTCTGTCTCCTTGTCTCACCTGCTCTTCTTCCCCTCCTCCCGTTTGCCCTCTCTATCCTACCAACTGTCTGTCTGTCTGTCTGTCTGTGTGTCTTTCTCTCTCTGAGCTGGCAGCCCACTCCCCCACGTCCTGTCCTCTCCGCAAGGTTGGAGGGAGGGGGCGCAGGGCTGGGAGTGTGTGTGTGAGTGCAAGCCAGCGCTGGAGCTCCCTCCCTCTCCCTCTCCACCCTCTCCTGCTCCCCTTGCCACACACACACACACACACACACACACACACACTCTCTCTCTCTCTCTCTCTCTCTCTCTCTCTCAGCCATTTTCAATGTCATAAATTTCCCCGTCTCTCTCCTCCACTCGGCTATTACCTGCGCCTCCGTCACTGCCGTGCGCTCGCTCCCAGATGGGCTAGGCCATCTCCGCTCTGCAAATGACTCAGGGAGAGAGAGGCAGGGAAGGAGGGAGAGGAAGGAGCAGAGAGAGACGAAGAGAGATTGAGAGAGAGTGAGAGGGAAGGCAGCAAGCAGAAGACAGCAGATGGAAGCAGAGAGGGAGAGAGAAGCAGCCCCCAGGGGCTCGGCCTCCTCTTCCCACCTCCTCCAAACACAAAAGCCGCTGCCAAAGGGGTGCCTGCCGGCCAGGAAGCCCAGGTGCCAGGGCAGGAGGGGGTAGTGCCGGAGTCCGGGGGTGGAGTCGGGTCACCCAGCTCTGCCCTTCACCCAGTGAAGCTCCCTCTTCAAGCTTCCCACAGGCCTCTCTGTGTGCTAGTGCTGGTGGCGAACCAGACATCTGGGATTCCTTCCTGGGTGACTCACAGCCAAAGGGGCAGACAGACAGGGAGGTGAGCCCCCTTACTATGTGCTAGCCCTCCATGGAGACACTGGCAGGAGAGGGGAGGTGTTCAGAGTTCCCACAACCCAGGGCAAGCTGCGCCTCTCCCTGCAGAATTGGAGGGGGTGGAGGCTCTCCCCTAGACCTGGCTTCTTGCCACCAGTGTGGAGCGCCCCCCTCCACTCCTAGCTTCAGAGGAGCTCTTAGTTTTCTCTACCGGTTCCTGGGATGAGAATAGGGCTGGGAAGACTCAGGCGGTCTGGGGGGAGACAGCATGTCCAGGACCCCATAGGATGGAGAGTGAGGCAGAGGGGGGATCTAGGCGGGGCTGGGTGGACGTGGGCCTAGGCCCAGAGCTGCTACCAGAACCATCCCCGCCCCCTCCCCGAAAGGTTTCCTGCTTATATTCTCAACACCTCCAATTTCTTTTAAAAATGCAGAGATGACCATGTTGCTCTTTTAGTTCAATCCTCCCACGTCTCCACAGCCCACTGGAAGCAAAACCTGCCTCCTCACGCTGGCTTAGGAGGCCGAGTCCCTTCTGGCACCACCCCCTCCTGCTGCTGCCCTGACTTCTCTCTCCTGACGGGGCCTAGAATACGGCCAGAGCCTTTGCACTCACTGTTCTCCTCTTTCCACAGGGCTGGCTCCTCATCCCTCAGCTTGAATGTCACCTGCACGGAGGAGCTAACCCTGACCACCGCATCTAATGATGGGTCACCCCATTAACTCTATAGTGGCCTTCTGATTATTTATTTTGTGGCACTTTTTACCTTGTGTCAGTGTTTGCTTACTTCTCTGTTTACTCGTTTAGTGTCTGTCTCCTCTGATTGACGGACCTTGCATGAAGTAAGAACCATGTTTGTCCTGTTCATCAAAGATAGTAACTACCATATCGTGAACCCAATGAAGTATTTGTCAAATGAATGAATGAATGAATGAATGAATGGAGTTGATGTAGGTGCATCCTCCTCATCTTGGTTTGGGTTGGGATGGATGTTGGGGCTCAGCTGATGGCCATAGGGTTGCTGTCCATCTGGCAATTTTGAAATCCCAGTGCACTAGATTCCATTCCAACAGGGAAAGGCATCTTGCCCTAATGTTGGGAATTTAACCTGTAAACAGGGTCAGGCCTCATTGAAGGGTTTTCCTCTACTACAGTCCACACATCAGCGTCCCTCCATCTGTGGGTAAACAACACACACCTTCACAGACGCTCAGACACACACACACACACACACACACACACACACACACACACTCACCACAGGCATCCCCATACCTCTGTACAGAGTAACCTAAGATAAGCCACCCTCACATGCATACACAGAATCCCCCATAGATGTCTGAATACATCAAGGCATACGTACAGAGGGGAAGCCCAGTTACCCACATTCCTGCACGCACTAGACACAGCCCTACAGGTATATTTGTGAACAGATGCACACATAAACACACATACCTACAAATATGTACTTATGTGTGTAGTAGACACAATCACAAAAACCAACATAATTAAACACTAAAATGACATCAGTGGAAGCATGCCTGAGTGGCTCAGTTGGTAGAACGTGTGACTCTTGATCTCGGGAACATGAGTTCGAGCCCCACGTTGGGGATAGAGATTATTTAAAAATAACATATTAAAAAAAATGACATTAATGGAGAAGACACCTGTTCACTTGCTAACTGACTCAGGAGTCCACACCGTGGAGTTAACAGACTGGGCTGTGAGCTGCCCTCCAGCGTGGGATGCACTATGCTGAGTGATCCACACATTCCCACCTCATTCCTCACCTCCTCTGCCCTACTGCCCCAGCTCTCATGGTCTTGTGAGAGGCTCAGGCTCCAGCAGACTCAGTCTGTGGCCAGAGGCAGGGCTCAGCTGGAACTGGGGTCAGGACTTGGTCTGTGGCCAAGGTCAAGGTTCACTGGGTGACTGGGGTCAGGCTCATGTGGGACCAAGGTCAAGGGTCAGTCAGAAGCTGAGATTTCCTTGATGTCCTGTGTCTCTGTTCACAGGTGTGTCCCCCACATGTGCTATCCCAAGGAGCTGCCTGTGGGAATGAGACGCAGGGTCCTTATCGTGCGTGGGCCTCCGTGGCTGGTGAAAGGGGGGGCAGGTGGGGGCCGGCCAGGCAGATAGCTGTGAGGTACGTTTCCATCTCCGCGGGTCGGGCGGGCGAAGCCATTTCCAATCTGCTCTCTATCATTTTCAATATCATTAATCCCAGACACTCTATTTTCCATGCCTGCGCAGCCAGGCCCCCGAGTGTGCGCCGTGTAAAGTGACACATATTCATCACCGGCTCGTGGCGCCGGCGCCGACGCTGATACAATATTAGTGTTGCCCCCCCGCTCGGGGCCCGCTCCGCCCGGCTCCCCGATGGCACGAATCCATCACCTGGAGCCCGTGTCACTTTCCCCAGCAGCCACATTTGTTTGGGCACTTAGGAGGTAATTGTGGCACATTAGCCAGGGCGGGGAAGGGCGCTGGGCCCTCAGGAGGAGGGGAAGCAGAGGCATCTTCTTCCACAGCCTGAGCCCACCCTGGTCTGGTGCTCTTGGCTCGGGCTGGGGTTCCAGAAACCTGGGCTCTTGCTCAGCCTTGGAGAAGGTGGCTCAAGGAAGGGTTAGAAGGTCCCACGTGAGGGAGGTCAACTTGGGCCCCATCAAGAAGTCTCAGCAGGGTTTCTCAGCTCCTCTGTGAGCCCCAACACTGGGGCTTGGTCTAGATGTTGTCCCAAGCTTGGAGGTGATGGCTTTGAAAGCTTTTCTTGCCAACCAGTCCATATCCCAGCACTGAGACTCAGGAAGTGGCAGTTCTAGCCCTCCTGGCTCTATTTCAAGTCACAAATGGGAGAGGGCGGTGGGAGGGGGAGCAGGAAGGAGGAGACACTCCCTTGCCCTTGGTGGAAAACCTGGCCCTGCCCCCCACCCCAGAACCTGGGTCTGAGAAGGGAGGCTCTTAGTCTGAGAGGGGGTGGCATGGCCCAGCCCTCAGGAGCCCTGTCTGAATCTAGGAAGAGGGGAATGTCACCAGCCTGAGCAGTAGATGATGGCCCAGGGCCCAGAGCTTTGGGGAAGACTGCCTGGAGGCGGTGAGCCCGACATACGCGGACAGCCTCTGGCCACTGGGAGGCCCAGAGTGGCTGCAGTGGAGGGAGGAGCAGCGGCCAGGGTCATTGATCTGGGCAGGGGCCAGGCTGTGCTGGGGCATGGGTTCTCCCTCCTCAGTCCGCAGGGCTAACACCCATTAACCTCGTCAGCAGACAAATTGCCCGTCTTGTCAAATTCCCATTTAAAATGCAAACTCGATTTGACAGAGTAAACGGAGCGGAGGTGGGAGCGGATAATCCAGTGGAAGCTCATTAACAGGGCCCAATGAGAGGGGCCTGCCAGCAGGCCCGAACACACCGGCCCTGATGAACCTCCTGGCCGTTTAACATCCCACCACCTGCTCAGCACCCTACTTGCCTGCCCTACTGCCTAACGCACCTCAAGGAGTCTAGGGACCCCAGGTGCCTGCCACTACCCAGGGGAAGGTACATCCAGGAAACAAACAGAGCTGGGAATCAGCCTCTGCCTCTTTGCCTGTCTACTCAGTGGCCTTGGGCAGCAACGACAGCAACCATTTGGCCCCCAACCTGGGTTCCCATTGGAACCCTGTATGTATATTCTCCTACCTGGCCTCCCCCTCCCCTGCCTTCACCGTAGGGGTCCTGCGAGTTGGCATTATTAACCCAAAATGAGAAACCTGGGACTCCAGACGGTCGCCCCAGTTAGCAATAGGCAGGCAGAGTGTGGGTTTGACTTCCGACCCATCAGTCATCAACAGTGACACTTGTAACCACTGCACCACTTGGCCTTCCTGGCTTGTGAATGGCTGTCCTCCCCTCTCTGCTTGCCTGGTTTCAGTGCTGTCACAAGCTGTGTGGGTCTAGGAAAAGTGACTTCCTTTGAGCCTCATTTTTCTCATCTGTAAAAAAATGGGCAAACGACAACTGCCCAGCCCGAGGGGTAGGGTAAGGAGAATTTTAGTACATACCTGGTTTAATGAAGACATAACCACCCCTACGACATCTGCAGATAACTTAGCCCCAAATGGAGGTGTCTTGGGGCAGGTGACGGTTGTGCCCACCAGGCCACTCCTTCTGTCCTGTGCTGCAGCCAGGCTGCTGCAACCTGTTTCTGATAGTTGGAGCAAGGGTTGATTAAGAGGCCCTGGAAGGAAGCCTCCAACCAGCCGGAAGGCCACTGCCCCACCTCACCTCTGGGGTGCCCAGCCTGCTCCCCCACAGATACTCACAGAGCCCCCGAACCAGACAGGGGCGGCACCTGTCCCAGCCACCACATGGAGTGTTGCACCATCTAGCTGTGCTGGGAGCCGAAGCTGGGTGACCTTGGGTGGGTGTCCTCATTGGGTCCCCTTGCCTGTTGCTGCCATCACAGCAAGAGCTTCCTCACCCTCAGTCTCTGTCCCCCACCCCATCAGTCCTTCGTAGGTACCAGAGCAATGGCTCTTAATCCCACCACTTTCCCACCACCACTCCCTACCACTCCCAAGGTAAAGTCCAAATTCCTCAGCTGGCATTCAAGGTCCTACACAATCTGGCCCTAGTTTACCCTTCCAGTCTCTCTCATGGCACAGAGTGCCCCGAGCCCTCCCAACTTTTTGCCTTTGCCAGGCTGTGAGTGACCCTTGCATCCTTTGCTGACACCACCTCTGGACTCAGCATCCACCCTAGGGGATCCTCTTCCTCTTCAGACCTTCTCCATCCCCCATCCTTGCCTGACTCCAGCAGTGAGCTGGAAGAGACCCCTGTGAGGCTCTGGACCCTGTCTGGGGGTGGGGGTAGGGGTGGGCTGCAGAGGAAGAGGCTGCTGTGGCGGGGGGGGGGGGCGGTGGTGTTCTCAGCCTCCCTCCAGTTGTCTGCAGAGCCATCCTCTGAGGCTGGCCTAATTCCCTTCAGAGCCCGGCTTCCATCTTCAGGGTGGTGCTTAGGGAGCTGAGAGCCCAACGTTAATGCCTAAGAAAGTCGTGGGTGGATTAGAAAGCGAGGGGGATTAGGGCCAGAGCTGGTAGCTGATGCAGGAGCGGAGCCCCTCCCCCTGAGGAAGAGGAGGCTAATCCTGCTTAGTGACTGAGGAGCCCACAGTGCTGAGGAGGGGCCTTCTTTTCTATCCGGGCTGCCTAGACCTGCCCGGGAATAAGCCCTGGCCCAGCCCAGGCAGGGGCAACATGAAGACACTCTCACCACCTCTGTCTTCCCAACTTTTGGTCCACTGGTGTCCCCCCAAGCCACATCTGCCTGGTCCCTCCCTCTACCCCAGTCCTCCATGCGGCCCCAAACCTTTTCATCCTGCGGTGCCCATCCAAACTGCCTTGTGTGGCTGCCCTCCCAACTTTTATAACACCCACAGCTTCACGGACTGAGCCATTCCACAGAGACTCCTGGTGCCCGGTCCGTCCGTGTCGCCTAGCGCTCCGGGGACGCTGCAGTGCTTCCCGGCCTCCTCATTCCTGCAGCCGCTGACTGTTGGCTACTCATGGGTCATGGTCAGCTTCTTCTCTGGGGAACAGCCTTCAGCTGCCTCACCCAAGGTACGCCCTTTCCCTAGGGGCGGTGCACAGGATGACTGGCCAGTGCAGGAGTACAAGGTCTGACCCCTTACCTCAAGCTTCCTGTGGGACCGGCTGAGGCCACTGAATCGCACGGATGGACCTCTCCCTCTGTCTGGTCCTGCTGCCACTGCTTCAGAGGCTTGATCCCCAGAGCACTGCTCAGCAAGCCCCCTGCACATTCTCTCCCTGATCGCTTTAGGAATTCTCCTCCTTTACTGGCTTTTTCAAGTTCCAAGGTCGAGGATGGAAGATTAGGTTGGTCACTGAAGGGCCTGGATTTAGGGGCTCCCAAACTAGATGCTCACAACTCAGCCAGGCGAGGACCAGCGGTCCCTTCCCGGAGAATTAATCCTGCGGGGCTTTGATTTCAATGGTTTAGGAAGTCCTGTGGACTGAGTAGAGAGGGAGGTCTTGCCCTGGAGCCCAGCCTGGGGTCTTGGCCTGAAAGAGGAGGCAGATTCTGTCTGGGGAGCTGACTGAGGAAAGAGAAAGAAACTTGGTCTGAGAGTTTAATCTGAAGGGGGAGGCAGCTCACGTCCTGTGAGCCTGGTCTGAGAGGACAAGTAGAACTCTGACTTGGGAGCCTCGTCTGAGGGGGAAGGAAGGAAGGACAGTACGTGAAGAGCCGAGTTTGAGGAAGAAGAGCAGGCTCTGGACCAAGAGAAGAGGCAGGACTCTCCCCGGACTGCCTGCTCTCCACCACACCGTGCATCTAGGTCTTCCTTTGCCAGGCCTGGCTCACCTTCCAGGAAGTCAGCCAGCTGGTGTGATGCCTGAATGTGGGAGGACTGAGTTTCTAAGTTAATGACCCAGGTGTGTGTGAGAAGAATAGGAAGGACGTCTACTACCTGGCTCCTTAGTTCCATGAGGCTTGAAGATGTGGCATGTGGGAATACAGAACATCCTGGATGCAGGGCCTCTGAGAAATTCTAGTGCTGGAGTAACTTGAGAGCCGGGGCAGGGACCTGGAACAGGACGGACTGACCTCTGAGAGTCGGTCTGCAAAGCGGGGGTCAGTTGGTGGGGGGGAGTACTCCCACTCTGTTCCCTACCTTTGATGGACAAATGCTAATGACATTACCAGCGATTGACCAGAAACGAATAAATAATTCAGTCTGGCCTGAAAATGGGAGAAAAGTACTTAAATGCTATTGACAAGCCAGTCCCTGGCCTCATTACCCATGCAGACTCAGGCCTCCACATCGACCCTGCCCCCCAATTTCTTCAAACCCCACTGTGGGCAGCCTCAGGCCTCCCTCCCACCAGCCTGGCCTAAGTTGAATGTGTGGAGAGCAACGTGAGGAGCCCAGATGAAGGGTTAGGGTTTATGGCTAGAGGCACCCCCAGAAAGAACCCCAAGCAACCCCCAAGTCCTTCCCCTTTCCTCAAACCCTCGCAGCAGCTTCTGTTCCCAGGAAGGGTTCCCAGCCCCAGGTGCACGTGCACAGGGAGCACAGGCGTGTGCTTACACGCACACGCAGAGCCCAGCAGCTGCCGCATCCTCTTTCAGGACAAGAGGAGTGGTGACCCCCGGGGCGGCTGTCAGTCACTGCGCTCTCGGGGGTACAAACTCATTAAACGTTTCCCTGCCTTGTCACAGGGGCCCAGTCCGGAGTCAGGCCTGGGGAGGAGGAGGAGGAGGAGGAGGAGGAGGAGGAGGAAACAAATGTGCAGCTGATCCTTTAAAAGCACATCCTGTATTGTCTGACCCCCGGAGAAGAGAAGGGGATTGTGGAGGGTGGGGATTACCCCGGGAAGGGCCTCATCATGGGTTTCTCCCGAGTCTGGGATTTCCAGCTCCTGTGGCACAAGGAGCTCCCCCCCAAGCAGTAACTTTGCAAAACAAAACCTTTTCATGTTCTCCTAGAGTCTCCCTCGCTCTTCCTTGGCTGCCTGGGCCTGACTCCCCTTCATGGGGTCTCCTCTGGCATCATCAGGTCTCTTCAGGGGGACCTAGAGAGGCTACCTTCCTCTGGCCCCATCCCTGCTGGCCGCACGTTTATGCCAGTCAGAAGCCTCCTGAAGGCTCGACAGTCAGAAGCCAACAACGTCCAGTCCACAGAGAATGGGGAGCCTCAGAGCCCCTCTGGTGCAGCAGGCAAGCCACCTCCTAGCAGGACACAGTGGTGGGGAATTTGGGAGGGAGGGCTGTGATGTAGGCCTGGAGGTGCAGGATGCCTCAGAAGGTATGAAGGGCCTGGGTCAGAAGGCACACTTCAGCACAGCCCAGGATGTAGTTCTTAAAGGGACCCTGTCCCTTTGTGAGCCCAATAATTTGCTCCTGGGTGTGGGCAGAAGCTCCAGCGGTTTCCTCCTTGCCTATCACAGGTAGCTCGACTCATCCCCTCACTCCCTTTGGAGACTGGAACCCCCAGGCTGCTGTGTATTCTGGCTGGGGTCACCAGTCCTGGCCTCCCTCCTGGGCTCCTCCCTCCTGGGCTCCTCCCTGCCACTTGTCAGAACCCTGCCCTGACTAAGGCCTGAACTTCCCTGGACCAGCTTCTCCCTTCCAATTCCCCCTCTCCACAAAATCCAAGGGCTTCTCAGCTTTCCCAGGCACTGTACCCCCTCCCACACTCCTCTGGAGGGAGCTGAAAAACTCTGCTTCCTGCTTGTCATCCATAAGGCCCTTTCTCCTCAGTGTCTCTTCCCCCACTGGAGTCCCACCGGGAGTCATTTATCCGGATCGACTGGCTCTCCTCAGTGCAAACATTCGCAGGAGCATTAACAAGCCTAAAACCCAATTAGCCTTCAATTACTCAGGCCTCAGCCAGATTTTCTGTGATGGGGACAGGGGTAAGGAATGTGTTTGGGCACTTTGGGGGGCGCTGCTTGGCTGGTAGCCGCCCTTCCCCCCCCCCCCACCGCACCTCCTGGAAGCCAAACACCCCCCACCTTGCACCACTACTGACCCAGCCGGCCTGCTTTCCACCGCTCTCCCTCTGGCCCTGCACCACCTTCTTTCCTTCCTTCTTCCTGCCCTCCTTTCCTTCCTCATCCCTCTTAGAAAGTTATTATTGTTAAGTATACATAACTAATATATGGTTCAAAAAACTCATTCTAGGGGTGCCTGGGTGGCTTAGTCGGTTAAGCGTCTGACTTTGGCTCAGGCCATGATCTCGTGGTTCGTGAGTTTGAGCCCTGCGTTGGGCTCTGTGCTGACAGCTTAGAGCCTGGAGCCTGCTTCGGATTCTGCCGCTCCCCCATTCATGCTCTATCTCTCTCAAGAATAAACAAACATTAAAAAAATTCAAAAACCTCATTCTAAAAACATAATGCAAAAGAATACAAAGTGAAAAGGTAATACTCCCCCTATCCCTACCCCATAAATCTCACTGACAGTAATTGGGGGTTCTCCTTCCTTCCACATTTGATTCTATATATTTACACACACACATCTCTCATATAGGTTAAAATTTTTTTAAGTTTATTTATTTTGAGAGAGAGAGAGAGAGAGAGAGAGCGCACAAGCGGTGAAGGGGCAGAGAGAGGGAGAGACAGAATCCCAAGCAAGCTCACACCATCAATGCAGAGCCCCATGCGGGCACTTGGACTCACAAACTGTGAGGTCATGACCCAAGCCAAGAACAAAAGTCAGACGCTCAACCAACTGCACCATTCAGGTGCCTCCCCCAATATAGTTTTAAGTGTTTTTTCTTTCAACATTTCAAACTGGGACCATACTATTCATACTGTTTAATGACTTACTCTAGTCACTGAACAATACGTCTGCTGCACCTTTCCATGACAGCGTGGGCAGATCTAGCTTCTCCTTCTTCCTGGGTGCATAGTATGCCATGGGATGGCTGCAGTGATGTACTCAGTCCTTGCTCGTTGGACTGCATCATGGCTGCAAGTACCTCTGTCCTTACACCACTGTGCACACAGGCCAGTGTTGCTGGGGGACAGATGCCTAGATGTGGAATTGTTCGGCCTCCGGGGATGCATATTTAAAATTTTGATGGTTATTGCCAAAACTCCCTCTATCTCCAGAAACTCCAAGGTTGCGCCATTGTACCCCAAGCATCCATCGCCCTACTGCCATCAACACTGGGTATTAGCTTTATAAAATTTACTTTTTTCTCAATCAAATAAGACTGTGACATCTCACTGAATCCGTTCTTTTTCCTCATCTACTTTTTATCTTCACCTTTACTTCCATGTCTCACTCCTTTCTCACTTCCATCCCTCCTGCCTTACCCTCTCCCCACCTTCTTCTCTCCCTCCTTCAGCGCCTGTCTTTCTTTGCCTCCTTCTCTTCCCCATCATTTTTCCTTTCTCTTCTCCATGTCTTCTCATCCCTCACCTTCTCCCTCTCCTTCTCCCTCCTCCCCCTGAGTACTACAGTGGGGGGGGGCATCCAGAGAAGCTATTAGCTCTGCCCCCCTAATACTCTGAGTCCCACTCGCCTCTTAACACCTCCCTGAGCCTCTAAGCCCCATCTCACTCTCGTCTCCCTCTAATCACTAAGGCTTATTTCTGATTTTCTGAAGTGACAAGAAGCTGGGTTTGGGGGGAGGGGGGCTGTCAGCCAGCATCTCCCAGGATTGAGGGAGGGAAGCCTGGCTCCTCAGATGTGGCGGGTAGAGACTCCAGCGAGGTCCTCCTCACTGTGTATAGGCCCAAATTCCCCAGCCCTTCCTGCCTTGGTTTATGGCCTAATTTTCCCCCTCAGGGTGTTCTTTTAGGCTACTTTCTCTGGTCTCTCTTATAAAAAAGAACGTGACTCCCCACCTTCACCTAAGGGAGCTCCTGTGGCCAGGGCCTCAGTTTTCCAATGTTCACCTCTTCTCCCTTCCCTGCCATACCCCTGCTGCACCCACCTCCTTCTGCCCCACCCCTTTGATCCTGAAGGTGGGAAATGCCTCCGTGCTGCAAATCCTTGTCTTCTGCTTCCTACCCCATGGAAATCGGGCTCTCTCCTCCCCTGTCCCAAATCCCTCTCTCCAAAAGCTCTGTGAATTGGCATAAATTTAATTAAGGACAGCAGCAAATCTCTTGTCATTTTAAAGACATTTAAGGTTTAAAATATGTGCTGAGAGTAGAGGTCTCAAGAGAGGTGGGATGAGGGGGGCCAGAACTAATTTCGAGGAGTTACACTCGAGCCGCCCCAGTTCTAGCCCCTCTGTGTGACCCTGTATGCTCCCCTTGGTGTCTCTGAGCCTTCCTCATCAGCTCTCCCAGAACTCGTAGGAGGCTCAGCAGGAGGAATACCTCGCTCCTGCCTGGAAATGTTCTCCCTACGCTAATTTAATTACATGGCCTAACTGGGCCCAGGCTGGGGAGGTGGCTAATGGCAGCTGCAGAGACAGTGGGTAATCAAGAATTAATTAGGCGTTTCTGGGGATTCCTGAGTCTGGGCTAGGGAGTTCTGGGAGTCTGGCTATGGCTGGGCAGGGTACGGGCCCCTCCAGCTCCGCCTCCTGCCCTGCCCCTACCTCCTCTGGAGAGGAGCAAGTGGCAGCCCTAGCTCCAAAAAGGCTCTGGGTGCTGGGCTGTCGGCCAAGGCAGTCTCTGATCCATGGAATATGGAAGCGCCCGGGCTCCAGCACTGATAGGCCAATCCAGGAACCCGCAGAGAGCTGTGCAGAGACGGGTGCCTGTGCCAGTACGTCTGGACATTTGTGTTAGGGGCTTAGCCTGTGCTGAAGATGCTGCTTGGTCTAGGCTGGGCAAGGTGGAAAAGGAAATGAGATTCAGCCTCTGGGCTCTGGAGTTCAGCCCTGAGTTTTCTGCCTCAGCTCTACTACCTGCTAATGGCTGGTGCCTGCACAGGGGCCTTCCCACCTGTCTTTCCCTCTGCTCCAGTGTCTGCCCCACAGCTCCTCATCAAGCGCTTTCCTTCACTTCCCAGCTTTCAGGTTGCAGCTGAAGCAGCCCCTCCTTCAGAAGAAGCCTTCCCTGGCCACTCAGTCTAATTTACCTCCCCAGGTGCTATGGCAACATCACTTTGCCTTGTTTTCTGTTCATGTATTTCTTTGTTTCTTGTGTGTCCACCTGCCTCTTTCCCTAGAATAAGATTCCATTTGGAGGCAGAGACAGGGTCAGTCTGGCTCCAGCTGGATCCCCAGAACCTTGCTGCCCATGGAAGGTGTTCCGAGAAGGAAGAGCGCTCTCTGAAGCTGTTTCCTCACCTGTAAAATGGGGATATTAATACACTGCAGGCTCTGAGGTTGGGAGGAGGATTAAAGCGTGGACTCAAGAAGCACTGAGCACCGTGCCTGGCCCAGACCTCTCCAACACGGGCGATGACCACGCGATCCACACCATCGGACTCGTCGTATTGGTCACCAACATCACTGACGAATTTCGTGCTCCAGCTTCCCCGGCCCAAGGACGCGGCTGCGGGGTGGAAGGCGCCTGCCGGGCAGGGGCCTCGCCCGGCCCAGCCCGCCGACCCGCCGCGGGCCCCGCTCCTTCCCAGGCGCCCCCGCGCCGCCGGCGCTTTGAAGTCCCAATCCGGCAAATAGAGTCAATCAATTATGAAGGGAACAATCTGGCGGCCCCTCGGGGAGCGGCGGCCGAGCGATCCCGGGGGATTAGGCCGCAAATCGCGCTGAGCCTCCCTAAGTGACAGCGAGAGAATCGCGCGCGGCGGCGGCGGCGGCGAGAGCGGGAGGGAGCGCGGCCGCTAACCCGATTATGCAGATCCGCGGGGGGCGCGGATTAGGCCGCGGGGGCGGCTTCGCCCTAAGCGGCTCGGGGATTTGGGAAAAGTTTACTCGGGCGGAGGGGGCGGGGACTCCCCCCCGGCCGGCGGCCGCACTGCTCCCAGCTGGGTGAATGGAGGCGGGTCGGTTGGGCCGGGAGAGGAGCCAAGGTGGGGCGTGCGCCTACTGAGACGCAGCCACAGCCACACTTTTTCAGGCACACGCGCGCGCGCTCGCACGCACGCAAAGAGTTACACACCAGGGCCTGCAATAACCGTAAGTACACAAGCCCCCCCCCCACCGTCACCCTCCCCAGTGGAAAAACAGTTGAGAACACATGGAAGTGTGCGCACATACATGCACAGGCTCAGCATCGTACATAAACCAGGTCCACCATTGCTCACGCAGTCATGCAACACTGGCTCCTGGTCGCACTCACAGACACAGGCAGACCCTCTACCACGCAGACACACAATCCTACATTCAGGTGCAGTGCCTCCGGTGATCCTAGTGGAAACCCCCATGACACAGAGCTACGATTTCAGCTACACTATGTATGGACCATGCAGGGACGTGGCCAGGTGCACAGCCCCCCACTTGCGCTCTCTCACAGACCTCCCCCACCTTTTCCCTTGGAAGGACTCTAAAGACAAGTGTGTGCTTGTGCGTGTGTGTGTGTGTGTGTGTGTGTGTGTGTATGCTTGAGTGTGAGCCTGCCAGGATAGCTCATATTTCTGGAGTTTGAGCTTACTCTTGGGCTTTTGCAACGGGCCTTCTCAGGGCAGGCAGGAAGGAGGGAATGAGGAATGGCACTGGGCTGGGAAATAGACTGATTTGCCTTGATTACTCTGGCTGGTGGTGGTGGTGGTTTGGGGGGGGGGTTGGTGGCTGGGATTCTCTCTACAGGCTGGGGGTCCAAGACTCACTCTCCTTGCCAGTTCCTCTGGGCCTACTGCTTTCTTGAGGGGCAGTCAGGGAGGAAGTTGGAGAGAAAGGGTGGTAGCTTTCCCTTCCACATCTGGGAAAAAGACACAGAACCCAGCTATAAGCCAACCCAAGGCAGGAAGTCAGGAAAGCCTCAGCCTCTTTTTATCCGTAAAATATTCAGTGTATGTGATCAGTGTGCGTCTGGGGAACATACATGCTTTCATGCTTGGTGTATGTCCATGGTCTTTGTGTACATCCATGGTAATATGTGTGCTTTTGGACAGTGTGTGTTTCTGGTCACTGGTATGTATATCCCTAGCCTCCACCCCTCACGCAAATATCACAGCCACACATAATAACTGTAGACACACATTGACTGTAGAAGGTACTCACCCTGCACACACGAAATGACCATGGACACACACTTTCACACACACACATACAAACACACTGAGCCTCTGAGAGAGGCCAATCCTTTGTATGGACAGACAGTGAACACTAAATGGAGTCAAATTCTTAGGTCCCACAGCTGCTGGAGGGCACCCCATCCCATGCCCTAGGCAGTGATAGAGTGACCCTGTGGCTGGCTCAATCAGTGGGGAAGAGGGGCAGGGTTAATGAGTCCTTAGCAAGCAGGGCACTGGCTGCTGCCACTCACTCTTGTGCTGTATGTACATATGTGACTGTGTGTTGGTCACATGCACCATTGTTGTCACTGGGAAGTGTGTGTGTGTGTGTGTGTGTGTGTGTGCGCGCGCGCACGCGCACACGCGCGCGCGTGTGCGAGGGTGGGGGAGAACATTATCCTCAGAATCTCAGAACCACCTTGAGGTGGTCTGGACTGACCCCTGGATCCTGCTCAGTTGGGGGAGAAGGGGTTCTATGGTAGGGTCAAAACGTGCTCTGGTATTTCAGGCTGCAGGGGATGGTAGGAGGCTAGTCCCCTTCCTGTGTAACCATAGCAAAGCCCTGACCCAGTCTGGGCCTGGTTCCCTCATTGGCCTTCCCTGATCCAGCCTTTCTGGTCCTGAATCCATTGGAGGAGAGGCTGGAGTAGTCAGACCCTCAAGAAGGAATTCTCCTGGGCATCCCTGACCCACTGGACAGGATCTGATAGTAGGCCTGGCCCCTCACCCCCATGAAGCATGTTCCACGGCCCGATTTCATGCTCAAGAAGGATTCCTCTGATCACCAATGGGGCAGATCTGATTCACTGGCTGCAGAGAGGGCTTGGTCAGAAATAATCAGCAACCAGGCTATGGAGAAGGGCCTCCCAGGCAGGATCCCATCTGACGAGTACCAGGGGGGAGGCCTGTGGGACTAGAGGGAATGAGGATAGGAAAAAGCCTCCCTGTGTGCACACACCCAGGGGGCCTCCAGGTCAGGGCTCAGTGAGGGCTCAGTGCCACCTCAGTGGTCCTTAGCTGGGCTGGGCCTTCCTTCCCCCCAGCCTGCCCTGGCCCAAATCCTGATGCATTGCTTAATGGATGTGTACCCTTGAGTAAGGTATTTCACCTTTGTGTGCCTCAGGGCGCAAGTTTAAAATGGGGATAAAATAATACCTTCTTCATAGAATCCATATAAAGAAAATGTAAAGCATGTAGCAAAGTGGCTGGCAGATAATAAGTGCCCAAGCTGTGGGCATCATGGTACTATTACTATTAGTTCAGAAGAGCAGAGTACAGAAGGAATCCGCCAGCCAATGATATCTTGACACCCCCTCCCCCACAGGAGGGAGGCTAGGGAGAGGGGACACATGGGGATCCACTACAATTCCTCCCCCCCTCACTCAAGCTTATTACCTAGGAGAGCGCAGAGGGGATGGGAGACAGTCTGGGCAGCCTGCCCTGAGGGGAAGGGAGCCTGAACTACTCCCTTCCGGTCCAAGTACACGTCTATGAGGAGTGGATGGGGAGGGGAGAAGCCATCTGAAGTGGCTCAGCGGATCAGTTGTTTCAGGCCAGAAGCCATTACCTTCCCGGAGAGAGAAGCCCATGGCCCATCTGAGGCTAGGGGCAGGGGCGAGTGGAGTACAGATTGGAATGAGACTCCAGGTCCGCCTGAGGCCTCCTTGCCTTCCCCCTTCCCTTTCTCTGACCAGAGGAAGAGGCAAAGTCCAACCTACTCTTCTCCACTTTGGGCACCAGTGGGGGTGGGGACTAGCAGAGAGAAAGGGTCCCTGCCCACAGCACCTCCATAATTGATTGCACCTACTGTGTGCTAGCTGGGCCCCCAAGCATCTCCTGTTTACTTTGTGCCTTTGCCACAGCTGGAAACCAGCAGGAGCCTTTTCAAGAAAGTCATCCGATTATCTAGCCCGCAGGGCAAGACTTGGCAGTGGGAATCAGAGGATTTCCATATAGGGGGGGCGAAGGCGTGGCTGACTGGAGGGAAGCGGGCTGAAGATCCTGCCTGCTGGGTTTGTATAGCAAGCATGCTGTTTTATGAAGATTTCCTGCCTCTTTGGGGTGGCTTGGCATTGCTGATGATGAAGGAGAGGGCTAAAGCCTCCAAGCCATCAAGGCACCACCCCTGGGGTCAGGCTCAGGGAAAGCATTTGTCTACCAAATTCCAGGCCCAGAAGCCACTAAAGTTCAAAGTGGTGATCTCTTGAGTCACCCCCAACGTGGGTGAAGAGGGACAGAGATGAGCCTAAACCCTGGGCTTAGGCTGTGTGTGCATCCTTACCCAGGACTGGGGTTGTATCCAGCAGATTCTTCAAACGCCTGCATTCAGAGCATCCTGGAAAGGACTTCTTTTCCCTCTTCCTTAGGAGCCTCACCTTTGCCAGGTGCTATGGAGCCTCTGATTTGGGCCTGAACAGGTGCTCCTCTCAACTGATGCCACTGAGTCCTCTTCCACCTCATGCCCTCCTGGCTCCTACCCCCTTCCTCTCCTGCTCTTGGTCTCTCTGTGTCTCTGTTTGTACCTCTCAGAGTCTCTCCATGTCTGACTCTATCTCTGTGGGCCTGTGAATCTGTGTCTCTGTCTGATTCTGTATCTTTCTCTATTTGTATCTGTGACTCTTTCTCTGGTTTTTGCTTGTCTCTCTTTGTCTCTGATTCCCTGTCTCTGAATCCTGGTGTTTCTCAGTCTGTGTCTCTCTGTCTCTGTCTCCTCTGTGTGGCTCTATGAGGTCTTTATGGTCAGGTTCGAAGGTCACTGTAGCTCAAGAACTGAATGGAGAGGGAAAGCTGGCTTGTCCCAAGGCTGGGAGACAGGGTGTCCTGGATGCTCTGTGTTCCCTCTGAGGAGCTTTGTCCTCCAGAGTTTGCACTTGTACTCAGTCTGAGTCAGGCTAGAGGCACTCTGAAAGCTTTCAAAGGCTTAGCCTCCTGCTTTAGACTATTTCAAAGGCAGGGCTTTGTCTTTTTATTCAGACAGGTAGCCAATCTCTCAGTACCTCCCACTTCCATTTTCCTCCATTTTTACCCCATGAGAAGCTCTAGGAATGGCTTTTGGAATAAAACAAACAAACAGACAAACAAACAAACAAACAGACAGACAAACAAAAATCCAGATTCAAATTCTGGACCTGCTATTAATAAGCTCTATGATAGTGGGTAAATTATTTGATCTCTCCCAGTTATGGACATTCTTCTCACAAATGGGGATAGGAACAGTGCCTATCTCCCTGGATTGTGGTGAAGATAAAATGAGATCATGACTAAAGGACTTAACACAGAGCCTGACTCAAGAACTGGAAGTCACTTTTTATTGCATTTCCCCATTTGTTTACAGAGCCTAACAGAGGCATTGGCCCATAGGAGTCTTGTTGAATGGATACAGATTTCCTCATTGTTCATTTCCTTTCTTTCCTTCTGTCTTTTGCTGTCTCTATGCTTGGAGAGGATGGGTGATAAGAGCCACTTGAGCACCCTCTATGTACTCAACCTTGATCCTGGCTCTGCAAGTGGGGTCAGGCTCTGTAAACCATAATGAGATCCAAATGTGAAGTTTGCCTCTGTAACTTAGGATGGTCTTTGTGAAGTCTTAGGCTCTGAAAATTTATAAGATACTCTGAAAATTATAATGGGATCTGTAACAGTGATAGGCTCAGAAATCAGGGATGGGATGTGCTCTGCAGATGGTAATGGGCTCAGTAAATACTGATGAGTTTGGTATACAATTTCAGGCTCTGCAAACAATAATGGGTCTTGCAAACAGAGACAGGCTCTGCAAATGGTAACGGGCTTTGCAATAGTGATGGGAGTGGCAAGTTGATGGAAGGACCTTGGAAAAATTGAAGACTAGTTCTTACCTGTAAAGGACAAGAGGGAACTTGTGGGTTCCTAAAGAGCAAGGCTCTGTCTCAGTACCATGGACAGCAAGATCCACCCCTTTCAGGTTCAACTAGGCTCATCTGTCCATTGTTTCATTGTGTGTTGGTGAGTTAGGGGTAGGGATGGGGCTGGGGGTGTACTGGAAAAGAAATGGGACAAGGAAAGGAATGAGGCTGTGTCTCCACCCTCAAGGCTTTCAGTAGGTTGAGAAGACAGACTTCTAAGCCAAGTGGAGGGGATTGTGTCTGTGTTGACAAATCTGTTTTCAGCCAAGCTATTTGTGAGGTAGAAGGTGTCTTTCCACATCAGAGGCTCTTGGAATGCTAAAAGGGTGTTTAAACCACACTGGGCCTCCTGGGGGAACTGAGAAGTCAGCTTTGCAAAGAACATCTTGCAGGCTCCAGCTGACCTTAAATTCTAGCTGGCACCTGAATTGCTTTGTAGCAATTTAAATTTCTCTGTCTGTCTTTTCCAGGTCTGGCCATATTAACAGATCTGTATCACAGGGAACATTTAAACCTCTCAGAGCATGGGGCCTAGGGAGGACAGAAGCAAGGCTCTGTTCTGGGTATGCTGTGAGTAACAGTGCCGAGGATCTGTTGGTGGCTGAGACTGGCATGGGGATGGTGATTATGGAGATGGAGACGGCCATGGACGTGGTGGTGGTGCTAATGTGCTAATGGCAGGGGTGGGGAGAACTGGAGTGTTGACAATGGTGGAGGTGATGGAGACGTGATGACAGTGGCTAAAAGGTGGCAGTAAGGTAGACAAAGAAGTAAGCCCTAATGGGAGAGAGCTTGACACAGTAGCTAAGAATTTGGCCTGGGTTTGACTTCTGACTCTGATATTTGCTAACTGGGTGACCTTAGGCAAGTTATTTAACTTCTCTGTGCCCCAACTTCCTTATCTGCAAAATAGGGATAATAATAGTGTCTACCTCATAAAGGGTTAAATGAGTTAACATGTGAAATATTTAGACAAGTTCCTGGCATGTGGTGAGTACTATGTGGGTGATAGCTGCTATTACTATTAAGGAAGGCAGTGAAGGTGGTAATGATGAGGACGGAGATGGTGGCAGTGAAGTTGATAATGGTGACAGCAGGGATGATAACATCAATGATACAATTTATGGAGTAGTAAGATGTGCCCTGTACTATTGTAAGCACTTGGTATGTAGCAACTTGTATAATCCTTTTAACCCTGTGAGGTAGCTAATGTTATCCCCATTTTAAAGCTGATAAAACATAGGCACAGAAGGGTTGAAATACGTGATCAAAGGCAACACAGCTAGTAATTGGAGGAGCTCCAGAGCTGTGCCCTTGACCATGGAGACCATGATAGAGTTGGGGTTGGCAAGAGTGAGTGCTGGGTGCTTGTGGAGGATGGTAATAGAGGGAGCCGGGCACTGGTAATGACGACAAAAGAGGTGAAGAATGAGCACTGCTGGGGTTCCCAGGGGAGGTACAGGGGCAGTAAAGTCCTGCTCTAAGAACACCCACTAGCCAAGCTCCCAGCAGAGCAGGAGGCTCTGCCAGGTTTATCTGGGCATTTTCTCTATAAAGTTCTGCTCTGCAAGCAGGTAGGAGAGCAAGGACCTCCCTTCTGTTCAGCAGCAGGAGGCTTTAGGTCCCAGGCAGTGAAGTGGGATGGAAATGGGCAGTTTTGGGCCACTGTGTGGCAAAGGGGTAGGCTGGGGCTTTCCATTTTTCCTTCACCCTCCTTCTGGGATTTGGCATCCTCTGACCACATAGCTACCCAGTCCTCTCTAGCTCCCTGCCAGTACCTGGTCTGCTCTAATGGCAGAAGCAAGACATCCAGCCCATCATAGAACTCTCCCTGCCTCATCTTCCCAGTGCCAGCTCTGGCCTGCCTTTCGCCTGCTGCTGTGCTGAGAGGGGGAAGCCTTAATAGAGAATCCGCCTCTGTGCCTCCTGCTCTCCGCCTGCCATCCCGTCCCTATTATCAGCACCATCAGCAGCGGCAAATGACACTCTCGGAATCTTGACTCCAATCTGATGCCTGGTCCCCGGGGCCTCAGAGAGGCGCAGGCCAGCCAGGCTGGGGGGCTGGGGAGGGGCTGTGCGGTAATAGGATGTGGCTGAGGATGGTCTATTAGTAGTACTGCTGATGAGCCCCCTTCCCGGCCCCTTGGCGTCCCCATCCCCACTCAGCCAGGCACAGCAAGAGGCCATAGTGGGGGAGCAGGGAGGGAGGCTGCTGGGGATTTAGGCTGGGCAATCTTTAAGCCTAGACACCAGGCTCCCTTGGGAACTTGGGGGTGGGGGAAGGGATGTTGGAGAAATAAGGAGACCCAGATACTTCCTTAGACCATGTAACTGGGGAGAAGAGGAGTAGAGGGCAAGGAGTTGGAATGAAGGACCCTTGGAGCGTCCTAGGGTTCAAGGTCTGCAAAGAGCCTCAAGAAGCATCCCATGAGGTCTCCTTTCTACAGCCTCTTCTTAAACTCTCCCAGGCATGGTAAGCGCAGCATCTCCCCAGCCACTTTATTGCGTCGTGCTTCCTCATTTGGAATCCTGATTGGCCTTTCTTGGTACCAGGGCCCTGAGGCCCCCTTAGGAGCACTAACCCCATGACTAAGACAGGCTCACGGGATCTGGAGACAGAAGATCTGTATCAAGTCTGCTTACTTGGGTCCTCACCCCTCCTCATGGCCATAGATCTTCTGGCCTTTGTGTGCTGTGTGTGTGGAAAGGCTCTAAGAGGCTAGAAGGCAGATGAATAGACCCACTCCAGGGCCCTGGAGAGGCAGGGGAGATAGTGGGCAGAGCCCTGGGTGAGTGCAAGACATCCAAGTCCTAGCCCAGCTTGTCTGCTGTGTGACCATGGGAGAATTACACGTTGCTCACCTAGCCTCCCTTCCCCACCTCCACCTCCAAGGGCCCTTGCTGAGAAAGACAAATAATTAAGCTTGCTTTTCTCAAAGGGGATGGGCAGATAAATGCTTTGAGGGCAGAAATCATGAATTTGGGGCTGGACAATCTGAAAGTATGGTCTAATTAATACTCCCTCAACCCACACATACACAGCACCAAGCGGGTGGAGGAAGATGAGACCAAGAGCAGAAAGTGAACTTGCCTCTTCTCTTCCTTGGGCGTGGCTATCTGTGCGGGGTGCACCATGAAGGGATTTGTTCTGCCCTGAAGGGTACCTGGCAGGCGAGAAGCCTGAGCACCCCTGATTCCAGCCCAGCTGGATAGGGCTCCCTTCTGGTCTTTGACATAAGAGAAAGAGGCTGAACCTGCCTGGAGAAGGACCCCTGGGCCAAGCAGATGGTGAGGAGTGGGAAGGAGAGGAGCCCAAGGCCTGGCTCAAAACCACAGACCTTCCACCCCCATCCCCTAGGCCTGGGCTTCTGACCACAGCACTGAACTCAATGTGTTCTGCCCACACAGAATAAATTCTGTGTGTGCCCCACAGCCCAGACATCCCAGGTGTCTGCCTCTGCTGAGTGCCTGCCCTCAGTGCCCCACCAGGGGCCTGGCCATCAGTCACAGGGCTGGCTGGACACATAGGGCTGGATGTGGCCCAGTAGATGGCTGGAGGCAGGGAGCAATGACTCCTGCTCATGAGCCCCTTGGTGGCCTCCATTCACTTTGCATCTTTTCTTCCCTCTTTGTTCTTCCCCAGATCACCTGTGTCCTCACCTGTACATCTCTCTCTTTTTCCTATCACCTATGCCCACCTCACCTGTCCTGTTCACTGTCTTCTCTCCTGTGCCCCTCTAATCTGCCCCCTCTCTCCTCCCTCATCAGATTCCTCTCCCTTTGCCCCTCCTCCCCAGTCTCTGGGTCAGTCTTACTTCTCCCTTCTTAGCCATTTTCCCATTAGTCCCCCTCAGTCCCTTAGGGACCAAAATGCCAAGAATCAGCCTGTGAAACTCCATCTCCCTAGCAACCACGCCTACCACAGCCAGGCTATCCCCTTTTCCAGGCGGCTGCCAGTGGGAAATTGGGAGCCCAAGCAGGATAGTTTCTTTGACCCGATCAAGGGCATCTGGAGGTGGGAGGTGAGAGGAAGAGGTCTTGTGTGATTGGGGTTGGGGTTACAGAAGGATCCTGGCTGGGGCGCCCTGGGGAAATGGTGCAGTTCTAAAGGTCAGACAGCAGGGGGCGCCCAATCCTTTCTCTATCCTCAGAAACCATCGCTGAAATTACTCCTAGCTGGAATAATCCAAAGGGGTAAATGTTGAGTACACCAGTACACTGTGGGTGGGAACCCTTAGGAGGGAGCCAGCTTTACCCTGGTCTGAAGTTGGCCTTGTATTGTTAGTTTTTAAAGAAACTCTTGCCTCTGGCTCAGAATAACTTTCTATTTGAAATCATGCAAAGGATGAATGAACTTGGGGCCTTCAACCTCTGAGGAGAGGGGGAAAGAGGTGCTGTCATTCCTCTGCGGAGAGCCACCTCCACTGTCCTCAACCCCCAGGGAGGCTGGCAGCCCCTCCCCTCTAGCCCCTTGAAGAATGCTTCCCTCTAATCTACAGGCTGTGTCCTCCCTCTACTGCACTCACACCTACATCAGCTGGGGGAGGGAGCAAGCCCAAGCTAGGCCCACTGTGTCTGGTGTTCAGTGGTACAGAAGCAAGGGAGGGCCTGGGATGGGTGGACCTTCCCTGTGTGACAGTGTGCCTGTGTGTGTGCCTGTGTGTGTGTGTGTGTGTGTGTGGTGTGTGTGTGAGAGAGAGAGAGAGAGAGACACACACACACACACACACACACACACATACACACACACACACACACCAAGGTTTGTCAGGTTTTTTTCTCAGTGAAACCTGAGACAGGTGCTGCGCCCCTCCCCCTTCAAGAAGGGCCTGAACCTGGGTGTGGGGTCAAAGCAAGTGTGAGTGACATTGACTCCAGCTACATGGAACAGCCTCTTGGGGACTGAACCACCATCCTCTTTGTCCTCAGTGCCTAAAAACCCATACAAACTTAGGAAGGAAAGCACTGCCTCCAGACATGAATAATGTCATAATAATTGTGGCTCTGGGTGGGACAGCATGAAAGCCCAGAAATGGCTTGGAGAGGACCCAGGCATCTGACAGAGGGTGGCAGAGGAGACTTCCTGAAGAAGGCTAAACTTGATGGGGAAGGGTCTTTCAGACAGCCCTGGGACCAGGCAGGCAGGAGGGATGGCCTGGTGCAGTCATTTCAGGGGCCATAAACACCTTTCTGGGCCTCCCATTATGCTGGGAACTGGAAGGGAGATGGAGATCCTCGATCCTCCTCGGTGTAATACCCCCCTCCGCCCCAAGCAGGCTATGGGAGGTTGGTAAATATCCTAATCAGATTAGTGGAGTAGAGACAGCAGAGGCTATGGTGGGAAAGTGCTTTGGGCTGGCCTGGCCCCCGCCCCTCTCCTGGGAATTCAACCCTCTTGCCCTGTCCAATCCCTCCCTGTGGGCCCCAAAGTCATCTTGGCTCTTCAGTGGCCTCTGCTGGCCTGGGTGACCCCACCTGGCACCTGGCGTTCTCTGGATCTGGTGGAGATTTCTGCATCCTGGGTCTCCTCAGCTTAGGGGAGAGATGGGGCAGCAGACAGCCCAGCCCTGCTGACACCTTCTGCTCCAGGAAGCTAGCCCTCTGGGCCTCTTTTCTCAGCCTGCTGAACCCACCATGCCCTTTCCTCTGGCCACCATGATGTGCTCACCTGTGAGCCTGGGATGAAGCATCAGGATTCCAGGGTGATCATGGTTGGAGGGAGTCTGGTGGGAGGCATGGGTTTCATCAAAGTTGAGTCCGAATCACTTCCTTCCTCAGTCTTCTCTGTGGCCAAGCTGAGTACGGGTTAGATAGAATGGAATGAGGCAGAGACAGCCACACACACACACACACACACACACACACACACACCCATGGAACAGCAGGGGCATCAGGTCAGGAGGGGTTGGGGAGGGGGGAGGAAAGGGCCAGGAGAGCAAGGGTTGGCAGCTCTCTGGAGGCAGGAGGTGGGGACTGGGGGACATCAAGAGCCAGAGGGCCATGAGACTGGAGAGTTAGGGGCTGGGGGAGAAGAGGTGGAGACTGGGAGTCTGGGAGTTAGGACTGGGGGTAAGGAATTAGGGGACAAGGGATTGGGAGCTAAAGGATTTGGGTCTGGGATACCGAGAAACGGGATATTGGGGGCAATAGGCAAAGAGCCTGGCGTTGAGGGACTAGGGTACCAGGGCCTGAAAAGAGGTTAAAGTATTTGGGGCTGAGGAACTAGGGGCCAGTGGAGCTGAGCAGGGAGAGAAAGGAACTACAGGAACATATCCTCACAGACAGGGAGAGGAGTCCATGGGTGGACAGGAGGAAGTGCGGAGGCCAGGCCTCCCTCAGCCCCCGTGGCCAAGCTGGGGCCACTGGGGCGGTAGTGGGCCTCTCCTTTTCGGGCTGTCAGAGCGGGTTAGGCTCCAGGAATTGGTTCCCTGGATCATCTCCTGGGAGCCAGCCCCTCCTGGCAGCTTTGTTTGGCGAAAGCGCAGGGATTAGTGGGGCTGCCCCCACACCACCTCCCGGCCGCCAGCTCCTGGCGCTTTCATCCCTGAAGGTCGCTAAAGCCGCAGTGCTTTGAGATTAGGCCCCACAAAGGGGCCCCTTGTGCTCCAGCCAAGCCTTGGGGGCAGGGAGGGGAGGGGGGTCCCTCAGCCTAGACCAAGCCCCTGAGACAAATCCTTCTCTCCCTCCCTGGCGCATCACGGAGGGTCCCCCTGGCCAAAGGCCGAAGACCCCTCCCGTCTCTCTGCCCCCAGCTCAGAGACTCCAGTGGAGCCTGGCAAAGGGGCATCAGGCCAGTGAGAGGTGATTCCCCTGCTCTGCAGCATGTCAGCGTCCACCTGTGGTCATCTTAGGTTGGAGGTGGAGGGAGTGGGGGCAGGGAGGGGTGGGGGTGCCCAGGGCAAAGGTCAGAGTGAGTCTAAGATCATAGACTGAGAGAGAACATCTGTCCAATAGCCCATAGAGCAGATGGGGAGACCAACTGGGGCTGGGGAGAGGAAGGGACTTGTCCTCAGTCAGTTCAAGTTGCTGGCAGAGCTGAGGCAGAGATGAGGTGGGCTCCCTCTTTCACCTGGTGTTGGAGCCCAAGTTAGGGGTCAGCAAGTGTTTGAGGAGGTGGGACAGTTTTGTGCCTCCTGCATTGAAGAGAGTGATATTTTAAAAATATGGGTTCCATGGGACATCTGGGTGGCTCAGTCTGTTAAGCCTACGACTTGGGCTCAGGTCCTGATCTCACAGTTCATGGGTTCAAGCCCAGAGCCTGCTTTGGATTCTGTGTTTCCTTCTCTCTCTGCCCCTCCCCCGCTTGCGATGGGTCTGTCTGTCTTTCTCAAAAATAAAAATAAAACATAAAAAATAAATTTAAGAGGCGCCTGGGTGGCGCAGTCGGTTAAGCGTCCGACTTCAGCCAGGTCACGATCTCGCGGTCCGGGAGTTCGAGCCCCGCGTCAGGCTCTGGGCTGATGGCTCAGAGCCTGGAGTCTGTTTCCGATTCTGTGTCTCCCTCTCTCTCTGCCCCTCCCCCGTTCATGCTCTGTCTCTCTCTGTCCCAAAAATAAATAAAAAAAAAAAAGTTGAAAAAATAAATTTAAAAAGATGTGGGTTCCAGCATAAAGTTGCCAGTTATTAATTTTGCCATATAAAGGCACTGAGGGAAAGCTACCAACTGCTCTCAGCTTCATTTCAGAAAAGAAAGGATATGTGAATGTCAAAAAAGTTGAAAAGACGATCTCAGAATGGAGAGGATAGAGGTTCACATTGAATAGATGTAGCTTTCTGCACAATTTTCTCCCCAAATTTTACTTTTCTCCTTTCTTGTTTGAGTGAACCATCTTGGGACTCCTAGACCAGGCGAGCTTGGAGAGGATGCCTGCCCCAAGGGGCTGAGATCTCCTGGATCCAGGTCTGCCTACCCCTCTGTGCCAGCGATGGGAGGGGGCGCCAGCTGCTTCAGGTCCTGCCCTGGGGAGGTTGAGGGCAAGGGCACTGGGACTAGGCTGTTCCTTGGGGGTTCTGCTGTGAGGGCAGTCTTCACCTTGTCCCCCTCATCACCAAGGAGACCTATGAAGAGGAGGCGGAGGGAGCAGGCCTGACTGCGGTCGATAGAGGAAAATTTCTTCCTGTCTTCTTGCTCATAAAATGTTTGTGGCCAACATATTGCACAACATTCCCAGAGAGGCCACAAAAGGCAGTGCTGGGCTGGCAGGGTCAAATGGAGCTCATGGAGCCCAGCCTGTCTGCTTAGCCTTCCACCAGGCCGGCCTGAGGGGATGGGGGCAGGGAGGGGCCCGGAGTCACTGGGGTGGTGGGTGTATGGGCTTAGCTTGAGGAACATCAAAGGTGCTCAACAAATTCCTTGTGAAAAAGCGTCCACAGGGAGAGGTCTGCCAATGAGAGGTAGGAACTGATGTATTAGCTGAAACTCACATGGCCTTTACAAAATAACCAGGTACTGTCATTTAACCTTTATAACCACCCTAGGAGGTAAGTACTGATATTTCCCCCATTTTACGAATAAGAAAACGGAGGCCCAGAGGTTGAGTGACTTGCCCAAGGTCACACAGCTAGTCATTGCCAGAGCCTGGATTTGAACCCAGGAAGTCTGGATCCAGGGTCTATGGATTTAATTATTGTGCAATTATACTGTTACACTGTGGTCCTGAGCAAGGGTTACCTCTGAGTCTCCATCATCACCTGGCCATGCCTTCTCCTCTCCACTTCAGGATGCCCCAGAGTTTTCCTGGGGTTTGGAGTCACCAAGAGATGCTTGTCATTTTGTAGAGTGGAAGTGTCCCCTTGCCTAATTTGGTAGTTTAAAAAATGTGTCCACAAATTCTTTGATACTTCTTCCTTTGAGTGGTGGAGTTTAATTGTCCTCTCCTTGAATGTGGGTTGGACTTAGTGACTTGCTTACAAGGACTAGAACATAGCAGAAGTGATGGGATGTCACTTTTGAGATTAGGTTTAAAAGATGACAGTCTGTATTTTGACCTTTCTCTCTCTCTTGGACTTTTTTTTCTCTCTCTCTGGCTTTTTCTCTCTCTCTTTCTCTCTCTCTCTCATCCCAGCCACCATATAAAGAAGTTCAGGTTATCATGCTGAAGAGGCTATGTGGAGTAGAACTGAGGCGCTCCAGCTGACAGCCAGCACCGCCTGCCAGTCATGTGAATAAGCCTTCTTGGAAGAGTATCCCCCAGCCCCAGTCAAGACTTCAGAGAATGTAGCCCTAACCAATATAACTGCAATCTGTAAGAGACCACCCCCCCACCCCCCCACCAACCACAGGACAGAACCACCCAGCTAAGCTACTCCTGGATTCCTGCCCCTCCCAAACTGTGATATAATACAGGCATACCTCATTTTATTGAGCTTTGCTTTATTGCACTTTGCAGATACCGTGTTCTTTTACAAATTGAAGGTTTGCCGCAACGCTGCATCAAGCAAATCTGTTGGTGCCATTTTTTTCCCAACAGCATTTGCGCATTTCGTGTCTGTGGCACATTTTGGTAATTCTCACAAGATTTCATTATTATTTCATTATTATTATATTTTTCATTATTATTATATTTGTTGTGGTGATATGCGATCAGTGAGTATGACTTGCTGAAAGCTCAGATGCATTTTTTTGGCAATAAAGTATTTTTAACAAAGATATATACATTGTTTTTTAGACATACGGCTATTGCACAATTAATAGACTACAGTATAGTGTAAACATAACTTTTATATGCCCTGGGAAACCAAAACATTCATTTGACTGGCTTTATTGAGATGTTCACTTTATTGCGGTGGTCTGGAACTGAACCTGCAATATCTCCTAGGTGTGCCTATAAATGTTCGTTTTAAGCCACTTGAAGTTTAGGAGTAATCTGTTATACAACAATGGATAGCAGATACACTTAGCCAATCTCATGGTCTGGAATCTCCCCATTAGAGCTTCATCCATGGATTGGTTAAGTCACTGTCTCCTCCATGTTTCTCCCCAGCCCCGAGTTAAATAACAATGAGCTAATGCTGATTTGCTGAATCAGACAATGGTCACAGTCCAGTCTGGTTAGGTGATGCCATTCTGGAAATGGCACGTGGCCACTTAATCATTCTGAACCCACCCAGGCCAGGGGTGTTCACCAATGAACAGTGTTGACAGAATTATGTGACGTCAGCTTTCCTATACAGAAAAGCTACACCCTCTGCTTTAGTTGGGGGTACAGGGCAGTCATGCGGATGAGTGCTTGAGGAGAGCTGGGCTGACTGGAGTAGGGCCCAGTTTCCACAGATCCCATCTTTGGGCTCTGACATTCCTGGCCTCTCTCCATTCCTTGCCCAATAGTGGCCAAAACTTCATTCAGGAGAAACCTGCCCCCCTTCAGCATCTTCCAACCCCCTTTCAGAGTCCCCATTTTTGGCTGGCCACTGACCCGGAGTCACAAGTTAGCACAACGTGATTGTGCACATCTGAGGGTCATGGTGTGTATGTGTGAATGTGTTAGGACATGAGGTGGGAGAAATTTGTATGTAGACATATGTGCTGGTGGCTTTCATGTAGCATGCACTCATGCACATGTGCAATTGATTTGTGGGTTTCTGGGCGGGAAGGAATGTATTTGCTGCTATATTTCTGTGTGTACCTGGGGAGAGTGTATGTACACATATGTGAGAATCTGGGTGTCTGCACGATGGTTTTATCAGCATGGGGGCATGTACACTTCAGTCAGTGTGTCTGTGTCTGCTGTAATTGGGATGTGCGTCTGGCTTTCCATGGGCAGGTACCAGCACTAGGAGCGCCTGGGCTGCGGTCCTTAAAGGGTTAAGGGAAACAGGAGCCACCATAACTCTTAATCATAGCTTTGCAAGCTTAGCCAGTGCCCCTGTTGAAAAATGTTTCAAAAAGCAAAATAAATGATCTTTTAGTTACAGAAGTATTGATTTTGCCCACATCTAGTAATAAAGAGCAAGTCACCTGTAGCTAAAACTCTTGTAAAATATATTTTATACTCTAATAGTCTGCAGATAGAGTCACCCGCTGAGCACAGATGACAAATCTCCCCAGCGCGGCCTGCGCCCCCCATATTTCACGTCAGGGACGCAGTGGTGGCGCAGGCAGCGACAGAGCTGGGTCTCCCTGCGGGTGAAGACATGGCCTGGCTGGCTAGAGGAAAAGAAGACCGCCAGCTTCCTGGTACATGGCCCATTCCCCTGCCCCTCCCTGGGCACTCAGCACCAACCTGGGTCATGGTAGAGGTTCAAGACCTCCTGTCCTTTAGATAGAATGTCCCCTCCTATATCTAAATCCCTCCAAAGAAGCTCCGGCAGGCTCTCAGAGCAGGGCCATGTCTCTCTCCGCATCACCCAGGTACAGAGGCTGCCAGTTTGGGAATGTTGAGGATCTAAGAGAAGAGTGGGGCGGGGCTCCTTCCTGGTTCGAAGCCAGTTACCCTAGGTATGCACAGACATTTTCACATATATGCCACACGTTGGCCCCTCCCAGGCCTCCATGTACACCTGAAAGGACACACTCAGCCTCCAACACACACATATATTCAGAGGGACACACTTGGCACACCCCACCTATGCAAGTACACACATGTCTCACACTTGGCTTTATCCATGCACACAGACACACACACCCGGGAGCTCACCTAGTGCGCATGGAGTCCCTTCACATGGACCTGCTGTATATCTAAAGAACCAGACCACATCCACCCTGCCTAAGGAATTTTTTAAAGGAAGACTTCGGTCTGAAATGACCAAATAGTCATTTTGCTTTTGGGGATCTGAATGTGCAGAATGCTCTTCTCCCTTATTATCTATCATATATAGATAAATCTGGCCAAGCACACCTACTTTCATTTATAGGTCTCTCCACTCCTCACTGCAGGTGGGAGAGGAGTCGCTTAGGGAGGGCACCCTGATCTTTTGGCCTCCTTTATTTCCAGACGGGATGCAGCCAGGGATGAAGCCCAGGCCTGGGAGGCCACACACCTGGCTCCAGTAACCTCTTCTGCACTGACCTGCTGTCTGGCCCTGAATTTCTCTGAGCCTCTGTTTGGATGGGGACCAACATTTCCCCCTGGCATGCATAGCCTCTCCTCAGAGAAACTCCGTTCAACTTACCACGTCCCTCATCAAGGTACCCTTGGAGAAGTCAGAGTGTCCTCTCACCTCCTCAGGCACCCAGCTGGCCACCCCAACCCCCACAGTAAGGCCACCTGGGGGCAAAAGTGGTTGGAGGAAATTCAAAAGCACAGTAGGACACACCTCTCCCCCCAAATCTGGGAATGAGTAGGGTTTTCCAATCTCTGATGGCAAGGGGGTGGGTAGAGGAGGTGAGGAGGGTGTTCAGAAGAAATGGGGAGACCCACTGGGAGTAAGAAGGTGAGGGACAATTCAGGTAGTATTGGGAATAAAGCTGATAGATGGTGGGAAGGGGCCAGGAGTACTGAGGGGATTGGGGGAGCTGGGTGGGGGCAGGAGCCGGTGGGCCAGGTATGGACCCCCGCTAGGGGAGGCAGGAATGCACGGAAAATTAGCAGGGTGAGTGTGTGTTGGGGGGGGTGGGGGTACTCTGGGGTGGTTGGAGGAGGCCAGGGATATGGGCAGTGGGTATCTTTGAACGCCGCCGAGGGGCAGTAGGCCATCGGAGGGAAGGGGCAGAGCAGGTAGCTGCCCTGCGCTGGGGTTGGGGTTGGGGGGAGGGCTCTTTAAGCGGCGGCCGCGCTAATAACCTGTCCAGGAGATGGCTCGTGGCAAATTGCTTTGTTAGTCTTGTCAGCGCGGCCGGGGCCGCCGTCAGCGCGCGCCATGGATCAAGATGATGAATCGCCGCGGACCGCGCAGATGCGGGCGGCCCGCGGCCCTGCCCGAGGGTGGGGGGTGTGGGGGGCGGAGGGGGCCGCGGGGGGCCGGGCCGCCGCCATTAACTCTCGAATTAGCTCTAAGCCGCCCACCACCTAGCTACTGCCCCGGGGAGCGCCAGCCGTGGGGTCGGACTGGGGAGTGGGCCCCGCGCCCCCCATCTGGAACCAGGACACAGGCCCCCCCCTCCACTGAATCCCGGCTCATAGGGACGCAGGGGAAAGTGGGGCTCCGGGAAGGAGCATGGAGGGGCACGGTCACAAATCTGCCTGGCGAGCCTCTTCCATGGCAGCCGGGTGTGTTCCTGCAATTCGGGGATCTGGGGGCTCCTACAGAGTGGCCTCATCGGCGCCTGCCCCCTTTGCTCTCGAGCTGTGAATGGCCAAGGAGGCTTAGAGTTCTCTTTCAGAATGTATGTATATGTGTGTGTGGGGCGAGTATGGGGGGGGGGGGTTGATTTGGCATTGCTCTCTAAACCGAGCTCAGAGATGGGGCTTTAGGGAACCTCCGACCCTCATTTCCCAGATCTTTCTGCACAGATGGCTGGGACCGGTGGTCTCAGAGTTTCCAGACCTGTGAGCACCCAGTTTTCCCAAGTTCCCAAATTAACCCATCCCTTGCCTACCCACTACCTTGGTCCAATTTAGAAACATCTTCCCCAACACCCCCTTTCCCCTCTCCCCCCCCTACACAAAGGCACAGTCTGCATTCATATATTACATATTTAAACATGCACACACATATGTTATACACAAATACAGGAGTATATACACATAACTACTCATACACACATAAACTCACAGGATAACGAATGCACACAAACATACAACCACATCCCGAAATGCACTGCTTCCTCCACTCCCAGCCCCAGCAGCCCAGGAAAGTCTATTAGGGGCGGGACCCCAACCAGTCTGGGGACGCCTTCCTTTTAAGCCCTTTGAAGGTGTCAGCCACAGACACCCCCACCCCCACCCCTGGGGTAAGCGGGGAGGGTGGGGAGGTTCCAGGAGCAACCCCGGGTGGGAGGCCCTGAATCATTTCTACTTTTTAGCTCCTGTCTAGACGGTGGCACCTTTAGAATCATTTTGTTAAATCAGTAAAACCCACCCACCTTGTGGGTTGCCAAGCTCCCCATCACCCCCCCCACCTTCCTAAAGGACACCTTCCCCTTTTCCCTCCACCCCATTTTCCTCTCTTTCTATCCCAGCATGTGCCAGGGATTTTGCCCTGCCTCCATACCAATCCACAATCAGGACGCCTGGGTGTCTCAGTCTTTAAGCGTCGGACTTCAGCTCAGGTCATGATCTTAAGGTTCATGGGTTCGAGCCCCACAATAGGGTTCTGTGCTGACAGCTCAGAGACTGGAGCCTGCCTGGGATTCCGCGTCTCCCTCTCTCTCTTCCCCTCCCCCACTCATGCTCTGTCTCTCTCTCTCTCAAAAATAATAAACATTTTAAAAAAAGAATCCACAATCAACTCAGAGCCCAACACTGTGCTGCAATGTCTGTGGAAGTACACCAGGGTGGGAATATGACAGAGACGATTTCCACATCGTCCCCTTGTGTGGAGGCCTGTGTGTCCCCGCAAGGCAGTGCGGGATTCTCCAGGTGCCTAGGAATTCCAGTCTGTGAAGGCCCAGTGTGTTCCACGAGGCTTGAGATATACTGGCCACCCAGCCTCCACCTCCACACCTCTGGGACTGGGACAGCTGGCACTGGCAGGCCCTGAGATAAGAGGGGTTTCCCCAGCTGGCCTCAGAGTCTGTATGGCAGACAATTTCCCTCAAGGAGCAGGTGCTCCCATCACCTGGAACCCTCAGTAGCACTGGGTTCACCAGCAGAACCTGTGCTATCCTCAACAGTCTTGCTCTGCAAGTCTGGGCCTGGCAGACCTGGCCCCAAGTCAGGCCCTGGCTGGGTTGGGGTCTCCACCCCTTCAGTCTGCCTGGCAGCCCCTGTCTTGTCTGAGGCAAGGACTAAGGGGGGATGAATTGGAGAGCTGGGTCCCTGGGCAAAGAAAGATGAAGCCCCTTCCTACCGGGAAGGGAGTCCCAAATGAAGCCAGGATTCCTCCTGGGGGGGGGGGGGAGTGCCCTCAGCAAACCCTCCTGCTACCACCAAGCAGAGATGGCTTGAGGCTGGGAGAGAGGGATTCCACATCTGTGCTACACAGAAGGGACTTCATTTGTGCATCTCTAAATGGGATGCTCCACGTGTGCACTCATATCTAGGTCTCTGTGTGTGACTGAATGACTGTATATGTGTGTAGGGGGTTACAATTTTCTCCAGGATGATCTTTGCACATGTGTTTGTGTGTGGAGGGCAGCCAGGTGGGGGCGCAGTGTCCTTCCCACCATTTGTCCTGCTTGTGGAGGGCCTGGCCAAAGTCTGGATAATTTAAGCCAAAGAGACAGGCTTAGGTACCCCCCCCCTTCCCTCGCTTCCCTCCTCCTCTCTCCCCTCCCTCACAGGGCTGGATCCCTGAAGGGAAATTAAAAGGTTATTTAAAGCCCCCGCCTCCACCTTTCTTGTCCCTTTAAATGGAGCCTAAACGGTTTTGCTTTGGCAGAAGAAATCTTTTCTGGAGCTTTGGGGTGGGGGTGGGGGATCCTGGTGGGAGAGAAGGGTCTAAGCAGCCTAATCCTCTTACCGCCCCCTCCTCTCCCCTCCCTTCTGAGGCCCACCACTCCCTACCCCCCCCCCCCCCCCCCCCCCCCCCGCCTGAGGCACTCAGCCCCTAACTCTGCCTGGGGATCAATCCTCAAATCTATCCATGGCCCCTTCTGCCCTGCCCAGGCCCAAATTCTTGACCTCCTCTACCCATTCCAGGACTCTGAAACTTACTGGTAGCATCAGGCAGCCAACACCTCCCACCTCTTTGTGCCTTTGCCTCTAAGTAAACAGCCCAGCTCCCAGAAGCTACTCTTACTGGAGGGAATGCCAGAACCAGGGTCCAGCTGCTCCAGCCCCAAGTTTAAGACCATGTGCTCATCCTGTGTCTGTCTTACACGCAGTCACCTGGATCCACAATCATGCTTGGACTCACAATTGCACAATGATTGGTTATACACACAGAAAGGACTTACGGCCACAATTACACATGGACTTGCGGTCCTGGGAGCACTGGTTACAAGGACACACTCTATATCTGACTCGCCGTTGCTACCACTGTGGCCAGAGACAGACTGCACAGAATCCCAGCCACACAGGGACACACACTGTATGCACCCTACATCCTACACACACTTGGCCAAGTGCCTCTCTAGTCACCTCCACGGACAGCCTCAACACGATCAGTCGTCACTTGGGCACCACCAGTAGCGTCTGCGTTAACCTGTCCCTCTGGCACGCACCTCAGACACACCTTTCAGAAGGCTGGGCTCCTTCACCACCTGGCCCCAAAGGCGGCTCCCAAACGTCTTCTTCCTGTGAGCCGGTCCTGCCTGCAGGGAGTAGGGCACTGGCAGGAATGCGAGGGCCCCAGGCCCAGGATTTTCCCCATGTGGGCCAGGAACCGGGTGTCTGTCCCCCTTGAAACAGGTGCGTGTGCTGCGTGGGAAGCTGAGTCCCACATCCACAGCCTCTCGAAGAGGCCTCCAGCTTGCCAGACAGGAGGCCGGCGGTTAGGAGCGCCATCCTGTGTATGGGCTGAGTGCGTGAGCGGCGAGTGCTGATTTCGGGTTGTAGGGTGCTGTGGTGGCGCGGGGACGGCAGGGCGGCCGGTGGTGTGGGACCCGTAGGGAGAGTGCGTGTCTGTGTGCGCGCGCAGCTCAGGACCCATCTTGGAGGGACGGTGGGGGGCGGGGGTCAGCCAGAGCGCCCCCATGCCAGCTCCACTAATTCTGGCGCTAAGCCCCCAGTCGCGGGTGCGGCCTTTTGAGGGAAAGGTTTGTCAAGACCCCTCCTCGTCCCAGGAATTGGCCTGCGGCTTTTGCAGAACCGAGAGACGCAGAGATCCCGGGACTGGAAGACCGAAAGATGAAGATTCGGAGAAGCTGACGGACGCTGGCCGGGCCCACAGACCCACCGACGGTGGGACCCTCGCGTCCTAGGCCAAGAGTGGTTCCACTGCACCAGCAGGGTGGGGCGGGGCGGGGGCGGGAGCGACGCGTGATTGGCAGCCACCGGGGCCATTAGGGATCGCGTGGGCCCGCGCCGGGCGCCCGGGAAACGCCGTTTAAAACTCCAGCCTCGGCCGCGGCGCGCGTAGATGGCAGCGGCGGCGGCGGCGTGGCCCGGGAGACCAGGTGCGAGCGGGCGGAGCCGATGGGGCCGGGTCGGGAGGGGAGCGGGGCGGGGAGGACACGGCCCGAGAACTCTGGGGACCGCCTCCCCTCCTGTGGTCCTGCAGTCCAGTACCAGCTGGGAGGATTGGAAAGTTTGCTTGCGGTCAGGGACTTGGAGACAAGACAGACTGCGCAGGGACAGAGGAAGCAGAAGGGAAGGCCATAGACGCAGATTCGAGGAGAGAGGGAGACACACAGGGTCAGACAGAGGGAACGATACCCAGGGCTGAAAACGGAGTCAGAGCGCGCAGAACTCGAAATTCCGAGTCAGAAAGAGAGAGGAGAGCCGTGGGCAGAAACACGCCGCGGCCGAGACGGAAGCTTGGCCCGCGGAGACGCAGGCACCCGCAGAGAACGCTTCAGATCCGTCACGGTTTTGCCTCATTTGGAAGATATTACTTCGCCCTTGAAAAAAAAAATACAAAAAAGGTTTGGATATTAAGCGGAGACAAATCCTTCTCAGTTTGGAGGGGGGCGGGGAGGAGGTGGCCGGGGTAATGCGGAGCAGATGCGCCCCGGGCTTCGAGAAGCCCGGGGCCCAGGCTGGGGAGGGGGCGCGGCCCGAAGCCCAGGTTCCCGCTTGGGGAGCGCAGGGGCTGCCCACGCCTCCCCGGCTTCGGAGTTCACGCCGCCTGGTGAACCCCTCGGTGCCCGGGAAATTACCCGGGATCCGGCTCAGGTCCCGCCCGCGCGGCTCCGGCTCAAACTCCGCCGCCGGCGAGTGCGCCTTTTCTCTCGGGATTGCGATTCTGCACGAATTTTCCAGTTAGGGATTGTTCAGCGCTCAGTCTACCTCTGTCTGCGTAAATGCGACCTTGGGCTAGGGTACTTCAGGTGGATGTTTGGGGCGCGGTGGGCCCAGTCCCGTAGAATTCGTTTTTGCCTTCTGCGGCCCTGGCTGGCGTGGGTCGGGTGAGCTCAGGCGGGGAACCGCAGGCTGGGTCTAGTCCCTGGAGCGGCTCTCACGGTGCATTGGGAGGAGAGGTCAAGGGGCTAGGGAGCTGCCATGGTCTCTCGTCTTTGGGCCTCCCACCCCGGGTGGCCGTGATCCGGTTCTGGACGGGAATAGGCGGTGTCCCGGGACACCCATAGCTTAACTTTGTCACCCGTCACAAGTTCCCGGGCTCTGCGCTGGGGCCGCGACGGCCCCGGTGGTGCGGTGGGGTGCCTAGGCGCAACCTTTCCTCCTCCAAATTCAACCCGAAATTGGGGATCGAACTTTTCTGGATTCTGGCGGCGGCAGGAGGGGAGCTCTTTGGGCTGGATGTTCAATAAGGAGGTCTGGATGGGGTGCTGGGATCCTCGGCCTTTTTGTCTTCTTTCGGTTTTGGAATCCCCCCAAGCAGGGGACCCGCGCAGTCTCCCGCGCAGTCTCAGGGCCGGTTCTGCCCGGGACACTGGGCGCCCTTTTTCGTTTTAGAAAAGTCTGCAGAGGCCCTTGGCCAGCTCAGCCTGTGCTTGTTTTCTGAGGCTCCCCTGGTTTAAGGACTTCGGGAGGAGAGGAGGGCTTTGCAGACTCGGTGGGCCTTGCAGAGGTGGGGGTGGGGGTCGGGGGAAGGCAGTTCGCACCGCGGAGGTGGTTCGCGCCGAAGCCCTGGAAACTGCAAGTTCCCAGTTCGCCGCCGCGACGGCGGGGCGGCCGCTGTCTCTTCCACTCTTGAGAGCTCTGGATCCTGTGCGCTGCAGGCGGGTTGGCCGAGTCTAGTTATCTCCCTGGGAGGTCTTGTCGTCTATTAGTTTTAGGTGGGGTGGAGTGAGTTGTTTTCAATTTTGCAGGGATTCGCGTTTCACGTCCCCGCATTTCCAGTCCTCCCCAAAAGGGAAAGCAGTCTGACCTAAGGACGGTGAATTTAGTCCTCCCCTCTCTGCCAGCCAGCTGTGCTTATGTGTGTGAAGGCGGTCAGAAAAAAATCGAATTTGCTACCTAGTGAGAGCAAATTATCCAGATAATTGGTTCAAATCTCTCTCCTCTGTGGCTGGGGTAGACACAGTCTTTGGATCAGAAGCAGGGAATCCCTACTCAGGATAGGGGTAACCACCCCCACCCCTGCAGACCTTTCCGTCGGGGACTCCTGCTACCACCTGAGAACCTGGCTGCGGTTGCAACAAACCCCGAGTGGAAATCCGAACAGGGCAAAGGTGCAGAGGAGTGGAAACCCGCTCCAGGCGAAGTCAACCGGGAAGGCGACCACCCTGGGCCTCTGGATGGGTTCTGCCTGTGGGCCGGCTTGCGGGTCAGCTTCAAGAGGAACGGGTGAGTGTCTGGGGGGGCCCCTGCACCCTGTCACTGCCACTTTCACGAGTGGCATCCAGTGTGGTCATGCAGTTGGAGCCATTTCTCTGCTCAGATACAAACGACTTGCTCTGGAGACCTGGCACACCCACTCACACTCTGCCTGGTGGATCTTGAGCAGGAAACAGTTTCCAGGGCCCCTGGGGGCCAACGCTATTGTGGACTAGGAATGAGGGATCAGTTACAGCCCTCTTTGCCAGCTTCCCTGAAGCCTGGGTTCTGGGAGACTGGAGTACCCTGACCCTGGCTGTAGGTTGAGGAGGCAAAGGGGAGAACCTGACCAAGGGGCACAGACTCCCACCTCCATCTCTGTACTAATCCTGCACGCGCGTGCGCGCACACGCGCACACACACACACACACACACACACACACACGGAGCCACACAGACACACATATGCTGACTGCCACACAGAGTCAGACGCATGGGTTAGAGTTACCTGGGCTAGGGGTAGCTAAAATACACCCAGGTGAGAAGTTACACAGGTAGAGGAACACACACACTTAGGAGCACACAGGCAGATCTGCCGGATGCACACTCACAAAACCCCTCTGACAGACACAGGTACACACTGGTTAAACTCACACGGACACTCACTGCACATCACACATACGCATGCACCGTCCCCCCTGCCCCCCAACGCTGGGATGCGCAACAACCCACTTCTCCCACTTTAGCGGTGCAGCCCAAGGGCCTGTGCGTCTATGACTGGCGTCTGGCCGCTGCGCTCCCAATTCCCGGGCCTGCTCTCTCCGGATCTCTGGTCCCTGTGGAGCCAACCCCCCCTCCCTCTCGTTCCCATTCCTCTCCTCCTCCCCCGCCCCTTCCCCGCAGTCCCGCTCGGCCGCCCTGCGGTGCCCATGTAAATGACAGCAATAAATATCTAATCAAGGCCCGGGGCGACGCCGCCGCCGCCCGCCAAAGCCCATTACAGAGCGGGCGGGCGCAGTAGGGAGGGGTGCTAGGGGGAGGCGGGTGAGCTTCTAGCGGAGCGTATGGTCCGGTCTGGACCTTCGTCCTGCACTGAGTACCCCTCATCTCTGACCTCGGGTGAGTCACTGCTCCTCCTTGGCCTCAGTTTCCCTTTCAGTAAGAACGGCACTGAGCCGCGTCCTCCGTTATCCCGTCCGGCCCCCTGCCACTCAGCGATCTCTCTTGCTGTTTAGTGACTCGTCCGTTCTTCGGACAACTTATTTAACACAGCCCCACTGCTGCCGGATGGGCGGAGATCCCAGCTCACACAGACACGGAATCACAGCTCTGGCTCCGACTGATTTTCGAACTTAAGCCAGGTTACCGGCGGCGGCAAAGTGGAGAGTTGTATGGATCCGCGACAACCAGGCCGGAGTGCCTTTCCCAGACGGGGTCACTCCTTGCGGGTCAGCCTGTGCCGCTGAGGGTGTTACTTCAGTGCGTCCAGGTCACTGGAGCCGGCTTCCAGCCTCCACAGCTCTATCCTCCAGGGTTTGGTTGTATCCCGGCGGCATTCGTCTGCGCGCAGGGCGGGAACCAGGCTCTCGGAGCAGGCACGACGCACTCCTTCCCGAGTTCCTCTCGCGGTCCGAGACCCAGAGCCGGGCTTGGAGCAGCGGCTCCGCAGGGACGCCGCAGTCCGTGTTCCTCTGCACCGGCACGGGCCTGGGTCTGGACGAGCGCGGGGAAGCCCACTCGTCCCCGCCGGAACTCTGGTCCGGGGCGCACCGGGCGAGCAAGACTGCCTCCTCTCGCCCGGGAGAGGCGGGAACATGCTGACCGCCGCCTCTGCACCACCCTGGCTCTGACCAAGTCTCTTCGGTCTTCCCTCATGTTCTAGCTGCATCTGTGCTGGAAAAGAAGTGGAGAATCCAGCAATTATTTCGAGTTCTACTCCCAGGGCCCGCGGTCAGGCCTCCCCTGCAACAGACTGTCCTCAAGAGCCCACGCTGCACGGGATCTTGAGAAAAAAGAACAAAAATCAGCCTCTCTCATCTTTTCTCCTTCTCTCTGCCGCATTTCACTGCCTTAAAATTAACTCCAGCCGCCTGATTTCTTTGCCCCCCCCCCAACATTAAGCACCTCAGAAAACCAGAGGAGGGTAGGCAGAGTGGCCTCCCTTAGTCTCAGCCCATTAGCCTGCGGGGGGCTAATTACCCCAATTAGCTTCTGATTTATAATTAATGGCTCGGACCAAGGGATAATTGGATGTTAATGGATAACAGTTTGTGTAGAGAACTAAGCTCCTGGGCTCCTCCAGAGGGCCATGGGGGTGGGGTCTGTCCTGAGACCTACCTCAGACCCTGGAGATCTCCACACTGGCGGGCATTCCCCATCCCTAAACTAAGAGGGGAGGTAAGAATCTCCTTTGAGGAACTGATGAGCTCTAGGTGCCAAGAGACCAGCATCCCATCTGATCTGACCCTTGCAAAGCTACAAACCCTGAGGCCCACCTGAGCTCTTTGGCTCCAAATCCAGGACCGCTTTGGGGGCCCGCAGCTGAAGGGGGCCGTTGGGATTTCTGGACCTCAACAACAGCCCATTCCCTACCCACATGGATCAAGCAGTGTGGGATTAGTGGTAGCAATGTGGGGTCATGGTACCTGTATCAAATGCCACTGGGGGGTGGGGCATGGCCAAGGTGAGAGCAGTGGCCAGGGCTCCATTTGGTACAGGGTCAGAGCTCAGTCTGTGGCAAGGTCAAGGTCACAGCTATGGCCAGAAGGTGGTTTGGCTTCTGGTGGGGACATGCGGTCTTTCCTGATGCAGTGGGATAGGGCAGGCAAGTGAGGAGGGGGACTCTGGGCCTTGGCTCACTCAGTTCTGGGCTCTACTGCCCTTATCACATCTCCTAACGCTGGTCTCTTCTCCAGGGCATCTGACTATCTGACCATTCCCCTAGAATGGGGCTGGAACTCCTTACATTACCCCAGAGTCCATTACCTGACCAACAGTGGCTCTCTTTACTTGAGGAATGAGCATCTAATGTCCCCTCTGCTAGGTACTGAGTACTGGCTCCGGAGCCAGATCTTGCCCTGTAGGAGACCCCTAACTGATGAGTTCTTGGTGAGCATTGAGTTAGACTCAGCACTGTGGAATTGGACTCCCTGGATTTCATCCTGGCTAAGCTGCTTAGCTGTGTGGCTTTGGGCAAATGACTTCACCTCTCTGAGTCTCAGGTCCCTTATCAGACAAATGGGAATTATGAATTTGTTATGAGGATTAAATGAGATGCTGCCTGTCAGGTCTCTATCAGGATGGCTGGTAAAAATAGTTATTATTATATCTTGGGTGAAGGGCAGGCAGATGGACAACTAACTATAATCTGGTGAGGTAATGCTATGATAGGAGTTCAGAGAAGTCACCTGACCCAGGCTGGGGTGTCAGGGGAGGCTTCCAGGAGAAGGGGGTGCCTAAGCCTAGTGTGAGGGATCAGGAGTTTTTCAGGTAATGCTGGTGGAGGAACAGTGTTCCCAGAGTGGAAATGATGAATTTGGAAATGGCTTTCAAGAAAGTTGTCTTTGAAGGGACCAGAGAGAACTGTTCTGAGAGATGAGTCCTTTTGTTTTAAAAGGGGGACATGGAAACAGGTTTAAATGTGCACTGATAGGAGCGGTGGGGCTGGGGTTGGCAATCCAGGGGATGAGGATCTCAGGGAGGGGCATGTGCCCTAGATTCCCTAGCTCTTAGACACCCAGAAGCGAATGATGCCACGTTTCCAGCCATTAGCCCTTAGATGTGTCTCTAGAATGTGTCCTTGGCCATTTCCTGTGGTCTTGCTGGCCACCTTGAGTCACTGATTTGTTGGTGCCCTGGCCCATCCCCTTGGGAGGGAGGCCATGCGTGGGGGAATCTGGCCCCTGGCAAGGCGACAAAGTGGCTGGTTCCTGGGCTCTCTGCACCTTTGAGTACCTGATGCTGACGGTGGAGACTTTTGGAGTTGGAGGGTTCAGCTGTGACCTGAGAGTGAAGCTGTAAAACAGCATCTGAGAGGGAGCAGCTAGGGATGCTTCATCTCAAGTCTGCCCTCAGACCTGGTGGCTGCAGGCTCCTTGCTCAGGGCAGGGCCGGGCTCTCGGTGGCCCCCATACAGCATATGCTCCCATTGCTCTTTCTGGACAACTCAGAACTAAGGACTGATGTGGGAATAGGGGCACTTATTAGGATGGGGGCTCAGCCATTCCAGTTCCCAAACAGGTCAGCCAAGGGTAACTCACCTCCCTTGAGCCTCAATCCCTCCTCTGTAAAGTAGAGATGACAATAGTGCCTCCTTCATAGAGTTGAGGTAAGAAATTGGTGAAGTTACCGCAGTTGAGTATCCGGCATGTGCCAGGCACAGAGCTTCTCTTAAAATCTTGGGCTCACCTGCTCAGAGCTGGAAGTCTTTAGCTTCCACGCTCTAACACACACACACACACACACACACACACACACACACACACACACGTATGCACACACATGCACACATATGAAGGAATCTTTCCTCCTTAGCCTCCCTCAGGTGGCTGGCCAGCCCTGGGTTACACACTTCTCATGATTGAGATTTCTTTCCCTTCTGGGGCAGCCATTTGGTCAGTAGTAGGGAGGACCCTTGCCAAGGTCACACAGCACCCTGGGGTTGGGGCAGGAGCTCTGGCGTGGTGCTCCTGGGCTTGTGTATTTATGTTCTGCTACCTGCCAAGCAAAAGGCCTGTTGGTCTCCAAACTGCTAGGTAGGAAGGACGGCTGCAGGGGGCCTCTCCCCACAGAGGATCACCGGGGATCCTGTGGGGCTGAAGGGCGGCATTTCTCAGGGAAGGAAGTCTGTAGCAACAGTCTCCCTTCAATCCTTCCTGCTGCCATTGACACCCAGGACTAGCCCTCACTAGGGCCAATTCCTGGGCCACACTTTGGAGATGAATCCCAGATAGATCCTCAGTGACCTGGGCTTCCTGTCCTGCCTCTACCACTTAACAACGGTGGGACCTGGAGCAGGTGGTTTTACCTCCCTGAGTCTCAGTTTTCTCATTCATATAATGGGGACAATAATTCCTACCCAGTCGGCTTGTGCTGAAGCTGGTGAGTGAGAAGGGGGCTTGGCTCACAGTGGGTGTCACTGAAAGGAAGCTGTCATTGTTAATGAGATAATGTGTCTGACCAGGCTTGCAACAGAGGAGGCAAGTCCTCGGAGAATGTTGGTTCCTCCCCTCCTGCTTTCTTTCCTTCCCTTTAAACAAAGTTGTTCTGCCCTGCTCCCCACCGTGTGTGGGAATGAGAAGAAACTGAGGGGGAATTAAAAGTTCAGAACAGGAGAGGAAGAGGTGAAGAGAGATGGCGTGGGTCTGTGGGGGTGCTGAGCTGGGTGTGACCGAAGGAGGGGTCCACTTTCCTGTTAATCAAAGACGCCTTGCGTGTGGTTTCCTAGCGGTCCTGCTGTTAATTTATAAAAAATGCCCCCTAATAAAATTCTGCTTGATTCTTCGATTGGCTGGGCATTAGGCCGCAGCCAGCAGCGACGCGGGGACATAACGGATGCATTTGCAGATTTGGAAAATTAAAGCCATCTATATGGCGCCTGTGGCGGGAGATCCGCCGATCTGCTTGCTTAATGAAATATAAAGATTCTTTTAACCAATGTAAGCACAATTCGACAGCTTGTGAAACGCGGCCGCGCCGTGATGGATGGCTCTCCTGGCTCGCCAGGAATTGCGGGGCGGCACCTTTTAAATATATAATTGATTCTGTTTGGAGTGTGCAGTGGGCTGAGCCCGTGCAGGGCCCGGCCTGGGGCCAGGAGTGCAGGGCCCTGTTCAGAGGCTCCCACAGGCTCTGCAGGACTCCAGCTTGGGTGGCTCTTGGCCTCACCATGGGACCTGGATGTGGGTGGTGTTCCAGCCACTGGGCCTGGCTGAGGACCCCGGGGCCAGGTCTGGGCTGCCCTGATTGCTGGAAAAGGGCACATTGAGCAGGGTTCTCCCCAAACCCTGGCTTCAGGTCATGGGGACAAAGGAGGTGGTGGGACTGGGGCTCTAAGTGTCCATTTTCTGGCCTGAGGGCCATAGCCCATTATGGTGGCCCTGCTTCTTTCACTATTCCCTCACCTCTCTTAGCCTCTGGTTCTTTGTCATCCATTCAGCATTTATTAGTTACTGAACGCTGGCTGTGTACCAGGCTCTGTGCTAGGTGTTGCCGAAACAAAAAATGGAGAGGACAAATCTATTCATTTTCTCCGCGTTGCTCTTTCTGTCTCTCTGCATCAACTCCATCTCCTTGGTTTTTCCCCTTTTTCCTCCTCGTGCTTCTCTCTTGTCTTCCCTCAGACCTTTTTCTGAGGGTCCCATTTAGTGTATGCTCCTCTGATCATACACACACACATACATTCATTCATGCACATGGGCCCCCAGACGTGCACACACAGAGACATAAATAACTGCACATACGCACGTAGACACAGATAGATACACATGCAGGTATGTGGCCAATCACACAGACATGGGCACACATGAACACTGAGATGAACTGCACGCTGTGTGCTACCACATGTGTGTAGCTCGGGTGGTAAGTGGCGTCCACAGATCTGGGGCCCTGATGTCCACCTGGAGTGAGGAGGAGTGTGAGGCTGGGGGGAGAGGAGCTCGGCTGTCAAGATTTGGGCTCACACGCAGCCTCATCTCACAACACACGCACACACACATTTATACACACGTGGAGACACGGACACACACATGCATGCATGAGCATGCACACTGGGGAGATGTGCTTTTTCTCTGCTGTCGTCCTGTTGCCTTGGATCAAATCAGAGATGCTGGGAGTCAGGGAATGGAACATGCCGGAGTAAGAGCCTGCGTGACTGGGGTTAGGAAACACTAGCTGGTGGGAAGAACCTCACTGTGAAAACCTGTTCCACCACTTCCTAGCTGCTTGCCCTTTAACAAATTCAACAGTCGTTCTCACCTTCCTTTTTCCGCATCTGATAAAAACAGTCCCTACCTCCCATGGAGCTGGGAGGATTGATGGAGATGGCTGCTGATGTATCCAAGGCACTTTATAAATAGTTGTTATTATTAATTTATTCATCCAATCCTCATCTCCTGAGCCGTGCCTCTGTGCCAGACCTTGTGATCTGGGCTGGGGTGGGGAGTCCAGAAATGCATGAGATACGCCTTTTACCCTCAAGGAGCCCAGTCTAGTAAGGGAGGTAGGAGTATCACCACACTATTCCGATTCAGGTGCTAGAAGAAGAAAAGCCATGGAAGGTGCTTTGTGTGGTGAGCAAGGGCTCAGAGAGTGTGTTCAGTAAACAGGAGTTGTTTTCGTTGCTTTCTTGTTATTGTTATCATCATTTCCCTGACCCGAGCTTAGTTATCTGGAGCCTAGAGAGAAGAGAGATACCTTCTTAGGGATGAGTTGGGAAAGGCCCTGTTTCCAAGGAGGTTGAACTAGGTCTTGATGGAGAGGGAGGGATTTGTCAGGTGAAGGGGGTGGAAGGGAATGGTGTTTCAGGTGGAGGGCCCAGCAGCAGCAAAGGCATGGAGGTGACAAGAGGGAGTGGCAGGTAATCGGAGATTGCTGGGTGCTGGGGAGAGGGAGGGCATCAGGCTGAAGGGGTGGGCAGAGGCCAGACAGGGAAGGTCTTGGAGACCTTCAGAGGACCAGTGAGCTGGGGCAGTTGTGGCGCCGAGAGAGGTACCTCTCTTGGCTTTAGTTAATAAAGACTTGTCGTGCATCAAAAGCTGTGAGATCAGCAATAATTAAGTCAATTAAAATGTCACCACATCAACAGCAATGAGTTTTAAAGCAACAGAGCCCTGCAGAGGTGGGGGAAGGGGATGGATAAAATTACTTCTAAACTCTGTTCCGTCTTCCCCACCTGGAGCCTGTGACACATCCTGGGGCCTGGCTCCATCCCCACATCCACTGAAACATGTGGATAACCCTCCCCAACTCCTCCCTCAAAAAAGGAAAGAAAGAAAAAAATATATAAATGTGGAAATCACCAGTAATCCCATCTGCTATCTCCCAGAGATAACCCCCGTTAACATTTCAGGGTATAACCTTCTAGACTTCTTTTCTATGCATATTTATACATACATTACAAAAATGGGATCATATCATGCGTACTGTTACCTATTTCTTCCACTCAACGATATATTGTGAACATCAGCACATACAGATCCATATCATTGTTTCAGACTGTGGCACTGTATTCCATTGCGGGCATGACTGTCCCCTCATTTACTGAACTAACCCTCTCTTGATGGACAGTGAAGTTTCCAGTTGCTTACCATCGTAAGCAGGGCTGTGATAAACATTCCTGGACATACATCTCTGCATATTTGAAGGATATATTTCTGGAAATGGAATCATTGAGTCAAATGATGCTCTTTCTAAAGGCTTTTGATGCTAGGAACTAAAGCTCTTTTGTCAGCAAAGTCGGAGGAGGAAGGGATCATTTTCTACTCCTCTAGATAATCCTGGGTAATAATTTTTTTTTTCATATTTGCTAATCTGATTGGTGAAAAATATTGTGACTTACGGTTCCTATTTTTATTTCTTTGGTTACAAGGAAGGCTAAGCTTTTTGTCATAGATCAGATGGCTATTTGTGTTTTTCCTAATAAGTTGTCTCTTTAGTTACTTTGCTGTCTTTTAAGGTGACCATCTTTTTGTTTCTATAGAAGAGCTTTTTATATATTATGGATGTTCTCTTATTTTTATTTGTGTTATTTATTTTTATCAATTTTGCTATGTCATATATATGGTAAATATTTTTCCAGGTTTGTTGTTTGCCTTTTAGCTTTGTTTATGGTATATTCTATTATACAGTATTTAAATTAAATTTTAAAAATGTTTATCTTTGAGAGAAAGAGAGGGAGACAGAGTGTGAGCGGAGGGCGGGGGGCAGAGAGAGAGAGAGAGAGAGAGAGGGAGACACAGAATCCGAAGCAGGCTCTAGGCTCTGAGCTGTCAGCACAGAGCCTGACGTGGAGCTCAAACTCGCAAACCGTGAGGTCATGACCTGAGCCCAAGCCGGAGGCTTAACCTCCTGAGCCACCCAGGTGCCCCAGTATTTACATTTTTTTAATGTTTATTTAATTTTGAAAGAGGGGGGGAGAGAGACAGAGAGACAGAGAGACAGACGGAAAGGGAGACAACGAATCTGAAGCAGGCTCCAGGCTGAGCCACCCAGGCACCCCTCTATTATACAATATTTAAACACTATGTCACCATGTCTGTCCTTCTTCCCTCTTAGATCTCTGCCTTTGGGGTCATGTTTATAGTGTGTAGAGTGGGCTTCTTTAAGTAAATGTTGTTGGGAGGTATTTTGTGGGAGTGTCAGGTCAGGTATCTATAAATCCTGCCCTCAGCTCCTGGCTTGTATATGCAACTGCTAATTCAGCATCCTTACTTGGAAGTTGGATCCCTATTTTCACACTTAGCATACCCACCCCCAAAACCATGATTTCCATTGCCCCCTCCCCAGACCCCCTTCTCCCTCAGTGTTTCTGATTCAGGAAAAGGCCCATCTTTACTCAGTTGCTCAGGCCAAAAATTTGAGTTAACCTTTTTTTTTTTTTTTTTTAAGTAGGTTCTATGCCCAACATGGGGCTTGAACTCATAACCTCGAGATCAAGAGTGGCATTCTCTACTGACTGAGCCAGCCAGGCACCCCCAGTCATCCTTTTTTGACCTCTTTCCCTCACATCTTATAACTAACCTATCACAATCATGTCCATTTTACCATCAAAATATGTCCTGAACCTGGGGTGCCTGGGTGGCTCAGTCAATAGAGTGGTTAAGCGTCTAACTTCAGCTCAGGTTAGACTTTGGCTCGGGTCATGATCTTGGTTCGTCGTGGTTCATGATGGTTTGTTGGGGCTCAGCATGGAGCCTGCTTCAGATCATCTGTCCCCCTCTCTCTCTGACCCTCCCTTCCCCCACTTCTGTATGTGTGTGTGTGTGTGTGCACGCACGCGCACTCTCTCTCTAAAATAAGGGTGGGGGGGAGCCTGGGTGGCTCAGTCGGTTTAGCGTCCGACTTTGGCCCAGGTCATGATCTCATGGTTCGTGAGTTCGAGCCCCGCATCAGGCTCTGTGCTGACAGCTCAGAGCCTGGAGCCTGTTTCAGATTCTGTGTCTCTCTCTCTCTCTCTCTCTCTCTCTCCACCTCCCCAGCTCATGGTCGCACTCTGTCTCTGTCAAAAGTAAATAAACTTAAGAAAATATTAAAAAACAAATTCAGAAAAACATGTCCTGAATCTCACTACTTCTCACCACCTCCCCCCTCCCGCCTAGCGGAAGGCACCTAGTTGCTGGCCTGGCCTTCTGCAGTGACCTGGTCTCTCCACTTTTCTTCTTTACTCTCTGCAGGCTGTTCTCTGCAGCCAAAGTGAGCTTTTAATGACAAATTGTATCATGTTCCTCTTCAGTCAAGACCCTCCAGGAGCTTCCCATCATGGTGGGGGTAAAATTCGAACTCCTTGCAATGGAGCCGTGAAGCTCTTTGGGGTCTGGCCTCTCCTCTCCCTCCACTCGCTCGTTCCCTCTCTGTGTTCCAGCTACCCTGGCTGTCTTGCTGTTCCACATAAACGCCAAGCTTCTTCATGCCTCAGGGCCTTCATCCTTGCTGTTCCTTCTGCCTGGAAAGCTTTCCCTCCAGAACTTTGCATGGCTTACTCCAAACAGCAGAGTGCCTTTCTTCAACGTTTATTTATTTTTGGGACAGAGAGAGACAGAGCATGAACGGGGGAGGGGCAGAGAGAGGGAGACACAGAATCGGAAGCAGGCTCCAGGCTCTGAGCCGTCAGCCCAGAGCCTGACGCGGGGCTCGAACTCACGGACCGCAAGATCGTGACCTGGCTGAAGTCGGACGCTTAACCGACTACGCCACCCAGGCGCCCCCAGAGTGCCTTTCTTGACCACGTGTTCCACAACAATCTTCCCTTTTCCTCTTGTTATTCTCCTCCTCTGTCTTATTTTTCTTCGGAGCACTTGTTTCTGTCTGGCATTAGTACCTATATTTATTTGTTATTTTGTAGTCCTCCTCCCTTGGAATGTAAATTCTACGAAGGCAAAGACTTTGTTTGGTCACTTAGTAGGTGGATGCTTAATACATATTTATTGAATGAATATGTGTAATATATAAATGTGTGTGAGTGTAATGTTTGTGTGTAGATATATCTGCTGCGTGGATAGATACCCGTGAGAATGTCTGTGTGCAGAGCCATGGGGAATAATGACATAGAATTTGTAAATTTGCTGAGTTTGTGTGTGACCATGACTACTTCTGTGAGTGCCTCGCTGAGAATGTCCATGTGTGTGTATTTGGGCATGAAACGTGTGTGCGTGTGTGTGCTGTGGATGTTTGGTCACGTATAGCCTGAGTGTCTACGTCAGCGAGGGTGGGGAGCTGAGACACTTGGGCAAGTTCTTCCTCTTACCAAATGGACCTGCCGTTGCGCCAACCCTCCCCCGTTCCCTCCCATGCCCAGGACACAGGAAGCACCTATGTGTCTTTGGGAGCCTGCAGACATTGGGTCACGTTCCAAAAACGACACTTCAGGCCAACACAGGTGGGCACTCAGATGAGGACTGTGAGGGTCCAGAGGAGACCTGGGGCTGATAGGACCTTGGCAGCCTTGTGCTGAGCTGGGCCGTCTCAGCAGGAAGGATGATAAATTAGCCACCAAAAAATGAAGCTGAAGCAGTGTGGGCGGGCTGGGCCCTGGATTGGCTGTGTGGCCTCAACATGTCACTGCTCTTTCTCTAAGCCTTGGTAGACTCATCTGTAAATGGGGTTCGTTGCTCTTGGGAAAATGATAAATAGAGGGAGGTAATGGTAGTGAATATATACCAGTCATAACAATAGTGTCCTTTTGTCTGTGTAGCGCATTAAGGTTTTAATCCATTATCTCAGAGCAAGTGCCTCAGTGTCCCCAGTCCAGCTCTGGACTTGGCCCCATGTGGGCCTCAGTAGGTGTTGAGTAAATAATACGTGTGTGAGAGAATCAGTGAAGGCACAGATAAGAAAGTGCCTGGGTGACTAAATGGAGATGGCTGCATAAAGCAGCAATTGGACTGATAAATCACAGTGACTGACATTTTTTAGCACATACTGTGTGCCAGGCCCTATTGTAAAGACTTCTCTTATTAGCCCCATTTTGCAGATGGAGAAACGGAGGGGCAGAGAAGTTAAGTGACTTGCCCAAAAGTCACAAAGCTCCTAAGTGGTAGAGTTGAGATTCCAGCCCGGGCAGTCTGACTCCAGAGCCCAGAGCCCAGGCCACTTTCTGATGGAGGGGCAGAAGCTCTCGGGGGTGAGGTGAACACCCAAGGTCTAGGCTAGGGATGTCTACCCCAGGGTGGAGTGTGATACCCTGGTTCAGGTCTCCTCTCCTCTTCCCCATCCGCAGGCGCACGCCGCGATGCAGCACTACGGGGTGAATGGCTACTCGCTGCACGCCATGAACTCACTCAGCGCCATGTACAACCTGCACCAGCAGGCGGCCCAGCAGGCCCAGCACGCCCCCGACTACCGGCCATCGGTGCATGCGCTTACACTGGCTGAGCGCCTGGCTGGTAAGGGCCATGGAGATGGGACCTTGGGGACAGAACCGTGGGGCCTGCGGTGGAGGAGAGGTCTGGGGGAGGAGGCTCTGGAAGTTGAAGACAGGAGGGAGGGAGCACTGGGAAATTTTACTCTGGGAGGCTATGGAAGACCCAGGTCACTTAGCAACACAGAAAGGCATCAATTTAAAATCTATGTGTGACCATCCAGAGCGCTCCTTGTTTGCCAGGACTGTGCTGGGCACTGGTGCTGCCCTGGCCTTTGGATTCCCTTAACGACCCCATGAGGGAGGGACTCATCCGCCTCTCTGCCTATCTTGCAGATGAAGACTGAGGCGGGAGGGTAAGGGACTCGCCTTGAGTCGCTGCAAGAGGAGTGGAGTGCCCGGGAGAGGGTATTTCAGGCACAGGGAGTCATACAAGTAATAACAGCTGGTTGTGTGCCAGGTGCTGTGTGAGGCTTTCTCTGTGCATCAAATCCAACCCCGATAAAGGAGGTTATTATCTCCATTTTATGGACAAGGAAACTGAGGCTCAGAGAGGTCAAATCTAGGTGGGGATGGGGCTGGAGGGTTTGAACATGACACTAGGGCTAAAAATATAAGCTTCGGAGCCCCAGGTCTGTAGTTATTGGGGGTCTGCACATTCACCTCTCCTCTCTGAGCCTGTGTCCCCTTTAATCAGAGGGGACAATAGGATGATCGGGAAGTTATTTGAGGTAACATAGGCAAAGGATTCAGCAGAGATTGGTAAGTGCTCAGAAGTCATTATTCCTCAAGTCCCAAGGTAAGGGCCCATGAGGGAGCTGCAGTCCTGTGTCCCGGTCTCCCTTCTACTGATTTGCTGCCCTGCCCTGTAGCCCCTCGCTGGGTGTGAGGAGGATGTGACCGCATAGGTGAGGGGCATGATTCCCGGGAGGTGGGGCCGCCCTTTCTCTCCTGTCTCAGATCAAACCTTGAGCAGCTAGTGAACCCATGTGGGTTCACTGCCCTGTGCCAGGCAGTACTCAGAGGACTTCAGGGCACCCCCAGGGAGACCAGGTGCTCACAGAGCCATAGAAGAGCACGACAGGAGTGTGGCTAAGATTCAGTGGCGGGGCAGCTCAGAGCAGCGGCATCTGGTGTAGTCAGAGCAGCCTTCCCGCAGGCTGTGGGGGAGGAGCCAGGCCTTAAAAAGGAATGACTGGTGAGGGCACCAGCATGAGCAGGGGCACAGAAAAGGGATGGGATATGAGGACCCTGCCTGGGAAGAGGTGTCGGCCTGGGGGAGGGCGGGGCAGTCATTTCCACTCCTTGAGACCCTGCGGGGCCTTGGGGCAGGGCTCAGTGAACAAAATCCCTGGGCCCCTGGTTGTCTTCTTTAGATCAGTGTGGGGCATAAGTCTCCAGTGTGGGAATGTGGGTACAGTCCTGTCCTGGCTATGGCTGCATCTCTGATTTGGAGTGGATTCCCTATCCCGAACCTGGTGGTGACACCAGCTCCTCACTGTGCTCTAGACCCAGAGAGGAGGCAGGGGGTGGAGGCTCCTCTCTGCTGGTGGGGGCAGAGGAACGGGAACATTTAGCACTCCACCCCAATTCTCTTAATTCTTAAGAAGGAAGGACATGAGCTCTAGGTGGGCCTTTGTTTGGAGGCCTCGCCTTCTGGCAGAAAGTTTTGCTGACGGTACAGACAGCCCGGCCTCCCCTGTGATCACCCACCCGTATGGCCCCTGGAGCCAGCAGCAGGGTGCTGAGCCGCTGCTCCCTCAACCAGGGTTCAGCTGACCGAGGGGTCCCCAGTCCCCAGGTAACCAGTGTGAGCTCAGTCCAGGCTGGGATTAGTGCCAGTTTGTGAGAGGTTCAGGGCTCCCTCTAAACTGAAGAAGGAGCAACCCAAAGGTAGCCTTTCTGGATACCCAGTTGCCTCCTTCCCCATTTAGAGCACCGTGGATGACTCCCCAGTCCCTGGAGTACAGGGGAAGGACTCTGGCAGCCCTATCAGAGGCTTACCCAGCTCAGGTTCGCTTCAATACAGGCAGTCCAGGATCCATTTATGGGCTATGGGAGGCAGGGGAGAGAGGTTACTGTCCATCCACCAGGATGTGGTCAAGCAGAAGGGCTGGATCCTAGACACCAGCCCTAGGCAGATCTCTATCCTCAGTGGTTTTCATGTCACCAGCATGTGAGCAGGACGGTAGAATCAACAGTCCATTAGCTCTGTCTCCCATCCAAGCAGTGGTTAGAACCTAGTCTTTTTTGTCCTTTGAGGAAGCAGCCAAAAGGGCCAAGACTAGATGCAAAAACTTTCCCGTGCTCTGAGGGCCCTGCCAGTGCCGGGCTTTCTTTTGAGGAGACATAAGAGCAGGAGCCTCAGGTCTTGCTATCAGAGACTCTTAGGCCAACTTGGATCCTCAGAGTCATACGCAGAGGACATGGAATCAAGTGCCAGTGAATTGTGTACCAGTCAGACCTCACCTAACTAGACCTTGCAGATACCATCCCTGCTGCCAGCCTGGCTTCTCACGGTCAGGGGCCAATATTCTGTTGGTATCCAGAATCTAAGGGTTATAGGATGTTATAACCTTTGTGACACTGGTAAACAGATTATTAGCATCATGTGGTCTCAGAATATTATGCTCAGCATCCTAGGACTTTGAGGATCTTAGGGCAATGTCCACCTATCTACCCATACACCCTCAAACCAAACGAGGAAGACTGCTCTCAGTCATATTCCTGACAGCTGTTCATGGAGATGAGTTAGACCTCTGTGGTCCTTATAGTGAACGTGGGCAAGGAGAGATCTCAGAACCCCAGCCATATGGAGAGAAGTTGCGGGGTTTCCAAGGGGAAAGGGCCAGGACCCGGCTCTGCAGGAGCCTGGGTGTCTGCAGTGGGTCAGAGCAAAGTAAGATTCAAAACCTATTTCCCATAATTAAATGGGCGCCCTCTCCTTGCCCTCCAACGGCTGTACATTTCAAGACATCATCTTGGAGGCCCGCTATGGCTCACAGCATCGCAAACAGCGCCGTAGCCGCACGGCGTTCACTGCCCAGCAGCTCGAGGCCCTGGAAAAGACCTTCCAGAAGACTCACTACCCAGACGTGGTGATGCGGGAGAGGCTGGCCATGTGCACCAACCTGCCTGAGGCCCGGGTGCAGGTAGGTCCCCGCTCCTCTAAGTGGACCTTGCAGACAAGCACCAGCCCACCGACCTGGCTTCCCTCTGCCCAGGAGCCAGCATTTTTATCCCTCAGTGCCCGTGTAACTGCTCTCTCCATGAATGCCTGCGATGACAGGAGTGGGGTTTTGGAAGGGACTGGGGTGCATGTTTCCTGCGGGGTGGGAGGCAATGTTATCATGCACGTCCCCTCCCAGAGCACCCAGTTCCACAACCCACAGCTGCTCTCCCATCCCCAGGTGTGGTTCAAGAACCGCAGGGCCAAGTTCCGGAAGAAGCAGCGCAGCCTGCAGAAAGAGCAGCTGCAGAAGCAGAAGGAGGCTGAGGGCTCCCACGGGGAAAGCAAGGCTGAAGCCCCAACCCCAGACACCCAGCTGGAGACTGATCAGCCCCCAAGCCTGCCCAGTGGCGACCCCCCCGCCGAGCTTCACCTGAGCCTGTCTGAGCAGTCGGCCAGTGAGTCAGCCCCTGAGGACCAGCCAGACCGGGAGGAGGATCCCCGGGCAGGAATCGAGGATCCCAAAACCGAGAAGAGCCCTGGCGCTGAGAGCAAGGGGCTGGGCTGCAAGAGGGGCAGCCCCAAGGCAGGTGAGGCTTGGCAGGTGCCGTGGGCGGGCTGGGGCCCAGTGGAGGGAAAACAGCCAGATCCTGCTGGACAGGGCCCTGGGTATGTGAGGTGGATCAGAGCAGGGATAGAGTCAGCTTTTAACACATGGCACTAGGGCATGATCCCTTAGAAAGGAGTTGGCCAGGGCGCCTGGGTGGCTCAATTAGGCATCTGATTCTTGATTTCAGCTCAGGTCCTGATCTCAGGGTCGTGAGGTGGAGCCCCACATCAGGCTCCACATCGGGCTCAGTGCTGGGCGTGGAGCCTACTTAAGATTCTCTCTGTCTCTCTGTCTCAAACAAACAAACAAACAAACAAAAAAAGATAAAAAATAAAAGAAAGGAGTTGGCCGTAGCAGGCCTGTGCCAGGTCTTTTCCGGGGAGGGCCGGGTGGCAGGGGAGGAGACTTAGGGAGCCCAGGGCAAAAGCTGTTTATCAACCATTATGGAAATACTATGGTATTTTAACAGCCAGCACAGATGCACCAGTGCCTATCGGGTGAATTCCACACTGGTATCAGGGACTCTCACGTGCAGCAGAGACTCAGAGCCACGTTTCTGAGGGAACAGAGCTGTGGGGTGAGGCATAGCTCAGACACAAATCCTGAGCCCAGGCAGAGAGCTGGTGAGGGGCGGGAGCCACAGACAGGAGAGGGGAAGGGGAGGTGACAGTCCTCCCAAGAAGTCAGACACGGGGGGCCCTGGCAGGGTCTCTGGGACTGCCCTAGGAAGCCTGGCTCCCCCCCTCCCAGGATTCTGAGGGGTGCTTCAGGACACGCCTTGGCTGAGATGAGTGGATACGGTTTCAGCCAATGCCTGTCTTATCTGCAGTGCCAAGGGGTGGGAAGACTGAGGGAGACCCTCCTGGCGGACCACTGTCCTTGTCCTGAGCCCTTGGTTCTCGGTTCTCTGCTTGCAGATTCCCCAGGCAGCCTGGCCCTGGCTCCTGCAGCACCCGGGGGTGGCCTCCTGGGCCCCTCCCACTCCTACTCGTCATCCCCGCTGAGCCTCTTCCGTCTGCAGGAGCAATTCCGCCAGCATATGGCAGCCACCAACAACCTAGTGCACTATTCATCCTTCGAAGTGGGGGGCCCGGCCCCTGCCGCCGCTGCCGCCGTCCCCTACCTGGGTGTCAACATGGCCCCGCTGGGCTCGCTGCACTGCCAGTCCTACTACCAGTCCCTGTCGGCAGCCGCTGCTGCCCACCAGGGCGTGTGGGGGTCCCCGCTGCTGCCCGCGCCCCCGGCAGGCCTGGCACCTGCCTCTGCTGCCCTGAACAGTAAAACCACGAGCATCGAGAACCTGCGGCTTCGGGCCAAGCAGCACGCAGCCTCTCTGGGACTCGATACGCTGCCCAACTGACCGCTGGCCTCCAACCCAGCCAGGGGTCTTGGGTGCCCCCTCCCAGCCCCAGGGTTACCCCCAGACGGCTTGCATGGAGTTAACTCTATGAGCCCGGGGATCCTGGGGCCATGGAGTCCTGCCCCCATCCCCCTCCCTGAGTCCCAGCCCCCGGGTGAAGCCCACACTTGCACACCTTCTGCATGGCCCTGCTTGGATCCCACGGAGGCCGAATCGGAGGAGGGGAGGCTGGGGCGCCCGCAGCCTCTGCAGGAGAGCGAGGCCCTCCGTGGCCAGATCCTCCCCTCTGCACGGCCTCCTCCCTGCCCTCCCTACCTCCCCTTTGCCCCCTAGTAAGTCGATGTGTGGAATGTGAGGTATAAATATAAATATATAAAGCTATATTTTCAGGCCCCTGCCTGCCCCAGCCCCCCTGCCGTCCTTGCCTCCCCGTACAGCGTCCACATCTCTCTCTGGCTTTCCTCTGTCTCTCTCTCTCTCCCCTCTCCTTCCCTGACCTGCCTCTGTCCTGTTTCCTACCCCTCTCTTCCCAGCCTCTGTCTTCCCCACTCTGGACCTTTGCCCACATCTCTTCTCCCTGCTCCTGCTTTCTTTCTTTGGTCCTGGCTGTGTGATGTTGTCAGTTCCCAGGCTATGTTTTGTTTGGGATTGTGACTTCTTAGTTGTAGTGATTTTGCTTTTTCCTGTTCTTCCTCCTGCTTCTTCCCACCTGCCTGTCTCCTCCCTGCACTGCACCGGCCTCTCTAGGCTGCTGTTCCTCTCCATCCCCAGTAGAGGTGGTAAGGCCCTAGCTGGAGACCCTTTTGCCACGGAGCTGAGGGCAGGAGCTGGCATTGGCCTCCTTAGCCGTCCTCCCTCAGACCTGTCATCTAGAAGGGGTCACAAATCACATTCTCTTCTCTCTCTTTTCTCAGCTTTGAGGCCCCACCCAAGATGGAGGAGGAGGGGAGTGGAGGCAGGAGTCAGGCTGAGGCAGGCAATAGGATGGCGGCATCCCTGCCTGTAAGACCTCCAGGACAGAGGACGGCCGCCAGTGTTCATCCAGGACTGACCACAGGGTTCTAGGTCTCTCTGGTGAGACTTCTCTGGTTGGGGGGAGGAAACAGGGGAGGGGGGCTCTCAGAGAGAGGTCTTTTCAGAGGAATGGGGCAGATTCTTTTCTCCCACTCCCTGGCCCCTAAGTCCTGCAGTTAGAGTCTGCTGCAGGGGTGCGTCTGAGCCAGGAAGAAAGGCTGAACCCTAACTCCTGATCACAATAAGTGCAAACCACACAGCAGTGCATAGTCTCAGGCTTCTGTTGACATGCCGTCCTGGAGCTAATTGTTGAAGTCAGGGCTTCTGTCCAGCTAGTCACTGGCATGGAAAAGTGGGTTCCTGTTTATGTCCAGGAGGCCAGCTCAGCAAACTTCCCTTCAAAGCAGTGTGGCCTTGAGTCAGCCCGTAGCCTCTCTGGGCCTGTTTCCCCATCTGGATTAGATGGTCTGTAACGTCCTGCCCAGCTGTAACATCCTGCATGTCTGGGCTCACAACCCTTGCAGGGTGGAAGTTTTTAGTTAAACTGACAACGACAACAACAACAATAACAACAACAACAAAAAGGCTCTCAAAAGTACAGTGGATGAATTGGAAACTTACTGTTGCCTTGCTGTGGAGCAATGAGTGTTGTACGTACAAGCCTTTGCATGAGCATGGCCACAGTTTCTGGGTCTCAGTTTCCCCATGAATATAATGGGTCCCTTCTAGTTGAGAAAATGTGGATTTGACCCTGATTTCCTTGAGTCATAGTGCCAGCTTTTGAGGTTGCCCCATCTCCATGCCTTTACAGGGTGTCAGGGACTCGGGGCAAGGGGAGGGGAACGGCTTGCACAGATTCTGAGTCATGATCCTCAACCCTTTGTGGCTCACCACTGAACCCTCAACACTCTACTTACAGAAATTGCATCTGGAAACCAGGGTAAAGATTCCTAAGGTGTGTCTCTTCTCCCGGTGGTAGGAGGCAGAGGCCCCTGTTGGGGCCAGGTAGGACGGGTTTGCAGAGCAGTAGATGCCCATCATTCTTGGCGTTTGTGCGGGGATGGTGTTTTTCTGAGCTGGGTCGGATGGAGGAGGCTTTGAGGGGGGGGGGAGTGAGGGGGATGGTCACCTGGGCCAGGAGAGCTATTTTAATAAGGCAACGGACTGAGACTAGGTGGATGGTGGGGCAGGGGGCCCTTGTTTCATGAGAGGTGGGGCTGAGGGCCTTGAATCCAGGCTAAAGACTTCACCTTGATGTGGCAGGCAGGTGAGGGGGATCAGTTGAACCAGGATCTGGGATCTGGGATTTGGAAGGTGAATTTAACAGCCACTGGAGCATCAGAGGAAAAGGGACTCAGGCAGGAAGACTGAAGGATGGAGACTCTCTGAGACAGAAGGGATTTTTGGTTTGTCTTCTGGGATCAGCTCCAGGAAGGTCTGTTTCTGCAATGAAAGCAGTCTCATCTAGATCAGGCGTGGGGACTGACACCTTTTGCAGTCCCTGGATGCAGGTGACTGTCAGTAGGCCTTGGAATCCAGCAGCTCTAGATATTACCATCTTCTCCAGGAAGTCTCCCCTGACCTCCTAAAGGGCAAGTCCACCCTGGAGTCATGTTCTGTCTTGGCTGGAGCTCAGCCCAGCTTCTCTCGGATCTTTGTCGACATTTCCTCGTTCAACTGATCCAATTCCACTATCCCAGAAAAGGCAGGGAAAGTATACATGATCCCCTGCCCCTGTGCAGATGTCAACCTAGTTAGGGGACCAGCCTGTTACTGAAGACAGCTAGAGAGCTGGAGGAGAGTGTACCATGTGTCTCCTACAGGAGTCAGAGGGTATGGGCTTGGCGTGGGCCCCTTGTACCTGAGATTGAAGCCTCCCCTGGGGCCTGCTGGCTCACCGTGAGGCTCTATCTCTGACCATTCCTTCCAGGAAAGCCTCATTCCTCACCTCTCCCTCTTATTTGAGGTCTCCATTTTCCCTGCTTCTTCACTTCCCCTGAGCATGGTCCAGGGGCCTGGGCCCCCAACCCCGACTTGGCAGCTGGAGGGCTGTACAGACTGCTTTCCAAACCAGCTGTTTTGTGACCATTTGTGCTTAGAGGTTGTGCCAGGCCGTGGCAAAAACACTGTGTACTGTATTTATTTATTCTGTTAGTTGAAAAAAGCAAGACTCAAATTTCCCCCTCCCTGCCCTGCCTCCTGTGTAGTGCAGCATGACACTCTGTCCTGTGATCCGTCCGTCTGTCTGATTTCCTGTGATGTTGTGACCTGTTCTTTGTCCTTCTTGGCTAATAAAAGAATCCGGCAGCACAGCCCTTGGTCCACATTCATTCCCAGAGATGCCTGCAGTGGGCTGAGCGTCTCAAGGTCTATTTCCTGCTTGTCCAGCACTGTGGCCAGTGGGGGTGGGAGGCAGGCATGCCTCATGATTGGCCACTCCCATACTGGCCTCGTGGCTCTCTCCATGGCCCTTACCAATCGTGGCTGTTGTCTGGAGTGGTTGTGGGGAACAGAGGGACCAGGGTGGGGGAGGGTTCCATCTTCTGTGGGCTGTTTAGACCACAGTACTTGTGGCAGGTGCAGGGCACTTGGGGGTATTCAGGGCAGCCTGGGATGATGGGTCTGCAGGATAAGGAGAGGCAGGGGATTCCATGGGAAACAGCAAGTAAGCCAGGCCCAGAGGGGGATGACAGACAGGTACATTTGCACCTAAAGCCAGAGCTGTTCTCCAGCGGGATGGACGACCTCTGGAGGGAATGAGCTCTTTGTCCTCAGAGATGAACAAGTAGAGAATGAAGAAGAGATTTCTGCTATGGGTGGCAGGATGGATTAGAGATTTATGAAGGTCCTTCCAGCTTAGGGTGAGCAGTGTGTGTGTGTGTGTGTGTGTGTGTGTGTGTGTGTGATTATAGCCTATAAGTCTATAAGTATGTATGAGAACCTGTGCCATGAATTCATAAGTGTGTGTGTGTGTGTGTGTGTGTGTGTGTGTGTGCGCGCGCGTGCGCGCGCGCGCGTGCGGGTGCGCATGCATTTCTGCTGCATTTCAAGAAAAAGAGTACAGGCATCTTCTCTATTCAGCTTTCACTGCCCTTCCCTGGGGTTCCAGAGTGTCTGTACAGGGCCCTTGAGCCAGCAGGGGTAGTACAAGCTCAAGGCCGGGGTTTGGGGGTGGTTAGAGTCCCCTCTGAAGATTTGCTGGTAGAAGCCCAGCAGGCCTGAATAGTGTGCAGGGAGCTGTCTCCTGGGTTTCTAGGGGGCAGGTGCCTCAAGCTGCAGGGACCCTGGGAGGGCCGTGACCTCCCCATTTCCCTGTGCTGACCCAGGAGACACATTCCTCTCTCCCCAGTAGGGCTGAGGATTAGGCGGGACACCCCCCTTCACCTTGCCTTCCCACCTCCCTAGGAGGGGCTGGCAGATCAAATGTCTGCCCCAAGTCTCTCACTGCTCCCTCCCAGACCTGAACCACTGTGTGCCTCCTACATACTTCAGCCCTGCAGCACATGCATTCCCTGGTGTAGGAGGTGCCCTGGTAGTCCTGCAACCCGAGTCACTCGTCTACTCAACACTTACTGAGCATCCGCTGTATGCTTGTCCCTGCGTAGGGTGCTGGGTATAGAAACAAGCGAGGACAAAGTGCTCTCAAGACAGTTACAGCGCAAGGTGATTTGGGGTTGAAAAATAGAGAACTAAGGGAGTACAGAAGAGGCGTCACTCGCTCAGCCTGGGGAGGTCAGGAAGGCCCCTTGGGAGAAGGACTTCGGAGCTGTGCTTCACGGGTCCAGTGTTCACCAGCAGGGCAAGAGGGAAGGGTGTCCCGGGAGAGACACAGCACATACAAAGCTGCAAGACTTAGCTGGCTGGGTGAGCCCCTGAGCCCTGAGCCCTGAGCCCTGAGCAAGGCACTGAACATGGGGGGTGGGGTGGCTAGTCAGAGGTTGAGAATGGAAAGAGAAGCTGTGAGCTTGGATTCAAGCCTGAGAGCTGTGGGGGGGGGGGGGGGGCGGGCATTGGGAGTTATTTCCAGTGGGGGAGGGGGCTGATCAGACTGCATTTTAGTAAACCCATCCCCCCATCTCTTTGTAGTATGGTGGTTCATGAGGAGGCTGGGGGACCGGAGGGGAGGCCATTGTCATGTCCTGGTGAGAGGAGGGTGGCTCCATGTGGTCTGGGAGAAGGGGTCAGATGGGTGAGAAATCTAGGAACTAGAATTACTGAGGCGACCGTAGGAATAGGAAAGGTCAAGGTTGCCGCTGAGTCTCTGGTTTGGCAACATGCTAGATGGAGACCCTTGGGCTGGGGTGAGTGTTGGGGAAATGAGCCTGAGCTCAGGCTGGCCTTGTTTGCTGCATCTGAGGAACCTTCAGTTTATTCAAGGGAAGATGTTGGAGTGTACAGGACCAGGGCTCAAGGGATGGGTCTGTCTGCACTGCTGACCTAGACTTCAATTTCTTTAACAAATACGACATAGCCCTTTCTCTGTGCCTGGTACTTTAATTCTCACACAACCCTATGCAGTAGGCACTATTATCTCCATTGTACAGATGAGGAAAATGAGGCACAGAGCAGTTAAACAACTTGTCCATGACCATGCAGCTAGTAATAAGTGAACCAAGGTATGACCCTGGCTGACCTCGGAATCCATGCTCTTCACCTTGGTGGTTGTCAACAGAGACATGGTGGATGAAGCCTCGTTATCATAAGAGAGCACACAGAGTGACGGTGAGGATGGGACCTCAGGGAAATCCAACGAAGCAGAGAAGATTCTATTATGGGGTTGGGACAAGCTACTCTCAGCGTGTTATTTACTATGGCAAATAACTGCCCTCTCTGGTCCTCAGTATCCTCTTCTGTTGAATGGGAATCGTTAATTATGACCAGTCTGCTGGCTGGGAGGCTCAGATGAGCTAAAGAGGAGAAAGCCCCAGAGGAGGCTGGGGTGTTGGTTGCCTGGCATGCAGAAGGTGTTCAGATAGTATGTGGTAGGTGAGATGAGAAAGTCAGGAGCGGGGGGGCTCCCTGAAACTTCTCCCCAAAGCCCCCTTTTCTTAGGCCTTGGCCCCAGTGTTCTTTGAGTCCAGGAGTCTGGCTCCTCAGCGGCCTAGGGGATAGGGCACCTTCTGAGAGGTCATGGGGGATGGACGGCTTTAGGGCCGCTTTAGGGCCAGTAGGGCCAGGCCTGCCCCTCCCCCCCTTTTCCCACAGAGCTGTGGGGACTGGAGCGCCCCCCCCCCCCAATCTCTCATTCTCCTCTCCCTTCTGGGAAAGCCGATTAGGAGGTGGCCTCCTGCCCGCCCCCCTGACAAGTTTGTCTGAACTTCCAACAAAGGCCCTCAGAGGGCTGCAGAGGGAGGGCCCGGCACCACCGGGAACCTGACACCACAGGCCCAGGATCACTCCAGCAGCCTTGGAGGCAGCTCTGTGGTCTGCCCACCCTATGGCGGGGCTGGAATGTCTCTGGGAGGGTTCTGGCCCCACAGAGGCCTGGGGCCGGGCCGGGGGACACGTTCACCTGGGAGTCCCTCACAACAGGGAAGGCAGCACAGGCCGGTGCCCAGGGGGGTGGGTGGAGATACGCACACGTCCTCACACAGTCACACACACACACTCCCATACACTCACAATTACACACGCACCTTTTCTCGCGCTCACAACCACATACACACATACCCTCTCTCATGCACCAATGGGACATGCTGGCTTCCGCGTGGGCTGCACAGTCCCAGAGTGTCTGTCTCTCTCCTACTCACGGACACACACCCCCCGCCCCCATACAAGCCCTCAGACCCAAGCCCGTGGTCTGTTGCCTGGATGTTCCATACACACTCGCCCCAGCTCCCAGACATGCATTCTTAGTTTACACTCTAGATGGGCACCCCTGAACACCCTGAGCGTGGCACCAACCCCCATCCACACGCGGGCCTCCTTAGCTACGCTGCCAGCTTGCTGTCCAAAGATACTCCGTGACTGCTGCCCCGTGCCTGCTGAAGATACTGCCCGAATGCCCACGTGAGTCCGTCCTTGGCTGCAGCACCCACGTTCCCTGATCCACACACGTCCATCCTCACACACTGTCCTCCTCCTCAGGGCTGCCTTCGTGGACGTGTGGCTTGTGGCCACACAGGGCTCTGGGCTCAAGCCCTATAATGTTCTGATGTTGCCATCTTGAAATCCTTAATTCGTACACAAGCGCCCCGCACTTTCATTTTGCCTTGGACTCCACACATTACATAGCCGGTGTGGCTCCCTCATCACAATCTCCCTCAGTCCAGCCCTTCTGTGGCTTCAGCAACTCGGTCTCTAGAAAGCCCTCAGCTGTTCCCACCTGCCCAAATGCCTCCACTGCCTCTTACATCTGAGGCTTCCCTCTCGGCCCCCTCCCCTCACCAGGCAGCTGAGTGTGATGGATAAGGGAACTCCTGAGAGCATCCTGTACTTCCACACCCCTCCTCCTAGTGTGGCCTTGGGGCTCAGTGTCCTCATCTGTAAAGTGGACTCAGGATAACACCTACTTCAGGGATCTTTGTGAGGATTCAATGAGACAGCATCTGTAAAACGCTTAGCCCAGAGCCTGGCATTTAGTAAATGCTCAACAAATGTTTGTTATTGTTATCACTATACTATTGTTAAGTGCTGACAAACAAAATAGACTCAGCCCCCTAGCCCTATATATAATCTAGTAGGTAAGCTAGAGATTACTTGAGTAATCACACACTTAGAAATGTAAAGCAGCACAGGTGAATGAGAAGCACAGATCCCTGACCTCATATGAGGCTTACAGGTAATAGGAGAGGCAGTCTGAGGCTAGGATCAGGGACCAGTCTGGGGTAGGGCATAGTTCTGTTAGGGGCCAGGGTCAAAGCTCGGTGTGCAGCTGGAATCGGGGATCAATTGAGGCCAGGGGCGGGGCTCAGTCTAGGGCAAATCACAGCTCAGAGGTCAGAGTTGGGGCTCAGAATGTGGCCAGGGCAGGGCTCAATTTGGGGTAGGGCTGAGCTAAGTCTGAGACGGGTGCTGAGTCGTTCTCATTGCTAGCATGAACTCACGGCGGGGCCGTTTAATAAACTCTAGGTTTCTCTGGACCTCTGTTTTATCACTGTAAAATGGGGAGATCTCTACCTACCCCCAGGCCTGTGGGAATTGAGTGAGCTAATGATGGAAGTATGGAAGTGAAGGATTATACTTCTGTTGGGCTGCTCATGACTCCAAGCCTGGCCCCCTGGGGCTCTCCTCCCCCCTGCCAGGCCCAGGAGGCCATGCCATCCTCGCCTATGTCTCCAGCTGCGGGAAACCGCCACCTCAGCCCGGGATCTGTTCCAAGACGAGTCTGGAGATTTCGCAAAGCCCTTTGAACAACAAAGGCCACAGGAGCGATATTTCCTCCTGGGGGCTGACCGCCCAGTGGCTCCTTTATCTTGGCAACCAGGCTTGGAGAGCCGTTCTTGGAAAGAGCTTGTGTGGGGCGTGTGCGGGTGCATGTGAGTGTGAGCGTGTGTGCACAAAGCCGCTCTTTGTCGCCATCTCCACCTGAGCAGCCTGGCAGCCCTGGAAGCCTGGGTCCTTCACAGGGTCACCCCCTCCATCCCCCCCCACCGCCTCCATGCAGATGTGCTGGGCGGTCGGGGGTGGGGGAAGGACGCTTTGGTTTCTCCCTTAAGATTCTCTCGGAGGGAGAATTCCAAGAAACAGGAGCTCCATTACCTCAGGAAGAATCCAGGTTAGGCTGAAGTGGATGCTTGACAACACGGGAGAGAAGGAAGAGAGTTTCGGTTCTTTTAGAAGGTACAGGATATCCTCAGACCCTGGGGCCTCTCCCTCTGGAGGCAGCACCGACAAATGGCCCGAAATGCTTCCCTCATTCGGGCTCACCTTCCGTCTGCTCTTTGCAAGCCACCTTCAATCTGCCTCTCGGACTGTGGGATATGGGGAAAGTCCCTCTCAGGGTCTTAGTCCTGTTTTTAAGTCAGGCTTGGACTCAAGTACCTTAGACTGGACTGGGTGGACGCTACGATACACAGACAGGGCCCTGAGTAGCTGGAGCTGCAGGAGGAGTCTATCTGCCTGCCTTCTCATCTCCTTTCCCCCCATTCCAGCCACCAGAACGCTGCCAAGCCCAAGGGAATGGACAAGGGTAGGGGTGGCAGCTGGTCCGCTGGAGGAGCAGGCTTGGGGATGGGCTGGAGGTTCTTGCTACAGGTTCTCAGAACAGACATCTGCAGGGATCTCTAGTTCAGTCTCCATTCGGGCAGGGGTCACTAACACCCAGCCCCTGCTCACAAGTCTGCAGGGATGGGGAGCTCCTTGCCAGGTCTGACTCTTGTGAAGTTCTTCCTCCTGCTGTGCTGAAACCTGCCACCTCCTCATCAGGCCCCGGTCTGGGGTGGGGGTGGGGGACTGTGCACACAGAGCGTGTCTATTCATCTTGTTCTGGGATGTCCAACCAAATCATGTGGGGCCTCACACACTCACTGTGCCCTTTCCCACCTGCCTTTGCTCCTGCTGATTCCTCCTGGGGAAAGTCTAGTCATTACACAGAGCCCACTCACAAACCACCCTCTCTCCAGGGAGTCTGGCCTGATAACACCAGGGGAGAGGAAGCCCCTTCCCTCTCTTGAACCCCCTTGGCTACTGCATACAGTTCTTACCCACATGCAGATGGAACACCCCGGGCAGGACATGGCATGGCCCAAAGCCTGGCTCCGAGTTAGTATTCAACCTGAATACCATTCTTGTCAAGTTGAACTGGAGGAACAGTATGAAGGACAAGCTCTGCCTACAATCTCGGGCACCTGATTCCTGTCTGGCCTTGCCGTGCAGCCTTGAGCAAGCCCTGGCTTTTTCTAGGCCTCTGTTTCCTGTGTAGATGTTGGAGGGTAGTCTATACAGGCTGCCTGCCTGCCTTAGAGAGCCTTGGTTTCTGAATGTCCTGCTTGGTTTTCTTTACTGTGTGATATTCACACCCCACCCCCACCTTCCCCAGTTTCCTCAAGTGTTCCTTCCAGGACCTCTTTCTTTTTTTAAAAAAATTTTTTTTTAACGTTTATTTATTTTTGAGACAGAGAGAGACAGAGCATGGACGGGGGAGGGTCAGAGAGAGGGAGACACAGAATCCGAAACAGGCTCCAGGCTCTGAGCTGTCAGCACAGAGCCCGACGCGGGGCTCAAACTCACGGACCGCAAGATCATGACCTGAGCCAAAGTCGGCCACTTAACCGACTGAGCCACCCAGGTGCCCCTCCAGGACCTCTTTCTATGCTGGGTATGGCCAGTTGTAGGTGCAGACCGGGCTTAGAGGGACTTGTGTAGCAAAGGCCTAGCAGCAGCCTAAGGAAGTAGGTGAAAGGGTCTTCAGGGATGGCACCCAAGGATGGGTGAGCACCCTCTCCCTTCTCTTGTCTCATGACATCCTTATGAGATGAAGCTGGCCCTGAGACAGAGCAACAGCACAGCCCCCTGTCTCTTCTGGAGGCCATGGCTCTGTCCCGGCACAGGCTTTAGCTCCTACCTCTCAGTCCTGAGCACCAATGTCCAGAGTTTAGGGACCACAGCCCAAGCTTTGTCAAGTGGATGGGAGGCACTTCAGTCAGTTAATTTTATTGAGTACCGTCCACAGGCCAGACAGACCTGGGGTGCTGGGGATACAGTGATGAACAGACTGTCTCAGCTCCAAATGCACTTAGTGCTAGTAGGGAGAGACATGGATAAGCAATGAAACAAATACATCTGGGATGCTGATTAAAGGTTATGAAGAAACTAAAATAGAGAGTGGGGTCAAGGCTCAGTGCATGGCTGGGGTCAGGGTTCAGCCAAGGAGACCGGTGGAATGACCAGACTAAGAGTGAGGCCAGAGATGACCAGACAGATCCATAGCCAGGTGGACAGCAGGTGAGTAAAGAGGTTGGCCCAGGCCTGGAGGAAGACTGAAGGCTCCTGGGAGAGAGGGGGTGGTGGTGGTGGTGGGGGGGAGGTGGGATCTATTAAACTGATGACTCCAGGCCCTAATCCTGTGCCAGGCCTAGGCGGGTAGTTGGGGGGGGGGGAGCACCCCTGCTGGGGTGTAATTTCACGCTGAAGGGTCTGATGGGGCGTCCCACGGACTGATCCTTTCTGGATCAGAAAACCCACTTCCCTTTGTCGCATGCAGGGCGATTAATGCCTTAACCCTTTATGGGCTGGCCTGGGGCCAGTCCTGCCCCATCTCACTTCCAGCTCCTTGGGATCTAGTCAGAGCCCTTTGCCTCCAGCCCCAGGAGCTCCTGGACCTGCTCTTACTTGCAGAGAGGGAGAAGTTGTCACTGAGGAAAGCCAGGGGTTGGGTTCCAAAACCAGAAGCTTGAGGTCTAGTCTAATCCACCAGGAAGCCTTCCCACGTGTGCCATGGTGAGGCCCTCACCACCTTCCAGGGGAGCCCCTCCCACTGGCAATAAGCAACAAACCCATAAAGTCCCGAGACCCATCAATGAGGAACGAACACTGGATGCCCCAGTGTCCCCTGAACACTTACAAGCCATGCCTCTGGTAACACCCCAGGGACGTCCCTGCTCATTTTGTCCAATGGCGGCATTCCAGCCTGGGCAGGCCATCACGTCAGCCCCAGCCTCTCTGTCCTCCCTTGGCCACGTCCCCTCCCTGCCTTGGTTCAAAGACCCACCAGGAAGTTGTCGTACCTTCTCTGGCCCTTCCCTTCGCTCCTCCCAGTCTAACTTCAAGGCGTCACCGTGCAGCTCCCTGGGGTGGGGGAGGGGCAGGGACCTGCTGGGCCTCTTCTAAGCTCCCTGGGTCTCTAAAACCCCAGCACCATTAAAAGAAAGCCCCTAAATGTTATTTACACTTCGGAGTCTTAAAAACCATTAACAAAAGCCACTTAATTCAATTATCTTCCCGGCTGGCTCAGTTCTCAGCGCTGAGCAAGGGCCTCCCCTTGCCGCCTCCTCCCTCTCCCCCCCCCCCCCCCCCCCACTGTCATTGTGTCGGGCTAATGAGGTAAACTGAAGCGAGCCCTGTCCCCCCTGACAGGTTTATGAGAATTTAATAAAGCGTGGCCGGGACCAAATGAGTTGCCTCAGCCTCCGAGAGCTCATTGTCTTTGGCGTCAGCGTTTTTTGACTAGAGCTGTCCCCTCCCCCGCCCGGGCTCCTGCCTGGCTTGGTCCCCATTCCTGCCCTCGGTCCCTCCCAAGGTGAGCTGGCCAGTGAGCCTGGTAGAGGCCAGCTTGGCCCTGCAGGGCAAGACACCCAGGCTGTACCCTGAGTAGGGCAGAAACTGAATCGGCCCGTGTGCCTTGGGGACAGGTGTGTGGTCTTCCCAGCCCTCATACACACCAGATCCCAGGAGTGTACGGGGACCTCTGGGACTTCTACTACCCAGCCCACACTGCCCTCACGCTCACGGGCCCCTGCCAACCTGAGGCTGAGGCCTGGCTGGTGCCACCTTGAGCATGATTCACTCTTTCTTGCCTATTTCGAGTGACCAGCCAGAGTGAGGAGGGAAGGGGCATCCAGAGCACAGGGGACACAAGTCCTCAGTCATGGCCTGGTCCGTGGAAGGACACTTTCACATGGAAGGTCACCTTCTCCTCACATTTTCCCTGAAAGGTAACAAGGGGTAGACAATGAGAGGGACTTGCTCAAGGTTCCTAGGGAGTCAGAAGTGCAGATGGAAGAAATTCAGCCTTCAGGCCCCTCAGACATCCAGGCAGGGAGGAAGGCCCCCCACCTGGAGCTCCAAGGGTATTTGGAGAAGGCCTGGCCGTCCTTCCTCCCTCATGTCCTAGACAGCCTTTCTGTCCGGCCTCTCAGGGGTCTAATGTCCAGGAGTTTCTGGACCATTCAGAGATCCAGAATTCCTTTTCTTTCCCTCAAAAGTATTTCCAGGAGTTATTTCTTTCTGGGACTGAAGCCTGACTCGGTCTGTGACCATGATGAAAATTCAGTCTTTGTCCAGGGTTAGTGTTCAATGTATGGATCAGGGTCAGAGTTCAGGTTGGGACCACAATAGGGGCTTAATGTAGACCCATGGTCAAGACTCAGTCTGTGCCCAGGTCAGGGTTTAATTTTTGATAAAGATCAGGGTTTAGTTTATGGACTGAGTTAGAACTCAGTGTAAGATCAGGATCAGGATTCAGTGTAGGGACCAGGCAGTGTGAAGCCTCAGATTATGACCAGGATCATGTTTAGGCCAGGACTCAGTATGGACTGGGGTGAGGTCTCAGTCTAAGATCAAGATAACCAGACTCAGGTCTTACCTGTGACCTTGATAGAGGCTGTCCAGGATCAGGCCTCCCTCTGTAATAAGGTCAGGTTTCGGCGTTGGAGGTGTCAGTAAACTTGGGTGACCCCACCCCCAGTCCTTGTATGCCCGGCTCCTTGCTCCCCTCCTCCTCAGGAGTTTGCCCTCAGAAGGGGAAAAGGCCAAGTTAATACAGTCTGGCTGGGCTGAGAAGTCTCTATCCCCTGTCATGTGCCTAGAGTGCCCTCTGGTGGCACTCCCTAGCAGTGCCTATTTCCTCAGGCTTCCCCAGTCCATCTGGCCATCTCCTACTTTGGGGAGCCTACCCCTCAGGCACTTCCATCCACACCCATCTAGCCAGCTCTACGTTCCTGCGTCACCCCACCTTCCACAAAGAGGTGGAAAACAGGAACTGGCCATGGCAAGTCCCACACACGTAAGGGGCTTTTCTCCCTTCCTGCCCAGAGCAGGCATCTTAATAATTCCCTATTACTGGGGACCTGGGGTCTTTGCCGCGTGATAAGATCCACACCTTTTAGTCATCCAACAAATATGTATTGTGTACTTACCTCGTGCCAGGTGAACACCTGAGTGCAGAGCAGTGAACAAGCCGGAAGTGCTAACTTCTTGGAGCTCACATTCCACTCACTTCTCCCCAATCCCCAACTCCCCAAGTCCACAGACCGCCTCAGCAAGGCACTTGCATCAGAAGGCTGGGTGGGATTCAGAACTGGGCAATTCAATGTTCCTTCTCTCTCCTAGATTCAGAGGTTAGACTATTCTAGATTCTGAGTTCTCTGTCTTCATGTCTCAGATGCCTCATCTGGACTCGTGGCTTCCCGACCATCCATATGACAATGGCTTCTAAATCTGCATCCTCTCTTTCCAGAACTCAGGGCTGTGCCTCCAGCAATCACAGGACAGCTCCCCTGGGTTAACAGAATTTTCCTCTTACCACAGCCCTGACTCTTCCTCCACCCTATGCTGAGCTCTCAAATCAAAATTCTAGAAGTTCTTCCTGGAGTCCTCTCTTTCACTCCTCTTGAACTTCCCCAACAGAGAGACCTCCAAAATGGGTATAGAATCTGTCCACTTCCCAGCCACCACTCCAGTCCCAGCACCCCCAGCATATCTCACTGCAATAACCTCCCACTCCACCCCGTTTTCCCTCTTGCCCCTCGACACTCTATTTTCCACACAGAAGGCAGAGCGATCTTTACCATCATAAATCAGACCACGTCACTTCCCTGCTTAAAACCCTCCACCTCACTGAGAGTAAAATCCCAACTCTGCATCCTGGTTTACTAAGCTGTACATGAGCTGAGCAAGATGCCCCCCCTACCCACCCTCCCCAACTTCATCTACAGCCCTTCTTTCTTGGTTGAACACAGAGGCGAAGTTCATTCTCACCTTAGGGCTTTTGCACTGGCCATTTCCTGAGCTTGAAATGTTCTTGCCCTAGACCTTTGCATGACTGACTCTTGTCAGTCAGAGCTCAGCTTAAATGTCACCTCTCAGAGAAGACCTCCCCAGCCACCCGACAAGTCCCTCTGTCACATCTTCTTATGGTGATTTTCTGCACGGCACTTCCGCTAGCTAACATTTTTTGTCTTGTTTACTTAATTCTTTATTGTCTGTCTCCCCCAAGTAGATGTAAGCCCCCCTCCAGAGCTTGTTCACCGCTATATTCCCAGTGCTGGACACATAGTAGGGTTCGGGAATTGTTTATTTTTTTAAGTTTATTTATTTATTTTGAGAGAGACAGAGAAAGCACGAGTGGGGGAGGGCAGAGAGAGAGGGAGAGTGGGGGGGAATCTCAAGCAGGCTTCCACACTGTCAGCGAAGAGCCTGACGTGGGGCTCGAGCCCACGAACTGTGAGATCATGACCTGAGCCGAAACCAAGAGTTAACCACCACTTAACTGACTGAGCCACCCAGACGCCCCTCAGGAATTGTTTAAATCATTAGTAAAAAATGGTCCTAAGTGGCTGCCCTCATTTCTTCTGGTGGGAACAGAGGGAGGAGATCCGAGTTCCCAGCACCTTAGTAGGCTCCCTTGTCCCAGGCTATTGGGAGTTCCCTCCGGGAAGTGGGGCTCACCCTGCCAACCCCTGAGCTCCACAGGCCCCAGGAAGCACCCCCTCCTTTCAGAAGGACCAGCGGTGCCTCCTACACTTGCAGCCCCTGGACTTCTGAGGACAGGCCCTCGTGCCTCCATTCTCAGAGTCTCAGGGGAGGAGTGGGAGGGTCTGGCCCTCATCTCAGCGTCCCTGTGCGGTGTCCCTGCAAGCCAGTCCTGGCCTGAATTCCTCGAGGTCAGGGAGCCCGCTGCTCCTGTGCTGTCAGAGTTGTGTCTTCACTGCCCACAGACTGGCCCCCTGAGCCTGCCTGAGAGGAGCCTGCAGACGGGTGGGGACAGAGCCATCATCCAGCCTCTGTGTCAGAGAGTGAGGTGTTCCTGGGCCTTGCTGGCTCCTCAGTGGTCTACTGCCCTAGAAGGGCCTGAAGGAGTGTGAGGGGAGGACCCCCCACCCACAGTAGGAGGCCCAGGAAAGATACAGGGGGTGGGGGAGTGGTTTCTAGGGCTGGTTGTTTGGGAAGTGGGCCCTGGGGTACGGGGAATTAGGAGATACCTAATGTACCTGTGGAGGGGGAGGGGACACAGAAGGGACAAAGGATGCCCTTTGGCTAGGGGAGGCAATGGAAGGGAGACTTCAGCGAGCCAATGTTTCCCCCTGGTGCCCCCCCCCCCAATTCAATTCACTCACATCATGCATTTGTGGCACTGAGCCCTTATCACATGCTCACTCTTCCTCCCACCCTCCCAGACAGGACCTGGAAGTCTTTGGCAGGGAGAAGAGGAAGGTCTGGTGGTGTAATTCTAGGCCTCTGCCAGCAGGTGGGAGAGAGATTGGGGCTGGGCCTACCATTCCAGGCTAGAATCTGGGGGGCCTCGTCCTAAAGAGGGTGGTCCAGACCACACCCCAAGGCAGCATCAGTGGTGGCCCCTCTCACCTCCTGCTCTACCAAGGCAGCAGCAGGTGGCGTCTGAGGCTGCAGACCAGTGATCCAGAAGTGAAACCTGGGAAGGCGGACTTTCTTGCATGTGCATGCTCAAGCATGTCCACACACACACACACACACACACAGTGGGGGGTGGGGAAGTGTTCTGAGAAGAGGTCATCAGCTCCAGGGGCTGGATGCTTCAAAGGTTAGGGACCATCGATCCATGTGAATTAATAGAAATGACCTGCTTGCACCTACGCAGACAGATTCACTTTCCTCCAGGTCAATGGTGGGGGAGACAGCAGGAGAGGCAGAGGCAGAAAGGGAGTCAGGGGAAGGGAAGAGTCAGAGGGGGAAGAGGCAGAGAGGGGGTCAGCCCTTCCCAGGGCTGGGGGGAAATCCCAGACCAGGGAAGAAGAGCAGTAGAGTCCACCCTGGGAAGAAAAAGGGAGGCTGCTGAAGCCCAAGGTCGATGGGCAGGAAGTTACAGCCAGCAAGGGGTGTGCCACCATCTCTGGGCACAGCTTTCCTGTGTCTCTGCAGCGAGGAGGGGCTGGACCAGGGTTGCGGGATCTCTCCCCCCCCCCCCCCCCCCCCCCGTCCCCAGCTCCCTTGCTTCTCTTGTGAGGTGGCCTCCATCCCTCTACCAGATGCCCTCACTCACTGGGCAGAACGCAGGCATGTCAGGGGAAAGGTGTAGGCTTTGACCAGCCCCGGGGAGTGCTTCTCTCATCCTTCTCACTGGGTGACTCACTCCTTAACCACCACCACACACACCCACACACACTCTCACATTCGTGTATGACGTTAGATACTGTCACCCAAATACTCCCACACTCCCCATCTCTTACGCGTAGCCAGGCAACCCCATGCACACATAGATTCACCCCGCTCCCAGTCTCACACACTTGTTCCCACGATGATCGGTCACACACTCCTCTCCCCTGGGGTCCCCTTCCAGGTCTCCAAGAGGGGCCAGTGCTAGGAAGATGAGGCACTTGGCTAGGAGGACCCCAGAATCAAGGGTGCTCAGCCAGAAGGTCCACAGGCAGCCTCTCACCCCAGGCTGCACCATCACAGAGGACTGGACTCTAGAGGTGCTTTACTGAGGAGAGAGGCTCATCGGGAATGCAGTGGGGATCACACTGAGGCCTTCCTGGTTGGAGGAGCCCCCTCACCATTCATCCCTGTCTGCTTCAGCCTCAACTCCCCCGGATCTGATCTACCAGTCAGTGGAGTGCTCAGCCCAGCTCTACCTTAGGAGACTATCCTGGCTCAAATCAGGACCTCCTCACACCCCCTTAATCCCAAAAGATCATGTTGGGGTAGAGACAAGGAGAGCAGAAGGAGAAGTGGGAGCTGGTGGCCTTACACGTGCGCAGGGCATTCCTCCCTGCCCCTGCTTCCTCCCACCCCTTGGGCTCAGGGGCCTTGCTGGTAGTTAGTCCCTCTCAGAGCAGCTCTGTTCACAGTGCCCGCGTGCCATGGGTGGGGGTGGTAGGGATCGAAGGTCCAGGGGCCCCGTTGCTTCAAGTCTAGGGGGTGAGGTAAAGTAGGGCCCAGCAGACCCCTCTTAATGGGCCAAGGCACAGCTCCCTCCTTTGGCGAGTGTGCCTCTTCACCGTCACATTCTCCCCTCCAGACGTTCCAGAGATGGGACAGATGAGGCCACCTGTGCCCAGCACCCGACCCATATGGATTTTTTTTTCTTTTTCCTTTTCCTTCTTCTCCTTCCTCTCTCCCACTCCTCTTTTTTCTTAAGTGGCACCGAACGAAGGGAGCCCGACGGGGAGTCAGGGCCCGGCACCGGGTCCGCTAGGGGGCGACGCGCTCCCGGGGCAGGTTGAGCTGGACCCCTTCGGTGCGCGGCGCATAGGCCGCCGCGGGCGCGGAGGCGTCCAGGGCGAAGGGGCCGGGGCTGGAGCGGCTCGAAGACGCGGCCGAGGCGGCAGGGCTGAGCTGCACGGCCGTGGTGTCCTGCGCCGTGCGCTCGCTGCTCTCCATCTCCAGCGCCACCGGCCCGCCGCCGCCGCCCCGGCCCGGGCCCGAGGCCGCCGCCGAGCGCGCGCGGGGCGCGGGGCCCCGGCGGCTACACGCGCAGCAGGCCGCGAAGCAGACGAGCGCCAGCGCCAGCAACGCCGGCCCCACGACGAGCGGCGCGTTGCTCCGGGGTGGGAAGGAGGCGAAGGCGCCCACCAGCGTCACGTTCACGCCCGCCAGCAGCACGCACAGGCCGCAGGCGCAGAACAGCGCCGGCGACGGCAGCCCGGGCAGCCGACCCCGAGCGCGGCCCGCGAGCGCCTGGGCCGGGGCGCCTCGGCTCTTCTCTGGGGGCGGCATGGGCCTGGGGACGCCGGGCACGCATCAGGCTCCGTCCTGCCGCCGGCCCGGCCAGGCCCGCCTGGCGAGCTCACGGGAGTCCTGTGGGCACAGAGCGGGAGGGAGGGTCAGCGGGGCACCTCAGTTTCCAGAACTCTCAGCTCTGGGGCGACACTCAGTGCCTGGGAGTGCCGCGGTTATCTTGGCCAGCCCCCTGCTTCTGCCTCCCGGGAGCAGAACCCATCCTGTATGGGAATTGGCCCTGGGCTCTCTGGTGGCTAATCTTACCATCCTCCCTCCAGTCCTTCAGACAGATGCAATCCCTCCACCTCCTCTACTCCAGGAAGCCTTCCTGCATTAATTAAATTAAGCGAGTGAAAGGTTGTAAAGTGCCCAGCGTGTGCCTAGGTGCTGATAAAATGACAATCATCATCAGTAGTCCTAATTAGAGGGCAGTGGCGGTTCTTGGGATTTAGACAACTTCTAACACCTTGCAAGTGGAAGCAGCCTTAGAAACCATCTGCTCAAGCCCTTCCTTGTCTAGATAAGGAAACTGAAGCCCAGAGAGCTCTAGCAATTTACCCAAGATCCAGGACCAGGATCTAATGACCTGCCACCTGGCCTGGGTGTCCCCACCCTAGGCTCTGGTAGGCACAGCAGTGACATTAACTTTCCTGAACATCAGATGAGGCCCTGGAGTGAGTGACCACGTGAGAGTAAGGAGCTCCTGATGTTTCAGATGGCCAGTGAGAAGGGACAGTCTCTACATGGGCTGGAGCAGAGCCAAGATCTTTTGTAGACCGAGCAGATTCCAACCCCACCCCCAGGACTCTACTATTAAACCTGGACTTGAAAGCCTAATCACTGGTTGCTGGAATGCCGTTCTAGTATTCTCTAATCGTCTCTGGTTCTGGGATCTATCACTGGCTTCTAGAATTCTGGGAATACATGCAGAAGCAAAGGTAATGAAATTAGAATCTGGAGCTTTAGGACTTCTATTTGAGAATTCTGTTCTATAACATGAAATCACAGGTATAAAGGTCCTCAAAGGATGAGATCATGGCTATGGAACTGTGTTAGGATTGTGAAAAAATGTCAGAAAAGGCTCTGAGTGGGGATGAGAGGGAGTCATGGGGGTAGTGGTACCGCAGGTGGGAGCAGAGCATGCAGGTTGAGTAACTGAGCGTGACTGAGTGGCCTCTCTGTGCTTCAGTGTTAACACCTGTAGTGTGGAGTCAGTGATAGAACCTACCTCATAGGGTGTAGTGATCATTAAATGCTTTAAGCTAAATCGGGTGCTTTGAACAGTGCTTGGAGGACAGTGGGAATTCAATAACTGTCAGCCATGTTGTCACGGTGGTGGCTGCTAGAGAAGGGTATCTATAAGGTCTCAGATCTGGGAGGTGGGGTGTGTCAGTTTGGAAACAGAACAGTTGATCTATCCCTCAGGTGGGACTGCCTTGGGACTGAGCCCAGAGTTGTCCTTCCTGAGTCTGCAAAGCCTGCACACTGTGGGGTTGGAGAGAATGTGATGACTGGGTGAGTGAAAGCGAGGGCTAGTGTGGGAGAGGGGCAGCACAGTCCTCGCTCAACACAGGCTGGAATCAGCCTGGCCCAAGCATGTCAGAGGGCCAGGAAGGCCACCTCTGCTTCTTGCCCAGATCTGATCACTTCAGGGCTCCCTCCCCTGGCACCACGGCGAGAGGTAGAAGTTCTATTGGGACTCTGGCCAGAAGCACCTTGCTGACTCAGCCAGCTGACCCAGAGCCAGAAATCCCCAAATCCTGGCCAAGCAAGCACTTGCTGACCTTTCAGAGGACTTACAAACCACAGATTCCTCAGGAAGCTCCACATTTGCACGAACCATCTGCTCCCTTTAACCTGCAGCCTTTGGCTCTGCCAGGCAGAAATAGCAACCACTGGAGGATACAACACTTCAACAGTTGGCAAAGCATGTTCACAGCCATGACATCACGGAATCCCTACAAGCGCTTGATACTTATCAACAGTATCAACACATTTTACAACTGACGCAACCGAGGCTCAGGGAGGGAAGTGGATCTGGGCTCTTGTGGCTGGACTAGAAGGAAGACCAGATATTCTGGGACCAGAGTCAGAGAATACATACATAATCTGGTGCACACCATATGTGATCTTGCTTCATTTTAAAGAGAAGGATTTGATCTCCTCAGGGTTGATGTGGACGTGAATTCTAACAGCCTCTTCCTGTTGCCCTCAGGAGGGGCTGTGAGATTCTCCAATTTTCCCCCTTCTCAAGTCCCTCCCCCACATTCTCAATATCCAGTATTATCTGAATGAGATAGGTGCCCCCCCTCCCCCTCTCCTGTGGGGAAGTCTCCGTCTGAGGCTGAGGTGGAGTCTGGTCCTTCACCTCACCTCACACAGATTCTCGAAAGGCAACATTGGACAAGGGTTGGGGAGGCCCTGGAGGGTCCAGCTCTTTTTTCTTTTCCCTTCTAGGGAAGATTCTTTGGGTTTCGGTTTTACTATGATGTGCCTAGGTGTGATTTCCTCTGTATTTATCTTTCTTGTACTTCCTGGTGCTTCTACAACCTGTGGCTTGATTTTCCCCACAGTTTTGGAAATTTTTCAGGCATTATCTTTTTCCTCATTCTCTTTCTTCTCTCCTGGAACCTGAATTGCGCATATGTTCAACCATATGACGTCGTCCCACACGTCTCTTACACTCTGTTCTCTATTTTCTTTCTTTCTTTTTTTAACATTTATTCATCTTTGAGAGACAGAGAGAGAGCACAAGCGGGGGAGGGGCAGAGAGAGAGGGAAACACTGAATCCGAAGCAGGCTCCAGGCTCTGAGCTGTCAGCACAGAGCCTGATTCGGGTTTCGGCCTCAGGACCCGTGAGATCATGACCTGAGCCGAAGTTGGACACTTAACCAACTGAGCCACCCAGGCGCCCCTCTGTTCTGTTATTTTCTAGCCTTTTTTTCCTCTTTCTGTGTTTCTATCTGGATGCTTTCTTAAAATTGATTTGTCATCCAACTCACTAATCCTCTCTTTACCTGTGTCTTCTTTGCTCTAAAATCCAACCATTCAGTTCTTAATTTCAATTGTTACACTGTTTCAGTTCTAGAATTTCCACTTGATTCTTTTTCATAGCTTCCAGTATTCTACTGACAGAATCCCTCTTATCTATTTTCTTGAACAGATTAAGCCCTTTAAAGTTCTTGTCTGAAGACTCCAACATCTGGGTTGCCTATTTCTATTGTCTAATTGCCCTTGGCTTTTGGTCATTTAGTCTAATCTCCTGGAAGGCTAGATAAGTTATTGAATGCCCAACATTGTGCATGAAAAATCGTAGAGATAGCATGAGGTTCCAGATGATGTTACCTTCGTCCAGAGATTTACTTTTGTTTCTGACAGGCAGCTTAAGGGATAGGCCACCTTAACCCAGTCTGGGATTGCACTGACTGGGAGCCGTGTTTCAGTCTTCCTGAGTCTGGCCTGTATTCGTTTAACCATGACTCTCAGAGAATAGGCTGTTGGGCCCCCTAACCAAAAGCTAAAGGTTTTAACAAGGTTCTCCCCTCTTTAAGCCCTGAATTCCAATGTCGACTTCCTAATTTATGGCCACTGTCTCCTACACACTGGAAAAAATTCCTTAAGGGAAAAATGAACCAAATATTACTTCTCTCCAAGATCTTGGCCCCTCAAGTCCTTACTGTCTTCATACCTCTCCCATGCCTTCGAACAGATTTCTTAAATTTAATCCCGCCTTTTAGTTATCCTCAGTGCGTAAGTTGGTCTGATACAAGCTAGTCTATCCAGAAACAGGTCTAGATGGGAATCTGAAATTAGCACTAATTTAGCTAAGTAGGTTGTGCTATGTTGAACATTTTGCAAAATATCTAATTTAGTTTTTACAACATGAGATTAAGTATTGCTGTTATATCCCCATTTTATAGATGAGGACACTGAAGCACAAAAAGATTAACTAAGTTCACCCCAAGATCTCTGAGGGGCTGTGGTGGTGCCAGGACTTGAAACCTGGTGTCCGGACCCTGCAGCCTGAGTTCTCAATCAAGCTAGTCTAGTGCTAGGTTTGCTAAATGCTTGTTGAATGACTGGAACACAGGGCATGGACTCTCCTCCGGCCCTGTAGCTAAGCTCCTGTAATCAGCACTTACACTGCTCCAAAGTCAACAATAGAGGAGGGGGCTGGTGTGTTTTGTGCATCTCTCGAGAAAAGTAAACTCACTTTTCTCCTTCTGTTGCTTAGCACACTCAGCGCAACAAAAGCACTAGCGGGGGACTGAGCTTCCAAGTGCCAATTGTCAATGAATGATTATTTGCTTCTGGGATGCAGAGCTGACTCTGAAAGACAAAACTACCCCAGAGTCTCCACCCCAGGCAGAGAAAGGGCTAAGGGTTGATAGGTGTCTCCAGCCTGGTTAACTGGGATCCAGGGTGCAAAGGGGTGGGATGTTGAGGTTCCTCAGCTATTGCAATTCAGTTTGTGCCACCGTTTCCATCTGACTGACTGTGGCCCTCCAGCTGGGGCTGCTGCAATGTCGGATGCTATTTTGTGGTGGGTGCTCTGACTAACTCTATTGTGTGGTGTCACTGGTGCCATTCACTAAATCTTTTTTGTTCTCCCCCTTCTGAACACATGTTAAAATTGGACTTAGTGGCCAATTTGTGACTAGGTGGGGCCATGTGAGTAGTTCTGGCCAATGAACGGCACCATGCATCACTTCTAGGCTCCATTGCTTCTGGATTATTTAATTTCAGAAGCAGGAACCTTTGGGATGATGCTATCACATTCCCAAATCCTTTAAGCCCTCTCCACTTCGATATCATTGCCTGAACAGGAGGGAAGGCCATTGCTCTGAATCTTGAGTTGTTAGGATTGGAACAGACCTTCTCTTTAGTGAGCACTCCAATCTGCTGACCTGATAGAAATCACCTAGTTCAACCCCTTCATCTATGGATGGGAGAAACTGAAGCTTGGAATGGAAAACGTCATGGAGGGTGTCTGTGGCCAAGCCAGACCAGAACCAAGCCCAAACCAAAAAATATATATTTTATATACATATATTTATAATATACATACTATACATATATAATATATATGCTATACATATATAATATATATACTATACATATATATGCTATACATATATAATATGTATTATATATAATGTACATATATAATATATATTATATATAATATACATGTATAATATATAATATACATATATAATATATAATATACATATATATACATATATATACACATATATATTATATATAATGACATAATGGGGTGCCTGAGTGGCTCAGCTGGTTGAGCGTCAAACTCTCAATTTTGGCTCAGGTCATGATCCTGGGGTCATGGGATTGAGCCCCTCTGCCTCTCTCCTGTTTGTGTGCATGCTTTCTCTCTCTCTCTCTCTCTCTCTCTATATATATATATATATATATATATAACATATTCTATATTATTTATAATATAAAACATATAATATGAAACATATATATAATATAGGTAAGTTATATATATATATATATATATATATATATATATATATATATATATATTACTTGTTACTATCCAGCTAATCATCAGCAATCCTGGGGCCAAAGGAGGGTGGTCCTCAGTAGGAGGAGGCAAGAGCTCCTGGAAAGAGGGTCTCTGCCTGAAGCCCCTTCAGGTCAGCTGGCCACCCCCACCCCTGGGTCAATCCACAAATCTGGGATGTCTGTTATATAAGAGCAGTGGCTTGACCAGGGGCAGCTGCCAGGCCTCCTGGTCCCGGGTTTCTGCTCCAAGGGCTCAAGAGCCTCTGGGTGAAGGGGTTGAGGCTTTAGTCCAGGCGTTAGTCACTAGTCCCAGCCCCTGTCCTCCAGGTGGGATTGAGTCCCTTATTTGCTCAGCTTGGCTCTTTACCCTTCACTGTGAACCCCTCTGTTCCCCTTAATCTTAGCCCTTCTATTCTCCCTCAGTCCGTGAAGGTCTGGGCCAACTCTCAGGCCCCCAACACTTCTAGCATGCTCTCTATCCCTAACCCTCTCCCTATCCTCAGGGAACCTCCCACACCACCATTACTCAGTGCTGGCTTATTCACTACCCTGGAAACTCTCAGCTTCTGCCAGCTGAAATCTGCCTCCCCAGACAGAGCCGAAAGAGCTGCTACCACCCCCACCCCAGTCCATCCCACAGGCCACCCTTGGCCCCTCATAGATTCCCCAAGCTGGAAACAAGGCTTGAGGATGAAGTCTGAAAGTGTGACTCCCAGTTCCTGTGTCTGACTCCTGGGCCCCATTATCCTAGTCTCTGAGTGGATGTGCACATGTGCGCGTGTGCACACACACACACACACACACACACACACACACAAACCCCACATGCACACTCAATGATCAGACATACCCAGAAATACAAATACAGATGTAATACACTCTGAAAGCTGCAAACAGCGGCCAACACATAGACAGACACTCTCTAAGGTGCCTGCCTATACAGTGGAAATGAGCTGCTTCCCAGTAGATGGGCTCTGGAGAATTCTCTTTGTCTGGGAGCATGGGGGGTGGGTAATTTGGTGATAAGGAGAGCTGGGGCCTATGGGAGGGGTGATGGGAGTTCCATTCTAGCTGCTCTGATGGCACCCTCCCCTTTACAGGGGGTTCCCATGCCTGAAACAGGCGAGTACTTGAAGCTCCCCTCACTGAGGCTCAGATTTGCCATTGGGAAAGTGGGAGTTTGGTCTAGATGATCTTTGCCGGCCCAGCAGGCTCTGGCTTCCTGCACAGCTGAGGGTCCCCAGGCACACAGGACTCTGCAGCAATCACAGCTCTGTGGTTATCAAACCAAGTCTGCATCCAGGCAGGCCAGACTTGGATCTCCAGCCTCAGTCTGGGCCTATGCCTCCACTCCATGCAACTCAGCTGCCTGGAACTAGCGGGAGGGGTGGCGGAAGGGGGTACTAAAGACTCCCTGGTGTGGACGTGCCCTTCCTGCCCTCCAGTCTGAGTCCCAGCGCTGAGAGACTTCAGCATCCTCGGCACAACCGCCCTACCCTGTGCCCTCCTACTTGGTTGGCTCCTCATCTCCAGTGCCCAGTTCCCCCATTCCACCCCAGTGACCCTTTCCCTCACCAACTCTGGCCCTCATCACCCCTGTCATCACCACGAGCCTCCTACTTTCCACCATAACCTCACTGCTACCACTATAGAAACACTGGTACAGCACCTACTATATGCCAAACACTCTTTCGAGCCCTTTATATATGTTATATATCATCTCATTTAAGCCCCGTGACAACCCTATAGGCAGATGCTTTTGCCATCTCTGTTTTCAGATGGGGACACAGAGGCTCAGAGAGGTTGCACTGCTTGTCATAGACATGGTGACAATATGTGGCCGATCTGGGATTCACACCTAGGCAGTGTGTCTTCTAAACCTGTGCTCTTCACTGTGACTCTGTACTGTCTCTTGCTGTGACTGTTCTCTGATCTAGTGCAGGCCTGGAACTATCAGCATTCTCTCCATGAGCCTTTAATCTCCACTTCCTTTTCTGCACACTACGTCACTTCAGTTACTCCCCTGCAATTTACCTTGTCCTGCAGCCTCACCTGTTCCTTTGTCCTTCTGCCAGAGCTGCCTAGCAAAGTCTCCACCCTGCATCGGTCAGGCTTTCTGCTTCCTCCAAGTCTGTGCCCAAACAGTTAAGCCACACAGGTGAAAAGAAAATCACCAGCTGGCACGGCTCTGGCATCGCTCAGGCCCTCAAGGCTGTTGGAAACCTGCCCCTTCCCAACCGGTGTTCATCAGCCTCCCTCACTGTGACTGCACCTCCTCCTGGATGCATTCACGCCTCTCCTGTCCTAAAACAAAATCAGACCCTCCTTCCACCCCACCTCTGCCTCCATATAACACTCTATTCCTTTCTTCAAAGTGTTTCCTCTTGGAAACAGTCTCCTTAAACTTCATTTTCTCCCACAGAGCCCGGACTCGCAGCCAGAAACCCGGGCTTCATCCTCGCTCTTCCTTCTCCCTCAGGCTTTCCACCTCACTTTCCCAACCCAATCCATCACCAGGCCTGCAGATTCTTCCCTCTGAGTGTCTCTAGAACCCATCCCTTCCTTTTCAGTCTCACCGCTGCCCCACCATCCCCCTCCTCCATGTCTCCCTAGTGGCTACATCTCTCCTGGGCTCCCCACTGCTGCCATCCTGGCTGGCTTGCTCCAGGCCGCCCCCTTGATTTTGCTCAAGTGGAGCTGAACTCACCACGTGTGGCCAGGTGAACACGCTGCTTCCTGTGCCTGAAACTTGGTCTACTTTCCCTTCAACTGGCTAAGTCCAGCTCAACCCTCAGAGTGCAGCCGGGACATCACTTCCCTCAGAAAACCTTCCTTAACTCCCCAAATCAGCAGGGCCAGATCAGGTGTCCAGGTCTGCATCCTCCAACTTTCTTCCTGGAGGACCAGCATTATACTCATCTTGTTTGCTGCTAGTCCCCAGTGAAGCGCCTGACTGTCCCCAGGTGCCCAGGGAATATTGGTTAAACGGTGAAGACAGAGGTTGGTCACAGAGGTCTCCTGACTTCACCTGTGTCCTGGTTTTGAAGTGACTCTATGCCCACTTCTCTATGCTGACTTCCTGTTCACTTTGGGCCTTGGGAACAGTGGCGGTCAGCTGGGCGAGGGCTGGAGGTGGGTCCTAGGGCAAATTCCCACGGAGTTATAGAGCAGGGAGAGATCAGGGTCAGGCAGAGGGGGCCCAATGCAGTCACCCCATGCTGCATGTGCCCTTCTCCTGTTTTCCTCTCTTTCTCATCTTTTCTGGGAAGTCTGTCCCAGGCTACAGGTCCCTGACCCCTTGTCTGGGCACTACTCCATTCTGCTGGGGTTTCGGGCTGGATGGAGCATCGCCTCCATTCCCTAAAGCCTCCCCTCCTGGCCGCCCTCTCCCGCCGGTCTCATCCCCTTGACCCCCGCCCCCTCCTCAGCCGCCCCCAACTCGTGGGGCTTTCACTTGCCTGGGCCGGTCGGTGGTCGGAAGCTTCTCTGAGCACCCCGGGTTAGCAGGAGGGGCCGGGGGGCACGGAGGGTGGGGGTGGGGAGCGCAGCCCCCAGGCAGGCCCCGCCCCTCGCGGCGGCGAGCCGGGAGGTGCGGCGGCGGGTTCGGGGCGCCCCTCGCGCAGCGTCGCAGCCGCCGCTGGGCCCCTGGGCTCCCGGGTGGAGCGGCGTTCTCACGGAGCGTCCTCCTGTCTTCCTCTCCGCACCGCCCCTCTCCCCTTTCCTCCTCTACGTTCCGCGGCTTCTAGCACCTTGCCCTGGGCTCCCAGCACCCCCACGGTTTCCAGCCCGGACTTTCGGGGCCGGACGCAGACGTTGCCACTCACTCTGGAGCGAGGGACGTAGGTGGCGCGGGTTCCGTCTGCAGCCCCTGATGGATTCCCCACCTTCCCTGGAGGGAACGGGGGTGGGGCTGTGGGGGCAGGGAGCCTTCTCTCGGGAAGGGGCTTGCTTTCAGCCACCCTTCCAGAACACCGCCCACCAATCCCGCGCTCGAGAACGGGGTGTGGCCACGAGCCCCTTGTAGGAGGACACACGTGTCCCACTGGGATCTGTAAGAGGTCCAGTGAGGGGCGAAGGATGGAGAGGGAGGACTGGGTGGGAGACTGAGATGCTGATTTCCAGAACCTGGAGTTCAGCTGGAAGAGCATCTCCTCCAACCTCTGTCTTCATTCATTTGCTCATCCATTCATAAACCCTCCGCGATGTGAACCACGTGCCAGGCAACCTTCCTCCTGACAGTGGCCCTGGGAAGGCGGCGCTACACTCATTCTCTAGCTGATGAGGAAACTGAGGCGCAAAGCCCCGCAGCCTCTTGCCCAGAACTCCGGCCCCCGGACTTGTGGACGCAGAGGTGGGATGTGAGTCACCCCCAGACTCCAGCCCCAGCCTGGTCAGTCCTCCAGGTTGGCCAGCAGGGCTGTAACTTCCAAGGGGCTGCCTGGACCAAGCACTCCCCACTTCAGTGAGTTCTCTGACCCATGGTGGACTTTCCCTCCACCAGGTTAACTCCAGCTCAACCTTCAGAGTGCAGATGGGACATCACTTCCCTCAGGTCGGCTTCCTCAACCCCCCAAACCAGCAGGTGAGATCAGGTGTCCAGATCTGTATCCTCCAACTTTCTTCCTGGAGCACCAGCATCATTACCCCCTGTGGGACCAGCCAGGCACAGCCACAGTTGAGGGTTGTCAGACAGAACTGATTTCATTTATTGAACAGACCACTGGAAGAGCTCGGTCCAATGACCTGTCCATGCCCACATCCACTCCCACTGAAATACTGGAGGGTTCTGGAGCTGCTCAGAGGTGAGAGGGCACTTCCTCCCTAACACTACCCACCACATCACCCTGCCTACTTGGCCCAAACTCACCTTCCAAAGGGGGTGAAGGCATGAGCTCCACACGGACCACTCCTGTGACCAGGCTGAGAGAGTGGGGGCATTGGGGTGCAGTATGCACTTGGGAGGATGTATCTGGACATTCACTTAGACTGGGGGACAGGCGGTCTCGGGGTTTCAGGCCCTGAAGACTCCCACAGTTTCAAGGGTCCTTTGGACCTCTGCCTAGTTCTTCCCCAGTGGACATAGCCCTTGCCTTTTTATGTGTTCATTCCTTACTTTATTCTGCTCTGATCCCCACACCACTCTGTGCCGGGCTCTGCCAGGCATTGAAGATGCGATAGCCCTGCCTTGGGGAGATCGTGTTGGGGAAGCGTTGGTGGTGGGCCAAGGGCTACCACCCTCCCCACAGCCCAGGTTCCACTTCCCCCCTTCCCACCCCTTCCACCCATGGGCATCTTTCAGGGTGCTTCAGGTAAGGATTAAAGATGGGCAGGAGGAAGGGTTTCCTTATTGAGCAAGGAGGGGCCGCTGGGCCCAAGTTATGTTGATGATAATGACGTTGAGGGAGTGGAGAAGGGTAAGTGATCAGGCAGGAGGGAGGTGGAGGGGAGGGAAATAGAAGGAGGGGGACTTCCCTCAGGCTGGAGGAACCACAGGCTCCACAACTGGCCAGCATTTATGAGTGGAGGTCTGTCCCACTCTGGTCAGGGAGCTGGTCTCTGTGCCAAGGACAGCAGAGGGTAGAGCCTTGGGTGGGGAGAGAGGAGCCCTGACTATAAGGCCTGGCTGCACAACCTCTCACCACGGGACTCGATGAGTCCTTTTTTCTGGAGGGCCTCAGCTTTCCCATCTGTACAATGAAGTGGCCTCTCCCACTTTTGGTTTGGTTTTGCAACGTCTGCTGGGTACGTCCTCTGGCCCCTGCTCTTGAGAGGAGGAAGGTGACAAAGACCACTCAGAATGATATGGGCTGTGGGAGCACAGCACAGTCAGGGGAGGCTTCTGAGAGGAGGTGTCATCTGCACTGGTCCTTGAAGAATGAGACTCTTCCTAGCTTGTCCTTTGCTCACAAACATGAACAGAGGCCACATGGAGCAGATGTCTCTGTAGAGGTCAAACACCTGCTCCACCTTGAGGGTGTAGGTGAGTGAGGAGTGGTGTGGAGGGAGGCACAATGTTTTCTGCATAGCCACACACACGTGGGCCAGGTCCTCCTTGCCCCAAACCACAAAGATACATGGGGCCTTGACGTGACTCTCCAGGGAAAGATTGGGGAATTGTTTTTGTGTTAAATTGATGCCACTAACATTTATTGAGCACCTACTGTGTACCCTGACAGTAACTGGAAAAGGGCAACGCACAGTAGGTTTCAGTAGGATTAATAATTGTTTTATGAAAAAGGAGACTTCAGCCTGCCTGGACCCCGTGGAGGGAGAGAGGCATGGGCTGCAGGAAGATGATGGGGAGGGTGTTGTGTTAAGGGGATCCTTGGAACTGTGCCTTTCAAGATGAGGGCTTTGGATAGGCAGAGAGGAGTAGGGGGCCTCCAGGAGAACACAAGACAAAGTGTGGAGGCTGGAATATTTGAGATTGTTCAGCAGCGGTGAGAGGGTAGGGAACAAGAGGGAAGGCTGGAGGTCTTGTCTGGGGTGAGATCACAAAAAGCCTTGGATGGTGGAGTCACACACAAGAGTCTCAGGACAGGACTCAGTTCAGGAGCCACCTCCTCCTGGAAGCCTCTAGGTCACTGCCTTACCTGGGCCCCTGTCCCAGCATGATTATTTTGTTTGTCTAGGACATGCTCCTGTCTGGTTTGCTATTGCTGAAAGCCTGTACCTAAGGAGTGGCCCAAAGTTTTTGATACCCAGAAAGAATCTGTTCCAGCCCTTCTATCTAGCCAGTGAACTCTAGAAGCCCAGGGCCAAGCCTCAGGGGCTGAGGGGATCCTGTCTGTGGCTCCTGTCAGCCTGTGGTTCATTTCTGTGGCCAGGCTGGAGCAAGGGCCTGAGGTACCTCTGGCCCCCAATTCCAGAGAAACCAGTCAGTAGATCAAAAAGGGAAGCCTGCTGAGCTGCAGTCCAGAGAGAAAATCCGCATCAAAAGCCTGATACAAGGGTCCCCTGTGGAACCTCCAGTGACACCTTTGCTTCAGGCCCTGCTCTCGGCCACGTGGGATCCATTTTCAAGAGCTTTGCTCAGGCGAATGCATGTCTGGTGTCTCCAGGGCCTGGTTCACCTCTGGTTCGGACCCAGGAGGGCTCTGAGATCAGGGTAGCAGGCAGAGAGGGAGGGAGGGTAGGGGGTAACCCCTCAGCCCTGCCTCAGCCCTCCGCAGTTCCCCGGCCCCCTGACTTCAGCTTCTCCAGTGTTCTGCTCACAGTGGACAGGCTGCTTCGGGCTCCTGGGGAAGAGACCAGCACAGGGCTGCCTGAGTAGACAGATTCCAGATCAGAGCAACCCAGAGGGACCAGTGGGGAGAGAGGGGAGTCCCAGGGACAGTTTCAGCTGAATTTAAAGAGGCACGGATGGTCAGAATGGCTCTTCAAGAGGACAGCAGCATGGTGGGGGCAGTTACAGGCAGGACTCGGGGCTGACTGCCTGGTTTCAGTTCTGGCCCCACCACTTCCTAGCTGCCTTACTTAATCTCTCTGTGCCTCAGTTGCCCCATATATAAAGTGGGCCTAATTACAGTACCTCCCTCATGTGGCTGTTTTGAGAATGGAACAAATTAATATATGTAAAGTGTTTGGAGCAGGGTCTGGAATGGGGCCTTTTGCTGGGATTAGGCATCCCACCACTGGCAGTAGATGCTGTGGGCGAGGCCCATCTTTGAGAAACTCCTGCCCTAGAATTTTCCAGTGTGTGGAGGTAGGGGAGGAGGAAGATGTTCCATTTCAGTTACCAGCTCTGAGAGTTGGATTCCATCATGGGAGAAGAGAGTGAGAAAACATAAACTGAGACATGGGACCAAGGGTCGGTCCCAGTGTCCATGCCGGGCACAACAGAGAAGCCCTGAGGTCAAACAGGAGCCCCGCTCAGCTTGGAGCGAGAAGGGTTTTGACCAAACACATGGAAGAACTGGCTAACTCTGCTGGCTCCCGGTCACTGGGGACACCTCTTCTGCATGTCCCTCAAGGCTTCTCCCTGGGCCCCCCAGAGCTGCTCAGCCAGAGAGAAGAGGTGGAAGATGGATTCTGGAGTTTTTAAAACTTACCCTCTTTATTGCCATTGGTGCTGGATCTTCCCTCCCCATGGTCTGGCCCCGGGTGGGGGTGAATTCTCAGGCTCCCTGCATGATAAGATCACCCCAAGCCCCCTGGTTACTAAGCCATTCTCAGATCAAGTCCTGCTTTGGGAAGGGAAGACCTGCCTGTTGTCTCATCTCCATCCCTGCTGCTGTCTTCACTCCACCACATTCCTTTAGGCCTCTCACATGATCTGGGCTGGTTTGGGAGTGGAGATGGGAGAAATGGGCCCTTGAAGGGGAAGATGGCAAACTTTTTGAGGAGGTGAGGGTCGTGAGGAGAACTAGGGATATGGAAAGCCCCCCAGGATTGATGGAGATGGTAGCATGTATGTGGGGAGCTGAGATGAATTGAGGAGCTATACAGGGGTCCTGAGGTCTTAGGGGAGGTAGAGGGTTTTTATGGGGGCTCAGGAATGAAATGCGCTTGTCTGGAGATCTCGGAGGCTTTGCGGGAGTTGGAGGCTCCCTCCGGGGAGATGGGAGTTCTAGGTGCTCTGAGCTGGTTCAGGCACCTCTGGAGCAGGCAATAGGCTGGAGTCTGTTACACCGTAGTCATGGCAATACCAACACACACACACACATACACACACACACACACACACACACACACACAGCAACTAACACACACAGCCAGGATCAGTCACACACAGGGTCTCAGTTCTGTCCCACAGTGGGCCACAGACTTACACACAATGGGTCTCACACAACAGTCCTTGGAAGAGGGCTCTGCTGGGTGCTGGGGAGAGGACTCACCTATGGTGGGCAGGATGTGGTCCAGGTTGAACCGAGCCTTTAGAAAGGGGTAGGCCAAGATGAGGAACCCTGAGAAGAGAGACACAGAGGGGTTCTGTGATGGGGAAGGGGCCTGGTTAGTGCAGGCTGCATGGGGCTGTGGGTAGGCTGTGAGCCTGGGGGTGGTTTATGAGGGTGATATGGATGGGCATGGGAGGAGCATGAGTGTGCAGGTTGGGACTGTGAGTGCGTAAATGTGAGCCTGTGGGAGTTTAGGGGGGCGGCTCCCCATCACCCAGCCCTAAGAGGGGGCAGGGAGTAGTGCCTCTTTGGAGAAGGGGCTACAGGCTGTGAAAGCCCGGGCTCCCGGCTCCAGCCTTCCCAGGTGCTAAGCATGTTCTCAGCTGGCTGGAAGTGGGCCCAGCTACATCACCACCACCACCACTCCTCTGCCCCAGTCTGCCCCAAGCCTGGGAGCTTCTTAGCATGCTCCTTCCCACCCAGACCTGTGGATGGGTTAGCAGAAGAGTGGACCCTGCCCTGCCCACCTGCATTTCATCCCCAGACCAAGTGTCTGTGGCTCTTGGCAGGAGTTTGCAGGTACAGATGCCAAGAACCCACCCTTCTGGTGCTTCTGGCCCTGCTTTTGGCCCAGGGTGGTGGAGTGGGGAGGGACAGTACTCAGCATCAGTGCAGGGATATCAGTGGGACTGGCCCAGATAGAGAGATGGATGGATGCCTGGACAGATAGACAGATGCCCTGCCAAGAAATACCAGGAGAGAAAAAGAAACGCTTTGAGTTGGATCCTCTCTTGGCTCACAGAGTGTCCCACTGAGACCTCTGTCCTCTTTTACCTGCCCCCTGTCAACCCACCCTCAACAGGCTTATGAATTCCACCAAAAACCCAAGAGCCCAGGGCTTGGGACTAGAGGGCCAGAGGGGAGCAGCCAGAGAGGAGCATGACGACCAGCTCCCTTCTCCCAGTCTCCCTACCCCAGGCAGAAGGAAGCTTACTCCAACCCTCCCCTGCCTCCCTGCGCCCCCGACGGCTGCTTTGCTCACATCTCTTTAGCTTCTATGGTCCCCAACCAATTCCTAGTAAACCAACCCTTGCCTCCATTTCTCATTCACTTGACTATGCCCCCCCGCTCCCCCTCCAAGCCCAGCACCTGCTCACCCAGACTGGCAGCGCCAATAAAGATGCCACCCACGGCGGCTGCAGCTTTGGACACGGACACACCGATGATGATGCTGCCAGCCACCAGGCCGAGGGCCACACAGGCTAGCTGCAGGCAGCGGAAGTCTCTGCTGCTGATGGGGATGTCCATGCAGGCCTACCCAGGGTACCGTCTGTCCCCTCTTGGATGTATCTTTGCTGGAGCTCCGCCTTCAGAGTGGGAGTTTCTGGTCAGGAAGAGTCGAGGCTAGTAACCTTATCCCACAGCTCTCCCAGGGGCCCCCAGCCACACCTTGACCTAGGATCCCTGCCAGGTCACCCCAGCCTACTCTTCCTCCCCGGAAGGCCCCTGAATGTGGAGGCCACTCTTGGGACTCCTGCCTGGCCACATCCTGCCTTGGCTGCCAGAGTTCTGGAGAGCCGGGCCTGCTGTACAGGGTTCTCCCCTGTTAGCTTCCTCTCGGGAGAGCTTAGCCTGAGCTCTCCTGCTCAGGATATCCTGCCCTAGCTCCCTGGAACCTGCTTGGCTGCCCCTGGGCCTTGGCCTATTAAAGTTTGGCCTATTAAAGTTTAAAGCAGTGGGGGAGGTTGGTCCAGGGGACACGGGTTTCTCGGAGAAGCGGACAGCAGGGAGGTCCTGAGTTATTCATGAGACTGCAACACGAGCTGCCACCTGTCCCAGATGCCCACGAGGGCACGCAGCCCGGGTTCCACTGCTGGAGGGGGCAGGGTGGACTGGTGGCTTCATGCGGGGTTTAGCGGCCAGGGACGCGAGGAGACTCTCCGGCTACATGCTCAGGGCCCACCCTGCTGTCTTCGGCCATTTGGCACGCGAGACCTCTGCTCGGGGACTCGGAGACAGGCACAAGCATGAGACACAGGGGGCCTACAGGAGGCTCAGAGGCCAGAACAGTGACTGGGACAGGAGGAGAAAAAGAGGTTCACGCTTGCCCCCTTGCTCCTCCCCCAGCCTGTCAACCTCTGGTCTCCTAAGGGGAGCAGGGCTGAGGGGTCCTGATTTGAGGCTGATCTCAGGGGACCTCCTTCTCCTCAAGTAGGTTTGGTACCCACCCCCCTTTTAGTTGCCAGTGGGCTGGGAGGGATCCCTGGTAGGGGGCTGAGAGGGAAGAGCAGGGGTGGGGAGGCATGAGATAGGAGGAAGATAAATATGGGGAGAGGATTGGCAGGGGTGGAGTGTCAGCAGCCGGGGTCAGGAGATAGGGACATGGCTGGCACCTCTCGACCTCCTCTGCCCGGCCTATCTGACCTACTTGCAGTACCTACCAGTTAGAGGCTGGGCATTTGTAGCCCTATCCCACCCCAGACACAGCCCTCGCCACTGACTGCAGTCTCTGGGCCTTTGTGGATAAGGACCTCCCCGATCCCAGAATCTGGGCCTGCTCCTATGCCTGCACCTAGGCACCTGGGCACTGTTCCCAGCGTCCCATCACTGGCCCCACTGGCCTCTCTTTGTGTGCCTCTGTCTCCCTGATGATGTCTGCCACCCAGCATAGCCAGGCCAAGGTCCTCCACCTCCATAGCTACCCCCTGCCCCTTGCTCTTCCCCTTCTCTGCTGCCTTCTGCTGAATGTCTGCTTAGCTGTCTGGAGAACGCCTCCTTCCTGCAGGACCCTGCTTGGTCAGCCCATGCTCTGTGGAGCTGTTCCTGACCATGCCTGAGGCGGGGGGGGGGGGGGGGGTTGCTGCCTACCGCTGCTCCTGTGTCCACCATGCTGAAGTGCCCACCATCTGACCTCATCCTCTGTCTCCTCTGTGGACTGTGAGCCCCTCAAGGGCAGACTCAGAGTGAGCTCCACAGAATGCCATGGCTAGAAGGGACTCGGGTGAGGCTTCTGAACAAAAGGTAGAGTTCAGGGAGGGCTTAGACCTGCATGACCACCTCAGGTCCTCAAAGAGGAAGGCTACAGGCACCCTGGGACCTCTGCCTCTAACAAGGGGCTTTTCGTGGGTGGGGGTGGGGGCCTGAGAAGGCCAGGGTCACCTGACTGAGCTTCAGCTGAGGGAAGGCACTGCCAGGAGGCTGGAGAGAAGCCTGAGGCAAAGACAGGTATGAACTCAAAGGTACATAGAGAGGAGGGGTGACTGCAGAGCACCAGGGGGCCCCAGGCTGTGTCCCTGGGCCCCAGAAGAGGAAGCCCCTGGAGGTGGGCATTCCCCAGTTACAGCGGCTGCTGCCAACGTTCTCTGTGCTTCTCTCCAGGATGAGGTCTGATTATTCCTCTAATTAGGCATCAAATGACAGCCCATGTCTCTGTCACACATAATTGACCCCCCCACTTACTAGTTTTAGAAAGAGCTGTCAAAATAATTGTTTATGAAAATGTGTTCTGAGATTTTGAGCTTTGGGAATCTCAAAGCCCTCACCCCCGTTAAGTGTTTGCATAACTCAGGCTGGGCAGGGTGTAAAGCCAAGGGTGGCTCCCACACCGTCAGTGAGACAGGCACCTCACACTGTGGGTTTTGGGCCAGCCACTCCACCGCCTGAACCTCACTTTGCCCATCTGGTGAAGGGGGATGGGGATGGCAGAGGCTGGAGTCAGGAGGGCCTGCACATTGTGAGTTTCAGCTTCCAGAAGAATACTCTGACCTCTAAAAACTGGAGACCAAGGCTAAATTAGAGGGTTTGGGGTTTTTGTTTTTGTTTTTGTTTTTTTGACATTGTAAATTCCTCAGGGCACAAAGTCAGAGGAGGAAATACGGAGGAGAGACACATGAAGCCATTATCAGTTACAAGATCACAGAACTACAAATCCATGCAAGCTCCTTTATAGAACAGATGGGGAGACTGAGGCATGGGGAAAGGAAGGGTTGCCCCAGAGACCTTGAGAGAACCTGTGTCCAGATTCCCGGCTCAGCTCAGAAGTACTCTAGCATTTCTTTGTCTCTGAATTTCTAAATTGTCTTATTTGAGGTGGGAGGAATTGGCAACCCCACCATCAGAGGGAGGCACTGTGTTCAGTCAAGGCCTCCATTTTTTCCATCACGACAGGGGAGTGTCATTAAAGGCTTCTTAAAACCTTTGGATGCCCATTCATCCATTGGTTATCTTAAAACCTTTGTGACGCCCACTCTTCCATTGATTAGAAATATAGAGAGGAAGGCTTGCCAATTCTTTCCTCAATATAGGCTGTTTCATCTGTGAAAAAGAAAATACAAGCCTGTCCTTGGGTGATGTGTTTCCTACAATAGGTAAGGAGATGGAGGTCCAAGTCACTAGAGACTGATCACCCCACCTGTTCCCCACCCTGCGAGCATCAGAGCCCTCCTCGCTGAAGTCTGGGTCCCCCAGGCCTCTGGACTCGGGGGCTGTATAGGCCATGGGTCATCTCTGTCTCTGGGCAAGGCCGGGGTTGGAGTGCCTGCCTCTGCTCCTTCTTTCCCAGAGGTGCCAAGTCCAAGGCTGGCCTGGGGTGGGGAGGAAGAGTGGGTGGAAGGCCTCAGTGTGGTTTAGTTCTGTTTATTTTCCTTGAGAGGTGAGGACCCTGGAAAAGAGCGTGATTAATGCACTGATCCCCTGGGGGACGGGCAGCTTTCCCAGACTGTTCAGAAGCTAAACTCCGGGGAAGTGGCTTCCAAGGCAACTGCTACCATGGCAACAAGAGTGCCAGCCGTGGGGGGACCTTGCTCCTCGCTCCCCTCCAGACCTAAGCAGCTGGAGCAGTTGGCACGGGACCAGGGCACTGCTGTTCGTGGAACAGGGGTTTTGGGCCAGGAGGGAGGAGGGTGCCCCAGAGCTCAGGCAGGTGGACACCCACAGGGAGAAACACTTGGCCCCTATGCCCAGGGCCCAAACTAGGGGTCAGATAGGAGTCTTGCTAACTAGATTTGAGGCAGGAGACCTGAGGTCTAGGACATGCCGGCTGGCTGGGACCATCTTTCTCCTAAGGCCCAGTCCAAGCCTGAGCCCTAGAGCTAGGGGACTGGCCACCCAGTTAAAGGCCTCAGAGCCCCCCTCAGTGTGTCTGCCATGCGTCTCTGCCCAGCAGAGCCAGGTACGTGGCCTGGGCCTCAGAAAGGGCAGGGACTTCCCAAGGCCACCCAGTGAACAGTAGCAGAAGGACTAGAACAGAGGACCCCTGAAATCCCCAAACTCAGACTCTGCTCTGGGCACCACAGCAGCCCCTTGGGGACAGGGACCCCAGCCCCGAGGGGCAGAGCAGCCTGTCAGTAGGAGGACCCCACAAAGGGCTAGAAGCCAGACCCACCTGGAAAGCCCAGATCCGTCTCCACCCACACAAGCCAAGGAAAGGGGGAAAGCTCATCTCCATCACTGGCACCGAGTGGAATAATTCTGCCCTAGGAGATGGCAATAAAAACAACTACAACTATCACAGCCAACCTATACTGCGTACTTGCTGTGTGTGTCTGGAACTGCTCTAACACTTTGTTAATCAGTCCACAATTTCACAACAGCACCAAGAGGTAAGCAGCCCCAATTGTTGGTTGAAGAAACTGCCGCCCAGGGCAGGAACTTGCCCAGGGCACAAAGCTAGTTAAGTAGCAGGGCTGGGAGTTGAACCCCTGCAGTGCAGCTCTGGATCTCAAGTCTCTCTTGGGAGAATTCCATCTCTGTCTTCCTACCTATACAGCAAGGTAATTTTTTCCTTTCTCTGCTCAGTTCTAAGTCGGGTAACATAATGGTACTTTACCTCATATGAAAATTAAATGAGATAATGCCTAGAACTTTCTCTGCAAGCAGCTGTTCCTTAGTAAGCACACACTAATGCCAGCAAAACCAAAGTAGGCACTGTAGCATTTAAAAGCAGAGCCGTGAAGGAGGAGAGGGGCCTTGCCGGTTGGACTGGGGTGGGGAGGCAGGCTTGTAGAGGGCACAGCACAGCCTGAGCAAAGGCTTGGAGGCACGAGAGCCGGCTGGAGCTACATGCAGCTTGGAGTCGGGGGCGCTTGGTCCAGGAAGCCCCTGGAAGTCCCATCCCAGCTGGCCAACCTGAAGGACTGACTGGGCTGGTGCTGGAGTTGGACAAAACTCGTATCATGGCTCTAAGCCCCCAGGGACTGGGAGACTTTGGGCCCAAAGTCTCCGATTCTGCAGGCCTGTTTCTCTAGCCCATCTCACTTCAGGTAGAAGACAGGATGTGAGGGTGGTAACAGTTACTGGGAAGGGAAGACAGTCAACAGAAAGTACGTCAGCATCAACACGGAAGCACCCACACTGCAGGAGAGCCCCTGGAATGAGGAGCTCCCGATCCCATCACCCCTCTCTGCTCTCCATGGGGAGAAAATCTGCCAGCAGCACCTTGTGCACTGCCCTGACCCCTCGGACCTCCCCTTGCCGCCCCCTTCCCACCCCTGCCCTCTCCAGTGTGGCTCTGAGGATGACACGGGACGAAGCACAGGAAAGCCCTTTTGCACAATGGACACAAGAGCCATGGCTGCGAGGTGCCAGTTTTCTTTGTTCCAAGTCTGGCACAGTCCGGAGCACACAACACCCCCACAACAGATCCTTGAGAAAGGCTTAGTGCTGCTCCAGACAGATGGGAGCTTTGTTCCTGCCTGGGCACAGAGCACATCTAATAAAATACTTTTTGAAGACGGCTTGTGTAATGGTTACTGATAGGCACCTCTTCCGTCTGATGAGGAGACCCTAGGGGGCAAAGGCTGCTTCTCACTCATCTCTGGGTCCAGGCACAGAACAGGAGATTCACAAATGCTGATGAACTTCATTTCTTCGCGTAAAAAGGAAGAGCAATGATATCTCCTTCACCTGTGTCGCGGGTCCAATGAGGGGCTAGATTGAGAGGTCCCAGATTGAGAGGTCCCACCAGGCGCACCTTCTCGGCACAGGGCTGGACTCGGCCCCTCTCCAGGAGGCCTGTCTCCTCAGGTTTACAGGGGCAGAAAGGACCATCAAGAAGGCCACAGCTAAAATTTAAAACAGTTTTATTAAAACAAGCACATTGTATAATAGCATTGTCGTTTGGTGTAAATGTCTTGTCTGACTTGTACAAATCGATTTTCTCTAGGTAGCTGCGCAGCCCAGCTTATCTGACGCCGGATGTGCCTTCACTCTCCGGCAGCAGGCACCCGCGCCGCCTCCGATCTGGTGCCACGTCAGGCGCACGGCTCCTTCTAACTGCCCTGGACTGATGCTGCCCTCCAGCAGACACAGCCTCCAAGTCACGCATCATCTCAACAGCTTAAAACCAGTTAGAATAATAGGAAACAGCTGATTAAAACCTTTCACATGCATGGACATTTGAGGAAGAGCGAGCCATTACGTGCTCTGGAAAATCCACGGGCTCGCAGTGGGAGTTGAAAGTCCCATCTTTGCTGGAAATGCATGGTTAAAAAAAACACATTTTTTTAAATGAAATAATACGGACTTCAGCAGCAATCCCAAACAAGGAAGGGGATGATAAATGAGGGACACGTTTTGGTCCCGGCAAAGAAAGATTATGTGCTTCTCCAGCGCTACAGACTGGAAGACTGATCTGGCCTCCTGAACGCAGAAGGCTCCCTGCCCTCTCCTGAAGTGAGGGGATGGCTTTGTTCAGCCAGGGGAGGACATCCGGAGGACAGAGGAAGGTGGAAGGACCAGCGGGGGATGGAGGGGGGGGTGACAGTGCAAAGAGAAGAGAGAGCCTCTGTCAACTGCTGCTTCTCAAGGCTGGCTCCCTGAAGGCTGCAGCCCCAGCCGCCACTGCCGCCTGCTGCCCAGGAGAGCAGGCTGCATCCCGGATCCGCAGGCGGGTGAGCAGGTGGGCAGGAGCCCAGCAGAGATGTCCCTGCCGCAGGCGATTATGCAAAGTGACAAGTGATTGCTTTCCTTTTCAAAGACAACCCCTTTGGAAAGAGCTTTTTCCTTGAGGACTCTGGGGAAATGGGGGGTTGGGTGGCCTGGACGGAGCCACAGAGCAGCTCGCTCTACTTGCTCTGCAGACTTTGGCCAAGCCCGGGCAGGCTGAGGTCCTGGAGGTTGTGGCTGGAGTGGGTCAGAGTGTGGTGGGAGTTGGACACAGTTCCAGGTCATCACTGCGGCCTGCCTGGGCCAGGGCCCTCCGCCGGGCCAGGCGTGACTTGCATGGAGGAGAAAGCCTCACCGAGCACAAGCCCTCAGCCAGGGACTCCTCTGCCAGCTCGTCTTCCTCGCGCTGAGAAAGCTGGCGGTTAAGGGCGATGGCCTCAGCCGCGAAGAGTGTCAGGTCCATCGTGCTGCTATTTCTAGAGGGGCGGGCAGCACAGAGCAGAGGGAAGAGGGGCTCAGCGCCCTGGCTGGCTGCCCCCCAGACCCCCGGCAGCCTTTTCTGGGTGGCTTCCCCCAGAAGTCATTCTTGCCCGGGTTCAGAATCTGATTTCACTGAGGCTGGAATGGCTTTGAGCCCCAACTACAGTCCTAAGACTTCAGAGTTGGGACAAATGCCCCCTTCTATTCAGAACACCCTCCTCTGAGCTCTCATGCTCCACACCCAGCTCTCCCAGAGGAAAGGCGCGGCACACGAAGTGCGCACCCATATATCCCCTCTCCCCTGTCAGGGCATAGAGCGCCAAGAGCAGGGGCTGTGCCTTTATGTCTGTGTCCCCAGGGCTCAGCTCAGGGCTAGCCTACAGCAGGCACCGTGGGTCTACCAAATACATCCTCTAAGGTGGACCAGAGGTTTGGAGCCTCAAGGCCCCTGGACACAGCTCTAGAGAATCAGCTAGGAACCAAGCTGGGCAGTAGCATTCTGGCTCACATGAATGGAGACTACAGTGGTGTAAGACCTCCCTGTGTGACTCCCAGAAACTGGTCATGAGGTTGGTTCCTGGAGGGGTCCCCACAACGTGGTAGCCCTGGTCCTTTGGGAATAGGGCAGTGCTCACTAGGAACATGACCTAGTGTTAAAAGGACTAGAGTCCAACAGATCCGGGTTCAAAGTCCAACTCCCAAGGCTACTGTGTGGCCCTGAGTAAGTTACCATAATCTCTCTGCTCTCAGTTTTCTCATCCACAATATGGGGGTAATAGGTAAACCTCTCTTTTAAATTTATCCTACAGATTATGAATAGCATCTCTGCACAGCTCTTAGCAGCATATCTGGCACGTAGTATGTATTTACTTTCCAGTGGCCATTCCTATTGTGCCTAGTGGTGACAGGACAACCCGTCCCAGCACTTTACAGCACCTCCAGCCTGCTACTACAACCAGAGCAGCAGTAGGAAACCCTGGGGTGAATAACCCACAGAGAAGGTCTTTGGACTGTAAATGGTGATTTCTAGTTAGGATGTGAGTGGATATGGAAACAGGTTTTTCTCCTGCAAGAGGCCTCCTTGCAAGGACTTGCAAGGCCTCCTTTCAAGAGGCCTTGAAGGAGCTGCAGGGCAGAGGAGGCCATGAGGTGGCAGAAGAGAAGAGGGGAAAGAGGAAGAGACGTGCAGAGTAGGCAGACTGGGGAGCCCCTCCAGGAGGAGGACACCTGAGCCTAGAGATGGGCTCCCTGTCCCCACCTCCATCCCAGTGTGGCTGAAAGTTTGAGGGACAGTCAAAGCCAAAGAAGGGGCATCGGGCATTTACCTCTGGAGGATTCGCGGCGTGGGGAGTCCCCTTTCTGGAGCTTGCTAGAATGGGAAGGACAGACGCGGGGGTAAGCACTGTTCCCTCCCTCAAGAGCTGCCCCTGCCCACCCCAGCACAGGGTGAGTACATTACTAGAGGCTCCTGGCCCAGCACAGAGACTTGGTCGAGCTTGCCTGTGGGGTCAGACCTTCCAAGGAGAGAGCAAGAAAGGCCCAGCTTGAACCCAGCTGCCTCTGCATGGAGAGCCACTCCCTGTGCCTGGCAGAGTCCTAACCTTCCTCCAAGACCCAGCCTGAGGGTCGCTTCCCCTGTGAAGGAAGCATTTATACTCCCACCCATGCCACCTCCCTCCCCCTGTCCCAAGCAGAGGCTGGACCCTTGTCCTTTTGAGAAGCATTCGTTACACTATCACATCATTTATTCCTGTCTCCTTCTTCCCACTAGAACATGAAGACAGGGATTGGGTCTTGCTCATCCCAGGATTGCAGAGTCCGGCATGGGGCAGGTGCTCAGTAAAGACAGCAACTCTTGGGTGGCTGGGAATTAGCCATTCAGAGATTCCTGGATTGGGTACCCCTGTAACATGGGGCTGGCAATGTTTGCTCCCTTCCACTGGCAGGGCCACTGAGGTTGGGTAGGGCCTGGCAGACCAATGACACAGTGAATCACAGGAGGTGTAGCAGACCCCTTAGAGGGGCAGATGTCAGGTACCGTGACTAACTGAGGAGGACGGTTAAAAATGTCTCCTGGTAGGGGTGCCTGGGTGGCTCAGTCGGTTAAGCGGCTGACTTCAGCTCAGGTCATGATCTCATAGTTTTGCGAGTTCCAGCCCTGCATCGGGCTGTCTGCTGATGGCACAGAGCCCGCTGCAGATCCTCTGTCTCCCTCTCTCTCTGCCCCTTCCCTGCTCTCGCTCTCTAAAATATAAACAAACATTAAAAAAAAATATTTTCTAGTAAGGACTTGGATCTTTAGTTTGGGGAAACCACCACCGTTGCCTTTTAGGCAAGCTGCACTCCAGGACCACATGGAGAACCTATGTGCCCCCAGTGCATCCTCACTGCAAGCAGGGCACCAAGGCCCTGCTTCTGGGCATTCCCAGCTAATGATATGTCTGTATAAGGGGAGGGTACCACAGACCCCAAATGCCAATACCAGACCGTGTGCCTCTGCCAATGGTAGGATGCATGAGCCAAATCCCCCAGAGGCCTCTGTCCATTCCTGAGAGGCATGGGTCAGTTAGGAGCTTCGTCTGAGGCCAAGATTAGAGCCAAGTCTATGACCAGTACGTGGCTCCTTCAGTGGCCAGTTCGCTCCATATGTGCAGGGACTGAAGCTGCCGTATAGTCTCCCTCCAGCTGAAGTCAGACACCTGGGCTGCTGTCCAGTACTTGCTCCTATAAAAGCTTCCTCATGGCCACACTCCAGGCCCGAGGAGGTAGATGGCCACCCTGCCCTGGGTTACTCACCCCCTGCACCCAGGGGTGCTGCAGAACTTGGGCGGCACTCAGTCTCTGCTTTGCATCTCGAACCAGGAGCTTGGAGATGAGGTCTTTGGCCTCGCTGGAGATGTGTGCCCAGTCCTTGTCAGGAAACTCATACTTGCCTTCCTGGATGCTCTCAAACAGCTTGTTCTAGGTAAAGAAGATTCCTCCTGAGGCCACACTACCAGGGAATAAGCAGGATGTGGCTGCCATTGATTTGGTCACCCCAGGTCCCATTGACCTCAGCTGAAGCTGCAGCTCAGGGCTTGAGGATGCCACAGGCCAGGGCCCTCCCCGGCTCCCCTGTCCCCACTAAATCATCAGGCCACGCAGAATGCCCCTGGTGGGCACAGATGGCTAGGTCACCTGGGGGGCTAGGTGGGTGACACCTGGGGAAGACCAACTAGGGAACACAGCCCCAATTCCTTAGCCCTTCGTAAGGGGCCCCCACAAATGGGTTCCTCGCAACCTGTCAGGTCTCACCTCCCCCACCCTCAACCTTACAATTCTACCCTCCTTCCCCATACACACGCCGCTGTTTCACACCTCTGTGTCTTTGCTGGCGCTGCTGCTTCTGCTTCTATTCCTTGCCCCTCTGTCCCTGGGCTAGACTCATGTTTTAAGACTCAGCTCAGGTATGGTCTTCTCTAACAATCCTCCTCTGAGCTCCCAGCTGGGCTGAGTGCCCCACTGTCTCTCTCTCACCCTGTCACTGGCCCTTGGACAAAAGAGGGAAGGGGCACTATAGACCCCCTTCCAGAGCAGGAACAACCCTCAGCCCAGTCCTGCTAGGCATCCCACAAGCACGCTGACCCCCGCCCAGCAGGCCCTGTGCAGGGGGTACCGGTGCTGTGCTCACCTGGCACACCCTGCAGACCTCTCCCCGGTCCCAGCCACAGTCGGCCCCGCAGTGACCTACAAAGGGGGGGTAGCCACTCAGCATGATGTAGAGGACCACGCCCAGGCTCCACAGGTCACAGCGCTTGTCGTAAAAAGTGGCCTCGTCCCTGAAGACCTCCACCACCTCCGGGGCCATGTATTCTGCGGAACCACACTGTGGGGGCCAAGGTTGGGGAGGGGAAATGGCAGAGAAGGGAGAGGCTTAGTCACAGGGAGAGGAGATGGCGAAGAGCAGAATGAAATGGCACTTGAGCAAGAGGATGGGGTTGCAGAGCAAGAAGCTGTCAGGAAAGCCACCAGAGGGCTCGCCTGATGCCACCAAGGCACTTAGAAAAGCTGGGCCAACTGAACATTTGTAAATGGAATCCTAGCATTCCTCACGATCACATGACCAGTTCCAGGTCACTTATCTTTTCAGGTCCTTCTCCAGTGGTCAAGAAACTGCAGGAGTCTCTCTGCCTCAGCTCTCTGCAGACAGTCACCTAATATACAGGCACCTGGCTGTACCAGGGGCATGGCTCTGGGAGGGGGTCTGTGGACATGTAATCCCATAAGGCAAGGAGTTCTTCAGGTGAAGCCCTGCCAAGCTTCTCTGTCATTTTAGACCAAGGAGGAGTAAGAATTTAGAATTAAGAGTCCATCAAAGCTGGAACAGCTCTTAGAACAAATCCAACCTCCCTGCTTCTCCCATTTACAGATGGGAACACCAAGGACTAGGATGGGGCAGGGATTTGGTTCAAGCACATCAGTGGTAACCAAGTATAAGAATTCAGGATTCCTTCCTCCCATCCTTGCATGGAAAATGCTGATAAAAACAAAACAAATACTTTTTGCTCCCTTCTTCATTATTTCAAGCTCGCCAAGAGATACCTCCCTGGCCTCCAACACACACACAACTAATTACATGGGAAGATGGGAAATGGAGAAAGGACTTTCTGTTATTGGTAATTAGTTAATGACTTTGAGAACAAGGTAGTTCAGTGTAGTAGAAGCTAATATGGAAACATTTCTAATAATGTTGATTAGAATAAGACACGAGCATACTGAAATGCATGTCTTAAAAAAGGGTATTAGGAAAATTCACTTATGAAGCATGCAAATCTCAAAAGCCTCACAATAATTGCAGTACATCAGGTGTGTACAAGAGACGTCTTAGGGGGCGCCTGGGTGGCTCAGTCGGTTGAGCGTCCGACTTCAGCTCAGGTCACGATCTCGCGGTCCGTGAGTTCGAGCCCCGCGTCAGGCTCTGGGCTGATGGCTCGGAGCCTGGAGCCTGCTTCCGATTCTGTGTCTCCCTCTCTCTCTGCCCCTCCCCCATTCATGCTCTGTCTCTCTCTGTCCCAAAAATAAATAAACGTTGAAAAAAAAAAATTTAAAAAGAGACGTCTTAGGAAGGACAGCTCCCAGCTGCACATCTGGGCATGAAATGTGAAGTGAAGGAAGCCGCAGGATAACTCAGCCAAGTGATCCTACGTGCAGGGAGCCGGGACCTCTCGGTTCGTGCCACAGAGAGACCACACTCCTGTCCTCCATCACAGGGGGACGCGCCCAGATGCTGCCGGGCACAGTGGAACTCTCAGAGCTACCATGTGCCCATGTGCAAAGGGCTGGCCTGGGACAGTGTCTGTCTTTACCTGGGTCAGGATTCAGGGCTCAGCCTGTTCTCATAGATACAATCTGTCCCGTCATTGGCAGAGGACCCACCCCACACTGTAAGTTCTTTCATCAGCAGTTAAGCACTGGCGGGGGGGGGGGGGGGTGGCCCACTATGCAGTGGCCAGATGACAACTCAGGCAGATGGCAATGATGTAGATACACTCAGTTTTCCTTCCTTAGCCCCTGTTCTGCACTCCATCTTTGGGTTGTGGGTACTCCAAATGACAGGAGCCCCGAAGGAGGTGGTACAGGGTGCCCAGCCATACATACTGGAGTGGTCAGCTCTGGTGTGGTTATGGGGGTGCAGGAGTTGTTCAGTTTCACCCCGCTGCCCAAGTCAAAGTCACAGATTTTCACCGGAGACACCTGAAAAGGAAAGCCGAAAACAAGGTTACAAATATAAGAAACCCAAGGGCAGGAGGAGACCAGTGTGACTGTGACACACTTACCCCCTCTCACTCCCTCCCCTCATGTAGGAGGGGGGACCTCTCACTGGCTCACTCTTGCTCTTGCTCTCGGGGATGCATTCTCTCTCCCTCTCTCTTTCTCTCTCTGTCTCTCTGTCTCTGTTTATATGGCCACCATGCTGAAGCCCAGCTTTATCTGTTAGGTCATGTTTGCTGTCCTTGGGTTAACTAGAAATCACCTGAGGATTTATCCTAAGGTGCCCTCTGCCCCACACCCTTCCTCACTTCCTAAGGAAAAATGTGCACGCTACGTGGTGTCAGACTGCTGTGCACTTAGTAAAACAAGCAGGAAGCCTATGGAACTCTTGCCCACAAATGGCAAATGACAAATGACAAATGATGGTATAGGTTGCAGAATCTGAGAAGTATGTATTCCTGAAAGACTCCTTGTGGCCTGTTCAATGCAGGGCATGACCTCCGGTGTCTCAGGGTGACCAACTTGTTTTTGCTTGCTTGAGACTTTGTTGTTTGAGCACCGAAAGTTATGTATCCTGGGAAAGCCTACAGGCCCAAGCAGGCTGGCATGGCTGGTCACCCATACTGGATGTTGCCCCTGAAACCACAGACAGCATTAGTCATCTCTGGAGCCAACCGGGAGGGCACTTTGTGCGCAAGCAGGAGAGTGGCCTGCGTGGTGGAGGCAGCCCAGTGAGCCACTCCAAAATGCTGGTTTTGGGAGTCCCAGCTTTAGCCGTTTAACCTGCTAGGGAAGCCAGGACAGTCTCTCAACTTTTCTTCCTCCCTTCCTTTCTTTCCTTTCCCTTCCCTTCCTCCTTCTTCCCTTCTTCTCCTTCTTCTATTTTCTTTTCTTTTTCACTTAGCCTCTCTGTTTTTGTTGTGGTGGTGGTAAAATCTGTAGAACAGAAAATAACCCAGTGGCAATAATTACATTCATACTGTTGTGCAACCATCACCAGTACCTGTTTCCAAAACTTTTCCATCATCCCAAACAGAAACCATTTGATAGTAATTCCCCGTTCCCCCCTCTCCTTAGTAATGTCTAACCTACTTTCCGTCTGTATGAATTTGGCTATTTCAGATATTTCATGTAAGTAGAATCACACAGTATCTGTCTTTTTGTGTCTGGCTTATTTCACTTAGCATACTGTTTTCAACGTTCATCCATGATGTGGCATGGATCGGAACTTCATTCTGTTGTACGGCTGAACAACATACCATTTCATGGACAAGCCATGTTTTGTTTATCCATTTACCTGTTGTTGATGGACACTTGGGTTGTTTCCAGCTTTTGGCTACTGTGAATAACGCTCCAATGAACACTGATGTTCAAGTTCAAACCTCTGTTTTCAATTCTTTTGGGTATTATACCCAGGTGTGGAATTGATGAGCGGTGTGGTAATTCTGTGTTTAGCTCTTTGAGGAACCGCCAGAATGCTTTCCATGGTAGCAGCACTGTTTTACACTCCTACCTATTTTTTTCCTTCTTTTTAAAATTCTAACTATCCTAGTAGCTGCAAAGTGGTATCTAATTGTGGTTTCAGTTAGCATTTCCCTAATGACTAAGGATGTTGAGCATCTTTTCATATGTATAATGGCCATTTGTATACTTTTTTGGGGGAGAAATTTCTATTCAAGTCCTTTGCCCATTTTTAAACTTGGGCTGTATTTCTGATGTCGAGGTTTAGAAGTTCTTTATACATTTCGGATATTAAACTCTTATCAGATACATTATTTGCAAACATTCTCTCCCATTCTGTGGCTTATCATTTCATTTTCTTGATAATGTCTTTTGATGCTCAGGCATTCTTAGTTTTAGTTTTCAACCACAGAAAAGGGGCAACAATCCTGCACCATTAAGATCAAATGAAAGGATAAATGACATGAAAGCATATTGTAAATCAGAGGTAACAGAGTGGTTTAGAACGCCTGTGGAGTTCTGGGGTGAGACCACCTTAGTTTTAATCTATACTATTTATCAGCTGAGTATAAGTGCCAGGCACAACTAAGTACTCAAGAAATGTTAGCTAGGGTTATTACTAATAATCATAATGGTAATAGTGACAAATCATAAAGTCTTCTGCCAGAGCCACTGACGGGAAGTCACAAGATCTTATCTGAGCTAACGTATTACTATCCCCACAAAAGAGCTGTAAGTAGCAGGCTGGCTCCCACATTCACTCGAAGCCATTCCTGCTTGTGAGCTATCCCTTCAGTCAGACCAATATGTGTGTTCATATGTATACACTCTTATACGTACACAGAGCCATGAATGTGTGCCGACAGGGCCTCAGTCCCTCCAACAAACACAGAATTTGTCAAATTTATACATGCTTACAGAAGGGCAAACATTTCCATTTACTAGTAGGTTGAGGTAAAGTTTAAAGTATGTGGCATCTGTTCAACACCAAATGTAAGTGTTTTCTTATTAATGGGCACCTCTGGAAACAAAAACGGAAACAGAAACCCTTCTTAAGAACTTGCTTCCTAATTATCACTTCAAGTGGTGGACACTAGCTGGTGTGTGTACTGCAACACAAACATTTTTAGGCAGAGATTTGCTTCCCAGAAGATTGAGTTGTTGTTTATGACTCACATCAATCGCTCTAAAGCCTGGACTAGAAAACATTCGTTCTATGCAGGTCCCATGTATTTTATAAACTCTCAGGCTTAAGCCGATCACACTATTGATAAAGAGCAAGGAAGACACAGGGAGGAAGCCAACTGGGAAGGCAGAAACGCCACACAGTAGGCATAACATTCTCACAGGTTCATAACAATCAGCTCAGGTTGGTATCCAAGGCCTATGGTGCTGCTAACAACCCACAGGAAAGTGGAAGTGGCTTCCCCACATCAGTGTAAACTGTAATCTCCCAAGTCAGCCCTACGTACCTTTTCTGGAGACTCACACAATATATTTTCTGGCTTCAGATCGCGGTGAGCAATGCCTGAAATGACAAAGAGCAAAGAAAGGGTTAACATACGCACATAATTATCAAACATTCCACACACAATTAATTTTTTCCAAATGCTGTTGTTCGCAGATTAATTCCCAATTATGGTACATTAAAAAATCAACGAGCTGCAGGAGGCAGGAGTAACCGGAGACGAACCAAAAAGCACAGTTGATTCTGCAAGCTCTTTCGAAGCCAAAGCTTTAGAAGTCTGGCAGGGGTAAGTTGGGCCGAACGAGTCCCAGCCAGCCTACTCCTCAGCACCGCAGGGACGGCCAAGAATAAGAAGCTAATATGAAGCAAAGAGCCCTGCAAATGGCCATGCTGGGACAGCAATGCAGAAATAATTAGTGCCTTGTTTAAGAGCATCTGGGGAGACTGAGGCTGCTCTACCTCATTTCTTCTTGGGTGGCCAATGTGTATTAAAGATGATTCCCTAAGCGGGACTCCCTGAATGGTCAGAGCGCCAAGTGTTAGTTAACAAATCTTCCAAAGCTTGTCCAATCTCTTTCTCACCCGCGCTGCATGTCCAAAATAGTCATGCTAGAAGCACAGCAAGGACTGCTTTGGCCGAGGGTGCTGTTCTTAAGAGACACCTGCCCTGCATTTTGACCAGACCTCCTGCAGATAGCAGCTTACTCCATGAGGCGCTCAAGGCTGCTGACCTGGCCAAGAGGGCACCTGGGGGAAAACCACCTTCTGACCAAAGACAGGGACAAAGAACCAACTCATAGGGCCATGGCGGACACAGAAACCTTGATCCCTCTTTCCTCCTGCAGAATGCACAGTTCAGAGACAGAAAGGCTGGAAGGTTGAGCGAGAGCCAAACAGCCAGTGCCCAGAAGTACTGGAAAGTAGCAGAGGATTCATGGAGTAAGATGGAAAAGCAGAATCTGCTTTCCTAAAACTCCCTCGATGACCAAGTTCTTGGGCAGCCCTCCAATTCCCTGGTAGGAGGCAGAGGCCCAGCCCACCCAAGGCACTTCGTGAGGGAAGGAAAACCTGAGCTCCAGCAGGCTGAGTAACTTCATCAGTCACCTAATTGAATGAGAACCCAGAGCAGCTCTGTCCAGGCTGTACAAATTGAGTCGGGCTACAGCTTGCTGCACTAAAAGTGAAAGATATTTTCCATTACAGCAAGTGCTCCCACAGAAGGATCACGAGCCACACATGGAGTCCTGCTCTCCAAATAGGTGCCGATGGCCCAGTTGTCCCCCAGCCTGAGAACTGAGCGCCATGCCGTAATAATGGGCCTGCCTTTGTGAGCACACCAGCCATCGACCTGCTCTGGTTCATTTCCCAGAGGTTAAGCTGCAGTGTGTCCAGTATTTAAAAGTGTGGAACTTGTTTCAGGGCTGACCCATTCTTGCCCAATTCATCTTCCCAGCGTGAAGTTATTTAGAAAACAGCCAAGTTCAGCTGGAAATCGTTTTTCATCCCCTCCAACTTCAAGTCACATGGGCAGCTGGCCAGCTAGATGTTAACAAGCACTTCAGAACTCCTAAGACACACCAGCTCAGTTCCCTTTAGTGCATTCTTCTAAAAAAATTAAAAAATAAATAAATAAAAAATAAAACCGCCTTTACCCCCCTCTAAGGTATGGATCTTGCAAAAAGCGTGACCCAGTTTTGCAATCTACAGAGGCAGCTTGGGGAACAGTTGTAAATCTTTGTCAAGCAGGTGTTACCTACATGCATCCCAGCTTTCAGAAACAGAACTAGTGCTATTCATCATGCGGGGGAAAGTACAGATGCCCCTCCTAGGAACTTTCGTCCCACGTGCAAGTCAGGTGCCCAACATGGGCACTGTCGACACGGAGATCTCCCTTTAGCCATGGAGGGAAACAAGGCGGGACCAGTGAGGCTGAACTTCCTTGCACACATGCCGCCCGGGTCTGCGCTGCTCTGTGCACCCAGCAGGCCTACAAGTGGTCTCTTGCAACCAGTGTGGCTGGCCCATACCCACAATAGCGGAAGGGAGCAGAGCTAAGTCCCAGATTATTCGTTCCACCCACATCCCCCACCAGACACAATGCTTTATTTTAAGGGAATTAATATTAGGAATAAAAATACTTCTGTCCGGCAGGGGTTAAGGGTGGAGGAGATAACATTACTGAGCTACTAAGTGCCGGGCACTTCGCTCCAACTGTGCTATACGTACAAAACACAGACACAGGCTGCACGCAATTCCATAAGTGAGTTAGAATAGTGCCTAACACTGACTATGTGAGTGTTAACTACTGTTGATGATGTAACTCTCTCTCTTCACACCATCACTCTGTGGGTTGGCATTATTACCGAGAGAGCACATAGTGGGTAAAAAGTGAAGCCAGAATTCATTTTTCCGTGGCACTGCTGTTAGGCAAATTTAAAAAATATAATAATCAAGGGTGCCTGGGTGGCTCAGTCGGTTAAGTGTCCAAAACTTGATTTCAGTTCAGGTCACGATCTCATGGTTCATGAGTTCGAGCCCTGCACTGGGCTCTGCACTGACACAGCACAGCCTGCTTGGGATTCTCTCTCCCTTTCTCTCTGCCCCTCCTCTCCCTCTCTCTCTCAAAATAAGTAAATAAACATTTAAAAAAATGTAATAGTCAAACATATTTATGGAAATACAAAAACATTTAATTTGCAAAAAGATTTAATTCACTATAAAAGTTCTGAAATAATCAGTTTTAGATAAGGGACTGTTAACTGAAGTGTAATTTGGACAATAGCAACCCGTGATTTACCATCGCGATGTTCAACAGATACCTCAACCATGTTAGTAGAAAAACGCATTTTCCATTTATGACAAACAAGATACAAAACTAGATACATACTATCATGCTGATTCTGGAGAGATGCAGGTGATGTATGTTAAACACTAGAAAGAGTAACACCCACATATCTACACTGGAATAGTAGTGTTATGATGAGGCTTGCACTCTTCACTAGGACAGGAGAAGGAGATCATCCATACCCACACGCTCACACATCTTGTTCAACATGAAATTTACTTTTTCCTCCCTGCTCCTTCCCCTGTGCTCCTCCCCTTCTTAAAAGCGCCACATCTGCCCACCATCCACATCAGAAGCCTAGTGCCATCCTGGTTTGCTCCCTCACCCTCATGGGCGGGCCTGCCGGCTGGCCCAGCTCCTGGCCCAGCTCCTCTCCCTCCGTCCTCAGAGGCTGGCTGGCCCAACCCAATCACTGAGGCGAAGGCTTGGTTCACCTTTGGTGTGCAGGAAGTCAAGGGCAGCGGCCACATCCCGCACCACTCGGCTGGCTTCTCGCTCATTGAAGTGCTTCTGCTTCTGGATGTGGGCCAGGATGGAGCCTGGGGAGCAGAGGAGACACACAGCTATGCCTTTTCAGGCCTTAGGAAGTATAAATTCTCAGAGGCCAGTTTTCACAAGTTTGGGGTGGGGACACAGGCTTATTCATCACTAAATGTCCAGCACCCATTTGGTACCTGGCACCAAGGAGACACGAGCACAGAACTGGATGGAACAGAACTGCACTGCTGTCTTATGTACCTGCCCATGATGAGCACAGAAGGGACAGCAAACAACTATTTAAATGACCAAGAATACTAGCACCATCAGGGCAGGTCTGACTTATGAAATAAGAAAGAACTAAAAGTGAATCCACATAGGGTTGGGGGCCTCTCCACAGGAACTTTACCTCCTCTGCATTTGATCTCAGATCCAAACAAGCGCATGAGCCTTTAAACAGAAATTCCACACCCTCACCAGATATGTAAAGGTCTAGAAAAAGGGGGGAAAGTACTTTCCCTCTGAATTTTCCTATTTATTATTAATATCATTGTTACTACTTTGTTGGCAATGGCTAACATTTATTGAGTGGTTACTGTGTGCCAGGCACTAAGTAATACTCTTGAACAGATTATCTTAGCCTCACCATAACTGTATGAAATGTACAAAATACAGCTATGCCCATTTTACAGGTGGGGAACCTGAAGCCAAGAATGGGTAAGCCACTTGCTAAGATGACACCCCACTAAGTGGAGGCATGAGGACGTAAGCCCACTAAGTCTGACCGGAGAACCTGTGCACATCCCTTGAACCAGATGTGTGGTCTGACTGCTGGGGGCATGGGCTGCCCTGAGCCAACCACAATCTCTTTTCCCACTGGGTCTAGCCTCAGTAGGGTTGCACTCTAAGCAATACGGTTATAGATGACCCCTAGCATTTCAAATGTAATGTCTCGGTGTTGTTGGGCAGGGCAGGAGCACATGCCCTGGCTCCATGTGGTCTATGCTCACTCCTGGAAGCTGGAGGTATCATCTCTGTATCTTAAAAATGGCACGTGTTTACTTACCGCTGGTTTTTGGCATGGGGAGGGGATGAAAGATCTCTCACTTGCCAGATTAAACAATGAAAGGATCCCAGCATGCTAAGGAACATTGCCAGAAAACTGGCTCCTGGCTAGGTCTCAGGCTTGCTCTACTCTAGTGAGTCTCTTGCTTCCAAATTTGTTAAAGCGGAAGATAGAGAGTGACATGCTACTTGCTTCTAAGATAGCCTCCAGGACACCCTATTATTTTCATAATATTAACAGCTGACATTTATTGACCCCTTAGTGCCTATGGGGCACTGTGCGAAGCATTTCACATGAATGATCTCATTTAATCTTCAGAGCTATCAGAGAGGGTAGGTACTGTCATTATCCCTATTTTACAGACGAGAACATTGTTTAGAAAGGTTTAGAAAGGTTATGTGACTTGCCCAAGGTCACACAGCTAGTAAGTGATGGAGCTATACTTAAACTCAGCTTTACTGGTTTCTAAAGCATGCTCCCTTAGCCACCAAACCCCTCCACATGGCCCTCCACTCAGCTCCAGATAGCCTCCCTAACCTGTACCCTGCAGATCTGTCCTCGGGCTGGATGAATGATGGTAAGGGCAAGGGCTCCTCTATCCCCTTCTCTACGTCAGGAAAGCAACTTCAACAGACATTCCAGTGACTATGTGCATGGGCGATGGCAGTAGCGGTGATGGTTAAGAGTGGCATCTTTCCATCTGAAGGATCCAGATTCTCGGGCCTCCTTTCTATCCTGGGTCTATGTCCTAAGCCATGGGACCCTCCGTTCCTCTGGTGAGCCTTTCTGGCCTTCACAATGTATGCAAGAGCTTCCACCCCACAATTAATTTAAATAGAGAACATGTCAAAACACTGGATTGATAAATTGATAAGTAAATGTATCTATATATGAGTCCTATTATAATGAGAAGGCATTTTTAGAATGCCCACACAGGTGACATTCTAGGCTCTGCAAAATGCTAATTATCATCCTTCCCTCCGGCCTCCCTTCTCCCAAATCAAGGGCAGTTTTAAGTCCTTCATCCTTTTTATTAGCTTGACTCATTTTAGAAGTCTCTGGGATTCGTGATGGATGATCACCGTTCTGGGTCTTAATCAGAAGTCCAAACACATACTCAACAGTAAGTACCTCCTTGCAATTTCTCAAAGACCAAGTAAAACCTTGTGTCATCTTCAAAGAACTCAATCAGCTCCAAAATGTTCCTTAAATAGGAAAACAAAAAAATAGGAGGAAAGGGGAAAAAAAGGAAAATGGTATCATATATTAAAGCCCGCTTACAAATATACAATGAAAAAAAATTCACAACGCCCTGTAGCAGGGCAGAAATCAGCTTCAAATCAGAATGCTTATTAAAGACCCATGTTTGAGAAGTAGCCAGTGGTGTTAGCAAGACTCAGGTCACCTTATCTTTCCATAATGTTCGGTCTCTGGTGTTTTCACCAAGCCTGTGCTGTCAAACCCCAACCCTAAAACCCACTAGGTAGAGTTATAAAAAAGTCCTGGTCACATTAAACTGAATAAAATCTGCAGCCGACTGGAAGCAATTGCGGCTAATAACACTGAATAGTAGGTGTGTGTCCTGGAGGCAGGCAGCAAATAATTACTTGCCCTCCCTCTTGCCCATAAATCACGGGGCAGTATTTACATTGCCTGGAGAAAATGGAAACATCTGTCAAATAGACTTGGGGCCTAACGTGGGCACCGCTAGACCCTAACTGCTAAGCGCTGCTTAATGAAACGGCCGCGTTCCCGCCACCGCAGCACTTGTGGCCTTCCCCGGTGAGCACTCTCTGTCTGCCTGCGCATTACCGGGCTCTGCCAACAAGGTCGTCTTGTAACTCAGGAGGGAAGCCACCAGCCTGGATATCGGAGGTGTTGGGGGCTTTTTTTCTTTTAAAGAACGAAATAAACCAAGTAGAGTCTCTAATGCTGAACTCAGAAGCTGCAGGGCTGAAAATAAAAATCTGTCCCTCATAAAAAAATGCTGACCACTTTGGGAGACACCAGGCTTTTACTGGTGTGAAGGCATCCAAATAAGATGACTGAAATGGCCTGATTTGAAAGAAGATTGTGGAGGTAGCGCCTGGAGTTAAATCAACAGCAGCCCCCGCCCTCCAAGCTTAATGACAAAGCCATCAATACCTGGCCGCTGGCTCCCCGCTGACCCTGCTGTGCAGGGAGAGAGAGTGGGAAGCAGAGTCTTAGAGGTGACCCTGATTTAAAGCCACCGTGGGACAGCCGCTCATTTGGAGCTGGTGGTGAGCAGGCTGAGGCGGGGCTGGAGACCACCTTGGCCCAGCTGTCCAGCACAGTGCCCGGCAGCTTCTTCCGCCTGAGCAGTGGCCACACAGACACAGGTTTGCTAGGAACGGAACACATCCTCACCTAGTCATTACAGCTGGGCCCTAAAGTTGCATGTCGGGGGACAGACACTGCATCGGCCTGGTTCCCACAGGCACTTGAAAGAAACAGAATCCCAATTTTCTCCCAGCCCCTCACTCAGATTGCTCACTCTTCCAATTTGCCTGTATTGTTATTTATAGTATGGCAGCCTGAACAGAAGCAAAGGCCACCCTGCTTCTGTCCCCACTCTCTCTTTTTAAACACGGAAAGACAGAAGGAATCCTGTGCAGTTGTAGCCAAGGAGTGAGAGCTAAATGCTGGGGTTGGGAGGTGGTGAGAAAGAACTTTTTCTGCGGCTAAGTATCCCCCCAAGAGAAGTAGCAAGTAACCCAAGACTGTACTCACTTGTTTCCTTGACACTGATAGAGCGTCTCCACCTCTCGGAATACCCTACTCCGACTGTGCCCTGCTTGTTTTTCGATGATCTGTGGGAAGAATAAAATCTGTCATACCCACCTGACCTCAAAACACGTCTCAGCAGGATCCCTCTGGGAGACTGCAAGGCCCAATTCAGCCCACAGCCGGTTTCAAGCACAAGCCTGGAGTAGATCCTGGCACTGTGACTCTGCCGGCAACACGACAGACTGGCCTGCCTGAGGGATTTCCAGCCTGGCTGGGCCTGTTTGACTCTGGCCAGGCAAACACGGTGGAAGCCATGGGGTGGTTGCCCCCAGCTGCCCAGGGGAGACTGAAGCTGCCGGCAAGAAGATAAAGAGCTACCTCTACCCAGCTCCTACCCCAAGGGCATCTCTTCCTGCCTTAAGGGTAAGATTTACAACCTCCACTGAAGGACCTCCCAGGGTTGAAGGAACAGCAAGGGGGATGGAGGACACAGTGGAGAGGGACTAAAGCTCCAAGGCCCAGCTCAGACCCCACCTCTGCAGTTCTGCAGAGAACCTGCCCTTCGGCAGGCGCTGCATTAAGTCATTCAGGTCCGTGGTCTCAGTTAACTCTTACAACACAATCCAAAAGACAGGAAGAGGTCAAACATTCTGCCCACAGCTCTGGTAAGTGGTGAAAGGGTTGCCATTCCAGTCCAGAGCTGCCTCCAAAGCCCTTGCTATCCTATCCCTGTCTGTACCCTGTCCAGCTTCTCTCAGGGAGCTGAGGGGCGTTGTCTCTCCCTCCCGTACCTGGGGGTGCCTGGCAAGTACAAACTGAAGGGGTGAGCCAACAGGTGAGCAGGTGGTTTAAGTAGGGAGGGACAGGGGCGCCTGGGTGGCGCAGTCGGCTAAGCGTCCGACTTCAGCCAGGTCACGATCTCGCGGTCCGGGAGTTCGAGCCCCGCGTCGGGCTCTGGGCTGATGGCTCAGAGCCTGGAGCCTGTTTCCGATTCTGTGTCTCCCTCTCTCTCTGCCCCTCCCCCATTCATGCTCTGTCTCTCTCTGTCCCAAAAATAAATAAACATTGAGAAAAAAAAAATTAAAAAAAAAATAAAAAAAAATAAGTAGGGAGGGACTGGTTAGCTCCAAACACCTCCATGGACCCCTCCCGAGCCCCAGACCACCGCAAGTCGCACATGGGGGCAAGTCCTCTGCAGAGACGGCTCTGCTTTACAGTCCCACGTGCGGAGTGGGCACAGCACAGACGACGACATCCTGCTCCTTCATTCCCAGGTTGCTATATTCAAACCACTCCTATATGCTGCAGCACAAACACCCATGTCCAGGTGTAATATTCTATACAAGCCCACGTCTGTTAGTAAACCACTGCGGGCCCATTTCTAAGCAGTCAGAGAGGTGCAGTGCCGGGGCACAGAAGCCATTCGAGTTGTTCACTCACCTATCATTTCGCATCAAAGTCAGGAAGAACCTTGTAGCAGGCAAGTTATTCAGCAATGGCATTATTTTCTCTGCAGAGGTAATGGACCCCTGCTATCAGAGGTGGGGGAGCAGAACACAGGCAACTATTTGAGGAGTTATGGAAGAAATTCAGGACCAGATTATCCTGAAACTCCATTCCAATCCTGAGACTCTAGGATTTGTCAGTTGGATGCCTGTAGGGAAGCCCTAATAAAACCAATGTTGTGGGGCCATGCTGGCAGAAGTAGTACATCTCTAGGGAGCCTCCAAAGGACAGGAGAGATGTGGGCCAAACTGCTCAATGCAAAGAATTACCAAGCTAGGGTCCTGTGTTTGCACCAAAGATGCTGGGGGGAGGCGTGGAGGGCCAGGTTTTCCTCTTACGATCCAACCCCGAAGAAATAGGTCTGGATGGATGCATTTGAAAATCAATTTGTATTTGTGATTTATTGCCACACTTAAGCATATTTTTAAAAAGTTACCTGTAATTTATACTGATGTTTCCAAAAAGGAATTGAGGTAATACTTTCGTTACCATATGAAGCAACACTCCAGCAACAAGGACTATAGCTTAGCAGAAGTTTTGCCTTCATTAATCCACAGCTGGGACTATGGACAGTTGGTTAAAAGAAGAAACACTTCTTTCAGAAGCCACTTTGTTTGGGTTTGCCTGTATGAGGCAGCACTTTGACCTGGGCGTTCAGGTGGATGATGGGAAATACACCTGAATTACCCCCTTGGATTTAATGTGACCTTGTTTCCAGATCAGTGGTTCCCAAACTTTGGTGGGAGTAAGAATCACCTGGGGAACTTGGTAAAACAACAACAACAACAACAAAAAACAAACAAAAAACCCAAAGACCTAGACCCTATCCTTTATCAAGAAACTGGGTCTCTGTGCTGTTAGCTCTCTAGATGATTCTGATCCACACTAAATGGAAAATGGCCCTAAATAAGGGCTTCCTCAACATCAGCAAGTGTCAGAACCACTTGGAGAGCTGGCTACAATCAAACTGCTGGGTCCACCCCTAGTTTCTGACTTGGTAGGTCTGGGATGGAGCCAGATAATCTATAATTTCTGACAAGTTCCCAGGCAATGCTGACACTATTGGTGCAGGAACCACACTTTGAGATCCATCCCTTCTTCCACGTGGAGCTGGCAAATGGAGGCACAGAGGGGTAGAGTGAGCCACCCCAAGGTCATGCAGCAAGGAGCCACCTCTCCTGCCCCAAAGCTGAGTGAGTGCTCAGGCCTCGTTATTATACTATACATCACTTTACAGCATTTTATAATTTGTAGGGTCTCTAAATCTACCAGTTCATTTTTATTTTCATCTTCATAACCATTCCATGAGATAGGAAGTGCAGGTATTATTGTGTTCATTTTAGAGATGTGGGAACTGAGGCTTAAGTAGGTTCAGTGACTTGCCCAAAGTCAAGTAGTAGTTTGTTAAAACAGAGATTCATGGGGCGCCTGGGTGGCTCAGTCGGTTGAGCGTCTGACTTCAACTCAGGTCATGGTCTCTCGGTCTGTGGGTTCGAGCTCTGTGTCGGGCTCTGTAATGACAGCTCAGAGCCTGGAGCCTGCTTTGGATTCTGTGTCTCCCTCTCTCTATGCCCCTCCCCCACTCATGCTCTGTCTCTCTCTCTGTCAAAAATAAATCAACATGAAAAAAAAAATTGAAACAGAGATTCAGGTAGGCCTTCTAATTCCAAATCTGGTTGTCTACTCCCTGAAGCTTACTTTATTTTTCAGAATAATCAAAAGCAGCTTACTACTGGCCAGGCATTGTTCTAAGCACTTTACACATATTTATTCAATCCCTACATCAATACTGTATAGTTTCTATTATTATACCCATTTTACAGATAAGGCAACTGAAGGGCAGGGGTGTTAAGTAACTTGCCCAATGTTACCCAGCAAGTAAGTTGAAAAACCAAGAGCTGAATCCAGTGAATACAACTTTGGAGCCTCCATTTTTATTGAGTTGCCATACGGCAGAATATAAAATTTATTTGGCTTAGGACAAGCGACACCTATTTGCAAAGTAAAGCCTGGCATCCAGATGAGACACTCACTTTGACAGCATACTCTTTGCCATTCTGCAGGCTCACGGCACCTTGGACTTTGGCATAGGCTCCCTCTCCAAGCAATTCAGAGGTCAGCTTGTACATATCTAGAAGTGAAATGGGTGAGAGGAATTACGAGGTGAGTCACGCCTTTTCAAGCCAACATGGAAAGAGGAGCTTCTGCCACTGCCCGTCCCTGTGTGACAGCCTAGGCACACACAATGGCTCCGCAGCACTCAGTGATGAGGAAGATCATTAACTGTCCCAGCCATCTTAGGACTCAGTTTCTCAACAGCCACACCACATCGAAGGCATCCTGTTCCTCATTTTAGAGATGAGGTCAGTGAAAGAGTTTCAATTCAGCCCACACCTCCTGAGCATCCACTATGTGCCGGACAACATATTAAACTCATAATAGCGACAGAGTGAGGAATAAAGTATAGTCCCTGCCCTTTGAGGGTCACAGTCCAGTGGGAAAGACAGTCATATCAACAAATGACTCCAGAATAAACCAGGCAGTGGTAAGTACTATTATAAAGGGACAAGACACAGCAAAAAAGAACAAGGGGAGGGAAAGGTTAAATCTGTTTAGGGAAGCTGGGGGATCCTCATAGAAGGAGTGTGATTCAAATGGACATCATTCATTCATTTACTCATTTACTCATTTTTTGAGCACCTGCTCTGTGCCTATGTCTGTGCTAGGCACTGGTGATAAAAGGGAAATAAAGCAGTTTTATTTTACACCACACACAGAAGTCACTGGAGGTTTCGAGAAGTTTCCAGAAGTCACCCACAGGAAATAGGAGACAGAAGTAGGATGCAAACGGATGCCTTGAGGTTTTTAGGGTGCTGAGTCAGGGCAGTTCTAACAGAGGAATAGGCCTGGGTTGAAAGAACATACAGGTAACCTGCCTAAGCTCACAAATAGCACAAATTTTTGAGCCCCTTCCTAAGAAAGCCACAGCTCCATCGTGGCCTTGCCGAGCTGACCTCCTCCTCCCTTGACCTCCATTCTTCAGTTTGTTTCCTCTCAAGGCAGCCTAGCATTTAAACCCACAGAGTGAGCAGAACACTTGCAAACCATGAAATTAGATTTTATCACTTTTAGCATGAGAAGCCTATAATTGCACAAGCCATCCTTGAATAACAGGAAACACTCTCATGTTCACTGAAAGGGCAAGACCTGTTGATTTGGAAACTATTCTAAAAACCTTGAGGCTTTAATCAATCCCCATGACCCTCCTATACACATATGTCTACCGTTTAAGTTAAAGACAAACCCTACACTAAGTACCTTCCTGGGTCCATCACAGTTTGGTCTTGTGACTGTTTATAAGCATGTACACTGTTGTTTGTAAGTATTTTAAGTGACATGTTTCTCTCATAATGGATACTTTGGCATTAGCCTTTCATGCATGTCAGGATAGGCTGGTGGTTGGAAGCCCAAATATTCCTGATTCATAAAAGGGCTCATTATTAGAATCACTGTACAAAACAATCAATTCACTAGTGTATCTGCAACATTGGAAAGAAGGCCCATGAGGGGAAGCTGTTTCAGTTCTCATGATGAAAGAAACACAATAAATGAAGGGGGGAGGTGTCACTCCTGGAGTAGCTACTGATCCATTTGCAAAAGTGTTCAGTGATTCACTTCATTTCATCACATGTCCAGCGATAACAGGACCAGCACTGAATCTGTGCCTCACAACCTGAACACGGCATGAACTCTTAAAATGGAGTCAAACTCATACAGTACAAGTAGCTGCAATCTCTAGGAGTCAAATCCTCTGCTTATAGAAGATTTAACTTTCATCTGGAGCTGTGGCCCTAGGTGTTCTCTCTTACCTGGTTGTTCTACATCTCAGCAGCCCCTGCAGGAACAAGCTGGGGGCAAAGATCACATCAGAAAAGGGCTGAAACACACCAAGTGATCTCACTCCATATACAAGTCTGACAAGCTGGTCTTCCTGTTCCCCTGATGAAGTGCTGAAAGCATTCAGAGCACACCATCCGAGAGCTCTGCCATCCCATCTTTCATCCCTATCACACAGATAAGCACGAGGTGGCTCTCAGATGATGCATGCTCTAACCTAGATCCATGGGCTACCAGAATGCCATATGGTAGAGCCGTAGGCCCAGATCTGAGAAGTCGTGTGACCAACCTTCAAACTTTCCTGGTAAGGAGTCAGTGGCCCGGGCCTTCCGCTTCTTCTTTTTCCTCTTGTCACCTTCTGCAATAGGAAGGGGCTCACTGCTGCCCATCTCTGGGAGAAAAGAGATGTAAGGGAAACATCACTATACTGATCAAGCCATAAGTTCACCCAGAAGGGAAAAAAAAAGTGTGTGTGTGTGGGGGGAACCAGGAGCTTTACACTGATGGTTTTTAAATATCTGTGAGGACTATTGATTTGTTTGACCCAGGAGGCAAAACTAAAGGCAAAGCCATTATAGGAGATCATTAACTGTGGAAAGGAACTCAGACAGACAGGCTAGATTAAAAGAGGATAGCAGAGCTTGCTTTATCCAGGCTCATTAGCACATGGATCTAGATCGCCACCAGTCAAACTATAGTTCCCAACAAAAACAATGAATCCATAAGCAGAGTCCCACCTGTGACGTCCTCCTGCCTCAGCACCAGAAAGGCAGGACCCAGGGAGCTAAGCAAGGGCGTGGGCTTGGGAGGGGTCCATGCAAATGAAATCATATATGCAGTAACATCTGAATGGATGTGCACATAGATTCACAGGCCTTTGGTGGAGCAGCCTCTCGAGGTACAACGGGGCAGGGGACGGGGTTGAGGATGGCCCTAAATTACTTCATGTCTAACAGCAAAGACCTGAGTACCTGTGGAGCCCCGAGCACACTCTCCCCTTCCCCTCAGCTCCTTATTTGAGAGGATACATTTAGGGTCCATTCAGAAGTCTGCAGTTGACAGGTCTACATCAGGCTGCTGGATGAGGTCATTCATTGCAAAAACATTATTATCTCTCATTGACCAGCAGGTTAAAGGGAGGCTCCCCATGTTTAAGGGAGGATTTGTGAGGCAAGCATTTCAACACTGGATACACTGGGCAGGAAAGGGTAGGGACAGAAAGAATAAGCAGGAGGCACGAGGGGAAAGAGAAAGGGGGCACGGGGAACCAGGGCCCAATCACAGCACTGTTTCTAAGACACTCTAGTAAGGGCCTTCCCCTATTAAAGATAAATTACTTATAGAACATGTCATGCCCCTGATGCAGAGTGAAGCCTTAATACTCTTTGCCTGCAGTTAGAAATAATAAGATTTCTCTGAAGTCTCTGGGTCTAAATCCCCACCAGGGTGATTAAACCTTTACATCCTTCTAAAATAGAGGCACTCGGGTACTGGTGGGGCATTCAGTATGACAGACTTTTAGACCAACCTTCAATAAACACAGGCTCTGGCTTGTTGGATTTTTTTTTTTTTTTCCTAAGAGGATTTGAAATGGAAGCTGGCTCTTTGCCCATTGAGGGGAAGGGCCCACTTTCTTCTTGGAGGACTCCGGCTGAACACGGTCGGAGAAATGGCAACTCGGCTCAGGAAGATTGATTAGAGCCAATGTACATCTATACATTGTTCTCAGAAGCAAGTACACAACAGCCATTAAGAGAAAGCAGAGCGATGGCACTTGTCGACACCACAGCCTGGAAAGCACGGTTAGACAGCTGAGCGTCTGACAGCCCGGTTTGGGTGATTCCTCCTCCATTCTTGGATCTGATGACAGCAGATCTTCAATTATACTTCATTTTTTGAAATATTTTTTAAAGTTTATTTATTTTTGAGAGATAGAGAGAGAGCACAAGCAGGGTGGGGCTGAGAGAGGGGGACAGAGGATCCAAAGCAAGCTCCGTGCTGACAACAGAAAGCCTAATATGGGGCTCGAACTCACGAACTGTGAGATCATGACCTGAGCTGAAGTCAGACGCTCAAACGACTAAGCCACCAGGTGCCCCCAATGATATTTTAGGGAACAGATAAACACATGGATTAAAGGAGTCCACAGGGGATCTCAAAATAGTACTCTGGCTAACAGCTTCAAGCACAAGATAAATCTGGGGACTGTAGCTAGTTATGAATTCAAAGAATCCAACTTGAATCAGCATCCAATATCCACCCTCCCCCCAAGGTAAATGAAAGGGAAAAAGCTGCCCAACGCAGTGAGAAATTCTACAGAAATGAAACACAGGGGGCTCTTCAGGAGCCCAGGGAGGGGCACTGGCCATGGGGACAGCAGACAGAGGAGGAGGGACCACTGTCCCTCTCACCCTGCCCTTGTGTGCAGTCCTGTGTCAGTCCTTGTCCCCATCTATGTTCTCATCGGTGCTGCGAGGCAAACGCAGAGCAGACTGACTTTGGATTCACTTCTTTCTCCTTCCCCTGCCTGCACTCTGATGGAGGGCCTGAGGACAAGCAAAACAGCCAAAAGGCAGGCAATGCAGAGGAGCAGCAAGAGAGCTGGCAGCATTATAATTCACAGGGGATGCTCAGACATACTTACGACTCTAGCTAGAAAACCCTGTTAGCGGCAATTTATACTTGGTTTTTACCACAGCAGGGCTGAGGGAGCCTCTTGTGGAAGAATCATACCTCTGAGCACCGCCACATACTCAATATTAGATTTTATGGCTTCACACACAAAAAGATAGAGTACCTGGACTATTCTGCATGGATTTCAATGGAAGAGGGTACGCCAGAAGGGACAAATGGTTAACACTTTCCTTGGAAACAGAACTTGTTGAAGGAGAGTTGTTTTTGAAACTAGGAAGAAAAAAAAATGTAGGAAGACAGTGAAGTAAAAAAACAAAACACAACAAAACAAAACATGCTTAACTTCCCTGTTTACACAGGGAGGGGGGAGGTGTCCTAATCTTACCAAGGGGTTGATAGGTCCCCATCTGGAGCCTGTCCATAAACTCTGTTTTATCACGGTCCACTAGCGGGGGCTGTGGGTCCTTAATTTATTAATTGCACAATCATTTGATGAAAGCTTCCTCAAGGTGTAAGGCTCCACAATCACACTGGTCCCTGGCTCACCTCCTTCCCTTGGCCCACGACGTCCTCTCAGCCACCAAAACCCAGCTCAGAAGGCTGTGCCCCTTTGAATGAGTTCAGTTTGTACAAACACTTTGGAAATCAGTTAGGCACCAGGCAAACAGATGGTATTATTGCATAGAACTAATAGTGCTCCTCCTCTGCTCCCAAACACCCCGCTAGAAGTTCTACTAGAGCGCTGACAGAATTTGGTGCTGAGCACTGACAGCCTTGAGCTCTCCCTAGTGTTCCTACAGGCCAGGACTGTTGCCTGTTCATCTCTGCATCTCCTGTAAGCCGCGGCACAGCGTCAGATACCCATGAGGTATCAGAAAATGTGCTCTGAAGTGAAATGATATGAAACAATGCACGCTCTTAATGTCAGGTGCATGCGTGTCACCTGTAACAAGGTACAAGTAACAAGGACACACGCTGAAAGAAATGTGAGTACACCTCTCCCTACAGACAATGCAGTGTAAGGCTATTCAGTTCTATGAGTTCTCCGACAAACTCCTTCTAAGAAAAAGCCCCATGACCCAGGAGATCCTAGCCAGAAGTCTAGTGCCTGCTATAGGATTGGGCAATGTGTTATTTTAGAGGAGAAAGTAAGTACTTCCTTTAAGTTTTCAGACAGACCCCAGCTGGTGTGTAGGTTCCCAGTACTTCCACTGCCTCCAGCCCTTACCTTCCTCTTGGTCAGAGCTCGGTGGTCTACCATTTGTGTACTGGTGGAGCTGGAGCTGGAGGGGAAGCACACTGTTGACAGGGAAGGATGTGAGCTTGGTATCAGGAGACCAAGGTGAGAGCCCTGACTCAGAGATTACCAGACACACCACCAAGGTTATGCCAAGCTACTCTGCCTCTTAGAGCCCCAGTTTCCTCATCAGTGGGGTAGGTTTTAAAATAACACGTGCCCTTTCCAGCAACCCTGTGATGACCCAATGACACACTTGGTAAATCTGTGTGTGCACACGTGTATGGAAATACCAGACAGAAATACATAAAAATGTTAACACTACTAAAATTTGAAAAGGTGCTTAGTATGTGCCAGGCACCATGCTAGGTAGTTTACATACATTACAATAATTCTAATTCTTACAATAATCCCACGAGGTAAATATTTTGCCATATTTTAGGTGAGGAAAACTGAGGCTCAGAGGTTAAACAATCTACCAAACATCAAACATCTAGTTAGCGGTTTAGTGAGTTCAAACTCAGTGCTACCTTTCGAGTCCAGGATGTTTCTAATCTATATAGTAGTTTTCTCTGTGTGATAGGGTGATTTTTATTTTCTGCTTTATATTTTTCAGCATTCTCCAAATTGTATATAATGAAACGTGTTACTTTTTAATGCTCTTATTGTTTTAGCCAAGTTTTATTTTCAATAAAATACACAATAAATTTTCTCCGACACAAATTGCAATTTAGAATCTGATCATACAATATTAAAACTGTATGTAGATTTCTCTGTATTGAAATTCAACATTCAGCGAGGAAAAAACATTTCAGGAATATCGGTGCCCTGAAGATGTTATTTTTATAATACTGGAAAACAACATAGAATACTATTTTAATTTTTATCTTTTTTAAATGCTAATTTTTTTAAAAGGAAAAATTCTGTAAAAACCAATATGACAATATGATGCAATGAGCATTTGAGCCTGAGAGATACCAGTCTCAATCCTGGCTCTCCAGCACTGTGTGCACTCTGGTAGCTTGCTTGGCTTCCCTAAGTATCCGTTTCTTCATGTAACAAAAAAGGTCAGAGTAAGGCCCGGGCTGCCTGCACCACCAGGCTGTGTGAGGGTCAAAGAAGACACAACATAAGAGCACTACTGACTTACTCATTCGGCAACTACCATATTTACTGGGTACCTACAGATTGTCCAGTGCTAGGCAGTGAGAATACAAGAGAAGACACGGTCTCTGCCCTTAGGAATTTAAATCCACTGGTGTATAAAACAATTTCAATAGAGTGGGACAGGTGCTGTGTGACAGCAAGTAGCAGGTGCTGTGGAGCAGAAGACAGTCATCAAACTCAGCTTGGTAACTAGAGGAACAGCTAAGCTGACATCTGGGGGATAAATGGGAACTGGCCAGGGTGGGCTTGGGGAGAGAGACAGACAAAGAACATGTGCTAAGCCTGAAGAGAAGCATTATGGCTGGTCAGCGCGAATCAGAACTCCCGGAGCAGCTGAGGAGGCACTGAGGAGATTCACCTGGGTGGGACTGCAACAGCAACAGATGTTCCTGACAGGCAAGTACCCATCATCCACAGTTCTCCCCACAGGTGACCCCAAGGCGTGCCTCTGAAAGAACTGTCATTTCTCCAAACTGTCCCCCAGATCACCATATCTGTTCTCCATGTTTTGACAGAAACTTCAGAGAACCGACCAGCTCCTGCATCTGCTATGTGATACCAAAGGAGATCATTTCCCCGCTAAGAACACGACTTTGCTGGCTAACTCAGCTCGGCAAATTTAGCTCACACTCCTCTCCCAAGTACTTGAGAGTTCTCTTCAAAGCCTATGGTTCACTCCTCTTCCCGCCCTGTAAGTTATTTGCCTCAGTCACAAGGGCTTTCCAGAGAAGGAACAGTGGTGAGAACAAGGTGATGAGTACAATTATTTGTAGTGATGCCTTCTCAGTCACCAGCTGGTGGAGGTCCCCAAACAATGGAGACCGGAGGAGATGAAAGGAAGGGGGTGGGCACTCTGAAGGAAGAGCTAAGACTGACACAAGTGTGGCCGAGGAGCAGGCACCGAGGATGGGTCTGGGGAGCTAGAGCCCAGGACGCTGACGTCCCTGAAGGAGTAGTACTCGCAGCCATGGTGCACACAATGACTAGTGACAGCAGGCACACTTACGTGGTGCTCTTCATATGCCAGGCAACGTCCCAAGTATTTTACAAACACCACATTTTACATATCCTAACTTATTTCATCTTCACAACTGGAGGAGATAAGTATAATTATTATCTACATTTTACAGATGAAGAAATTGAGCTACAAAGAGATTAAGTAATTAATTTGCCCATCGTCACGTAGCTAAGTAAGTGGCAGAGCTAGGATTTAAATCTAGATAGACTGGCTTAAAAGTCAAGCTTTTAACTATTACATTATTATAAGCATATTTAATATTACTTCATATATTAAATATTATTAATATTATATTTAAACATTAATGCTGAAAGGCAGGAGGGTAAAGTTAGCCAGGCATCAATAAGAATGCTTTTATTTAAAAACCTTAAAAAAAAAAAAAAAAAAAAAAAAAGAAACCTTATCACAGAGCTTCCCTACTGATGTGCTGTGAATGAGGTATTGATCCCCTCACCGGGCTGAACAATATCATTTTCTGTGTGTGCTATGATGTCAAAAAGGCTAGGCAGCCCTGCACTAGCTTACATAAATACAAAAGCATTGCTGCCACATTATTATATTAATCAGAAATCTGATTAATCATAAGTTTCTCTGTCTTACTTGGAGATAACTTTGCATTTTATGCTTTGGCATATTATGGAGGATGAGCTACAAACCAGTCCAACCACGTTATTTCATGGCAGTTCGGGTATCAGGTACACAGCTACGTTCTTCTTCCACCTGACCTATTAGTTGGTTGATTTTGTTTCTGATGGATCATTACTGTGTAGGGGACAAGGTCAAGGAAAAGTACACTCCAACAGAAGCTAGTCAAATTTAACGCATGACAGATGAAAGGAGCCACCTGTGAAATCATCTCACTCAGATGACAGTCTGGGAGTGTGATTCCAAGGGGCTAGGGTAGTTCATAGGTTTTTCCCAAGAGTGCTGTGTGCTGCAAGGCTGGCCAGCATTAGGCAGACTGCAGATTCTCATTCAACTGCTGTGGAAGTGGGCAGTGTGAGCCCCCCCCCCCGCCCCACCCCAGGGTGCCAGCAGGGTGGTCATTCACAACAGGCCCCCAACAGGGCTGTGACAGCAAGATTCCCAGAGGCAAAGGGTCTGGAGTCAGGCCCATCTTCTTCCTCTGTTCTGACTCTGGGATCACAAGCACTCTTCAGAGCTGTCACTGCATCTCCTGGTGGAAGGAATGATCAGAGGAAGGGTAGAGCGGGTAAAGGGAGTGTGTGCTTTAGAAAGAGCAAGCAGGAGTGAAGGACTGGATTTGGGTGAGCAGGGTAGTATAAAAAGCTGAAAAGGGCAGGCTGAAGTCAGATCACGCGGGCTTATTAACGTGGCCAGCGAGGCCCTCCAAGGTCCCTATCCACTTTGCAGCCTCCTCAAGCCTCAGTCCTTCTTTCAAGTAAAAATGAAGAGTTCAGCTTGTAATGCAAACAATCCCACAGGCGCTTTGCCTTGAGACAACCCGGGTACGTCAGCATGTACAGAAGTGCTTTGTGAGCGTTTCCATTCTGTCACCCAGAATAAAAAAAGATGTGTACTCCAGGGCTGAGATTCACTAAAATTAATACTTTTTATTGCTTCATCAGGACATTCTTAAGTGAAAATGGCATTTTGTAAGAAGCTGGGAGTGTAGCAGGGAGGAATACAGAGGCTGCCAGCACATCTTTGTGCCGCTGCCTAGACTCATGCTCACGCACTAGCAGTTCTACACACTGTTGTTTTGCAACAACAAATAACATCTTAGTGCTATTCTGAAAACAGTTTTGACCTTGTAGATACCCTGAAAAGGTTTCAAAGACCCCCAAGGTCAGCAGAGCACACTTGTGAACCACCATTCTAGGCAGTGGGGAGGGACTGGGCTATGAAACTGGCTGTGATATGCAGAACAGACTGGAGGCTAGACTGAGTCAGGGAGAGTAGAGAGAGGCCGCCGCAATAGGCAGGAGGGCAAGGAAAGCCTGTGACTGAGGCAGGGACAGAATGGGAGAAAGAGGCGAGGGGATGAAGCCGCACAGGCAGAACTGGTCCTAGTCCTGCCAAGCGACTGGAGATGGTGGAGGAGTCCAAGATGACTACCCTTTGAAGGATGGGATGGGGCCTATTTTCTCTCTGTCTCCACTGCCCAGCAGGGATCCAGCACAGAGGAGGACCTCAGAATATGTTTATGAAGCTATGTTTATTAACTAAAGTCAGGTAACCCTAAGAGCAGTGGTACCACCAAAGAAGGGGAGAATTCAGGAAGGGGAGCTGGTTGGGAATGGGGGAAGGCCACTGGGAAGCTTCAGATAAAGAAGGGTGACACATAGCAGCAAAGGAGTAAAAAGCTCACAGATCAGACTAAAATTATTCTCAGCCAAGCCTCATCTGACCCAATCTACAACACAGGCATTATTTATAATCTGCCAGGCATGATGAAGCCATAGGTATTCAAGAACACCTCAGAGGCACGTGGGTGGCTCAGGTGGTTGAGCGTCTGATTTTGGCTAAGGTCATGATCTCACAGTTTGTGAGTTTGAGCCCCGCATCAGGCTCACTGCTCTCAGTGCAGAGCCTGCTTCGGATCCTCTGTCTCCCTCTCTCTCTGCTCCTCTCCTGCTCGAGTTCTTGCTCTCAAAAATAAATAAAACATTAAAAAAAAAAAAAAAGAACACTTCAGAGTAGCATCATATGTCACAAATATTATGCAGTAAAAAAATAAAAATAAAAATAAATAACCCCAAAAGATACATCTCAAGCCATTATTAATAATGGTTACTTTAAGAGAATGAAATTGGGTGGGTACAGAACTTTACTTTTCATACCTCTGTTTTATTGAATTTTGTTATTTATGGTACAGTTGTTTTACTTTTATAAATAAATAAATATGTTTTACTTACTGTGTGGTTTTCCTTGTGACCTTCTCGGCCATTGTATTCTGGTAGAAATGTGCTCGTCCCTACTAAGTAACTGTTTTAGGCATGCCAGGCAACCCAGTTAATCCTCGCTGCCCCCTGAATACTGAAATCTCTGACCCACCCTTCCCTCTGGAAGTATCAGGTAATTTCCGCCCGAAGCAATCTAAAAGGTTAAGTGAAATGTGCATCTGTCTTACCTTGCCCAACTTCTGAGAAGTAAATCCTCTGTAAACTGAGATGAAATAATGAAATAATGCTCCTGACAGAGGGCCGCTGTCTACCAGCTACTGCAGCATTTCAATGGCCTCTGGAGGGTAGCATTCTTCAGTTCTACACTGGCTTTTGCTTCACCTGGCATGAAAATCTTTAAAAAAGCAGAAATAGAAAAGATATAAAAGTCTGACTTCTTTAAAACGACTAAAGAAGATAAAGCTCACTCTACATGTTCCCCCAAACCTATGTGTCATACTAGTAAGTAGATATACACAAGGCCATCACAGATTTCCCATCTGTGGAAAAATTAGACATTTGAGTGTTTGAAAATGTTGACACCAAGCATTTGGAGATTTAACAAGGGTCTGAGTAAAAGTTTTCAGATTCTGTTTCTACTGTGGGAGTCCAGACCTAGGCCTGGATGACGGTTCTGGACAGCTCTGGTCGCCGAAGAGCATCTCGCAGAAGGTAAAAGCTGACACTTCTCTGTCATCCATGTTTTTAGGGATGAATGAGTTCTGGCTCTATTTCTTAGTGGCCAGGTCGAGGTCTCACAGGCAGCAGGCAGTGGAGCCAGAAAAGGTAAGAGTAGGTGCCGAGAGCAGCAGGTGGTATAAACACGAGCAAGGTTTTATGCCCAATGCATAATTATTGCTAGTTTTCCATCTGATGTCATTTTCTACATGTCCACTGCTATTTTCAAACTCGTGGCTCTAGTTATCCTGTATCAAAGCTGATTTGTCAATTTCTCTACAAAATGAGTCTCTACTTCCCTTTTTTCCCAGTGGAAAAGCTCTGACCATGCAGTTTAAATCTGAATTCTGGGCCTCTGTGCTAACATTTCTAAAATGATTTTTAAACTCGCAGCCGGATATGTTTCACCATTACCTCAAATCACGTGTCCCGAGCTGGACTTGTCCCAACCCCCATCCTTCCTCCTTTCCCTTCTTCTCTATCAGATTATCTCACCCTGCCAGCTGCCCACCCACAGAATGTTTCTAAATCATTTCTTTTTTTTTTTTTTAAACGTTTATTTATTTTTGAGACAGAGAGAGACAGAGCATGAATGGGGGAGGGTCAGAGAGAGAGGGAGACACAGAATCCGAAGCAGGCTCCAGGCTCTGAGCCATCAGCCCAGAGCCCGACGCGGGGCTCGAAATCACAGACTGCGAGATCGTGACCTGAGATGAAGTCGGACGCTTAACCGACTGAGCCACCCAGGCACCCCTAAATCATTTCTAATGTCTCTTTCTCCTCTAACCTCCTTGCTCCAAATACTCACGTGGTCAGGCTTTCTCTCAGCCTGGCACGTTGCTTCTTGAAAAGAACATCTATTCATCCTTCAGGACCTCTCATGAATTACTGAAAGTGGTTCCACAAAGTACAGCAGTCCCTGGCTCTTTTTTACTTCATCCAGCATTTCATCAAATCCATGGCATGCTATGATAATACACAGAGCTGCTATTCACATGCATGTGTGGCTTGCCCACTAGGCCATAAGCTCCTCAAAGGCAGTGACACCCCTTTTTCATCTTTGTATTTCTAGTATCTAACAGAGTATCTGGCACAAAAAAGGGCTCTAGTAAATATCCAAATTACTTCATCCATAAAATATTTCTTTATTGTCCCATAGAGAATGTTGGCACATACAATTATCCTTCCTACTGTACTTTTTATTCCCCAACAAATCTCTTTGGCCCAATAAAACTATTTCCAGGGCCCAAAGAAGCTCAGGTTACACTCCCTCTCCTTACAGCCACACCTCCAGGGACAACCTTGACCATCTTTGAACTTCAACTCTTTGTCTTTAGTCTTGCCATTGGTTGCTTCTTGCTGCCTATAGGACTTGGCCAATTTTTAAAAAATGTTTATTTTTTATTTTTGAGAGAGAGAGAGAGAGCATGCACAGGTGGAGGAGGGACAGAGAGACAGAGAGGAAGACACAGAATCTGAAGCAGACGCCAAGCCCTGAGCTGTCAGCATAGAGCCCGATGCAGGGCTTGAACTCATGAACTGTGAGATCATGACCTGAGCCTAAATCGGATGGTTAACTGACTGAGCCATCCAGGAGCCCCGCCATTTTTTTCCACAAAGAACCAGATAGTGAATATTTTAGGCTTTCTGTGTTACATGGTCTTTGTTGTGACTACTTAATTTTGCCTTTGTAGAGTGAAAGCAGCCATAGACAATATGTAAATAAACAACTGTGGCTCTACTTTTGCGAAGCCTTACTTATGGATGCTGAAATTTGGATTTTATATAATTTTCCCATCACAAATATTAATCTTCTCTTGAATTTTTTTCCCCAACCATTTAAAAATGTAAGAAGTATTCTTTAGTCCACACAAAAGAGGTGGTGAGCCAGATATGACCTGTAGGCCAGAGTTTGCCAACCCAGTTTACTTTCCCCTCCCCTCAATACACACACACACACACACACACACACACACACACACCTACACACACCTCTGTTCATTTCTACCTCTAGTAGGTTTATAGTAAAAACAATCTTCAGAATTCCTTTATGGATTTTGTGTTATTCTGCTGTCTGGAACTACTCAAGGGCTGGGGAGGTAGGAAGTACATGTGCTTTCGAGCCATTAGGGCCTAGATTGAGATTCTGGCTTTCGCATTGACTAATGAGGTTGTCTTGGAAATAATACTTAACCGTTCTGCTTCACTGTCATCATCTATAAAGTGGGGGCAAGAATACTTACGCCGCAGGCTTGTTGTGAGAATTCAATGAGTTAATGTATTTCAAGTTCATGGCACAATGGCTGGCACAAAGTAGGCACTCCATAAATAGCAGATATGACTCTAGCTTGAGATAAGGCTTCCCCAGATTAGCTGTGGCCCTGGACAGCACTCTGTAAACCACAACTGGGCAGCCAGAAGGAATAAACTGATAGCAAAGTACAAAGGCAGAGAGATAGAATTTGGAGGTTTTCAGATTCATGACCCAGGATTCTAAGTGCCTGGTTGGCCCTGATTCCTTCTGGCACCATTTCAAATTCCTCTGGGCCTCTTTTCCTCCTCAGAAAGAACTTCTGTCTCTCACACTGCCTGACTCTTCTCAGCATGGCTTACCAAATACCCTGATGAGCTCTGGAGCCCTCTCCTCCTTCCTGGACCTCTGCCTGGGATAGGGCTGGGAAAGGGTGAATATGGTCAGACCATACCTACACACATCGGCTTGCCACTGAGTCTTATATAGGCTGGTCACCCAATTCTCTCTCAATTCCTCACAAACTTCCTGCCTGTATAAGGAATGAAATTTTTCCAGAGTTAAGAACTAATTTTTCTAAAGAAGTTTTAGAGCAAAAAAGCCAGTCTACAAACAAGGGATCCATCATATTACTTTCAAGTAATATGAAAACATCCATGGAGGACCAATAAGACTAAAGCTTGTGGCATCTCTGTGCTTGGTCCAAAACCCCAAATATGAGCCTGTTACTTCCTTGCTCCAACACGTCTAATGGGTATCCACCATCGCTGGAATAACCAAGCTCCTGTGCTGTCACTCAGGGCCTCCACAACCTTGCTTCAGACTACCACTCCTGCGTTGTGTCCTACCACTCCTCTACAGAAATTTTGACCTACAGTCCAGGCAAAGTGGATGATCTGTTTCTACCTAATGGCCCTCAACAATTTCCAGCTCTCCACACTTGTGCATAATCTAATCACGGCATCTGTAACATTTAATTGTACACCTCCCCTTAGACTGTAAGCTAGGGACAGGGTGAAGACTATGTCTAATTCCTCTCTGGGTACCCTACACCTAGCACAGGGCCTGGCACGGGGCAAACACTCCATAAATGTTCATGACTGAATGAAAACACCTGAAGTTATTCTTCCCTTAAACTGTTTTAGTTGGACTCTTATTAGCAGACTAAGCAGTCTGGGTCACTGCCAAGAAATAGAAAAACCAAAAAGAAGGAAAAGAAGCATGACCAATGTGATCCAAGCAACGGAAAATAGGTTTTAAGACTGAGGTAAAAGAAACCAAGGCTGCTTAACCTAGAGAAGAGAAGAGGAGGCCTAACTTGATTCTGGCTTTAAGTACACAAAAGGTTCTCATGAGAAAATCTTGATCTCATCCTGCCTTTAAAATCAGAAGGAAATTCTCCATATTTATGGACAATGGAACAAGATGAAGTGGCTTAAGTTAAGGTCAAAGGGGTTTAAACTGGAGAGAAAGAAGAACCAAATTACGTACTACTTTTCCAGAGATACTGTTATTGTACTTTTTGGCAAGTGAATTGGAGGGGTCTTACTTGGCACTTTTGTTGAAGGCTGTGCAAAAGGGAATAAGTATGCTGCTCTTTTCCTGTTTATCGTGACAGAGGTGGTGAAACCACAAGTCAGGTGAGATTTTCTAATGAGCCACTGACTTTTACCTGACCCTCTTCCTATAGGCATTTTCTGTCATGTTACACTTTACAGCTCTGTGATAGAACTATCTATTATTTCAAAGTTTCCTGATGAGGCAATGGAAAGAAAGAGAAGGCAACAATGTCAGAGTAAGACCGTAGGAAAAATGGCCCTAATAAATATACTTTCTATAAAAAGAATAGCTAACTAGACATTGATAGTAATTGTTAATATGATTAGTATTAAAGATGACATTCATTGAGCACCTAGTATATGCTGGGCACTGTGCTAAGTGTTTGAGATGAGTTATCTCAATCCTCATAACAACCCTATGAGGTGGATAATATTTGTATCCCCAATTTACAGATGAAGACACTGAGACCCGGGAAGGTTAAATAACTTGCCCCAGTCACACAGCTAGCAAGTGATAGAGCCAGGACTCAAACCTAGTCAGTCCAACTCTGGAGTCTATACACCTAGCTACTGGCAACCACAAGAAGCATGAGAGGCTGGAATTTAAAGCCTAATCTCTTGGAATCCAGGTGTATATTCTCAGCCACTTCTTTTAAAGTTTATTTATTTATTTTGAGATAGGGGGAAGGCAGGTGCAGAGAGAGAGAGAGAGAGAGAGAGAGAGAGAGAGAGAGAGAGGGAGAGAGAGAATCCTAAGCAGGCTCCCTGCTGTCAGCACAGAGCCCGATGTGGGGTTCAATCCCACAAACTGTGAGATCATGACCTGAGCCGAAATCAAGAGTCTGACGCTTAACCAATTGAGCCACCCAGGCGCCCCAACTCGGCCACTTCTTTATACTACCCCAACCCAGGAAGAGCAAAGCAACACATGACATTAGCAAGAGAAGAGATCTCAAAAGTGAACCCAAACAGATCCAATCTTACAGAGGAAGAAGCTGAGATCAAGGCCTCACAGATGATAATGAGCAAAACTAAGACCAGCCTAGTGACTCTGAGCTGGTCCTATTTCCTCCACTACAGATTCTTGTTCAATGTAAGGGTGAGAAAATGAAGGAACAGTATCTGCCAAATGGGTTCCTTCCCCAGACACTTCTGTAATAACCTGCGAATCCCACATTAGAACTTAGGCCTGAAATGTAAGGGTGCCAGCAGCCTCTCTAAACTGATTCTGAGATTCTACTAGCAAAGGACGGCAACATGCTCGGTTTATGGTGCTACAGCAGCAGACCTGGACCAGGCAGCTTCCATATTAGGCTGGTTCACAGTTTAAGCCTGAACTAGACTATTCCAACAGACTCCTCATTGATGTCCTCCTTCTGGGACATTCTTTGCTCCAGACTAGCCTCCATTATGCAACCAGAGGAAACAGAACCCTAGTCATGGCATTAGGAGCCTTGCAGCATACTGGAAAGAACACAGGTGTTTGAAATCCAACACTCATCAGTTTGGACCAAGCTCTGACACTTACTAGCTACCTGACCTTGGGCAAGTCACTTTAATCATTCTGAGGTCTGGCTTCTTCATCTTTAAATTGGGGATAAATATCCCCACATTATAGCATTGTGAGGGTTAAATAAATTACAGTGTGTAAAGCACCTAACATATTGCAAGCCATAATGCAGAGCAGACCTTCAATAAATGTTAATGTTCTTCTACCAACTTCCCTCTACGTTTTGGCCACAATCCATCATTTCAGCTTATTTCCTCTCCTTACCCATTCCACTCCTCTCCTCCAACACACACACACACACACACACACACACACACACACACACGCACACACACACACCTCTGTTCATTTCCATCTCTAGACCAGTGCTCAAACTGAAGCTTCTCATAGGAATGAACCTCCTCCAAAGACCAGCATAAATTTCCACCTTCAAGAATCCTTCTCTAGACCCCCTTTGGTCATGTTGGGATTGATTTCTCCTTTTCCCAAACTCCCACTTTGTTTACATTCCTTACTATATTTACCACAGTCAGTCTGATTTCAGTTATTTATGTACTTATCTATCTTCCCAACTACACTGGAGGGAGAAGGCTCTGAGAAGACAATTACTTACAGAAGGGCAGGAAATGTGTTGTTTTCCTCTGTGTATATTTCTCAATACCAGGGTTTTGTACATAGCAAGAGCTCAATATGTGTTCATTGAATTGAATCTTGCCATCCTTGACTGGGAATCTTTACAGAAAGATCCTGGACTGAGTTTATTCTAAAACTTTGCATTTACTACCTGACTTGATAAACATGATAAACTAATACTCATTGGCTTGCTTCACTTTTTTCATCCATTCTTTCAATACACTCTGGATTCCTCTCAAGACATCTCCCCAGGTTATAGGGATACATTGTTGGGAGGACATCTCTTACTCACAGAGGTAGGGGGATCTGCGAGCAAACTCTTTGGAGAACCATTCTATCTCATTGGTTAGGAGAGGACTGCCATTTCCACCATATTAAAAACCAGAGTTGTGGAACCAGAAAGTAGATCTGAATGATTTCCATCTGCCTCAGTTTCCAAGTCTATAAACGGAGTTTTAAGGTGTTACATATAAAGCATTAAAATAGTATCCACCACATAGTAAGTGTTCAATAAATGTTAGATATTATATTAACAAGGTCGGTGGACTGAAAAAAACAGAGTCAGTACTTTCACTTTTAGTACTATCTCTGCCACTGACTGATTCCTTGTGCAGTCTTGATCAAGTCCTTCCCCTCTTGGGGCCTCTCCTCATCTGTAAAATCAGAGGTAGAACCAGATGGTTCCCAAACTCCTCTATCTTCAGTGATGTGTATTTTTCTATGATCATCAAGGAGTCTTCTGTTCCATGTGCTCAAGCTGTTGGCAAGGAAAAACGTGGATTTGTAGCAGCTCGTTCCCAGATGGAAAGGGCCAGGGACAATGCCAAGGCCAAAGGCAAGACAACAGATTAATAAACCACCTGTGAGCCTTCCCCTGCATTTCAGGTCCTTGAACAGAGCACCACCTCCCTTCCAACAAAATTCACAGCAAAGGCAAGAGAACAATAATATCAATGAAGAATCCTGCCTTGTACAGAATTCCTGCACTTTCTTGCCTTTGATGCCTGTAAATTAGGGCATCATCAATCTAAACAAGGGCTCTCCTTAGCACAAAGAGAAGGAAAAACACAAAGGCCCACTCTGAACCTGAAAGCTCATAAAACAAAGACCAAAGCGAGTACATAAAAAATGTCAATGACTCACTCAACCACAAACACTGCAAAGGCCTACTATGTGTCAGGAAGAGGAGGGATGAAACAGACATGGTCCCTTACTACCAGTGTACTCAGAGTACACATGAGGTGATACACCCCAAGGTAACAGTAATCAGAGCTATATTCAAGGTTCAGCCCCTGCTATAGAAGATGGGAAGGGGGGCAACTAATCCAGCAAGGGGAAGTTGCTGAGAAGGTCACATGAGACAAGCGTTGAAAGACAAGAAAGGAGGAGGGAATGTCAGGAAGAGAGTGCAAGCAAAGAAACATGCAGGGAGTATTTAAGCAACAAAAACTAGTTTATTTTGGGGCGCCTGGGTGGCTCGGTCGGTTAAGCATCCGACTTCGGCTCAGGTCATGATCTCACGGCCCGTGAGTTCCAGCCCCGTGTCGGGCTCTGTGCTGACAGCTCGGAGCCTGGAGCCTGTTTCGGATTCTGTGTCTCCCTCTCTCTCTGCCCCTCCCCTGTTCATGCTCTGCCTCTCTCTGTCTCAAAAATAAATAAACGTTAAAAAAAAAATTAAAAAAAAAAAACCAGTTTATTTTGACTGAGGCATGGGTGCAGTTTTGGGAGAACATAGGGAAACAGGGCAGGAGATAAGTTTGGGAACAGATTATAGGGCGGGGAGGGGGGAATTGTCTATGCAGCTGAGGAGTCCAGACTTTATATAGTAAGCAATGAAGCCGGCCAAGGTTTCTGAGCAGAGACATAACATGATGAGAACATTGTCTTAGAAAGATCACACGGGCACCCATGAAGGGGATGCAAAAAGAACCACATTACTAGATTACTATGGGACCCCATAACAGGACGCCATATACACTTCCTAAGCATGTGCTGGAATCCAACAGGTCCTGTTCACAGAACTTCTCTCTGCCATGGTTCAGCTTCATGCAACCTAAGTTTAAGAGGTGCTCTCTTGCCAGGCCTTCTAACCATCAAAATCTGCTACAGCACTAGAGTAAAGGCTCCCCGAAGTCAAGAACACAATTAACTCTGGGATCACACAAAGGGAAGAGCTGAGGTGGGAGAAACTGGGGAAGGGGACAAAGTCTTGAACTGGTCTGGCTCCATGTGAACATCCAACCCCGAGTCTCCTCTTTACATCACTTCCAGCCTGGCCCTTTTTAGAGGGGCTGAAGCAAAGGACAGTAGGGCTGAAAGCTGCAGGCGGATGGCTGAGGATCTAGAGCGACAATATACATCAACTGCCCAGGGCGCTGCTTGGCACGTAAGCCACGGTCAATAAGCATCAGTTCCCTTCTCATCCTACAAGTCAGTTCCATCTACAAAGTCCAGTGAGGGTTCAAGACCTAGGTGACCTCAACTCTTCCCCTGGGGCCTCTCTAAAGTTCTCCCCTCCAAAATGACCTAGTTCCTAGAAATCACAGCTACCATGTATTCAGCACCCATTCTGTGACAGATGCCATCCTGAGTGACACATGTAATCCTAGTCAACCTTCACAATGGCCATATGTATTATGCCCTTTTTATACCAGAGAAACCACAGCTCTGAGAGGGGAAATGACCCAAGAACACACAGCTAGGAAGTGGCAGGTGTGAAATGTGAACCCAGGACTACCTAACCCAAAATCAAGCACTTCCAACATTTTATTCGTGTCACCTGCGCTGGGCTCTGATCTGCTACTGACCACCTGACGGTAGCCTGGAAATCCCGAAGAACAGATTACGTCTGACATCATCTCTCCTCACTGTACAGCGACCCGCACATGTCGAGCTTTTAGATGAAAACAGTTAACTTTAAAATAAGGTAGGACACACACAGAATAAACTCCTCACGTGAAAATCTATTCGTGATGTTGGACTGCTTGCGCCTTGAGCCCAGCCATACAGCAGGGTAGGGGCTGAGTTTCAAACTGGCCACTGACTGAGCTCCGACCTCGGACACCTGTCAATCTAATCTTGACCCCAGGCACCGGCGGAGCCCCGACCGGGGACACACGCTGCGTCCTGGGCTCGCCACAGACGGTACCCCGCCAGGTCACAGACGCGGTCCCTGAAGAGAGCCCTAAACAAGCGTCCCCTCAACATTCCCTTCACAGCACGATCGGATCGTGACCTCGGGACGCTCTGAAGGCCCCGTCTGCCCTGTCCCCGGCACACCGACTCCTTCACAGACCCCCGCCCCATTTTGCTCAGAGGGATACCTCGCTGGGGCGGCTTTACCTCAGCTGACTCTCTGCGGGACCGGTCGCGCGCACCCACCTGCAGGTCGCTCCGAGAACGCGGAAGAGGCGGTGCTAGAGTCGGGGGGCGGGCCCGGCCAGAGGGGGGCGGAGCTGCGCGTGCGCCCTGATGGCTACTCCCCGGGAAAGGGTGGGAGCGAGCTAAGTAAACTGAGACCAAGTGAGGGAGAGGGGTGTGGAGATTGCCGGGGCAGGGGGTGGGGCTTAGCTCCTTTGACAAATTTTTTTCGGAGTGAAGGTCGGGAAGTCAAGGAAGCGCCAGGAGGGACGCGGCCAGGCAAGCGGCTGGTGTAATTAACCTTCACCAGGAGCTTCCGTGTGCCAGGATGGAATTTTTAAAGTGCCTATTGCATGTGGGGAAATGCTGCCAGTCTTTTCTAAAACGAGGGCTGATTCTGTAACATTTCTGAAGACGTTTGCGTACCTATCTTTTCACCTTGAGAGTTTCCTTGAGTAAAGGATTACCCCCAGTAGTTCAAAATGAAACACTTAAAAGTTAATTTCTTGGAGGGGCGCCTAGGTGGCTCAGTCGGTTAAGCGTCTGACTTCGGCTTGCGTCAGGTCATGATCTCACCACTTGTGAGTTTGATCCTGTCGTCTGCCTCTGTGCTGACAGCTCAGAGCCTGGAGCCTGCTTAGAAATCTGTGTCTCCATCTCTCTCTGCCCCTTCCTCCCCTCAAAAATAAGTAAACATTAAAAAAAGAAGTTTTTTAAGTTAATTTCTTGGCGAAAACCAAGTGCATTTAAATTAATATGTTAACCCCCAGCCCTTCCCTAGGCTGCAAGTGTAATGAGGGAACGAGTGCTGACTTGGGTTTAATTCAGGTCCTGACTCTGAATGTGTTTCCTCCGTGGTGAAATGGAAGTAAACATCCCTTCCCTATCTGTCTCAGGATTGTTGTGTGGGTCTGATGAGGTAGAGCCTCTTAGACTTCTATCTCCCACCATTCTGACAATGTTTATTCCTTTCTCCTTTTGAGCTCAGTGTTCTCACCTGTATGATGGAAGAAGGTCTGGAACATGAGAGAACATTCAGGGCTTTGCTAGATTTCCCAGTCTGGATGAAGGCTGGAGAGGGGAACCTTCTCCCACGCTTCTGTGTTGAGTCACTTACAGAATCCCTCAGTCCCGCCTGAGGCCCCTGTATATCCTGACCTCTCCCCACCCATAACCTTCCAGGCCCACTCAAGCTACATGTCCTCAGAGGCCATGCTGGCCTGTTCCCTGAATATCTAAATAGCCAACTGGTCCTGAGTTGCTCAGGCCTATGTTCCAATCCAGGTTCTTAAAACTGCTATGTCTCTATGCACATGGTGACCAAGTTCAGGTAATATTAGATGATGGCTCTGGGGGCTCAGAGAAGGGCTCCAGGAGGGCTCCCCCAAATCAGGTGGAGCTCTAGCCATACTGTGGCTCCCTTCACCCCACACTACATACAGCTCTTGGGGGTGGGAGAGTAGGAATCGCAGCAGAAACCTCAAAAAAGAAGCTACAGTGTTCTTCAGGGCCAAGGGTGGGGTGGGGGGCATCCTTTACTCAAAGGTGGAAGCTCTGCCCCAAGATGCAGAGTGGCTGGCTTCCTCATTCCCTGCTCTAAGTATTTTTATGGATTTTGAACAAGCAGGAAAACAAAGCCTTCTGCAGTGGCTGCCCAACCAAACTGCCCTTCTACCCCCAACACATGCCTCTCTCAGGAACCCCTCCTGCCAAGTTTTGCCCTATGGGGTGGAGGCGGGGGCTCTATCCTCTGTCTTGCTGAGGCACCAGCTCTCTCTTCTGTATCCTCCTTTCTCTCTACCTCTGTCCAGTCTTCTCTGAGCATCCCTGTCTGAATTTCTCAAAGCAGTTTTGTGATGTCTTCCTGATGTATTCAGACATTCTCATGTAAAGTGCAGGCCTTAGCCACACAGTTCTGAGATAAATTTACCTTCCCTGCCATAGTGGATTTCAAAATAACTACGAGCCCGGAGCCTGAACTTTCTAAGAGTCTGAGCTATCCAGTCATTGAGGAGGTAGTGGGTACCTGTCACAGGAAGTGTGCAAACAGAGCTACCTTTTAGAATGCTGGGCTGGGCCTCCAGCTCCTAGAGCAGTGAAAGCAGGGATACTGGGCACCAGGAAGGGAGCCAAGCCAGGCAGATAGCCAAAGACAAACCTGATTTGGTAAGCTATTGTATGTTACACATTTAGAATTGTACCTGACACAGAGTGAGTATTAGCTGTTATTGTTGATTGTGAATGATCCACAGACTGTGAGTAATGAAGGAGCTCAGAGATAAGTCAGTCACTCACTCCCACACCTGGTCATGAAACAGACTGGGAAATTGAGGTCTAGAGGGGAAAAGAGGCCCACCACTGTACCTCAGGGGCTGGGCTGGGCCTGGACCCCAGGTCTCTGCCTCCCAGGAGAGTCACTGCACAAAGCCAGGCTGTCTCCTTCTTAGGGAGAGGAAAGAGCTCTAGGTAGCCCTTTGCTAACTCTTAAGAACAAGCTGTTTTCTGCTCTTGTGTGGGCAGCTGGTGGGTAAGGGACAGTGGAATGGCAGCAAGACCAAAACAAATTGTCTCCTTGGGAATAAGCTCAGGAGTCAGCCCCATGTCTTGCCACCCCAACTTTGAGCTCTGGCCAGCACCCAACAAACAGCCTTTTCTCGAGAAGGGCTTCCTCTGCTGTGATTGGGGACTGTAGCACTATATTTCTGCCCTGTCCCTTAACCCACTAGCTCCAATAAGCCACACAGATTAAGGGGTGGGGTGAGAATAGCCATGCCAGGGAACCGGAGCTGAAACAAGGAAAGACTCCCAAGAGACTGAATTCCCCAAAGTCAAGAGCCAACCCTCCCTACTCTGAGCGTCCTAGACTAGGCCAGAAGTTCTGGGTCCAGAATTCCCAGAACCCTGGGAAACCCTTAGTGTCTCCACCCTGTAGAGCTAGGCCAGACGTGACCACACCAGCCAGCCCTCCCCATGGCCTGGGATCTCAGGACAAAGAGCCTTCCCTTCCCCATTCTGGCCCGGCTCCCTCCACAGCCTACCCAGGAGCCATGTGGCATCCAGACCACAGCTTCCCACCAGTGCCGCTTTAGTTTGCCTCCTTTATTTTACCAAAAATAACAATAATAAAGTCTTCCCTCTGTTTCACAAAAATAGATTTCCCGTCTCCCCAACCCCTCTGCAGTCAGCACTGGCCACGGCCTAGAACCCATCTTCCAGTCCTCAGTCCTCCCTGAGGCAATCTCTGATCCCTGGACCCCACCCCAACCCAGAGCCTCCAGCAAAGCTGCTGGGTCAGTGTTTCCCCTGGGAACTTCTCCAGAGACAGCTGTCTCAGGTCCAGCTGGCTGGCCTCAGGAGCCTCATACACTTCCCCAGAGATCAGGCAGCTTCTGGGCCACTGAGAGGGGCATGACTTTGGAGGCTTGGCTCAGCAGACAGCCCCAGCCAACCTGAGAGGCAGTGGGGCACTCTGGCATTCACTAGAAGTCTTTGCTCAAAGCAGGAACAGTTGTGCCCTAGAGAGGGGCTGTCAGACCATCTTTCCACATGCATCTCACCTCCCTATGTAGCAATCCACAGGCCCTGAGGTGGGAGTCAGGACCCCTGGTTTCTACTCCAACTCCATAAAAGCCTTGCTATGAGGCCTTGGACAGTTTCTCCCTCCTTTCCTCAGGGCTTCCGTTTCCTCCTAGGTACACAGATGATTCTGTGAGACTGGATAATCCTCAGGCCCTTCGTGGCTGTCCATCCTGGCCTCCCAGTGTAGAGGCTCTTGGAGGGGAGGGCCCCGCTTCTGCTTCAGTTTCCCCACCTGTGGATCTGGGCACAGGGCTGGGCATGGCGGTGCTGAGTAATGGAGTGTCAAATCAACAGTTTCTCTGTGGATAGCTATCCAACCAGCTGGACTGTCTCAGGGATGGTTGGGAAGGAGGCAGGTCCTTGCAGAATGGGGGCTTTCCAAGCCTAGAAGGGTCCATTCACTAGTAACACATCTTCAGTGTCCTGGGATGGGAGAAAAGACTCTGGAGTTCCCCAATTCAAGTTCCACTGGCTCCTTGGGCTGGAGGATTATTTTGCGCTGGGCTTCAGATCCTGAGAGCCAAGTCTACAGATTCTGGGAGCTAGATTGGAGTATATGATTTCCAGTTTAGGGACCAGAGGACCTTTGTGGATATAAGGGATCAACTCCAGCCCTCAAGAGGCTGTCTATAATCAGGCTTTCCCGGAGGCAGAGCGATGAGTGAAATGATAGTTCCTGGGTATCTTTGGCTGAGCAAGTCAGAACGTGTGTCCGTGGTGGGCCAGGGGTGTAGGTATCCAGGGCAAGACCCCCTCCTTACCTCCCTATAGCTCCCCAGAACTCATGCTTATGGAAGATGGTAGCCTAAAGGTTAAAATATAGAGCTACGTCTACAATCACATTTTGTGCACTTTTACACATGGTCAGAGTGGGGACGCTCACCTGTCATCACTCCTACAGTGGTCATGGTCTGGTGGTCCCAATCCCTATTAACTTCCTTCTTCCTTCCCTCCTTCCTTCCATTCACCCATTTACCTAACATTTATGGAGGGCCTACTATGTGCCAGGGAGGATCTAAAGCAGCTAGTTCTTATAGACACACCCCACGGTGAAAACCACATACACACACACATACACTCACACACACTCAGAGTCATCTGTATTCACTCACACAGATTGCTCACTCTCTAGTACCTTTCTTGCTATCACTCAACCACATCCACATTCCCCAAATAGGCAAGGGAACCACCATGGAAGGGTCAAGTATTGGAGCAGAAACCTAGCCAATCCCACCCCTAGACTTCATGTGGAGATGTAGCTCCTTTTTTCCTTCTGTTTGACCACTTTTAAGCTCTCCCCTTCTCCATTCATAAGCAGTCAAGGGGCATGTGGGCAGACTCCTGAGAACCACAAGTTCAGGGGCTTTGTGTGTGTGGAAGAGTCCCAGGCACTTCAGATTTCTCTGCTACCAGACTACTGAGGGTTCTCTCTCCAGCCACTCTGTGTTCACATGGTCCATCTGACAGTCAACAACTCCAGACCTGGGTTCAGTGACAGATCCGCTCTGTCATCTCCCTCTGCAGAGACATAAGGCGGAAAGGGATGAGTCAGAGCTCAACCTACCAGGCAGCCCCTTCCCAAACTATAGAGCCTGGCTGTTCTTCTGCCTGAACCTGGCCCCTTCCTGCCCCCACTCCCAACTCCAGACTATAGACTTAAGTCTGTAAACTGAGACTTGAATGAATTCTCTATTAAAGAACAGAATCCACTGCTAAATGAATTGCCTTCTTCTAATCTATCCACTTGGGTATTGGATTTTCTTGAAGTAGATAGCCTTTGGATCTGAAAATTCTGAGGCTAGCCTTGGTTGGAGAGGGCAACAGGGGCCTTACCAGTGGCTCTAGCTCCCGCTGGTCCACCAGGCTGAACTCGCGGATGAAATAGTAGAAGTGTTTATAGCAGGTGTTGACATGTGCCTCAGCCCCCATGCTGAGGATGCTGTCAAAGTGGTGAATGTAGACGTGGACAAAGACACGGAAGAGGCGGGTCAGGATCTTGGTGCAGACCTGCTGGAAGTTCTTGGGGAAGGGAACTCCTAGGGGGTGGGGATGGGCAGAAGTGGTGGGGATCAGCATCCTGGTGATGAAACACTGCCCAACCCTGCCCTCCCCATTCCAGGCCTAGGATGGCCACTTCCCTGCCAGGGACAGAGAGAGACCATGGTCCATTTTCTCCCCACTTCCCTTTTGAACAAAGCACAAATCTCACTGTGCCCCTCCCTTGCTGAAATACAAATCATCTCCCACATTTTCCCATCACCCTGAGCAGGACTCTGCAACTGTGTTTGGGTCACTGACCAACCCTTCTTTGGCTATGATGAAAGTTATGTTCAAATTCTCCACAGAAATATGTGTGTCTGCAGGTGCTGTCCTGTGACACCTGGGTTACAATTCCAAGGCGAGTTTATCAACATCTAGGGTCCATTTTTAAAAACATTGGTCTTTGGGATTAAGTTCTGACTGCACAGCATGGTGCCTGCTCAAGGACTTTCATGATCTGATCCTGACCTCCTTCTCCAGCCCCACCCCAACCCTTCCTTTTCATAACATTCACACAGCAGGTCCCAGATCCGCAATCCTGAGAACTACAAAATCCTCAAGAACTAGTTCAGATATCTCTCATTCCTTCAACTATTCAATAACACTTACGAAGAACCTTCCATCTTTGAGCCAAGTTCTGTGCTGGGCCCTCCTCACCTTTTGCTTCATATGGTAATGGGTACCATAGCCCTTATAGATATGATAAAGTAGAAGTGTGTGATGGTGACACACGACAGTGAAGCCACTTGCCCAAGGCCATGCTTCTTGATTAGACAGACTGAAGGTAGGATTAAAATGCTGTTGGCACTGCACTGCTGTGACCCGCAGAGATAAATGCCACAGCCCCTGCCTGAGGGAAGCCTGGTACCTGTGAAAAAGACACAATTTCTGCACAGCCCCTCACACTCAGGGTAGAGATCTTGGTGGCGATGCCATCTTCTCTGCTGTGGCAGAGTCATCCCCAGGGTTAAGGTACAGACACCTGGGGCTCACAGTCCTGAGTTAGAAGAGGCTACAAGAGAATAAGAGCCCAGACACAGGCCCACACTGGTCCACCCTGCTCCATACTGGTCCTCACTGCTCTCAGGTGGGGTTAAGCCCTGCCTCCCTGTGAGCCCTACTAGGCCCAGCCCATATTCCTCAGACTTGTCCTGCCCATCTAGACTTGGGGCCCTGGGTCTTAAGAGACCTGAGCTGCACTTCTGAATCCCTCCTGATTCAGTGTACTGCCTCTGTTGGCCTCAGTTCCTCCTATGTGAAATGCAGATGCCCACTGTTGGGCATGATGGTGCAGGAAATGGCAGGCCCCCAGCTGGGGAGGGGCTGTGAGCACTGAATCATGACTCAGTGCCCAGCCTCTCTCAGTATTCAGACATCTCCCCTCTGGGCTTGACCACCCTGCCCAACCCATCTCTGATTCCTACAGCCTTGATGTGGAGGAACAGGAGGCCAGGTGGGGGTGGGGCTGCTGTGATGAATACGGTGTCATGCCTGCTCAGCTCCTGGGCTGACACCCGCTCTTGCTGCCCTTGGGTGGGGAAGCAGGGCCAGTGTGACTTCACTCATCTCCTCTCCCCACCCTCACGGGCCCAGGCTGCCCAGCTGAGATAAGAAAAGGCCCCTTGGCTTGGGCCTGACAAGGGAAAATTCTGCCCTCTGAGCCCCCTGAGGTGGAGATACAATCTGGCCTTCCCAATCCCCACCCCTTTCCCTTTCCTGGAGCAGGGAGTCAGAGGGAGCTCCCAGGAGGTTGCAAGTCAGTCAGCCAAGGCAAGGTGACCTGTTAGGAGCACCTAGAGACATCTGTTCTAGAAGGTTCTGAGAATCATAGTGGTCTTGCCAGGGTGGTTCCTGGAAGGACACTTAAGCCTCAGACAAGGGCCCCAAACAGAACCACGTAGTCCTAGGTTAAGATGCCTAATTTTGAACAGACACTTAACCTCTCTGAGGCTGTTTCCTCTTCTACAAAATAGGGATGAAAATCATGCCCCCCCCCCCCCCAACCCCTTACGGAATTGCTGTGTCAAACTAAATGCCTCATCTGTAGAATGGCCTCTCGTGGCTCCTTCCCTCCCTGGCCAGGCCTGATTTGCCTGCCAGGTGGCACTCACCAACACGAGTGGGAAAGACGTCCTCGTCATTGATGAGGCCCTCAATCCAGTCCATAAGCAAGGCCATGTAGCGCGGCGCCGAGAGCTTGGCAGGCCGCCTATACTGGCGCTCGTCCTGCCAACGGTACTCATAGCGGGGCCCTCCGGCCATGACCGGGCAGCTAGTCTCACTGCAGCGCTCAGCCATGGTGCCATAGATGAGGTTGATGCGATTGAAGAAGTCCACCACGTGCACGGCGATCCAGTCGTCGATGTTCTCTCCTGGTGGCAGCCTCACCACAGTGCGCAGGTCCAGGCCTGACTTGAGTGATGCCTGTGCCTTCTTGTACAGCTCGAAGCGCTGTGTGCCTGGTTCGAAGCGCTTCCGAGGCCGGAATGTCTTGTCCTTGGCGAACACCTGCTTCAGGCACAGTGCCATGGCCAGGCGGGGCTGAGGGCAAGGTGTCCGGGGGCAGGACCTGTGGCTGCCCTGCCAGGGCCAAGGGCACGGGGAGAGCATGGTGGTGAGGTCCTCGCCAAAAGGGCTTTGACTTCCCAACACATCATTTCCCTCTCACTCTCAGCTTTTGGCCCACCTCAGCCTTTGCCTGGAGTCTAAGTCCTCCTCATCCCCTAGGTCCAGGGCCCCTGCCCTATTTCCAAGGTACCCTTGCTCCCCCTGCCAAGCGCCCACAGCCCCCCCCATCTCATTTTGCTACCTCTCCCCTTTCACTGCATCTCACAGAGGTCTGGGCCTGGGCTCCAAACAGGTGCTCATCAGACTTACTGTTGACTATTAGAGAGGTGGCAGAGGCTTCCTGCAGGCCCTCCAGGAGGCAGGGGCCTGGATGAGATGACCTCGGGGGTGCCCTGTGGACCAGGTGGTGCAGCGTGGGAGAGGCTGGCTGTATTGTGTTGGGGGTTGGGGTAGGGAGCAAGGCCCCGCCTTCAGCTTCCTCTGGGATATCCCGAGTCCATCCGGCCACCGGGGATTCCCAGGGAGCGGGAGGGACTTTTCTACCAAAAATGTACTTTCCTTTTATTACCCCCGAAAGAGGAAAGGGACCTCATGTGGCCAGCTGGTGGCCTCTGAGTGTGGCTGCAGGCACTAGAGGAGAGGGGGAGGTGGCAGGTCCAGATGGGTACCACTTCCTCCAACAGTGGCTAGAGATCCCTCCCTACCAAGCCAGCCTCCTCCAGACCCAAAACTGAACAAGCTGCCGGCTCCCCCTGCACCTGACAGTACAAGCTCGGTGAGCACCTACTATGTGCCTGGCACTGGAAAGTAGGGGAATATAGTCAGATCTACCCAGCTGGGCCTATCTAGAATTCAGACAAATTTGTTTTGCCTCTTAAATGGAGGCATCCCAGACTCAGAACAGAGTTTGGAACAGCAGGCTTGGAGGCAGGCACGGGTCCTGGGTTCTAGTCTCAGCTTTTCCATGGCTGGGTGACCCCCGTAGCAGGCATGAGTCTCACCCATGCAACATCCTGGGTCACTCAGACACAGACTAGGTTTCTGGGACTGGTGTGGTAGTCACCTCACCTACGCTGTGCATGTGTGAACTCTTGGGAAAATCAGACCCAGGTAACTGCTGAGAATGGAATTTAGCCATAGACTGAGGGCTAAGCCTGAGTGTAGGCTAAGCACTGAGCTGTGGCTCTGGGCTGACCTCTGACCTGGCCCTGACCCTTGTCAATTTGAGTCCTGACTCTAGCCCTAGACTGAGGCTGAATATAGCCACAAAAAAAGCCTCGCCTTAACCTCAGAGCTGATACGAAGCACCTTCCTTTCTCACGTCTCTAATAATGCTGGGAAGAATGGAGGAATGAGGACAGGAACAAGGTGACAATTGGGGGAGGTATCAGGTTAGGCAACAAGTCAGGCTAGTGGAGAAGTTTGGAACAAGGATTCTTTCTTGGACCCATAACAGGCAGGCCAGGATGGGGATGGTCAAGAAAATGACAGGTGGTATGGACAGGAGGGGCAGATCTCCCAGCAGGATCTTGTCCTCTTGAAAAAACCCCTTGGAGATGTGGAAAGTCATCTCACCCATTCCCTGATCCTTGACTTCTACCCAAAGAAGTCCCCAGTGTGGCTCCTGAACTTCCTGATCCCAGAGGAGATTTCCACCCTTCACATGCCACCTGCATTCTAAACTCTGTTTGCGGCAGGTGCTTCCAAAAATCATTCCTACTGCAATTAGGTGGGGTTCCTGGTTCTCCTCCTTTGCACAGCCCCCTTTGCTGACAGTTACCAATAGACTACCACCTGAGCATTCATCATCTCACCCCACCTTTCCTGCCCACTTCCCTCCACCAGCCACCCAGGGCTGTTTCCTGATCCCCCACCCTCCTGCCCCCATGTTTTTCTTCCACTGGTCTTTCTGACTACACATGACCAGGTTGAATGCTACCTCCTCCCACAGCCCTCTCTACTAAACCCAGAAGCCTTTCTCCTCAGGTGGAAGCTGCCCTTTGGCCATTGTTGCCCCACCCCTACCCCAGCCTAAGTCAGGGCACATAGCTGATGCTCAGGCTTTAAGGAAACCTTACAATCAAGAACTATAGAGTTGAAAGAGCCCTGAAAAATCAACCGACCAACCCACTTCTTGCACAGATGGGGAAACGGAGGTCCTCTTTCTGAGGAGCCACCATTCACAAAGCAAGTTTCTGGTAGGGGATCTCTAATGATTGAATTGGGAACCAGGATAAGGTGGGGCGCAGCCCATGACAATGAGTAAAGGACCATTTTCTTGTACTGGCTGGTCACTGGCCTGGTGGAGGTAAGGGGAAATGAGGGGAGTGGAGGGAGAGAAAGGAGGGGAGTGGGGGGAGAGGAGAAGCATATTCCCACCAATTAGATGAACTTAATTCCTGTTCCCCCAACATGCTGAACCTCCCTCTTGCCCCCACAACACCTTAAGTGACCTGACAGTGAGCTAGACTCCCATCTTCTGGCTGTAGAATGTCAAGACCTGGGTCTTTCCCCAAGAAAATGTAAGTAAGCTTCAGGAAGGGGAGGGAGGGAATCTATACACTCCCCTTGTCTCTTCACTTCCCACTCCCATGCCCTTGCTGAGTTTCCATCCCTCACAGAACCTCTGTCCCTTCCCTGAATCATGGCCATTTTTGCCTCTCAGTCCCTGCTGCTAATTCTCAGTGTCCTTTTACTCCTAAAGTACCCAGTGATGACTCACTCCCTGGGTGGGCATCTGGGTGGGCTTCCCAAAAGACCACAGAATGGCCCTGTCTGTTCCTGACATTTACCACCCCCTTCCAGAGCCACACCTGCCACTACTCTGATCTGGCCCAGGATCTTGGACAGGGGCTGGACCCAGTTTGAACCCAGAATGCAGCCTACAGCTGTAGGATGGGTGTGCGGGGGCGCCCTGAGGGCAGAGATCCAAGAGAAAGGTAGGGGCGGGATTCCACGCTCTTCCCACCGCGCCCGGTCACCCTCGCCCACCCCTTGCCCTCCCCCTGAACCCCCCTGACCCCCTCGCCCAGCTGCCGGGACAGACCTGTCTTAGGACCCAGAGGCGCAGGCCTGACGTTTCCGCTCCCGAAGACACGCCCCCCTCAAACACCGCCACCCCCAACCCCGACTTTCACAGCTCTGAGCCTCGGACCCTGGACCGAGCGCCTGCGGCCAGCCTGCCTTGGGGCGGACGTCGCCTCCGGTCGAGGCCACGCCGGGACAGCCGAAGAAATGAAAGTGGCAGCGAGGCTGGGCCGTGCGCGCGGCGGGGGCGCGGGCGCTCACTCACGGGGACCGCCTCGGTCCTCCTCTCTGGCCGCAGGGTCACATCCCCAACACGCTGGGTCGCGTCCTCCTCCCGTTCTCCGGCTGGGCCGGTTCTCTCGCCTGTCCACCGGCCCGCCCGCCCCGCCGGGCCGCGGTCGCCCTCCGCCCCCGCGGCGACGCCAGCTCCGCCCCCGCCCTCCCGGCCCGAAGCGCCGCGGCCGCCGGGCGGGGAAGGGGCGGGGAAAGGGGACCCCCTCCCAGTGCACAGACGCACGCCCGCCTTTCCGGGAAGTCCGAATCCTGCTCCCAGCTTCCCGCTGGGCAAAGGACGGACTGAGCAGCTGGCCCTGGCCGAGTCCCCTTGGACTTCTGCCACAGAGGCAGCCTCCGCTTCCTCAACTGTAAAATGGGGACAGGCCCAGCTTCTGTGTGGAGCAGAAACAAGGGGCTGCTAGGTAATGGTGGTTTCCTGTCTGTGTTCCACTTGTCCCTGAGCTCATCAGGATCGGGTCTGCCCTATCCGCTCTCATACCCTCGGTTCCTGGCATGGTGCCTGGCACATAGCTGGCACTTAATTAATGCCCATTTGCTGAGTGAATAAATGCTTTGGTAAACACAAGCTGAGTCCCTCACCCAGCACTGAAAGGACAATGCTTAGATGACAGGCTTACACCCCCCCCCCCCCCCCCCCCCCGCCCGCGACCATGCCTGGGAGCTTTGCTCAGGCTGGGCAGATTCTCCTCACTCCTCAAAGTCACCCCATTTCCCCCACAAGACCTTTGTTCCAGCTCTTCCCAGTTTGAAATATCTTCTTTACCTCCTTTCTTCCAACCAAATCCAAACCTTTAAGACCTGATCTGCTCTCTCTACTTTTCAGCTTAGGTTCCTCCCCTGAGGGCAGACAGATATCTCATACCACGACTTGGGCGGACTTGGGCCATGGTCCCCAGGCCCAGAGACCAGTTGGCTGACTCTCCTGGGATGGAAGGGAAGGTTGGAGGCCTTCTAGGGTGGGAGGGCCAAGGCAGAGATTCGGGCTACAGAAGTCACTCTGGAGGGGTGCAGAAGATGAGCAGGTGTGGGGTAGGGGGAGCTGGCAGCAGGAGGTAGGCATTTACCATTGCACAGATCACTGGGTTCCTCTTGTGTCTGGATCTTCTGCTTGCTTGATGGCATGAGAACAAACTGGATCCTTAAGAATCCCAGCTCCTAGAACTGAGGATTCATTCTTTTGCTAAGCACTTATTTTTGCCCAGTCTAAAGTTCTTTTTTTTTTTTATATGATGTCTGAGTCTTCACTCTTCCCCAAATCCCCTATAAGCAAACAATCACATGCTCTAGCGTATGCAGAAGGAATTCTAATCTAGTCCTTCATTTGTTTGATATCCTAATCATTTTTAGTATATGTGCTGCCGAAGCGAGCACAGTTTTGATATCCTAATCAATACCTTTACTGAGCACGACTGTGCACTGAGAGCCTGGGATCAGGTGAGGAAGCTGACCCAGTGGCTGACCTCAGGTGCTTACAAGTCAGCAGTAGGTCCAACACTCAGAGCTAATACAAGGCCAGAGCTCAGTCATCCAGAAGTGAGAACACGGTTATGGACTGATGGCAAGCCCTTTGTAAGAGCGAGGTTATCTGCAGGAAGCACATGGAACACTCAAATTGGGCACTTTAAGGAGAGTTTAAAGGAGGCACTATTTAGAGGTGTAGTTAATGTGTAGGGAAACCACAGGGATGGCATATCACTGAAGGGCTAGCAAGAACAGCCCTTTGCTATCTACCCTAGGCTGAAGCTGTCACCCCCAAGCTGCAGGGGTGCTAGGAGGGAGTGGTAAAAGTGGGAACTATGAGGAGGGGGCTACTGACTGGAGCTGTGGCCTAAGCTCGATGGACATACCCAGCTCAGAGCAATCATAGTGCAAAGGTCTGGGGGAAAATCCTACCCAAAGCCTGGACAAGGGAACCTCTATACAGCCCATTGAGGTGGGCCTTCCAGGGCCTAAAGCTGGAGGGAGGAGGATGCAGAGTGTGGCTGGAGAGGCAATGGAAGTTAAATGCTTGGCACGTGGGCCCAGGGACTGTGACTCCACAAAGGAAATAGAAACCACTTGTGCTTTCCTTATCATTCAGTTCTAAATATTTTGAAATTTCATTGTCATTTCCTCTTTAACTCATGGATGATTTAGAAGTACGATTTTAGTTTCTCAGCCTATGGGAGGTTTATATTTTTCTTGTTGACTTCTAATTATATTGCATTGTGGTTGGAGATCATGGTCTGTAAGATTCTTTGGAATGTGATGTGACTCCCTCTGTGGTTTTCTACATGGTTATTTGTTGTACCTCTGAGCTGAGTTTTATAGGATGGGCAGGAGTTTGCCTGGTAAAGAGTGAAAAGCACAGAATCTTTTGTTGTGGGAAATATAAATGATCCATTCTGAAGGAACTTCAAAAGTTCCCAGCTCATCCACAGGGCTCCCTGGCATCTACCTCAATACAAGCTGACAGGCTGGCAGGTGGAAGGGTTGGGAGAAGCCAGAGATAACCTAGGTTCCTCAAACACCTGTATCTCCTTCTTATGGCTCTCAGTCTGGGCTAGAGAGACTGTGTTCTTCCAGACCCAGACCTTGGAGAACAAGGTCGAGGCTTTACACACATTAGCTTTGTGACCTTGGGTTGCTCCTACCCTCTCTGATGGCATGTTGTAACCCTATGGGACAGACACTGGTCCATCCCACTGTGTCCTGAGTGTTTGTGGCTCAAATAAGGCCCTGTCTCTGAAGCTTGGTGGGAGCCATCAAGGACCTAGTTGAGGATGTACCCTCTTCTACTGCACAGCCTGGGCACACGACTCCTCTATGAGAGCTCCAAGTGGCAGCCATGTTGTGTCCAGACCTGGGTACCTGCTGTGTATCTGTGGAAGTCTCTGCTCCTCTGTGTGTGTGTCTGGAAAAGTCTACTTCCCCATTTGTGCCCCCATTTGTGCCACCCACACCATTTCAAATCCCTTATCAGGACCAACTTCCTGCTCCTGCCTGCCCCCCCCTCCCCATAGGCCTGTAGGCCTGTACCCAGTGACTCTGATGATACAGAGTGACCTTTCCCTGGGGACTCCACAGCCCCTCCTATAGAAGGCACCCCCTCATTTCCACACTCCCCCCAGAATGGGTGATGGTACTCTCCAGCTCTCCCCACCAGGTATCTGGCCTATAGCCAGATGGGGCCCACCTTCCCCTCATTCTCCAAAGGAAAAATTTCTATTTCAGCTTCTGCCCCTCCCTGCCCAGAAGGCAGGCTCTGTCATCCTGAGTCGTCCATCCTGGCACTTGGAGAAAAAAGTGAAGGATACTGTCATGGCAGTTAAGAGGAATTGAGCTTAGATTTCCTTTAGCTTGAGGAAGACAAGGTTCAAGGGAATGTGACAGGGGAAGACAAGGTAGAAAAGGATTTACATTAAAATTCTGTGTGACTTTGGACAATGCATTTATTCTTTCTGAGTCGATTTCCCCTTCTGTAAAATAGAAACAACAAAACAAGAGCTGCGAGGGTCAGATGCAATAATCTTTGTAAACTGCAGAAAGCCAGTCTTTTGGGGCGGGGGGGTGCTGCCTTCAAGCATCCGGCAGGCTTTTGTGTAGAAGAGGGTTTGCGCTTGTCCTTGTGGTCCTGGAATGCAGGGGCAGAGACCCAGGCAGTATGAAACACCCAGAACTGTCCAGTCACACAGCCTGGTTGTGCTCCAAGGTGCTCCTCTCTCCAGGCTCCCCACCCACCCTTGGAGTGAGAGGTATAGTTGTGTGCATATGGGCCTTAGGACAATTTCACAGCCCTCTGACCTGACCCCCAACTTGGCCCTGGTGGGCATTGCCCCCTCCCCTAGGTGCATACCCTCCAACCACTTGGGTTAGTTCCCAGTTAGTTCCCAGGGGAGGTGATAGTATATATACATATATACTATATATATATATAGTATATATACTATATATATATATACTATATACTATATACTATATACTATATACTATATACTATATACTATATGTGTGTGTGTGTGTGTGTGTGTGTGTGTGTGTGTGTGTGTGTGTGTTGGGCCGGGGCAGGGGCAGGTTCACCAGTGTCCCAGGCTCAGCCTTCCATAGAGCTTACTACAAAGCCTGCATAGGAAGTTCTGTCCCACTCTACTCATGATAGATCAGTGGTTGCCAGGAGTTAGAGGTGGGGAGGAGAGTGTAACTATAAAGACATAGCATATGGGACTTTCTCTGGGTCACAGGTCTGTGTCTTGATTGTGGTTCCACAAACCTATACATGTTATAAAATTTCACAGAACTATATACAAAAGAAAAAAATGAAAAATGAGTGCATTTGGGGATGTCTGGGTGTCTCAGTCAGTTAAGTGTCTGACTCTTGATATTGGCTTCAGGTTATGACCTCACAGTTCATGAGTTCGAGCCCTGCATCCGGCTCTGCATGGGCTCTATGCTCTTATGCCTCTGCTTAAGATTCTGTCTTTCCCTCTGCCCCTCCTCTCTCTCAAAAAAAGAAAAAAGAAAGAAAAGAAAAATGAGTATATTTGGTGAAATCCAAATAAAGTTTGTAGTTTTAAATGTCAGTTTCCTGGTTGTGATCATTACTATATGCACTGAGGGAAGCTGGGGAAAGGGTACACAGGAGCTCTGTGTCATTTTCGCAACTTCCATGTGAGTCCAAGATTATTAAAAAAATATTTTTTTAAACACTGACTAAAAGACATATCAGTTGCGAGTTGTGGATCTTTGGATCCTGATTTGAACAAATCAACTGTAAAAATATTTATGAAATAATTAGGAAATTTGAATGACTGTACTTTTGATAATATTAAGGAATTATTGTTATTTTAGGATTTTTTTGGTAAGTACTTGTCTTTTAGAAATATAAACAAAAGAATGTAAGGATGAAACAATCTGATGTCTAGGATTTGGAGGGAAAGTAGGTGAGGGTAGATATGAAACCAGATTGTCATGTGTTAAAAATTTTTTATGCTGAGTCATAGGGACTTGGGGTTTGTTATACTATTGGCTCTACTTTTGTATACATTTTAATATTTCAACAGTAAGTTGAAAATTATTAATGGCAATATATTTAAATTTTTTTTTTTTTTAATTTTAGAGAGAGAAAGAGAGTGCATGAGTCAGGGGATAGGAGCAGAGGGAGAGAGAGAGACTCTTAAGCAGGCTCTATGCCCAGCATGCAGCCTGATGCTGGGCTCCATCCCACAACCTTGGGATCATGACCCGAGCCAACATAGTCAGACGCTCAACTACTCAACTGAATGAGCCAGCCAGGCACCCCGAAACTTATAAACAGTAATAGGTAAACTTATTAACAATTAAATTACACAATAATTATTACTTATTTAAATAATAAGTATTTACTTATTAACAATAATTGAGTAAACTTATTAACAATAAGTTTTAAAAAGGAACCACACAAGGGCAGATTTCTAGGCCTCTCTCATAGAGATTCTGTTTCAGTATCTCTGGGGTGGGTCCAGGAATCTGCTATTTAGCAAGCTACCCAGGGATATTTATTCAGAAGACTAAGGTTTGAGAACCTGTGCTACAGATTGAATGCTTATATCACCCCATCAAATTCATATGTTGAAACCTAATCACCATTGTGATGGTATTTGGAGGTGGGGCCTTTGGGAGGTGAGGACGATATGAGGGTAGAGTCCCTCAGAATGAGATTAGTGTCCTTGCAAAAGAGACCCCAGAGAATACCCTTGCCTCTTCTCCCACGTGAGGACACAGCAAAAAGATGGCCATCTGTGATCCAGGAAGCAGGTCCTCACAAGACTCTGAAGCTGTGAATGCCTTGACTTTGGGCTTCCCAGCCTCCAGAACTGTGAAAAATAACTTTCTGTTGTTTTTAAGCCAACCAGTCTATGGCATTCTGTTACAGCAGCCTGGACAGACTAAGACAACCGCTTCCTGTTCCCTGTTTTACTTGTGGGGCAGAGTCAGGCTGGAGGCCCTCCCAGAGGGCCGGGGTGCTGTCTTCTAGTAATGATAGTAGTAAATTAGTGTAAACATCTTACAGAGACAGCATGGTGGAGTGAAAACAGTATACCCACTGCATTCATTTGTTCATTTATTCATTCATTCCATAGTATTTACTGTGAACTCATCGGATGTCAGGCACTGCATTTGGCAGACACGCTGTATTTGCCCTTGCTTTGTGGGTGCTGACAAAAGCCTCAGTCTTGTGAGGATTTTCTACCCGGTCCAGGTGTCCCATTTCACAGCTCATAAAACTGAGGCTACACTAAGGTGCCTGGCTGGTTCAGTCAGTAGTGCATGGGACTCTTGATTTCCGGTGTGTGAGTTCAAGCCTTACTCTGGGCACGGAGCTTACTTAAAACAAAAAGGAAAACAAAAACCTGAGGCTACAGATCATTACATGCAACCGAAAGAGATCTGCTCTTAAAGGGGAAAGTCCTTGACTATCATCACTTGGTCTAACTTCCTCAGAGTAAATGGGAAACATGAGGCACAGGGAGTGAAGGGGATGGGCCCCAAGATAAATAATGACAAAAAAGCCATTCAGTGAGCTTTTTATAAACCTGTGCTTGAGATGCCTTTTCTCATTTCTTCCTCTCATCAACCCTGGGAGGGAGAGAGGTTTGTCTTTCTAGGGCTGTGAATTGTCCTTCCCTCCAGAGGGAGAGAAGAAGGAGTGGGCAAGAGAGAAAGAGGTTATGCTCAGGGGGAAGAAGGCAGTGGGCACGTTAGGATGACACCCCACGCTCTGCCCTACAGCTCTCTCTGGGAGGACCACTAGGTCCCGTCTTAGCTTCATTTCCTGGAGGTGGGAAAACTGCTCCTCCCAGCCAGAAAGCAGCTGTTCAGGCAGTGGGTGGGGCCCTGCTTCTAGGACTCACACTGCACCCTGTGGAGTCTGAATTCCACAGCAAGTATAGCCCGTGACTTCCACAGTTGTTACCCAGCTCCCCACGGGGCTGCATTTAGGGTTTTTTTTTTTTCAAGAAACAGCTTAAGGAGTGCAGCTTTGCCCCAGGCTAAGGGAGATAAGAGTTCGCTCTCCTCTTCCAGGGAGTCTTCTTTCATCACACCAGCTGCCTGGAACCAATCCTCCTCACGGGGGAGCCCTCGGCACAGAAAGTTCTTAGTGCTTTGCAGAAAGTTCTCAGGACTTCCTGGTGAAGCCCAGGAGATTGTCTTCCCCTTTGGACAGTAAACCCTGAAAAGTGGGCTGTTTCTTATGTTACTCTCTCCTTGGAACCCTGTAGCAACAACTGACAGTTGTAAGGAACTTTTTGGTTTACAAAGTGCTTTCACCTCTCTGGTCATTTTTGAGTCCTGTGACAAACCTGGGAGGCAAGCAATGGCTCCAAAAGGTTTTCGAAATGACTTGGCCAAGAGCCACAGCCTGAAAATGGTGGAGCTGGGACCCAGCCTCCTAACTCCAGTCATGGGTCTACCCCCTGTCCCACACATGAGTGTTTAGCACATGTACTGTTTGAGAGCTACCTCATATGACCCACTGGTAAATCAGGGAGAGAACAAATTGGCTTGGAAGGGAGCTAGACACTTTTCTAAAAACGGTCTCCTGGGAAAGTAGATGATAGCACAGACATTTGTGCCTGGAGCCATGTTAGAGTATTAACAGCGTTAAGTTCGCCCACCATCCTCAGTAACCTTGACTGAAACCTTAGATTTCTCACTCACTCTTTTGAGACCCTTGCAAAATCTGCCGGCACAGGTCATATTCCACACATTCTACAGATATAGCACCCAGGAGAGAAAGTCATTAAGGTGAGCTGCAGGTAGAAGGGGAAAAAAGAAAAAGACACAAAAAGGAGACAAGATACAGAGAGAAGGGGTTCAGGAAAAGAAGGCTATCTGAGGGTCACTTGAGCAGAGGGTCTCTGCCTCTGGGAAGCAGGTATATGGTAGACCACCACTGAGATACCCAGAGCTTCCGTGACCTTGAAAGCAATTCCCTCTCCACAGGGGTGCCCAGAGGACACAGTGCAGGCTGCTGGCTCTGAGACAAACTGAGAAGGGCGAGAAAGTTCCAGCCAATCAATCCCAGCTCCAATGGGGTGTGAGTCTCCCAGCAAGCTCTGTAGCTGAGTTCTCATCCATCCCCCATGCCTGCCCAGCTACCATACATCATCCCCCTCTGCTCCCTCACCACAGGCAAGAGCAAATATCCACAGGATGGATAGAGAGCTTCAGCCTACACGGGCAACACACAATTCTCTGTGCAGCTGCAGGGTCCAGGCACAGATAATCCAGTGCAACAGATAATCCAGTATTTGGCTCCAGGGGTCACAAGCTGGGGAAATCTCAGCTCTCAAATCATACAAGGAAGGCATCTGGACTCCAAGAGTCTGGGAAGGCCTCTGTTTCCTCTGTTGTCCTTCAAAGTCCTTACCTGGGACTTGCTAGGAATAGCCAGTCTCACCCCAGGTGAGACTCTTCCAAGGAGAGAGTAACATAAGGAACAGAAACTCTCTTCCAAGGAGAGAGTAACATAAGGAACAGAAATCTTTCCTAGAAGCAGACAATAAGCCCAACCATTGTTTTTCAGATAGTTTCTCTGGCACCAAGGTGCAGAGAAAATTTGCTACAAAGAGATAGAAGGAATGTTGCTACCAACACCCTGTGTGACATTGGGAAAGTCATGTTGCCTGGTCTGGGGCCCTTTCCTTCAGGTGTATAATCACTACTTTATTGCAGGGGTTCCCAAACCAGGCTGAACTGTAAACTTACCTGAAGATTTATTTTTTAAATAAATAGTTTCCCAGGCCTCACCTCAGACCAAAAGAATCCATATTTTAGTGGTGGGGCCCAAGAATCAACATCTTTGACAAGTTCTTTAGGTGTTTTTGATGCCCAACCAGGTGGGAAAATTATACGCTTTAGGCCTCTTAAAGCTGTCAAACTGTTCAATCTAATGAGCTAAGTAAGCAGAGTTCTATAATCTGGAAGAATTTGGTCTCCGATAAGCCATCTACAAATAATCAGGCAGGCCCCACACCTTGGCCTGAAACTCCAAGTGTCAACTGACTCCTGACCCAGATGTCAGCTCCTAGGTGCTGGATTTATTTGCCTGCCCCTACCACTCTCTCCCCTGTCCTAGGTATGGGCACTGATCATCAGGACAGATAAATAGTGCTCATTCCAACCTGTATACTCTGGTCTGGGTTTAACCCAGCCTTCCCCTCCTGGCTCCTATCAGCCAGTTTGTGAATCCAGCCTTGAGAGCCCCAAATTCCTACTGCCATGCTCTCTGACCTGATAACTATTGCTCAAGTCTCTTTATATTCATAGAAAAGAATTTCTTGAAATGAAAACATAGTGCAGGAAAAATAGCACAATAGAAACTTGTGTTTAGAAGTAGGTCCATATTCTAGAAGTAGATCTGTGTTCTCAAAGTGGAAGATCCCACCTCCTCCATGTGGAGATGTCTGCCTTGAAAAAATGAAGTATTTAATCTAGCAGCTATGATTCTGCTGCACTTTTATTATGTGTGAAGCATAGAGCTAAACACTCTACATATGCTATCTCATTTAATCCTTTTATTTTGAGATAAGACTTTTTTTTTTTTTTTTTTTAATTTACAGATGAGAATACAAAGACTCAGAGAAGTTGGGTAACTTGTCCAAAGGCAGACCTGGGATTCTAATTTACACCTAATTCTTAACATCTATGATGCTGTCTCCCCAGTATCCTCATTTGTAAAATGGGAGTAACATTGTCTTCATGGTATTGTTGAAAGAGATCAGATGGAAGAAACTTAAGTAATGGAAGCAAACATCTCAGAGTCTCCTGGGAGACATGTACCAAGAGAGGTTCAGCAAAACACCTCTCTGCTCCCTTCCTTTCCCTGAAAAATATTAGATCTGTCAGCTACTTCTACCAGAACAGAGGAAGGCCAAATTGGGAGAATAAATATGGGTTGAAGAAATAAGAATGTAAGGCGGGGATTCATGCCAAATCATAAATGTAGGCATAATAACAATACTAGCAAAAGTAATCTGGGGATCACAGTGGATCCCAAGAGTCCAAATGATGCAGCAGTGATGTTTCAAACCAAGGCAAGGGTTTTTTTTTGGGGGGGGGCAGTGGTTAAATGAAATGCTTGAGGGGGTACCACTTATCTCTGATAACTGCCATGGCAGATGTAGAAGACTGAGGAAAAGTGAGTATCACATCTGTTGAGAGGGAGACAGCTTCTGGGCAAGAGTCAAGGTTCAAGTCAAGATGTGATGGGAACACTGTGATGGAAACCAGCCAGGTGACATGAAATCAGGATATGTGTAGAAGCCTCGAAGTTAAGAGTTCCAGGTAGGAAGAGCCATGTTTGACAGCTGATTGTGGGGAGATAGTCGAGGGTGGGAGTGGGGACGTGAGTGAGAAAAGGGCAAGGTGGAGGGGTTACTAAGGTGACCTCAGTGAGTGGCAGTGTGAGGAGATGACTGCCAGGTGGGCCATGACAACTCCTGAAGGACCGTCACCCTAAATCCACTCTGGTCATCCCAGTAGGTGACCTTAGGCTCAGCTCCAGGCCCCAGTGGTGAGGCAGTCTTTCCATAAGCAGGGGTTAGGGTTTTCAGTCATCTCAGGAAAGACAGAAGGCAGCTTAATCTGCAGCAGAGGCTGCCAGGCAACTTGAGAGCTGTTGTCATACCCCAGCAGGAGAGGCTGTGAGGTAGAAAAGTGAACAGAGTTTGCTGGGAGGCTCCGCTATGGTGGGCAGAAAGAAGCCCAGCAAGATGACAGGAGTGAGGGGTGGCTAGGTCTCAGTGCTGGTCGGGGAAGAACTTACCATCACTCAGAGCTGTTTCAGCAGGGCTCACGTCAGCTAGCAGGGTGGACAGCTCCCAGACCCTGGAAGTTTTCAAACAGTTGCCCAGTGGCTAGGAGATGCTGTAGAGAGTTGCCGTCATGGCGGGAGGTTAAACTAGACCACGGTTTTTCAGCCTTTCTTGGGAACTGTTTCTTCAAATGACAGCTTAGGCGAAGTCCAGTAAATACAACACTGCTTCTCAGGTTGAGTTTGGGGTAAGGACCAGGCTCCCAGGATTCCCACCTCTAAGGAACTGTTGGCATTTCCTGAAGCACAGTTGGAAACTAGCAACTGGACAGTCTCTAAGATCCTCTCTCTCTCTCTCTCACTCTCTCTCATCTGTCTACCAATTATCTATCTATCTTAGGCTCCATGCCCAGCCTGAAGGCCAATGCAGGGCTTGAACTCACAACCCTGAGATCAAGACCTGAGCTGAGAGCATGAGGCAGATGCTTAACCAACTGAGTCACCAAGGTGCCCCTCTAAGATCCTTTTAATTAATTTCTTTTCTTTTTTTATTTTGAGAGAGAGAGGGAGAGGCAGAATCCCAAGCAGACTCCATGCTCTCAGTCCAGAGCCTGATGTGGGGCTTGATCCCACAAACCTTGAAATCATGACCTGAGCCAATATCAAAAGTCACCTGCTCAACTGAATGAGCCATCCTGGCACCCCTAAGATCCTTTTATTTATTTATTTTTATGTTTATTTTGAGAGAGAGAGAGTGAGCAGGGGAGGGGCAGAGAGAGAGGGGAGAGGGAATCCCAAGCAGGCTCTGTGCTGTCAGCATAGAGCCCGACGTGGGACTCAATCCCACAAACCTAAGATCATGACCTGAGTGGAAACCAAATATTGGGAGCTTAACTGACTGAGCCACCAAGGTACCCCGGCTAAGATTGTTTTTATTTTTTTTTTAATTTATTTTTTTTTTTAACGTTTATTTATTTTTGAGACAGAGAGAGACAGAGCATGAACAGGGGAGGGGCAGAGAGAGAGGGAGACACAGAATCTGAAACGGGCTCCAGGCTCTGAGCTGTCAGCACAGAGCCCGACACGGGGCTCGAACTCACGGACCGCGAGATCATGACCTGAGCCGAAGTCAGACGTTTAACCGACCAAGCCACCCAGGCGCCCCTAAGATTGTTTTTAATGTTAAAATTTGGTAAGCCTTGGGGCGCCTGGGTGGCTCAGTCGGTTAAGCATCTGACTTCAGCTCAGGTCATGATCTCACACTCTGTGAGTTCAAGCCCCGCATCGGGCTCTGTGCTGACAACTCAGAGCCTGGAGCCCGCTTCAGATTCTGTGTCTCCCCCTCTCTCTGCCCCTCCCCTGCTCATGCTCTGTTTCTGTCTCAAAAATAAATAAAAGCATTAAAAATAAATAAATAAAATTTGGTAAGCCAAGACAGGAGCTTGAACATGCTGTGCTGGTACCTTAAAATAATTGTCTTGCTCCAAAAGTTTGGACATTGTCTCTCAGTTCTTCCTGCTTACATACCCTGAAGCTGGTTGCCTCTTCTGATGGCCCCATGGTTTTGTTTTCTATGTGCAGCCTCCATAATAAGAGCAAGCAAAATGCCCGCTGCCTGGGGCTGGGACATAATCACAGTGCGTTTGCCAGGGCTAGATCTCATTGTGCAAGGGATGTTTATAGACACAGGTGGTCTGAGCTGAGCAGTCATCCAAGAGGAATTTATTCAACATTCGCTGGGTATTTTCTCTCTCTGTGCTAGGCTTCATGGGAAGATAATGTCCAATAAGATGTGATCCCTGTCTCCGAAAAGCATCCAGTCTATGGGAGAGACAGCCTTGTAAATGTGGAGCACAAAATGCCGGGGAGTCACAGAGGAGCACATGATGGGCAGCAGGGAGTGGGGCAGATGTCAGGGAAGGCTCTGGAGGCTTAAGTGGAGTTTTGAAAGACATAGACGAATTAACTTGATGAAGGGGAAATGGGCAGTTGAGGCAGGCAAAAGTATCTAAAAAGACCAGAACAGTGGTAAGAAGAGCACAGTGTATTCAAGGAACTGCTGGTCATCCAGAATGTCTGGAGCTAAGGCAGTGGGTGGGGGTCTAGCACAAGATGAGCCTGGAGAAGTTGACCAGATCCTGAAGCTCCTGTGTCCTGTGAGCTGATCCAAAGGGCCTTGGTTCTGAAAGCTCTAGGGAGCCCGGGAGGATTCATAATGCTTCAAACCAATTTTTCTTGCAGCCCTTCTAGTTCCTGAGGTCCAGAGAGTTCAGAGGTAGCCCTGTGAATGTGAGGGATATGACCCTGCTCAGTGGACGTTACCAACAACACCATTAAGTCTGGGGCCTGGACAGTCACTTTCTATTCCTGGCTTGGCTCCTGATGCAGACAATGACCTTTAAGCCACCTCTTCCCTTTCTGTGCCCTGAGCCTCTCCTTCAGCAGAACAGGGACAAAAATGCTGCCACCACCATGCCACATTAGAATTGCCAAGACCAGAGTGTTCCATGCAGCACAAAGCAAGTTCTCCTTAGAACACGAAGCCTTTTGAAATAAAGTTTGGAGAAATCAGAAATGTTTAACACATGCATTTTGTTCTTCAGTTGACAGCAGGAAGATTGGCATACCTGTGTCTCAGAGCAAGGGCTGATTCAAGAGCCACCCATGACTTCCCAGGGCCTGAGCTGGCTGCTGGAGCTGGGGTTAGGGGTAACTGGGAGGCTGCCATCTTATCTGAGCTGGAAGTAGGGGAGGACAGGGTTGGTGTAGAGGGCAGCAGAGCATCTCACCAACTAGCAGGTTCCTGCTGTCCTCACAGGGTTGTGAGGATTGAGATAATCCATGCAAAGGGCTTACACAGCGCCTGGCACGTGGTGAGCCTCCAGTCATCTATGCTAGTGGTTACTGCTAACGTGTATATATTGTGAGGTCAGCTCTGAACTCATCGGGCCTCTCTGTATGGAGCACATATTCTTTGAGACCTTGATATCGTCTACCTCTTATTCTCTATTACAAGCCTAAGTGCTTCATGGTGGGTGCCATGATCTGGCAAGATGTGCATCCCCACAGTACCCAGCAGTGTTCTTTAGCCTTCCTTGCCCCTCTTCTGAGATGGCACTGGCCTTATAGTTGTTCATGTCAGTGTCTCACTTGCTGAACTGTGAGCTCCTCAAGGGAATGAACCTATATACTGCACCCAGAAACACTCATGCTTAGCTTGACCCTGCTTCAAGTCCTCAGCACTTGCTGTTCTCTCTACCTGGGACTTATCCTCAACTCATGTATCAACTACCACCTCTGCTGAGTGGGCTCTCCTGACCACTAAGTTACTGCCTCCACTCCACATTCTAGCACACTATTTTTTTTTTTTTTAATTTTCATAGCACTACCAGTATTTGAAATAATCTTACTGGTTTATTCATTTGTCTTCTCCACAAGGAGATAAGCTCCATGAAAACAGGGGCCTTATTTATCTTGTCTGTTGTATTCCCCAGTTTTCCTAGAACTGTGCTTGGCATACAACAGGTGCTCAAAAAATATTAACGGATGCTGAATCAATGCTAAATCAAATGACTGGGGGTGGGCATTTATACCTCTCCTCCAAGACTGAATAAGGTCAGGGTTGTAGAGACTACAAAAAACAGAACATGTGGTTCCTGCTTCCAAACTGGTTGAAGAAAGAAGCAGAAGAACTAAGACCAGGTGCCAGATGTGAAGCACAATGGCAGAGGGAAAAGAGACTCAGGCTGCGGCCAGAACACAGCTTGAGGGCAGGGACCATCCTACTCATCTTCCTACATGGCGGTTGGAGTAAGCGCTCTGTGAGTGCCTGCTGAATTGTCCTGGGCAGACAGCCCACTGTGGTAATGCCAGCGGACTGGTGAGATACAGACACTGTGTAGAAGCTGGCCTCTTGGTTTGCAGATATTACTACCCAGTAAGTTCCAATCTGTGGATGTGGAGAGATTCACTTAAATTCAGAGTATTTAAATATAGGTACACATACAAGATCATGTTTTGGCTAAAATCCATGTTATTTATTTATTCAACAAACAACTTAGTATCATCTATGTTCCAGGCCATGTCCTTGGCACTGGGAATGGAGATAAACTCTGGCCCTCAAGGAGCTCACAGTCTAGTGGGGAAAAAAAGATACATACATAAATAATTATACTTTAAAGTACAGAAAGGGAGACCACTATGGGAGGCAAGAGCAAAGGAACCAATCCTAAGGTTAATGTCCGTAGGAAAGAAAGATCTGGCTAATGGGAGGGGTTTTTTTGTGAAGAACAGATAAGGCAATGGTTCTCAAAGTGTGACTGGTGAATTACCTACATCCCAATCATCTGGAGCACATCTTAAACGCAGATTCCCAGCACCTTCTGAAAAGATTATGATTCAGTAGGGTGGGGGACCTGAGAATCTGCCTTTTAAAGTGCCCTAAGTAATTCTACTGCAACTTAAAGTTTGAGAACTTGTGAGATAAGGTTTGCTCTTTACACCAGAATGAAGAATGATCTCCACATCTGAAACACTGATTTGGTCTTTAATGACAGGAGGGGGAGTAGAAAAGAGTGGTATTGACATTTATGAAGCTCTACTGTAGTCTACGTGTAAGTCTGTTTAAATTCTCACAGTAATCCTACGAGGTAGATATTATTATGGTCCACATTTTACAGATGGAGAAATAGAATCAAAGGCTTTAGATAATTCGTTCAACATTACAGAGCTAATGAATCCCAACATGACATCTGAGCCCAGATTCACTTAACTCTAAAACTCGTCCACTTCCCGTAACACCATGTCGCACCAGGGTACAAATTTACTGTCACAATTTTCTTTTGGTTCTTTGCCAGATCTTGCCAGGTAAGTTATAAAGAGCAGCCAGATGGCATTCTGACCATGTCCAATATAACTGTCCATGTATACATTCTTTGCTGGCAAGTGGGGATATAGAGCAAAGCTGGGAGGAACGAGCAGCCAATTAATTCTTATTTCTTCTCCCATCATCTTATTTCTTCTTACACTCTGGTGGAGGTGTTATAAAAATGTACTATGGCCAAGAAGTGGGTCCATCCAGAGGGAAAAGCACACATCGCTGGATACCCATGAAACAACTCCAACCTGATGTCAAAAATTCCTGGGACTTGAAACATCCAGACTCAAGTTTCTCAAAAAATGAACTGTCAGAACAGAGGCAGATCCAGAATTTGCATTAGGAAAGAGCTCAACCTTTAGAGAAACTGTGAAAGGCCAGCAGCTTTTTCAGCTTAAATACACACGATCTCTTTTTACACACAGACTCAGAAGTACAACAAAACAGACACAGCTCAGAAAACAATGGAAAGACCAATCCCATCTCTAGAGCTTAGAGACAGGCCCAACCTATAAACAATCTTCCATAATAAAGAACATATACACACACAGTCTAAAACTCCTGGTTACATTCTCACTTACCAATTCAGTGTCACACAGGCAAACCGCAGGCAGGAGCGGCAAAGTTGGAGCACATCAGATCAGGAAAAGGAAAGGCATAATAAAGGGGGTTGATGACAATACTGGGGGGGCTCTGGTACCTCAGATTCAGAAGGCTGGTGTGTAACCACCACCCTCTTCTATCACTGAGCTGGGAGCCACAACAATGACACTACAAATTAAATGTGAGTTTTCAGCGCTGGAGAGCTCCTTTCTTGTATTTGGCGTTTCAAGCAACTGCTGAGTCCAAAGATAGGTTTTGATCAGTCCACTGATTCACACTGACACCAAGGACAGCACAGAGGTTAGATTTCACTGTTTAGTGTAAAAAGACTGTAAACCAGACTTTATTTTATTGCTACATTTTCCCCACACCCAATCTGGGAACATTTGCTTCCACCTACTTTTTCATTTAATACTGGCATGGTTTAGAGTTGTTTAAAACAAACAAAGCAAAACATGCAAATCTGGATCAATCCTTTCCTTACAGAAGTGTTGATTTGTTGACACTGTACTGACGCCCCCCCTCCAAATACACAGCTTCTAGAGGAGGAGGTACCACAAACTATGGTTTAACAGTACGCAGGCACCATACTGGTGTATTTAACTACACCTGAAATCTACAAGACCCTCCAAACCAGCTACACTAAAGGCAACTCTGGGGACATCTACATTAAGTCTTAATCCTGATAGCAATATCTGGTTGTTCTAGATTCTAAACAGGATATTTGGGCTATGCCTTTGGTCAGCCAAGGGGCACACAGGAAGAGTATGCAAAGCCCACGTCTAACTACAGCAGGTCGTCAAGCTTATTACCCTGTCACAAGTTTATACATATGAGGAACTAATCATTTGGGAGCTGTACGGTGCATAGCACTATTACACTGTGTAAAGTCAAATCAACCATCCTGTGGATCCTTAGCTCTCTCTGGTTATGACCTCAAACACTTAAAAAGGAAAGCTTAAATACGCTGGCAGAGAATTCTCAGAATGTCTGCTACCTTCATTCCTGAATATCAAGGAAAAGGGCTCACCTCCATGACTACTACTTGCAATAAGCACACAGGTCAACTCATTATAGACTGCTCCTTATATCTGTTAAGCTCCAAAAGTTCAAGAGGGCAGGTGGGCTTTAGAAAACTATCCAGGGCTGAGCAGACGCTGTAAGCCAATCCTTACAGCTCTAAGTCTTATCCTGGTTCTGGGCACATTTCAGCTCTGCTCCAAGTCCACTTTGCTCCAATTCAGCGATGACAGACATATATTTGAATTCATTTGGTCTGAAGTTAAAGGTCTCCACTAACTCGTAGGTCTCCTTCCGGTCAGTGGCATAGAAGAGCTGAACTTGGTTGGCAATGCACTGTGCCTCAGCAACATTCTGTAAGGTAGAAAGAGTAATGAGGTCCTTCCCTGCACAGGGCCATAAAGCTCTATCTCTGAGTCCCGTGACAGGTGGAGGGGCCTTACCCAGGAGTCACTGCTTCCAGAAAGCTTCTCTGACTCCTTGACATCCAAGTCTTTGTTAGGTGCCCCTTGTCTGTGCACCCAAATTACACCATGCTGACCTCTACCATAGTATGTATCATATTAAATTGTATGTCCTTTTTCCCCCCTCTTTTGCTTTTTTTGTGTCTTCCCTAGTATGAATTCCTCAAAGTATGTGCTTGCTCTACATTCCTGCACATGGTCATATCTGGTCAATGTTTGCTGAATAAAGTAACAAATATGTCAAAAATTTTCCTTTTCATTCAGTTCCTCAGTAACTGTTAGGTATATCTCAAGGGAGGGAAAAACAGCAATAGTTACCCACCTCCAAGAACCAGTTTGTGAGTCAGTACTAAGTTCTTGACTAACCAGACATACTCTTGAATAAACACTGTTCCTGAAACCACCTCAGTCAGAAAACTAGTGCCAAAGTCAGCTGTGTGGTTCTACAGTTTGTCCACAAATTCTAAGACACTTTTTTCCTTGAGGGAGCCTAGTTTCCCTTTCCTTGAGTGTAGGCTGTACGTACTGACTTGCTTCTTCCAAATGGACCACGGTGAAATGAAGAATGACTTCTACTAAGTCACAGAAGACACTGCAGCTTGTGTCTTGCTATCCCTCTTGAATTGCTCTGGGGAAAGTCAGTCAGTTGCCAAAGTCATTAGGACATTTAAGTAGCCCTATGAAGAAGCCGATGTGGCAAGGAAATGAGGCTTCTTGCCAACAGCCATGCCACGGGGTTAGAAGTGGGTCGTTGAGCCCAATCAACCTTCTTTTCAGATGACTACAGCCTAAGTGAACATCCTGGCAACTTCATGAGAGACTCTATGCCCAGAGCCATCCAATTGTACTGCTCCTGAATTCCTGACCCACAGAAACTGTGAGGTAATAAATTTTTTTGTTTTAAGCCACTAAATTTTGGGATAATTTGCTATGCAAATCTACCAGCAAAGCTCCACGGAAGAGAAGGGTCCACCTTCTCTAAAGCTCAGCTGTGGGGAAATGGTACACTCACTCCATGTAACAGAGATAGGGTCAGGACACAAGCTACACTCTCAAAACCTTACAAAAGAACTACCTCAAACAACTATTACTTTTGCTTCCTATGCAATCCTCTAGTTCTAGCTGGTCAGAGGCACTTACTTATCATCACTGTGTTCATATGGCCAAAACCCAACTGCAAAAGATAGTGGGAAATTCCCACTAAAACTAACTGCCAAAAGTGTGCTATGTCTAGCTACAGAATGATGAAAATGGACTTATGAATACCATAGGTTGCTTTACCTCCATTCCCTCCCATGGGGCTTTCAGGTCATTTCTCACAGGCAGGGACTAATCTCTGAGACTGGATTTTCAATCAAAAGCCTTCTTCCAAAACTCTTGGTATTTCAAATTAATAGAATTTTAGAGCTGGAAGGAGCCTCAGAGATCACCCAGTCTTCATTTAATAGGCCAGGAAGTAAAAGAAGATGAGGTTCAGGGATGGGTCCAAGGTCATATGACTAGCAAATGGCAGAGCCAGGACCAGTCCTCTGGACTCCTAGACTGGTACTCCCTCTACTTCATCCTGATACTGTTTCTGGTGGGGCAAGATAATTAAGACTGGTCAAGACTGATAACTACTTCATCAATTTTACCTTTCCTCTACTCAAACATGCCTCAAGAGTAAACCATTTCTAAAGCAAGTGCACTGCCATAATTGGAGGCAGATACCACTACTTTCTGGTCCTATGAACTATAGGGACCTCCAATTATCAACTTTAATTCAAGGCTCAGAATAGGGTAAGGGTAGTTTTAGCTGTATTCATTTTAGAACAGTGCTGTCCACACTGCAGAGTGCTAGGGGCTCGGTGGAGGTGGCTCAGGTCCCTTTACCTGTGTCGGCTGTTATATCAGAGGTTTTACATAATAAGATTTTGTTTGGATAAAGGGTTCTAACCACTAGTATGGGAGACATGTGTATTTGTCTCTCACAGAGGGTTATGGAAAGCACCCCCCCCCCCGCCCCCGCCTTAGGTCTCAATATGAAGCAATAGTCTCCCTTTCTAGGACCCAAGAAGATAAATATATTCATTCCTATGTTGCTCAATAAGGAGGTATATTAAATATACTGATTCCTCCCTTTCTTTCAATCTTCATAGGTACTATCAACTTACCAAATCCTGTCCATTTTACTATCTACTTTTAGGGCCCCTCTCTCTCCATCACCCTTACTACTCTACTTCAGGTCTTCCCTATCTCTTGCTAACACTATTGCAACTGTCTTCTAAATGATCATACTGACTAGGCTAGAGCTAACATATATTTAGGAAGCAAATAATTAAGGTAAATGGCCTTGAAGTCCAACTCTTTATGGGTCACTCCCTGTTCAAAAACCTTTAATGACACTTTCATGTTCTCAGGATAAAGCCAAACCTCTACACACAACCCACCAAATGTTCCTTTTAATATATGTTATATCAAAAATCATATATATGTATAAAAAATATCATATATATATATATGATACCAAACTGTAATACCTCCAGTCATTTTATGCCTCCGAGCATCATGTACTTTTGCTATTCCCTTTGTCTAGAACATTCTCCCTCACCTCCCTTTTTATCTGGCTAAATTCCTGCTCATCTTTGAGATTCAGCCCAGGGATCTAGGATCTCCTTCCTCCTCCTGGGCCAGGTAACAAACACCCCCTGCATAAGCATCCCAGTACTCTACCCTAAGCACTGACTGCATTCCAATGAAATCATCTATTGACACAGAGGTGGAACCAAATAAGGTTTTCAAATATTCTACTAAATTTCGGCATTAAAGTTATCAGTTCTCAATTCTGTATGTTTCTCTTCATTTGCCTTACTGTTTTTGGAAGTACTATGCCAAAGTGCAAATTCATGAAAGAGCAGCAAGGGATCATATATTCATATTACATCTCTAGATTTCCCATCTCGGAGTCACAGGCTCTACAATAAACTCTAACATGTCTAGTTCTGTACTGCGAGTAAGAAACTCACAGTCACATTGATTTCTATGAGGCAAATGTATATTGTTTGGCATGCTGTCCAATATTATAAGGCCAGGAAGCAAATTTTAATCTTGATGAGGCCTGTGCTGCAGTTTGAGACCACCAGAGTGAGGTGGTAAAAATGCCAGAGCAGAAGGGCCTCCTGTGACCTCTAGAGTCCACACTTTCAATATGGTTAGATTCTGGGCTTTGCTAAAGTCCAGAAAAGAAAGTCTCTGTGTTACTCCCTCCTTCCTGTGGTCAAATCTTAAACCTTGTCGTTAGCAGTAACTATATCCCCTCCAAATCTCAATTTGAAACGTCCACAGTTGGTCTATATTTTCCTATCTTTTAAGCTCACTCCCACCTTCAAAAATCTTTTAACTCCACCAGAACTCACAATTCTTATGGTCTCTAATTATAATTATAATTATAATCATTCTTTTGCACTCACCTTTAACTTCCCGGTCTCTTATACTTCATTAGACCACTTGGCTGAACTATAACCCCAGACAAATCCAAATCTCAGCTCTCTCTGTGCCTGTACCCACACAGCCAGTCTCTCATTCTCCTAGACCACATGTTGACAAACACTTTCTGTAAAAGGACACATGGCTAGTATCTGAGGTTCTCCTGGCCCTACAGTCTCTGTTGCAACTACTTAACTCTGATGTGGACCTAAAGCAGCCATAGATAATATGTAAATAATAAGTATGGCTGTGTTCCAATAAAACTTTATTTATAGGCACTGAACCGTGGTTGCCAACTCTGTCCTGGAAAACCATTTCACTTTCTCTTTTCCACTCAATTGTCCAACACCTATTCTTCCATCTTCCCTCTCAGCTGATGACCTTTCTTTCTAAGCAATCTAGAGAGAACTTCTTCAAGATACCACCCACACCTTTATCCACTTAACTGTATTTGTGTCTGTATATATTCTGGCTTCTCTCCTATTATGATATTTCTGGCAAAGATCAATCCCTCATTTCCAGACTTGCCCACTCAAAAATACTTCAACAATTCTCTCCTCTTTCTCCTGAATTATCAGTATTTCCCTCTCTACTGAATCTTTCCACCTGCATATAAATATAATGTTATTTCTCTCATATTTAAAACAAAAACATTGTTGTCCCCACATCTCCCACTCCAGCTGGTGTCTCATTCTCTCCTTCCCTTCACAGAACCATCCTTGAAAAGACTTGTTTATGCTTACTCTTTGTAATTTTTCTTCCCATTCTCTCTTAAATGTACTCCAATGTTGCTTTTGTCCTACCACTCCTCTGAAACTGTCCTTAAAAAGCTCGCTAATGACTTCCATGTTGTGACATCTAGTAAATTCTCAGTCTTCATCTCATTTGCACTACCAGCAAGTGAGACTTGGCCAGTTGAGCATTCCCTATTCCTTGAGACATTACCTCTTAGCTTTCAGGGCATTTTACCATCTTAGTTTTCCTATCTCACTGACTATTCCTTTTAAATCTTTGCTGAAGCTTCCTCATGTCTCCAGGCTCAGTTCTTAGACCTCTTTTCTGTTTATCTTCATTTACTTCCTTGGTGATTTCATTCAGTCTCATGGTTTTGTTTTTGTTTTTAATGTTTATTTATTTACTGTGAGAGAGGAGACAATTCCACACACAGCTCAATCTCACAAACCCACAGACCATGAGATCATGACCTGAGCCGAAATCAAGAGGTGGATGTGCAACTGCCTGAGTCATCCAGGTGCCCCCAGTCTCATGGTTTTAAATAATAATCTGCCTGCTGACAACTCCCATATTTATATCTCCAGCCTGGACCTTCCCCCTGAACTCCAGGCTCACTGGAGTTCTACTGCCTACTGCTTGGATATCTAAAAGTTATCTCAGATTTAATATATCCAAAATTGAGCTCCAGATCTTCCTCTCAAATCTGTTCTTCCTGAAATCTTATCTATCTAAGTTAATGGCAACTCCATTCTCTTGGATAGGATTTTGGGTGACTGCCAGTTGAGTGTGATGGTGGAAAGAAGAATGGGAGAAATAGGACTGAACAGTTTTAGGGATAATAGGGAAGAAGAGTTCCAGTTCTGGTTCCAGACTCGGGGCTTACTGCTACTATGAGATACCAGCTGAGTGTCCTCACTTTTTCCTTCTCTGTAAGTGGCTGGTAAAGAGAGAGAGGAAAAATAAATAGGTGCTGTAATGAATCTTGGGGGGAAGAGGCACTAAAGTGTCCACTGTCTTGAGGACATCCTGAACTTAAATCCTGCCAAATAAGAGAGACAGAAATGAGCAAGGACTAGACAAACCAGCTGTACAAGAACCATAAAACTGCTCCTGGCCCTGGATATACAGAAAGAACAAACACAATGGACATCATTACCTATGGACATATGGTTGATGCTCTACAGGAAAAGGAGGAAGAGAAATCACTATGTATGATGAAGGTAGTACACATGAACAGTGTGCAGGAAGATAAGAGATTGAGAACTATTCTAGACTTTGAACTCTTCTTTATACTTAAGAAGCCATTTGCTTGTCCACACTCTCTTACTTGAAACCCTTCGGGCCAGATGTGTTTTGGAGTCAGAATTATTGTATTCTATAAAGGCGATAGGTACGTTAGGCAACACCCCATAATCAAACACATTAATATTTCCTTAGTAAAATGTATGACTATTCTACATCAAGTGGGATTAGTAAGGACTATAAGTGGCCTTACATCAGTTTAAATGAAGATTTAGCTACCAAGTAAGTTCTAGTCAGGTAAGGTTTTGTGACCAAATGAATTATGAGGAAACCTTGTTTTCAGAGCTTATGGACTTCAAAATTGTGAATAAGTGATTGAGTTAGTGATTGCACTAACTTCAACTTGGAGGAGCTCTTGCGAGACAAAATTATGACCAACTTTAAGTAAGAAACAAGTACATGTAGGTCTCTGGAATTTTACCTCTCATGATCTTTGGCAGAAGGATAGTACCTTCAGGGCCACCAAGTAAATCCAAAGAGATGAAAGTTAATTCTTACCAGGAATGTGGTATCCATTTCTGCTGTCATCAGCACTATGCCCTTTTCCTCCTTAAGTTCAGGGTAGTGATATAAAACCAACTGGCTGGCTGCAGCATCCCCTCGGGTCTGTAAGGACAAACACTTATCAAGGCTCAATAAGGTACCACCACACAAAACTGCAATTTCAGAGCAATAGAGAGTCTGGAGGAAATTTGGGCTCTTAACAGCCCCTTGGGTGGCCAGTGAGTCAGAGGACCAGTAGGTGGGGGGGATGGTCAGGCTTGCCAAGGCACTGTGAAACTGACAGTTTGCACAGTGTTATTTGTGTCTTCAATTGAAAAGGGTTTGGCTTTTTTCCCAGAAAATGTTTACAGTAGGCAGTGAATCCTTCATCATGGCCATATATTTAAAAACAAAACGGCACAAGCAGCTACCAAATCAAGTTCTAAAGAAAGCAATATGCCTGTGTAATTGCCACTTTTATGGACTAGTGCATTTCACAGTTGAAATCTACTCCCCTTGGCTGGCTCTGAAGACTGAGCTCTTTTAAGCTGCAGCAAACAGCTGGAGAGTTTGCACATGGGCCAGATTTGTAATGTGCAGTTTTAAAATATAATCTGAGTGGGAGATGGGGGGGAAAGAAGAATGGGAACATCATAATTTCATGAAGAGTGGAGAGGGTAGTGGTTATCAGACCTCAGTCCAGACTAGGAACAGAGGCTGGGTTCAAAGTTAAAGCCTTCATATAGTACAGGAGGAAACAACTATACATTTAAAAAAGATCTCTGGGTTTCATCTCTAAATTTCAGCAAGAGTCTTTCTAACTATCAATACCTAACTATTGGTAGGGCTCAGCCTCTCAGTTCCCCCCCCACCCATATACTTCAAATATATTGCTCATTTTGATCATAATTATGTTTCTGGATTTTTTTTCTTATACTTGTCTAAGAGCTTCAGGAGGGCAGGGACCTTGTCTCACAGGTCTCCAAGTCCAAACATCATCCCTAACACAGTGGCATAATGGTTCAGTTCACAGAGTTCTGAGTCAATCAAATCTAGCCCTGGCACCTATTACCACACTCATCTATATTAGCTTCCTAACATCCTAGCATGGGCTCATGTTTTTCTCTCTAGAGAAATAATGACAGTAACTATCTCATGGGACATTTGTGAGGATTAAAAAACATGATGTATATAAAACACCTGGCATAGAGTAAGTACATCAAGGGTTGGCTATTACAGTATGTGCCCAATAAATGTTATTTTTAATTCATCCACAAAACAAAGTAAAGTCTGCCCCCTCATTCTGCTTTTTCTCTCCCACCCACACCCTGCCTTTGTTTTTGTTAACAAACATGATACAATTTTAGCATATAATCACATGGGATACAGAAATGAAGAAACTCTTATTCTATCTTGTACTTCTTTTTCCCCCGTGTTCAAAGCCATTATAACACAAGCTTGTGGATTTGGGGGCCAGATTTGGCCTCCAAATATATAATATAAATCCTAGTTATGATCTGATTTAAACTACTGACTTCTTTTTTAAAAGTTTCAAATGCTTTAGATTGAATTTCTTAATTTAATATTTGGGAATAAAACAAAGAGAGAAAGGATGGAAGGAAGCAAACAAAACGACACCTATGGAATGGAAACTATGCATCTAGCATCTTGGAAAGTGCTGACTTGGTTAATAAAACACAAGCAAGACGTGGAATCTACCTTAGGGTTAAAAAGATAACCATCATAGTTCACCCATGTTTGTTAAGTGAGGCACATGCAGCAAATGGTATAGAGGTCTGGGGAAGAGACACAAGAGACCAGATGCAGTCAGAAAATACGTTTTGGGGTCTTTTCCAATTTCTAGGTATTGACTAGGGTCTAGACAGCTAGCCCGATACACAAAGTATGACAATTCATCAATACCAAAGCAAATACTTCTGGGAGTTAGTAGATACTGTGTCCTCAAACCTCAGCAAGGGCTCATAGTCCCACAAAGGAAGACTCCTTCTTCTAGGGGATGAGTACAGGCCACCTACCTGAATATTTATAAGTGCAGTGAAGTGGAGTTCAGTACCTGTCCATTGTCCTACAAAGAACTCATAACCTTCCCTTCTTGGTAGTGCACATAGAAACTATGGGAAATAAATACACAAAGATATAGATGAATAAATAAAATCATTTGTTCTACGTCCAACCACTTATATCATTTGCTCCATTTCTTCACTGTTTGGTCTTTAAACACTTTTTAAATTATGAAATTTATAAATGATAATCTAACAAATAGTCATATACTTCCCAATCCACCTAAGAATGAAAGCATTAGAGATCCAATTGAAGATTTCTTTCTCTGTCACCCATTCTAATCCCATTCCAGAGTAACATTTATCCTGCATTTGGTGTCTGTCATTCTCTTGGAGGTTTTTATACTTTAAAGTGCATGCACATATCCATAAACAAGAAATATGTATTACATGTTTAAAAACCTGTTGCATGTTTAAAAATTTAAATCTTACCAAACTATACGTACACTTGGCAACTTGCTTTTTTCACTTCACACTATACTTCTGAGATTTGTCTATGTTGATAAATAAAACTCTAACTCATTAATTTTCACTGTTGTATGAAATTCTACTCTAGAAGCTTATCACAATTTATCTGTTCTTCTACTGATAATACGAGTTTTTCCATTTGTAAACTTTCTAATGCTGAATTAACTTTTGTTCCAATTATTACAATTGCTTTCTATTCTATCATTTGAGGCTGATACTGGAGCATGGTTCTAAACACAAAGAAATGATTAGTTTTAGGTTTAAGATGTTTAGAATTGGGGATGAGTGGTAAAGAGAATGGTGCCAGAACAAAACAAAGTAAAAACAGTCCAATGCATGTTAGTCACGAACTGTCCCCTTATGACCAACCACTCAGGCTCTATTTTATTTTTATTAGATGACATAAACTCAGTGCCTAGCTAACAGGCAACTGATTTGATTTCTGTCACTCCTGGTCAGGGTACATTTTCTAGAATTTTGTAAAAATGGAACCAAATAATCTATACTTCTTTTGTATGATTTCTTTCATTCTGTGTAATTGTTCTGTGATCTATACATGTTTTTGCATGTATCAATAGTTCATTCCTCCTTTTTTTAATGTTTATTTATTTTTTGAAAGAGAGAGAGAGAGAGAGAGAGAGAGAGAGAGAGAGAGCATGAACGAGTGGGGGAGGGGCAGAGAGAGAGAGGGAGACACAGAATCTGAAATAGGCTCTAGGTTCTAAGCTGTCAGCACACAGCTCGATGCAGGGCTCAAATGCATGAACTGTGAGAAAATGACTTGAGCTGAGGTCAGATACTTAACCAACTGAGCTGCCCAATAGTTCATTTGTTCTTATTGCTGAATATTACCCCACTGTATATGTATATATACACATAGCACCCCCACCGCCAATTTCTTTATGTACCTGTGATAGATTTGGGTATCTTTTAATATTTGGTTATTACAAATAAAGCTGCTATGAACATTTGTGTTATATGAACATATGCTTTCAATTCTTGGGAAAATATCTAGGGAGTAGGATAATGGGGTGGTATGTCAGGTATATGTTTAACTTTTAAAGAATCTGTCAGTCTGTTTTCTAAAGTGCTTTTACCGTTTTACACAATTATATCAGCAGTATATGAGAGTTCCAGTTATTCCACATCCTCACCAACACTTGGTATAGTCAGTCTTTTTAATTCTGGTCATTTTAGTGGTATCTCACTGTGGTTTTAATTTGCAGTTCCCATTATGAACAATAATATTGAGCATCTTTTCAGGTGCTTATCTGCCATTCCACTTCACTGGTGAATTGTTTGAATCTTTTGCCCATTTTTTAATTGGGTTGCCTGTCTTCTTAAGTTGTATGAGTTTTTAATATATTCCTAGGTACAAGTCACTTGTCGATACATGTCTTGCAAATATTTTCTCCCAGTCTGTGGCTTGTCTTTTCAAATTTCATAACAATGTCTTTTGAAAAGTAGAGTTTTATTTTTTATTTATTGTGGTAAAGTATATGTAACATAAAAGTTATCATTTTAATTATTCTTAAATTTTTTAATGCTTATTTTATTACTTATTTTTGAGAGAGAGAGTGTGAGTGGGGGAGGAGCAGAGAGAGGGAGACAGAGAATCTGAAGCAGGCTCTAGGTTCTGAGCTATCAGCACAGAGCCCGATGTGGGCTTGAACTCCTGAACTGTGAGATCATGACCTAAGCTGAAGTCGGATGCTCAACTGACTAAGCCACCCAGAATCCCCACATTTTAACTATTCTTAAGTTTACAATTTAGTGGCATCAAGTACATTCGCACTGTTGTACAACCATCACCACCATCCATCTCCACTTTTTAAAATTTTTCCAGACTAAAACCCCATACCCATTAAACGGGAACTTCTCATCCCCTTTTCCCCCATCCCCTGGCAACCATCATTCTACTTTCTGTCCACGAATTTGACTATTCTAGGTACCTACACCTATTCTAGATCTATAAGTGGAATCATACAGTATTTGTCCTTTTGTAACTGGTTTATTCACTGAGTATAATGTCTTCAAGGTTCATTCACGTTGTAGCATGTGTCAGAATTTCCTTCCTTTTTAAGGCTAAATAATTTTCTATTGGGTGTATATACCACATTTTGTTTATTCATCCATCAGTGGACACTTGGATTGCTTCCATATTTGAGCTATTGGGACTAATGCTGCTATAAACATGAGAATACAGGTAGAAAATTTTAATTTTGATGAAATCTGATTTACTGATTTGTTTTTTCTTTTATAGTTTGGGCCTTTTGTGATATACTTAAGAAATCTTTGCCAAACTCAAGATCACTAACATTCAACCTAAGATTGCTTTTTTAAGAAGTTACATTTACATCTATTATCTATTTTGAGTTAATTTTTGGATACAGTATGAGGCAAGAGTAGAGATTCATTTTTTTGCATATGGAAAGCCAAACTGTTTTGTACCATTTGTTGAAGAGATTATCCTTTCCCCATTTAATTACCTTGGCACTAAAAAATAACTGACCACACATGTTGGTCTATTTCTGGATTCTCTCTTCGGTTCTGTTGATCTATATGTCTATCTTTATGCCAATAACACATTGTCTTCATTATTGTAGCTTTATATTAATTCTTGAAATCATGAAATGTAAGTCCTCTAACTGTTCTTTTTTTCAAAATCATTTTGTTATTCTAGGTCCTCTGGATATCCAGATAACTTTTTAAAATCACTCTGTCAATTTCTTTAAAGAAAAAAAAAGCTTACTGGGATTTTGACTGAGATATTTACTCTAGAGATCAGTTTGGGGGGAAAGGACACCGATAGTGAGTCATTCAATTCATGACCATAGTATACATCTCTCCATTTACTTAGATGTTTTTATTTTCTCTCAGTAATGTTTGGAAAGTCTATTTGAGAATCTTAGAAATTATTACAGACACCAAATCGGCTGGTCCACCTCACCAATTCCCTTTTCCTAAGGTCTTCTGGCAGCTCATTACTCCAGCAACAATCTCATAATTCCTTAGGCACATACAATCAGGATAGCATGGCCAAAATCAAAAAGAAACTGCCAATAAAATAGAACATTAAAGGAAGGTGAAATTATTAAGGTCTCAGGTGTTGCCTCCCACATTCGCTTATACTGAAAGAGATCCAAATCAGAAAGGGCTACCCTGTGTCACAGGGCTAAAAAGCCAGAGACACTTATTGGGACAAATAAGTCCCATGATTTCTTAAGGCTGAAAATCTCACTTATCAGTAGAGTCAGCATGTGAGCATCTTTCTTAAATAAACAGAACACTATAACATGTGAGATAGTATGGAGTATGAAGAGATTGGCTAGAAAATATCCTTATTTGGTAGAATTGATAAGCAATCCTCATACGACCACTACAAACTTACTGTTGGACAGGACTGAGCTCGGGTCCAGATCAAGTCAAACTTCTCTTCCTACAGGTCAGAAAAGAAGAAAATTCAAAAACAAGAAGACATAAGGCCTCAACCACACTTAAATTCACCAATATTGAACTCTATTCAATATTACTAAAAATACCTCTTAAGTTCTATTATTTACAAATCCCTCTTATGACAGAGAGAAAAATGTGATGTTATGTTTTGCTGCTCGTTGTCAGAACTACACGTCAAGAGTGGATATTTCAAATGTTCCAAACTCTGCAAGGGACTCTGCCAAGTGCCACTGAGGCTGTCTGAGGGAGAGCCAAGAATGCCTGTTCAAACAATGAGTCGGTATTAGAGATCTAAAATATAACAAAAAATATAGATCCTTTTGGTTGTTGAGCTCATGAAGGGCAAGGGTATATACATGTAAGAGGTGGGGAAAAAATGATAGCAATACTCTCAGAGCAACCAAAAGGCCTGGCTTTATTTTTCCATCTCTAAGTTTACCTCCTTAATCTTAAACTCAAACATGTAAATTCAGTATCTATTTGTGTGCTTGATATAACTTAACTTAAATGGCTTCCTCTTTAGGAAAGAAGAATAGTGGAAGAACTAGCTGATAATCCAGTACATCAAATACTTCCTTATGGCAGAAGTCATTGTAAGGGCACCAAACCAGAAGAAGCCAGCAGCACCCCTTCCCAGACACAAACCTCACTGGTCAAGCAGTGGCCAGTGACTATCTCCAAGACAGCAATTTCAAGCAGGGAAAAAATAAAGAAAACGCCACTTGCTAAGGGGAAATGCCAGAAAAAGCCTAGGAGGAGGCTCTAAGTCAGCTCAGTAATAGGTCACTTATAGACAAAAGGGGAAGAAAAGCTATGCTAGAGGCCCTGCCTGAAATTCCAACAGCGTGGCTGGGAAACACCAAAAAGAAGTAAAATACATTTGGAAATTGCTCAGCAACATGAACTTATACCATGCTCCCTTGCCAGAGACTTGAGTCTAAGAGACATTTCTAAACCAGAAAGAGGGAAAACAAGAGCCATAAATATACCATATGGAGCTTCCAATCTTTGGTGTTTAGGGCATAATAAAAACCCTCAGAGCTATAAATGTAAGTTCTCAAGAGGCAATAAACATTGGAAAGTAAAGGCAACTGCCTGCTAAGGGTAGAGACCTGACCTTCATGTTATAACACTTTCATTTTCCCCTCCAAACTACTTACAGGAATAACTGCGTAGACTGTATCTTTTGCTGCAAAATACTGCTGCCAAATCTGTACAAAAAAGAGAGGGTGTCTGTGACATGTGGGTAATCTTTTCAACCTGCGCCAAGAAATGGTGACAGCTTTCATTGCTCAGAGTAATATGCTATTTGACAACAGGGAAGAAAACCCAACGTGATGCTTTTATTACTAGTACATGATTACAAAAAAGATTTAATACCATCTACTCTTCTGGTTGATTAAACTGTAACTCTGTAACAAATTCCTGCCAGGAATGGACAAATGGATTCCATGATCTTGTTAACCATTTCTCTCAAGATGTGATGTGCCTGTATGTAACAGACATGCTCTTTTATCTTCTTTTTCCCTTCCCCAAACTCATATTCCCCAGCCAGCTGTGGGCCTTGTCAGACAGCCAGGACATCAGTCATTCAGAACTCAGTGTCTGGAGTCAGGCAGACCTGGATGCAAATCCCAGCTCCAATCATTTGCTGGCCATACTACTTTGGGTAAATTAGAAATCACTATATAACATCAATATAATCATCAGTAAAATAGCAATAAAACGAACCTAACAGGATTGTTGTGAAGACTAGCTGAAATAAAGTAGGTTTGTGCTTAGCACAACAGAATTATAATGCAAACCAGAGACAAGGTGCTCTGAGGGCAACAAAGAGGCACTTAACTCAAGTTAGGGAATGAGTGCCAGAGGAAGGGATACTTTTGCTGCATCCTGAAGAATGAACAGGGGTTAGCTGGGTGAACAAGGAGGCTGGGAAGACAAACACCATAGAAGAGACATATTCTAAGCAGAGAATGACAGCATCAGCAAAGGCACAGAAGTTGGGGAAGGCATCGCAGCCAAGGTGACACCTGAGTGAGCTTTTGAAGAACAGGCCACCTTCCTTTAGAGATTCTCTGCTTTGTCAACATTTTCATTAAGATGGGTGAGACCTACAGTCAAAAAGAATGAAATCTTGCCATTTGCAACTACATGGAGGGAACTGGAGGGTATCATGCTAAGTGAAATTAGAGAAAGACAAAAATCATATGACTTTACTCATATGAGGACTTTAAGAGACAAAACATAAGGGATGAACATAAGGGAACATAAGATGAACATAAGGGAAGGGAAACAAAAATAATATAAAAACGGGGGGGGGGGAAACAGAGAAGACTCATAAATATGGAGAACAAACTGAGGGTTACTGAAGGGGTTGTAGGAGGGGGGATGGGCTAAATAGGTAAGGGGCACTAAGGAATCTACTCCTGAAATCATTGTTGCAGTATATGCTAACTAATTTGGACGTAAATTTAAAAAAAATAAAAAAGAAGTTAATAAAAAAATTAGGGGCGCCTGGGTGGCGCAGTCGGTTAAGCGCCCGACTTCAGCCAGGTCACGATCTCGCGGTCCGGGAGTTTGAGTCCCGCATCAGGCTCTGGGCTGATGGCTCAGAGCCTGGAGCCTGTTTCCGATTCTGTGTCTCCCTCTCTCTCTGCCCCTCCCCCATTCATGCTCTGTCTCTCTCTGTCCCAAAAATAAATAAAAACGTTGGAAAAAAAAAATTAAAAAAAAAAAAATTAAAAAAAAAAAAAAAAAAAAAAAAAAAAAAAGATGGGTGAGCCCTAACTGAAGACACTAATCAAAGTATGATCTAACCAACACAGAGTATAGAGGACTATTACCTCCTAGGACCTGGGCAAATCACTCTGTCAATGCAGCCTAAAGTTGCTTTGCCTTTTTTTTTTTTTTTTTTTTGCATGTCAGACACTGTCTTTTCATTTTAAGGACAGCACATCCAGCTATTTTTATTTAATCTGTATTAGTAGATAGGTCATGAACCAACACTGAAATTTATAGAATGGACAGATGTTTACTAACACAGTTGATCTTGGTTACTCAAAATTCTTTTAACAAACACAAACTTATGTCTAAAATTGTAAGTCTGAATGATATTCATCACATGATCAAGCTGCTTGGGCCTGGCTTTTGTCTCTCCTAAAGGACATGCTTGGTGTCCACTTTCTATTGGCACTTCTTCCCAAAGACAGTTTGAGGTCTCCTACAGACTTTGCATAAGCCTCTATTAACAGAAGTTAGAACCTGTGCTGTTCTTATCTGTTTTTGTGTCTGTCCTTCTACTAGGTTAAAACTCCTTGAGAGTAAGGGATTCTCTCATTTAATTTATGGGTCTGACATACAATCTGACATTTAATAGGTATTCAATAAATGCTTCTGCTGAAACAAATGATACAGCACCCGAAGAAAACTCGTGGCAACTGGCACAACTTCCGGAAAGGGAATATGAAGCAGAGTCAAACAGACAGGGGTCTGAGTCCCAGCTCTACCACTGACTAAGTTACTTAATCTTACAGTTTCCTCAGTTGTAAATTGGAAGTAATAGCACCTACTTTACAAGGCAGTTATGAGAATTTAATGAAATAGTGCATATGAAGCATTAAGTACAGGACCTGACACACAGTCTACTGCTTTTATTATGATTTTGATTTTCTCAATATACCTAAAATAATTAATGGAATTACAAAGAATACCAATAGATCGATTATAGTCTAATTAGAGAGAAAAGAATCACAGACATGAAAATGTAAATAGCAATGCAAATCAAGGCATGTGGAATGACCAAACAGGCAGGATAGATGGTAAGTGCTTTGAAGTCTCCAGAAAGTTTCCTGAAGGAGAGCCTATAACAGAGGACTCTGAATGCTAAGCAAATGAATATGGGAAGTCACCGAACATTTGCAAGCGGGTTACTAACAAAATACTTATTTTTATTCATTTACTTAAAAATACAAATGTAGCACTCACTCTGTGCCAGGCACTGTTCTATGTGCTTTATAAATATTAACTCATTTAATTCCTCAAATACCTCTAAGAGATAAGTACTATTATTATCTTCACTTTACAGATAGGGAAACTAAGACCCAGAGAGATCAACTAACTTATCAAAGTCATTCATGTAGAGTGGCAGAGCCAGGACTTAAAACTGGCAGCTTGGCCTAGAGTCTGTGTTCTTAACCAATATACTATGCTTCTCCATAATGAAACTGGTAAGGTTATGAGAGGTGGAAAAGCAGCGAAAAACAAGAGCAGGGAAACCTATTCAGACAGGTAGTACAGCAAGCCAGGAAACGGTACTGATCATTTTATTTTTTGAGAGAGAGAGAAGGGAGTGCACATGAGCAGAGGAGGGGCAGAGAGAGGAAGAGAGAGAATCTTAAGCAGGCTCCACACCAGTGCAGAGCCTGGTGAGATCATGAGATCATGACCTGAGCAGAAATCAAGAGTTGGATGCTTAACGGACTAAGCCACTCAGGCACCCCAGTATGGATGATTTTAAAAACTTTTTTTTCAACGTTTTTTATTTATTTTTGGGACAGAGAGAGACAGAGCATGAACGGGGGAGGGGCAGAGAGAGAGGGAGACACAGCATCGGAAACAGGCTCCAGGCTCCGAGCCATCAGCCCAGAGCCTGACGCGGGGCTCAAACTCACGGACCGCGAGATCGTGACCTGGCTGAAGTCGGGCGCTTAACTGACTGCGCCACCCAGGCGCCCCTGGATGATTTTAAATAAGATGTGGGCAACAGGAATGAAACAGAAAGGCGAAATGTGAGTTGGTGAGACATATAGGAGTAAAACCAGTAAGGACAAGCTTTCTCATGCCATTCTTTTTCATGTAATTCATAACTTTTCCTTTCTATGACCACCTTTCATTTTGGCTAGAAGAAGGTATCAAGAAATGTATGCTGCTTTCTACTTCCAGATTTGGTTTACAGAGCACACATTTTCATAAAGTATGCCAATCCATTTTCATTCATTACCTGTCTTATTTCTTCTGCAGTTTTGTCTTTCACCATCTCAATGTTAAAGATTGAACTGAGAGTCTGGATGACAAAATAAAAGGCAATTAACATCCACAATTTAAAAAATAAAATAGCTTAGCTCTATCTATAAGCCTTGTCAGATGCAACATATCAGGACAGTGGAGCAGATCTTCGGTAAGTAGAAAACATGTATAAGAAAATCTGCATGCCCAGAGAAGTGAACCCCTAAGCCCAGGCAGATTTTCACAGTACTATTCCTGGAGAGTATCTATAAGTACTTTCTGAATGCTTCATCCTCACTAATGAGCACTACAGCACCTTGTAGCTGGTAAGAGAAGAAAATCTGGTTGTTACCTTAACTGCTATTCTACCAGAGGTGGCTCCTTATTTGCAAATTAAATGAGCGTAAACATGCTTTGATCTTTCAAAAAAATACTTCCTATAGAAAGAAAGGGTATCTTTCCTTCTATATTACTGTATTTACTTCATATTTCCCATAGCACCCCCGGGACCCAGACTATGCTAGAGGTTATATCAAGGACATAAACATTTTTAGAAATATTTCTCATCTCCACAGTTGGAGAAAAAAAAAAAAATCGTCAAATTGCTGAACCACGGTAAATATGTTCAAATTTGCAGCCTCTTGTTATAGATGTTCCACATGACTCCAGACTTGGATCTTTAATTAGAAACCTACCTTGTCCTTAGTGAATCCTCTGCTCACAGGCTGTTTCCCCAAGGGGTCTGTCTGAAATACATGTTGAGACAGGATATTTATCTGTGCTTTACTCATAAGAAAAAGACCACTAAGCTAGGTGAAGGGCCCAATATCTCATTTTAGTAATTTGACACTACAGAACTCACTTTTCTCTATTCTATATAGTAACTGTACACACTGTTCGAAGAGTTATTGTTTGTGATATAACTTTTCTATGACTAAGCTTTTGAGATACAGAGATGAAAAAAGATTCTTTGTTAGTAACTACCATCTAATGGTACTGAGAGTCCATTCCATACCTGCCACTATGGACATGAGGGACTCCTTCCCAGAATGAGAGCTGCTTGGGTTTCCTGTGCTCTGCTCTCTCTGATCTGCTCCATAGTGAGCCACAAAGAAGGCAAGAAATGAAAAAATGTATTTTCCAAGGCTACTTCTTATCTGTGACAGCACTTCTGATGGCAGCCATCCTCATCAGACTAGAGTGTTTTCCAGCACACACTCTTTTTAATTTTTTTTTTTAATCTTATTTTTGAGAGAGAGAGAACACGAGTAGGGGAGGGGCAGAGAGGGGGAGACACAGAATCTGAAGCAGGCTCCAGGCTTTGAGCTGTCAGCACAGAGCCTGACACAGGGCTTGAACCATGAACCATGAGATCATGACCCGAGCAGAAGTCAGACGCTTAACTGACTGAGCCACTCAGACGTCCCTCCAGCACATACTCTTAATATTCCCTCCATCAAATTAGTGATGATTTCTTCTCCTGCCCACTATTTCTGAGAAAGGCCACATCCAGGAAATCCTATTTTTGAGATTTCTGATAGCATGGATGGGTTCTTCTGAGTCTTCCTCTGAATTTCTTAGTTCAAGTCCACGCCTTTCAGAAGGAGTATAATCTATACCTGGGATTCTGAGGCTAAAAAGCACTCTCTGCACAAAACCCTGTCTTTTGTTATTCTGTGCCTTCACAAATTCAAACCTTTCATAAATGATGCCCACAGACCGGTACCCATAAATTAGACAAAAGTCTGGTGTAGAAAAATCTATTGGATACACCCTGGTCTTTTTGGTCATACCCCTATCCTGTAGCAGCATCCTAATGCAGTCTGTCCTTCATACGTAAACTTTCCAGAAAAGAGAGAATGGATTTCATTTTCATACCACTCACCTTCATATGCGTTGTGAAAACAAAACAAATGAAGCCCTCCACCTGCACAGCTGCCTTCTCCTCTTACTCACTAAGCCTGATGTATTCTTTTCCCACAATGTCCCTCCAATCCATTCTTTATTTCCATTTGCACTTATAGAAATAACAAATTTAAGCTCTAAGTATAAGCTTAGTGTGTTTTATCTAACCCTAAGACACCTCTTAAGAAGCACCATTATTTGATGCATCAGAAAATGACGCTAACTAAATAACATAGCATACTTTCAGATCACATCAATTTTAAGACAATTTTGGAAATGTTAAAATGTAAAAATAAAAAAAAGTAGGCTTTGGAAATAATGAAGTAAGGTAATTAAAATTATAGTTGAAAGTATGTGCCCAAAGTGTCAAGAGCACTTAATAAAACATTAAAATGGGTACATTAATACTCCCCTACAGATGCTTTGGAAATCTGTGTGGACAACTTTTCTATTATTACAATAGTTGACTGGATGAAGACATTTGTATTTATGGGACGGGAAGGGGTGCCAGGAGCTGTGATCTTGCTGATGAGTTCCACATAATGAATTTTCCCTCATCCTGCACAACTTTTCAGGGTCTAGCCAAATATCCTTGTAAGTGAAAAACCTTTTTATAATTACTTGCATCTAGAATCTAATTCTCTTTCTTTCTTTCTCTCTCTCTCTCTCTTTTAAATTTTTTTTTTTCAACGTTTATTTATTTTTGGGACAGAGAGAGACAGAGCATGAACAGGGGAGGGGCAGAGAGAGAGGGAGACACAGAATCGGAAACAGGCTCCAGGCTCTGAGCCATCAGCCCAGAGCCCGACGCGGGGCTCGAACTCACGGACCGCGAGATCATGACCTGGCTGAAGTCGGACGCTTAACCGACTGCGCCACCCAGGCGCCCCACTCTCACTCTCTTTTTAACATGGCTTTAACAAACACTGAAATTTTCAGAAATGCAATTATTATGTAACTTAAAAGAAGGTCGTACATTATGGAATCTCATGAGGATCACTGAAAACAACATCGCTTATGATTTGGGAGTTTTTTTTAAGTAATAATGTAACACCCCTATACCAGTCAATATTTGCTGCCTACGTCTTCATGGGGATTTCACATGGAGGCGAAAACCTCTGATGACTGCATTAGGTTTCACAGCATAGTTGTGCTCAAGAACTTAGATACTAAATTTCACTTATAAAAATTTCATTTGTATCATTTATTCATTATAGAAAAATATCATTCATATCATCTACTAAATAAGTATTTTATTAAAAAGTTCTTTCCTTTATATTACAGCTAGGGCATTATATTGATTTTTTCCCCCTGAAATTATGTGCACCAGTGGGTTACACTGTCTACATACCATTTCAGTATAGAAAATGGAGAATTAAAAAAACTTTTTTTTTAAAAAGGGGATGTTGGGTCTCATGTGGTAGGGAACCAATGACTCAGAGTTAAGAAAAGGCTTTGGGAATGGAGTCATTAGCCCTCTTCTATCTACCTAGATAGTAAAGACAGAAAGTCATTATTTACCCAGGAGTTGCCATAATTTAAATTACATTTTAGGGGCACCTGGGTGGCTCAGTCGGTTAAGCATCCGGCTTTGGCTCAGGTCATGATCTCATGGTTTGTGAGTTCGAGTCCCACGTCAGGCTCTGTGCTGACAGTTCAGAGCCTGGAGCTTGTTTCAGATTCTGTGTCTCCCTCTCTCTCTGTTCCTTCCTCACTTGTGCTGTCTCTCTCTCAAAAAATAAATAAACATTAAAAAAAATTAAATTACATTTTACTTACATTTTATCTTGTCATCATAAAGTTGAATTTCTAACTCTGTTTACAAAAGGGGACAGAGAGCTTTCCCATGTCACATTAAAAGTTTATAATATAGTAATATTTCCAAGAGCTACTGACTTGTAATCTTGGCACTATAAATGTTTATTATAGGAAATTATATTTGTTAAAATATTGTAGTAGAGACCTGTTTGTTCACATAAAGTTGTAAACTATATTTGTCATAGGAAGTTGAATTTGCTCCCCAACCTTGCAATGATTAACCCAGTACCTATTGCTTTTGTTCTAATGAACTCACTCAGTTATTAAAAAACTGAGCAGATTCTCTTAAAATTTAAAACACCTAAGGCAAAAAAAGTTATTCTCCAAATTAAATAAAAATATCTCATGCTAAAACACAATGCAGAATCCCAATTTTCTACTGTATGTTATCTCAAGTCTACACCTGGATTACTGCATATCCTTCCTGGTGTTAGCCTCTCCCACTCCAATTTGTTCTTTTTCTTTTTTTTCCCCCAAGTTGTTCTATGTACCACTCTAGATTAGTATTTTTTTTAATGTTTATTTTTGAGAGAGTACACGTATGTGTGTGTGCACGCACACACACACACACACGTGAGCAGGGAAGGGGCAGAGAGAGAGGGAGAGAGAGAGAGAATCACAAGTAGGTTCCACGCTGAGCATGGAGCCCAATGTGGGACTTGATCTCATGATGAGATCATGAGCTGAGCCAAAATCAAGAGTCTGAAGCTTAACTGACTGAGTGACCCAGGTGCCCCTAGGTTAGTATTTTTCCAATTATAGGTTGTGAAATCAATTTACTAGATTGTGACCAAAGGTTTTTAAAAGAAAATAAGATGCACTGCATGTACTAAAAGTAAGCATTGTTTTGTAAAAACTTTGCTTCAGTTATAATCATACACATGTGTGTAATGAACTACAATGTAAAATATATTTCTTACTGTGGCTCATGATCAAAGTTTGAAAAGCACTGCATTAGATTTCAACATGCTTTCCCCCAGCTTTGATTCTTGTTTAAGGATAATAATAGCTATGAAGCACTTTTTTGTCCCCTGATCCCTACAGCCCACTGCCATGTGTGCCTTGCTTTGACCACTCTACTGCATCCCCCCAGAAGCATGCCTTTTTCATCCCTCTGTTTCTCTACCACGACCACAGCACCTTGCCAGAAAGAGCAGGATACCCTTTATGGATGGAACCTGAGATGAATATAATGAGGCTACATTCAGGGGGGTGGAGCACTGGTGAGCCAAAAACACAAAGGGGGCAGGTCTTACCTTCTGTTCCACACATTTGATGAAGTCACCTTGCCTGGAGTGCCCCACTGGCTGCTTCCGAAACTCACTGCGCTTCTCAAGTCGGGATTCAAAAGCAGCTGGGTCAGATCTGATTAAAGGTAAACCAAAAGTTAAACTACTTGAGCCTTTTTGGATTTGGAAATAACAAAGCATCATGTTCCACTTCCAGAGAGAGAGGACACAGGCATTCAGAGGTTGAAGGATTTGCCTACAAATCAAGAAAGTGGACAAAGATATCCAGTTATTTAACAACTGTTAATCCTCAAGGGGCCTGTGTACGATTCTTCTCCTGCAGGATATTTCCTAGGGTGATGCAGAGCTTGGTCCCTCAGGTACTTATACTCTACACCCTTGGAATTCAGTCCTCAAGATGGGAAGGGGACTTTGAAGTCATCTTGCTTGGTTGTCCTACTCAGGCAGGAGTCTAATAGCACTCCTAGTAGATGTTTTTACTTAAACACTGTTACTTGAACACATTTAGTTCTTGGACATCCTCTTTCCCCCACTCCCAGGTTAAATACTTGTTTATTCAGATGCAGATGATTCAGAGGCTTTAGGCAGCCTATTTTGCAGGAGAAGATTTAGTATCTGAGTATCTCCCTGATTCTCTCCCAAGACCTTGCTCCTGCAGATGGAACAGCAGAACTTGTCCTTTGTGTCAAAATGAAGCTAGTCTTCAGGCTATGTTGGGGCTGACATCCTTGTTAAGAAGTCTCCAGGCTGTGTAGGCAACAAGGTGATATTTGCCACTGTACACTTTGGTGAAGACCTCATATAGGGATTCCAGCTCCTGGGCCATGAGACCTGTCATAGGTGAGGTCTGCAGGATCCAAGGGCATCGTGATCACCGCTCTGGTGAAGTCCTTCCCGGTCAAGGCATTGTATGGGACTCCTCTTCCATAACACTCCATTCCTCCATTCCAGAGGAACACCACTCCCTTCATTGCCATTACATGGGCAGATCGTCTTCCTCCCCTCCACAGCAGAGCAGCAACTTAGTACACAGTCAGTCCAGCAGTCCTGTCCTGTGGGATGTGGCACCCACCCAGCTGGGACTGCAAATGCCAGGACCAGGGTAAGTGCTGCAAGCATCCACAGCTGTACCTGGGTCTGCTACGGTGAGTGGGTAGAGTGAGTGAGGAGCAGCCCAGACACTGGAGTCTGTGCACTCCCACCTTGGACATCTTTTATTATTAAAACATCTGAGCCTAAATCTATCTGTATCTTTCACTCTTAGGAACAAGAAAAAAAAATGTCTAATTCTTTTTATCTGAGTACTTGAAAATTACTATTATGTCACCCTCTAAATTTTTCTCTAGGTTAAACTTGCCTTAGTTCTTTTGGCCCTTCTTTATATAGTAATTTGTGAATATTTCCTCACTATCAACCTGCTCTCTGGAATTTGTCCACACTCTAGATATAGTGGGTCTGGAGCTAGATCATATCCTCCCAATTCACCAAAGCAGAGTATGATGCAAAATCCAGATACTAGGCTGGAAGGGGTCAGCAGGGCACACAGCCTTGTCCTGCTATTGGCTCAAACCAAACCTGGGGCTGGTGCTACAAGAGCCCAGGTTTTCGTGAGTATAGAGAGACTGACAGATACTACAGCGTGAGAACCTTGTGTGGAACACTACAGAATATGGACATTACCCAGAGTCAGTGTGGGTGCTTTGGAAAGCTCACTCTTTAGGAGATGTCAGTATGTGTAAATATTGATGGGAATGATCTAGTGGGGAAGAAGAATAAAACCTGCCATTCATTGGTTCATGAGTAAGAATGAATGGGAGCTGTGAAGTATTCAGGGTATGAGTAGACAACTCTGCTAAGATGCCTGCCTGCCTGTGAAAGGGATCAATGAGAAAAGACTGGAGGGGAATGTAGGTCAAGGAAAGGTTTTAAAGATGAGAAATTCTTGAGTATATATGAACGTTGCTGAAAAGAGAGCAAAAATTCTCATTCCTTTATTCTGTCATTTTTTTCAAAAAGAGAAGACAGATCACAATAGCAGCAGTGAGCTGGACTGGGGTGGAAGTGGTGAAGACTAGCTGGTGGATGACTGCAAGAGTCCAGGAGATGACGGAGGAGTAAATTAAGGCCATGGAAGTAGAGGTGAGACAGAACTCAAAAAAGTTAATAGTACTCAGTCTTTGGTTTTCCAAACCAACTGCCTGCCTACCCTGCCAAATTCTCTCCCAAGCCCCTTTAATTTTCATCTTTGATCTCCTTCAGTTCTTCCCACTTAAACTCTTCAGACCCTCCCCTGGTCCCCTTACACCCACCTTAAGCCTCTTGATCTCCAAGTCCTTTTATCTGGAAGCTGAGAAGAAGTGTTAGGAATCCTGGATTCCAAGACAGATGAATCCCAACCAGCTGTGTGACCTCTGCCAGATCTCTGACGCTGATTCTCTGCCACACCATTAGTCTTTGACGCCCTGCTCCCTCCCCCAACCTCCTTTCCTTGTAGTCAGGGCTGTAGCTAGAAACCTGGGAACCCCAGTTCTAGGCCAGGCCCCAGTGAATCAATATGTGGCCTTGAGCAAGTCAAGTCCCTTCTATGAAAGGCTCCACGTTCCCATTTCTATAATGAGGGCAGGTCTCTTGGAACTGCCTACTTCATAAGGTCTGACACAGGATTCCACCTCTGCATTTTGAGAACTAGAGCACAGAGACAGACAACTGGGGGGAAGAGCGAGGACTTTGCAGAGACTCAGCTCTGACCCTAGCTGTGCGATGTTAGCAAGTGACCTTGCTTCTCTGAGCCCAGACGCATCATCTATAGAGTAGTGACAGCAACCGGGCCCGCATCGCAGGGCTGTTCTAAGCACCAAGGGCGTCGGATCCACCAGAAACGCGGGCCGCGCGCCGCCCCTCCCAGCCCGCCGCCGGCCGGCCGGCGCCCGCACCTGCGCAGCTGCTGGATCTTGTCCCGGTAGCGGTCGTAGAAGGGGTTGGCCTCGAGCTCGGCCCCGGCTCCGCTGCCGTCGGCACCCCCCGCCGGCCGGCCCGAGCCGCGGCGCACCGGGAACACACGCAGCTGCGCGGGGGACACGAGCCCCAGTCCTAGAGCGCGGCTACGCACCGCGCACAGGCCCCGGTACAGACCGGCCACCTGCAGCACGGCGGGGCCCGTGCCACCGGCCGCCGCCACCACGGCAGCCATTGCCGCCCCCGCCTCCTCCTCCTCGTGCGCGTCGGCCTCAGCCCGCGGCCCGCGCGCCGGCTCCATCGCGTTCCGGGTCTGCCGTGCCCCGGCTCCGGCACCGAGGTTCCGCGCGCGCAAGGTTCCGGGCCCCGGAGAGGGCGAGGTGAGGCGCAGCGGGAAGGAGGGAGCTCGCCGCTCTGCCCGCCGCTCGGAGCGCCACGGCCCGCCTCCTCCCTCGAGCCCGCTGGCCTCCACGCCCTCCAGCTCGGGTCCAGCAGTCTGTGCGCGCCAAGTCTCTTCTTAAAGCCGCTCGGACCTGCTGCTAGTCCTCACGGAGATTGCTCCCTCTCGGATTCTCTTGGCACTCGCCGCAGTAGTTGTCCTGCAGCATCCAAGGCCCTTTCATCAACTAGAATCACAGTAACAGCTTCTCTTTACTGGGTGTTTCTGTGTGCCGGACACTAACTGCTTCATACCCTGTGAGGCAGGCTTTTTCCTCATTTTACCAATGAAGAAACTGAGGCTGAGGGTCATTAAGAGAACTCGTCTAAGTTCTACCCAAGGACTGAACTCTTTGCAAGATGCCGGCTGCCTCCGAAGCCTTGTCTCCCTCTGCTTCCTGACATCCACTTTGAGCCCCAGCCAAACTGAACTACCCTCCTCCCTAGAGACACCTGGGTCTTCCCTGACAAGTCTTTATTTTGGCTGCTTTTGAGGCTTGGAATGTTCTTTCTTTCCTCTCTCTTGACCCAATACCATCTTTTTTAAAGTTTATTTATTTATTTTGAGAGAGTGTGTGTATGAACAAGGGTGGGGGGACAGAGAGAGAAGGAGAGAGAGAATTCCAAGCAGGCTTCCCACTGTCAGTGAAGAGCCCAATGCTGGACTCCATCTCACAAACCAGGAGATCCTGACTTGAGATCAAGAGTGGGACACTTAACCGATTGAGCCACCCAGGTACTCCACCACAGTCTTCTTCATCCCCTTGAACCAAGTGGGAGCTCCTGAGATCATGGACAGTGACATCAACATCTCTGTGTCCCACTCCCAGCACAGGGCCCTGGAACAAGCCTCCTGCGATGGCACTGATCAATTTGTCTTCATGGAAGTCCTTCCTGTCTGGGTCTTACCTGGTAGAAACCCTTCCTGAATGGTGGATTCCTCTGGGGCAGGGACAGGATCTTCAACTCTTCTCAGGCTAACCTATACTCGTGGAGATTGGCCCTGGGCCCTGACCTGTGCTGGAAGTAGTGTGGTAGACTCTGAGATTAGTAAGTCCTTCAAGTGTGCTGACCTATACCTGCCTCAGGATCCTTGAACTGGCTGATCCCTCTGCTTGGATCTGCATGAGGCTCCCTCCTCATCATTTATGGCTCAGTTTACAAGTCAGCACCTCAAAGGGACTTTTCTTGATGCCCCCTATCCCTTTATATTCTTTATCCCACTACCTTATTTTATTCTCTTCATAGCAATTCTATCTGAAATTCTTAGGTAGTTATTTCCTTGTTTACACTTATTCATGGAGCTTACATTCTAGTGGGGTAAGAGACAAAAAATAAACAGTTCACCCTTGAACGACACGGGTTTGAATTGTGCAGATCCACTTACACGTGGATTTTTTACAACACTGTAAATGTGTTTTCTTTTATGATTTCCTTAACATTTTCTTTAGCTTACTTTATGTGTAAGAATATGGCATATACTGTATACACAAAATATGTGTTAATCTATTGATGTTATTGGTAGGGCTTCTGGTCAACAGTAGGCTATTAGTAAAGTTTGGGGGGAGTCAAAAGTTGCACATGGACTTTCAACTGTGCAGGGGATTGTTGTCCCTAACCTCCATATTGTTCAAGGGTCAACTGTAATGTTAGGTGATGATACATTCTATGAAGAAAAACAAAACAGGGTAAGAGAGACAGAGATAAAGGGACATTTGTGCGGAGAGTTGATGGAAATGAGGGAATCATCTATCTGGGTATCTGGGAGAAGAACCTTCCAGATAGAGGGAACAGTAAGTGCAAAAACCTCGATGCAGGAGCATACTTGCCCTACTTTTGGAACACCAAGGAGGTTCTTATGTGAAGAGGTATGGGAAGGGGTAGTTAGATCACTTAGGGCTCTGTAGACCTTGGTTGAGGACTTTGTTTATTCTGAGTATGATGGAGAGTCAATGTAGGTTTTGAGCAGAGAAGTAACATGCTCTACTTTTTTTTTTTTAAATCTACTTTTTAAAAGCCTCTTTCCGGTTGCTGGTGAAATACAGGGCATGTTGTGGTGGGTGGCGGTGGGGTGGGGGTGCTGCAGCAAGGTTGGAAATTCTCCCAAGGGTGACCAATTTGTCCTAGTTTGCCTGAGACTTTCCTGTTTTTAGTGTCAAAAATCTGCTGTTCTGGAAACGTCCTCAGTCCAGGGCAAATGGGGATGGCTGGTCACCCTACAGGGAGACCAGTACTCAAAGTGGGGGAGGGCAGTGCTTAGAAAGAAGTGATAGTGATGGGACAGTGGTTACATTCTGGATGTGTGTTGAAGGCAAGGCCTAATGATTGTGCTCATGGAGCGAATGTGGCCACAAGAGAATAAAAGGAGTCCAGGGTGACTTACAGGCTCTTGGTCTGAACAACTGGAAGGACAGAGTTGCCATTTATGGAGAGGAGGAAGTCTGGGGTAGGTTTTGGAGGCTGGATGATCAGAAGTTTGGGGGGCATGTTAGTTTGCGATAACGTAATAGACTTAATCCCCGTAATGGTAGGCATGTCAACCAGGCTGTTAGGTGAATGAGTTCAAAGTCCTGGGGAGCAGTTTGGGCTGGAAATAAATAAAGTGTGAGTTGTCAGTCAGTGCATGTATAATATTTAAAACCACAGCCTGGATGAGATCACAGAGGGAATGAATATACATAGAAGGCTGAAGACCGAGCCCTGGGGCACATTGACATTGAGAGATCAGGGAAAAGAGAAGAAATCAGCAAAGACAATGAAAAGCAGGAGTGAGTGAGATAGGAGAGCCAAGGGCAAGTGGAACCTGGAGGGAAATCTGTGCTGAATAGTCACAGGCTAGGGGACTAGAAAGAAGGAATTGAATGGTGCCAAGAAGCTGAGCTAGGCCCAGGGGTGTGCCTGCAGGGAGGCTGACTTGGGCTTCATTTAGGGAAGGGCTTTCCGACTGAACTGCCACGGGAGGTGTGGCAAGTCCCTGATTCAGGTGAGTCCTGAAGCATTGGCTGCTGGGTAGAAGAGGTCTACCTCCAGGCCTCAAGCATCTGACAGGAGTTGGAGTAGCAGCTGTCAAAGTCCCTTCAAACTGGAGATGATGGGATTCTGGGAAGCCAACAGAAACAACTGTCACAGAGTTGGGGGGCTAAGCTGAGCCTTGAAATGTAAGTGGGTGTTCAGTCGGGGGGAAGTGGGGAGGGCACTCCTAGGTGGAGGAGCATTATGAGCAAAAGTCCAGAGATGTGAATAGGCAGGGTCTGTTCAAGAGTCTGGCCTGGTCAGAGGGGAAGATATGTAAAGGATAGGGAGGAAGGTGAGGCTGGAAAAAGATGTAGGGCCAGATGGTGGGGAGCTCCTACAGGGCCTGATGCTCAGGAAAGATTGGCTAACACTTGTTGAAGGAAGGTAACTAAACAAAAGAGAGATTGTAAGAGTCAAGGACTGAGGTGTTGATCACTTAGTTCCCTTGAACAGGTTTGGACAGGTATCCATCAACTGTTTCTTAAAGCCCAGCAACATGGATAGACCCTTGAGAGACCTGGGTCCCTTTCCTGGGGTCCTGTCTTCACCGTAAGGGGTGGGGGACAGACAATTCAGTGGGTGGATCAGTCCCTGGAAGTAGAGACACACTATGCCTATAAGGACACCATTGGATAGAGTCCTTTCCTTTGTTTACCCAAGGCTTCACAAGCCCTGCCCCTAGAATGTTTAATGCTCAGAACTCAGTGACCTCACCTTCAGGGAACAATGGGGCTGAGCATTACAGGGACTCCTATTGGCTAGGCAGATGGGTAGGTGAGCTCCCTCTCCCCAGAGCCATCAGTTGGGTACCAGGGCTCGAAATTATGGATTCCCAGTGGGAAGACCTGAGCCTCCCTGGTGGTAAATGCCCCTTCAGTTCCTGCCCCTTGCTTTGTGCCTTAGCTCAGAGCAGGCACCCAGGGTAAACGTTTTACATGGATGGGGTGGTGGCTGCCTGCCTGGAGGTGTGCTAAGCAGTTAGGATATAGTTTCCTCTAGAAAACTAAGGATTGAGGACAGAGATCACGTTTCTCTGCGGAACCAGAGGGGGGTTCTATGAATACCCTAGCGCTATCATAGCTGAATGGGTAAGGGTATGGTGGAATGGGATGGGATACCTATGTCCTTGTCAACTGATAAACTTTTACTTCCTTGATGGGCCTTGCCTTTGGTAAGGCTTCTCAATCTGATGGATTGGATGGGGCCAGGATGGTGAATCAGAGGCTTGACCAAGCCTGGGCAGGTCATGACCCCTCTAGACCTAACTTTCCTTATCTGTAAAGGACTAAAGATGGCCTCTTAACCTCCCTGGAAATCTAGCATTGACTAAATAAGAGAATGATGAGACAAGTCAATGAGGGAAGGGAGGAACGGAGAGTGGTTAAGTGGATGGGATAATTGATGAAAGGGTTAAGGGAAAGAATGGGAAACAGCTCAGGCCCCAATTAGAGCTATCAGCCAGCTTGCCTCTTTTTCTTTCTTATTGCCTTAGTATGGGTCTCATTGTACTTTGGATTCCTGGGGCTGTGTTCTGTGGTAACCGGTGGCTGCATTCTCTTTCTGCACTGGAGGAAGAACTTGCGACGAGAAGAGCGTGCCCAGGAGTGGGTGAAGGTGATGAGAGCCGCCACGTTCACCTACAGCCCCCTGTTGTACTGGATTAACAAGCGTCGGCATTATGGCATGAACACGACTGTCAACACGGGCCCTCCCCCTGCTGTCACCAAGACTGAGACTGAGGTCCAGAATTCAGATCCTCTGTGGGAACTGGACGTCCCTGGGAGCAGGAGCTCTGTTGCCCAAGACAGCAGCCCCAAGGTGGAGGCCCCTGCCCCCACGCAACCTGCACTGCAGCTGGTCCCCGGGCAGGCTTTACCTTCCCCAGTGCTGCAGTCCCGGACCAGCTCCCCACTCCTGGTGCCCATCTTTCAGGAGGTGCCCTTTGCCCCTTCCCTGTGCAACCTGCCCCCAATGCTGAACCACTCGGTCTCCTACCCTTTGGACACCTGTCCTGAAAGGAATGTCCACTTCCATTCCCTCCCCACGATGGTCCATGAAGACCACTGCTTCAGTGCCAAGGCTTTTGCCTCAGAATTATAGCCACCTCTCACTGAGGGTGGGAGCTGGAAGTATTATGGGCAGAGCAGGAAAATGGACCGAACCTCGGGGAGGTGGTATTGACACACAGACCAGAACTCATCTGGATGTCACATTATGAAAGACTAAAAAAAGTCCAAGGCTCCCTTGTGTCTTATTTGTCTTTAGGAGGGCAGTGTCCTTCCCCTGTCTGATGGGGGCACTTTGCAAACCTAGCTGAAGGTCACCAACGGGACCTTCATAAATGGGAACAGGAGGCTTGGCTGTGGGGAGACACAATGGAGCTCAACATCCTTCTATTCAGTATTTGAGACCAAAAATGCATGCCAGGCCCTGGGCTAGGTATCCAAAGGCACTGCTGTTCTGTGTGACATTAAGCACAGCTGCCCCAAGAGTGATAGCTGCTGAGGGTGCGTGAGCTATGGCGATTCACAGTGGTCATGGTCACGTCACAGACAAGTCATCATGAGATCCATGAGCCACACTGCATTGCTGGCTGAATTGCATTCTTTGTTAACATTGATGATGCACTGAGTTATGGGTGTCTCTGCATTATGTCTGATACAAGAAAACTGCCAAATGGACACCACATCCTCCTCTTACAAAGGAAGAGACAGGTTCCAAGGGCGTCTGCCATATCGTTTTTATGCTGCAGAGCCAGGTCTCAAATTTCCATCTTCCTGGCATCAAAGTTCTTGGTCTTCTCAGCATCCCCCATAGTGTCCCTTCCCTAATGATAAGTCTCATTAGAAAACACTTGGCAAATGATTGTGTGTGTGTCTGTAGGGTGTAATTAACTTGGTCCATGGATTGGCTTAGGAGGACTGGCCATTGAACCCCCTAAAATTACACACAAAGTGTACTTTTTTTTTAATCTTAAAAAAAAAAGTTTTTTTAATGTTTATTTTTGAGAGAGTGTGAGTGGGGGGTGGACAGATGATCCGAAGCGGGCTCTGTGCAATGCAGCAAGTGCAATGCAGGGCTCCAGCTCATGAACCATGAGATCATGACCTGAGCTGAAGTTGGATGCTCAACCAACTGAGCCACCCAGGCACCCCTCCTTTTTTTCTTCTTTTTAAAATGTTTCTCAAACGCATCCATGGACCCTCCAAAAGTAAATATCCATTACATGGGGATATTTTGTACATTTTGGAAACAATCCTAAAAGAAGAGACAAAGAGAATACTGGCTATGAGGTCTGACTTTATTTACTTTTTATTTTTTTTTAATGTTTTTTTTTTTTGAGAGAGAAAGACAGAGTGTGAGTGGGGGAGGGGCAGAGAGAGAGGGAGACACAGAATCAGTAGCAGGCTCCAGTCTCTGAGCTGTCGTCACAGAGCCTGACATGGGGCTCGAACTCACAGACCGTGAGATCATCACCTGAGCTGAAGTTGGACGCTTAACTGACTGAGCCACCCAGGTGCCCTGGTCCCACTTTAAAGATAAGAAACCCCAGCTCTCCCCCAGGATATAAAATTTCCCCTTCACTTTAGGCATGAAGACATCATCTCACCATAATTGTGAATGAGGTAAGCTTTCTGTAGTCTTCCTGAAGGGAAAGGCCACCGATTGTGTATGTTTGCTTCTGTGTGTGAAATCCCAGAACCCTAGCAAACACACAGAGCTAATTTTTCTCAGTGTATGAAAAAGCCCCAGCCTCTATATGACCACTCTCTTGGAATGGATTTCTCCCACCATCCCCTACCCCTTTAGAAGGCAGTGGAACATTCCTTGTAAATATGCTCTTCCACTGAATCTTACAAAAGCAACTCCCAAGAACCAAAAAAACCCAAACACAAAACACCAATGGAGACCTAAGTGGAGCTTGGTTGATACAGTGAGGGGAAGGGACTCACTCTTCCCTTGCCCCACCCTCTTCAACACTGCAGATGCCTAAGCAGCAGCCTTCACTTTTAGGGCAGATTCTGCAGTTCTTAAAGCAGACTCTTTACCATCTGTTAGTTTTTGTTTTTGGAAGGAGGGAGTCTATATAAGGAGCAAAGGTTTTTTTCCTTAGTAATTGAAGGTCGGAGGAGAGGGGGACCTTTAGTCACAGACACAGTGGGAGAAAAAGGAAATGTTTTATTTAGATAAATTAAAATAGCTGTATTACCTATATGAAATAAGCAAAGCTTAAGTCATAGAGACCTTGAATTCACTCCCTAAATAGAACCGAAATTGCTTATACAGTACCAAAATAGCTCCACTAAAGCAAAGTAGATTTACATTTCTTAATATGAGAAAACAACAAGGTAGGTTAGGTTCGTATAACAAACAATACACACTCTGTAATAAGTCTCAGGAATACCCAAATGTGTTCTGGTTTGGATATGAAAGAAGGAACCACATCTAGCTGGTGTTCATAAGCCAATGAGGTGTGTAGCAAACAAAAGCTGCCACAAAACAACTCAACAGCAGGCCATTATGAGTATGAGCCCATCACCGTCAAAGTCTTCAACTGTGACGAGCAAGACTGGCGCAGTAGGAGTAGGGGCAACAGGGTTACGTCCAGCAAAGCAACATAAAGTGAGGAAACACCAATGGAAGGAAAAGTTGTTGGTGGCAGGTGAAGGGTGTCCTCTTCAGCTTTGCTGTATCAGACACATTCCTAAATGCCAGGTCCCTCTCTGCCTGTAAAAGGACACTACAGTCACCCCTAAGCCAGGTTCTCTATTCCTTTGATTCTTCTCTTCCTAGAATACCTTTTTGGTCCTCTGATTTATAGGGAGGCTCTCTAAGTAAACATTATCCCATATAGTAAGGCAAAAGAAAAAAAAGGGGCCAAGAAGCAGTGCTTTGGGTAACTTAGGAAAGCAGCAGCAGTAGGCGCTGCCAGAGTGAAAAGGTGAAAGTATTTGAAACAAAAACCAAAACCCAATCTTCCCCTGAGATGAGGCAGGAAAGGCTTGACTACAGCTCAGAAGTCCCAGGTTGGAGAAGTTAAGACCACTTACAAATAAAACTCCCAAATTAACACTGAGTGAGTGGCTTATAAAACTCTTAAGCCAATGAATCTGCTCAACCTGGAACAAAAGAGTTCAACATGCCCTGCTTCAGTCTGGGAGACAGGGCAGCAGTTATGGCAAAGGGATTCATCTGCGAGTGAAGCAGAAACACCTCTGCCAGTTTGGTAGGGAAGAGGTACATACAGCTGGCCCTGGGACAATGCTAGCTAGCCAGATAAGCTGGAGGTGGGACGGACAGGTGATCAACTGGAAAACAAAACTGACTTCTCCAGGTATAGCTATCTGGTACAAAAGAAAAGCACAGGCAACAAAGAGTTAAGGTGTCCTCAAAGTATCTGCCTATGAATAAGAATTTGAAACTAAAAAGGACAAGCTACATTACCCTCAAGTATATTTCATATAAATCAGTTCTCAAAAAAATACCTTCCAGGTACAGACATACTATTTATGGTACAGTATATACAAATATAGCAGTATAATTCAATTTATTGCTAGAATTTTATTTGGTTGTTACAAAATCTGTAAGGGTATATATATTTAAAAAGGGGGCGGGCATGGAAGGCAGCCAGAAGAAAAAGAGTTATCTTCAAGGTACCTAAAGTGCCAGGCTAATTTTATACTATATTTTAACCTTTCCAAGAAAGTGAAATAGCTCAGATGGGCAAGGGAGTTTTTTTGTTTTTTTCAAAAGACAGAAAGAAGCACAAGCCATTATGAGGTAAGCAGACACATTCATGGGAAAAGACTTCATCTTGCTTTAACTAAACTTTAATACTTTCAGAAAAAAAAAAATCAAGGTTAGCCAACACTAAACTGAACATCATATAAAGAAAAAACCCAGCCCTAAAATGTTTGAGTGTGCGACTGCATCCACGGGTAACAGGGCAACTTGGATAAAGTTAAAATAGAAATGAGCTCTACTAAAGAAGTCTATGCCATGAAACCTGTAGTTTCTCCCTGACGTGGCCTACGGCACCAGTTACGTTTCGTGAAGTTTTTCCTTTTGTGTTGCCCAAAGCCTGCTTCTACGAACAGCACAGCACACACACAGATGTAATTCCTTCCGGTCTGGGGACCTTTCCTACTTTTCTGGGGGCCTACAGAAATATTTAAAGGGAGAAGTATTGCACTTGCTTGTTATGAGATCTGAAGAAACTTGCTGCCATCAAGTGAAGTGCCTGGTCCAGGCCAGCTCCACGTGGTTTGGCATCCTCTGGACAGAACCCCTGTAGCCACTTCTGAGCTGACAACTCGTAGGGAACCTAACAGGATTTCATGTGCTGCATTTCACAACTTCTCTGGTTTCAGGCCACAGAGGAACGTAGGAGGTTCTTCTTGGCAAAAGCCTTCAGGTAAAACCTCAAGGAGTTTCCTGGGTCAAAAGGAGGGGCAAAGCTATCCTCTAAGGCTCCTCCTGGGTAGCCAGGCTGTGATAGTGAGTGAAAGTGCTGCCCTGCCCCTCAGAACGGAGACCGCATCAGAGGTGGCGGTCAGCTCTGGCTTGAGGATGGACTTCGGTGGGTGGGTGAAGATAATCTAGCTCACTGAGTGGGGAAAACGTAGCTCCCCACAGGATAACTTTTTATGCTCATCAACACTGAAATAGGATTAAAAGTGAGAAAAAACCCCCAACGAGACTTCTCTGGTTCAGAGGTTGGGATTAGCTGAGGGGACAGGAACAGAGCCAGAATCTTATTTTCCTGAGCCTGGGGGCAGCACTGTGCTACAGTGTCACCTCACCTCCCCAAATCTATTCCTCCAGCTTCCATGCCAAACCCCGTGGCAGCACCTAAAGGAGACATGGACATACTTTCCACAGTTACCAGATCAGCGATTTTTAATAACAAGTCATTTGTTCACATCCTGTTTCAAACCATTCTTCCTACTTCCCACAAAATATGCACAATTCTTTCTTTCATTTTAAATATTTACAAACAGAAAAGGTCTACCTTTTAAAGGAAAGACATTTTCTGAGTCTGTATAAAGTGCAGCTAATTTAAGGCAAATTTATGTGAAATATAAAAGGTGGCTTATTCTCTCTATATACACATTTTCCAGTTTTAAAAGATAAGGTTTCCTTCCCTAAAAAAAAAAAAAAAAAAAAAGGAAAGAGGGAAAAAAGAGAGCTTGACTTTTTTCTGGCAATTTTTAAATTAAGATCTTACTGGTTTTAGGAAATCAGAGATTTCTGATTATCACATAAGTAAAATGGCCTTTTTTTAAAAAAATAATTTTATAGCTTTTTCAAACAAGTTAAAAGTTGACAATGTGTCTGCTACAGTAGTTTGGAGGACTGGAGGATTGATTGGTAAGTAAAACAGTTGTTCTTGTTAGGTGAGTAGATATTAGGTAGTCCTGGGTGTATAGCATTTCTAAAATATGCCTGATGAGACTAGACACCTAAAGCTACCCTTAGCTCCAGGAATGAATATCTTCCATCGCCATCAGAATCAAACTCTTTCAAAGTCTCTAGTCCTGGCACGGCAGAACCTAAGGAGTTCCAGATTTCCTGGTAGGTCAGCTTTCCATCCATGTCCTGGCCAGTCTTGTGGAATAAATCCTGAAGATCTGTTAAAAAGGAATTACAGAATGTGTATGTCTACACATATAGCTAAATTTACTTAACAGTTTATTTATTTATTTTAATTAATTAGTTTATTTTAAAGTTTACTTATTTTTGAGAGAAAGCGTATGTGCGCGCAGGCGTGTGTGTGTAGGAGAGGGTCAGAAAGCGAGGGGGGGGGGGAGAGAGGATCCCAAACAGGCCCTTCACTGTCAGCACAGAGCCTGATGAGGGACTTGGACTCATGAACCATGAGAACATGACCTGAGCCGGAATCAAGAGTCAGACACTTAACTGACTGAGCTACCCAAGTGCCCCAAATTTACTTAACAGTTTAAAAAGCAGCCTCAACTGAATGCAAAGCACTAAAAGAAAAGCTATTTTGCAGACTCTGTTTCCAAAAGATAAAGTTCAGTATCTCACTAAATCAGAAAGATGATTCTTGATCCTTTACGAATGAGAAGAATTACTGAATGGCACTATCCTTCCAAAACAGAAGCAGTGACAGATAATCACAGGAGAAATGAGTGGGCTGGGCTTTCTCCCCAAGGTCTTCCTTTTAGATTTTCCAGATTTTATTCTTATGTTGGACGGGTAAAAAGGACTGCAGAAGCCTCAAGAGCTAATGGTAGGAGCTGAGCCTGTAAAACAGACTATAGCATATTGTTAGTTAAACAGAATTACCGTATGATCCAACAATTCCATTCCCAGGTATATACTCAAAAGAAATGAAAACATATGCCCATACAAAAACTTGTACGTGAATATTCACAGCTGCATTATTCCTAATAGCCAGAAGGCAGAAACAATCCAAATGTCCATTAGCTGATGAATGGATAAAATGTAGTATTATCCATATAATGGAATATTATTCGGCCATATAAAGGAATGAAATACTGCTACATGCTACAATATGATGAACCCTGAAAACAGGCTAAGTGAAAGAAGCATATACAAGGCCATGGATCCTATGATTCCATTTATATGAAACACCAGCACAGGCAAATCCAAAGATTTTGGTTGAAAGATTAGTGGTTGCCAGGGGCTTGGAGTGGGGGAATAGAGAGTGAGTGTTTAACGGGTACAGGATTTCTTCTGGGGAATTAGATAATGGTGATGGCTGTACAATGTGGATTATACATTTTAAAAGGGTGAATACTATGATACTATGACTTATATGTCAATTAAAAAAAAAAGAACCAGAGGGCTACAGATCTCTTCAAAGTGATATATATAGTATAAAGCATCAGGCACATGTGCTCTCTCTCTCTCCCAGCTAAGAGACAGCACTATCACCAGTTGATCTGTAGCTTCTTTTTTAGTTCTAAGATATTATTTGAGCCAATAGGATTGGAGAGTTTCCATCAATGGTCTCTTCTGGTATTTTCTCAAGGGCCCCATAATGAACACGTAGGAGGGCCGGTTATTCACATAATATTTTAAAAGGACTTGATTGTGTCCCCACAGAATGACTTAGTAGATTTAGTCTCTAATATCAAGAGACAGTCATGAGGCTTAGGTTTCCTTAAAAGTCTTCCTAAATCTCTTTCCTCTCTTCATGTAGCCAGCTCCACCTGTAGATTCTATAGGCCTCTTGCTGTTTGGTACTCAGGAAGAACAGAAACGGCCTGAAGCGGGGGAAGCAGTGCAAGGTGCAGTCCATCAAGGAGTTTTGCAGACAAGCTTCCGAAGGCCCTGCTTTCACTCCTGAGACAGCCCCAGCAAAGCAGCTCAAGAGTCTCAAAAGCTCTGAAAGCCAGAAAAGCAGGTGGGACACTTGTTCTCAATGGCTGCCACCAAGTGGCTAGCTGGAAAATGTGTTTTGTGTGTGTCTCTATACAGGGCGTGAGTTTATAAAATGTGCTATGCACTTGGTAGCAGTATTCAAATAAAAACCCTATTGCTGCTTTGGGTTATTTGAAAAGTGTAGTCATCCAAAGTATCTGAGGCCAATGTTAAGGATTGAAGTATAAATGTTAAGATGGCTATTTCTCAATCTGCTCTATCAGTCTTTCCTCCATGCATTCTCATCAATTCTTGATGTAATAAATGCAAAGTGGGAGAAGGCACTTGTGTTGCCAGTAAAGACAATTTAGCATTCTTCTGTCTTCCCAGAAAACAGAAAGAAAAAAACTTGGAGATAAGATGAAAAAGTAATGCATTTATATGGCAATAGAAATTTAAGTCTTCTATGCTTTACACATTAATTGTAGGCTGTAGATAACTCATTCACGTAACAAATATTCACGTGTACCAGGCATTATGCTAGGGGCTGGGAGTAAAGCCAATTTTCTATCTCCCCAGGAAATTACAGCACAGTGACATGTGTTACACAGGGGCAAACATAAGATATTATAAAAGAGCATACACAGGAAGAACCTAATCCAGTCCTGGGAGGTAAGAAAATGTTTTCTGGTGGAATGGTATCTAAGTTAAGGTGGAGAGCCAGACAAATGTAGGTGGACAGGAATGGGTGATTTTCCAAGCAGTTAGCGAATGCAAAATCAGGAGACTCTAAACATCACCACGAAGGATAGCACACACCGCTGGAAGCAAGGCAAACATGGTTTTTCTGTGAATCATATCCTTCCTACTGTTTATCTTGCTGGTTTTCAGCCAGAGGACCCCTCATTTTTTAGAGGGCCTTAGCAAACAGTATTTGCTATCTCAGGGTATTATGGTTGCTTGTTTGCCTTCTCCACTAGACTGTCACATCCTTGAGGAAAGTGAGATCATGTCTTACACTGTATTTTTACTGCTTAGCACTGGGTCTAATTAGGCACTCACTGAATGAATGAAGACTCTACAGTGCATTGGTTGAGAGTGCAAACTTGGGTGTCAGGCTGTCTTGGTGTGAATTTTGCTTTAGCCTGATACTTGCTGTGTGGACTTAGGCAGTTTCCCTACCAATAAAATGGGTAGAATACATGAATATTTATGTTCCCAGGATTGTTCAGAGTATTATATAATATATATATTATATAATAATAATAATATATAATATAATGCATATCATACCAAGTATCTGGCTCACAGAAAGTACTCAATGTTAATTATAATTATATAATTATATATAATTATATATAAAAGAATTATAATTTTTTTTTCTTATAAGTTAAAAAAATTAAAAATTTATAGCTTTGAACATTTCCCCTATTATTCCATGGTATAAACATTTACCTTTTTAAAAAAAAAATTTTTTTAATGCTTATTTTGGAGAGAGACAGAGACAGAATGCGACTGGGTTAGGAGCAGAGAGAGAGGGAGACAGAATTGGAAGCAGGCTCCAGGCTCCAAGCTGTCAGCACAGAGCCCTACGCGGGGCTTGAACTCATGAGCTGTGAGATCATGACCTGAGCTGAAGTCGGAAGCTCAACCGACTGGGCCACCCAGGCGCCCCTAAGCATTTACCTTTGATGCTAGAAATTCCTGGTAGGGCAATAGGTCTTAGCTGGGCAGTTTTCTCAATGTGATCTCCATAAGACGGTGGAGATTTTGGCAATGCTGATGGCTTTGATGTGAAACTCTGTACTTGCTCTGTAACAAACATATATTGTTTTATAGTATTATCAAACCTGACACCAAAATAAACCAGTACTAAAGGTCACCTTTTAGGGTAATTACATACATACCAAGTAGCACAGTGACTGTGTGAAGTTAAAGGCATGGATTGAGATACGTTGTGTGGGTAAGTGAAGATCATACAGTATCCTATAACATTAAGGTTTAAGCTGTGGTCCCATGGGAAGCTCTTCTAGTACAAGTTAGCTTTACATAGGTTTAGATGCTAAGAGTTTAAGCTGCAAGTGAGAATAGCATTGGATGTCTGATATCCTAGGAGCCATACCATAAGTCTGATGTGGGGTATGTGCCACCAGATCAGCTGGTGCTGAAAGAGGGCTGTCACACAATTATGTAGCATGATGTTAGGACAAGGCCTCCCATTGTAGACTGTTCCCCTACCCAAAAGAGAGTAAGAGAGGATGTAATGTTTTCCCCAAAATGAAAAATATTTGTGGAGGGTAGGGGCCAAAGCCAATCCAGTCCAGTGCTTTAGTTATGTCCTTGAGGCATCTGCTAATATTGATTAGGTATGTCCCTCCCTAAAGCCAAGGGCCTTTCCAACTCAATGATCCCATCATTATTTGCTAATGGTTTTTCAGAAGGACTAATATTTATTTTTAAGTAAATTTTATGCACTTAGAGTAATGAAAAGACTTCCGTAAACAACATATAGGGCTGGTTTAATATATACTATGACAGTTACATTTTTGCCCATAATTGGATGCAGACAGCATGGAGAAGTCTATTTCAAGCTAAACATTACCCATTCTTTCCTTAATAGACTGGAATACAAATCATGTACAAAATGGTTTTTCCTAAATGAAACCAAAGTGTATCATCTTCATCTCGGTGCATTCAGGCATCATTCCCTCGGTCTGATCAGTCCTGCTGGAACACCTGTCCCCACTCCCTGTGTGGGAGGCGAGCTGCCCAAGCCTACGTGAGACATGCAGAAGCCAGCCCTGAGTATCTCACCTTTGTCGGTGGTGTCTGGTGGCCTGTTGCTCTCAGGCTTGTTTGTGAGAGCACTGATCAGCTGCAGTCTCTCTCTGAGCTTGGATACTTGAGAATCTGAACTATCTTCTTTCTGTCCAAAATAAAGACCACAGAGGCTTAGGGTGGAGAGAAGACCTTACCTGATTCTTCGTTATGTTCCCAGAGCCTATTTAGCAGGAAGTGCTTGACTTCCAGTAGGTTCCCTATTAAAGGTAATGAAGGAATGAATCAACAAATACTAGAGATACCTTTGGTACTCAGAGTTGATGAGGGCCTAGCTGGATTTGAGACTAGACCATTAGGAGACATTATGCGACAGGCAATGTGAGATCCACTGTGAATGTCTGGCTGATGGCGGAAGGCAGGCGTGTGTCAGCAGTAAAGGAAATGTACCCTTGCTCAGGTGCCCATGTAACACCCATTTCCTAAATGAGTAGATATTATTTTCTAGGAGCTATTTCACACTAAATAATTTTCCTGAATATCTTACTTTACCTTGTGACTAGACAACTTTAGGTAGAGTTTTATGCTCTTATCACCTTAAAAAAAAAAAAAAAAAAAGGCAACAAACCCTGGCTTTTCTTTGTCCCCCTCTCTCCCACCCCTGAGGGTTCAAGTGGTGGCAGGAGCTGTAGGAGCAGGAGGAGCTGTAGGAGAGCTGTAAAATTTCTAATTCCAAGTTTGACTTACTTACATCTTTTAAAAAAGATTTTCCAGGGGTGCCTGGGTGGCTCAGTCGGTTAAGCACCCAACTTTGGCTCAGGTCATGATCTCGCGGTCCATGAGTTCGAGCCCGGCGTCGGGCTCTGTGCTGACAGCTCAGAGCTTGGAGCCTGTTTCAGATTCTGTGTCTCCCTCTCTCTCTGACCCTCCCCCATTCATGCTCTGTCTCTCTCTGTCTCAAAAATAAATAAATGTTAAAAAAAAATTAAAAAAGTTTTTCCCTACACCCTTCCCTCATTTCCAGGATGATCCAGAGTGGCATATAAAAAATATATTTAATTATAAAAAGAGAGAAGTCTGGTTTCTATGAGGCTTAGGCTTTTTAAAAAATTTTTTTTTTTTTTTAATTTAAAAGAGAGAGAAAAAGCATAGCAGGGGAGAGGGGAGAAGAGGAGAGGGAGAGGAAAAGAGAGAGAGCGAGAGAATCTTAAACAGGCTTCATGCACAGCATGGAGACTGACACAAGGCTTGATCCCATGACCTTGGGATCGTGATCTGAGCGAAAATCAAGAGTCGGATGCTCAACTGACTGAGCCACCCAGGCGCCAAAGGCTTATTAGGCTTTTCTAACTGCTTAGGCTAGTGTGAAAGGTCCTGATCATGTGTTCTGTCAGAACACCAACTCATTACGTGTTTTGTTTTTTTTTTTTAATTCAATTATTTCTCTGACCTTCATTTCTACTCTAATAGTTACCATATAGAAGATCACTCGGGCTTATTAAGGGGCTAATATATGGACACAGATGACTAAAACTAGGTACTAAATACTTGAGGAATTTATGAAAAAATTAAAGAGAAATTATATCTGGTTAGGATGTGTAATAAATTAAGTAGGACAGAGGGACCAATACACTGGGATGACAGTTAAAAACATAAAGGGTCTGAAAGCAAAACCAGGAAATTTAGACAAAAAATGTGCATGATTCGGATGTTTATTTGATTCTGACGTTTACTGTTAAAATATGAACCGCTGCTAAAATCACTAGTTTCCATCAGTAACCACCTGTTACTTTGTGTTCAACATTTGTATCTGGATCTTCAATTTTTCTTGTCATTCCCCAGGTGAGGTATTTTTATTTATTTTTTATAGAAGTAGTTAGAAAATGCAACAAAAGCCGAGATCACAAAGTATTAAAATCTTAATATATCTGGGCAATAGTTAAGGAAGAACAAATATAGATACAAAGTATTACATTGAAAACTGCCTGTCCTATGGTTCATTTCCAAGTTCATTTCCTCTGAACCTCATATCCTTGAGCTTCTCACACACAATATGCATCTGAGGTGGTATTTTAGCCACTTAGCCATAATCTTCCTGGCTTTTACTTTATAGCCCAGATCTTATAGTATTAAACAATACTCTAATCACAGAGAATGTTAATAAACTTTATTTCCTGGGATATCAAAGCATATCACAGACTGTCTTATCTTGACAGTATGTCAGGGAAGAACTTAAAAACAAAACAAAACAAAACAAAACAGGAAGGTACAAGGTGAAAGGAACTGGCTGAAGTTTAAATGGACTATGTAAGTACTGAGACTGCAATCTAAAAATAATGTTTAGGTTAGACAAGAGTTTTAGATGATCTATGCCTCTGTTCTCTGTTGTTAGTACAGATAACCTACTGTCATAGCTTAAAAGTAATTTCCTTAGGGAAGTTTTCCTGACCTCTGTTAACACCCTCATCATACCCTGTAATTTTCCTTTGTAGCAGGTATCATACTCACAGTAATTATCTGTTCAATTATGTAGTAATGATTTTCTGACTGATGGACTTTGAGTTCCATCAGAATAAGGGTCACATGTCTATCCTGCTCACTGCGGTCACCCCAGCTCCTCAAAAAGGGCTTGGCACAGGGTAGGTGCCTGATAAAGTATTCACCTATTCACTCATATACTAATTTATTAATTACTCTGTCTTGAAGTCTCAGCAAACGAGACCAATGTGCTCCTTTCGAGAAAGAAACAGTTGCTCAAATGCACAAAGATGCTGTTGTGTTTTTTCTTTTTAAGTAATCTCTACCCCCAACACAGGGCTCGAACTCACCACCCTGAGATCAAGAATTGTACATTGTACCGACTGAACCAGCCAGACACCCCTCAAAAGCACAAAGATGCTGATGCATTATTCTTACTTCAAAAGAAGCCCCCTGTAATTTACCTTTATGCTCTGGGTTTTTAATGTATCCGTTCTGTTGGTCATTTGATGCAAGGACTCTCTTTTTAGAGTGGTGGCTCTATCATCCATCTTAAAAGGTAAAAACAAGATTAAAGGCAAACATTAAAACTTAAACATCTAGCACTTTTGAAACAAAGTAGTCAAACTGAAAGGTTCTCAGGACACTTTCAACAGAAATACCAATAGGAGAAGCAGAGGGGGAGAAAGGCAGCTGAGACACAAAGTTGAAACCGTCGCTTCACAAACTTTCATACTTCTAAACTACAGAAGGTGAGGGGACTTATATACCCAGAGCCAGGCTAGGCATGACGCTGTTGGAAGAAAACAGCAGGACAGACGGTGCTATTAACGATTTCTTCTTCTGGAGAAAAATAAAGTGGAGGGGGAGGGACTGTACGGGGAGTCTGGGGCAGCAAATTCTCACAATTAGCCTTGAAAACCTTCAAGGCCCAACACTCATCAAACCACCCCAAATTCCTAGCCCCTACTTAGTTTAGTTGAGTTCAAAGGGGCTTTTTAAAATAAGGCTCCTTTAGGGCGCCTGGGTGGCTAAGTCAGTTTTAAATGTCCGACTCTTGATTTCGGCTCAAGTCATGATCTCACAGTTCATGAGTTGAGCCCCGTGTCAGGCTATGCACTGACACATACAGCCTGGTTGGGATTCTTTCTCTCTCTCTCTCTCTCTCTCTCTCTCTCTCTGCCTCTCCCTCTCAAAAATAAAAACATTAAAAATTAAATAAGTAAAATAAAACAAGGCTCCTTTAATCCTCACGGCTTTGTAGTAAATCCATGCCCTTGTAAAGCAGGAGTGGGGACAGGTCTTCTGACTCCACGCTCCAAGCCATGCCAGGCAAGCCACCAAGGCTCCACTGCGGCAGAGTCAGTTCAAACCCTGCCTGCCGGGTGCTGGAGTTCAACTTTACTTGTGGGCTTGCTTCTAGCTTTGCTGCTTACTTGAATTTATGCTACAATTCCCTGTTTTAGGTTTCCATTTCTTTACATATGCCTGTGTCTTTGTTGTATGAAATCTTTAAGGGTGGGGCCTGCAGCTATTAAAAAGCAATCCACATGGATCCCAGGACAATATAGAAAAAAACACATTTTATTAACAATACCATGAAAACCAGTAAACCACATGGTCTGCCAGCACCAATGACTCAGGTCACTGTTTCCTCATGTAAAATGGGAGGATGGACTCAATGATCTCTCAAGTTGAGGAGCTGGTCTGACCTGGTCTGTTTTAAATGGCTTTCTCACATTATATGGCAAAGGATCCCCCTAACATGCAGACAAAGCAGGATAAATCTGAAAAGCCAAGTTCAGGCTTGAAGAAATGGCAAAAGATTCTTCACTTATTGTCACTGTCATTGTTCCCACCCCTAACAACTTAAAAAAGAGCAAGGAGATCTCCCTTGGAAACATGTGCCAGAGCTTCTCTACCAGATGGGTCACTGGTATCACAATAGGCGGCTTGTCATTTCTGCCATCAGCTGGTGGTGAAGCCGTGGCAAGCAACTGAACCCCCTCTACATCTCTCTTTCTAGATCAGGGCTAACTATGCCTGTGCCATTCACATCACAGAGCTAGTGTGGAGATTAGAGGAGGCAGGATGAAGCACAGCACACAGGTGTAGCCTCTCAAATATGCCAGGAGACTGCATCTGAAAGGTCTGTGGAGTGTCATCCACGTGCAGACAAAACACACGGCAACACAGAACATATCACAAAAGACCCGAAATGGCTTACCATGCTGAGGGACAGGTTCGCTTGCTTTTCTACCTTGCTCATAGCAACCAGATCTGTTTCTATCCAGTTGACTCTCTGGGTAAGGTTCCTGACTGTCTCATTCATTCTCTTGAGTTTAAGATCGTTCTGTCTGTGGTACCCCACTAGGGCACTGTTTACCTCCTCTAAAGAGTTGTGAAGGTACAGGATATCCTGGAGTGGAAATAAATCAAACTGTGGAATCCAACTAAAAGACATACACTAGACAAGCAGGCCAGCAGCACTAAACAACCATTACCATGTCACGTGACCGAAGTAAACTCCTTTTCCTGGTTTAGACCATCGATTGTCTGTCTTGGCTTTGTCCTTCCACTCTCAATTGCTCTGAGTTTACTCCCTCTGGAGTTGTTTGACCTCAGCTAGACAGGAGGAGGAAAGGGGACTAACTACATGATTCACTCTCTGGTCCCAGAAAGCTGAGAGCTTGGGAATTGATTGCCCAATGTTTACCTCACCTGCTGGCGGGAAAGCTTGCTGGGTTATTAACTGAAACGCCCATTAACCTAATTTGTCAGAACAAAACTACCTTAGGAACAATACCAATTACTGAATTGGCTCATGTAGCAAAACCATAACAAGTAGTGCATTATTTAGTACAAGATTCAATTATTTTTATTGACATCCTCTAGTACTGATTGCTACTTAAAAAGGAATGATGACTATAGGTTTTAGAGGGCATTAAACTCAGGACAGGAATTCTTAGTGAAGATTTCCTTTATTCTCTTTCATGTGATTCTGAACTCAATAACCTTTTTCCTCTTCTTGTCTTTAGTCTCAGAAAGCATCTAAAATGCTTTCTAACAGTTTAGAAATGTTAACTTGCTCAGATCACTATTTTTCATAAACAGTTTCAGGATAATCTGGCTCTTCTATGCCTTTTAAGATGTGAAAAGGAATTTACTCTACTGACGGACATGCAGGGAAAAAAAGCAGAGTGCCAAAGAAGAGTCAGGATGACATCTTAGACTCCTAAGACAGCGACACACATTGCTTTCTGCTCAGCTCTCAGGCAGGCAAATATGTGCATGGGATGAGGCGCCACAACATGGAGCCCAACTACTCAAGCGGCCCTCAGAGTTCACTGTGGGCACAGGGAGTTAAGCCAGAGACAAAAAAAGTACCTGTTTCAAATTCTCACTGTGGGTTTTATTGTCAACTTCTGATGTAGCTGAAGGTGATGGACTGCTCTGGTTGCTTCCACTGGTCTCTTTCAAGAAGTGCTGATTCTGTTTACAGGAATAGAGGTTCGTATAGGCAAGTAATTACCATCTAGGATGGTCCCAAAACCTTCTAGCTTCCCAAAGGAGGTATCCATGATTAATCAACAATTAGTTCCCAGGAGCCTATAGTGTGACCAGTCTTGTGCTAGGCCCTGAGGGCACCAGGTACTTTTGGGGATGCCAGCCTGAAGGGTGGACTGGATCAGCAGCACCCAGACACCTCAGGGAACTGAGACCCTCCCAGTGTTTCTCCATCTCTGAATGGAATGAACTCCCCAGACACCAGTCCTCCTTGCCTCTATTACCCGTACTCTCAGAGAAACTGTAGAATCACTGTAACGTCCCAGGGGCCTGAGAACTCAGTCTGAACTTGGCTAGTGTCATCATTTCCCCAGGACTAAAGAGGTTTGTACATTCAAAGAGCAGCTAGTTGTGTAACCACTGGCCTTGGGCATTGAATACAACAACCAATCACGCACCACAGTTAGTTTTTCGGTTTTAACAGCACATGCCAAGATTTATGTCTGAAGGTTACCCTTCCTTTCCCATCCCCTTCCCACTGCTCAGGTCTCTCTCTGAAGAGGGTGAAGTGTAACACGTTTATATACACTTTTCCCCTCTAGTGGAAAAACTTTGCATGCCTTAATCTTTCAGAGTCTGTACCTATGACTTAATTCAGTATATAATGTGCCAATGGAGGGATAACCACAGGCAACTATGGAAGTTTAAAAGAGGCAGATTTAATTATAATAGAATGCAACTGGGGGAAATAAATTGTTTTCCCTGAAATCCTAGATATTTATCAACCCTTTTATAAGAAATAAAAGGCACAATAAAGAAAAAGTAAGAGAGGTGGGAGAAAAAAACTCCATGGTTCTCTAAAGCATGAATTTTTGAGTTAGGAAAAAAGTTATTTTGGAACATATTTAATTACTTTGAGAAAATGTTCCAGATATTAAAATAATAGTAATAAAAGAATTGCTAAATTAGGGATCTTTATTATTATGAATCTCCCACTCAGAATCCAGAGTGTCTGAACACCAGGTCAATGCTTTTTCCTCTGGGTCAGCCCCATTAAATAACAGTGAGGAGTTCTTGTCTTGAAGAAATGAAAAACCCCCCTTTCTAGAGCTCTAATATAGCCCAGGTCTCCTTGGTACAAACTTCCTGGTTTAAACTCGAAACTCCAAAGCTTGAGAAGAGCATCTGCGATAGACCTAGAAATTAGTGGAGAATCTAGGGAATCTTTGTGTTTCTTGAATAGTCCTAATCTCATGTACATATAACTCATCTCCCCAGCAAGACAGCAAAGGTTGTGCCATCTTTTTCACCCTTCATAAATCTTTCATGGAGCAGAGTACCCACTAGGTGATGAATTAAGGCCTCTGAATGATTGCAGATAGCTTATACCTGCACAACACTAAGAGACATCTGGAAACAATTCTTGAGCACTGCAGGGGTTTGCTTCTGTCTCAGTTATCTGCTGCTGCATAACATATCATCCCCAAGCTCTGTGGCTTAAAACAACAATTTATTATTTCCCATGGTTCTGTGGGTTGACTGGGCTCAGTGGGATGGGGGTATTCTTCTGTTTCATGTGGTGCAGGCCGAAGTCACACGTATGGCTGCATTCTGCCCAAATTCCTGACCCACAAAATAGTGAGAAATAATAACATGTTGTTTTAAGCCACAAAGTTTAGGGTGATCTGTTATATAGCAATCAATACTTGTGACACTTCCCTTTCCTTCTTCCCCATTTTCTTTCCTACCCATTCCACCCATGAACTGTATCTTACTATTTTTTCCACTATGTTCATAGAAGACTCAGCTTTTAATTTTATCCAGCTTAACTGCTTAATTTACAGATTACATCTTTTAACAAGGTGCTTAGTAGGGTCTGTTTAGACAAATGGATAACTGGCATCACTCCAATTACACAGGAGAGGGTGAGCAGAATGCTGACTTCCTGCAGCATTTGTAGATTTCCTTACCATATCACTCTGCAGTAAGTCCATGGTTTTCTTGTGTTCATCCATGGTTTTCTGTACTGCCTCCACAGCGAGATGGACACTGTTTAACGTATTGCCAATGGTAGCTACGCTCTGAACAGAAACATGTTGTAAGGTCAGTGTGTTTTCCTTTTTAAAAACTTTAATAGTTTTTTAAAGATATGACTGATATACAATAAACTTCACATATTCAAAATGTGTAAGTTGGTAAGTTTTGACATATATATACACACCTGGGAAGCCATTAGCACAATCGATATAATAAACATTCATCACTCCCAAGTTTCCTCAAGCCCCTTTGTAATTCTTCTTCTCCTGCCCTCCAGCAACCACTGATCCACTATATATCAGTTTGCACTTTCTAGAATTTTGTATAAAGGGGACCAGTGAGTGAGCATGTGGGTTTTTTTTTTTTTTTTTGGTTTCATTTTTTGTTTTATTGGTATGGCTTCTTTCACTTAGCTTCATTAGTTTAAGATTAACCCATGCCGTAGCCACTTGGCTTGTTGCTGAGAAGCATTCCATCATACGGATACAACACAATTTAACTACTCATCTGTTGATGGACATTTATGGGTTGTTTTCTCTATCTGACTAGAACAAATAAAGCTGCCTTCAGAATTCATGTACAAGTCTTTATGTGGGCATATGTTTTCATTTCCCTTCATCATATGCTTTCTTATCACCATCATACCTAGGAGGTGAATGGCTAATCATATGGTAGATATATGCTTTACTTAATTTAAAAAGCTGCCAAGATCTGTTCTAGAATGATTATACCATTTTACATTCCTATTGGCAATGTAGGAGAATTCCAGTTCCCTCATATTCTCATCAATACTGCTACCTTCAGTCTTTCCAATTTTCGCCATTCTTTTGGGAGTGCAGTGGTCTATCCCTGTAATTTTAGGGTAAGCACTGACCGGTGCTTTTAATTATTTCAAGCCTCTTCAAATTGAATTTCATGTAGCGTATGCAGAGACAATTAACAGGAATCTACACATTTATGTTTATACACAGTTGACTCTTCAATAATGCAGGGGTTAGGGTGCGGACCCCTTATGCAATTGAAAATCTACATATAACTTCTAACTCCCCAAAAACTTAACTACAAATAGCCTGTTGTTGACCAGAAGCCTACCAATAGCATAAGCACTTAACACATATTTTGTATATTATATGTATTATACACTATATTTTTACATTAAAGATACTGTTAAGAAAATCAAAAGAGAGGGGCGGGTGGATGGCTCAGTCAGTTAAGTGCCCGACTCTTGGTCTCAGCTCAGGTCATGATCTCACAGTCTGTGGGTTCGAGCCCTGCACTGGGCTCTATGCTGACACAGTGGTGCCTGCTTGGGATTCTGTCTCCCTCTCTCTCTGTCCCTCTCCCGTGTGCACGTGCTTGCTCTCTCAAAATAAATAACAAAAAAGAAAAAAAAATCATTAAAAAAATTCATTTACAGGACTGTACTGTATTTACTGAAAAAAAAATTGATGTACAAGTGGACTGCACAGCTCAAACCTACGTTGTTCAAAGATCACCTGTATATATAAAATTATATATGTAAAACAAATAATTTTCACAATTTAAAGGACTTTTCCTAGAGAAAAACTAAGTCTTTGTCTTAAAAAAAAAAATTCTAGTTCATAAATCTGGAACCCACAGATAAGGTTCTCTTACCAATGGCCCTTACTAAGCCCTGTGGTAGAGCAGACAGGCAGAAGGCCACAGCTAACACTGCAGATTGCCACTGTGTCAGGAGCAAATGAGGGCTTTTAAGTGAAAATGGGTGGAAGCCTTATTGGCTTTGGGAAACCCATTGTTGCAGAGATGAAGGAAAAATTCCATTTGGCAGCGTTTGTTCCTCCTTTGCTTTAGAATCCCATCAGCATCTGCTGAGTGGAATGAGCCGTGAGTAGTGGCTTACTTTGTCTTCATTAGGTTTAAGGAGCCCAAGTGGACTGGGGACTTGGGAAACATGATTCTGAAACCATCACTTTAAAAAGACCTGTCCTGGGGCGCCTGGGTGGCGCAGTCGGTTAAGCATCCGACTTCAGCCAGGTCACGATCTCGCGGTCCGTGAGTTCGAGCCCTGCGTCGGGCTCTGGGCTGATGGCTCAGAGCCTGGAGCCTGTTTCCGATTCTGTGTCTCCCTCTCTCTCTGCCCCTCCCCCGTTCATGCTCTGTCTCTCTCTCTGTCCCAAAAATAAATAAACGTTGAAAAAAAAAAAAAATTTTAAAAGACCTGTCCTAAGGGAACATCCAAAAGAGTGTTACTGTTTGGTGGATGTTCGCCTTTTATTAAGATATACTGACAGTTTTATTGGTTTTATACTAAATATGTTAGTATTTCTAACCAAGGTTGTTTTTATTACACTGACAGCCAAGAATCCAAAAGACCGAGAGACGACATTTTCAACATTTAAAAAAATCAACGAGATACACTGAAGTCAGGTATCTGAGATGACCTACCACTTCAAAACTGAGCCACTTGTATTAAAAGTAGTTATCTGACATTATAAACACACAGATTTGCAAAGAGAAAACACACTGGTACAAGTCTCTAAGTTGGGATGTTATCTATGCAAACTGTTGTTAACAGAAGTGATGGGTGTTCAAAGACATCTACTGTTAGAGAATCCTCTCTTGTTGGATGTACGAGCCCATTAGGATGCAAGACAGTAAGCTCTTGTTTAAGATTTTTTTTTAAGGAAGCAGCTGACAGAGCCATGTGAATTCCAGAGCAAAACCCTGAAACTAGTATTCTTACCACTTGCAAAATGCCTGGCACAAACTGGAGGAAGCTCCCCAAATGTTTATTGAATTAATAAGTGCAATAAACCATTTTTTTTTTATATTTATTTTTGAGAGACAGAGAGTGCGAGCAAGTGGGGGAGGGGAAGAGAGAGGAGGAGAGAGAATCCGAAGAGGACTCCGCACTGACAGCAGAGAGCCTAATGGAGGGCTCGAACTCATGAACTTCAAGACAATGACTTGAGCTGAAGCCAGACGCTTAACTGCCTGAGCCACCCAGGCACCCCTCAATGGTGTTTTCTAACGCAAGACTGGCAGAGTTGTTTCTGTGCTAAAGATTACAGAAGCCTACCTTTTTTCCATTGGACCCTTGGGAATGATGACAAGAAGAACTTACTTTATTGTGGTTGTCTCCCTGCCTTCTCCCTCCCCCACTTTAAATTGTAAGCAGATGACCACCTTGGATAAACAGGAAACTACGGAGACTGAGCACACATGGGTGTTATGGCTATAAAATACAAAGTTCTGTTTCTGCATGTGACATAGTAGTGTTTCACTCCTTTGTGGAAATGATTTATATGTTTATAGAGCCTGGCATATAATAAAACTTATCACACGCTAATTTTTAGAAGTCAAAGATCCTAGATTTGGCACCCATTTTTTTAAGGCTCCCTTGCCCCAGAATCCCTTTCGTTTCCTGCTGCAGGGGCTGATGTTGCTTGTGTCTCAATTAGGCACCTTTTTCTCCTTCCTACCCGTGGCCACTCTCCCTATTCAGCTGCTCTGGGCCTGAATCCTAGGGATCAAGTAAACAAAAATTCCAAATTATTTTTTGCCTAGGCCCTAGAGTTTAGGATATATACCTAGGAGTGAATTGCTTAGAGTATGTGCACCTTTACCTTTATAAAAAAATATATAATGTTTTCCAAAATGCTTTTTACCAATTTATACTCCCAGCAGGAGTCTTTGAAAGTTTTCTTTGCTCCACATCCTTGCCAATACCTATCATATCCTAAACTTTTAATTCTTGCATTTCCCTCAAATTAGTATTGTTTTTAAACAACCTCTTAACCAAGAAAAAAAATAGCAATTTAGAGCAACTCTCCTGTACAAGTGTTCTGCTTTCATGAAGACCTTGTGGACGATGAATTGAAAAGGCAAGTGATGAGAAGCAAACCCACGTTTGTTAACCTAAGAGTCCCCGAAGAGAAATCCTGGGATTCAGGGAGGCAAATAAAAAGGTGTGACTCCATACAAACCACAACTAAACTCACCTGTTGCAAATTAAAGGCCCAACTAACCAAACTAAAACAGAGATGTTCTGAACTGTTCAGAACACAGTGATATACTCTATTACTGCCCTCCTGGGCCAGAGGATTTCAAATGCCATGCTTTCAAAGAAAACTTGTAAGAAGCTAAAATTACAGCAACAGGTTAATCTCAGTGCCCAAATGCAGCACTTACCTTCTGAAGTCCCTCTACAGTGGCAGGCAAGCTAATTAAGTCCGCAGCAGACTTAACATTGGCTTTGAGGTGGTTTACTGCAGAAGTCAACAGAGAAATCTGAAAGGAAGAGAGTAACAAAAAATGACAACGGAATCTGGAGAATGCTTCCTTCACAGACTCTATGGCTGCTGATGGTATGAAGGCACTCCAGACATCATACCCTGTCAGCTCACAAGAAGAAAGGGAACTACAGCACTTTGGAAAGAACCGAGATCTGGAAGGCAGTAGTAATATCTCTTTTTTCTCTGCTCAATTTAAACACTAGTGCCAAAGAGGGAAGGGTAAGTATTATTGCTTACCCTACTCTTGGCAGCTACAAGATCCAAAATCTTAAATAAACGAAAAGATGCAGTAATCATAACATAACCCCTCAACAATTGGACAAGGAGGAGGCTAATGATCAAGGACCCCTGAAAGATTTCATTTTGGTAAAAAAAATAACACGTTGGGTATTTACTGAACTTTGGTTGCTGACCAAGTGGGAACATACATTATAAAGTAAAAGCCCATCATCACAAAATACAGTCTACAGGAACTTGTACAACACTTGAAACTACTTGGGGATTCAGTTTTGGTTTAACAATGTGATTAACATTTCAAACTCAATAGCTCAATCAAAGTAGTACTCTGTACCTGAAGGGGCTCAATAAATACCCACTGACTCGCTGACTGATTCAGTACATGTATTAAAATTGGAACAGAATAAAAATAAAATGTGTTTTCCCGTCTGCTATTTAGGGGTAGAATTCTAAATAGCTGGATTTCTCTCTTGAATGAGGACTGGGGAAATCTGTATAATACATAATTTCAGGCTGTAGAAATCACATTCTAAACACCTTTATAGTGTGGCTCAAAACATTCTTGTAAGAGTCTTAGTTCCAAACTGCTTTTCTGTCCCCAATTCTAGGATCAGAACACAGATCTACCAATAGCAATTATATTCAGAATGGCCTCACACAGTAACCGCTCAAATTTCTGGGCACCTGTTATGTGCCTAACTCTGTGGTAGGCACCAGAGAGCTAGCAGACAAAGTAAACCTGATCCTTCATTTTTTCCTTCAATAAATGCCGGGCATCTCTGTGCTAAGCACTGCTGCAGACACATGGAGACAGTGGCAAACAAGACCATGAGGCTTGCTCTCGAGGAGCTTACAGCCTAGTAGAAGGTGAAAGAAAAACAAAGAAGAAAAGCACCAGATTAAGTACTAGGAAGAATTTCAACAGATTCCTGGAGCAACTGACAGTGTGTTCTGAACAAGAAGCCTAGTAAGGAGCCCAGGAACTTAGGAACTGAGGTCTCTTTACCTGTTTCCTTTTAGGAGGGGTATGTTCAGGGACTTCGGGTCCATTTTCACTCATTCATTACTGCAACAAATGAGACCTATTCCATACCAGTGGTGAGTGATCTTGTGGTATTTACATTTTAGTGCAAGCAGACAGACAATTTTATATAAGAAAAACACTAGTGCGGTGGCTGGGTGGCTCAGTTGGTTAAGCGTCCAATTTCGGTTCAGGTCATGGTCTCACTGTTGAGTTGGAGCCCTGCATTGGGCTCTGTGCCAACAGCTCGAGCCTGGAGCCTGCTTTGAATTCTGTCTCCCTCACTCTGCCCCTTCCCCACATGCGCTCTTTCAATGTCTCTCAAAAATAAACAAACATTAAAAAAAAAATTTTTTTTAAGGAAAAAAAAAACAAAAACACTGGTTAGTGAGGTACATTAGAAGAAAATTTAAAATAAGTTGACTTGATGAGTGACCGGGTTGCTACCTTAGATTAGATGGTAGCAAATAGATTAGATTAGCTGAGGCTTCGATGAGGGATGAAAATTGAACTGAGATCTTAATAATAAGGAATTAGTCAAAGATTGAATGGAGTACATTGCAGGGCGGAGGGAATTGCTAGGACAAATGCCTCTGTGCAGGGAAGAGCTTGGCATATCTAAAGAACAGAAAGAAGGCTCAGTGGAAGGAACTGTAATGTGAGTGAGAAAGGGGGAGGAGGAAGGAGAAACAGGGAGAGACTGAGGGAGGAAGGGAAGGAGGGAGGTGGAGGGGTAGCGGCAGGTAGGTAACATTAAAGAAATAATTAAGTACTAGATGGTATACTGAATAAAGTTCAGTGAAAAGAGTATTTGTGTAGCCTGAAAGGGACAGGCTTCACTGAAGGAGGGCTCAAATTAGACTCTGATGGAGAAGGATTTTATATATAAAAATAAAGCAGCTATTCTTCCTAGGTTAAATAGGTGAGTGTGGCATTAGGAAACAGGGAGCAACAGCATGAACGGGTCCAGGAATACCTTTTCTTCATGGCATTTCTCCAAGTGACAATAATTTATTTATTTGTGTGATTACATGATTAAGGATACTCTCTCCCACTAGACTGTAAGCTCCATGACATCAAGGACCATGTGTATTTTCACATTTTCCATAATATGCCTGGCACATAGACAAGGATTGGTTAAGTATTTACTGAAAGCAATGTATGTGTGGCTGAGAAAGAACACTCTGTGTCTAGGATGGACGCTGAGAAGACTAGTCCAAGCAGAGTAGAGGGTAGAGGCCAGGAAGGAGGAGATAAGCCTAAATAAGTAGTCGACTCATTTTTCTCCCCAGTAAAATGCCTAAAACAATAAAAACTGTTTAACAACAATCATCTCATAGGGACATCTGAATGTTTTAAAATAGGTCTACAAAGTGTCTGACAGTCTTCCCTTCAAGAAGTGGGACATCATCCTTTTCCTTTGAGTGTGGCCTGTCCCTAGTGACTTCCTTTCAGCCTACACTAGACAGTGGAAGTGACAACAACTTTGGACACTAGGTCTTTAAAAGCACCAGGGCTTCCTCTTTGGATCACTCGCTCAGCTGCCCTGCTGTGAGAACACTCAAGCAGCCCTGTGGAGAAGCCCACATTGAGAGGAACTGAGACCTGCTGCCAACAGCCATACGAGTGAAGATCCTCTAGTCCCAGGGAAGCCTTCACATGATGCAGCCTTGGCCTACATCTTAAATGCAACTTTACAGAGATCCTAGCCAGAACCACTCAACTAAGATGCTCCCAAATTCCTTACCCCCAGACACTGTGAGATCACAAATGTTTGCTGTTTTAAGTCATTAAGTTTTGAGACAAAAGTAACACAGTGAAAGATGACTAATACAGACCACGAGGATTAAATGAGATATATAACTAAAGTTCGTAGCATAGTTCTTAGTACAAACAAAATACCAGATAAGTGTTAGCTCTTTATTTTTTTATTTAAAAAAATTTTTTTTTTTTAACGTTTATTTATTTTTTTAAAATTTTTTTTTTTTTTTCAACTTTTATTTATTTTTGGGACAGAGAGAGAGAGAGCATGAATGGGGGAGGGGCAGAGAGAGAGGGAGACACAGAATTGGAAGCAGGCTCCAGGCTCCGAGCCATCAGCCCAGAGCCTGACGCGGGGCTCGAACTCACAGACCGCGAGATCGTGACCTGGCTGAAGTCGGACGCTCAACCGACTGCGCCACCCAGGCGCCCCTAACGTTTATTTATTTTTGAGACAGAGAGACAGAGCATGAATGGGGGAAGGTCAGAGAGAGGGAGACACAGAATCTGAAACAGGCTCCAGGCTCTGAGCTGTCAGCACAGAGCCTGACGCGGGGCTCGAACTCATGGACCGCGAGATCATGACCTGAGCCGAAGTCGGCGGCTTAGCCGACTGAGCCACCCAGGCGCCCCGTGTTAGCTCTTTAATAGTGAAATTTAATAAGCACTTGAACATGTAATTCTCCATAAATGCTCCAAAATATTCAGAATACTCTTCAACGTTCCAACTCTATGCACTTGAAATCAATGTGGTTGAGAAACCTCAGCCCACAGAGAGATATTCTCAGCAAACTATAACCTCTTAAGAGTAGCAATTACATCACAGAGGTTGCTTTAATCCACGCCTTTAAAAAGATATGAATAATACTGGGATTTGAAAAGGACATAAGGAAAAAGGCATTCTTAATGTGAATGTAAACTGGAGAAGACCTGTAAGAACGTTATCTAGGAGTATCTGTCAAAATTTGAGTGCTTATATCCTTTAATTTAGCAATTTCATTTCTAGAAATCTATCTACACATAACTTGCTCATGTACACAAAGATGTACGCATGAGAATATTTACTCCTTCCTTATTTGTAATAGCAAGACACTAGAAACCATTTTATCTATTGCTAAGGATAAAGAGATGTATTCAGGGAACAAAACAAGTTGTACAATATATACTGAATGACTCCATCCATTTGGTCTCATACACACACGCTAACCCATAAGCTAATTCATATTAAAAGCTAGTATGATTTTGTTAGAAAGGGGACTAGAAGAATGCAGTCCAGACCAATGGCAGTGGACACCCATGGGGACCAGAAATGTGTATGTGATGGGGGAACATACAGAGATGAGGGTTGAAAGGGAATTTTCATAAGAGTTCCTTACCTGTTTTACTGTTTAAACCTTACATAAGAATACATTCACATACTACTCATAAAATTTTAAACACAAAAGATGGGAACGAAATACACATAGGAAAAAGACATCACAACTCTGGAAGGGTTTAATAGATTTCCTTGGCTGGCCCTTTCTTCCATGCCCTTCACTGGGCCTTCCAAGGCTATCTGAACATGCTTAGCTCAAACATAAAAGCTAGGAAGGAGGCCATCCTCCAGGTAGGTATGTTTTACTCAGTACTCCAAAGTATGTACACAATCAACTCAACACCAATCTGATGGTGAGAATATGGTTATTCAACACCAATTGATGGTGAAATGCCCCATCAATTTTGCAGTTACCTTTTGGCCACCTAAGGGAACAAATTCCTTCCACTGACAATAGGCCAGATCCTAAAAGACACAAGCTGTGTTCTGGGTGGAGTGATCCAGGTAGACACTATTCTCCTGGGTACTGCAATATCCTGAGGCTATGGTAGAGTCTGATGCTAATCAGAAGTATCTCAAGAATGGCAACTGCCTCCCATTTAAATGGCCAGTGTAGGATGGAGGCAGGGGTGGGGGACACTTGGAATAAAAAGCCCAAAAAACAAAAAAACCCCACAAATGGCCAGTGTGGTTGGGGGCAGCCACCACTTCACCCAAAACCAGAGGAGCAGGTGAAAGCCAGGCCTAGGGTATCAGCTGCCTCCCTGAAAGAGGATGCACTGACCATTAACTCTGTAATTACCAAACATCACTTAGGACCATTTATTTATAAGTCTTGAGCCCCACACTGGTCACTAGGACTCAACTACATCCCCATAACTGCAAAGCTGGATTCCATCTGTCAGCACTCCTCTCTCAAGAGTGGAGTAATGTTAGTATCTGTGGAAAATTACAGCAAAGCTACATGTGGAACTAGAGTGGACAGACAAGGGGCACTCTCCTTTTACTATCTCTGGGACTCCTCTGGTCTCTAATAGACATTCTAGAATGTCAGATAGGATTCAAGTATGACAGAATTTATCTCTAAAAGTCACATGCTGTAGTTCAAAGAGTCTAAAAAGTTGAATTAAGAAAAAATTCCACATTCCAGCCAAAAGATTATTCATGACTTTTATGCATATTACATGACTTTTCATTAGCAGAATTAAAAATAACTACTGTAGACCATTTGCTTATCAGACCATCTCCTACTATAAAGTCTGAAATGCTGCTTTTTTTGCTCTGGGGCTAAAATTAAGGATTCTTTAAACAGTAAGTAAAAAAGTTACTAAAACAGATAATCATCAGTATTGAATGATGAGTCTTAGTAGAAACCTGACATCACAACTTTTCAACTTGATCTACTGAGCACTTACTGCATCCTATAGAGGATATAAAGATGTAAGGCAGAATGGAAAGCTGGAAAGAAAACGGGCTCCCATGCCTTGAATATTTTAATGTTAGCAATGCTACGCATCTATGTAACCTTGAGCAAACTACTTAACCTCTTTGGGCCTCTGTTTTCATATCTGTAAAATGGAGATACTACCTCCTACTTCAAAGGGCTATAGAACCAAAAAAGGAGATCACGTTATGTCATGCATTTAACAGTGGACTACACAAAGAAAACATTTCATGAGTGGCAGTTGTCATCTTAACTGCCATCATCATCATCATTGCCATCATCATGCTTAAAGTTCGCACTACAGTATATGACCTTGTAGTGTAATTAGATGCATATACAAATAACTATAACATAAGGTTATTGGGACTGAGTGCCAAAAGGGATACAGAGCATACTATAAAAAGGCACTCAAGGTCCTCTGGCTCTTGCTGACATATCCTTACTTCTGGCCTCTTTCTGCCAAACTATAGCTATAATGAACTAAACTAAAATTCTCTAAACACACCGTGGTTTTCATTTGTCTATTCTTTTGGACACAGAGTATATTCTCATTATTTGTAATAGTTACGTTCTAGAAAGTTGCAGTAAAAACTGAATTAGTGGCTACTGAACCATTGCTCCTAAGGGAAGCAGAGGGTTAGGTTCCTGAGAGCTCTCTGGTCACATTTTTGGCTACTGGTCAATATTATACGTAACCCTTGTTTTACGTGTGTTTCTGTTTAAAGACATCTTATTAAACGTATATTGCCGAACTCATGCCTGAAACTTATCTAACACACGTATTTTCTCTGTAAGGCATATCACAGCCTTTCTGCACTTAGGAATATTAGCTAGTACTTCAGCACTATGCTAGGGGGACATTTCAAACAGTGAAATCACCAAAAACGCCACAGACGTGTGAAAACACTCCACTAACTATAGTTCGAAAAGGAAATCTGTTTACAGTATGAGAGCTGAAACAACAGAGTGTCACTTTGTTTGACATCACCTGGAAACGTTTGTGTTGGGTGACTCAAATATTTTGCCACTGTACACCCATCAGTGAATGACTATGAAAGCACCACAAGTAAGGATTTGGGGTTAAAAACAAATTTTAGCAAGTAGGTGAATTCACAAATATAGAATCTCCAAATAAGGATAAACTTTAGTAATGTTTTACCTATGACACTCTTCTTTCTGCAAACTTCACCTGGCCAACTCCTATGTGCCCTTCAGGACTCAGCTCAAGATACGTGAGAAGCCTCGTCTGGCCCCAGCATGCTCGTTAATACATACTTAAAAATACCCTCACAGCACTCATGTGGACCTGTTTCTTATTGCTCAAGAGGCTGTATAACAATTGTTCACTCTTATCTCCTCCATTTAACTGTAAGAGCCTTGAGGCAGAAGTCACATCATTTTTGGTTTTGAATCCAAGGCCTAATTCTAAAAGAGCAGCTCATTAAACATTTGTTGAATTACCGGCCTTCAAAGAAGGGGGAGGAGACTCCTTATAATGGTTGAGAATGGCTATGGGTATGAAATTAGAGATTTCTCATGAATAAAACAGAAAAGTAAATGAGATTTTAACTATTAGTTTAAAGGTTTGCAATGCAAAATTTGATTTTAACTTATTTCAAATTAATGGCTTTCTTTTTTCAACTCACACTGTGATAAGGACAGTTCTTGTTAAGTGGTATAATCCATTTTCTTATTGTTTAAGCCACTCTGAGTTGTTCTTTAAAAAATAATTTGCCAATAAAAGCATCTTAACTGACAGTTACCCTTAGATATGGAAACATGGTTAAATACTAATTTTATTTTTAGACCTATTTTGATTTAGGACAAATGCCTTTTACTTGAGTACACCATCAGATATGTGTATCATTAATTTCAGAACATCACTCAGAGAGTGAAGGGCTCCCCTTGGACCAACACAAAGCTCACTTCACTACCACGCATCCTCCTATGCCGTTGCCAGAAGAGAATTCCTCTGCATCAGGCTGGTCTCATCAGTCCCCTCATCTCTGAAGATCTATGGAGACTAAAATGGAAAGGGCTTCAGTTCAATCTCTCCCAGTTTTGTGCATGAAACCCTAGGATTGAAGTAAACTTTTCTGTATGCCTGCCTTCCCAGGTACTTCTTGCGTTAAAAATAACAGCCAGGCCAAGAACAAAATGATTCTTTTGTTGCTAGATTCCTGGTTAAAGAGAGTTCAGAAGCCAAAATATGTAGCAAACATTTGAAAATCTGTGTGACCTCTCACACCAAGTACCAATTTCCTCTTTGACTCTTTCCACAATGCCGATTTACGTGAAGGAGATGGGAAAGAGCTGACATTGACTCTTCATCTTGAAAGATTTCATTCTTGCCTCTTCATGACTAACTATATCAATGGAACCCATGGCTTGCCCCAGTGAGGGATGCTAATTAATTATTTCTCAGTGCTTTGCTGTGGTCTATTTTCACCTGATATAATCTCTGGTCAAACTGCTAATTTGCTCTGTCAATATAAGCAAGGCTACAATTTATCCTATTCTTTTTACAAAAAGGGAGTGAATACTTGCTTTTCCTTTATTACTGAGAATCCAAAGATAAATGATAACGAGTAAATACTAGGTGCTACAACCCATCAATTATTTCATGAGTGATTTAAGAAAGTGAAATAGAACTGAATAGAAACCAGTAAACATAAAGCACATTAAGGGTAAGTTACTGTTTTCAGAAACTTTTATTTAGGTTACCCATATATGTATGGAGATAAATGTTTACTGGGTAATGACATAAAACATTTATTTTTATTTAAAAAAAATTTTTTTTTAATGTTTATTTATTTTTGAGACAGAGAGAGACAGAGCATGAACGGGGGAAGGGCGGAGAGAGAGGGACACAGAATCGGAAGCAGGCTCCAGGCTCTGAGCCACCAGCCCAGAGCCTGACACGGGGCTCAAACTCACAGACCGCGAGATCGTGACCTGAGCTGAAGTCGGACACTTAACCGACGGAGCCACCCAGGCGCCCCATGACATAAAACATTTATTTTTATGGGTCCGAGGCCAAAGTCTGAAAACCACTGACACAGGCCACTGACCCCTGGTCTCAAGAGCTGAATTGCCCCTCTCACACTGCGGCTGAAAGATGAGGGTAGCTTTGGAAATGTGTGTAAGCACTTTATTCTAGCACAGAGCTCCCTGCCAGTGGCTGATTCTGAACATTGTGACTCCATTCTAAAGAAGAGAATATCTTCTTAGCTCCAATGAAGATGGTATATTTATTTTTAAATACTTTGCAGGTATACCATTCATTTGGTACTTGAGTTGTCTTGCCAATGCATAGCTTTTGTAACTAAACTGCAAAAACTGGGGACAGAGGCTGAGTACCTAGTGGCAACTATAGTACCTTATACACAGGAGATTCTCGACCAACATCCTTTGCATTAGCCCTTTTCCTGTGGCAGAACCCCTCTTTTGGAATCAATGCCTACTGAGAACTGGCCAATTTAGGGGCTTTTCCTCTAGGCTTGCTACGAACTCTGCTACCTCTTCCTATGCTACTCTAGAATAACTATTATTAGCTATTGATGGTTTACAGATTTTTTTTTCTTACAACAGTGTATAGCACTAAACTCAAGGCTGCAACTGTAAGTCTGTGAACTCTAATTAAACAAAATAAGCTCTCATTATCTAATACAAATCGACTACCCATTTTTCTTAGAGGTCAGAATGACACTCTTTCTTTATCTGACACCTACAATGCTCCTTAGGAAACGTTGACTCAAGAACTTCTAACTCCCTCCAAACTACTCTATTTGGTAAAACTGTTGCTTTACAGAAAAGGCTAACATCTTAAATATTTGGCAAATGCAAAACTATTACCCATTCTGCCTGACTGTAATGTGTTCGGATCATAGCATGCAAGACATCATTTCAAAAAGTAAGACAACTGGAAGTGAGTGCTCTTTAACTACAAATTCATACTAAACAAACTAAATATTCACAGACTACACAGAAAGAAAATCACACATTTGCTACCTGCTTATTCATTTCTGTGATGTTTATCCAGACTCTGTTCAATCCCAGCTCCCCAGATTCAATCTTCTCGAGTTGTTTTTGTTTGCTGAGCAGTTCTTCGTTAAGTTTGGGAATTTCTTGGAATGAGCTTTTCTGATTAGATTCCACTAAAAGCAAAAACAAGAATAATCATAAATAGCCAAAGTTCCTCATGACTCCAAGATGAAAAAATGATCATACGTTAGGAAAGAAGACAGATTAGTAAAAGTTAATCCTGATAGGATGACTGAATTTGTATCTGATCAGCTATACTGTTCTTTTATTTATGCAAACATATATCTTTAATACTAAAGCTCCATTTTAACTGGGGCTATTTGACTACAGGCAACTTTTAAAAGTCACATGGCTAAAAATGATAAAGTATCAGCAAAAAGAGTTGGACTTGGATCTTAACTGTGTAACTTACTGTGATCTTGAGTAAATTACTCAAATTCTTTGAGCTCAGTTTCCTCATCAGGGATAAAATATACTTTATAGGACTTTTATTTTTATTCATTTTTAGTTTTTTTAAATGTTTGTTTATTCTTTGAGAGAGACAGCATGAGTAGGAGAGGGGCAGAGAGAGGGAGACACAGAATCTGAAGCCGGCTCCAGGCTCTGAGCTGTCAGCACAGAGCTCGATGCGGGGCTCAAACTCACAGAGTGTGAGATCATGACCTGAGCCCAAGTCGGACACTTAACCAACTGAGCCAGCCAGGCGCCCCCAGGATTTTTGGAATTAAGTGAAAGAATGGCTGTAAAGTAAATACTAAACAGGGCTGGTCAGGCATACAATAAGTGATAAATAAATATTAAGTATTAATCAGAGCAATTAAGGAGATTTGTGACTAGTCAGTGAAGATTTATAAACCTTACTCCATTAATGCTCAAGGTGACATCAAAAGTTGTATCTCGAAGTGCTTAGATCTACTTTTTTTTATATCTCAAACTGGTCAAATGCAAGATAGGTTCTTAATCACCTTTCAAGTGCTGTTATGAGGATTACAATTCTAAATCTTTTTCATAAACAGCAAAGTGTTTCCTCAAATCTTAAATCAACCCAAAAGCTCAAAGTGAAATAGAAGATAAAGGAACATGTTAGGTGAAGCACAGGGTGATATTTGAACTTTCCTTTGGGAAACTGTAACTTCTGACTGGTTTAGAGATTTGCCAGCCTGAATGCAGAGGCCTGAAAGAGTCCTTCCTCTTCTGCCTGATAAGCTATTGTACATTTCCTTTAAAACCAAAAAACCAAAACAAACAAAACAAAAAAAAACCCTGGCATACAGGACAGATATATAACAATTTACTAAAATTTAAGCACCATGACTTTTTTTGGTTCCTCCCTGTGAAGCCAGCTTTGGAATATACCTGACACATCTTAGGCACTCAGTAAGTATCACTGATCAAATAAATCTGGTCTGTGCTTACCTCCCAACCACATTTCTCATCACTTTACATAACTCTTCAAACTATCTCCCAGCCAAATGGATTTCCCAGACATGAACCTCTTTAAGCCTCGGTGACCCTGCGCACACTATTCTTTCTTCCTAAATGCCCTTGGCTTGCTCCTTCTCCATTTGTTACTTTAGCCCAGTTAATTCCTTTCAAGATTCAGCACATATAGCTGGGCTCCCAGCTTGGACCACCACTTTACCATTCCAAACTCTGCAATGCACTTAACACACTGTGCTCATTACGTACATTTAACACATCTGTCCTCCTCTATCAGACCAAGAGAGAGCTGCTTAAGGACAGGGACCAGGTTTTATTTGTCATGTATTTCCAGCACACAGCACAGTGCCAGGTACACAGAAGCACCCAAATGCTTCTCCAGGGAAATAACTGTAGGGTATGAAATGGAACTAATGTTATCCTATTAAGTAAAACAAAGAAAATGCAATCAAACAAACTCAACAACAAAAAGTCCCCAACAAAACTGGGGATGGGGTGGTGGTGGTATCCCTACTGCAAACAAGCCCACTACCTCAAAATTCAGATTAAAAAAATTAGATATTTTTATTAATTTTTCAAAAATATGTGTGAAATGGTTTCTTTACAAATGAAAGATTTCCCTTAGTGCTTTTATTCCCCCCCCCCCCCCAGGGCTTTTAATGTAATATTTGACTCACACAGTTTGCAGGAAAACATCCATCCAACAGTAAGAACATTTTACCAGTCTAAATTAATACAGCACTTAGCATTTCACTGAATTTCTTTTACGTTTTCAGTGAGGTTGTAGAGTAAAACTTATCCCACATATGCCTGTCATTCTCAGGTGGTCAAATGTCCCAAGTGGGGGGTGGGAGGGGAGCTGGAATCTTTCCTATAGTTTATATGAAAGAAGTAGAAGGCAGAAGTGGAAGAGGAAATAAGACAAATACATAAGTAACTTGGGTTACAGTTATCAACTAACAAACAAATAAAGCTGATAAGGCCTGAAAACACCCTGGATACTTAAGATGGTATGAGCCAAGAGATGATCATTTTCATTATCTGATTTGGGGCTTTTTAGGAGAGACCAGCTCAGTCAAGGTATTTTGACTACATAAACAGGAGGAAGGGTAGCAAACAACTTACAATTACTAATTTATGTTCTTTCAACATGGAAAGCAACTCATTTAAAATTTGGTGTATTAATACTCAAAGGACTTTACATAGCTCTTTTTCTGATCTCTAAGATAATGAAATAGAGATTTCTGCATACACTCTGGTCAGAATACATACAATACCGACAGCAATATTTTATATTTAACACTTTAGTTTGCAATAAACTTTTGTGTAATCATTCAAACTCGTTATGGAGTCTCTACCATGTACCCAGTCCTGCATGCAGCACTAGTGCATACAGAAGACCCTGAAGCTTTCAGCCTATGGGGGAGCAAGGTGTTGTCACAGAGTTACTATGCAATGTGACAGATGTTATGACAGAGAGATGCCCAAAGTGCTTTGGTAGCATAAATAGGTCTCTGTGTTCTATGGATGAGAAAATCATGGCTCAGAAAGAATAAGCGACTTATCTAAGTTTTACAGCTAGCAATGAGCAATCCAGGATTCATCAGTCAAATCTGCTCTTAGGGCCAGTACTCTCTCTAGAATACTCCAGCTGTCAGACACTTACCTCCTAAAGCCTTCATAACCACAAGAACACTTTTAAGTTCTGTACTGAATGACCAAACTGCTACTCTGCCTGTGTGACTGAAGAGATGGCCTAATTTATTAATATTTTCCTTCTTTTCCAAATTCTTTTCCTCTACTCTAGTGTTTCATTGTTGAATGACAGGGAGGGATGGTTGAGAACGGAACCTTCCTTAGAATAACTGTGGAAGTCTTCTGAAGTACCTGGGTCTGGAAAGAATACTGAGCTGAGTTTCAAGGCCAGTTAGTACCTTTAGCTTCAGTAGCAAGTTACTCTTGGACCACAAGGAAAAATACCAAGTCTATCGGATTTGCTTTCTATTTCAGATATTTCAGCAATCCTGCCTCCTTTCCCGACAAATGTCTTTGAGAAGTTATTGAAATAAAGAACAAGGGCTCTGAATTTCCCAAAAAGCTAGTAAAGCCAGACCAGCAGGTGGTCTTAATTAAATCAGTGGTTTCCAGGGTCCTCTTGAAAAACAAGAAATAAGTTTCTTGAAATATATTTAAAGTAGAAATGTAATTCAAAGAAAGACTATTTAAGCTTAACATGACTGACCTCATTTACTCAAGATAATGGTTTAAAAAAAAAAAAACACCTCTGAGGCCAGTGGTCCACGATGGTTCAGCCTACTGACTATGCCCCGTGATCTACCCCCTAGAAGTCCTGCTTTAGACATTACAGGGCTGACATTTCTTTTTTTTAATTTTTAATTTTTTAAAATGTTATTTATTATTGAGAAAGAGAGAGAGACAGAGCATGAGCATGGGAGGGGCAGAGAGAGAGGGAGACACAGAATCCAAAGGAGGCTCCAGGCTCTGGGCTGTCAGCACAGAGCCCAACACAGGGCTTGAACCCATGAATCATGAGATCATGACCTAAGCCGAAGTCGGACACTTAACCGACTGAGCCACCCAGACACCCCTACAGAGCTGGCATTTCTATTGCAGAAAACCAAAGACAACAAAGCAGCTGGACTGACAATTCCAAACCTGCTTCACTCAGCTGGCTGACAAATGTAGTCAGGGTCCCAGGGGACTGTTGCTCAATGGTAGAAAGCAGGCCTCATAGTTCAGGGTACAATTCCTGGCATCTCCTGAATGTAGTATTTCCAGGGATTGATATTAACAAGTGTTCAACAAATATTTGTTGACTGATTGATTGCCAGGTCAATTATGTGTATACACTTCAAATATACATTTCTAAAAAAAGAAATTCCCTGAAAAGCTCAGCTAAGGTATAAATTACATGGGTGTCCTGTAAACACAAGCACAGAGCAGTCAGAGAAAGGAACCCCTGGAGGGTAGAAGTGAGCAATGTTTTGAAACGTATAAATAAATAATTGCTACACATGATCAAAACAAACTATAGCACAAACCTAGGTGGCCCAATTAATTATATAGAGATGAGGCAGGTGTCTTTAGTGGTTATATATAGTTAAACATTGTTTCTGTGAACCTCATTTCCAAGTTATGATTACTGGCTTACAAAGACAACACTGGCCTTAAAAACACTTTGCAATACTGGTATGGACAGCCATTAAGGAAGGAAATTAATTAGAATACAAATCTCATTTTTTCTTATACTGTACTCTGATTCCACCAGTTGATTAAACATATAGGTCAAGATGATTCTGGCAGAGAACTGTGGTTTACCCAGTTCCATTCCCTGAATCAGAAGAAAAGCAAAATTAGTATTTCAACATTTTTTTCAAGCAACATCACTAAGAACTTTACTATCACAGTAACCAAGGATTAGCTGCCTCTAGGTCAGGTTCGGAACTTGAATAACTGCAGGCAGCAAACAGAGGGTGGGGTGAAGGAAAGCCTGGAGGTTGTGATCTCCGAAGGATGGAGATGGGAAGAAGGGACACAGCTCTAATTCCAGTTCTGGAGCCAGATTTTGTTAAAACCTTGAGAAAGCCTAGTGGTCAGTTACCCCATGTGCTAATACTGCTAGGGTTAAGGCATTTGGGATTAACTTGAAACTGGTTCTTTAGCTTAGAAAATTAACTCCTGAGTCCTAGAACTAAAGATCTCAGTGTTGCTGAAGGAAGATACTTAGGTTAAATCTGGTGGAAGCTACTATGCAAATACACCTTTCAAATAAAGTACCTCGGACATGGCAAAATATAACTTTATAATTTAAAATATATAAAACTCTTGAACTTAAAAAAAAAGCTTCTTAAACGGTTGTCTCATTCATGAGACAAATATTTATTTGTGACTTGGTACACAGTAGGCACTCAATAAATGCTATTATTATTGCCCATTCCCGTTTCCATATGGTGTTTCTTAAGGAGGAAACTGACAGACATTCCCACATTCTTTCTCAAATGGCCCTGTGAGGAGGAAGGAAATAGCCCAGTGTGGCTACTGCCACTTCATCTTTGGGGAAATACAAGTGGCAACAGGCTGAGGTTCACCAAGGTTCTAGACTCCTGGACTTTAGCACTTCCTTTCTGCACCTTAAGTGTTGACTGTAATGCCATGATTTCAGATGCTATTTTTCATGATAGTACATAAGCATAACTTTTTGTTTGTGGGTTTCAAAAATACAAACAGCTATTCTCACATTCAAGCTGACAGCTAAGAAAAAGTATAAGAAGGCTGGAAGGAATATATAATTGGGCAAACTCTTAATTCCACTCTGTGGACCTAGACCTGGAAATAAGATAATACTCTGAAAAAGGCGACCACTTACTTGTTCTAAATTTTTCCTTGAGGGCATCCAGATCCTCCTTCAGGGCAACTTGCATCCACACCAACCCAACGCAGGCCACAACACAGGCGGCAAGGATGACAAAAGCACAGAGGGGATAACAGATCTTGCAGCATCGTAAGTAGTCTCCCCTGATCATAAGAACAGATTCAACCAGGAGTACAAAAATGATTATGAGTACAGCTGTATTAGAAATAGCATACATGTGTTGCCATATAGTTGTTTACCAGGGAACATTGGGTAACACACGTAAATCTGAACAGCGGGTTGAAGGTGACTAATTAAGACCTTATGAAGAGTTCATCTTTTGGATACAAAGGTTTCAAACTTCACATGACACAGAAAGAGATCCTGTGGGCACGGCTGCCCACAGCCATCATCATGGACTCAGGTCTTTGGAGATACACTCGTGTTAGGAAAGTGTAAAGACCAGATCTCTGCAATTCCATTACAGCACTACAATTTCCCTATTTCTGGCTCTCCAACATATATTCCCTCCAGGGGACCCTATTTCCTATTATTGAAACTTCATAGACTTTTGAGCAAGTTTTAGTGCAAACAGAAGAAATAGGAGCCCGTAGGTTTAAGTGGACACCTGGAGTACTCTAGCTTATCGGCTCACAAGGCAGGAAACATGGAAAAGGGTTAGATTTCACACCAAACTTCAACCAGCACTCAAGGTCTAAAGTAACTCATCAGGGCAACTATTCCAGTAGAACTATTCATCATCTTTTCATATCCCAAATCCGAGACTGCTTTTAACTGCTTAATTTGACAAAGCTCATTAGAAACCAAACTCTTCCTTTAACAAAATAAAAGGACAAAGACACTCTAAACAAACAAAAAAACCTCAAAGGATTTATCTCTTTTAGCACTCCAACCTTCTGCCTAGCTCTAGCTTCCACATCCTCGGCAGAATATTCTTTGAGTGTGCTCTCTTGGGAGGGTCCCAGGGCACCTTCGAGGTTCCCTTTAGCCTTTTTCCATCCTGGGCCCAATTCCCAATGTTCTCAAAGCTCATTTGGATTTGCCTAGTGGCTGCACCATCTCAAAGTGGTTTGGAAAAAAGTTGCCTCATCTTTTTGTCTCCCACTCTCCACATACTCTCAAGTGTCACACTTTGTATGTTCCTCACCATATCCTCCCACCATCAAGATTCAGACTCATCAAGAGTGTGAAAAATAATCTTCAGCCTTAAAGTTCCTGTCTTTACTACACTTTTTAAAAAAGGTCTACTCCCCAAAACTTCTTTGCTCCCATGTACCTATTCTTAGCTTTTCTGCCACTCCCAACTTGCTCTCTCTGGGCTCTTGGCACATTCCCCAAGTCCATACTTCCACCCTGGATTCTGAATTCTTTATACACTTACAGACAGATCTCTAACTTCTTCATTCAGAACCTGAGCTCATCTTCTCCCTAACATCTTTTCTTCCTGGTTGCTAAGAACACCCTTCTCCTTCCTTTCAATTTTCCCCTTTGGTAATATAAGGAAATGCCTTGTCCCCACCCCACCCCTCACCACTGCATCACTCACTTGACGAAACGAGAGCGATTTCCAACTAAACCGAATTCTTCTTCCTCCTCAGAGCTGGATTCAGAGTCTGAGTCAGGAGGCTCAGTGCGAAGAAGGCGGTGGCCTGAGCCTTTCTTGGGCTTCTTTCTCCGACTGTCCCCAGCCAAACCAATCAATGCATTGAGCTCTTTGCGCTTCTTCATCTTCTTGTGTGGGGTGAGTGGAGCACCCACTCCTGAGCTGCCAGGTTCGTACCCGACGCCCAATTCTCTCGCTGCCTTGGAGCTGCCTTCCAGGGTGGGGAATCTGGGCCAGAGCCCTGGGTCACTCCCACCCAGGGGTGGGACTGACCAGATCCGCTGGGGACTAGAGATTGGAGCCCAGAGGAAAGTGGAACTCAGATGGGTGGGGGAAGTCACATAGAGATGGCCAGGGAGCTGGTGATCAAAATGGGTAAGGCTCTGGGCATGGAGTTTCAATTAGATAAGAGGGTGGATAGGGGAGCAACCTCTATCTCCCGATAAGTAGATATTTCTAAGTGTGCTCCAGGAACTGGGGAAGGGCACACAGATGGGTGTTTTGGCCTTCCAGGGCAGGACTTCCAACTGAGAGCGAAAAGAAACTTGTTCTTGAATGAGAGGAGAGGGGGAGGTGCAGAGCTAGACAGTGGGAATGCGCTAGTCGCTCTCTAGCTGGAGAGGTGGCAGCAATAGGGGGCTCGCAGCCCCGACACAGCCTAGGCGCCAAGAAAATGCCCGGGTCGGGGTGATCACGGTCCTTCGGCCTCCGCCCTGAGTTTGAAAGGAGCCCGAGACTGAGGAAGGCCTAGAACCCGGCTCGGAGGGCTAAGCCTGCCAAGCGCCAGTCCTTCACCTGGGAGACCCCAACCCTCCTGTCTGGGCCAGCGGCGTGGCGCGGTGCAGAAGGGCGACGGCGGCTCAGCCCACCTGAAGCGCTCCCGCCCAGAGTTTGAGGTGTTCGGCAAGGGCGACTCTCGGCAACTCACATGCGCCGCTTCCACTCCAGCCGCGACTCCGGCCCCCGCTCCGGTTGCAGCCGCAGCTGCTCCAAACGTGCTGGCGGTGGCGGCGGCGGCGGCGGCGGCGGCCGCGGGCTCCAAACCCGGGCCATCGCTCCAGCCCCAGCTCACTTCCCCTTTGGCACAGCAGCCGGCGCCGCCTGCCAGTAAGCCGCGCTTCCATTGGCCGTCAGCCGGGTGACGTCACACGAGGACGCGAGCCGTGGTGGGAAGCGGGGCGTTAAAGGGGCCCTGGCTTCGGCGAGGGCTGGGTCCCGCCGGCAGTTTGGGGAGGCCCCGCCCCCAGGAGGGACACCTGGGACCAGCCGGTTCACTTGTCCCGGGCGGAGTTTTCTTTCGCCAGGTGCTGGGGTGAAGGCCGGCAAAATACCCAGCTGCTCGACCTGCTTGTAAAATGCATCAGCCACCTGACCCCCGGTTGTGATCTGGGCTAACACAGTCTAGAGACTCCGCCCCCCTGACTCAGTTGCTGTTTATGAAAAGTTCAGGCGTGTTACAGGTTAGTGACCCGGTTGAACACATTCTTTCATTGTATAAATATTTTCTGAGAGCTTACTACTTGTCAGGAGCAGCTCTAGCGCTGGGGACACAGCGATGAGCTAAATAACCACCTGCTTTTCTGCGTAGGGTTGCCAGATTAAACAAAAACAGCACATCAGGAAAACTTGAATTTCAGATAAACAACGAATTTTTTTTCAGTGTATAAGTATATCCCATGCAATGTCTGAGACGTCTTCATACTGGAAAGTCAATCTTTTTTTAACTCTGAAATTCAAATTTAACTGGATGTCCTGTATTTTATCTACCAACTCTATTTCTGCAGCTTATATTCTAGTGGGAGGAGGGTAACAACGGGCAAGTATATTAAATGTCAGGAGGTGACAAATGTTATGAGGAAAACTGAAATGTGATAAGGGGATAGGGAGTGGCTCATGATAAGGGAGGGGGCATTTGGTTAGATACTGGGAGGAAGACAGGTGGGGAGTTGTGCGATGGCCTTGAGGAAAGAGTGACCTGGAAGATCTGGTGTGGCTGAACCCGAAGAACAAAGAGGAGATTGGTAGGAAATGAGGGCAGGCAGCGTCAGGGGCTAGATCTTGTAGGGCTTTATGGACCATGATGAAGACCTTGGGAAAAGTTTGGTGCTTAAAACTGTGTCAAAATTTCAGAAATAACAGAAGTTAAATCAATGGGTCATAGAAGTAGTAATTAGTAAAACTGTATTGTACATACACCACTTAAAGACAGTTTGCAAACTGGGAGCAATCAAACCAAAACTTGGAATTAGGCTCAAGGGTATATCATTATAAAAAAGCTTGTGTAGGGGCATCTGGCTCAGTGGGCTAAGCATCCAACTTCGGCTCAGGTCAGGATCTCAGAGTTTGTGAGTTCGACCCCCACATTGGGCTCACTGTTCTCAGGGCAGAGTTCGCTTTGGATCCGGTCTCCCCCTCTCTCTGCCCCTCCCCAGCTCCCTCTCTCACTCTCTCAAAAATAATAAACATTAAAAAAAAAAAAAGAAGCTTGTATAGTAACAAAGCAGTGACTTCACAGTGATTGGTTATAAATATTAGAATTTTCTTAAATGATAGGGAATTGGCTAGTGGTTACCTCACATTAACCTTGGAAGCAATTTAAGTTTTGCTTATGATTTCCAGGGGCACAAGCAACCCAGGTCAAGTTAGCCTTGCAAACTTAAAGCTAAATTAAGCTTTATTTGTATGATTAAACTGGCTTTGTCTGCTCAGGGAGTTTTCAAGGCTGGTCTCCATTTGTTTTTGATTTTAATAATCCCCCTTCCCCCCATTTTGGTCATTGTCTCAGCACGCTGAGGGTATGACCAACCAATATAGCATTATTCTTGGTTACTACCATTGATGTAGTCAGGCTGAAGAATCACACATTCTATGTTCCCAGTAGTTGAGTCATCAGGCAGGAGGGCCATTAGTTACCATCTTCATCATTTACGTGGCTATTGCTGATTTCATTCAGTTGTCTGATCCTGATGGCTACCATTTGGCATATGAGTGGCTGCTGAGGCATTTAAAACCCTCCAGAGTATGCAACATGCTGGAGAGGTTAATGTGATGACTGTAAGGAAAACAATAACCAAGGACTGAGAAATTTTCCAGAGCAGAGATTCCCAGGGGCCAAGATTTAACCAACTAAATAACTCAAATGGGTTATAATCAGATTCATGTTTTACCTAAGTCAATCTATATTTTTTGAATAATGTGCAATTTTTTATGAGTTATTTATTTACATAGGCATCACATCATGTATTAGCATGATTAGAACAGGCTGAACTTGAGGAGGTTGTAGGTCAGAAGCCAGTGTTGGCTAAATTGGCTTCTATTTGACGTGAGCAATCAGGTAGTTTAATGAGAGGGATTTCTATGGAAACAAAATAAAAACAAAGGTTGATAGTTCAAGCAAATTACAAATACTGCTTCTGAGTTTGAGGTTATGATTCTGTATAATCATCCCCATTTCTGCCAAAGATAACCACAGTAAGACTAGTTTGTTTATAAATTAAGTGGTTTGAATAAATGGGGCCTGATTATTTGCATAAGTACAGCAAGGATAGTGACTGACCATATAGGCTCTTTAAAATCTGCTTTGCTAGAACTTCTCTCAGATTGCACTTTCCAAAGCTTCTTGAGGCTAGGAAGCCAAGCCAATGACTTGTCCAATTGTGTCCTGTTACAAGGAGAACAGATTCTTATTGAACTTATGCAAATATATATATTATCATAAGACCAAGAATATTTAATAGGAGTTTCTGAATACAGGAGGGATCAGGTAGGGAGAAAAAGATAAATGTTTTAACCTTGGTCACAAAGACATTTTACCAAATTGCTATAAGTTACAGATAGCATGAAAGAGAGGAGAAAAAGGGGTTCTTTAAATCTGGAGAACAAAGTATTAAAGAACTAGCAATGTTTTTCCCCCCCAGTCTTTTTTTTTTTTTTTTTTTTTACTAGCAATGTTTTAAATGGAATAAAAATTACAATCATCTCATCAGTTCCTTCAGTGTTAGGCAATTAATCCCTAACTTTTGCTTCATCTTGAGTTAGCAGCTTTATGAATCAATCAGCTTTCCATTGGAGCTTTAGAAATTCTTACTTTATGTGATGCTCTGATCTTAACGATAACAGAAACCTGAATTTTAGAATACTTGTCAAGGTTTTTTCCATTTATCTCTTTGAAGATGAAGCACTTTTGCAAGAATACTTTTGCAAAAGCATCAAAGTGAAACAATAACAGTCTATAAGTTACAAAAGAGTTTAAAAGATCTGGTAAGAGTTCACATACACAAAGACAATGATGAAATTGACAACTAAATTTGGTTCTTTTTGTGACATACATTTGAAAATCATGGCTGATAACCTTATACCAGAACACATCGGATTTTTAGGAATTTCATACAATCTCTGGAACACTTATATTAACATATATAAGTATAAGCTAAAGAAAGTTCAGCATCGCTTCTTATTTGACCATGCTTCCCATGTAATTTAACATCTCAAATGACCAAAGAAATTAACATTTCTCTTACTACTTTATTCAGAATTTCATCTGGGGAAGTTTGTTACAAATGTCAAAAGACAAATTATTATTTGATAAAATACAATCATAGATCACTGTGATACAATATTTAGTTACCCATTAAACCAAAGTGATACAAGATTTAAAAAGCACCTGGGTGGCTCAGTCAGTTGAGTGCCTGACCTCGGCTCAGGTCATGATCTCACAGTTGACGAGTTCGAGTCCAGTGTGGGGCTGTGTGCTGACAGCTCAGAGCCTGGAGCCTGCTTTGGGTTCTGTGTTTTTCTCTCTCTCTGCCCTCCACCGCTCATGCTCTCTGTCTCAAAAATAAAATAAACATTAAAAAAATTTAAAAAGCAAATACTGGAAGTTACATCCTTGTAAAACAACAACAAAAACCTAGCTCTTTTAATAGAGAAGACTGGGTTCTTTCCTAAATGATCAAAGACTTTATAAAGACAAAACACAGAATCTTTGTTTTCTAGACAGATTACATTAAAGGTAAAGAAAAATCTTTGTTTATAATTTTTATTAAGAGCAGAACAGGGGCGCCTGGGTGGCTTAGTTGGTTAAGCATCCGACTTCAGTTCAGGTCATGATTTCACAGTTTGTGAGTTCGAGCCCTGCGTCAGACTCTGTGCAGACAGCTTAGAGCCTGGAGCCTGCTTCAGATCCTGTGTCTCCACATCTCTTTGCCACCACGCCCCCCGCCCTGCCCCCACCACTTGCACTCTGTCTCTTTCTCAAAAATAAACATTAAAAAATTTTTTTAAAAAAAGAGCAGACCAATAATCTAAGAAACTTTTGTCCTTTTAATAGAGAGAAAACTAAATTCTAATTCTGCTTCAGTGTACTTTTGATATTAAAACTCTCCATTTTTTTAACATAAATAAATCCATTTCAATCTTAATCAGCTTGACCACACCTAAAATTCCCTTCTCAAGATTCCTTGTCCACAACTTACACAATTTTCTCTATCCATTTAGGTTTTGTCTTATTTTTTTCCTTTCTTAATTAGGAATAATCATTTTACTCTAGGACAAAATTACTTTCTTTTTTCTCTTAACAAAACAAAACAACCAAAACCCAAAGCAAAAAAAAAAAAAAAACAAAAAACAAACCCCACGTCCTTCATGCCTTTCCTTATCCAAAAACACATTCTACTTTTCTTACCTTTCTGCTTTCCATAGACAGTTGTTTTTTCAACCTTATTATTTCTAGTAGTTTTAATTACATATATTTATCAAAATTCTTAACCCTTAGAATCCTTAATTCCTAGTTTAAACTAAGAAGTAAGCAATTATTGGACTAGAAAATTGATAAACACATTTCATAATTTCTAGAAGCATATTCTTCCTCATGGTAACTTTTGTTTTTAATGTTCATTTATTTTGAGAGAGAGAGAGAGAGAGACAGAGTGCAAGCTGGGGAGCGACAGAGAGTGAGGGAGACACAGAATCTGAAGGAGGCTCCAGGCTCTGAGCTGTCAACACAGAGCCTGATGTGGGGCTTGAACTCACAAACTGTGAGATCATGACCTGAGCCTGAGATGGATGCTTAACCAACTGAGCCACCCAGGCGCCCCCTCATGGTACTTTTTAAATGTGGCACGAAACATGGTTAATAAACCCAAATATATTTTGTCTTTCTGTAAAAAATTAGAAAAAAGCCAAAAGTAGATAAACTTACACTTAGCATTGAATGCTTATCTTATTTGGAGATGATTTATATATTCAATGAATATCCATTATTTAGTTTACCTTAGTATAAGCTTTATATTTGTTTAAATTACTTGCTTTTAACGATTATGCTTAGATTAGACATTAAACAACTAATCACCTTAAGTTATTTTTCTTGTTGACAAATTTTGAAGACAGGCCTGCTTTTATTAAACCAATAAACGTAAACTGGCTTTCATTTATCAAAGATTATCTCAAATCACATGAACTTGAAAAACGTTTGGATTACTTTCCATATTTCTGAGAGCATACTTGATTTGTATAAATGCTTGATTTTCTTTAAGCCAATTAAATAGAGCTCTTTACAAATTAATTTTGGCAGTATCACCTGGAGATAGAAACATATCACATACATACATGGACATACATGAACATACAGGCAGACACAGAGATCTTACAACTTTTAAAAAAATATTTTAACCATGTCTCAGGTACAGAACTCAAAAGAATAGTTGGATAGAAATTGTGTTTCTGGCAGCTGGACTAAGTTAAGGCTATCTGCTCAGATGGCCAAAGAGTTTTTACTAAAGATTTTTTATTTGCATGCTGTGAGAATCCTTTTAGAGCTGTTTTCAGAGTCTTTGTCATTTAGAAGCTTCTACATATCAATTAAAAATGCATTTTACTGTCTCTGAGGGGTTTGGAATCATCTCTTTTAAGGGTATCCCTTTAAGGTGGACTTATCTAAGTGAAAGATTTCACAATGATTCCAAAAGTTCAGCCATTTTCCAAAATGGCTCAAGATCGTGGCTCATAGATCAGGGGGAAATCATCTTTGCTTTAGATTTCATAAGACATCCTAACTATGAGGTACCGTATTTTCCAATATTTGTTCCAAAACACAGGGAATCGTGGATTCCCCTCCTCCCCACTTCTGAACACAATAGGGTGACTGACCAAGAAGCTTCAACAAATCAAATGCAGGTATACACAATAAAGTTGCAGAGCTCAAAACACAGAGAGTGGAGTTTGGATCCAAGATAGACTTACCCTCAAGCTCCAGGGTGGATGAGAAAGTAGGGAGCTCAGTGGGCTCTGTGGGTACCAGCACCTGCTGGCTCACCGGTTTCAAAATTGTTAGAGGTCTTCTTTGGGCTCCACTTCTGATGACATGAAATGTCAAAAGTTCAAAAATAATGGAAGGAAAACCAATGGATCATAGGTGTGTTATACACACACCAGAAAGACAGTTTGCAAACCAGGAGCGCTCAAACCAAAATATGGAATGAGGCTCAAGGTTATGTTGTTATAAAGCTGCTTATATAGTAAGAAAGCAGAGACTGTTCACAGGGATTTGTTATAACATTAAACTTTTCTCAAATGATAGGGAGGTGGCCAGTGGCTACCTCATATCAACCTTGGGAAAAGGTGAATTTTGCTTATGATTTCCAGAGGCAAAAGCAAAAAACAACTCAGGTCAAGTTAGTCTTGCTAACTTAAAGTTAAATTAAGCTTTGTTTGTAGAATTAAACTGGTTTTGTATGCTCAGGGAATTTTCAAGGCGGGTCTCCATTTGTTTTTGATTTTAAAAACTAAGAGGAGGGGCGTCTGGGTGGCTCAGTCAGTTAAGCAGCCAACTTTGGCTCAGGTCATGATCTCACGGTTCGAGCCCCGTGTTGGTCTCTGTGCAGACAGCTCAGAGCCTGGAGCCTGCTTCGGATTCTGTATCTCTTTCTCTCTCTGCTTGTGCTCTGTCTCTCTGTCTTTCAAAAGTAAATAAGCGTTAAAATAAATTAAAAAAAAAACTAAGAAAAGTCATGTTCTGGCTTAGATTTTGAAAATATCACTCTGGCTTTTTGAGGACAGAGCTAACGATACTTGCTGATGGGTTACACGAAAGGTATGAAAACAAAAGAGGAATAATAGATGACTCCACAATCTTAGTGTGGAACAAAGGAAAGAAAGATTGCTGAGATCGGGAAAAGCAGTTTGGGGCAAACTTGAGAAGCCAATTCAACATTCAAATGAACTGCTTGTTATATAGGCCCACCTTGGAGATACTGCAGGCTCAGTTCTAGACCACTACAATAAAGTGAATATCTCAGTGAAGTGAGTCAAATGAATTTTTTGGTTTCCCTGTGCATATAAAAGTTATGGCTAGGGTGCCTGGATGGCTCAGTCGGTTAAGCCGACTGTTGATTTCGGCTCAGGTCATGATCTCACAGTTCGTGAGTTTGAGCCCCACATTGAGCTGTGCTCTGATGGCGCAGAACCTGCGTGGGATTCTCTGTCTCCCTCTTTCTGCCCCTTCCCTGCTCGTGTTATCTCTCTCTCTCTCTCTCTCTCAAAAAGAAATAAAAAAAAATTAATAAATAAATGAAAGTTATGTTTACACTATACTGTCATCTACTAAGTGCGCGATAGCATTATGTCTAAAAAAACAATCTAGGGGCGCCTGGGTGGTGCAGTCGGTTAAGCGTCCGACTTCAGCCAGGTCACGATCTCGCGGTCCGTGAGTTCGAGCCCGCGTCGGGCTCTGGGCTGATGGCTCAGAGCCTGGAGCCTGTTTCCGATTCTGTGTCTCCCTCTCTCTCTGCCCCTCCCCCGTTCATGCTCTGTCTCTCTCTGTCCCAAAAATAAATAAACGTTGGAAAAAAAAATTAAAAAAAAAAAACAATCTATACTTTGATTAAAAATACTTTATTGCTAAAAAAATGTTAACCATCATCTGAGCTTTCAGTGATTATACTCACTGCTCATGGATCACCATAACAAATATAATAATGACAAAGTTTGAAATATTGTGAGGATCACCTAAGTGGGATGCAGAGACACGAAGTAAACAAATGCTGTGGGGAAAATGGTGCTAGTAGACTTACTTGACCCGCGGTTGCCACAAACCTTCAATTTAAAAAAAAAATGCACTTATCTGCAAAGTGCAATAAAACAAAACACAATAAGATGAAGTATGTCTGTATTCATCTGGAGTTCTGGGCAGAGGCTGGGGCCTGAAATATAAATCTGAAAGCTATCAAATGTAGGTGGTTTTTAAAGCAAAGTGCTTTGAACTAATTGGAAAAAAGTCACTTGAAGTAATTTTTATACCCCCATATTATTGTGGTAATTATTCATCTTTCTCTGGGATACCCCCTCCAAAGCCTAGGCCTGTCTCTTATTTGTCTGTATGTGTCTAGCCCAGAGCTAGGCATCTAATAATAATGAGCCAATAAATATGTAATGTTTACAGAAGTGGGCAGGGTTGAATACAGGTACTAATAGAGTTTTGGAATCAAGAGATATGGGATGAAGTCATGCTTGTAGTACTAGCTCTGTCAACACGGAAGCCATTTAAATTCTCTGAGCTTTCAGTTGGTTGAGCGTTGGGCTCTTGGTTTTGGCTCAGTCACGATCTCACGGTTCATGGCTTCAAGCCCCGCCTTGGGGTCTGTGCTGACAGCACGGAGCCTGCTTGGGATTCTCTGTCTTCCTCTCTCTCTGCTCCTCCTGCACACACACTCTCTCTCTCAAAAATAAATAAATAAACATTAAAAAAATTCTCTGAGCCTTAGTTTTCTCCTCTGCAAAATGGGGATTGACATTTGTTTCACAGGACAGTTAAGATACTACTCTCCTCTCATTTGTCTAGCCCAGATAAGGTGCTTGTGAAAGGGCTTTTGAAGCCCCAATTATGGTGCAGTTATTCTGTTTTTATTATCTCCTTTTTTTTCTAGAACTGCGCTGCTCAGTATGGTAGCCACTAGCTACACATGGCAATTTAAAGTTGACATTTAACTTAATTAAAATTAAATAAAAAGTTTAAGTTAGTTTCTTAGTCTCACTGGCCACTGTGTCCCATAGCCATATGTGGCTAGTGGCTATTGGGCAGCATAGAACATTTCCATCTCTATAGGAAGTTTTATTGGACAACTCTGCACTAGCACCTTCCTGAAGGTCTGGGGACAGGCAGGAAAGGGTCCTGACTTCAGGAGGCATTTCACAAACACGTTCTGGGGTCAGGAGAGTCCCCAGGCAAGACAGGTGGCTAGCTTAGGACAGCCCTTCCCATGGCCCTCCTGTGTTGTACATGTCACTTCATCACCCAGGGAACCAGGGACTGAGAAATCCAGGGGAGTGGTGCCGGGCCGAGGATGCATGACCTAGCTGCAATGACTTCCGGTCAGCCAGACTCTGTCCTCTCTGCAGATGGGGCCCTATCCCAGGACTGGCCAGTGGGCTAGTCATGGGTGGGGAGACTTGAGGAGTGGAGCTGAGAGCTAAGGGGATACTTCTGCTCAGTCTGTCATTTAGCCCCTCTGTCTATCTGTTTGTTGATCTGTGGATAACAGCCCTCCTGTGTTGGGTAAACATCCCAAAGGATTCCCAGGACCTTTGAAAGTTGCTGGTCAGGTGTCTTCTCTCAGGAGCTCTTGGTGCCTCTCTGGCCTCCTCCTTCATACCTGGGACTGTTAAGACCAGAGGTGAAGCCAACCTTCTCAGAGCAAGTGTTCCTGCACTGAGAAGCCCATGGTGTGCTCCCACACCAGACTCACCAATGTTGTGACCCATCTTTTCATTTGGGGATGTACATATATCTGTGGAACCCTTATAACCCTTCCAAAACTTGCCTGAAATGCAGTGTGAACTTGACTAAATCACTCTGTGGGTCAGATGCTTCAACTTCCCTGTCTGTAAACTGGTAATAAGAATATTCCTTGCCCAGCTTTCTGGGGAGGGAGTGGCATGAAAGTGCTTTATATGCTGTGAAGTGTCATGTAGGACAAGTGATGCCTACTAAATCCTCCTAGCATCTCTGTGGGGAAGGTGGGCAGAGATGACATTCCCGTGCTCAAAATCTCAACCTGTATAGGTGCAAAGCCAAATCTTGAGACCCTCTGCTACCTTGGGAAAATTCCACAGAGCACTATCACTTGGGAAAACTGAGGCACAGAGTGCCTCACATCATGGTCAGAAATCAGATCCAGGGCTTCTAATTCTTGGGTTGTAGCTCTTTGAGATCTCAGATGAATCCTTTCCTCTGGGATCCAAGTCGGTGCCTGAACTCTGCCACTTGGTAGCTGTGTGATCTCAGGGGAATTACTGAGCCTCTGTGAACCTCCACTTTTGTGAAATGGTGGTAGTAATAGTACCCAAGACCAACTACATAATTTGGGGGGCCCAGTGCAAGTGAAAATGCAGGGCTCCTTGTTCAAAAAGCAGGAAAAAAAGCCTTTTTTCTTGCTTCTGTGATTTTGCACTCAATCTGTTTATTATTCACTATTTAAAGTTGCACTCCTTTGGGCATGGGGATACTCACAGGGTTATGGGGCCCTGCCTCATGACTTGGCAGGCATCCTCAACCCAATTTTCCCTATGCCTGAATCCAAGCCCCTGCCTGGGACAGAGGCCAGGGAGCAGGCAGCCAAGAACCCATTCTGGGGAGGGTGAGGCAGGGAGACAATGAGAGGCAGAGCTATGTGTCAGCTGAGTTTCCAAGTCCCCAGAGCGTGCTCCATTATTTCATTGGACTTCACTTACAAAACACAAATTCAAAGTTAATTATTAAGAATTATAAGATGGTAGCCACAGAGCATTAAACCCCAGTTATGGAGTGCCCTTCTGAGTGGAGGGCTCTGTGTAACTGCACTACTCACACATCCATGAAGCTGGCCCTGATAATACCCAGCTTACAGGGTAGCTGTGAACAAGTAATGTGCCTATCCCATAGGAAATGTCAATAAATGTCTCAATAAATGTCAGCTATTCCATTAATGTCATTATTAATTATTAAATGTGATTTACTACAGATTTTAAATTTTGATTAAAAACTTTTTAATGTTTGTTTATTCTTGAGAGAGAGAGAGAGAGAGAGAGAGAGAGAACGAGCGGGGGAGGGGCCGGGAGAGACAGACAGAATCTGAAACAGGCTCCAGGCTCTGAGCTGTCAGTACAGACCCCAATGTGGGGCTCGAACCCACAAACTGTGAGATCATGACCTGAGCCTAAGTTGGACGCTTAACCGACTGAGCCACTCAGGTGCCCCTAAAATTTGATTTTAATGATGACTTGGTAACACATCGTCATTTACCTAATCGAATGTGCTGCTTCCATCTGCTATAAGAAGCCTCTCTGCCATCATCATATTTCTTGGTGGTTTGCTATAATCAAAGTGGGGGGAGGGAAGATAAACGAACACTTAGAAATACTTAGGTATCAGGCATTTTGGTGTTAATCCTTACCACAATAAGCCAATCCTCACTAGGCAAGCACCTTACCATGCTCTAACTGAGAAGGAAATCGATGCTCAGAAAAAGAGGCACCTCACGTCAGAGGCAGATGCTGGGGCCTGAATCTGGATCTGTTTGCCTCTGAAGCCCAACTTGTTCACCCAGGGAGCCCGCAGCCTGAGGCCTTTGTCTGCAGCTCATCTGGGAAGGGACCACCAGTAAGGGTCTGTCCTCTCCTGGGATGGCCTCATCTGCTTCCCCCAACCCTTTTCCCATTCTTTTCCTTGCTTTGCCAGCAGCTGTATCCTGTACCCTGATGAGAGGCCTAAAGACAATGGGAAAGGGAAAGATTGGGTGGTAGGAAAGGGGCCAGGCTCCAAGCTAAACAATTGTTTCTCTCCCAGTGGGTCCCAGGCAGCCGGAAACAGCAACTGGTTCCCAGCATTATTATGGGCAGGGGTGAGAGCTGCCCCTACTGGGATTCTCCTTCTATTCTGGGCCCAGCCTCCTCTCAGTTGCTGCAAGTTTTTGTGCCTCGGCTGTGTCGTAGCCTCAGTTTCCCCATCCGTCAACTGTCTTTAGCCCCCAGCACAGGGCCCCGTACTGGGAGGACCTCAGGGACTATTTGCTGGATTAAATTATGGGGGAAGAAGATGAAACTCTAAAGAGTTTCTAGGCATTGTCCTTCTTTGTGGTTACTTTATCCATCCAGCAACCCTGGTCTGAGGGAGCCCTTGCAGGGGGCTGTGTGAAGCTCTGGAATACACCAATAATATCCATGCTCTGCCCTGCAAGAGTTTCCAGGAAGCAGGCAATGGCCCTGGGGGTAAATGCCACAGAGGAGGTTTATACTGGAAGTAGGGGGGTGGGGGAAGCAAGTCTGGAGTGACTGAGCTTATTTTGGGATGAGAACAATAATCCTGAGAAGAAAGAGCATGCACTGTGGCCTCCAGCCCACTTGCCCTCTTCCTCTGGAGCTTGAGCTGGAGAAGGGGCTGCAAGTGACCACAGGAGCCCTGGACTAGCACATCTGGATGCAGGTCTCACCCTTTCCACCCACTAGCTGTGTGACCTTAGGCAAGTTCCTTTTCCTCTCTGAGCCTGGTTCCTCGTCTATAAATTGGAACTAACAAAGCTTACCTCCTGGCAGTGCTTGTGGTAAGGATTAAATTTAAATGGCATGTATTAAAAGCTTCAAGGGAATTTGCAAAGTGCATTAAGTAAACAGGGAGGCCAGGAAACAGACCTTTGAGAAATCCCATTTTAACCATGAAACTTAAATAGCACAGGCTGGGAGAGGAGGTGATGGGATCATGAAAGGAAGTCTCTTCTGCAAAGAAGAACTGTTTGTGTGTGTGTGTGTGTGTGTGTGTGTGTGTGTGTGTGTGTGTCTGCTTCATCAGTCAAGGCTGGGTGTTTATGGATGAAGGAGTAAATGGTGGGAGAGGGTGAATCAGCAAAACCGTGTGACAGAACAACTTAAGGGAGGCTTCCTGGGCCCTCCTGAGTCCTTTTCTGAGAGAATAGCACTAGCTCTGTGTGTCTAAGCCTAAAACTGAAAGTCCAGCTCCATCTGAGACCAATTCCTACTTAGAGAAGATGCACTGGGACACAATAAAGACATGCATGGCCTTGTACTGCCCTCTTCTGGTTTTCTAGAAAACTTCACTTTTAAGATGTGGACAATTTCCACTCATATAAATGGTAACTCTCCTGTGACCAGCCCTGTGTTGGGAGGTGGGAACACACAGATAGACAAAATCATATTCATGTTATTCAAGAACTCCTGTGTGTGTGTGTGTGTGTGTGTGTGTGTGTGTGTGTGTAAGAAGAGACAGAGACACACACAGAGTGAAAGAGAGAGAGAAAGAGAGAGAGAAGAAGAGAAACAGACACATAAGCAATAAAGGTGTATCAGCACCATGATACAAGATGCAGAAAGGTTAGGGATGTCATTTAGGAAAGTTTTTGAAACTTCATCTATTCATCCATCTATTATATATTTATTGAGTCCTTAATGTATTATAAAAACTTACCTTTGTGCCTGAGCTACAACTTATCTTTGTGCTTGTTACAGCTGTAACAAAATACACAAAAAAATCTCTGCCTGCCTGGATTTTAATGAAGGGAAATAATTCAAAATAATGCAAAATAATGCAAAAATAGATAGTGTTGGATGCTGAGTACTAAGGAGAAAAATGAAGCAGGAAAGGAGGACAGGGAGTATTGTTGGAGTGATTGAAACTTTTGAAGTAACATTTCAATGAAGTAACATGGAACATGACTGAGTAAATTGTACTGGGCTTTCCTTCCTGCATAAGCAACTAGAAAATTGGACAAGTATATGAAACAACTGTTCAGACATTGGACGATGCTAGCACAGGACTATGATCCATGAAAGAAGGAAAACAAGGTGAGCCTAACGATTACCCTAGCTTTATGCCTGATGGCACTTTCTGGCAGAGCAGCGAGAGAAAACTCACGAAGAGTTTCTAGGAGTAGAGTACCTGAGAGGAAGGACCTACCCAGAAAAAAGTTCTAGAAATCTGTGTAGGGGTCTCTCTTGAGTCTTTGTCTAAATCCTAAGTTGTGCTTGCACAGGGTGAAACTTAATGAGTGTGGGGAAATAATAACTACTGGGTAGGTATAAGCCGAACCAGGTTGGGAGACATTAAAATTCCAGCTGGCTACTGGGGAGAGAATTTGTTGAACACCTGGGCATTCAGTGGAGACCTCAAAAGGTCATAGTAGTAGAGCTAACATAGTCTCAGAGTTAAGGTACTCTAGAGCTACCTTAATAAAAGTTAAAAAGAACAAAACTGACCCTCAAGTAACCTAAATTCCTGCCCAAACAAAACAAACTTCAACATTCTTTAAAGGAAGGAAACAAAATTCAGACCCTCAACAATGGAACATTCACAATGTCTGACATTCAATAAAATGATTAGACATGGAAGGAAGCAGGAAAATATGACCTATAACCAGGAGAAAATTAATCTATAGAAATAGACCCAGAAATAAAACAGATGATGGAGTTAGCAGACATAGACTTTGAAGTAGCTAATATATATGTATATTATATATATATATATATATATATATATATATATATATATATATATATATGTATATACAGAGAGAGAGAGAGAGAGAGAGAGATTTGAGATTTAAATGAAAATATGAACATATGAGGAAAGAAGTGGAAGTTACCAAATGGAACTTTAAGAGTTTACAAGTACAATATCTGAACTAAAGATGACATTGTGTAACTTAAAAACCAGATTAGATAATGAAGAAGAAAACATCAGTTACCTTGAAGACATAGTAATTAAAAATATCCAACCTGTAGCAGAAAAAGAAAAAAAACAAGACTTGAAAAAAAGTGAATAGAGCTTCATTACCTATGGAACACTGCAGTGATATAACATGTGGATAACCAGGATCCCAGAAAGCGTAGAGGCAGAAAAATGTTTGAAGAAATAGTAGCCAAAATGTTTTTGAAACAAGAAGGCTATAAACAACAGACCCAAGAAACTCAACAAACTAGAATAAACACATAGAAAACCATACCAAAGCACATCATAACAAATTTACTAAAAACCTAGTGATAAAGAGAAAATATTTGAGGCAGACATAAAAGAAGATATGTATTATATACAGGGGAATAAAGATAAGAAATATCATAGATTTCTCATTAGGAACAATGGAAGCCAAAAGACAAAGGAATAATTTCTTTAAAGAGCAGAATAAGATGTGGCTTCTGGGTGGCTCAGCCACTTAAGCCTCTGGCTCAGGTCATGATCTCGTGGTTTGTGAGTTTGAGCCCCGTGTCAGCTCTGTGCTGACAGTTCGAAGCCTGAAGACTACTTCAGATTCTGTGTCTCCCTCTGTCTGCCTCTCCCCCCGCTTGCCCTCTCACTCTCTCTCTTAAAAATAAATAAACATAAAAAAATAACAGAATGAGAAAAAAAGATGTTAATCTAGAATTATACATCAGTGAAAATACTCTTCAAAAATGAAGGAAAGTAAAGACATTTTCAGACAAACAAAAGCTGAGAGAATTTATACAAGTTTTCACTTTTAAAAAGGCTAAAGGAAATTCTTTAAGTTCAAATAAAATAATACCAGCTGAAAATTTGGACCTATACAAAGGAATGAAGAGCACCAAGAAAGTTAAATACAGAATTTTTTTCTTAGTTAAAAAATTTGAGGGGCGCCTGGGTGGCGCAGTCGGTTAAGCGTCCGACTTCAGCCAGGTCACGATCTCGCGGTCTGTGAGTTCGAGCCCCGCGTCGGGCTCTGGGCTGATGGCTCAGAGCCTGGAGCCTGTTTCCGATTCTGTGTCTCCCTCTCTCTCTGCCCCTCCCCCGTTCATGCTCTGTCTCTCTCTGTCCCAAAAATAAATAAACGTTGGAAAAAAAAAATTAAAAAAAAAATAAAAAATTTGAAATTAACTGTTTAATGAAAAAAACCCCCAACAACATTGTATTGTGGTGTTTATGACATATATAGAAGTAAAATGTATGACAACAAAGGATAGGAGGGAGACAGAAGCATATTATTATGTCTCTTTCAATATGTATTAATTGATATAATATTGTCTGAAGGTAGATTGCAGTTAAGTTACAGATAAATATTGTAAAGCATAGGGGAAAGATGCATCACTGATAGGCTACTGGTGGAAATATAATGAAATAGTAAAAACAAGCAAAAACTCTACCTAAAGAACAAAGGATATCAAAATTTGAGGGTTGTGGTTAATATAACATAGAAGAAAATTTACAATTCAGATTCTTATGTTAGAAAAAAAGAAAAGTTGGGGCACCTGGGTGGCTCAGTTGGTTAAGCATCTGACTTCAGCTCAGGTAGTGATCTCATGGTTCATGGGTTCAAGCTCTGTGTCAAGCTTTGTGCTGACAGCTCAGAGCCTGGAGCCTCCTTCAGAATCTGTGACTCTCTCTCTCTCTCTCTCTGCCCCTCCCTTGCTTATGCAAGATAATAGATAAATGTTTAAAAATTAAAAAAAAAGAAAAGAAAAGAAGAAAAGTTGAAAATTAATTATATAAATATATACCTTAACATACCAGGAAAAAAGAGCAAATTAAATTTAAAATAAATACAAGGAAAGAAATAAGAAAGATAGGAGTGGAAATCATTTAATAGAAAACAAACAATAGAAAAAGTTAAACTAAAGTCTGGTTCCTTGAAAATATCAATAAAATGAGATATATCTGTACTTAGACTGATCAAGAGAAAAGAGAGAAGACACAAACTATCAACATCAGGAATGAAAGAAAAAACATCACTACATGTCCTTTGGATGTGAAAAGGATAATAAGGTAATATTTTGAAAAACATGCCAGTAAATTTGACAATTTAGAAGAAATGGACAAATTTCTTAAAAAGTACAAACTGCAAAGATTACTCAAGAAAAAGGGGGATGTCTTGAAGAGCCCTATATCATAAAGAAATTAAATTTGTAATTAAAATCTCTTCCCTCTCTTCCCAAAAAATAATAAAGGAGAAGAAAATCCAGGCCTAAATTTCTTCACTGGTGAATTTTATTAAACATTAAAGGAAGAAATAATACTAATCCAACACAAAGTCATTCCAAATACAACAAGGAAGGGAGCTTTCTCCAACTTACCTTTGGAGATCAATACTCTCCTGATATTTAAAAAAAGAGAAAGACGTTGCAAAGAAAGAAAATTACTCACTTTTTCTTATGAAAATAGATGCAAAAATCTCTAACAAATACTAGCAAATTATAACCAGCTACACATGAAAGGATATATTATGAACAACTAGGAGTTCATCTTAGAAATTGAAGTTGGTTTAGGGGCACCTGGGTGGCTCAGTTGGTTAAGTGTCCGACTTTGGCTCAGGTCATTATCTCGCAGTTTGTGGGTTCAGGCCCCATGTCAGGCTCTGTGCTGACAGCTTGCTCAGAGCCTGGTGCCTGCTCCAGATTCTGTCTCCCTTTCCCTCTGCCCCTCCCCCGCTCATGCTCTGTCTCTGTCTCTCTCAAAAATAAATAAACACTAAAAAAATTGGTAATTAAAGTTGATTTAGCATCGAAAATTAGTGCAATTCACTCTATTATAGAATAAGGGGAGAAAAACAATATTATTATCACAATGTCTGCATAAAAGCATTGATAACATCCACCATCTTTAAAAAAAATTATTTATTTAAATTCAAGGTGGTTAACCTACAGTATAGTATTGGTTTCAGGAGTAGAACCCAGCGATTCATCACTGCATATAACACCCAGTGCTTATCCCAACGAGTGCCCTCCTTAATGCCCATCACCCACTTAGCCCATCCCCTGACCCACCTCCCCTCCAGCAACTCTCAGTTTGTTCTCTGTATTTAAGAGTCTCTTATGGTTTGCCTCCCTCTCTGTTTTTATCGTATTTTGCTTCCCTTCCTCTACATTCATCTGTTTTGTTCCTTAAATTACACATTTGAGTGAAATCATATGATATTTGCCCTTCTCTGACTTATTTCACTTAGCATAATATGCTCTAGTTCCATACACATTGTTGCAAATGGCAAGATTTCATTCTTTTTGATTGCTGAGTCATACTCCATTGTGTGTGTGTGTGTGTGTGTGTGTGTGTGTGTGTGTGTGTGTGTATATATATATATATATATATATATATATATATATATATATACCACATTTTCTTTATCCATTCATCCATCGATGGACATTTGGGTTCTTTCCATACTTTGGCTATTATTTTTTTTTTATTTTTTTTATTTTTATTTTTTTTATATATATGAAATTTATTGACAAATTGGTTTCCATACAACACCCAGTGCTCATCCCAAAAGGTGCCCTCCTCAATACCCATCACCCACCCTCTCCTCCCTCCCACCCCCCATCAACCCTCAGTTTGTTCTCAGTTTTTAACAGTCTCTTATGCTTTGGCTCTCTCCCACTCTAACCTGTTTTTTTTTTTTTTCCTTCCCCTCCCCCATGGGTTCCTGTTAAGTTTCTCAGGATCCACATAAGAGTGAAACCATATGGTATCTGTCTTTCTCTGTATGGCTTATTTCACTTAGCATCACACTCTCCAGTTCCATCCACGTTGCTACAAAAGGCCATATTTCATTTTTTCTCATTGCCACATAATATTCCATTGTGTATATAAACCACAATTTCTTTATCCATTCATCAGTTGATGGACATTTAGGCTCTTTCCATAATTTGGCTATTGTTGAGAGTGCTGCTATGAACATTGGGGTACAAGTGGCCCTATGCATCAGTACTCCTGTATCCCTTGGATAAATTCCTAGCAGTGCTATTGCTGGGTCATAGGGTAGGTCTATTTTTAATTTTCTGAGGAACCTCCACACTGCTTTCCAGAGCGGCTGCACCAATTTGCATTCCCACCAACAGTGCAAGAGGGTTCCCGTTTCTCCACATCCTCTCCAGCATCTATAGTCTCCTGATTTGTTCATTTTGGCCACTCTGACTGGCGTGAGGTGATACCTGAGTGTGGTTTTGATTTGTACTTCCCTGATAAGGAGCGACGCTGAACATCTTTTCATGTGCCTGTTGGCCATCTGGATGTCTTCTTTAGAGAAGTGTCTATTCATGTTTTCTGCCCATTTCTTCACTGGGTTATTTGTTTTTCGGGTGTGGAGTTTGGTGAGCTCTTTATAGATTTTGGATACTAGCCCTTTGTCCGATATGTCATTTGCGAATATCTTTTCCCATTCCGTTGGTTGCCTTTTAGTTTTGTTGGTTGTTTCCTTTGCTGTGCAGAAGCTTTTTATCTTCATAAGGTCCCAGTAATTCACTTTTGCTTTTAATTCCCTTGCCTTTGGGGATGTGTCGAGTAAGAGATTGCTACGGCTGAGGTCAGAGAGGTCTTTTCCTGCTTTCTCCTCTAAGGTTTTGATGGTTTCCTGTCTCACATTTAGGTCCTTTATCCATTTTGAGTTTGTTTTTGTGAATGGTGTGAGAAAGTGGTCTAGTTTCAACCTTCTGCATGTTGCTGTCCAGTTCTCCCAGCACCATTTGTTAAAGAGGCTGTCTTTTTTCCACTGGATGTTCTTTCCTGCTTTGTCAAAGATGAGTTGGCCATACATTTGTGGGTCTAGTTCTGGGGTTTCTATTCTATTCCATTGGTCTATGTGTCTGTTTTTGTGCCACATACTTTGGCTATTATTGATAGTGCTGCTATAAACATGGGGGTGCATGTGTCCCTTCTAAACAGCACACCTGTATCCCTTAGATAAATGCCTAGTAGTGCAATTGCTGGGTTGTAGGGTAGTTCTATTTTGAGTTTTTTGAGGAACCTCCATGCTGTTTTCCAGAGTGGCTGCACCAGCTTGCATTGCCACCAACAATGCAAAAGAGATCGTCTTTCTCCGCATCCTCGCCAACATCTGTTGTTGCCTGAGTTGTTAATGTTAGCCATTCTGACAGGTGTAAGGTGGTATCTCATGGTGGTTTTGATTTGTATTTCCCTGATGATGAGTGATGTTGAGCATTTTTTCATGTGTCGTTTGGCCATCTGGGATGTCTTCCTTGGAGAATGGTCTATTTATGTATTTTGCCCATTTCTTCACTGGATTATTTGTTTTTTTGGGTGTTGAGTTTGATAAGTTCTTTATAGATTTTGGATGCTAACCCTTTATATGATATGTCATTTGCAAATATCTTCTCCCAATCTGTCGGTTGCCTTTTAGTTTTGCTGATTGTTTCCTTTGCTGTGCAGAAGCTTTTTATTTTGTTGAAGTCCCAGTAGTTCATTTTTGCTTTTGTTGCCCTTGCCTCCGGAGATGTGTTGAGTAAGAAGTTGCTGCAGCCAAGATCCAAGAAGTTTTTGCCTGCTTTCTCCTCGAGGATTTTGGTGGCTTCCTGTCTTACATTTAGGTCTTTCATCCATTTTGAGTTTATTTTTGTGTATGGTATAAGAAAGCGGTCCAGGTTCATTCTTCTGCATGTTGCTGTCCAGTTTTCCCAGCACCACTTGCTGAAGAGACCGTCTTTATTCCACTGGGTATTCTTTCCTGCTTTATCAAAGATTAGTTGGCCATACGTTTGTGGGTCCATTTCTGGGTTCTCTATTCTGTTCCATTGATCTAAGTGTCTGTTCTTGTGCCAGTACAATACTGTCTTGATGATTACAGCTTTGTAATATACCTTGAAGTCCGGGATTGTGATGCCTCCTGCTTTGGTTTTCTTTTTCAAGATTGCTTTGGTATTCAGGGTCTTTTCTGCTTCCATACAAATTTTAGGATTATTTGTTCTAGCTCTGTGAAGAATGCTAGTGTTACTTTGATAGGGATTGCATTGAATATGTAGATTTCTTTGGGTAGTATTGACATTTTAACAGTACTTGTTCTTCCTATCCGGGAGCATGGAATCTTTTTCCATTTCTTTGTGTCTTCTTCAATTTATTTCATAAGCTTTCTCTAGTTTTCAGTGTATAGATTTTTTCACCTCTTTGGGTAGATGTATTCCTAGGTATTTTATGGTTTTTTTTGTGCAACTGTAAATGGCAAAACGGTTCCTTGATTTCTCTTTCTGTTGCTTCATTGTTGGTGTATAGGAATGCAACCAATTTCTGTGTGTTGATTTTATATCTTTCAACTTTGCTGAATTTACGAATCAGTTCTAGCAGGTTTTTGGTGGGATCTTTAGGGTTTTCCATATAGAGTATCATGTCATCTGCGAAGAGTGAAAATTTGACCTCCTCCTGGCCGATTTGGATGCTGTTTATTTCTTTGTGTTGTCTGATTGCAGAGGCTAAGACTTCCAATACTATGTTGAGTAACAGCGGTGAGAGTGGACATCCCTGTCTTGTTCCTGACCTTAGGGGGAAACCTCTCAGTTTTTTCCCATTGAAGATGATATTAACATTGGGTCTTTCATACATGGCTCTTATGATCCTGAGTTATGATCCTTCTATCCCCACTTTCTTGTTGGTTTTTATCAAGAAACGATGCTGTATTTTGTCAAATGTTTTCTTTGCATCTACCAAGAAGATCATATGGTTCTTTTCCTTTCTTTTATTGATGTGATGGATCACATTGATTGTTTTGCGGATATTGAACCAGCCCTGCATCCCAGGTATAAATCCCACTTGGTCGTGGTGAATACTTTTTTTAAAAAAAATTTTAAATGTTTTTTATTTATTTTTGAGACAGAGAGACAGAGCATGAGCAGGGGAGGAGAAAAGAGAAAGGGAGACACAGAATCTGAAGCAGGCTCCAGGCTCTGAGCTGTCAGCACAGAGCCCAACGTGGGGCTTGAACTCACAAACCAAGAGATCATGACCTGAGCTGAAGTCAGACGCTTAACCGACTAGGCCACCCAGGCACCCCAATAATTATTTTAATGTATTGTTGGATCCGGTTCACTAATATCTTGTTGAGGATTTTTGCATCCATGTTCATCAGAGAAATTGGTCTATAGTTCTCCTTTTTAGTGGGGTCTCTGTCTGGTTTTGGAATCAAGGTAATGCTGGCTTCATGGAAAGAGGTTGGAAGTTTTCCTTCCATTTCTATTTTTTGGAACAGCTTTAAGAGAATAGGTGTTAACTCTTCCTTAAATGTTTGGTAGAATTCCCCTGGAAAGCCATCTGGCTCTGGACTCTTGTTTTTTGGCAGATTTTTGATTACTAATTCGATTTCCTTACTGGTTATGGGTCTGTTCAAATTTTCTATTTCTTCCTGTTTCAGTTTTGGTAGTGTATATATTTCTAGGAATTTGTCCATTTCTTCAAGCTTGCCCATTTTATTGGTGTATAATTGCTCATAATATTCTCTTATTATTGTTTTTATTTCTGCTGTGTTGGCTGTGATCTCTCCTCTTTCATTCTTGATTTCATTTATGTGGGTCCTTTCCTTTTTCTTCTTGATCAAACTGGCTAGTGGTTTATCAATTTTGTTAATTCTTTCAAAGAACCAGCTTCTGGTTTCATTGATCTGTTCTACTGGTTTTTTGTTGTTGTTGTTGTTTGTTTCGATAGCATTAACTTCTGCTCTAATCTTTATTATTTCCTGACTTCTGCTGGGTTTCAGTTTTATTTGCTGTTCTTTTTCCAGCTCTTTAAGGTGTAGGATTAGGTTGTGTATCTGAGACCTTTCTTCCTTCTTTAGGAAGGCCTGGATTGCTATATACTTTCCTCTTATGACTGCCTTTGCTGCATCCCAGAGGTTTGGAGTTGTGGTGTTATCATTTTCATTGGCTTCCATATAGTTTTTAATTTCCTCCTAACTTCTTGGTTAGCCCATTCATTCTTTAGTAGGATGTTCTTTAGTCTCCCAAGTATTTGTTACCTTTCCAAATTTTTTCTTATGGTTGATTTCGAGTTTCATAGCGTTGTGGTCTGAAAATATGCACGGTATGATCTAGATATTTTTGTACTTGTTGAGGGCTGATTTGTGTCCCAGTATGTGGTCTATTCTGGAGAATATTCCATGTGCGCTGGAGGAGAATGTATATTCTGCTGCTTTAGGATTAAATGTTGTAAATATATCTGGTAAGTCCATCTGGTCCAGTGTGTCATTCAAAGCCATTGTTTCCTTGTTGATTTTCTGATTAAATGATCTGTCCATTGTTGTAAGTGGGATGATGAAGTCCCCTACTATTATGGTATTATTATCAATGAGTTTCTTTATTTTTATGATAAAATGATTTATATATTTGGGTGCTTGCACATTTGGAGCATAAATGTTTACAATTGTTAGGTCTTCTTGGTGGATAGACCCCTTGATTATGATATAATGTCCTTCTTCATCTCTTGTTACAGTCTTTATTTTAAACTCTAGATAGTCTGATATAAGTATGGCTACTCTGGCTTTCTTTTGTTGACCATTAGCATGATAGATGGTTTTCCATCCCCTTACTTTCAATCTGAAGGTGTCTTTAGGTCTAAAGTGGGTCTCCTGTAAACAGCATATAGATGGATCTTGTTTTCTTATCCATTCTGTTACCCTGTGTCTTTTGATTGGAGCATTTAGTCCACTGACTTTTAGAGTGAGTACTGAAAGACATGAATTTATTGCCATTATGTTGCTTGTAGTGTTGGGGGTTTCTGGTGGTGTTCTCTGGTCCTTTCTAGTCTTTGTTGCTTTTGGTATGTATGTATGTATGTATGTATGTATGTATGTATGTATGTATTTTTCATCTTTTCTCCTGTCAGAGAGTCCCCCTTAAAATTTCTTGGAAGACTGGTTTAGTGGTCATGAACTCCTTTAATTTTTGTTTGTCTGGGAAACTTTTGATCTCTCCTTCTATTTTTTTGAATGACAGCTATGCTGGGTAAAGAATTCTTTGCTGTGTATTTTTCTGATTCAGCACATTGAATATATCCTGCCACTCCTTTCTGGCCTACCAAGTTTTTGTGGATAGGTCTGCTGCAAACCTGATCTGTCTTCCCTTGCAGGTTAGGGACTTTTTTTCCCTTGTTGCTTTCATGATTCTCTCCTTGCCTGAGTATTTTGTGAATTTGACTATGATATGCCTCGTTGATGGTCGGTTTTTGTTGAATCTAATGGGGGTCCTCTGTGCTTCCTGGATTTTGATGTCTGTGTCTTTCCTCAGGTTAGGAAAGTTTTCTGCTATGATTTGCTCACATAACCGTTCTACACCTTTTTTTCTCACTTCATCTTCTGGGACCCCTATGATTCTGATGTTCCTTTTAAATGAGTCACTGATTTCTTTAATTCTTAAATCATGCTCTTTTGCCTTAGTCTCCTTCTTTTTTCTGCTTCATTATTCTCCATAAATGTGTCCTCTATATTGCTGATTCTCTGTTCTGCCTCATCTATCCTTGCTGCCGTGGCATCCATTCAAGATTGCAGCTCAGTTATAGCATTCTTTTAATTTCATCCTGACTAGCTTTTACTTCTCTTAGCTCCACAGAAAGGGATTCTAATCTATTTTTGACTCCAGCTAGTTCTTGTTATTGTGATTCTAAATTCTGGTTCAGACATCTTGCTTGTGTCTGTGTTGGTTAAGTCCTGGCCGTCATTTCTTCGTGCTTTTTCTTTTGGGGTGAATTCCTTCATTTCATCATTTTGAAATGAGAAAAGGAATTAATGAGTGAAATAAAATAAAATAAATTAAATTAAAAAATTAAAATTAAAAGATTTCAAACAACACACACACACACACACACACACACACACACACACACACGTAATCAAATAAATGAAGGTAGATCCTAGGTGTGTTTTGGTCTGGGTCTTGAAAGGGGCTTGACAGATTAGAGAAAAAAGGGGAAAGAAAAAGGAAATTGTTTGAAAATTTGAAAAACTGAATACACTGAAATAGAATAAAGTGAAATGATGGAAGTAAAATAGAATTTGAAAAAATTTACACAAAAGTAAAAATATAGTAGAAAAAATTAAAGAAAAATATTATTAAAAAAATTGAAAATAAAAATAATTTTTTCTCTTTCTGTATTCAAGAAAAAGAAAGAAATGAAAAAGAGAAAAAAATAAAATTGAATAGATGGACCAGTGAACAGACTGAAATATGATTGAAATTACTTCGTTTTCCCCTAGAAGTTAAACTATGAAGCGCTTTATAGTCCATAAACTAAGCAGGCAGAGAGACTTGTGTTCCTGAAGACAGAGGTTGGCCCAGTTGGGTGGGGCTTACTGTAATGGCTCCATTCTCCACTAGATGGCGCTGCTTAGCTTACTGTGGTAGATTGTTGCAGTGCTTGTAGGTGTGTGTGCGCACGTGCATGTATGGGAGCAGTGAAAATGGCATTATCTAACTACTCAGTCTCTATTATCAGAACTCTGTTCTCCCTGATCAGCAATAGTGCACCCATCCTTTGTCTTTGGCTTCCGTCCACTCCCTGCTTTTACACTGTTCGTGACCAAGCCCTAGGCAGCACCTCCCTCCTGAGTTTTATCTCAAATGTGGCTGTTTTTCCCGACCCCTTATTTCTGAGGGACTGTGGCTTTGACCTGTTCTGCCCCTCTGCGGGACGGTTTCACTGAGTAATGGCTGGGTGCCGGCCGCACCCAGGAACATTTGCAGGACTGTGCTGCTGTTGATGCCCAGAGACTGCAGCTGGGTGCCAGCCCACCCCAGAAAAAGTTCATGCGATTGTGTCACAGCAGCGTTTCAGAGATTATGGCAAATGACAACATGCGTCTGGTACCAGGCTTCACTCCCAACCACGTTGTTCCAGCACCAGCGAATGTGGTTGTTCTCCCAGGTCCACTGGAACCGTTGCCTGTGGGGGGCTACACAGCCTCTACCAGATGTCCTTCCAACAGGGGAACTGCCTCTCTCTGTGTGGCCTGAAGATCCCCGGACTTCAGGGGATTTGCCCTTCCCACCAGAGCACCACCCGGTATTGAGCTGCGGAGACTCAGACTCTGCACTCCCTGTGTTTATAGAGTCTTAATGGAATTTAAACCCTCTCCTTTCTCCTTTTCTCCCTTTTTAGTTCAGTCCCTGTGGATGTTTCCACTTTTCCACTTTCTCTTCAGCTGCTTTTGGGGGGTGTGCTTTTCCCATATTTTCCCCACCCCCATCTCCATCCTCTCTCCATACATGCAAACAGCTCCCTGCCATCCGTGGCGGCCTTCTCCCCTAGTTCATCTCTCCGCACCATGTACCTGCTGAGTTCTGTGGTTCAGGTTGTGCAGATTGTTGTGTTAATCCTCAAATCAGTTTTCTAGGTGTGCAGTGTGGTTTAGTGTTGATCTGGCTGTATTTCATGGATGCGAGACACAACAAAAACTTCCATGCTGTTCTGCCATCTTGGCTCCTCCTGCTATTATTGTTTCTAATCCCTAAAACAACTATATATGGAAGGGATGATCATTTCCATTTTCCAGATGGGAAAACTGGCCCAGAGATTAAGTTACTTGCCTGAGGCCATGGAGTTAGTAAATGGCATACCAGGTCTGCTGTTTCCAAAAGATTGGTGCCTCTCCCTCAGCAGGCCCAGGACAAATGTCTGTTGAATGAACTTGTTGAATGAAGTCAAGGAGGGGTCCTCCTCCCTCCCAGCCATCCTACTGCTCCAAGTCAACACCACACAGTGTTGAGTGCAGATCCCCAGCTCAAGGAGGAAGTCACCCTGCTCCCTGCCTCCCCCACTGGATTCTGTCACTGCCCAGTGTCTCCCATGATGCCTTCCTCTCTCTATCTCTCTTTTCTTTCTGAAGCTGGCCCCAATATTTCTAAAAAGGAGAAAGCTTCAACTTTTTATCTTTTCAGGAAAAGCTGGGTTCTTTCCTACTGGATGTTTCCTGCCAGTGACTCTTCTTTGCTATCCACACAGAACACTTCACTTCCAGTCACCAAATGTGGGGAGGTTTTTCTCCACACCAAGCAATCGTCTGGACACCAGTGGGGTGCCCTACAATTGTAGTCAATTCTAACACTATCTTCCTGGAAATAGTGTTTGATCCCATAGGTTAAGGGCCCCGTCTTACAAGTGCCCCCACCTCCCCGACACTGGTCACAAGTTCAGTTTGTCACCTGTGCTTCTGACCAGTTGGCTATATATGGATCAAAAATTCCAGTGAAATCCTCCTTGCATTCGATTAGTTTGCTAGAGTGGCTCACAGACTCAGGAAAACAGTTTAATTAGGTTTATTGGTACATTATAAAAGGATATGATGAAGGATGCAGACAAACATCCAGATGAAAAGATACATAGGGTCCTGAGCACAGGAGTTTTTGTTTTCCTGGTGTGGATGTGTTTGCCCACCTGAAAGCTCTCTGAACTCTGTACTTTTGGGATTTTAGTGAGGGTTTATCTTTAGTGAGGCATCTTAATGATAAATCATTAAGTCCATTTGTAGCCCTTTGCCCTTCTTAAGAGAATGGGAGGTATGGTTGAAAATTCCAAGCTTCTAATTATGGCTTTGTTTTTCTGGTGATTAGCCCTCATCTAGGAGCTATCGAGGATACACCCAGAGTTGCCTTGTTGGAATGAAAGACACTTCCATCGCCCAGGAAATTATAAGGATTTCAGGAGCCCTGTGTTCAAAACCAGGGTCAAAGACAAATATTAGAACAAAAGATGCTCTTAGCGTTCTTAGGTTTTACAAGAGTTTTAGGAGCTCTGTGCCAGGAACCAAGGGAAGATATATATATCTTTATATGTGCGTGTGTGTGTGTGTGTGTGTATATATATATATATACATATATATATATATTTACATATTTATATGTCTATATATAACATATATTTCTAAAATACATTTTTATATATTTTATATATTTATATATTTATATATAAATTTCTATATATAACATATATATTTCTAACATATATATACATGTTATTATATATTACAATACCACATCTTCTTTCCATTCAAATCTGGGATTGGGATTGGAACCAGATGCTTGAGGTTAGTATCTGGGACACTGGACAGCTGGATCCTGACCACTGGCCTCTGGCCTTGTCAATTATCCTGGTCTTGCTGCTGCTAGTCCTGCATCCAGGTGTTCCTGAATAGCCCCTGCCCTAGTATAAGCCTCCACCATCTCTTGTCAGCCCTCCCCACTGATCTCCCACCCTCCACACCTTTCCATCTCTTCACACTGATCCCCACATCATAGCCACAGTGGGCCTCACTGCCAATGCCTCACTTCCCTTCAAGCCTTCCAGCACTCCCATGGCCTCTATAGGGTAAAGCTCCAATTCCTCCAAATTCTGCAATGTTGGGCATGGTCTGGACCTGGCCTGCTTCTCTAGGGTCTTCCTTCAGTCTACCCCATCCTCACACCTAGTGCCCCAGCTATCCCCCACCTCTGTGGTCTTGGCTACCCACATTACTTCCTCTGCTAGGGAATGCTTGTTTATCTTTCCAGACTCAGGTCTAGTGACCCTTCCCTGGGGAGGCTCCCATGACCTCTCTTTCCACCCCAGCTAAAACAAATTCCTCCTCTCCTCCTCGTGTTCTGGCACCAAAAACACGTGACTGCCCTAATTCTGTGTCTCTCCCATTGACCCCAAGCACCATGTCTGAGATAGCTGTGTCCCCAGCCCTCAGCACTGGGTCCAGCACATAGTAGTACCTTAATGGGTGTCTGTTGAATGTATGAACATGATCTCAGATGGCTTCACTGCTCAGGTCCGTGGCTATTAGTTCCTGCTGCTCCAATCTCCTCTGAGGTTTTGGGAAAACTGTACCAAGTGGCATGAAGAAAGAGCTGGCTTCATTGTCCTTGCTAGTCAGGTTGCCCCTTCCTCCAGGTACCCTTCCACAGGTAGGGCATATCCCCCACCACACCCCACCATGGCCAGAGGGAGAGCCTATCTTTGAGTTGTGCTTTGAGGAACATTCCCTTCTCCCTTCTCCCCAGCCACTTCCCTCTACAGAAGTCCGCCCATGGTCTTTACAAAGTCTCTGTGTAGCTCCTGGCCTCCACATTATCCATTCCCTGTTGTCGCTTATCAGGAGAGAGGGCGAGGGAGAAGGTGAGGCTAGAGATGGGAGAGAGTGAAAGTGGACAGGTTGAGTAATATGCGTGTGTTCTGGGACTTCCATTCTCTCAAGGAAGTGGCAACAATGACTAAGCAGAAGTAATTCCTCCTCTTCTGGACTTGCTGCAGGGAAGAAGGTGAATGATTTACTGTCAGGAGCTGAGCCTCTCCCAAGGGAGGGTCCTCCAAGGCAATGGGAGCTGGGGGGCCCTGGGATTTTTTCTTTTTTTTGTTTCCTTTTGGCAGAAACTGATTCACATTTTCTGCCTTGTCTTGTCCTCCTCCCACTCACAGACATGTTTGCAATACACAGGTCTGATTGTTTTATTATTAGACACTAACTGCTGTAGAGGGATTAATTTTTCAATATATCTATACTGATTTTAGCTGCCTGGTTTAGTTTGAGAGTTTTGATCACTGGAGGAACCATTGCCCACTTCTGGGTGTGTCCAGAGGAGACCTGGTCAGTCCCAAAGTCCATTCCAGATGCTCATTTCCATTTATGAAAAGTGTTGTACCCTCTCTTGTAGCAATGCTCCTTTGAGCATCATGCATTTTACAAACTTTTCAGAGTGTAAGCAAGCATGTGCCCACCCTGGAAACTGAAACCCTAAATGGTTCCAGTTATAGTAGGTTACTCATTCACCTGTATAGTCCAATGCCCAGGGGCAGAGGGCAGTGAGTGTGCTTCTGAGGCACACTGGGAGTCAGGCAAACTGGTTCTCCAAAGTCCTCTAGCCTCTCAGGTCATCCTGCTCTTTGCTACTCAAATAGAATCATCTGAGACCCATTTCCACCATGGTGGGGAAACTAGCGTGACCCTCACAATCAATATTTTCAGAGATTCTCAGGGACTTGTGTTTCTCTTGGTCACCTTTTGGTCTTTGTGGTGGTTTTAAGCATGTCTGCCAATTCTCTAATACTCTTCCTATCAAGAAGCTGAGTCTAGGGGCACCCGGGTGGCTCAGTTGATTAAGTGTCCAGCTCTTGATTTCTGCTCAGGTCATGATCTCACATTTCTTGAATTCAAGCTGTGCATCAGACTCTGCACTGACAGTGCAGAGCCTGCTTGGGACTCTGTCTCTCTCCTTCTCTCTCTGCCCCTCCTGCTCGCTCTCTCTTTCTCAACAAACAAACAAACTTGAAAAAAAAAAGAAGTTGAGTCTAATCCCCTCCACTTGAGTGTGGGCCAACCTCTGTGATCTGCTTTTAATAAACAGAATGAGGCAGAAGTGATGCTACCCGATTCCCGAGTCAAAATCATACAAGGTGATAGAGCTTCTGTCAAGCTCTCTCTCTGGCCACTTGCTTTTGGAACTCAGCTGTCGTTCCATGAGGGAGCCCAGGCCACATGGAGAGGCCATGTGTATGTTTCTGGCCAACAGCCTCAGCTGACATCCCAGGTGACCTGTGGGTGACATGCGAGTGAGGGAAACTTTGAGAAGACCCCAGCCTCAGCACCAGCTGGCCACATCCACCATATGTCCTGGCAAGACCATGCTCTTTCTTGATGCTTGGTTGCATACACACCGTTTCCTCTCCTTCTTCATCTTGACAAAGCATCACTAATGCAAGGCTAGCATCTGTAGTAGGTGAGACTGACAATTTGGGGCCACAGAGGGGAGCTGCAGGAAAGACCAAGAAAGATGAGAACATAAATTTGAGTGTTACACTTACTTCAGTGCAAGTTCACAGGCGCTCCACACCACAGGGGATTCTTGCTGGTCCTGTCCACCTTTCGGCCGAAGCTCTCTCCTGTCATCTCTGGCCTTTCTTCTTCTGCCCTCAGTCTTCCTGTACCTCTTCAGCTGCAGTAATTCTGGTTTTCATATGGGGAACCATCCAACAGTTGGATTCTTAGTCCATAAATGTAAGGCTGCAAGAAACGAAATGTTCTGTCTCCACATTTAAGCTTTTCTTCTTCCGACACCCTCCCTACAGGCACCATGTTTCTGTCACTACAGGGTTTCCTCATTTCTTCTGCCAGGTGTATGTCAAGTTCTAGTAGTCACTGCAATTGTGAGGAGTATGGTGCTTGGGGTGCCTGATCTTGGGGGCATACCCTGAGCTGTACATGCTGCTGTCTCACCCTTATTGCCAACTCATGAGGGTGGCTGCCATGTCTTCCCTCATTTTCAACCACCAGCCTCTCCAGGTCCACCACCCTCCCAGTCACCCCTGCACCCCACCTGAGTGCACAGAAACCTCATTTGCTCCCATGCAGTGAGGTTAAGAGCTGTGAGCCTAGAGGCACCATGCCACCCCCTTCTTTGCCACTTTTCCAAAGCCACTTCTCAGCTTTGCTGTGTTCCTGGGCTTGCCCCAGGTGTTACACATGTCTCTTATCTCCACAGAGTTCTCACATATGCGATGCAAAGACCTTTCTCAGGGACTTGTCAGTGTCTCATCTCTTCTTCATCCCAGCCTTTCCTGTCTCCCTGCTGCCCCACTTGAGTTCAGTTCTGGCCTCACTTGCAGGAATGTGGCCCTGACTGAGCATGTACTTCTCCGGATCTACTATACGTTATAGAGTTGATGCTCCAAATCCTTCAGGGCTTAGGCTTTTGAAGTTCAAAGCCTAGGTTTTTGGAATTCAAGGTCTCAGCATTTGAATCCCCAAATCAAGAACTTAACTCTGATTGCAAAGAGCCTGGGCCTACCTAGCTGCCTGGGTGGGGACCAGAAGGGGCAGGGAAAGAGGCACACAGATAGCAGAACCCTGGGTAGGAAACTTCTCACAGAGCAACTTAAACTCTCTCCACTCAGCTCACATCTAACCTATGGGCAGGGCATTTCATCAAAAGTGCCCTCTTAGGGCCGTTCTCCAACCAGAAGAACATTTTTTTACCCTAAGAACAGATCTACCTTCTTCCTTCCTAAGCCAATTGGCCCAGATTGCAGATGCCTTTTAAAAATAACACTTTTCTCTTTCCTGTTATATAATTTTGGGCGCCTGTTATATAATTATAAAACTGAGCTGTGGTGTGTAACCAGAGCTGTGGTGGAGGCCAGCACTGGGGTATGTTGGGGCAGAGAGCAGGGAGTATCCAGTTGCAAGTGTAGGCCATGGAGGGCTTCATGGAGGAAGTGACATTTGAGCTTGTGAGAGCATTCCAGGCAGAGGCAACAGCATGAACAGAACTGCACAGCTTGTCCTGGGCATAAGGAGCAAGAGATGAGGAGGGAACAGCAGGTGAGGAGGGGACATTGGGTAACCTGCAGGAATCTGCTTGTACCAGGGCCTGGGTGGCAAAGGATTTGACTTCCATCCTGAGGGTGAGAGGTGTGATCCCATTGGTAGCTTCTAGACTGAGTAGTGCCATGATTCAAATAGTTTTCTGTTTGTTCCCTCTTGTGGTATTTGCTCATTCTGTTCTCACCTGAAGTGCCCAGTGCCATTCTCTTCCTTGTATGGGGAGTATTTCTGGCTTCACTCAGCCCTGTACGCTATCTCCTCCCCTATTACTCCTGAACCCTATGTCTCATGGCACCTTCATTACAGCCATCCTGAACTTGTGATGTCCTTTTCATCTTTCACTTTTCTACCACTTTTGTTCTTGCTGTTCTCTCCATCTGAAGTGCCCTTCCCACACTCCTTTCTGGGTGGCTACCTCTTACACAGACTTCGGCTCTGTAGCCACTTCTCCAAATCACATCTGGGCCCCTTCCCACGGATGTTTCTGATCTGTGACTTCTCTTGTGTTTCCAGGGAGGACCCAGCCTAACCCTTGGCCTGTGGACTCAGCTCCCAGCCCAGATTTCTTGGGCAAGATGGCTGCATTGTTTCTTGGAATGGCTTCCTTTGTTAGAAGAAGCATGGAGATTGGTGGGCAGCCTTCCAAAGTTCCAGAAGACACTGGAAGAGAGTCAGAGGAGACTCTGTTTCTGACCTAGTATACAATGGGATTAGCAGGCAGATAATTAGCTACAAGTGAGAGTGTGGTGCCAGGGAAAGGAGCCAAACATTATTCTGGGTTCTCTAGGCCTGCCTCTGGCTTCAGAGTCAGAAGATCTGTGTCCTAAGCCAGCACTAGGACCAATTTGCCAGGCAACCCTGATGAGTCCCTCTTCCTCTACTGAGCCTCAATTTCCTTATCCATCTGAAAGGTCACACTAGATGATCTGTCTCTGGTGTCATCTTAACAAATATTCCCAAGCACCATGCTGGGTCTGCTGCCCCCATTCCTGCCCTCTGGAGCCCACAGTTCAGAGCAGGGAAATCATGGCAAAGTGGAGAGGCTGGGCTTTGTGGTCAGACTGACCTGGCCAAGTCCTGGCTGAGACATCTTGGGCAACTGTCTTGCTCTCTCTTAACCTCAGTCCTCCCTTCAGTAAAATAGGGATGGTAATTCCTGCTTATGGACGGTGTGTTATAAGGGTTAAAGGGAAAATAAAAGCAACATACCTAAAGATCTGGGTGCTCCTGGCACTATTTCAGGGGTTGCGATTCTCAAGAGAGGCCTGCAGGGGCTCTCCGGATGGAGGTGTTCACTCTGGCTGGGTGGCAGGGACTGGGGAAGGCCCCAGGCCGGGTCTTGAAGGATGAAGAACAGTCCCTGAGGAGGAACCAGTCGGGGTACTGTGGGCAGGTGCTCAGAGCCCATTATCACTGACACTGGGCTAAGCTCTCTGTCCGGGGCTGCCATAGCCCTCATAGACTCTGTGCACCTCCGCTCCGGGCAGCTTCTGTTATCCTTTATCTGCCTTCAGTATGGTGTGCCCCAGCTCATGCTCTGTTCTATGTCCTTTCTCTGACACTGTCCCTGAGCTTCTCTGGGTGGCCACCATTTCCTATTCATGTCTTCTACTCAGGGTAACCTCCCTTCTGCCTGAACCTGGCTTCTGCCCTGAGAAGGATCCAGCATCCTTTTTGATCCCCTGAGAACCTCACCTTCATCCCTTCAGCCCACCCCACTCTCTTGCACCTTCTCCATCTTGGAGTGGTCGTGTCTTCCTGTCTGCTTGGGACCTGGGTCCATCTCTTATCCCCGTGCCCTGCATTTTCAACCTTGTTCTCTCCCAGCATTAAAAAAAAATCCTCCCTTCAGCATTAAAAGAATCCTCCCTTCAACATTAAAAAATGCTCCGGTCTCTCCACCTTTAAAGTAAAGCACACTTTGGTGCTCCTCTCCTCTTTTGAGCCCTGCTCAGTTGATCCGTGTCCCTCACTGCCTACATTCTTTACTCCCCACTCACTCCTCCATCCACTGTGTTCTGTTTCTGGCCCCAGAGTTGTTCCTCTGCCATGGCTTTGGCCCAGGTCACCAGAGTACACCTCTACCCATTCCTGCTCAAACCAGCAGGACTTTTCTCTGAGCCCAGCCCTTTTTCTAAATCTGCTCAGCTCCCCCTCAGCAGGCCTGAGGCCCAGGAAATGTTTCCTGATCACAGTAAAGGGAGCCATTCCCAGGGCAGGGCTGTAGGCTGCACAAAGAGACGAAGGTACTTAGCCAGCTCTCAGAGATTTTGGACACTGTCCTAACCCTAAATTCTGCCTAATTGTTTGAGCTGTCACAGGGCGGGTGCAGGACCCACAGGATAGCCAGGTAACTTGATCACTTGCCCTGACCTGTACCTGCCCCAGCCCATCGATTGTCCCCAGAGAATGGGCCATCAAAAGGCCTGCTTTCCTCAAGTGGAGCCCTATTCTCTGAGCTAGGGAGAAAGGAGTTTCTGTGGGCATTGAATCAGCCCCTCTTCCTCTCTCTCACTGACTGTAACCCTAGCCCTGCTCACTTACTTCAGAGTGATGGGGAGTTTACCATCTTAAAGCTCAGGTGTGCCTGCCTGGCAGGCTGATTGTATAATGGGCCTGGCATGGTAAGTGTTCTGTAACTGTGAGCTCCTGTTCTCCTGTCCTTTTCCTATCTCCAGGCTGCAAGGCATGTCCAGGAATCCCACCCCACCCCCATTTGAGTCTAATACCAAGCCTCTTATAAGTATTTTTTAAATATTTTATTTTTAAGTAATCTCTACCCCCAACGTGGATCCAACTCACAACGTTGAGAGCAGAAGTCATATGCTCCACCAACTGAGCCAGACAGGTGCCCCTAAGCCTCTTACATTTTTGATGCACCCCAATGGTTGGGTCAGTCCTTCCTGTGCTCAGGAGAATCCCAATAAAAGGCCCATGAAATTGACCGGAGCACCTTCTATCTTTGCATGTGCAAATTAAACATCTAATCTGCACAGGAACCCTCAACTGGAATGGGAGGTATGTTTTGGAGAAGGAGTAGGGAATATCTGGAGCACTGCTTTTTTGCATTTACATAACAAGTGCTTTGTTTTTACTTAAATGGTATTTCTGAAGGACACTAGGTGGGAGCCTCTTGTAGGTTATTGAAGGTTGGGGGTCAAAGTCAGGAAAGTGCCCTCAGTACCATTTGCAGACTTCCCCAGCCTCCCTGCCTCAGCTGGGTGCAAAACTTCCCCTTCCTCTGTCCATTTTATTTTGTGCTTTCTTTTTTCTATTTCTTATTGAAGATGGCATTCCGCATTTTTTCTGTATTTCTTGCTTTCTTTTGGATTGACTAAACATTTTCTCTCACTCCATTTTCTACCATGTTTAAAAGTTGTTGAAATATATTCTTTTTTTTTTAAATGTTTATTTCTTTTTGAGAGAGAGAGAGAGTGTGTGTGTGTGAGTGGGAGAGGGGCAGAAAGAGAGGGAGAGAAAGGGAGGGAGAATGGGGGTGGGGCAGAGAGAGAGCCCAATGTGGGGCTCGAACTCAGGAACCCCAAGACCATGACCTGAACCGAAGTTGGATGCCCAACCAACTGAGCCACCCAGGTGCCCCATAAAAGTTGTTGAAATATATCCTTAAGTGGCTACCTAGAAACTTTAGCATATCAAACTTTATATATCAAAGTTTAAAGTTAAAGTAAAATTAATACTTTATCTCCTTCTGAATAATCCAAGGACCTTTGGACACTTTACTCCTTCCTCCTCTATCTTTTATTATTACTATCAGTTTATTTGGTAATCTCTCTCTCTCTCTCTCTCTCTCTCTCTCTTTTTAACATTCCATGAGACACTATTGCTGTTGTTTTATACAGTCAGTGTCTTTTTATATTTACCCATTGATTTGCCACTTTCTCTACTTTCTACTGCAACTGAGACTTTCCATCTGGGATCTACTTTCCTTAGTTTTCAGGTATATTCTCTTTTTTATCTGAAAATGTCTTTATTTCCTCTTCATTTTTGAAAGATAGTTTCTCTGGGTATTCACATCTAGGTTGATGGTTATTCTCTCTTACACTTTGCAGAACTGCAAAGACAGAAGGTAATTAGCAATAAAGGAAGGAAATTAGACTAATGACTTTCTTTTCAATAGCAACAATAAAGCACAGAAGATGGAGAATACCGTCTTCAGACTCACTGTGATGTGTTGAGATGTGGGTTTTTTTCTTCATCTATCCCACTTAGAATTTATTAAAATTCTTGATTCTAAGGATTATGTCTTTCATTAGTTCTTAAAGTTCCTCCTTGTTATTTACTCAAATGGTCTCTCTTCCATGCCATTTCTTCTAATTCTAGAATTCTCCCAGCTGCGTTCAGACTCATCCGTGATTTGGGACTAGGTATGTTCTCTTTTTTGGGTGTCAGACTCTTTCAGATAAAATGTCTTAGAGCAAGATGGGACCTTGTCCAACCCTCCCATTGAACACATGGGCAGATTGAAGACTTGAGAAGGAACATACTTACTCAGGATTATACGGCAAGTCCATGGCAGAGATTGACCTGGAATTCAGCTTCCCAGCCCAGTAGACTGTCCAACACACCCCAAATCCATTATTCCAGGGACCTGATCCTGCACTCTCAGTCAAAGGCCCTCAGACCACTCCAGAGGCAGAATCCTGGCTTGTCTTGCTGCGTAGTGCCCGAATGGAACATGGCCGGCTTCCAGGCCTCCTGATCCTCCTACTCTACACTGCCGACATTCCACAGCTTGAGCTGTCTCCCTCAACTTGTACATGCTTGGGCCTAAACACCAGCCAGGGTGGCTGGCATTGCTCTGAAGCAAGTCTATCTCAGTGGGACAAGCAGTTCCAAAGACAAAGCTAGAGGTTGTCTCACCCATTCTCCTTTCATTGATTATACCCATCCAAAAACAATTGGAAGAATTTTAAGCTTAAATTTACTGAGCACTCAGTGTGGGAATTGTGTGTTTTATACAGTTTATCTCCTTTAATCCTCTGAACAATCTTATGAGGTATATACTGTTACAACCTCTGTTCTACAGGATTAGCAACCAGAGAGCTGGAGAGGTTAAGAGACTTACTCAGGGTTGGATGTGTGCCTCAGGCCACTCAGAAACCCTAGGTGAGAAGGTTCCTGGCTGTCCCAGGCAGCTTGTTTATCTGAGGAGGAGGTGGTGGAAGCCAGGCAAGGCTTAGATGGGGAGTGGCCTGAATGCCAGGGTAAGGGTTTGGCTTTTTCCTGGCTCCCCCAGCCAGGCCCCTGAGGGCAGAAACTATTGGAAGTTTATATCTAGGAAATACCAAGTGGGGTAGAGCTGAACAGGGCATGAGGGAAGGGATGTAAGGGTCCATATACCAGAGGCCACACCCATGCAGAAATACACCCTTTTACCTGGGTTCCTCCAGTGGGGAACAGAAGCCCTGTTTCTCTGAGCTTACACTGCCAACTCATCTATCTGTCCCCCAGGGGGACCAATCAGGGAACGTACTGAGTCATCATCTCTGGTGAGAGAGTTTTAAAAAAGGGACAACAGGTCCAAAATGGAGTCATTTGTGCTGAGCCAACATCACCAAACTGAGATTTACTGCCTGATTTAATTCAGTTTCAACCTCTCCCAGGAGTGGAATCTTATGGAATCACCTGGCCAGCACTAATGAGGTAATCTTCCAGAGAGACCCCCTGTCTCCTAAAGGAAAGTGGCCTTGCCAGAAACAGCCCGCTCTTTGCTCATAACTTCCTTGTCCTGCCCCCTTCTACTTATAAAAGTCTTCCATTTTGTACAGCTCCTTGGGGCTCCTTTCCATCTGCTAAATGGTTTGCTGCCCCATTCAAATCAGTTTTTGCTCAAATAAACTCTTTTAACATTTTTCATATGCCTCAGTTTATCTTTTAGCAAGAGAGAGGGGAAGAAGAAGAAAGAAGAGAAAGGGAAGGAGAGAGGCAAGGACAAAGGTCCTTTAAGAATGTCAGATAGATAGGGGCGCCTGGGTGGCGCAGTCCGTTAAGCGTCCGACTTCAGCCAGGTCACGATCTCGCGGTCCGTGAGTTTGAGCCCCGCGTCAGGCTCTGGGCTGATGGCTCAGAGCCTGGAGCCTGTTTCTGATTCTGTGTCTCCCTCTCTCTCTGCCCCTCCCCCGTTCATGCTCTGTCTCTCTCTGTCCCAAAAATAAATAAACGTTGAAAAAAAAAATTAAGAATGTCAGAGTTTCCCCTGATGTGCCAAATACACGTCTTCTCCCTGTGGGTTCTGCAGCGATTGAGAAATACCTGTATCATTTTTTCTTGGTACCTGGGAAACAGGGTATTCACATGGGGGTTGCTAAGCTTCACGATTCTTCAGACTCAGAGTCTACTGCACTAATCTGTGCAATAAGCTGATGTTAGCACAGGGGCGCCTGGCTGGCTCAGTTGATTAAGTATCCGACTTTGACTCAGGTCATAATTTCACGGTCCATGGGTTTGAGCCCTGTGTTGGGCTCTGTGTTGACAGCTCAGAGCCTGGAGCTTGCTTCAGATTCTGTGTCTCCCTCTCTCTCTGACCCTCCCCCATTCATGCTCTGTCTCTCTCTCAAAAATAAAACACAAAAAATTTTTAAAAAGATGGCATTAACACAACACATAGCATCCACATGTAAACCCCACCCCCTGCCTTCTGACCGCTGTCACTCCAGCACCCTTCATCCACACAGAGTCATTTCACCGTGAGTCATATAGCCATATGGCTTAGCTTGGGTTTCCCCAAAGTGTAGGACTTGCAGGAAAGGCTCATTTGCAGGTAGCTGATCCCAGAAAATAGGAGGGGCCTGCCTGGGACAAGTAAACAGGGGAGGAGACAAAGCTGATCTAACTTGTGTTATTGAACTGGTTGCCACTGGAGGTAACCAGCTCAGTCCTGCTAGGGGAGCCTCTGAGGAACTGTATAGAATGCACCTCAAAATTGTCCAGGGCATGGGAGAGGAGACTATTTACTCACTAGCTCCCGTACTTCATTGGTCAAAGCTTGCCTCAGAGGTGGTAGTTCTCTGGCCCTACTAGCAGCAGGGCAGTCCTAGGGCAGAAACAAGAGACATGAAGTGAGGTAAGGTGCCAACAGGTTACACCTGCATGCCAACTGGCTGCTGCAGAAATGATCAGAGCCAAAAGGTGGGAACAGAGGATGTAAAATGGGACAAAAATTCTGCCAGGGCCAATGTACTATAGTTTGTATGCTGGAGAGCATAGAGCATTGCAGGGCTCTCAGGATCCTCACCACAGCCCCAATACCCCCTAGACACCATCTGATCCACTGACATGGGACAAATTGAGGCACTGAGAGCAGCAGGGTTTCACCAGAGGTCACCCACTGAGCCCCAAGACTTGAAACCAAAACCTGTATTTCCTGACTCCTCACTCCTCCAAATGTCTTAATGTTACTGGGCTTATATAGAAGTGATCTTCTCAGGGAAAGGGGCGGTCACCTGGCAGGCAGGGGAACACCTGAATTCTGGACCTCAGCTCCTGGGAATACAGGGAGAAATCTGTTTTTGGCAGAATGGTGTTAGAACGTGAACTCTCTGTTTTGTCTATCACCTTATTTCAGGTATCCAAGATAATATCTGGCTTATGGTAAGCACTCAATATATATGTGTTGATGAATGAATGAGTGATTTGATGGCTGATAGAAACATGGTGCCACCTTGCGCTCCTTCCCTCTTATACGCAAGTAGAAGCAGTCTCCGCTTTGATGTGTATCTTCATGAGCACTGACATGTCTTTGTTTACTTATTGTAACTCAGGTCTGCTGAGTTTTGAACATTCTGTTCCCTCACCTCCTTTTCTCCTCCCATTTGCCATGACTGCACCTGTCCTTCCCAGGCACATATCTCTCAGTAACTTCCATCAGATTGTTACACAGTTCACAGTGTTACCTGCAACCTAAAGCACTACACCATTCCAGCTGGAAGGGCTGGGCTCTGGTGTCCCCCAAAGGGCAGGGATTTTGAGACAAAGGCCCTTAGTTAGCAGTCCTCATGGCAAAGCTCCTCTTGTGATCAGAAGCACATTGGAAGAAGTCCCCTATACTCTCTAGAGCCTCAGCTCAGGACAGAGGCTGCAGATAAGCCAACTTCCCTCCTGCCCCCTGCTCCATCTATACCCTCCACACTCCCCTCCCCCACATCCCATGCTTTTAGGACCAGCATCCTGTTAATAAACAAAATTCAGCTGAGTCAATTTGAAGATGTAATTTGCTTTATTAAATGATTTATGTGGAGAGCCTGGGTGGCTCAGTTGGTTAAGTGTCTGACTCTTGATTTCTGCTCAGGCCATGAATGGTCTCACAATTTGTGAGTTCAGGCCCCACACTATCACTGTGGAGCCTGGTTGGGATTCTCTCTCTCTCCCTTTCTCCCTGCCCATTCCCTGCCCACGTGATCATGCTCTCTCGAAATAAATAAATAAACTTAAACAAATTAAGATAAATGATTCATGAATCAGGCAGCATCCCATCCAGCAAGCAGAGGGTAGCTCCAATGAGCTGCAGGAAAGGAAAAGTTTTTAAAGACAGAGAGAAGGCACACACACACAAAATGGTTAGCAAGGAATGCATTGTTTAGGCAAGGTGGCCCTCCTAAGGGGAAAAGGGTCCCTGAGAGGGTTGCCTCTAGGAAATCCCAATGCAGCTGAGGGGGTTGGAAACTGCAGTTAGGTTAGGTATTAAATCTTAGTTTACTGACATGGGACCCTAACTTAAGTGGCTCCATTATGATCCTGTGGTTTTCGTTTTAACTCAGCCAATTCTCAGCTCAGTACTCAGCCAAAGCAAGTCAGGATTGCTCATGAGCAAATACAAATCTAGGTGGAAGGAGGCAGGCAGATCTTAAAAATCAGGAAGTCCCAGATGCCAGGACAGGGAACCATCTTCCTTGCTTCCCCTCCCCAACTCTGGACTCGCTTTGGGAAATGACTGTAGCAATGAAAAATATCCTAACCTGTTCACTGAACTCACAGTGTGTCCAGAGCATTGCCAGGCTCTCAGCGTCCTCACCCCAACTCTGTGTAGAAGGCTGTGTAACCAGGAGAGACAGATGTGGGCAAGCAGAGAGGATGGGGATATGTCGAGAGCATTGGGCTTTTTTAAAGCTCTCCAGGTGATTCCGATGTGCAGCCAAGATGGAGAAAGAGTGTTTTAGACACAACTCTTTTCCTGAATGTAATCTGACCTCACCTCTCCCCTGTCAAGGAGTTTTATACTCGCCACTCCCTCAGTTGGCCTGACATCCCTGGGAAATTGAGGTAGAGGTCAGGTTGAGGTTGGTGGTGAGTTTTGGTCCCCCTATCAAACAGCAGTTGCTGGGACCTGCCCACAGGGGGTGCCAACAGCATCATCCAGAAGGGCGCCAGTAGGGCATTTCCCATATATTTTGCACTGGCCAGTTAACCTTTACTCTCCTTCTCCTCCCCACATCCCCTACCACAGCAGCCAATCCTTGCAGCATCCATTCAACAAACAAGTATTTAAGTGCCACTTTGTGCTGATGCTGGGGAAGCAGAGAGGAGCCTCCCTTGAAGGTTTATGGAGTGGCTGGTAGCAGGGTGGTGCAGTGAGCGCACATTGCCAGTGTTCTCTCAACTTCCACAAAACTCAGCACCTACTGAACCCTCAAGGTAGTCCATTCTTTCATTTATACACCTGATCATGCATTCACTGAATGCTTATGGCTTGTCTGTCCCAGCTCAGCCAAGCAAAGTGAGGGAAGAGACAAGCTCGGTCTTCAGGCTTGCAGCAGAATGGGAAGATTTCAGGAGAAACCAAGCCCTCAGCTGCTGCAAAGGAGAAAGTGAAGAAATCAGGGAAGACCTGCAGGCTAAGTTGGCAGATTTAGAAGACTGGCTCTAACTGGTGTTTCTGAGGTAGAGGACAGGTATGGAAGGAAGGGCTATTGGGGAGCATTTGGATAAAGGCAGAGTCTCATTGTTTCCGTCTCCTTAACATGTGCATGCTTGGATAGAGGGTTCTCACCACATTTTTCCTTACAGCTAAAGTTTTCTACTGGGCCCTCGAGGGCCAGTGGGTGGAAGTTCCAGGGAGGCATATTTTGACTTCCAAGAATCACACTGCCAAGGCATCTGGAAGCATAGCTGGTAGAGTCAGGAGTTGACTACTGCCCAGTCTCCATGTGGTGGCCACATGATGGCTTGTCTTTGGCTCTAGAAGTGTGAGTGGTTGCTAGATTTCAGCCAGGGAGTAGAGAGTGATAAATTGGCCCATGTTTGTGGCAGGACAAGGTATATAGGACCTCTGAGGCCTAGGAAACATCCATCCTGCTGGTCTTCTCTCTGACTTCCTCTTCCTGATTGCGAACCCGGACTCCAGGCTCCTCCTACCCCAGTCCAGCTCAGAACCACTGCACATACACAGAGAACACACCTTTGACTACACATTTTCCTGTTTCAGCCCCATTCAATAGCTACCTCTATGAGGCTCCAATATGCTATTTCTTCCCCTTCGTTCAGCCCAAAAACCTGGGAATGGTATTCTCCAGCCTTTAGGTTTCCATTGTTGCTAGTCTCTGGCTGCCACTTTATACCTTGTTTGATTTCTTAACATTGCCTACCCCTCTGAAAGGAGCCTGATGCAAGTCTCTTCATCTGAAACATCTGCACGGGGATACTGAGTATTCCAACCCTAGAGTGGAGGGAGAAACAGCAGACTCTCCACATGCAAGTCTGGGGCCTGGGACAAGCTTGTTCCTCCACAGAACCCTGGCCTGGGGAACTGAGAGTTGCCATTGCCTTACTGTGAGACCTTGGACAATTCCCTGCCCCTCTCTGGTCCTAAGAGACTTGGTCCATCAATCCAGGATTAATTAGATTTCATGACCTTCCTCATTGCCCTCGAAGTGTAATACTCTATGGTCTTAAGTGTCAAGTTTGTACTAGGATCTTGGGAGTAGAGTTGGCCTTTTTCTGACCTAGGATCTCCCTTCTGGGGCTAGAACCTTGTCCCTGAAGATCCCTCACAAAAAAAAAAAAAAAAAAAAAAAAAAAAAGACTCAAAGCATTATGAGCCTGGCATGAATGCAAGGCCTCCCAGAGGTCTATCCTGAAGAAGACAGTGAAGCTTTCTTGTGAGAAAGCACAAGCAAGCTGAACCTTAGTTTCATTATCTGGCAAATGCGTATAAAGAGTGAGTAACTATGACCTCCTTGTTTGGGTTAAATGAGATAGCGTATAGAAAATTCCCAAAACAGATACAGGAGTACTGATGCATAGGGCCACTTGTACCCCAATATTCATAGCAGCACTCTCAACAATAGCCAAATTATGGAAAGAGCCTAAATGTCCATCAACTGATGAATGGATAAAGAAATTGTGGTTTATATACACAATGGAATATTATGTGGCAATGAGAAAGAATGAAATATGGCCTTTTGTAGCAACGTGGATGGAACTGGAGAGTGTGATGCTAAGTGAAATAAGCCATACGGAGAAAGACAGATACCATATGGTTTCACTCTTATGTGGATCCTGAGAAACTTAACAGGAACCCATGGGGGAGGGGAAGGAAAAAAAAAAACAGGTTAGAGTGGGAGAGAGCCAAAGCATAAGAGACTCTTAAAAACTGAGAACAAACTGAGGGTTGATGGGGGGTGGGAGGGGGGAGAGGGTGGGTGATGGATATTGAGGAGGGCACCTTTTGGGATGAGCACTGGGTGTTGTATGGAAACCAATTTGTCAATAAATTTCATATATATATATAAAAAAAAGAAAATTCCCAAAACATACAAAGTGCTTGTGTGAAAAGAAGTCATTATTATGCTGATGATTATACCCAGAATTGCCTTTTGTTTTCTCCTCCAAGAAGCCAAGGAGGTATACACATTGCCTGGTTTCTCTTCAGCTGAGTTTTGGGAGGAGTCAGCCAGGCTGTCTCTCTGGTGCCTGTGACTTCTGGGGCTGCTGTCTCTGCCCTTTGGAGCTCAGCCCAGCCTGTGCTGCTGTTGGCTGTAGGGTGTGGCTGGGGGTGGGGGCTGGCAGGGTGCCATGTGCGCAGTATAAGGGAACCCCAGGGTTCCAGGAAGGAGGCCAGAGCCTTGGTGACTGTAGCTGTAGCCATGCTTTCCGTCTTGCTCTCCTTGAATCTCTCCCACCTGGGCCTGTGGGCATCTGGATTGATCTTGGTCTTAGGCTTCCTCAAGCTCATTCATCTGCTGCTGCGGAGGCAGATGCTGGCCAGGGCTATGGATAGTTTCCCAGGACCCCCCACCCACTGGCTCTTCGGGCATGCCCTCGAGGTACGTGGGGCGACGGGTTGGAAAAAGGAAACAGCCTCCTTTCCTTCAGAGAATACAGCCTAACCCCCCAGCGGCTATGGAGGGAGCCCCTATGCTTGGGCAGGGGGTTAATGTCCTTGGAGCCACGGTTTCCATTCAGCTTCCCCACTGACTCCTCCTGTCACCTCTGCCTTCTGACCCAGCCTTGGGAGTGGGAACACTTCAGTGTTGGAACCCAAATGGGCCACAGACTCCTCATCATTCTCAGGCTCAAGATTCTGGTAAAACTCTGCTAAGGGCTCAGTGATAGCATTGGGGAAAACCACCTACAAAGTCCAGAAGAAGTAGGCTATCTTGTTTAGAGCTTAAGCACCATCCTCTTTGTTCTGTGCAGTGTAAAGATTTCCATTTTTAAGAAATTAAAAGTGAAAGCAGAGATGAGTCTGTTGCTTCTAGAGAGCATCTCCTGGAGCAATCCTGGAGAGACCCCTCTACCCTGGAGCATCTAAGTGATTGGTGCACCCAAAGATGGGGTTCTCTCTGTCATGTCTATGGGCTAACTTGGAGCCATGGCATCTTCCTGGGTCCAAAGCCTGGCTTGTCCTCCCCAGTTACCTCAGGGTGCTGGGGACCACCTTAGAACCTATTGTTAGGAACATTCCCTGCCTTCATCAGATTGAGACCAGAGTTTTCTGAACATAGGGCAAGGGACACCTGCATTGGAATCAACTGGGAGAAGCAGATTCCTTGGCCCCCAGTCTCTGGAGAGCCTAATTAGCATATTTGAACTGGTGGTCTGAATTTATTTAATTTTATTTTTTATTATTATTTTTTTCCATTTTTAATTTTCTTAATATGAAATTTATTGTCAAATTGGTTTCCATACAATACCCAGTGCTCATCCCAAAAGGTGCCCTCTTCAGTACCCATCACCCACTCTCCCCTCCCTCCCACCCCCCATCTACCCTCAGTTTGTTCTCAGTTTTTAAGAGTCTCTTATGCTTTGGCTCTCTCCCTCTCTAACCTCTTTTTTTTTTCCTTCCCCTCCCCCATGGACTTCTGTTAAGTTTCTCAGGATCCACATAAGAGTGAAACCATATGGTATCTCTCTTTCTCTGTATGACTTATTTCACTTAGCATAACACTCTCCAGTTCCATCCACATTGCTACAAAAGGCCATATTTCATTCTTTCTCATTGCCACGTAGTATTCCATTGTGTATATAAACCACAATTTCTTTATTCACTCGTCAGTTGATGGACATTTAGGCTCTTTCCATAATTTGGCTATTGTTGAGAGTGCTGCTATAAACATTGGGGTACAAGTGCCTCTATGCACTTGAGTAAATTCCTAGCAGTGCTATTGCTGGGTCATAGGGTAGGTCTATTTTTAATTTTTTGAGGAACCTCCACACTGTTTTCCAGAGCGGCTGTACCAGTTTGCATTCCCATGAACAGTGCAGGAGGGTTCCCATTTCTCCACATCCTCTCCAGCATCTATACTGGCGTGAGGTGATATCTGAGTGTGGTTTTGATTTGTACTTCCCTGATGAAGAGCGACATTGAGCATCTTTTCATGTGCTTGTTGGCCATCTGGATGTCTTCTTTAGAGAAGTGTCTATTCATGTTTTCTGCCCATTTCTTCACTGGATTATTTGTTTTTCGGATGTGGAGTTTGGTGAGCTCTTTATAGATTTTGGATACTAGCCCTTTGTCTGATATGCCATTTGCAAATATCTTTTCCCATTCCGTTGGTTGCCTTTTAGTTTGGGTGATTGTTTCCTTTGCTGTGCAGAAGCTTTTTATCTTCATGAGGTCCCAATAGTTCATTTTTGCTTTTAATTCCCTTGCCTTTGGGGTTGTGTCAAGTAAGAAATTGCTGTGGCTGAGGTCAGAGAGGTCTTTTCCTGCTTTCTCCTCTAGGGTTTTGATGGTTTCCTGTCTCACATTCAGGTCCTTTATCCATTTTGAGTTTGTTTTTGTAAATGGTGTAAGAAAGTGGTCTAGTTTCATCCTTCTGCATGTTGCTGTCCAGTTCTCCCAGCACCATTTGTTAAAGAGACTGTCTTTTTTCCATTGGATGTTCTTTCCTGCTTTGTCAAAGATTAGTTGGCCATACTTTTGTGGGTCTAGTTCTGGGGTTTCTATTCTATTCCATTGGTCTTTGTGTCTGTTTTTGTGCCAATACCATGATATCTTGATGATTACAGCTTTGTAGTAGAGGCTAAAGTCTGGGATTGTGATGCCTCCTGCTTTGGTCTTCTTCTTCTTCAAAATTACTTTGGCTATTCGGGGCCTTTTGTGGTTCCATACAAATTTTAGGATTGCTTGTTCTAGCTTCGAGAAGAAGGCTGGTGCAATTTTGATTGGGATTGCATTGAATGTGTAGATAGCTTTGGGTAGTATTGACATTTTGACAATATTTATTCTTCCAGTCCATGAGGAGGGAATGTCTTTCCATTTCTTTATATCTTCTTCAATTTCCTTCATAAGCTTTCTATAGTTTTCAGCATACAGATCTTGTACATCTTTGGTTAGATTTATTCCTAGGTATTTTATGCTTCTTGGTGCAATTGTGAATGGGATCAGTTTCTTTGTTTGTCTTTCTGTTGCTTCATTATTAGTGTATAAGAATGCAACTGATTTCTGTACGTTGATTTTGTATCCTGCGACTTGGCTGAATTCATGTATCAGTTCTAGCAGACTTTTGGTGGAGTCTATCAGATTTTCCATGTATAATATCATGTCATCTGCAAAAAGTGAAAGCTTAACTTCATCTTTGCCAATTTTGATGCCTATTTATTTATCTTAATTAAACTTTTTTTTTCACCAGGTTTATACATGTTGTTGAATATGGCAGAATTTCCTTCATTAAGTTAAATTTAAAAAAAAGAAGTGTAGTTCCCATCTTTTACCATATGAAGTTATTACAGTATTATTGAGTATATTCCCTATGCTGTACTTTTCATTCCATGACTTACTTATTTTATAACTGAAGTTTGTACCTCTTAATGCCCCTCACCTATTTTGCTTATCCCTTCACTCCTCTTCCCTTTGGAAACCATTATTTTTTTCTCTATTGTTATGAGTTAATTTCTCTTTCTGTTGCCATTTGTTTGTTTTGTTTTTTAGATTCCAAATGGTGAAATCATATGGTATGTGTTTATCTCTTTCTGACTCATTTCACTTAGCATAATACTTTCTAAGTCCATCCATATTGTCATGAATGGCAAGATTTCATTCTTTTTTATGGCTGAGTAATATTCCATTATATATATATATATATATATATATATATCTTCTCTATCCATTCATCTATTAATGGACACTTGGGTTGCTTCTATGTCCTGGCCATTGTAAATAATGCTGCAATAAACATTGGGGTCATGTATCTTTTTGAATTAGTGTTTTCGTTTTCCTTTGGTAAATATCCAGAAGTGCAATTACTAAATTGTACAGTACTTCTATTTTTATTTTTTTAAGGAATCTCCAAACTGTTTTCCATAGTGACTGTACCAACATACGTTCCCACTAACAGTGCATGAGGGATCCCTTTTCTCTACATCCTTGCCAAGAGTTACTATTTCCTCTCTTTTGACATTAGCCATTCTGAGAGGTGTGAGGTGATTTCTCATTGTGATTTTGATTTGCATTTCCCTGATGAGGAGTGTTGTTGAACATCATTTCATGTGTCTGTTGGCCATCTGTATGTCTTCTTTGGAAAAATGTCTGCACAGGTCCTCTGCCCATTTTTAAATTGGATTGTAGTCTGTTTGTTGGTTGGTTGTTTTGTTGTAGTTGTTGTCGATATGTAGGAATTTATATATTTAGGAGAAAAGGCTGAATTTTTTTTTTTAATTTTTTTTTCAACGTTTATTTTTTGGGGGACAGAGAGAGACAGAGCATGAACGGGGGAGGGGCAGAGAGAGAGGGAGACACAGAATCAGAAACAGGCTCCAGGCTCTGAGCCATCAGCCCAGAGCCTGACGCGGGGCTCGAACTCACGGACCGCGAGATCGTGACCTGGCTGAAGTCGGACACTTAACCGACTGCGCCACCCAGGCGCCCCGAAGAGGCTGAATTTAAAAGCCTCTCCAAGTGTTTGTTGTTGTGCATCCAGGTTTGGGAACTCAGGTATAAATGCCAGAGATTAAGGCTCCTGCCTCCTGAATACCCATTTCCTTTTCACTGTGTTAGGGATTGCCTCTCCTCCATGATTCTGGGAATGAGCTTGACCTCCAGGTAAGGACTGTCCAGACTTAACCTTTCCCCTACAAATAACTACCCTCTCAGGATGGCTTAGTAACCTACATACATCCTGGAGAAACCCAGGAAAGGAAAGGATAGGTTGGGAAGCTGAATCAGACCCAGGCCCTACTCTCAAAGAGCCTGCTGTCTAGAGGGAAAACAGACACCAGGGCCTTTCTTGCCCCAGGTTGAGTGGGATGCCTAAACAGGATTTTGCATCAGCGTGTGCTCTGTATCTCTATATCATTGCCCTGTATCTCTATATCATTGTCCCATTGGGTTGTCATCTTCTGTTTTCTTGTTCATCTTGCCCACCAGACCATGACTGCTGGAGGATGGAGATCTACTCTGATTCATTTCTGTACCCTCAGGATCCATCACAAAGCCTGGCACAGAGTGGACATCACTGAATGAACAAACAGTGAATGTTGGGGAACAGGGAGGGTTTTGATAGAGGAGACAGTGATGGAGAAGACAAGTAGTGAGACCAGTGGGTTAAGGAGAGGCTTTGCTGAGTACAGAAGGAGGTCATGGGAAGGTCAACCCTAATGGAGGTGTGAAAGGCATTTAGGGAGACCTTCAATCCCTTGCCTCTCACTTCCTTCCACTTCTATTTGCCTCCACCAAAGCTAGGCTTGCCCTAGGCCCGTAGGCCTCCCTAGCCCAGGGACTTGCTCCCCTATCTCATGTCAGAGCTGGATGCCCTCCTCCCCCCAAATGCCCCTTTCCCCCACCTTGAGATGTATAGAGGGCTTGGAGCACAGCTTAGCTCTGGCTTCTTGGCTCTTACACAAGAATCTGGAGGGCCTTGGCACCAGGAAGAAAGAACAAGTGTTGGAGGGGAGGTTCTTTTGGGCCTACAAAGGTTTCCTGGGGAACCATGGCAGGCCTAACACCTCTACATTCCTCTGGGGTTTGGCACCTCTGCTATGTTGGATCCACATGTGAGCCTGAGGGATGGGAGGGTAAGTGTAGGGATGTTTTTCCAAACCAAGATGAGGAAATTGAGGTTCAGAAAAGGGGAAGTATTTGCCTATGTCCATATAGTAGTTCAGGAAATGAGACAAGGCTGGGTGCAAGACTTGTGCCTTTTCATGCAGGACATGATCTTTCCATACAAAGTGACTGCAAGTTTGATTCCTAGCCTAGTGATTGTGGAAGTAGGAAAGGAAGGGCAGGAGGTGGGGGCAGAACTGTCCATCAGGATTAACTTCTCCCTTTATTTTATTTTTTAAGTTTTTTTTTTTTAAATTTTTTAAAAAATTCGATTCGTGGCTCAAACTCATAAGCTGTGAAATCATGACCTGAGCTGAAGTTGGACGCTTAACTGACTGAGCCACCCACGTGCTCCTAAGATTTTTTTTTAACATTTATTCATTTTTGAGAGACACAGAGCGCAAGTGGGGGTAGGGCAGAGACAGAGGGAGATACAGAATCTGAAGCAGGCTCTAGGGTCTGACCTGTCAGCACAGAGCCCGACGTGGGGCTTGAACTCACAAACCGTGACATAATGACCTGAGCCAAAGTCGGATGCCCAACCAACTGAGCCACCCAGGCACCCCTTAATTTTTCCTTTTTTTATCTCTGATTACAGTCTAGAGGCCCTGGACACATCTGCCTATCATTCTATTCAATTCTCACAGTGTGTCCCCTTGAAGTGGGATCATGTCTTATTCTTCCAGGGTCCCCCTTCTTCTACTCTGGGGCCCAGAGAGGATCTTGCATCTAGTAGGTGCCATGTCATATTGTTGGTCTGAGGTTGGGAGGGGCTGGAGAATCTGGACTGTTGTGAGGGGGAAGAGGGGAGAATGCCAGCTCCAAGCCCAGGAACAGTGATCCCCTGGGACTGCATAGTCCTCCTCCCTGGCCTTGCTCATCACTGGGGCAGTGCCCCTGACCTTGTATTGTGAAGTGAAGGGCCCTGGCTGGAGTCTGGGGCCCTGGCTCATTTTTATTCAGTTGATGGGCCTTCACTGTGCTTCTTGTCTGTGCTTCCCTTTCCTCGTCAACAATATGGAAATAAGCATTTTTACATTGTTGGGTTAGTAGAGGATCAGAAAAGATAAAATATAGATAGATACTTTGCAAAGTGCTGGGCAGATGTCAGCTGTTAAACCCCTGTGGAGAGATTCTTGCTGCAAAACACACTGAGGCATTGGTTTCTTTCATCCTCTTCCTTTCTCCAAAATCAACCCAGTCTTTGGGAGTCAGATAAGGTTCTTCTTTTCTCAAACAGCTGGTGTTATCTGATCAACAACTCTGGGCCTTGCCCTCTGCTGAGGAAAGAGGATAAAGCAATGAGATTAGAGCCAGCTGTAGAGTGACCTGGTCTGTAAGAGAGACAGATAACACAACACAGTACCCAGCCTGGGCAGGGGATGCTGAAGTGAGTCCCGAAAGATCTAGATGCAGCAGCCTATGGAAGTGAGGAAGGAAGGGTGGAAGACACTACCTGTGTAGGGGCACAGCGGCTGGAAAGAGCATCGAGTGTGTAGGAAATTAATTTGTTCAACAAATACTTCTTTCTCTAGGTCTAGTATGTTCATGGCTGTTCACTTCTGGAGTTCTGAGGGGGGAGGACAGAAGCAAGAGGATGAAGCCGGAAGAGGGCAGGTGCAGATCACATAGGACCTTGCAGGCCACATCAAAAGGCTTTGTTCTGAGCGCAATGGGGAACCATTGAAGGGATTCAAGTCAGGAAGTGATGAGCTCAGATTTGTGTGAACACTGGCTTTGGGATGGTGGCTAGATTGGCAGAGACCAAAAAGGAGGCAGGAAGAGCAGGACAGGACTGAGGCTCCCATCCAAGCAGATGTTAGTGGAATGACATATTAGTGACATGGGGAGGAGTATGAGGTAGAGCAGGCTGTCCTGGCATTGAGGGCATGGCAGAAGTTGGCAGTAAGGCCTCCTCCACAGCCAGATGTAATGGTGTCAGCGAGGTCCCCTGTATGCACTAGGAAAAGGGGAGCTTTGTTAAACTGTGGCATTAATACAGCTGGATAAGAACCAAATTTAGAAAAGTCACCTAAAGAGAGAAAAGGTCTCCTTGAGCCACAAGACTGGACTGTAACCAGGAGGAATGAATTTCTGTGTCTAAGTGTAAAAATGTGGGGATTTGAGACCCAAGACAAAAAGGCTTAAGGCTGACAGCACCTTCCAGTGTCTGGGCACAGGAGCCTTGGGGTCCAGATTTGGAGAGTTTCCCAGGAACTGCTATATCTGGCTCTCTTAGTTCTGGTTTATTGATTCCAGGGAAAAAAATCACTTGGGGGACCTGCAGGGGAGAAAGGCAACCTCCATAGGGCATCCCCTTTTGTATTACTATGAATTAGGGGGGAGGACTTCATTCCATGTTTCTGGCTGGTATCAGGGCAGATGGTGATTCCATTCTTAGGTATGTGAAGAGGGCAGATATTGTGTTGATGTTTGAAAATGCTGGGTCTGAGGGCCTAGGGGGTGTCATGCAGAGATTTCCAGGGGATGGCTGGTCATGTTTCTGGAGATTAGGAGAAAGATAAGCTGGGATGAGCTGTCAATTTTGTAGTCTCAGATAGATGGCAAAGGAAGTCATGGGAGTAGGTGAGAGCCTCCAGGGAGAAGGTGTAGCATGGGAAGAGGCCCAGGACTGGATCTAGGGGGAGTCTCACTCTTCGATTGATAAATAATGGATGAGGAGCTACCAAGAGGGTGCATCGGGAGAGGTGGGAAGACATCCAGGACAGAGTTCAAGAAAGAGGAGGGAATCAACTGTGTCACAGCAGCTGGAAATCCACTGGGCTCACCCACAAGAAGGGTGTTGGTCACATTAGCAACAGCAGTGTTGGAGAGATGAGGGCTGAAGAGGGAGGAAGTGGAAACATCCAGAAAACTCTTTTGAGAAGTTATGAAAGGAGAAGGAAAATGGGGGTGTTAGCTAGAGGAGGAAGCAGAATCCATGGAGGTTTTGTTTTGTTTTATAAGTGAGAGAGACTTGAGCATGTTTTAAATGCAGGTGGGAGGAGCCAATAGAGGATGGGGTCTGTGATGTGGGAGAGTGAGGGGGTGATTGATGGGTGAGGTGCCCAAAGGGAGGGTTGGAGGCCCTGGGCACCTCCTCTACTGGAACAGGAGGGAAGCTGGTGCAGAGCAGATATTTTTTCAGATCTTGTGGTTTTAGGGCCCTCTTATCTGATGGCTTCTGTTTCCTTTATGAAGTAGAGCAAAGCTAATTTTCTGGGAGCAAGGAGCAGAGGGATGAAGGGGACAACTGAGGAAAGCAGCTTTTGAGAAGTAGATAGTGGCCCAATGCTATGGGGCTTTCTAGAAGGTGCTTCTGCTGATCTCTGCTCAAATGTCCCCTAAGAGAGGACTTCCCTGACCATCCTAAGCTGCTGTCTACGGTAGGAGCCTTGCTCCTTAGCTTGCTTTATTTTTCTTCCTGGAGTTACTGCTATATGAAATTATATTGCTAATGCATTTGATTCCTGTTTATTTCCTTTCTCCCCACTTGGCATGTGAGTTTGGAGAAGTCAGAGCTTTGCCTTGCTCACTACTGTTCCCCCAGGAACTAGCCCTGTTGTCTAGCATTGAGAGTGGGTACTTGGGTGCCTGGGTGGCTTAGTCGGTTAAGTGCCAGGCTTCAACTCAGGTCATGATCTCATAGTTCGTGGGTTTGAGCCCCGTGTCAGACTCTGTACTGATAGCTCAGAGCCTGGCGCCTGCTTCAGATTCTGTGTCTCCCTCTCTCTCTGCCCCTCCCTCACTCGCACTCTGTCTCTCGAAAATAAATAAACATTAAACATTTTTTTAAAAAGAGAGAGAGTGGGTACTCCATGCCCACTTGTTGAATGTGTGAATGAATCCCTGGGGGACCCAATTTGGGGCAGCAAAACTGCTCGTATAGGGTGGGGGCCAATGTCTGCATCCCCATGACTTGGGCACTTCTTGGGCCCCTGTCCTCCTGTCTTCTTAGGTGTTTGGATGCTTCCCTGTGTTCCCCTTCCAACCTGGTCATTCCTGGGGCTGGAGCTCATCCTCGGTGCTGAAGACAGGGAATTATTGGAGGCATAGCACAGGCTTTGGAACTGAAAGACCTGGACTTGAGGATTGTGTGACTTTGGGCAAGGCTCACCATCACTTCTTAGCCAATATGTGGTGGCTGGGAGAGTCATGGTGACCCATGTGAATCTCACCCAAGTCCCTCTGCTCCTTCTGTTGAGCCAAGGATCTCTTCTGAGTTGTGTGTTCACAGCCATTCACATGTGTTCACATGCACATTTGTGGTAGTACACTTGTCTCTGAAAAGGAGGATAGAGAATGAAGTCACCTATTTGTCACTAGGGTGGGGGGGAAATTGTCTCTCTACCCCGTGGACCATTACATACCCCTCCAATCTCCTGATGACTCTGTGCTTAGCCCCATGGAGTTTGTGTAAATCTAATCCATTTTCTTAAACTGATTTTTTATGGTTATTTCATAGATGCTGCCTCATCTCAATTGTTGTTAGTTCTTCTTGGTAGATATTTCTAATCTTTTAGCTTTGAATATACAGTTTTGGTGTCCTTGGTACTGGTTAGGGTTTATGCACATGCTTAGTGCTGCCCAGTCTTGTGGGGAGAGGTAGTGACCAAGAGGTGGGGTGGGGGAGGACTGAGACTAGAGCACCCATGGACCCCTAAGGATGTCCACCCTAGAGAGGAGCCGGTCTGGGGAATCTGGCCCCCACTTTCCAATCCCAGGACGTTCCTGGGCAGTGGGAGCCTGTGGCCCCAGATACTAGAGTGGACACTAACAGAGAACGCCACAGGCAGTTACCAGGTTTCCAAGGGAATGGAGATGGAGGGTATAACTCAAGCTCAACTTCCCATGTGACTCGGGACAAGGATTAATCCTTTATCCATGGGTGGAAGTATCGTAGGGCATGTTCAGAATGAATTCTTTAGTGTAGTTTGGGGGCGTTTGGGAGTAGGATATGGCAGGAGATGCAGGGAGGAGGAAGATGTTGGGGAAAGATAGGCTTGAAGGGGAGGTAACTACAAGTCGAGGGCTTACCTTGTGCAGGATCCAGTGCCGGGTCCTTCCATATAATATATCAGTTAAGGGCTTTAAATGCCGCATGACCTCAACAAATAACACATGCCCTGCATGATTTAATTAATACCAAAAAAATCCTATAAGGTAAGTTATCATTCCCATTTTACAGATGAGAAGAGTAAGATTCAGAAAGCCTAAAGATGTTGCCCAAGTTCACACATCTAAAAATAGGGGAAATCAATATCAAGCCCAGATCTTCCAAGCTCCAAAGATTGCAGGCTGTGAAGTCAGCTTTCCTTAGTTCACATTCCAGCTCCCCAATTAGCTATAACTATACCTCCTCACAAACTCTGGAGCTCAAACTTTATTCTGAGACCCGTGTGCAGGCCACTGAAGGGTTTTAAGTATATCTCTGAAAGACTGCCTCTGAATAGGGGAAAATGGATAAGTACATAATGGTACATCACTATAGTGGAATACCATATAATTGAAATAGCTAAAAATATTGAGGGACAGTTAAATGCATGAGTTTGAAAAGAAGGACAAAATATGTTAAATGAAAAAGGCAGGTTTCAGAAAAGTACATTTATATAAAGCACGTCTGGTTGAGTAGTTGTAGCTAGAAAATCCCCCAAAGAGCACACACCACCCTCTAGATAACCTCTCCAACCTCATCTCAGGCCACTGTCCCACTGAGGGGCAGCTCCTGGAAGACACCACATTCCCCCTGCCCCAGAGCATTTGTGCTTGCTGTTTGCTCTACTGGGAGTGTTCCTTCCTTACTCTTTGCACTGCTGGCTCCTTGTTATCCTTTGGTTTTCACCTTGAGTGTCCTCTCCAACAAGAGGCCATCCTGGATCTACCTGTCTAAGCAGATTAGTCTGTTCTCATAGCACTGTTAAGTCTTTCTCATAAGACTGTGTTTGTTCCCTTGTTACACTTACTACTATCTGTATTCATTCTACTTGTTGTTTACTTGAATATTATCAGTGTTCCCCATAGAATGAAAGGGTAGAACCATGTCTGTCCCATCCCCTGGGACGTCTAGACAGTGTCCTGCCTATAGTAGGACCTCAGTACAAATGTGTTGAATGACATAGCAGGGGCAGAATCGAGCAGACTTCTGCATTGCACAGCAAGCTGGTATTATCTTTCTAAACTATCTTTCTAAACTATGAAAAAGTTTAATGCTCAAAAGCATTTGCTTTTTGTGAGCAGTATAGACAGAGTGTTGGTGACAGGCACCAGATGGAAGCAGGTTGGCTAGTTTGGGATTGTTAAGCTAAACCACGTATAGTAAGAGTGTGCTTAGACTTACAGCAGTGGCTCTGGGACTGGAGAGGGGACTGAGCCCAGAGATATATAGGACTGTGACTGGCTGGCAGAGGAATGCAGGAGGAGGGGAGGATGCTCCAAGGGTCTCTCTGGGAAGCCTCCTCTCTTCCTGCCCAGGGACTTAAGGCCTGGCTGGTGATAGTGTTCCCTGAATGTTTTGCTCTTCTTTAACTATTTCAGATCCAGAAGACAGGGAGCCTGGACAAGGTGGTGTCCTGGGCCCACCAGTTCCCTTATGCCCACCCACTCTGGCTTGGACAGTTCCTTGGCTTCCTGAACATCTATGAGCCTGATTATGTCAAGGCTGTGTATAGCCGAGGAGGTGAGGCCTCCCAGGAGAGGGTGGGGTTTCCTGAGAGCAAAGGGCTCAGAGCTCCAAGTGGGGAGGAATCCTGGGGTCTGCACCTTACGTCTGGGCAGCTGAGGTCCACATCCTATTGATTAATAAGCCTTTTTCGGGTATCTCCTAGTTTTTGCATGACCCGATCTTCTCTTTCTCCTTCAGATCCCAAGGCTGCGGACGTGTATGATTTCTTCCTCCAGTGGATTGGTGAGTGGGCACTTGCTTTCTCTGACCTTAGTGCTGGGTTACCAGGATCCTTCCCTGTCCCATCCCTCTCTGTCCTGTGCCCACTCAGTCTTTTCTCATCCATGGGAACACCTGGCTCCCAAGTGCCCCTCCCAAGCTCAGCTGCTCAGTGGGGACACAGGGGAAGAGGCAGGATAGCTCCTAGCTGGCTGGGGAAGTGGGGCTCGGGCATCTTCTCCTGCTGGGTATGTCCTCTTCCATGGACAGGCGTAGCAAGGGCTTTGGAAAATACATGAGTCTGAGAAACAGCTTCCTGGAATAGGTGGCCCTGGAGTGGGATCCTAGGAGATTTTATTGGTGGTGCTGGCCAGGCAAAAGCCTGAGGAGGGAGTGATGGTAGGGCCAAGCTGGTTTCATCAGAGGCTGCAAACACTGGGTGGCTAGAAGGCAGAGCTGTTGGGACAGGAGTCTGGGTAAGGAGGACTGGGGTGGGAGCCCCAAGCTGCCAGGTGTGGGACAGGATCTTGTAGATGACCAGCTTCCCCTCTGCCATCTTTCACCCAGGGAAAGGCTTGCTGGTCCTCCATGGGCCCAAGTGGTATGAGCACCGCAAGCTGCTCACACCTGGCTTCCACTATGATGTGCTGAAACCCTACGTGGCTGTGTTCAACAACTCCACGCACGCCATGCTGGTGAGGTCCCAGTGCCAGGCTCCTGGAGGCTATGGCTACCTCCTCCCCACTCCCAAGCTTTCCTGGGGCAGGGCCATGAGGAGAATTGCTAAGACCCCAAAGGCCTGTACTGCCTATAATAGCAGTGCCAAGCCCTGCTGTGCCTGATACCTGCTGTGTGCTGGGTTCTGATCAAGTGCTGAGGCTCCAAGTAGTTGGGCAGCTCTGGCCCTGTCTCCACTGGGAAATCCAGGCATCCCTCTTCCTAGAACAAAGGGCTTCTGTGAGGCCCCAGTAGGGATCCTCCTGTAGCAGACTGGAGGGATACCTATATCTGAGAATATTAGGAAGGTCTTTCATATCTGGAAAGTGCTTCCTTCTCATTCTCTGCCTACCACAACTATCTAAAATAATGTCATTAGCAACTCATCTCTGAAAGGGATGCCAAAGATCAGGGATCAGGCTCTGACTCTCAGGGATGGGTAATCCCTAGAAGTTACCCGGGCTAGTCTTTCCCCTCGTAGGAAACTCCTCGCTAGCATCACTGCAGGCCTGACTTATACACAGACTGTGCTGAGGAGCTCCCCACCTCTCAGCCCTCCTTTTCCCTTTATGTAGGCTCTCTGGCTCAGTGTCTGTATGTGCTGCCTCCTGGTCCTACCCTAGCCTGAAGCCCCTACCTGCCCTGCACCCCTACATTCCAGCAGGATGGAGGCCAGGCCAGGGACTTGGTTCATGGGAGAGAGGATAGGCTGTGCGTCCTGGAGGACAGGGGTGGGGGTGCCCAGCTGACCCCCTGACATTACCTTCCATTTCTGGGCTCCAGGACAAGTGGGAAGAAAAGGCTCGTGAGGATAAGAGCTTTGACATCTTCTGTGATGTGGGCCACATGGCGCTGGACTCACTCATGAAGTGCACCTTTGGCAAAGGAAACAGCGGTCTCAGTCACAGGTCCGGGGGTACTTGGGGCTGACCACAGTCTCTATCTACCCAGGCCAGCTCAGTGGGGAGTGTTGGCAGGACTCTAGGGCCCTGGTTTGAGAGGACATAGGGTCCTGCCCTAGGAAGCCCCAGCTTGGGCATAGGTGGAGGCAACTGGGCCTTGCCCAAAGTTAGAAGACAGATTCTTCCTTTGGTGGAGAGGCTTAATGGCAGGGAGAGGAAGGGTGAGAAGCATGTGGTTGGGGCTGGATTCTGGAATGGAATTGCCCCAGGCAACTCTGTGGGTCACAGCCTGAGCACTCCTGCCCACTCTTCTACTGTGTAGGGACAATAGCTACTACCTGGCGGTCAGTGACCTCACTCTGCTGATGCAGCAGCGCATCGAGTCCTTCCAGTACCATAATGACTTCATCTACTGGCTCACCCCACACGGCCGACGCTTCCTGCGGGCCTGCCAGGAAGCCCACGACCACACAGGTGGGCATTTCCCACAGGACCCAACCACAGGAAGCCAAGGGTCCAGTCTAGCTCCTCTAGGCCCATCTGGGACCTCTGCCATTGCAGAATTTCAACCCCCCTTCAGGCAGAGAATGGGTCCCCAGGCAGTGACACTCTCTGCTCCTGGCCCAGACCAGGTCATCAAAGAACGAAAGGCAGCCCTGCAGGATGAGAAAGAGCAGGAGAAGATCCAGAACCAGAGGCACCTGGACTTCCTAGATATTCTTCTGGGGGCTCGGGTGAGTGAGTGTGCAGTGGGCCACCCCCACCCGAGAACTTGTACCAGAGGGGTCAAGCCCCTCCCTTGGACAGCAGCAGGGGCTGGTAAGCACTTTCCTTCTCTTTCCCCAGCAAATATGACCTGCTCCTTGTCTTATGACACACATCAGAAAAAACTCATAGATGGGAAGCTGTGGCAGTGGGGAGAGATGTAGTAGCAGGAAGCCTGGGTCATATGTTAGAAGTCCAAAGACCAATTCTAGCCTTCTAAGACTCTGAAGAGTCTTTCCTTCCTTCCTTTCCTTCCTTTCTTCCTTCCTTTATTCATCCCCTCTACAAACTCACTAACCCCTACCCTGGGTTAGTTCTTGTGTGGAAGATGAGAAAGACCTGGCCTTGCATCCAGACACTTATAGTCTAGTGGAGGAGACAGGAGGTGGACAGTGACAAAGATCTCTTCCTCTGCCAGGTGGCATTCTGAGCAGAATTGACTGTCAGGGCTGAGTAAGGTCACTTGGGCAGAGGGATCAGAGAAGGTTTCCTGGAGTAGGAGGCATCCAAACCATGCCTGGGATAGGAATCTGGGGGAAGGTCTCAACTCCCAGTCTGAAAAGGAGTTTTCCTTCCCTCCCTTGGACCTTCATTTGACAGCTGTTATGATGTCTTCTTGATACCTGTCTCAAATACGTTGAGCTGTCCCATCATGCCTTCCCTAACCTAGGATGAAAGTGGGATCAAGTTGTCCGATGCAGAACTGCGGGCTGAAGTGGATACATTCATGTTTGAAGGCCATGACACCACCACCAGTGGCATCTCCTGGTTTCTCTATTGCATGGCCCTGTACCCGGAGCACCAGAGTCGTTGCCGGGAGGAGGTCTGTGAGATCCTTGGGGACCGGGACTCCTTCCAGTGGTGAGTGAGGCTGTGGCTGAGCACAGTGTCTTGCTTCCCTGTCCCAGCAATAAGTTGAGCCTATGCTGTCTGGTGTCATCTTCAGATGATGCAGGGGGGCCATCCTGGAAACTAGGTGAGGGTGGTGGCCATTGTCCTGTTCCTTCCAGTGCTGTGGCTTTCAGGGGGGGACCTCTGCAGACACATCCCTCAGCTCCTTCTCCCATAGTGCAGCCTTTTTCAGGTTGAGATGCCACCAGGAGGCCGATTTTTGGTGTACTGACTGCCTCTGCTGGCAGAACCTGACTACCCTTCTGGGGTGCTGGATGGAACAGTGGGGGCCAGCTGCCGGGAGATAGGAGGGAACTGAGGATGGATATAGCCAGACCCTGGGGAGCTGACCACATCCCTCCCACCTGCCTTTGGATGGTTATGTGCAGCCTCTACACTCCTCTGGTGAAAGAGAAAAGCCTGTTTCCCAAACCCCACCACTTAAAATCTTTCAATTGTTCTCTGTTTCTTGATTCAAATTTGAACTCATTGACATGACACTGACAGATGCTGACCTCTTTGCAGGTCATCTCTGGGATTCTCCCACAGGCCCTTCTCTCCCTCCCCCCTCCCCCTCAGGCCTTGGCCTTCTGTCAGCCACCTTAACTTTCTCTCTGGCTCCTGGGGTACCTCCAACGTGGGGTTAGGCACAGAGCATAGCATAGCAAATGCTCCGTCAGTGGGAGAGACTTTAGATTCACCGGAAGGAGACTGACCTATATTTCAGGATCTGAGATTTGATGTCTCCACTATATACTTTTACCAGACAGATGTTGGAAACCTCCCAGGGTGTCCAGCCATGTGCCAGGTGCTTCTGGGGGTGCGGCTGGGAAGAGAAGGAAAAGGAGCCAAGTTGTTGCCATTAGGAGGTTTTTAGAAAGTTGAACCAAATAACCAAAAGCTAGAGAGAAAACACAGAATGGAGTAAGATTGAGTGGCCCATGTTGAGAGCAGAGGAATCAGAAGGAGTGGGGCTTGGACTGACTTTCTTTTTTTTTTTAATTAATTTATTTATTGAGAGAGGGAGAGGGAGACAGAGAGAGACAGAGAGAGAGGGAGAGAGAGAGAGAGAGAACAAGAACAAGTAGGGGAGGGGCAGAGAGAGAAGGAAAGAGAGAATCCAATGCAGGGCTCAAACCCATGAACTGTGAGATCATGACCTGAGCCAAAATCAAGAGTCAGAGGCTTAACTGATTGAGCCACCCAGATGCCACTTGAGTTGGCTTTCTAAGGAGGGGTGACACTCAGGCAAAGGAAGAAAGAAACAGGCATTTAGGTGGTATAACAACATGAACATGGCTTGGAGGCAGGGAGTTAAAATATTTATTTATTTTATTTTCACTTCATTTCAGTTAGAACTTGAAGCAACTTACAGGACACTTATTCAATACAAGTAATAAAACACAAATGAAAAAATTATTACTGGTATATAATACTTTGTTAATGTTAATTGAAAATATCTTATCCCGGTGTGTAACCTGCCATTTCATCTCCTCCAAGGTATCTCTTGATGAATACAAGTTCCTGGTTTTAACAAAGTCAAGTATATCTAAAAAAAATGAGGACCTGGCCAAAAAAAAATCCTTAGGGTTTGGGGCTCTCTAATAAAGTGCTGCCTAGTGATCATGGTTGGACCACATTTGTGTGTGAGCTTCCTGGTAGAAAAGAGGAAAAGAGAAATACAATTTTTGTTTTTGAACTGAGCTTGTCATAGTTTATGCATTTATTTCTTCATTCAACCAATGTATATCAGCCCTTGTTTTCTTCTACCTCAGCTCCACAGGGGAAACCAAGTGGAACCTAAAGAATTGTCCTTTATGGGGCTTTTGTGGGGCCTTGAGAGACACAGGAGTGCCTGTCTTTGATGGCTGGATACACATACAACTCTAGGGTTCTGTGCCTTCCTTTTCTAGCAGCAATGAGGGAGGGATGGAGAAAAGTGGAATCAGAAAAAAAGAAAAAGAAAAAAAGGAAAAGTGGAGCCAGAACCCCTGGGTCCAAGTGGCTACCCCATTCCAGTCTGGTGTAGACACTTGAAGCATTTATGTCCCTCTCCCTGTTGGATGTGTGATGGTGGTTAAGGTGGAAAGGTGGGGCTGGAGCCTGCCTTCCTGTGGAACCCCATTGCTTCCCATCCCCAGAAAGCTTGGTTGTATTGCCGGTAGGGATGATCTGGGGAAGATGACCTACTTGACCATGTGCATCAAGGAGAGCCTTCGCCTCTACCCACCTGTGCCCCAGGTGTACCGCCAGCTCAGCAAGCCTGTCAACTTTGTGGATGGCCGCTCTCTACCTGCAGGTGAGATGGAATGGATTGGGGATGGAACTGGAGTCCTTGTGGATGCTTCTCTGATACTCTCTGTCACTTTGGTCAAATCTTTGCACCAATGGGGAAGAGCTCAAGCTTTGTGTTTGGCCTTGGTCCAAATCCTGGTTCTATAATGTATGGATAAATCTCTACCTTGAGCCTCTGTTTCCTCTTCTGTAAAGCAGGGGCAAGAAGAGTATTTGCCTTACAAGGTTGTTGTCAAGGTTAAAGAGACAGTATTCATCAGGGATGTCATGTACCACTATGTAGGTTGTGTCCTGAACAACTTCAGGAAGCACCATTCACATAGACAATGGTGATGTGCATTCCACAACCTGTGCAGCTGTATGTAGTAGCTTCGTAAGGAGTGTTTAACTCTGTATCCGGCACACAACATGCACCTGATGAATGGTAGGTGTTACTATTGATAGCATAAGGTTATGAATAGTAACTTCCCTCAAGCATCAATTATTTGAAAGTAGAAAGTGTTGTAATAGTCCTTGCCTGTCCTATCTCATGGTAAGGTGGGTTCAGTCCTCCTTTTTCCTCTCTCCATTCCACAATGTCTGTGTCGGGTGCTTGTGTCCAGTGCTGGGACTGGAGGAAGTAGATATGATCATCAAAAGCACTTTTATGTCTTGAACGTGGTGATGAACCCTCCATCACTGGCAGTGCTCAGGCGGGGGCTCGTGCCCAGTTAGAAGAATACTAGGGGATTCTGGCCCTGTGAGGAGGTGGGCATGGCTCTCTGAGGACCACCTAGCTACCAAGCCTCTACTCTGCCCACAGGCAGCCTGATCTCTCTGCACATCTATGCCCTCCACAGGAACAGCTCAGTGTGGCCTGACTCTGAGGTACCCCATCCCCGGGCCTGGAGGTCAGATGGGGTGGGAGGCTATGGAGGTCACCCTCTCCAGCACCTGACAGATATTTAAACAAGGCTTGTCTTCTTAGGTCTTTGACCCTCTGCGCTTTACTCCTGAGAATGTGGCCACACGCCACCCCTTTGCTTTCATGCCCTTCTCTGCTGGGCCCAGGTAAGGAGAGGACCAATGTCCCCAGGCCCTCAGGACTGGGGAGGGGAGAATGGAAGATGTTGTGGGTAAAGCATCATTTTGGGGAATTCTGTGATAAGGGAGCTGCCACTGGGTTTTGGGTGATCCTAAAGCAGAGTAAATTCCAGGGACTTTCTTCTTTCCATTAGCATATTCATGTTCCTGGCAGGTGGTGGGCTGGCTGAGTCATTCCAAGAGAAGCCCCCAAACCAGAACTCCCAATGTGAATCTATCCGGTCTGGGACCCTCACTGTGCTCCCAAGATCTGTTGCCTGTGTCCAAGTCAATCAATTGATCAGCCAGTTATCCATCCACAAATAGTTATTGGCTTTTGTTGGCCACTAAGAGTTTTGGACTTTCTCACTCTTGACACACCATAGTCTGATGCCACCTTGTGCTGCTCATGGTAGGAACTGCATCGGGCAGCAGTTTGCCATGAATGAGATGAAGGTGGTCACGGCCCTCTGCTTGCTCCGCTTTGAGTTCGCCCTGGACCCCTTGCAGCCCCCCATCAAGATGCCCCAGCTAATCCTGCGCTCCAAGAATGGAATCCACCTCCGCCTGAAGCCTCTGCACCTGGGCTCTGGGAAGTAGCTCTGCCTAGGGTAGGGCCCCAGACAGCCCAGACTGTGGCCTCTCCTTGGGCTGGATCATAGAATCTCCCAAGCTGGATCATAGAATAGCTATGGCTCCCTGTCTTTGGGAGGCTTACAGTTTAGAAGGGGAGCAGGCACCCACATAAACAGTCACCTGGAGGGCAGTGACATGTAAGCATGTGTGTCAATAAATGTTTATTATGTGTGTATTCTAAACCTCATTCATTCAACAAACATATGATGAGCACATACTTGCTTCTAGGATCTCCCTTTATCTCCTATAATTGACAGTCTTTCTAGAATGTAGCAGAAACTTACATGCCAGCCCTGATGATGCAGTGAATGCAATGGAAACTTTGTCTTGGGATTCATGATTCTGATCCAGCACTCACCTACTCCACGTGAAAGAGGGATGGCTTTGAGGACTTTCCCCCTCACTGAGATGTATTTCTCTGCTTAACTGTGTGTGTGTGTGTGTGTGTGTGCGTGTGTGTGCATCTGTGTGTGTGTGTGTGTGTGTGTGTGTGTAATATAACAGACATAAGGAAAAATTACCTAAACAAAAAATGTACAAGGCAATGAATTTCTAAAGGAAATTCCCAGGCAACTACCACTGAAATCAAGGAATATGGAACATGGTTTCCCAAGTGTATCTTCTGCCCCTCCTGAGACAGGTTTCTGTAGCACTCCAGCCATTGTCAGCATCTGTGTCACAGTCACCCAGTACTCTGAGTGTTCAGGCTTTTGCTGGAGAAAGCGGTAGAGTGGCATTAAAGAGGGGGGGCTTCCTGGAAGAGACAGTGCTTAAATCAAACCTTGAGGCAGGTGAGGTACAAAGGTACAAAGAATGGCTTTAGGGGAGGGCCTCAGACTGAGGGGGCCCCATGATGAATTAGAAATTCTTCTTCAGTATTCCCTGCGACAGCTGCCTGATGGGTGGGGTCACATATATCACCAGGGTTCAAGTTCTAAGGCCACTATTGAGTTCCAATCCAGGAATTAGACAACAGTGGAAGGGAGGACACTGGAGATGGAGGGGATGGATAAGAGAGGGGAATTCTAGCCCTGGGACTTGGGGATGTCTCCATGTTGCCCTGAGGATGTACCATATGGAGACACAACCTTCCTGCTATTGATGCTTCCCCTTCTTAAAAGAAGGCCACAGCCCTGGAAGTTTGGCTATGGGCCACCTGCTCACTCCTGCAAAGCCTTGTCAAGACCCAGACCTCCTTACCCACCTGAGCTGAGACCTCAGCTAGGGTGTCATCCATGCCACCAACTTCCCTCTCTGTCCTGCTTGTGGACAGACCCTTCTCTATGCAAGTAGAGGTAGCCATCACCAGAGAGTAGAACTCGGAGGTCATAATCACCTCTGGCCCATGGGTGGCACCCAAGTCTAAGACTTGTCTGCTTCCCTTATCTGTTTGGTTTGTCAGGAAACCTATGAGGAAGGACTGGAGGCGGCCCTTATCCTACTTCAACGTTAAGAGAAGGAAACTGCCAAGATGCCCATCAGAAAAAATCTTGAGATGAGGCCTTCTGACTTTGGACCCTCGTGACCAAGACTCCATAGGTGTATTGATTCTCTTGTTCTGAGAGTGTATGTCTGTGGGAAACAGAGCTGAGAGCTCCAAGCTTGACAGAAAGGGAAAGCTCCACGTGGCAAGGGAGGGCCGAGGCTGCAGAACAGTGGGCACCAAAGATGAACTCCACTTAATCTTTCTAGCCCTCCAAACACCCAGTGGCTTCCTATGACCCCTGGCATTTGTATGCACGTGTATGGGGTAGAGTATAGAGTGTGTGAGGAGTGCACACAGGTGTGGCTATACAGGTATGTGGCATGGGGATTGTGCATATGAGTGTGAACTCAGCCTGGGTTTCTTCTTTTGCCTAGAGGCAACAGGCTTACTTCTTGGTCACAATCATTAACATCAGTATAATCCTGTGGTCAGAGCATGTGTCCATGGCTGGCCACCCAGAATTCCAAGCTCCCATTATCTTGTACTCTCTGAGCCTCAGCCCCTCCCCTTCTGCACCACCTGATGCCAGGGAACCTTCCAGACTTCCTGTCCAGTGCCTTCCCAGCTTACTTTCCTGCCCCAACCCCTAGTCAAACACCAAGCATCCACTCTGTCCCTTCTCAAAGCAGGGCTGAACTAGCCCAGTGATCTAGAAAGCCAGGGGACAGAAAGGGAGGTCCTGGCTATAAGCACCAACTGGGGAAGAAGGCCCTTCAGGGAGGCAGAACGTAGCATCACACCATAGGCAGAGGCCTGCAAGGAAGTCTGTCTATGGCATCCAGGGGTCTGGCTAGGAATGGCAGGGGGTGGGATAGGAGGGAGATCTGTGTTTAGAACCAAGGAAAGAATGGGGGCTGGTTTGAGAGAGGTGGAGGAGGGCAAAGGAGGACCTGGGAACAGGGCCCAGGGTCAGGAGGACAAACCCCCAAGCAGTCACATAATGGAACAGGGTTGAAAAAGTCCCTCCCACTCAGGGTGGCAGACCAGAGATGCAAGGGACTGCCAAGGGGGTTGTCCTGTGGGAGAGATGCCACCTTCAATTTGCTGCTTGCTTGTCACATCCTTTGCCACTGGCCAATCCATTGGCCCACATGGTCTCCTACCAGTACTGCCTAGATAGCCAACCACTCCATGGCCTGATGCAATGGGACACATCCGGCCCTCCTGGGGTTCTGGCATCACAGAGCAGATATGACCCCACTTCCTTGTCTCCTCTGTCTTTCTCCCCCTTCTCTCTCTTTTCTTCATCTACTTCCAAGGGAAGACACACACTCCATACAACATTAAGAACTTTATTCCAGGGAGGAAAAAAGAAGAGGGTATATGAATAATGACAAACAAGAATGCAGGTAACACACAGGAAAGAGCTGGGAGCATGGACCAATAGCAATCACACAGAAACTAAGCAGGGTGAATGATGGTTCCCCAAGTCCATGTCCTGGAACCTGAGATAGGTCTGTTTTATCCGAGCAGGGCTATACAATCACAAAAACTTTATGGAAGAGAAGGTGATATGAATACAGAAGCAGAAAAACATTGAAAGATACTGCTGAATTTGAATATAGAGGAGGCTCCAGAAGCCAAAGATCACAAGGAATGCAGCTAGAGGCTGGAACAGGCAGAGGGGGATTCTCTCTTAAAGCCTGGAGGTAGTGTGACTGTACCAACTTCTTGGCCGTTTTCCAGCAAAATCAATTTTAGAATTTCAACTCCAGAACTGTAAGAGAACAAATTGATATTATTATAAGTCACTAAGGCTATGGTAAATTATTTTGGCAGCCAGAAAAAAATAATATAGGGACAACCAAACAGGTACAAAAGGAGAAAGACATACAGAGGAAAGCAAGGTAGGGGACAAGCAGGCATTGGGTTAAGTGGACAGGCAGGGATTCACATAGATAGGAAAAAGGTAAAAGATGAGTAAATAGGAAACCTGGCAAAGGGTGAGACAGAGAAGGTCAGACACTCTGATGGCAAGAGGAGGCTATCAGGGAGGCTGGAGGGGGACAGAAGACAGGAGACAGGGGAGACGGACAGGAAGACAGGATGGCAGGCGGGAGAGCCTCAGGACTCATCCTTGTCTGCACAGGGTTAGAGCAGCTTCCTGAGATGCAGGTGGATCCCATTCTTGGACTTCAACACAATTCTTGGCCAGGGAACAGGGACCCTGGAAGGATCTGGCACCAGCTCAAAGCGGAGCAGGGTCAGGGCCACCGCCACCTTCATCTCATTCATGGCAAACTGCTTCCCAATGCAGTTCCTGGGTCAGGGAGGGAAAAGGGAATGCAAAGTGGCCTCAATCCCCTTGCTGGGAACAGCACATGCAGAGCCCTCCTGCATGGACCCGGCCCCGATCCCTTTCCTTATAGGATACACACACATCTTGACCCAAGCCTTGCTTCACACTCTACCTCTGACCTTTGACAAAGCCTACAGTCTTCCAGGGCTAGCTCCTTCTCCTACCTCTGCTGTCAACAGGCCTGAAATCCTCTTACAAGGGGGTCAACCCCCTGAACCACCCAGGCAAGTCAAGTGATCACTACAACAGTTAATCAAATTATTTGCCCTCTCCATAAGCCATTTCTGATTTCATAAAGGGAAAGCCAGGATAGGGTACCATAGGGGATAGGCTGGGACACACTTCAGGCCTTAACCATCTGGGGAGCAATAGGGACCCAGATCCTCAGAGAAAGGACAAGGTGGAATTGTGTAAGGAAGTCAGAATGGAAACAGGGAAACATCCTGGAGGGGCAAGGCCTTAGCGATGCTCAACCTGCTACACCATCTGCCACCCAGTTTGGGTCTAGACTCCTGTCATCCCCTTGACCCCTCCTTCAACCAGCTGCTGTAGATATTAATTGTACTTGATAAAGCCTGCCATCCCTCAGGCTCCTCACCCAAGCTTTCCTGTCTCCTGCCTTCCCTTCCTGTCCTGAAGCCTCAGCCCAGTTCAGACCCTCCCAGGCCCTCCATCACAGCTAAGACATGTCCCTGTGCCTCAGCTGGCATGAAAACCCTCTCCTGCTTGTTGCCTCACTCACCTGTCATCTATCCAGCTCCACCTTCCAGCTCAGCTCCTGCTGATGAGATCCCTGAGAATACCTTCCCTCTACCTCTACCTGCCACGTGCTCAAGGTTAAGGGCAATGAAAGTTCACCCTCACCTCTGCTGCTGGCAGCACATCTGTATTCACAGACTGTGAAGTCACACTAGTGTTTTTTACTCAGGGACACATCACCTTCCATAATAGGACAGTTCCAGGTACACGGAATGTCCTACTGTGTGTTCAGTTAGTAAATGATGGAGTGAAAGAATAATGAATGAATGAATGATGTCTCTTTGAGTGGAGACATTTATCTATTGACTGTGAACTCTTAGAGGCAAGGGCAGTATCTTTCTCTGTGTTTCCAACTCCTAGAAGAGGACTTGGCATACATAGATAGGCTTAATTAGTAGTCTTATAACTGAATAATGTTTATTGAACTGAAAAAAACCCTGAATGGAATGAAATGAAATATGAGTAACTATTAGGTGTGAGCTAGGCTGGAGCTGTCTATCCCTCTCCTGTCTCTACGGGCAGCCATATGACTTGCACCAATGTCTAGGCTCAAATCCTACAGCGAGTATCTGGAAGAGTAGTTTGCTTAAAGCCTATTCTGTGAAAGTGGATTCACTATTTGAAGAACTCACAGATTTATGTATTCAGAAAATAACTTGTTTCTAGTAAATATTTACAAGGTTTATGGAGGTTACTATTTAGAGGACCATTTCAATAGCACTGGAGGATTTCAGAGCAGCCACTCTGGAGAATAGTCATCCAGCTCCACAGCCACTTCAAGTCTGCTTTATGTTTTACACACCAGGAACTTTGCAAATGCCATATACAAAGTGTCATCTACAAATTAGTGGGTTTTCTCTCAAAAGCAGTTGATTGTCCTCAATTTTGTGCTTTTGGCCAATGTTGACTATATAGATTCTGGGACTAAGATATATAAATCCCATTCGCATAAGGAATTTTGCTAGCTGGAAAAGTTGTCATGGTTATGTGAATATTAATGCAAAGTAAACATTTTGTTGGATTAGATTGCAAAAATAGAGAAGACAGGTATTGATGTGAGACATTGTTCAAATGACTACTCAAACCAATCATGTATATGACTTGACCATTTGTAACAGGAATCCATGGGAAATCCAAACCCAGGCAAATAGCATTGATACAGTGAGTGACAGATCAGTGAATTAGGTACAAAAAGCAGTGGGCTGGACTCACAATATAGGATGAGAGAAAATCATCTTTAGAAATTAGTAATAATTGAGAAAATCAAACATCTGAAATATTCTGATTATGAGAAATCATCCTCCTAAAGTGAGGAAAACACTGGAATACACTAAACTTTGGAACACCATGATACTGAGTTATAGTTGGCTATTGGGTAAGAGCATGGGTCAAAGACATCATGGCAGGTTGTGATTGCCACCTTTCCTTTGAACACAGAGACACACACCTTTTCCCAACACACAATCATAAAAGACCAGTAACTGCAAACATCACAGATGAACAGAACAGGTCATAAACATCAAATATATGCCTAGAACACCCCCATCCATGTTCAAGCACCTCACCTTGATCCTCCTGAGAAGGGCAGGAAAGCATGACTGTGTCGAGCAGAACCTGGTGCATACTGTGAAGGGTCAAACATCTGCAGAGGGAACACCAGGGACAGGACAGGTGTAGTCAAGTCTCTCTTTCCTATCAACCAACCACCACACAGACTACCCAGAAGTGGGATGGGGAAGATGGATGTGTCTGGAGAGATCATCCCATCCCCTCCTACCCAGGCCATCATACCTCTGGGTTTGGCCACACCTTTGGGTTGTGGTGAAGGCAATAAAAAGAGAGCATGAGTAAGAATCCTGTGGGACAGAAGACAAAAGACTGATCATACTCATGCCATGAGGAGCCATGTGCGTGCACAATGAGAGCCACTTCTCATCACTCCAAGTGGATTGATTGTGTGGCAAGGGAGGTGGGGCTTACATGGCAAAGCATATGTGAACATATTACTAGATAACCAGAACAGGTTGAGAAGCAGGAAAGAACTGGAGGCTTATGTTCTGGAGGAACTAAAGTGACAGACAACTCACATTTGTCAAGTACAATCTATGAGCCTTTGGGGAATATGCATGAACTTATCCATCCTCACAACAACCGTCCAATGAAGGTGCTCATATCTCCATTGTTCACATGAGGCACCTGAGCCTCAAGAAGCTAAGCTACTTGCTTATGACCACACAGTTAGAATGTGGCAGGGCTGGGATTCAGATCAGTGGTGAACCGAATGTTGGCCTCCAACCATGGCTGGGATCTCAGGTATGATCTTCAGCTTCTCTCTGCCACCAGCCTGAGGGCTCTCCAGATCCTGGACCATCTGAGCCATGACAGTGAATTTTTTTTTCAATGTTTATTTATTTTTGGGACAGAGAGAGACAGAGCATGAACGGGGGAGGGGCAGAGAGAGAGGGAGACACAGAATCGGAAACAGGCTCCAGGCTCTGAGCCATCAGCCCAGAGCCTGACGCGGGGCTCGAACTCACGGACCGCGAGATCGTGACCTGGCTGAAGTCGGACGCTTAACCGACTGCACCACCCAGGCGCCCCGACAGTGAATTTTTTTAATGTCTCTCAGTAACCTAGACCCCAAAAGGAAAGATAACATCTCCCCCTACTCCACCTGATTGTCTTTCAAGCATTCACATCTCAGGGAATTAGAATATTAGGGCAAAACCCAAAGCCACATTCAGAGGCTGCCATTTGTTTATTGAGTTTCTGCTGGATTTAAACTCTGTGCAAAGCACATCGTATACCTCACCCAAACTGCAAAGGAAGCATTGACTCTGAGGTGGAAACTAGTCTCAAAGACTTTCAGGAACTGCCTTGGGGTGTATAGATTTCTGACTTCCCATGTGTTCTTATTTAGTGAGTGTGGTGATGCTCATACCTTTGGGCAAGGACCGTCCATCAGGGAAGCTGATGGGCTTGTTGAGCTCTCTTCCAATGCCTGGAACTGGCGGATAGAGTCACAGTGCCTCCTTGATGCACATGGTGGTGTGCACATGCCTCCTTGATGCATCTGGTCTAGGTGGTCCCTGAAACAAAGCTATCCTGAAGGACAGGCAAGATGCTGGCAAGCAGGGAATTCTCTAAATGAGTGAGCAGGGGTCTCCCATCTCATGAGCACTCACCAGTGTGCTCATCTCCCAGAAGGCTCTGGACCTCTTCCCGGCACTGCTGTTGATGCTCAGGGTGTGTGGCCAGGGCATAGAGGATCCAGGAGATGCCACTGGCTGTGGTGTCATGGCCCTCAAACATGAACGTGTCCACTTCAGCACGGAGGTCCTTGTCAGACAAGCTGCTCCCGTCCTCCATCTGGGAAGACATGGAGACACAGCAGGGTTTGCCTCCCTCCTCCAAGCTTGTGGGCAAAGCCTCATGCCTCCCCTGCTCACACTCACTTTGCAAATTGGAGGATGTCCAGGAAGTCCAAGTGCCTCTTGCTCCTGACCTTCTCCAGCTCTCCCTCCTCCTGCAGCTGAGCCTTCTTCAGTGTGATCACTCCGTCTGTCCCAGAACAGTGTTCCCAGGCAGAGCTGAGAGCTCTTAAGTTCCCAGACACAGCCACGTCCCTTGGCCCACTTGCTGCTTGTATCCCAGCCTGGGTTCCAGCTGGATCAGGAGGAAAGTGGTAATGGGTGTGCATGTCAGGGTGAGAGCTGTGGCACCATGTGCTTGTGGGTTGGGTCGCCTCTCAACAGCACAGCCTGTAGAGACTCTGCTGGAATGCTGCTGGCAAGGGGTCTCACCCAACCTTCACCCATGTGCTGACATGTGTCAGCTCCTGCACAGCACTGGCATCCTAACACCTGCACCAGGGGGGTACCCAGTGTAGGTCTGTCCAAGCCCCTGGAGTAGCAGAGAGGAGACAGGGGTCTGCCTGAGTGTTTGGGGCCAGTTCCTTTGGGATGTGTCCAGTGAAGGAGTGGAGCTACCCAGGGGTCAGAGTCCAACCTGAGTGTTGATGGGCAAGCTGGCAGGCCTGGTGGTTCCAGCGGCCTTCAGGGGTCAGCCTGTAAATGATGTCATTCTGGTAGAGAGCATTCCACACTCAGGGAAAAAAAAACAGATTGCTCAGGTCTTGAATGGCCTGAATGTAGGACTGGGAGATCCTGAATGGGGAGGATGCAGAAGGGCCTGTGCGAGGGAGACATCTGCCCTAGAGTGGATTGGGCTGTGGGTGGAGGGTTCCTCAATCAGTGGGACAGGCAACCCGAGGCATTTTCCTTTTCTGTCTCATGCACTCAAAACCATCAGCCCATTTGTGTGATGGTAGCCAGGTTTTTCCCTATGACAGGGATCAGGGATCTGTGCCTAATTAACTTTGGTGTGGGCCGAATTTGATTGTGGCCTGGTGCTCTCTGCATAATGTGGCTGTTTGTGCTAGAAAACACCTAAGCTGCCCTACCTACCTCTCAGGATAAGTCCATGCCAGTTGGTAGGAAATAGGACCTGGTAGTTGAAGATTACACTGACCTGTCTGCTTGGTGGCTGCCTTGGTAGCTGAAGGCACACTTCATAATGGTGTCCAAGGTCATTAAGGAGACATGCTCAAAGATCTCCACATATGAGTTCTGTCTGATGAAGTCCTCCCATTTGTCCTGTGGTGGTGGGACATATTAATCCTCTACTCCTCCAGAAGGCCCATGTTGACAAGGCTAGACTCTCTTTCTGTCTCTGCAAATATTCTGATGAGATGTCTTCACTTTCTAAAGTGGATGTGTTTGGGGCTATTTGGAGCCATATGGCAAGTAAGTATTTCTAAAATGATTATTTCTCAGACGTATTTGTTACATAATTAATCATGATCTCTTATAGTCTGATGTAGGAGTAAGTTATGGCACTAACCATCTTTTAGCAGACAAGGAAACATTGTTCCCCAGGGCACAAAGGGGGAATCTTTCTGTCCTGTAGTTGATCTAACACGAGAAAAAGGTGAAGTTCCACATTAAGGGGCAAGTGTCAAAGTAGGAGAAAGGCTAAAGGGCCAGTACCAGGGTTCCTAAGGAAGGGATATCAGGGATCTCAATTCCTTTTGTTCAACAAAAGTCAGCCGAGCACAGTGAGAAATAAGGGTCCTGTTCAGAGATGATATTATTCCAGGACCAAGCCCCGGGGGTAGAGACCTGGTCTCCATTTCCCTCCATGGAGTGGCTAAAATCTATGTAGAAGCCTTTAGCCCAAGCCAAGAGCCCATTTCAGTGACATCCTTGGGATCTTACCCTGCCACTGAAGCTGCTACTGCCCAGGTCAGCCCGTGGTATCTTGTCCTAGCAGCTTTCAGGGGGATAGGCTACTTTTCCTATCCAAGCCAAAGACATGAAGTGGGGAGGAGAAGGACCCTCTATCCACCATGACTCTCTCTTCTGTGGGCAATGAGTACAGAGTGGCGAAAAGCTGGTGCCTGGGTACTTTCCTGTCCCATCAACTCTTGGGGAGCCCTGTCTCATGGTAAGGTACAAGTGCATGATTTGGGGGGGCATGCCTGATGAATATCTGAGGGAAACACCTGCCTGATAGTCTATTCTGTGAACTGTGCTGTGGGTATGAGTGTGCAGGTGAGGGTGGGATGGACTTATAAGCATCACACGGACAGAGTCAGCCATGAGACCCATGTAGGGCTTCAGGATGTCATAGTGGAAGGCTGGGGTCAGCCTTCTCCAGTGCTTCAACCATGACTGTCCATTCAACAGGAGCAAACCATACCCTGGGTCATAATGGGGGTGTGTGGGGAGGGGTATTCCCAGACATGTCCCGAGAATTTGGGAGTAACCAGTGTATGAGAAGGGCATCCTGGGCAAGTCAGGAAGGCCAATGCATATGAGGAGGGTGACTTCACAACAAATGGTCATGACAGCTGAGATCTCTTATAGTCTGTTGTAGGGTGTTTGTCATAGAAGGACTTTGGTGAAAAGTCAGGCAGAACATCATTGGCGAGGACTGCAAAGTGATGTGGAAGAAGCTGAGCTTCAGGAGGGCTCTCCCCACCATTAGGAAGGGGTGAGGGTTTTATCAGGAGAGAAATGGGGCTCCATTCAGACTTGAGGGGTGTGACTATGGTGCCAGTCACCTCTTGTTTAATCTGGGCTGAATGGATAGTTGTTGGCAAACCTAACCAGAAGGTGGACTTTAGTCCTGGTTCAATGTACTTAACTATCCAGGGAGCCAGGAGTCTGTAGAAGCCATGAGACTTTGGGTGTGAAAGGTAAGAGGGCATTGCAGGAAACTGAGGGGAATAAGGAAGGCAGGCTGCCCCCAGGAGGTGCAGTGGTCCAGGCCATGGGTCCCTATCCCTTCCTGAGGATTGTCAGCTGGTCAAGCCACCTCCCACTTGCCTCCCAGCCCTGACTCCCTTTCTTTCCAGATAATCACTGTGGGCTCAGGAGGGTAGACTCAGTGTCCACAGTACTGCCCTACCAGTCCAGGTAGGTGGATTGGGCAGAAACAAAAGTTCCATTTCATTGCCAAAGAAAAAACAGAATCTGTTTTTTCTGTAAGTTGTAGTGGCTCAGCCATCCCATTACTCACCATATGGAACAGTTAGAGGTGCCAAAGTCAGATCATCTTGTGTAGAAAATTGTCTTTCACTCTAGAATTATCTCAGTTTGATTAAAAAAGGAAAGAAAGAAGGCCAGAAGGTGAGCAGGGAGGAATGGAGGAAGGAAGGAAGGAAGGAAGGAAGGAAGGAAGGAAGGAAGGAAGGAAGGAGTGGAAGAAAGGAGGATTAAGGAGAGGAGAGGAGAGGAGAGGAGAGGAGAGGAGAGGAAAAGGAAGGGAAGGGAAGGGAAGGGAAGGGAAGGGAAGGGAAGGGAAGGGAAGGGAAGGGAAGGGAAGGAAAGGGAAGGGAAGGGAAGGAAACAGAGTTCGGTTTCAATAAATATTCAGCCTCATGCTGGTTGTGAGCAGGGAGGATGCTAGAGAGAGGATCAGGTATTGATTTCTGAGCCTCCAGTCTCTTCTACAATTTCACAGACCTGTGGGCATGTACCCAAGGGGCAAGAGCTGCTTCAGCAGTTATGAAGGTGTCCCCTCACCAGATCGTCCCAGGATAACTTTCATGTAGTCAGGGTCATAGACCACAAGCTCCACCTCTGTTCCCCACAGCCAGTGAGGACAAGCACATGGGAATTTCTCTACCCATTTCCGTAGGCATTGCAGATCCTCTTCTTTTTGGAACTATCACCACAGGAAAAGTAAATCAGTAAACCCTTTCCTCTGGCTCTAGGGTTAGTGTTGGCGTTAAGGGCAGGATGGGCACAGGGAAAGAGTTCTGGAACTATCAGCAGAACAAAGTGTTCAGAACTGTGTCTTATGACCTGGCCTCTGATCCAGACTCTGGTGGCTGTCCAAGGATTGCCCTAAGGCCAGGTTCTGTCCTATTGTCGAGAAGAGTTAGGAGCCCTGACAACGAGCTGCCTACAGAAACATGTCAGGGATTGACTCCATGGTGTACAAAACTTTTGGAAGTCATTGGTATAACATTGGCATAAAAAATTTGAGACAACTTCTATTACTTGGTAAGCAGTTTGCCAACTCATTATATTATTTGGAGCATAAAATGGTTTATATTTTAAAATTAAATTTATGTATTAACTTTATTTTGCCATATTACTTTCAATAGTAATTGAAAGCATACATGTAAATACATGTAAATGTTTGTTAACATTGCATAGTGTTTGGGAGGTACATAGCTAAGTGAAAACTAAATACAAAACTGTGTGCATGATGTAGTTTTACATATTGAATATGCACACAGTTGTTAAGTCTGGATATATAGAGATAAAAATGATACCGTTCTATGGTTTTGATATTTGAGGGTTTTATCTCACTTTCACCTTGTAATAAAAAGAACCTTGTGTGAGCTTCCACCGTCTGCAGTAGTATCCTTCATCTCCTCAGTGGGGATTACAAAAGTCTTTCCTTTCTGACTTCGCTTTCTCTACTTTGCGTCCTGCCACACTGACCATTCCAGCAGCCCTGTTGCTCCTTCCCTGAAGATGCTGTTACTGTTGCTCCTCACACCTGCCCTGCAACACCTGCTTACATTTCCTGTCCTTTGTACACACTCTTTCCTCTACCTGGAGGGCCCTTCTACTTTGCCACAGAGCAACTGCCACTCCTCAGCTCTCAACACTCTGCTTTGCTCTCCACTTCTGGAGTTCACATAGGCAATTGTTCCTGGATGTGTTCCCATAGGCAACTCCCCTTATTTCTACCACATCTATGTAACTCAAGCAACTCTCTGCTACATTGGCATCTAATTTCTGCCTGCTCCCCCCTGACAATCAGGATTTCCTAGTGCTGAGGTGACCTGTGCTACTGTAGGGCAGGTTCCTTCACTCAGCACATGTTACCGGAGCATTTACTATGTGCACGGCACTGGTTTAAACACTGAATTAGGATATAGCCATAGATCTTACCTGTTTGAAGCTTCTGCTGTACTTGAGGAGACAGACAGAGTAAGTGGCCATGACAGTAGATTATTAATGTGATAAAGGGAAACCCAAGTGTCTGGGGAAGCTTTGGGCACTCAGAATTGGACATTAGAAAGCCCTTCCTCATGCATTTGCTCATTCATCAAGTCATTGACCAACACCCTATTGGGTTATAAAGATGAATTAGAGGTGGTCTCTCCTACAAGGAGCTCACAACTCTGACACTGCAGACAAAAATAGTGGAGTCAGGTCAGCCCTGCTTTATTAGAAGGACAGTCCAGGGGAAAAAGAGTTGTCCTCTCCACTCCTGAGATGCCCAGAAAAACATCTGGGAGGCGGCTTGGGGCTGGACTTCGGCAGATGGCCATATGAGGGACAAGATTTATCCAGGGAGAAGGGAAAGTATGAGCAGCGCCCTTGAAGGGGAATGCACAGGCAGGGGGAGACAATGAATGACTAGGGTACAGGAGGAGGTTAGGAAGGAGAAGGGAGAGAGCAGTGTTGGGGCACCAATATGGCATAGGAGCTGTTTCCAGTTCTCCACTTTATGTTCAAGCTACTAGAATGAAGGTGACTCCTTCTCTAAGGAAAGGCAGACATCAGACTCTTACCATTGAACAATCCACAAAACCTTGTTGAGACCCTCACCATGTGGGTCGTTCCTTTGCTCTGGGCACCCTTCACCACCAGCCAGTGCTGTCAGTGCTGGGTGGGTATTGCTGCTCTTGCTGGCCCAGCCTGCCCTCCCATCCCTGGTCCAGCCCCTTCCTACCTCCTGGATGTGCCCAAAGAGCCAGTGGGAAAGAGGGGACGGGAAGCGCTGGGCCACTTTGAGCAGCCACTGACTGTGCAGGTAGAGCTGTGCTGCCTTGAGCAACAGCAGAGCCAGGCCTAGCAGAGAAACCACTTGCAGGAGCCCAGAGACAAGGGTCTGGTGAGACTCAGCATAGAGACACTCATGGTGCAGGGACGGCTGGATTGCTGGCTGTTCCTGTCTGTCCCTGACTATGTCTGACTTCCCCTGAGCACCCCAGCCCCATCACTGCAGGGAGGATTGCCCTGCCCACCTGGAGGGAGGGCAAAGGGAGAGGGCAGAGCTTTGACAGAGCTTGCAGAGTTCATTAACTGTGAGGATCCACCTTGGGAAACAGTGGGAGGAAAGCTTTCTCAGCAGACAGTGACAGTGGCTGGCAAACTCCCCCTTGCCCTTCTCCCAATTAGTCATCCAGTATTTCAGGAGCACCTCCTAAGTGTCAGGTGTACTAAGTGCCACAACACAGCTGCTTGCAAACAGACATGAGCCCTGACGGCAATAAGAACACAGTCCAGTTACCAAGTGAGAATGTGTGCCTTGGTTGGATTATTATCCCTTTTCAGAGAGCAAGTCTTACAGGAGGCTAATGTGAGATGGCCACAGGAGAACCACTATCAAGAGCGTCAGCTGAGATTAGAATCAGGGGTTCTCCCGACCACTTGCCTCATCTGCCTCAGCAATGTTCCCCATGCTTGTCACTGTCTACCCACCAGTTTTGCCTGGGGCTGACTGTGCTGGCAGACAGAGCACTGGCCTTAGACTCAGATGCCCAACCCTAGGGCACACTCATGATCTAGGAAACCAGTGACTTAGACTCCCTGAACTTCAGTTTCTCCTTCTGTAATGTGGCATAATCGTCCCTTTCCCAAGTTGCTCCCAGGAATGCACATTCATGCAGTCACTCATGCACTCAGCCAATGTTCTTGAGCTCACAGTCTAAAGGGTAAAAGCAGAGAACTAACATTATAGGAAAACACAATAAAGCCTGTACTGAAAGAGTGAAGTGTAGGCCGGGCCCTACGAGGGAAGGAGAAAACAAAACAGGAGAGTGGGAGCTTCAAGGGTGAATAGGAGTTCACCAGGTGGAGTGCTAGAGAAGGGGATGGGCGCTAAAGGCTCATGGAGAGCCTGTGAAAGCATATATGATGGGGACAACTTAATCTCTTACTTGTTCCTGCTTCTCTTCCCCAAAGTCAACTCTAGGCCCCAAATTCAGAAAAATAAAAACAAAGTATCTTCATGAGGATTTCTTTAGAAGGTACCTCCATGAGTCCCCCTTTCCTTCTGCCCTGTTCCTCACCCATCTCACTAACTCCAAAGTCCTTCTCTTTTGCCCAACCTCGTGACAGGAGATTCATTACACACCCCACAGCACCGGAGTTCGTAGCTCTCTCCCCTAAATCTGGGCTCCTGTCCAAACCCAGGGAGAGGTAACCACTTTACCCATTCCTCTCAACCTTGCCCCAGTTCTCTGTTTACTTCCCATCTCTCTCTGATCCCGGCCCAGAGAATTTGACCCTATTCCTTCCCTTACTTGGCCCTGCACCAGCTTTGCACCTAGCATACCAGGAACACTTGTGGAGGGAGGTTGGAAGTGGGATGCTTGGGGTGGAATTCTGGGCGTCACTCTGTCTTTCCTCCCCGAATCCTCGATTTCCTCTATATAGTTGGGTGCATATACTTGTAAGTAGCTAATATTTAGTGAGTGCTTACCATGCTCTAGGCACTGAGCAAAGAACGTTATATATTTTAATGCACAACTACTCTAACACAGTTTTTTAATGTTTATTTATTTTTGAAAGAGAGAGAGAGAGAGACAGAGAGAGACAGAGAGAGAAAGCCAAGTGGGAGAAAGGCAGAGAGAGTGGGAGACAGGATTGGAAGTGTGATCCGCTCTGACAGTAGAGAGCCCGATGTGGGCTTCAAATTCATGAAACATGAGATCATGATCTGAGCCAAAGTCGGATGCTTAAGCAGCAGAGCAACCCAGGTGCCCCAACCCGCAACAGATTTTTTCAAATAAATCTCAAAATCTGAACGAGAACACCAAGGCACCCAGAGCTTAGTTGCCTTTCCAGCGTCGATATACTGGTAAGAGGGAGAGCCAGTGTTCAAAGCCAGGCAGTCTGGCCCCAGTCCCTTAAGGGGCTAAGTTTGTGTCATTTGGGAAACCAGCAAGACAAAACAGTACAGGACAGACCAGCGCACAGGAAGAATAACGACCGGAGAGGCCAGACAGGCTAGAGGACAGGTGCGTAATCGAGAGTTACACGCCCAGTCAGGGCTACAGCCAAGTAGGAGGAGGGTAACAGAAAACTAGTAGGAGTCCTGGAAAAGGGTGAGACAGAGAAGGGCAGACAGTCTGATGGGAAAGAGGGGGAGATCATGGAGGTTGTGAGGGAGGCAGAAGAAAGGGGACGGGAGACACAGACAGGAAGACAGGATGGTAGGCAGGAGGTTCTCGGGCTCATCCTTGTCTGCACAGATTTTAGGGGAGCTTCCTGAGATGCAGGTGGATCCCATTCTTGGACCTCAACACAATTCTTGGCCAGGGAACAGGGACCCTGGAAGGATCTGGCGCCAGCTCAAAGCGGAGCAGGGTCAGGGCCACCGCCACCTTCATCTCACACATGGCAAACTGCTTCCCGATGCAGTTCCTGGGTCAGGGAGGGAAAAGGAAATGAGAAGTGGCCCCAATCCCCTTGCTGGGAACAGCACATGCAGGGCCCTCCTGCATGGGCCCGGCCCCAATCCCTTTCCTTCCCGGACACACACACATCTTGACCCAAGCCTTGCTTCACACTCTGCCCCTGACCTTTGACAAAGCCGACAGTCTTCCAGGACTAACTCCTACTCCTACCTCTGCTGTCAGCAGGCCTAAGATCCTTTTACAAGAGGGTCACCTCCCTGAGCCGCACAGGCAAGTAATGTGATTTCTGGCAGTGTTGTCTGGCCCTCTTCTGTCTCCACTGGCAGCCACACATCTTCCACCAACATCTAAGAGGAAGGACTCATTCCCAGGGAGAAACCAAATCCTAGAGCCAATACCTGCAAACATAATCGGCTCTAAGCCCGTTCTGTGAAAGTGGATTCACTATTTGAAGAATTGATAGATTTATGTATTCAGAAGAAAACTTGCTTCTAGTAACTCTTGGAAAGTTTCCTGAAGTTACTATTTAGAGGACAATTTCAGCAGCATCGGAGGATTTCACAGCAGCCACTCTGGAAAACAGTCACCCAGCTCCACGTCCCCTTCAAGTCTGCTTTATGTTTTATACTCCAGGAAACTTTCAAATACCATGTGTCATGAATGAAACAGAGGCTTTTCTCTCAAAAGCAGTTTAATGTCTTCATTTGCATACATTTGCCCTCTCAGCGTTGGACTGAGTGTAATGTTAATGTGTGTAGAGCCCAGACCATATATACTGATTTGACAACTGGGAAAATTGTCAAGTACATGACCATTACCATGTATTCAAGAATTCTTGTGGATAGATGCAAACATAACAGCCACACAGATTAGTCGAATACTTCATGAAACCCTTAAGAGGCTACAGTAACCATCCCCACGTATGACTTAAATATTTGAGATATGCAAGGCAGCTGAGAATGGACACACATGCAAAGAAGTCAGTGGTTCAGTGCGGGCACAGAATGGCGAGTTGAGTAGGAAAGGCTGGTTTGAGAATGTGCACAAAAGAAGTCTATTGATTCCATCCAGACTTTGAAATCAACAGCAGTTGAAAATTAACATGTGAGAAAATCTATTGGGCAAAGTCCTACTCATACAGTGAATCAAATACCAGAATGCAGTGAGCTTTGGATCAGCCACTGACACTGAATTGTAGCTACAGGTTAGGTATGAGCGATGGGTCAAAGTCTCCAGGTCATGTGGTGCTTACCAACTTTCTTTTGTAAATAGACAGGGATACACCTTTTTCCTAGCACAGAGACACGCAACGGCATATCTGTAGGCACCCATATTAACATAGGAAGTCACAAACATCAGGTATATACCCAGAAAACAGCCCCCAATCCCATCTTGGTACAAGTAACTCACCTTGCTCCTCCTGAGAAGGGCAAGAAAGCGTGGCTGTGTCGGGCAGAACCCGGTGCAAACCGTGAAGGGTCAAACTCCTGCAGAGGGAGCACCAGGACTAGGACAGGTGTGGTCAAGCCCCTCCTTCCTATCAACCAGCCACCAGATGGACCACCCAGAGGTGGGACAGGAGGATGCATTGGTCTGGAGAGCTCATCCCAGCCCCTCCTCCCAAGGCCATCATACCTCTGGGTTTGGCCACACATTCGGGTTGTGGTGAAGGGCATAAATGGAGAGGGACACCTGGAATCCTGTGGGAGACAAGAGAGAAGACGGATCATATCCACGCCACGAGGAGTCATGTGCATGCACAAACAGCCTGGAAGCCATGGAGAAAGCCAGTGCTCATCATTGTGAGTGGAATGACTGTGTTGCAAGAGAGATGGGGTGGACAAGGAAAGCACCCATACACTCATTACGAGAGAACCATGCCTGGGCTGAGAGGTAGGAAAGAACAGGAAGCTTACTTTTTGGAACAACTCAAGTGACAGAAAACTCACATTTATCAAGTAGCACCCATAGGCCCTTGGGTAATATGCATGAACTCATTCAATCCTCACAACAACCCTCCAGTGAAGGCACTCATGGCCCCATATCAGGCACCTAGAGCCTCGGAGAGGCTAAGCTACTTGCCTATATCCACACAGCTAGGATGTGGCAGGCCTGGAGTTCAGATCAGAGGTGAGCCAACGGTGGCCTCCAACCATGGCTGGATTCTCAGATCTGGTGATCAGGTACTCTCTGCCACCAATCTGAGGGCTCCCCACTGACTGGACTGTCAAAATAATGACGGTGGATTCCCTGATCTGCTTCAATGACTCGACCCCACAGGGAAGGAAAAACAGCTCTGTCTGGCCCAGAGGGATTTTCTCTCCAGCCATCAAATCTCTGGATATTAGAAGTTTATGCTAATTTTGAAGCCCCTTGTTGAAGTCAGCACCTCCTTGTAGAGAAGATGCAATGGATTGAGTCATTTTTATTTTAACTGATATGTATATAGTTGTTTGCCTTTGTCACAAAGGGGTTATCCAAATGTTATGTCAAATCTTCAGGATATTCAAATAGATATGACAGTGAAGACAGAATTGGTCCATGAGTTTAGACTTGGAGTCAGGAATTGGAGTATGTAGTTTTAAATCAGAGAAGGTCAGCGCCTTCAATGGGAGTGCTGTAGCGTCACAAAACAATGGGATCTCATGGTAATAGAATGTTTTTGTTGGATAAGTTTGGAAACTTAGGATTCTGTTCTTTTGAGATCTTAGAATTGAGATGCACCTTACAGGTTATTTGGGAGAATGAACCGAAATAGAATATATTCTCCATAGATAGGAAGGGGAAGTAACCTTTATGACACTTTGGCAGTGCTCTGGCTCTGTGTCGGGCATTTTCTATCCTCATCCAAACTAAAGAGTAAGTATCCATTTATGGATGAAAGATGACCAGAGTGATTGAGAACTGCCACATGACATGTGGACCACTGATGTCCCATGTGTTCCTGCAGAGTGTTGCTGTGTGAGTGTGGTGACCTTCATACCTTTGGGTAAGGAACGTCCATCAGGGAAAGTGATGGGCTTGTTGAGCTCTCTGCCAATGCCTGGAATTGGTGGATAGAGTCGCAGTGCCTCTTTAATGCACATGGTGGTGTAAGGCATCTGGTCTAGGTGGTCCCTGAAACGAAGCTACCCTGAAGGACAGGCAAGACTCTGCCAAGCAGGAAATTCTCCAGTTGAGTGGGCTGGGCAATCCCATCTCGTGAGCACTCACCAGGTGATGGAGGTACCATCCCCCAGGAGACTCTGGACCTCCTCCCGGCACCTCTGCTGATGCTTAGGGTGCGTGGCCAGGGCATAGAGGATCCAGGAGATGCCACTGGCTGTGGTGTCATGGCCCTCAAACATGAACGTGTCCACTTCGGCACGGAGGTCCTTGTCAGACAAGCTGCTGCCGTCCTCCGTCTGATAGGAAATGGTGACATGTCAGAGTTTGCCCCTCCCTCCAAGCTTGTGGGCAAAGCCTCATGCCTCCCCTGCTCACACTCACTCTGGCAAAGAGGAGGATATCCAGGAAGTCCAAGTGCCTCTTGCTCCTGACCTTCTCCAGATCTCCCTCCTCCTGCAGCTGAGCCTTCCTCAGCTTGATCACTCGGTCTGTCCCAGAACAGTGTTCCCAGGCAGAGCTGAGAGCTCTGGGTGCCCAGATACAGCTACCCCCTTGGCCCACCTACCCCCAGCTGTCCCAGCCTGGGTGCCATTTGGATCAGGAGGAGAGTGGTAATAGGTGTACGTGTCAGGGTGAGAGCTGTAGCACCATGTGCTTGTGGGTTGGGTCGCCACTCAACAGCACATCCCAGAGAGACACTGTTTGAATGCCATTGGCAGGGAGTCTCATTCAACCTTCACGCATGTGATGACAAATATCAGCTCAGGCACAGCACTGGCATCCTAAAACCTGCACCAGGGGGGTACCCAGTGTGGGTGTGTCCCAATCTCTGGAGGGGCCTTGGAGGGACAGAGCTCTGCCTGAGTGGGGCCAATCCCTTTGGGATGTCTCTGAAGAAGGAGGCGAGCTGCCTAGGGGCTAGAGTCCAACCTGTATGTTGATGGGCAATCTGGCAGGCCCGGTGGTTCCAGCGGCCTTCAGGGGTCAGCCTATAAATGATGTCATCCTGGTGGAAAACATTCCTCACTCGGGAAAAGATCAGGTTGCTCAGGTCTTGAATGGCCTGGATGTAGGACTGGGAGATCCTGAATGGGAAGGATGCAAAAGGGCCTAAATGGTGGCAGGCATCTGCCCTGGAGTGGATTGGGGCTGTGGGTGAGAGTTCCTCAATCAGTGGGACAGGTATCCGAGGCATTCACCATTTCTTTCTTATGCTCTTGAGACCCTCAGCCCTTTGCGAGGGACATAGACAGCCAAGTTTTTCCCTGTGGCAAGGATCAGGGATCTGTGCCTAATGAAGGTGTGGTGTGGGCTGAATTTGACTGTGGCCTGGAGCTCTCTGCACAATGTTGCTGTTGTTGATGGGAAACACCCAAGCTGCCTTACCTACCTCCCAGGATAAGTCCACGCCAGTTGGTAGGAAATAGGGCCTGGTGCCTGAGAATTTCACTGACCTGTCTGCTTGGTGGCTGCCCTGGTAGCTGAAGGCGCACTTCATAATGGTGTCTAAGGTCATCAAGGAGACATGCTCAAAGATCTCCACATATGAGTTCTGTCTGATGAGGTTCTCCCATTTGTCCTGTGATGTAGGGACACATTAATCCTCTACTCCTCCAGAAGGCCCATGCTGACAAGGCTAGGCTCTCTCTTCTAATGGGATATCCTCTCTTTCTAAAGTGGCTGTGTTTTTAGCATTTTAGGAAATATAGCAAATAAGTGTTTGTAATGTGATGAGTATTTTCACAGAAACTTTTTCTATGTAATTAATCATGATCTCTCTTAACTTAGGAGCAAGTTATGGCACTAACCACCTTTTAGAAGAACACAAAATGTTTCTGAGGGCCAAAAGGTGGACGTTTTCTGCCATTTGTTCTAGACAAAAGAAACAAGTCAAGTCCCACGTTAGGGAGCAAGCGTCAAGGCAGGAGAAAGGCTAAGGGATCAGTACCAGGATTCCTAAGGAAGGGATATCAGGGACCACATTTCCTTTTGTTCATCAAATGTCAGCTGAGCACAGTTAGTGAGAAATAAGGTTCTGCCCAGAGGTGATATGATGGTGCAACCCAGGCCTGGGGATTGAGACCTGGTCTCCATTTCCCTCCATGGAGTGGCTAAAATCCATGCAGAAACCTTCAGCCCCAGCCCAGAGCCCATGTCAGTGACATCCTGAAGCTGCTACTGCCAGGCCAGCCAGGGTCACTTGTCCTGTTGTCCAGGGGGATTGACTGCTCTTCCTATCCAAGCCAAAGACATCAAGTGGGGAGGAGAATGGACCCTGGATCCACCATGACTCTCTCTTTTGTTGGCAATGAGCACAGAGTGGAGGCAAGCTTGTGCCTGGAACTTTCCTGTCCCATCCACCCTGGGGAGCCCTGTCTCCTAGTAAGATATAAGTGCTGTGCCTGATGGATGTCTGTGGGACACACATGCCTGAGAGTGGGCTCTGAGAACTGTGCTATGGGTGTGAGTGTGCAGGTGAGCGCGGGACGGACTTACCAGCATCACGCGGACAGAGTCATCCATGAGCCCCACGTAGGGCTTCAGGATGCCATAGTGGAAGGCTGGGGTCAGCATCCGCCGGTGTTGGAACCACATCTGACCATTCAACAGGAGCAAACCATACCCTGGGCCACAATGGGGGTGTGTGGGGAGAGGTACTCCCAAGAGTCGTCTAGGAATTTGGGAGGAACCCAGGGTGTGAGAAGAAGGGCATCCTGGGCAAGTCTGGGAAGGCCAGTGCATGTCAGGAAGGTGACCACGCAAGTATTGGGTCACACCAAGCGGTCATGACAGCTGAGAGATCAAGGCTGAAACCGAGCAGGTCACAGGTCATAGAAGGACTTCAGTGAAAAGTCAGGCTGAGATCATTCTCGGGGACTGTGAAGTGATGTGAAAGAATCTGAGCTGCAGGAGAGCTCTCCCCACCATTAGGAAGGGGTGAGGGTATTTTTTTGAGAGAGAGAGAAGGAGAAAAGGGAGAGGGAGAGATGGTGAGCCAGGGAGAGGGGCAGAGAGAGGCAGAAAGAGAGAATCTTAATCAGGTTCCAAGCTAGGTGTGGAGCCCAATGTGGGGCTCAATTCCATGACCCTGGTATCATGACCTGAACCAAAATGAAGAGACATCCTCAACCTACTGAGCCTCCCACACATCCAGAGGTGAGAGTTTTTTCAGAAGAAGAGAAACGAGGCTCACTTCAGAGTTGAGGGTGTGACTTTGGTGCCGGTCACTACAGTCTTGTTTTATCTGGGCCAAGTGGATAGTTATTGGCAGACAGGAAGGTGGACTATAGTCCTGGTTAAATGTACTTACCTATCCAGGGAGCCAGGAATCTGTAGGAGCCATGAGACTTTGGGTCTGAAAGTTAAGAGGGCATTACAGGACTGAGGGGAACATGGAAGGCAGGCTGCCCGCAGGAGGTGCTGTGGTCCAGGCCAGTGGCCCTCATTCCTTCTTGAGGATTGTAAGCTGGCAGTTTGTGATAAGCCACTCCCCAGTTGCCTCCAAGCCCTGACTCACTTCCTTTCCTGATGGTCACTTGGGCTTAGGAGGGCAGATTCAGTGGTCCATAGCACAGCCCCAATGAGACTGTGATCAGCAAAGAAATATAGAAATCAGGCATTCTATGACCCACCACAGACAGGGATTCTGAATACCAGCCATCACGGATAGCAAATTGACTTTGAGATCTGGGATCATATCAGTGTGGTGAAAGAAAGAAAGAAAGAAAGAAAGAAAGAAAGAAAGAAAGAAAGAAAGAAAGAAAAAAGGAAAGTGTAATCCCTCACAATTGTTTAAGTATTCCATCTAAGTATCTATATTTGGCCTTATGCTGGCTTGTGCACTAGAAGGATGGTTGCTGGAGGGTACTGACGGCTGAGCCATGACTCTCTTCCAGAATTTCATAGTCCCCAAGGAATATACCCAAGAGAGAAGAGCCATAGCAGAAGACATGCGGGATAGTTCTCACCTGATCGCCCCAGGATCACCTTCATGTAGTCCGGGTCATAGACTATGAGGGTAACTTTGCTCCCCCACAGCCAGCGAGGACTGGCGCACGGGTATTTCGCTGCCCTTTTCTGAAGCTTTTGTAGCTCTTGGCCATCTTGGAACTGTAACCGAGGGAAAGACAAGTCAATAAAACCTTTCTCTGTAGGTGCACTGCTTAGAGTGGTGGTGGCAGGTAGGCTGGCCACAGGGTGATAGTTCTAGATATCCACAGTGCTTAGGAGTTTGTAACTGTTTCTGATGACACAGGTTCTGATCTAGATTCCACATTCAGTGAACTTATGTTCTAGTGTGGGAGTGGAGTCGGGGAAGAGAATCAGGCCTTAGAGTCTGAAGTGTCCTTCAAATACTTAAGGGGCCTGCTCTGTGCTCCCAGGTCATGGCCATCATGGGTTACCCTTCTCCTTAGATCCAGTGCAGTGACCATCCAGTGGGAGCCTCTTACCACAAAGCTATGTTAATTTGTCCTCCAAGATCCCCTCAGACCTGCACAGCAGGGGCCCTGGGTCCTGTTTCTGCCCAGTGACATGCCTCCTTCTGATCACATGCTCTCCTCCTCTAGGGGACCCCAAGGAGCCAAATGGTGCCATGCCCGGCTATTCCCCTCTCTGGGCCATTCTGAGGGCCACTGGTCTCTCAGTTGTCTGGAGAAACACTTGGGGCTGCCATCTGTCCCTGAGCAAGTCTGGCAGAGGCCAGGTGAGACTCTCATAGGTGCCCATGGTGGAGATAGGTGCTCATAGGAGGAGACAGTGCCCCTGGTGGCAGTGGCGGGTACCCTGTTGGCAAACACCTCCAGCGTCCACTAGCCTTCAGGCTGCAGCCACCCACTGCAGGCCATGCTCCACTAATGCTACAGCCATGAAAAATGTCCTGCAAGGGAGACACAAAGATAGAAGGCGGATAGAAACAAAGGAGCAGCACAGGCAATGGTCAGGTATTGTGGGCTCTACTGGCTAGCAGTCCACCTGAGACAGGAGAGAGGAAAGATAGGGCTGTTGACTCACCTATTACCCACCCTGCAGTTCCCCTTTCATAGTTCCTGGTGGATTTCACCCCTAGGTAGTACAGTGAGTTTGCAGACCAACAGCATGCTTGTCCTTCATAGGCATTACATTATTTTCAATTTTTCTCAGAGTGTTACTGTCACCTTTGGTCTGTGCCAGGCAATATTTGCAGATTAGAATGACTTGCTTGAGACTCTAATCAGCAGCAGCAGCCTCCCCATTTTACAGAGGAGGAAACAGAGGCATAGAGTATGTGGCAGAGCTAGGATAAAGTCTATGGTGCTTGGCTCAGAGACCACATGCTTCCCTGTCCCCATTGTGACTTGTCACCTTGCCTGAAGGTTAGCTTTAACTCACCTCAAGTGGCATTCTAACTCCTGACTTAGCCAATAACAGAGGAATTGAATAAAGGAAGGTTTCAGATAGAATTATAAAAACAAGAAATATTTGGCTACAATATCTGATAGGTCAGCAGCCGATGAGAGATGATTGGGCACCGGGAGTAATATTCGTTATGTAGCAGAACCTGTCTGCTTACAGAGTCTACATACAGTCAGTTAATGGGAAAGTCACTGGAGCAAGTTTTTTAGTTCCTTATGTCAAATCCCAGCTCGGGAAGGTGACAACTGCATCTAACAAAAGGTCCCGATTTCTCCACCTGGACAAATAATCTGGAAGTCATTAGTGCAACAATGTGCAGGAAGGAACTGGGCTCTGGCTGTCTCCCTGTGGCTGACATGAAGTTTCCATCTCTGGCGCCACTCGGTTGAAATCGCTCTGCCTCCTTCTCTGAGAAAAGACCGGTCTCCGCTCTCTACAACACCCCACCTCCTAGGCTTGTTCAGTCCACACCCCACTAGTGAGCCCCTCTCCAAGTATCCCCCTTCCTGTAACCCTCCCTCGGGGACCAGTGCTGACAGAACTGGCTGGGTAGGTGCTGTCTCCCACCCAGTCACCCCAAGCTGCTCCTTCCTCTGTCACCACACAACCTGAGTCAAGCATCCCTTGGGGTCAGCTCTGCTCTGGCCACCGGGGTACTGGAAGGAGGTGACATCCTCAGCCCATGGATTACATGGTGCCGGTTTGGGGAATGAGATCTGATGTGGAAACAGATTCTGTTAATGGTGGAGCTCAGTGTGAGTGCTCTTTACCTGCCCCATCCTGGGAACCTTCTCCTGTGTGCCAGTGACTTGTCAGGGTTCTAGCACTGAAACCACCAGTCTGGAACATCCACAGTCTCAGGCACCCACGTGGTTGTTCCCTACACCTGACGTGATCCCCAGTCCAGCAGTTGACCCTGTTTTCCTGTAATCTGCACCTTCTGAGATTCCTGTCTATGGTCTGAGTCCCAGGCATCTCAGGGCCAAGCTGAGAGGATGGGGTTGAGTGGCTGGGCAGGGAAGCATCAGGAAGCCTGTTCTGAGAGAAGAGGCAGGGTTGCTCAGCCTGAAGGGGAAGACTCAGGAAGGAGCAGCCATTGTCCTCAAAGAGCTAAGCTACAAAACAGCCTGCGGATCTGCCTAAGGAAAGAGGGTCAGACTGGCCTGAGGGCACCAGCACAGGCTTCCTTGGAGGGGCTGAGCTCCAGGGCTGGCTTGGGGCACTGAGGTCTGAGAGGTAAGCTAGACCCACGTGCTGTCACCCAAGAAGCCTGTGTGGGATATATCTGCTGACCAAGCGGATGCTCTGAGAATCCAGGCCTGCTCTGTCCTCCCAACCCCCGTCCAGCCGCTTCCTACCTCCTGGATGTCCCCGAAGAGCCAGTGGGAAGGAGGGGACGGGAAGTGCTGGACTGCTTTGAGCAGCCACTGCCTGTGCAGGTAGAGCTGTGCTGCCTTGAGCAACAGCAGAGCCAGGCCTAGCAGAGAGGCCACTTGTAGGAGTCCGGAGACACTGCCCAAGGGTCTGGTGAGGCTCAGTACAGAGACACTCATGGTGCAGGGACTGCTGAATCCTCTGACTGTCCCTGACTGTGGCTGACCTCCCCTGAGCACCCCAGCCTTGTCAGTCCAGGTAGGATTGCCCTGCCCACCTGGAGGGAGGGTAAATGGAGGGGGCAGAGGTTAGACTGGGCCTCCAGTGTTCATTAACTGTGAGGATCCCCCTTGGGAACCAGTGGCAGGAAAGCTTTCTCTGCAGACAGCAGTCAGCAAACTCCCACTTGGCCTTCTCCCTATTATTCATTCAATATTTCAGGAGCACCTGCTAAGTACCAGCTGTACTTAGTGCCACAACATGGCTGGCTGCAAACAGACCAGAGCCCTGCAAACAAACTGATAGAAGACCACAGTTCAGTTATAAAGTTGAGAACATGTGCTTGCTGGGATTATTATCCCTTTTCAGAAAGCAAAAGTCTTACAGGGAGCTTGTGTGATGTGGCCACAGGAGAACTGCCATTGAGAGTGCCAGCTGGGATTAGAATCAGGGGTTCTCCCGACCACCTGCCTCAGCTGCCTCAGCAATGTCCCCCATGCTTGTCACTATCCACTCACTAGTTTTGCCTGGGGCCGAATGGGCCAGCAGACAGAGAACCTGCCAGAGACTCAGATCTCCAGCCCCAGGGCACACTCATGACTTAGGAAGCCAATGACATTGACTTCCTGAACCTCAGTTTCTCTTTCTGTAAGGTTGGGTAATCATCCCTTTCCCAAGTTCCTCCCAGGAATGCATATTCATGCAGTCACTCATGCACTCAGCCAATGTTCTTGAGCTCACTATCTGCTAGGCAGAGGCAGAGAACTAACATTACAGGAAAACACAATAAAGCCTGTACTGAAAGAGTGAAGTGTGGGCCAGACCCTACCAGGGAAAGAGAAAACAAAACAGGAGAATGGGACCTTCAAGGGTGAATAGGAGTTCACCAGGTAGAGTGCTAGAGAAGGGGATGGGCACTAAAGGCTCATGGAAAGCCTATGAAAGAAAACATTTCTGATGAGGACAATTTAATCTCTTACTTGTTCCTGATTTTCTTCTCCAAAGTCAACTCTAGGCCCAAAATTCAGAAAAATAAAAACAAAATATCTGATGAAAAACAAAATATATGATGATTTCTTTAGAAGGCACCCTCCATGAGTCCCCTTTTCCTTCTGCCCTGTTCCTCACCCATCTCACTGTAACTCCAAAGTCCTTCTCTTTTGCCCAACTTGGTGATAGAAGATTCATTACACAACCCGCAGCACTGGAATTCCTCTCCCCCTAAATCGGGGCTCCTGTCCAAACCCAGGGGTACGTAACCACTTTACTCATTCCTCTCAACCTTGCCCAAGTTCTGTGGTTACTTCCCATTCTCTCTGGTCCCAGCCAAGGGAATTTGGACCCTACTCCTTCCCTTACTTGGTCTAGCACCAGTTTTGCACCTAGCACACTTGGACAACTTGTGGAGGAGGTTGGAAGTGGGATACTTGGAGCAGAATTCTGTGTGTCAGTCTGTCTTTTCCTCTCTGAATCCTCGATTTCCTCTCTATAGTTGGGCACATATACTTGTAAATAGCTAACATTTACTGACTGCTTACTATGTTCTAGGCACTGAGCAAAAAATATTATATATTTTATCCACAACCAATCTAACACAGATTTTTTTTAAATGTTTATTTATTTTTGAGAGAGAGAGAGAGAGAGAGAGAGACAGAGACAGAGAGAGAGAGAGAGAGAGAGAGAGAGAGAAAGCCAAGTGGGAGAAAGGCAGAGAGAGTGGGAGACAGGATTGGAAGTGTGATCCGCTCTGACAGTAGAGAGCCCAATGTGGGCTTCAAATTCACGAAACATGAGATCATGACCTGAGCCAAAGTTGGATGCTTAACCAGCTGAGCAACCCAGGTGCCCCAACCCGCAACAGATTTTTTCAAATAAATCTCAAAATCTGAACGTGAACACCAAGGCACCCAGAGCTTAGTTGCCTTTCCAGGGTCGATATACTGGTAAGAGGGAGAGCCAGTGTTCAAAGCCAGGCAGTCTGGCCAGTCCCTTAAGGGGCTAAGTTTGTGTCATTTGGGAAACCAGCAAGACAAAACAGTACAGGACAGACCAGCGCACAGGAAGAAAAACGACAGGAGAGGCCAGACAGGCTAGAGGACAGGTGCGTAATCGAGAGTTACACGCCCAGTCAGGGCTACAGCCAAGTAGGAGGAGGGTAACAGAAAACTAGTAGGAGTCTTGGAAAAGGGTGAGACAGAGAAGGGCAGACAGTCTGATGGGAAAGAGGGGGAGATCATGGAGGTTGTAGGGAGGCAGAAGAAAGGGGACGGGAGACACAGACAGGAAGACAGGATGGCAGGCAGGAGGTTCTCGGGCTCATCCTTGTCTGCACAGATTTTAGAGGAGCTTCCTGAGATGCAGGTGGATCCCATTCTTGGACCTCAACATAATTCTTGGACAGGGAACAGGGACCCTGGAAGGATCTGGCGCCAGCTCAAAGCGGAGCAGGGTCAGGGCCACCGCCACCTTCATCTCACACATGGCAAACTGCTTCCCGATGCAGTTCCTGGGTCAGGGAGGGAAAAGGAAATGAGAAGTGGCCCCAATCCCCTTGCTGGGAACAGCACATGCAGGGCCCTCCTGCATGGGCCCGGCCCCAATCCCTTTCCTTCCCGGACACACACACATCTCGACCCAAGCCTTGCTTCACACTCTGCCCCTGACCTTTGACAAAGCCGACAGTCTTCCAGGACTAACTCCTGCTCCTACCTTTGCTGTCAGCAGGCCTAAGATCCTTTTTTTTTTTTTAATTTTTTTTTCAACATTTATTTATTTTTGGGACAGAGAGAGACAGAGCATGAACGGGGGAGGGGCAGAGAGAGAGGGAGACACAGATTCGGAAACAGGCTCCAGGCTCCGAGCCATCAGCCCAGAGCCCGACGCGGGGCTCGAACTCACGGACCGCGAGATCGTGACCTGGCTGAAGTCGGACGCTTAACCGACTGTGCCACCCAGGCGCCCCCTAAGATCCTTTTACAAGAGGGTCACCTCCCTGAGCCGCACAGGCAAGTAATGTGATTTCTGGCAGTGTTGTCTGGCCCTCTTCTGTCTCCACTGGCAGCCACACATCTTCCACCAACATCTAAGAGGAAGGAATCATTCCCGGGGAGAAACCAAATCCTAGAGCCAATACCTGCAAACATAATCGGCTCTAAGCCCGTTCTGTGAAAGTGGATTCACTATTTGAAGAATTGATAGATTTATGTATTCAGAAAAAAACTTGCTTCTAGTAACTCTTGGAAAGTTTCCTGAAGTTACTATTTAGAGGACAATTTCAGCAGCATCGGAGGATTTCACAGCAGCCACTCTGGAAAACAGTCACCCAGCTCCACGTCCCCTTCAAGTCTGCTTTATGTTTTATACTCCAGGAAACTTTCAAATACCATGTGTCATGAATGAAACAGAGGCTTTTCTCTCAAAAGCAGTTTAATGTCTTCATTTGCATACATTTGCCCTCTCAGCGTTGGACTGAGTGTAATGTTAATGTGTGTAGAGCCCAGACCATATATACTGATTTGACAACTGGGAAAATTGTCAAGTACATGACCATTACCATGTATTCAAGAATTCTTGTGGATAGATGCAAACATAACAGCCACACAGATTAGTCGAATACTTCATGAAACCCTTAAGAGGCTACAGTAACCATCCCCACGTATGACTTAAATATTTGAGATATGCAAGGCAGCTGAGAATGGACACACATGCAAAGAAGTCAGTGGTTCAGTGCGGGCACAGAATGGCGAGTTGAGTAGGAAAGGCTGGTTTGAGAATGTGCACAAAAGAAGTCTATTGATTCCATCCAGACTTTGAAATCAACAGCAGTTGAAAATTAACATGTGAGAAAATCTATTGGGCAAAGTCCTACTCATACAGTGAATCAAATACCAGAATGCAGTGAGCTTTGGATCAGCCACTGACACTGAATTGTAGCTACAGGTTAGGTATGAGCGATGGGTCAAAGTCTCCAGGTCATGTGGTGCTTACCAACTTTCTTTTGTAAATAGACAGGGATACACCTTTTTCCTAGCACAGAGACACGCAACGGCATATCTGTAGGCACCCATATTAACATAGGAAATCACAAACATCAGGTGTATACCCAGAAAACAGCCCCCAATCCCATCTTGGTACAAGTAACTCACCTTGCTCCTCCTGAGAAGGGCAAGAAAGCGTGGCTGTGTCGGGCAGAACCCGGTGCAAACCGTGAAGGGTCAAACTCCTGCAGAGGGAGCACCAGGACTAGGACAGGTGTGGTCAAGCCCCTCCTTCCTATCAACCAGCCACCAGATGGACCACCCAGAGGTGGGACAGGAGGATGCATTGGTCTGGAGAGCTCATCCCAGCCCCTCCTCCCAAGGCCATCATACCTCTGGGTTTGGCCACACATTCGGGTTGTGGTGAAGGGCATAAATGGAGAGGGACACCTGGAATCCTGTGGGAGACAAGAGAGAAGACGGATCATATCCAAGCCACGAGGAGTCATGTGCATGCACAAACAGCCTGGAAGCCACAGTGAAAGCCACTGCTCATCATTGTGAGTGGAATGACTGTGTTGCAAGAGAGATGGGGTGGACAAGGAAAGCACCCGTACACTCATTACGAGAGAACCATGCCTGGGCTGAGAGGTAGGAAAGAACAGGAGGCTTACTTTTTGGAACAACTCAAGTGACAGAAAACTCACATTTATCAAGTAGCACCCATAGGCCCTTGGGTAATATGCATGAACTCATTCAATCCTCACAACAACCCTCCAGTGAAGGCACTCATGTCCCCATTGTCCATATCAGGCACCTAGAGCCTCAGAGAGGCTAAGCTACTTGCCTATATCCACACAGCTAGGATGTGGCAGGCCTGGAGTTCAGATCAGAGGTGAGCCACCGGTGGCCTCCAACCGTGACTGGGTTCTCAGATCTGGTCATCAGGTGCTCTCTGCCACCAATCTGAGGGCTCCCCACAGACTGGACTGTCAAAATAATGACGGTGGATTCCCTGAAGTGCTTCAATGACTCGACCTCACAGGGAAGGAAAAACAGCTCTGTCTGGCCCAGAGGGATTTTCTCTCCAGCCATCAAATCTCTGGATATTAGAAGTTTATGCTAATTTTGAAGCCCCCTCCTGAAGCCAACACCTCCTTGTAGAGAATGCAATGCATTGAGTCATTATTATTTTAACTGGCCTGTATATAGTATTTTGCCTTTGTTACAAAGGAGTTATCTAAACATTGTGTAAAATCCTGAGGATATTCAAAGAGATTTGTCTGGGAACAGAATTGTTCCACGAGTTCTGACTTGGAGTGTGTAGTTTTAAATCAGAGAATGTCAGTGCCTTCAATGGGAGTGCTGTAGCATCACAAACCAATGGAATCTCGCGGTAATAGAATGTTTTTCCTCGGTAAGAGTAGAAACTTAGGATTGTATGCATTTGAGATCTTAGAATTGAGATGCACCTTACAGGTTATTTGAGAGAATCAACAAAAATAGAAAATATTCTCCACAGATAGGAAGAGGAACTAACCTTTACGACACTTTGGCAGTTCTCTGGCTCTGTGTCAGGCATTTTCTCTCCTCATCCAAACCAGAGAGTAAGTGTCCATTTATTGATGAAAAATGAAGACCAGACATATTCAGAACTACCCCGGGACATGCAAATTTCTGACCTCCCATGTGCTCCTGCAGAACTGGTGCACGAGTGTGCTGACCTTCATACCTTTGGGTAAGGAGCGTCCATCAGGGAAGGTGATGGGCTTGTTGAGGTCTCTGTTGATGCTCGGAACTGGTGGGTAGAGTCGCAGTGCTTCCTTGATGCACATGGTGGTGTAGGGCATCTGGTCTAGGTGGTCCCTGAAACAAAGCTATCCTGAAGGACAGGCAAGATGCTGGCAAGCAGGGAATTCTCCAGTTGGGTGGACTGGGCTCTCCTATCTCGTGAGCACTCACCAGGTGATGGAGGCACCATCCCCCAGCAGGATCTGGATCTCCTGCCGGCACATTTGCTGATGCTCAGGGTGTGTGGCCAGGGCATAGAGGATCCAGGAGATGCCACTGGCTGTGGTGTCATGTCCCTCAAACATGAACGTGTCCACTTCGGCACGGAGGTCCTTGTCAGACAAGCTGCTGCCATCCTCCATCTGGGAAGACATGGTGACACAGCAGGATTTGTCTCCCTCCTCCAAGCTTGTGGGCAAAGCCTCAGGCCTCCCCTGCTCACACTCACTCTGGCAAAGAGGAGGATGTCCAGGAAGTCCAAGTGCCTCTTGCTCCTGACCTTCTCCAGAGCTCCCTCCTCCTGCAGCTGAGCCTTCCTCAGCTTGATCACTCGGTCTGTCCCAGAACAGTGTTCCCAGGCAGAGCTGAGAGCTCTGGGTGCCCAGACACAGCCACCCACCTTAGCCCGCCTGCTGCCTGTATCCTGGCCTGGGTGTCACTTCGATCAGGAGGAAAGTGGTAATGTCAGGGTGAGAGCTGGGGCACCATGTGCTTGTGTGTTGGGTCACCCCTCAACAGGATAGCCCAGGGAGGCTCTGCTTGAATGCTGCTGGCAGGGGGTCTCATTCAACCTTCACCCATGTGCTGACACATGTCAGCTCCTGCACAGCACTGGCATCCTAACAGCTGCACCAGGGGGGTACCCAGGGTAGGTGTGTCCCAGCCCCTGAAGTGGCTCAAGGGGGGGATAGGGCTCTGCTTGAGTGTTCAGTGCCTGTCCCTTTGAGATGTGTCCAGTGAAGGAGGGAGCCACCCAGGGGTCAGAGTCCAACCTGTGTGTTGATGGGCTAGCTGGCAGGCCCGGTGGTTCCAGCGGCCTTCAGGGGTCAGCTTGTAGATGATGTCATTCTGGTGGAAAGCGTTCCTCACTCGGGAAAAAAACAGGTTGCTCAGGTCTTGAATGGCCTGGATGTAGGACTGGGAGATCCTAAATGGGGAGGATGCAGAAGGGCCTCGATGGAAGGAGACTTCTGCCCTGAAGTGGATTTGGGGCTGTGAGTGAGGGTTCCTCAGTCAGTGGGTCAGGCAACTTGAGGCATTCGCACTTTCTGTCTTAATACCCTCAAGACCCTCAGCCCTTTGTGAGGGACATTGCAGCCAGGCTTTTCCATATGGCAGGGACCTGGGATCTGTGCCTAATGAAGGTGTGCTGTGGGCTGAATTTGACTGTGGTCTGGGACGCTCTGCAGAATGTGGCTGTCTGTGCTGGGAAACACCCCAACTGGTCTACTTACCTCTCAGCATGATAGGAGATAGGACCCAGAAACTGAGGATTTCACTGACCTGTCTGCCTCCTGGCTGCCCTGGTAGCTGAAGGCACACTTCATAATGGTGTCCAAGGTCATCAAGGAGACATGCTCAAAAATCTCCAGATATGAGTTCTGTCTGATGAGGTCCTCCCACTTGTCCTGTGTTGGAGGGACACATTAATCCTCTACTGCTCCAGAAGGCCCATGCGCTCTCTGTAGATATTCTGATGAGATGTCCTCACCTTCTAAAGGAGATGTGTTTTAACATTTTTTTAATGTTTATTCTTGAGACAGATAGAGACAGAGTGTGAACAGTGGAGGTGCAGAGAGAGAGGGAGACAGAATCAGAAGCTGGTCCAGGCTCCAAGCTGTCAGCACAAAGCCCGACATTGGGCTTGATCTCACAAAGTGTGAGATCATGACCTGAGCTGAAGTCAGACATTTAACCGACTGAGCCTCGCAGATACCCCAGATGTGTTTTAACAATTTGGGAACATACAGCAAATATGCGTTTGCAATGTGATGAGTTTTTTCTCAAAAACTTTTGTTACGTAAGTAATCACTATCTCCTACAAGTTAGGAGCAATTTATGGTGCTAATAACCATAGCAGACAGGAAAACAATGTTTCCAAGGGGACAAGGGGTGAATCTTCTCTCTCCTGTGATTGATCTAGACACAAGAAAGAAAAGGTGAAGTCCCACATTAGGTAGCAAGTGTCAAGGCAAAAGAAAAGTAATGGGCCAGTACGAGGATTCCTAAGTAAAGGTATCAGGGACTGTTCAACAAATGTCAGCTCATCACAGTTAGTGAGACAGGGTCCTGCTCAGAAGTGATACTAGGGCATGATCCAGCCCTGGGTTTTGAGATCCGGTCTCCACTTCCCTTCATGAACTGGTGAAAATCTATGCAGAAGCTTTTGCCCCAAGGCTAGTGCCCACCTCAGTGACATCCTGGGGTGTTCACCTGTAAATGAAGCTGCTACTGCCCAGGCCAGCCAGGGCCACTTGTCCTGTTGTCCAGGGGGATTGACTGCTCTTCCTATCCAAGCCGAAGACATAAAGTGGGAGGAGAAGGGACCCTGGATCCACCATGACTGTCTCTTCTGTGGGCAATGAGCACAGAGTGGAGGCAAGCCTGGGTACTTTCTTTACTCTCCCTCGTTGAGGTACCCGGCCTCATAGTAAGGTATAAGTGCATGATTTTTAGGGCGGTGCCTGATTGATGTCTCCAGGACACATCTGCCTGAGAGTGGGCTCTGTGAACTATGCTGTGGGTGTGAGTGTGCAGGTGAGCGTAGGACGGACTTACCAGCATCACATGGACAGAGTCAGCCATGAGCCGCATGTAGGGCTTCAGGATGTCATAGTGGAAAGCTGGGGTCAGCATCCGCCGGTGCTGGAACCACTTCTGCCCATTCAACAGGAGCAAACCGTACCCTGGGCCACAATGGGGCTGTGTTGGAAGGGATCTCCCAAGAGTTGTCCAGGGTATTTGGGAGGAACCCAGAGTGTGAGATGAAGGGCATCCTGGGTGAGGCAGGGAAGGCCAGTGCATGTCGGGAAAGTAAATTTCCAAGAGCTGGTTCACAGCAAGTGGTCATGACAGCTGAGAGATCAAGATGGAAACTGAGTGGGGTGGGAGTCTTAGAAGGACTTTGGTGAAAAGTGAGGTTGACATCATCCGAGGACTGTGAAGTGTTGTGGAAGAGGCTGAGCTGCAGGAGGGCTCTCCCCACCATTAGGAAGTGTTTCATCAAAGGAGAGAATGGACATATGAGGAGTTTAAGATACAAAACAGATGAACATAAGGGAAGGGAAGCAAAAATAATATAAAAACAGGGAGGGGGACAAAAACCTAAGAGACTCTTAAATATGGAGAACAAACAGAGGGTTACTGGAGGGGTTGTGGGAGGAGGGATGGGCTAAATGGTAAGGGGCATTAAGGATTCTACTCCTGAAATCATTGTTGCACTATATGCTAACAAACATAGATTTAAATTAAAAAATATATTAAATAAAAAGCCCTTAAAAAAGAAAGATAAAAAGAAGAGAATGGAGAGGATGGAGCTCCATTCAGCGATGAGGGTGTGACTGTGGTTCCGGTCACCTCTTGTTTAATCTGGGCCGAATGGATAGTTTTTGGCAAGCCTAACCAGAAGGTGGACTGTGGTCCTGATTCCATGTACTTACCTATCCAGGGAGCCAGGAATCTGGAGAAGTCATGATGCTTTGGGTCTGAAAAGTACAAGGGGCATTACAGGAAACTGGAGGGAACTGAGGAGGCAGCTGTGGTCCAGGCCATTGGCCTCCATCCCTTCCTGAGGACTGTAAGCTGGCAGTTTGTTTCCATCCACTTCCCACTTGCCTCCCAACCATGAATCTTGTTTCTTTCCTGATAGTCACTGTAGGCTCATGATGGCAGACTCAGTGTCTATAGCATACCCCCAACGAGGATTTTGAATCAGCAAGAAATATAACTGCTGTCCTCAGTGCCACTGAAAAGACAGTAGCTGGTGTGTATTTTTTAACGATGACCCAGGATTTCCATGACATAGCATGGGCAACAGATAGGGTTCCAAATCCCAGCCATCATGGATAGCAAATTGTCTTTAAGATCTGGGATCATATAAGTTTGGTGAAGGAAGGAAGGAAGGAAGGAAGGAAGGAAGGAAGGAAGGAAGGAAAAGAAAAGAGAAAAGAAAAGAAAGAAAGGTAGAGGGAAGGAAGGGAAGGAAGGGAGAGAGAAGGAAGGGAAGGAAAGCAAGAACAGAAATAAGGGAGACAAAGAAAAAAGAAAAGAAAAGAAGAAGGAAAGAAAGAAAGAAAGAAAGAAAGAAAGAAAGAAAGAAAGAAAGAAAATGAAAAATGTAATCCCTCACAGCTGTTTAAGCATTCCATCTAAGTATCTATATTTGGCCTTATGCTGGCTTGTGCACTAGAAGGATGGTTGCTGGAGGGTACTGAAGGCTGAGCCATGACTCTCTTCCAGAATTTCGTAGTCCCCAAGGAATGTACCCAAGAGGGAAGAGCCATAGCAGAAGACATGTGGGATAGTTCTCACCTGATCGCCCCAGGATCACCTTCATGTAGTCCGGGTCATAGACTATGAGGGTAACTTTGCTCCCCCACAGCCAGCGAGGACTGGCGCATGGGTATTTCTCTGCCCTTTTCTGAAACTTTTGTAGCTCTTGGCCATCTTGGAACTGTAACCGAGGGAAAGACAAGTCAATAAAACCTTCCTCTGTCGGTGCACTGCTTAGAGTGGTGGTGGCAGGTAGGCTGGCCCCAGGGTGATAGTTCTAGATATCCACAGTGCTTAAGAATTTGTAACTGTTTCTGATGAGACAGGTTCTGATCTAGATTCCACATTCAGTGAACTTATGTTCTAGTGTGGGAGTGGAGTTGGGTAAGAGAATCAGGCCTTAGAGTCTGAAGTGTTCTTCAATTACTTAAGGGGCCTGCTCTGTGCTCCCAGGTCATGGCCATCATGGGCTACCCTTCTACTTAGATCCAGTGCAGTGACCATCCAGTGGGAACCTCTTACCACAAAGCTATGTTACTTTGTCCACCACGATGGCCTCAACCTGCACAGCAGGGGCCCTGGGTCCTGTTTCTGCCCAGTGTAATGCCTCTATTCTGATCACATGCTCTCCTCCTCCAGGGGACCCCAAGGAGCCAAATGGTGCCATGCCTGGCTATTCCCCTCTCTGGGCCATTCTGAGGGCCACTGATCTGTCAGCTGTCTGGACAAACACGTGGGGCTGCGATCTGTCCCTGAGCAGGTCTGGCCAGGGCCAGGTGACAATCTTGTAGAAGAGACATTGCCCACGGTGGCTATGGCAGTTACTCTGTCGGTAAATACCCAATGTCCACTGGCCATCAGCCTGCGACTACTCAATGCAGGCTATGCTCCACTAACGCTGCAGCCACAAAAATATCCCCCAAGGGAGGCACAAGGAAGAAGGAGGACAGAAACTAAAGGGGCAGCACAGACAATGGTCAGGTGTTGTGGACTCTGCTACTAGCAGTCAGGCTGAGACAGGGGAGGAAAGATGGGGCTGTTGACTCACCTCTTTCCCACCCTGCAGTTCCCCTTTCATAGTTCCTGGTGGATTTCACCCCTAGGTAGTGCAGCGAGTTTGTGGACCCACAGCATGCTTGTCCTTCGTAGGCATTACGTTATTTTCAATTTTTATCAATTATGCAGGTTAGAATGACTTGCTTGAGACTCTAATCATCAGCATCATCATCCCCACTTTACAGAGGAGGAAACAGAGGCATAGAGTATGTGGCAGAGCTAGGATAAAGTCTATGGTGCTTGGCTCAGAGACCACATGCTTCCCTGTCCCCATTGTGACTTGTCACCTTGCCTGAAGGTTAGCTTTAACTCACCTCAGGTGGCATTCTAACTCCTGACTTAGCCAATAACAGAGGAATTGAATAAAGGAAGGTTTCAGATAGAATTATAAAAACAAGAAATATTTGGCTACAATATCTGATAGGTCAGCAGCCGATGAGAGATGATTGGGCACCGGGAGTAATATTCGTTATGTAGCAGAACCTGTCTGCTTACAGAGTCTACATACAGTCAGTTAATGGGAAAGTCACTGGAGCAAGTTTTTTAGTTCCTTATGTCAAATCCCAGCTCGGGAAGGTGACAACTGCATCTAACAAAAGGTCCCGATTTCTCCACCTGGACAAATAATCTGGAAGTCATTAGTGCAACAATGTGCAGGAAGGAACTGGGCTCTGGCTGTCTCCCTGTGGCTGACATGAAGTTTCCATCTCTGGCGCCACTCAGTTGAAATCGCTCTGCCTCTTTCTCTGAGAAGAGACCAGTCTCTGCTCTCTACAACACCCCACCTCCTAGGCTTGTTCAGTCCACACCCCACTAGTGAGCCCCTCTCCAAGTATCCCCCTTCCTGTAACCTTCCCTCGGGGACCAGTGCTGACAGAACTGGCTGGGTAGGTGCTGTCTCCCACCCAGTCACCCCAACCTGCTCCTTCCTCTGTCACTGCACAACCTGAGTCAAGCATCCCTTGGGGTCAGCTCTGCTCTGGCCACCGGGGTACTGGAAGGAGGTGACATCCTCAGCCCATGGATTACATGGTGCCGGGTTTGGGGAATGAGAGCTGATGTGGAAACAGATTCTGTTAATGGTGGAGCTCAGTGTGAGTGCTCTTTACCTGCCCCATCCTGGGAACCTTCTCCTGTGTGCCAGTGACTTGTCAGGGTTCTAGCACTGAAACCACTAGTCTGGAACATCCACAGTCTCAGGCACCCAACGTGATTGTTCCCTACACCTGACGTGATCCCCAGTCCAGCAGTTGACCCTGTTTTCCTGTAATCTGACACCTTCTGGGATTCCTGTCTATGGTGTGCATAGGTTGGGAAACTGCTAATATCTGACTTCCAGGCATCTCACGGCCAGGCTGAGAGGATGGGGTTGAGTGGCTGGGCAGGGAAGCATCAGGAAGCCTATTCTGAGAGAAGAGGCAGGGCTGCTCAGCCTGAAGGGGAAGACTCTGGAAGGAGCAGCCATTGTCCTCAAAGAGCAAAGCTGCACCACAGGCTGCAGATCTGCCTAAAGAAAGAGGGCACCAGCACAGGCTTCCTTGGACGGGCTGATCTCCAGGGTGGCGTGGGGCACCGAGGTCTGAGAGGTAAGCTAGACCCACGTGCTGTCACACAAGAAGCCTGTGGGATGCATCTGCTGACCAGGAGGATACTCTGAGAATCCAGGCCCACTCTGTCCCCCCATTCCCCAACCAGCCCCTTCCTACCTCCTGAATGTGCCCAAAGAGCCAGTGGGAAGGAGGCGACGGGAAGTGCTGGACCGCTTTGAGCAGCCACTGCCTGCGCAGGTAAAGCTGTGCTGCCTTGAGCAACAGCAGAGCGAAGCCTAGCAGGGAGGCCACTTGCAGGAGCCCAGAGACACCATCCAGGGGTCTGGTGAAGCTCAGCACAGAGACACTCATGGCACAGGGACAGCTGGATCCGTTGACTATTCCTGACTGTGGCTGACCTCCCCTGAGCACCGCAGCCTTGTCAGTCCAAGGAAGATTGCCCTGCCCACATAGAGAGATGGCAAATGGAGGGGGCAGAGGTTAGACTGGGCCTCCAGAGTTCATTAACTGAGAGGATCCACCTTGGGAACCAGTGGGAGAAAAGCTTTCCCAGCAGACAGCAACAGTGGCTGGCAAACTCCCACTTGCCCTTCTCCCGATTTATCATCCAATATTTCAGGAGCACCCCTAAGTGCCAGGTGTACTGAGTGCCACAACACAGTTGCCTACAAACAGACATGAGCCCTGACAGCAAGAAGACTGCAGTCCAGTTACCGAGTTCAGAATGTGTGGTTGGTTGGCTTATTCTCCCTTATCAGAGAGAAGTCTTACAGGGAGCTAGTGTGATGTGGCCACAGGAGCACTGCCATTGAGAGTGCCAGCTGGGATTAGAATCAGGGGTTCTCCCAACCACCTGCTTCAGCTGCCTCAGCAATGTTCCCCATGCTTGTCACTGTCCACTCACCAGTTGTGCCTGGAGCAGACTGTGTTGGCAGACAGAGCACCGGCCCTAGACTCAGATCCCCAGCCCCAGGGCACGCTCATGACATAGGAAGCCAGCAATGTAGACTACTTGAACCTCGGTTTCTCCTTCTGGAAGGTGGGGTAATCATCCCTTTCCCAAATTACCCCCAAGTTCCTTCCTCCTAAGTCCTCCTTTCTCGACTTCATGACAGAAGATTCATCACACAACCCTTGGACCAGAGTTCTTTCCTGCTTCCCCTAAATCCTGGGCTCCTGTCCAAACCCTAGGGGACATAATCACATTATCCATTCCCCTCAACTTAGTATGGTTACCTTCCATCCCTCTGTGGCCCCTGGTCAGAGACTTTGGAGGCAGACAATTTCCCTTACTTGGCCCAGCACCAGCTTTGCACCTAGCATACCAGGAGCAGTTGTGGAGAGAGCCTGGAAGTAGGACAGCCTGGGTGCAATTCTGGGGGTCACTCTGTCTTTGCCTCCCAGAGTCCTCGGTTTCCTCTATACGGTGAGCACATGATGCTTGGTGTAGCTAACATTTAGTGAGCACTTACTATGTTCTAGGCACTGAGAAAGAAACCTTAGAGGTTTTCTCCACAACAACCCTACGGAATAGACTTTTTAACAAAAATCCCCAAGTCGAAGTGAGGAAACCATGGCATAAAGAGCTTAGTTGTCTGTCCAGAGTCACCCTCCCGGTAAGAGGGAGAGCTGGCATTCAGTCCAGGAAGTCCTGCCCCAGAGACTTTGCTGTGAACCATTTGTTGAAAACCAGGCTCCAGCCCGCAGGAGGCAACGCCCAAAGGCTGCAGGGGACGTTTCATGCTTGCTTTGTTTCATCCAGTGTTTCCTGGGAGCAGCAGTGTGTTTCGGGTATCAATCCCACATTTTGGCATAAATGCAAGCCTCACTATGCAGGGCTGTTTTTGTGAGCAAGTGTAGGGCACACCATGTCCGTAGATGTAGCAGTCGTTGAAGACGATGCTCACAGAGAATTTTCACGATGTGAGTAAAGCTGATGATAAACTGGTCAAAAGAATGTAGAGCTCTCTGTAGAGAGTTTAAGTCTTACTAAGTTGTGCTGGCATCGTCAACATTATTAAAGAGTCAATATCTGTCCCGTTCATTTGCTATCCAGACACCACAAGCAAGGGTTCTTTGAAGGTTGTAATGGGGCAACCCACGTCTTATGCTTCCTATCGCGTGGGACTGAGGGCTGTGCCTGCTGATGATACCCAGGGAATACTTACTGATGTGGTGAACGAATGAAGCTGGAAATCAGGATAACATTGCACCAGTTAGATCACTGTCTTGAAGAGACTAGGTTTAGTGTTGGTTGCCACATTTTAAAGGGAAATGAGTATTTCCTGGCTCTGTGAATAGGCCGCAGAAAGGCAGGTGAATGGGTGCAGTCATTCCCCAAGGCGGAAGCTTGAAGTGATTACTCAAGTGATTACTCATAATACCAGGCACTTGCTGTTTCTGGGGCTGATGTATATTCCTAAATATTGGCTTGCTTTTCCCATCTAAGAGAAGGCTTGAAGCCATAATGTTTATTTTTGGCTGGGGCATTATGCAGCACCCCTTTCTACCTAGAATGAGATCTAGGGTGATTCTGAGAATGTGAGCGCTCCTTACCCAGTACCATGCATGGTGCTGGCATGGGTAAGCTTCCAAAATATGTCCTCAATATTGGCATAGTGGTTTCCAAAGCACAATCACAACTACTGCTCAATTTATCAATACTAAATTACAGACAAGTAAACTAAGGCCCAGGGAGCTGGCTGACTGTCTCAAGGTCACAAAGCAAGTAAGTGTCAAACTTAGAACAATGACCATAAATGCCGAACTCTAGTTTTGCTAATACCCGAGTGTCACTTATTTTGTGTAATAGTTACATTTGTTGACATGATGCCAATGTTTTCATATATTATCTACCTACATTTTTAAAGCACCCTATCTTAGAACAGATACCAGCCTCTGGATGATCTCTCCAAACTTATCTCAGACCACTGTCCTACCAAGCGGCAGCTTCTGGAAGACACCACACTTCTTCCTGCCCCAGAGCATGTGTGTTTGCTGTTGGTTCTACCGGAATGCTCCTCTCTTACCCTTCACACTGCCAGCACCTTGTCATCCTTCGACTTTCACTTTGAATGCCCTCTCCAACAAGAGGCCATCCTGGATCTCCCTAAGTAGACTCTCCCTGTTAGTCTCTCTCATAGCACTGTATTTGTTTCCTGTTTTAGATGGACTGCTCTCTGTATTCATTCTACTTACTTACTTGCTTGGTTGAATATTATCAGTCTTCCCCAAGAATGAAAGGGCAGGACCATGTCCGTCCCATCACATGGAGTATCTTGACAGTGCCTTGCACATAGCAGGTCCTCAATGAAAGTGTGTCAAATGACATAAGGAACAGAACTGAGCTGACTTCTGCATTGCACAGCAAGCTGGTTTTATCTTTCTTATGAAAAACTTTAATGCTGAACTAAATTTCTTTCTGGGAGTAGTATAGATAGAAGGTTGATGACAGGCAGCATTTGCAAGCAGATTGGCCAGTTTGGGGCTGTTGAGCTAACCCAGGAACAGTAAGAGAGAGGGTGCCTTGGGCTTACAGTGGTGGCTCTGGGACTGGAGAGCAGGTGAGCTCAAAGATATTAACACTGTGACTGCCTAGGAGGGGCTAGAAGAGGAATGAAGGACAGAACCTGGACAAAGTTGTAACCTGAGCCCACCCATTCTCCTCAGCCCGCCCACCCTGGCTTGAACAGTTCCTTGGCTTCCTGAACATCTATGAGCCTGACTTCCCTAAAGTTTTGTAGACCTGAGGGGGTTAGTGTTCTCAGGAGAGGGTGAGTTTCCAGAGAACAAAGGGCTCAGGTTCCAGGTGGGGAGGAGTCCTGGGACCTGCATCTCACTTTTAGGGAACTGAGGTCCTATTTATCCACATGTCCTGTTTATCCACAAATACATATCTAGGAATCTCCCAGTCTGTGCTTGACCTGATCATCTTTCTCCTACAGATCCCATGATCACAGATGTGTTTAATTTCTTCTTCCACTGGATTGAGGAGTGGGCACCTGCCTTCCCTGCCTTTCTCCTCCAAGACCTTTGGTGCTGGGTGACCATGGTTCTTCCCTATGCATCCTTCGTGTCCTGTCACCACTCACTCAGGCATCCCACCAACTGGACAACCTGGCCCTCTAGTGCCCTTTCTTACTTAAGCTGCTCCTTAGGAAGACAGAAGAGAATATAAGCAAGCTACTGTCTGTCCAAAAAATGGGCTCAGACACATTATACTTCTGGGTCTGTTGTTTTCTTTCTAGACAGGCATCTACTCAGCCAGTTTTTGTTTTTCCGGTGGAACTCTGACTAATACAAATTTTCATAGCAAGAATGGTTCTAAAGGAACAGAATCTTAACGAGTTTTCTGAATAGGTTCTGGATTTCATGAATGTGTTCTCTATTAGGATTCATTGGAAAGGCACTGATGACCCTATTGCCAATGGTAAAGAGGTCACTGGTAGCCCCAGGCCTGAGGTTGCAAAATGCAAAACATCACCATTAGATACTGCTAATCAAATACTTGCAAAAGGCAAGGTTTGGTGACCATGTATTTGGTGCTAAAAAGCATTTTAGTTGTCCATGGTATCCTGGAGAAAGTGTAAAAGAATAATGTGGAGGATTGAAAAGAAATACATGAACTGAATGCTTCTATGTCGGCATTCAAGATCATTGTGCCCTATAGCCACATTGCCCTTTGCCAGGGCTCAGATTTCGGAGAACTAAACCCAGAGCATCATCCTGTCTGTGCCTGAATTATAATCAAATTGAATCCCTATCTTGTAGGTGTCAAGTTACAGTGAGAATATTGAGCAACAAGAGCCTGAAAATTGGAATGGGGACATGTAGGTTATCCTCATGAGGTTGGAGACATCAAACCCTTATATTCTACTGAATCTTCTTTCAGTTGGAGAATATGTCCATTCCAGTTATGTATTGCAGAAGCAGAGAAATAACCTCAGGATAAGTTAGGGTATACAGCACCAGCTAAGAGGCAATAACTTTCAGGGTGAAGGATGGCTCTCCAAGGGGCTGGATATGCTATAAACCAACTTCCAATATATGGTGCTGGTTCTTCCATAGTCAGGGTTCACCATCCAGGACTCAAGAGATGGGAGTGGGATAGATACCACTCATTATTACCCTAGTGACCCGCTTAGCATCATTTTAGGTACTTGTTGCTGCAACATGTGCACTGCTGGCCTAGTTCTCCAGGTTCCAAAGGCAGGAGTGCTTCCACCAGGATACACAGGATAGACTACATTGAACTGCATGTGAACATATCTCCTGGCCAGTTTGGGCTCCTCATGGGTCTGAATGAAAAGCAGTTACTGTACTGGATTGATCCTGGTTGCCAAGGGGGAAATTGGTAGTTTCCTTACGGATGAAGATGAGAAGAATTATGCTCTGAGCAGAGGAAGTACATGGGGCATCTCTTAGAACTACCATGCCCTGTCATTAAAGTAAACTGAAAAATGCCACTGCCCAGTTGAGGCAGGGCTAGTTATGGCCCGGATCCTTCAAGAAGGAAGGTTTGGGTCACCTTACCAGGCCAAAAACCACAGCTGCCTGGTGTGCTTCCCGAGGGCAAAGAAAATATGGAATGGGTGATGGAAGAAGGTAGTTATAAATCCTAGCTTTGGTCATGTCACAGGTTGTACAAATGAGTGTATTGTTTTTAGAACTTTTCCTTATTCGGTGGGAATATGATTCTACATGTGTGCACCTGTGTGTCAGATTGTTTTTTTCCTTTTCTTACATCCTCCACATGAAGGGCAACACTTTGTATCATAGTATTCAAGACATGGATTTCAGGGAGAAGAAAAAATACCCTCCAATGACTTTGCTCCAATGACAGTTGCGAACAAGGGTCAACACACTATCAATTGTATGAAGGACACTTGGTGGAAGGGTGACTTTATTACAGCTAGTAGGCAGATTAGGTATGGTATCAGAAAATGTGTGAATGCCAAGTGGACAACAATTGGACTGTGGAGGCTAGTTTTGTAGGTTGACTTGCATTGGCTGTAGTACTAGTAATTCAGTTCAATTAGGTATTGCACAAAAATTTTATAGATACGGTTAACATCTCTAATCAATTGAATTTAAGAAGAGGATATTTTCTTGATAAATGGGGAGGCCTAATCCCCTCACTGAAACGCCTTCAGAGCAGACTTTTAGAAGGTGGAAAATGCAAGAGAAGAGGTTCTCCCTTAGAGCTTCTGCAACACCTGGTTGTGGCCCCGTGAGACCCTTTTCAGATTTCTAATCTCCTGAACTACAAGACGATCAATTTGTGCTCTCTTAAGGGACTAAGTTTGTACAATTGGGTAAAGCAGCAAGAGAAAGCCTTACAGGGACAGACCAGCAGACAGGAAGGAAAAATGACAAGAGGGCAGGCATGTTGGGGACAGGTGCATAATCAAGAGTTACACGCACAGTCAGAGCTGCAGCTGGGTAGGAGGAGGGTAGCAGAAAACGAGTAGAAATCTTGGAAAAGGGTGAGACAGAGAAGGGCAGACACTCTGATGGGCAAGAGGAGGAGATCATGGAGGCTGGCAGGGGTCCAGACAGAAGACAGGAGATAGGAGAGACAGAGAGGAAGACAGGATGGCAGGCAGGAGGGCCTCAGGGATCATCCCTGTCTGCACATGTTTTAGAGGAGCTTCCTGAGATGCAGGTGGATCCCATTCTTGGACCTCAACACAATTCTTGGCCAGGGAACAGGGACCCTGGAAGGATCTGGCGCCAGCTCAAAGCGGAGCAGGGTCAGGGCCACCGCCACCTTCATCTCGCTCATGGCAAACTGCTTCCTGATGCAGTTCCTGGGTCAGGGAGGGAAAAGGAAATGAGAAGTGGCCTCAATCCCCTTGCTGGGAACAGCACATGCAGGGCCCTCCTGCATGGGCCCAGCCCCAATCCCTTTCCTTCCCAGACACACACACATCTCGACCCAAGCCTTGCTTCACACTCTGCCCCTGACCTTTGACAAAGCCGACAGTCTTCCAGAACTAACTCCTACTCCTACCTCTGCTGCCAGCAGGCCTGAAATCCTCTTACAAGGGGTTCAGCTCCCTGAGCCACCCAGGCAAGTCAAGTGATCACTGCAAGAGTTAATCATAGGTTGTTTGCTTTCTTCATAAGCCATTTTTGGTTTCACGAGGTGGAGGTACTCTAAAGGGAGACTGGGTCACATATCAGGCCCTAACCAGTGGGTGGGGGCAGCTATAGGGACCCAGGTCCTCAGAGAAAGGACAAGATGGAATTGTGTAAGGAAGTCAGAATGGCAACAGGGAAACATCCTGGACATGCAAGATCTTAGCAATGCTCAACATGCTACACCATCTGCCTTCCAGTTTGGGTCCAGACTCTAGCCTTCCCCTCGACCCCTCTGTCAACCAGCTGCTGTAGATTCCAATTGTACTGCACAAATGTCCTTGTCCTTGCCTTCCATCTCTCAGCCTCCTCACCTGGGCTTCTCTGTCTCTTGCCTCCCCTGCCCTCTCCTGCAGCCCCATCCAGCTCAGACTCTCCCAGGCCCTCCATCACAGTTACGGCATGTCCACGTGCCTCAGCTGGCATCAAATCCCTCTCTGGCTTGTTGCCTCACTCACCTGTCACCTGTCTCCTGTCCAGCTCTGCCCACCAGCTTAGCTCTGTTGATTAGATCCTTGAGAATGCCCTCCCCCCACCTCTGCCTGCGACATGCTCAACGCTAAGAGCAATGACAGCCCACCCTCACCCCCTCTGCTGGCTGCACATCTGTACTCATGGACCCAGCATCACACTGGTGTTTTTCACTCAGGAACACATGACTCCAGAACAGGAAAGTGCCAGATACATGTAACGTCACACAGTTTGTTCAATGTCAATGATGGAGTGAAAGAATGAATGAACGAATGATGTCTCCTTTGAGTGGAAGCATTTATCTCTGGTCTGTGGACTCTTGGAGGCCAGGGCAGTACCTTTCCGCTGTGTTGCCAACTCCCAACACAGGACTTGGCACAAAGAGACAGGCTTAATAAGTAGTCTCATAATTGAATGATGTTTATTGAACTGAAAAAATACCTGAATGGAATAAAATATGAGTGACCATTAGGTCTGAGCTAGGAATGAAGCCGTCTAGCCCTCTCCTGTCTCTGCTGGAAGCCACACGTCTTCCTCTAATGTCTAGGCTCAAATCCTGCAGCCAGTATCTGGAAAAATAGTTTGCTTAAAGCCTATTTTGTGAAAGTGGATTTACTATTTGAAGAAAAGAACTTGTGTCTAGTAACTACTTACAAGGTTTATGGAGGTTACTATTTTGAGGACCATTTCAGCAGCATTGGAGGATTTCACAGCAGCCACTCTGGAGAATAGTCACCCAGCTCCACAGCCACTTCAAGTCTGCCTTATGTTTTACACACCAGGAACTTTGCAAATGCCATATACAAACGTGTCATCGACAAAAGAGTGGTTCCTCAAAAGCAGTGGATTGTCCTCATTTTACGCTTTTTTTTTTTTTTTTTTTACCATTTTTGGCTATGTAGGTTCTAGGACTATGACGTATAAATCCCATTCACACAAAGAATTTTGCCAACTGGGAAAGTTGTCATGGTTATGTGAAATCAATGGGCAGTAAACATTTTGTTGGATTAGACTGAAAAAAAAAAGAGAAGACAGGTATTGATGTGGACTGTGTTGAAATGGCTACTCTAAATGTTCATGTATATGATTTAACCACTTAAAACGAGAATCCACAGGTTACCCAAACACAGGCAAACATCACTGATACAGTAAATGGCAGATCAGTGAATTAGGTACACAAGATAGTGGGCTGGACTGACAATATGGGAAGAGAGAAATCATCTTTTGAGATACCAATAACTGAGAAAAGCAAATATCTGAAATATTTTAATTCTGAGAGGTCATCCTTCTAAAGTGAGGAAAGCACAAGAATACACAAAACTTCGGAACACCAGGACACTGAACTATGGTTGGTATTAAGAGCAATGGGCCAAAGTCACCATGGCAGGCTGTGTTGCCACCTTTCTTTTGAACATGGAGACACAACAGCTCTTTCCCAAACACACAATCACACGATGCCAATAACGGCAGACACCACAGATGAACAGAAGAGGTCACAACATGAAATACATGCTCAGTGACACCCCCACTCAAGTGCAACTATCTCACCTTGATCCTCCTCAGAAGGGCAAGAGAGCATCGCTGTGTTGAGCAGAACATGGTCCAAACTGCAAGAGTCAAACACCTGCAGAGGGTGCACCAGGGCCAGGACAGGTGTGGTCAAACCCCTCCTTTCTATCAACCAACCACCACACAGACCACCAGAGGTGAGCCAGTGAGATGGAGGTGTCTGGAGAGATCATCCCATCCCCTCCTCCCAAGGCCATCCTACCTCTGGATTTGGCCACACCTCTGGGTTGTGGTGAAGGGCATAAATGGAGAGGAAGACTAAGAATCCTATGGGATAGACAACAGAAGACTGACCATACCAATGCCACAAGGAGCCATGTGCATGCACAAACAGCTGGGCAGTCACAATGAGAGACACTTCTCATCACTCTGAGTGGATGGACTGTGTTGAAAGGGATGTGGGGCTTACATGGCAAAGCATGTGTGCACAGATTACTAGAAAACCAGGACCAGTCTGGGAACTAGGAAAGAACTAGCGGCTTACTTTTTGGAGCAACTCAAGTAACAGACAACTCACATTTATCAAATGCAACCTATGAGCCCTTGGGGAACATGCATGAACTTATCCACCCTCACAACAATCATCCAATGAAGGTGCTCATATCCCTTATGTTCTCATGAAGCACATGCACCTCGGGTAGGCTAAGCTACTTGCCTATGACCACACAGCTAGAATGTGGCAGGGTTGGAGGATTGGCCTCCAACCATGGCTGAGATCTCAGATATGATCTTCAGCTGCTCTCTGCCATCAACCTGAGGCCTCCCCAGAGACTGGACCGTTTGAACTATGACAGTGAATTCTCTAGTCTCTCTCATTAGCCTAGATCCCATAAGGAAAGACCGCATCTCCCCCTCCCCCACCTGACTGTCTTTCAAGCACTCACATCTCAGGGAATTAGAATATTAGGGCAAAACCCAAAGCCACATTCAGAGGCTGCCATTTGTTTATTGAGCTTCTGCTGGATTTAAACTCTGTGCAAAGCGCATCATATACCTCACCCAAACTGCAAAGGAAGCATTAATTTTGAGTGGAAACTAGTCTCAAAGATTTTCAGGAACTGTCCTAGGACGTATAGATTTCCGACCTCCCATATGTTCTTATGTAGTGAGTGTGGTGACGTTCATACCTTTGGGTAAGTAGCGTCCATCAGGGAAGGTGATGGGTTTGCTGAGCTCTCTTCTGATGCCTGGAACTGGCGGATAGAGTCGCAATGCCTCATTGATGCACATGGTGGAGTAGGGGATCTGGTCTAGGTGATCCCTGAAACAAAGCTATCCTGAAGGACAGGCAAGACCCTGGCAAGCAGGGAATTCTCTAGTTGAGCGGGCAGGGCTCTCCCATCTCATGAGCACTCACCAGGTGATGGAGGTGCCATCCCCCAGGAGACTCTGGATCTCCTCCCAGCATGTCTCTTGATGCTCAGCGTGTGTGGCCAGGGCATAGAAGCTCCAGGAGATGCCACTGGCTGTGGTGTCATGGCCCCCATACATGAGCGTGTCCACTTTGGCATGGAGGCCCTTATCAGAAAGCTGCTCCCGATGACATGAATAGACACTTTCCCAAAGAAGACATCCAGATGGCCACAGGCACGTGACAAGATGCTCAACATCACTCATCATCAGGGAAATACAAATCAAAATCATACAGAGATACCACCTCACACCTGACAGGGTGGCTAAAATTGACAACTCAGGAAACAACAGATGTTGGTGAGGATATGGAGAATCGGAAACCCTCTTGCACTGTTCTGGGAATGCAAACCGGTGCAGCCATTCTGGAAAACAGTGTGGAGGTTCCTCAAACAAATTAAAATAGAACTACCCTACAACCCAGCAATTGCACTACTAGGAGTTTATCCAAAGCATACAGGAATGCTGATTCATAGCAGCACTTGTACCCCAATGTTTATAGCAGCGCTTTCAACAATAGGCAAATATGGAAAGAGCCCAAATGTCCATCAACTAATGAATGGATAAAGAAGATGTGGTTTAGGGGTGCCTCGGTGCCTCAGTCGTTTAAGCATTAGACTTTAGCTCAGGCCATGATCTCACAGTCCGTGAGTTCGAGCCCCGCATCGGACTCTGTGCTGACAGCTCAGAGTCTGGAGCCTGCCTCAGATTCTGTGTCTCCCTCTCTCTCTCTCTCCCCTTCCCCTGCTCACACTCTCACTCTGTCTCTCAAAAATAAATAAATGTTGAGTGTCAGGTCTCGACTGGGGAGGAAGATAGTGGCGTAGGAGGACACTGGGCTCACTGCGTCCTGCTGATCACTTAGATTCCACCCACACCTGCCTAATTAACCCAGAAAATCACCAGAAGACTAGCTAGAAGCTAGAAGAAAACCACTAGAAGACCAGAAGATTCTCTGGAGCCAAGCGTAGACGAGAGGCCCACAGAAGAGGGTAGGAAGGATGGAGAGGCGGTGCGTGCTACACGGACAGGCAGGAGGGAGCCGGGGTGGAGGGGCAGCCCGCCAGCAAAGCAGAGCCCCCCAGTCTGGCTTACAAAAGCGGAGGGGCTGGACGGAGTGTGCTCTGACAGCAAGCGGGACTTAATATCTGGAAGGTTATAAGTTAATGGCTCTGCTCGGAGAGCGGGAGGGCTGGAGGACAACGGGAGGGAGAGTTGTTGAGCCCCGGACGACAGAGCTCAGCTTGGCGGGGAACAAAGGTGCTCGCCAGCGCTATCTCCCTCGCCCATCCCCCAGGCAAAATCCCAAAGGGGACCATTTCCTGTCAGGGAACTTGCTTGCACCACACAAACACCCAACGCTGTGCTTCTGCGGATCCATCCCTCCGGCGGCAGGTCTGACTCCCTCCCGGTGCTGCAGGGCCCCTCCCAAAGCGGATCACCGAAGAAAAAGCGAGCTGAGCCTACCCCTCCCATCCCAGTGCACCTTGCTGATCCACCCCAGCTAATATGACAGATCCCCAGCACCACAAGCCTGGCAGTGTGCAAGTAGCCCAGATGGGCCACGCCACCCCACAGTGAATCCCACTCTTAGCAGAGGGGAAGAGAAGGTACACACCAGTCTGACTGTGGCCCCAGCAGTGGGCTGGGGCAGACATCAGGTCGGACTGCAGCCCCACCCACCAATGCAAGTTATTCAAGACAGCACAAGAGAAGTGCCCTGCAGTTCTGCACCACTCCAGGGACTATCCAAAATGATGAAACGGAAGAATTCCCCTCAAAAGAATCTCCAGGAAATAACGACAGCTAACGAACTGATCAAAAAGGATTTAAACAATATAACAGAACGTGAATTTAGAATAATAGTCATAAAATTAATTGCTGGGCTTGAAAACAGTATAGAGGACAGCAGAGACTCTATTGCTACAGAGATCAAGGGACTAAGGAACAGCCAGGAGGTGCTAAAAAATGCTATCCAGCTGCAAAATAAAATGGAGACAACCACAGCTCGGATTGAAGAAGCAGAGGAGAGAATAGGTGAACTAGAAGATAAAATTATGGAAAAAGAGGAAGCTGAGAAAAAGAGAGATAAAAAAAATCCAGGAGTATGAGGGGAAAATTAGAGAACTAAGTGATGCACTAAAGAGAAATAATCTATGCATAATTGGTATTCCAGAGGAGGAAGAGAGAGGGAAAGGTGCTGAAGGTGTACTTGAAGAAATCATAGCTGAGAACTTCCCTGATCTGGGGAAAGAAAAAGGCATTGAAACCCAAGAGGCACAGAGAACTCCCTTCAGACGTAACTTGAATCGATCTTGTGCACAACATATCATAGTGAAACTGGCAAAATACAAGGATAAAGAGAAAATTCTGAAAGCAGCTAGGGATAAACGTGCTCTAACATATAAAGGGAGACCGATAAGACTCATGACCGATCTCTCTACTGAAACTTGGCAGGCCAGAAAGGAATGGCAGGAGATCTTCAATGTGATGAACAGAAAAAATATGCAGCTGAGAACCCTTTATCCAGCAAATTGGTCATTTAGAATAGAAGGAGAGATAAAGGTCTTCCCAAACAAACAAAAACTGAAGGAATTCGTCACCACTAAACCAGCCCTACAAGAGATCCTAAGGGGGATCCTGTGAGACAAAGTACCAGAGACATCGCTACAAGCATGAAACCTACAGACATCACAATGACTCTAAACTCATATCTTTCTATAATAACACTGAATGTAAATGGACTAAATGCGCCAACCAAAAGACATAGGGTATCAGAATGGATAAAAAAAAAAACAAAAAACAAGACCCATCTATTTGCTGTCTACAAGAGACTCATTTTAGACCTGAGGACACCTTCAGATTGAGAGTGAGGGGATGGAGAACTATTTATCATGCCACTGGAAGTCAAAAGAAAGCTGGAGTAGCCATACTTATATCAGACAAACTAGACTTTAAATTAAAGGCTGTAACAAGAGATGAAGAAGGGCATTAAATAATAATCACAGGGTCTATCCATCAGGAAGAGCTAACAGTTATAAAAGTCTATGCGCCAAATACAGGAGCCCCCAAATATATAAAACAATTACAAACATAAGCAACCTTATTGATAAGAATGTGGTAATTGCAGGGGACTTTAACATTCCACTTACAGAAATGGAGAGATCATCTAGACACACGGTCAATAAAGAAGCAAGGGCCCTGAATGATACATTGGATCAGATGGACTTGACAGATATATTTAGAACTCTGCATCCCAAGGCAACAGAATATACTTTTTTCTTGAGTGCACATGGAACATTCTCCAAGATAGATCACATACTGGGTCACAAAACGGCCCTTCATAAGTATATAAGAATTGAGATCATACTATGCATACTTTCAGACCACAACGCTATGAAGCTTGAAATCAACCACAGGAAAAAGTCTGGAAAGCCTCCAAAAACATGGAGGGTAAAGAACACCCTACTAAAGAACAAATGGGTCAACCAGGCAATTAGAGAAGAAATTAAAAAATATATGGAAACAAACGAAAATGAAAATACAACAATCCAAACGCTTTGGGATGCAGCGAAGGCAGTCCTGAGAGGAAAATACATTGCAATCCAGGCCTATCTCAAGAAACAAGAAAAATCCCAAATACAAAATCTAACAGCACACCTAAAGGAAATAGAAGCAGAACAGCAAAGACATCCTAAACCCAGCAGAAGAAGAGAAATAATAAAGATCAGAGCAGAAATAAACAATATAGAATCTAAAAAAACTGTAGAGCAGATCAACGAAACCAAGAGGTGGTTTTTTGAAAAAATAAACAAAATTGATAAACCTCTAGCCAGGCTTCTCAAAAAGAAAAGGGAGATGACCCAAATAGATAAAATCATGAATGAAAATGGAATTATTACAACCAATCCCTCAGAAATACAAGCAATTATCAGGGAATACTATGAAAAACTATATGCCAACAAACTGAACAACCTGGAGGAAATGCACAAATTCCTAAACACCCACACACTTCCAAAACTCAATCAGGAGAAAATAGAAAGCTTGAACAGACCCATAACCAGTGAAGAAATTGAATCAGTTATCAAAAATCTCCTAACAAATAAGAGTCCAGGACCAGATGGCTTCCCAGGGGAGTTCTACCAGACGTTTAAAGCAGAGGTAATACCTATCCTTCTCAAGCTATTCCAAAAAACAGAAAGAGAAGGAAAACTTCCAGACTCATTCTATGAAGCCAGTATTACTTTAATTCCTAAACCAGAGAGACGCAGTAAAAAAAGAGAACTATAGGCCAATATTCCTGATGAATATGGATGCAAAAATTCTCAATAAGATACTAGCAAATTGAATTCAACAACATATAAAAAGAATTATTCACCATGATCAAGTAGGATTCATTCCTGGGATGCAGGGCTGGTTCAACATTCGCAAATCAATCAACATGATGCATCACATTAATAAAAGAAAAGATAAGAACCATATGATCCTGTCAATAGATGCAGAGAAAGAATTTGACAAAATTCAGCATCCTTTCTTAATAAAAACCTCGAGAAAGTCGGGATAGAAGGAACATAATTAAACATCATAAAAGCCATTTATGAAAAGCCCACAGCTAACATCATTCTCGATGGGGAGAAACTGAGAGCTTTCTCCCTGAGATCAGGAACACGACAGGGGTGTCCACTCTCACCGCTGTTGTTTCACATAGTGTTGGAAGTGCTAGCATCAGCAATCAGACAACAAAAGGAAATCAAAGGCATCCAAATTGGCAAAGATGAAGTTAAGCTTTCACTTTTTGCAGATGACATGATATTATACATGGAAAATCCGATAGACTCCACCAAAAGTCTGCTAGAACTGATACATGAATTCAGCAAAGTCACAGGATATAATATCAATGTACAGAAATCAGTTGCATTCTTATACACTAACAATGAAGCAACAGAAAGACAAATAAAGAAACTGATCCCATTCACAATTGCACCAAGAAGCATAAAATACCTAGGAATAAATCTAGCCAAAGATGTACAAGATCTGTATGCTGAAAACTAAAGAAAGCTTATGAAGGAAATTGAAGAAGATATAAAGAAATGGAAAAACATTCCGTGCTTATGGGTTGGAAGAATAAATATTGTCAAAATGTCAATACTACCCAAAGCTATCTACACATTCAATGCAATCCCAATCAAAATTGCACCAGCCTTCTTCTCGAAGCTAGAACAAACAATCCTAAAATTCATATGGAACCACAAAAGGCCCCGAATAGCAAAAGTAATTTTGAAGAAGAAGACCAAAGCAGGAGGCATCACAATCCCAGACTTTAACCTCTACTACAAAGCTGTAATCATCGAGACAGCAATGGTATTGGCACAAAAACAGACACATAGACCAATGGAATAGAATGGAAACCCCAGAACTAGACCCACAAAAGTATGGCCAACTAATCTTTGACAAAGCAAGAAAGAACATCCAATGGAAAAAAGACAGTCTCTTTAACAAATGGTGCTGGGAGAACTGGGCAGCAACATGCAGAAGATTGAAACTAGACCACTTTCTGACACCATTCACAAAAATAAACTGAAAATGGATAAAGGACCTGAATGTGAGACAGGAAACCATCAAAACCCTAGAGGAGCAAACAGGAAAAGACCTCTGTGACCTCAGCCGTAGCAATTTCTTACTTGACACAACCCCAAAGGCAAGGGAATTAAAAGCAAAAATGAACTATTGGGACCTCATGAAGATAAACAGCTTCTGCACAGAAAAGGAAACAACCAACAAAACTAAAAGGCAACCAACGGAATAGGAAAAGATATTTGCAAATGACATATCGGACAAAGGACTAGTATCCAAAATCTATAAAGAGTTCACCAAACTCCACACCCAAAAAACAAATAACCCAGTGAAGAAATAGGCAGAAAACATGAATAGACACTTCTCTAAAGAAGACATCCGGATGGCCAGCAGGCACATGAAAAGATGTTCAACGTCGCTCCTCATCAGGGAAATACAAATCAAAACCACACTCAGATATCACCTCACGCCAGTCAGAGTGGCCAAAATGAACAAATCAGGAGACTATAGATGCTGGAGAGGATGTGGAGAAGCGGGAACCCTCTTGCACTGTTGGTGGGAATGCAAACTGGTGCAGCCACTCTGGAAAACAGTGAGGAGGTTCCTCAAAAAATTAAAAATAGACCTACCCTATGACCCAGCAATAACACTGCTAGGAATTTACCCAAGGGATACAGGAGTACTGATGCATAGGGGCACTTGTACCCCAATGTTTATAGCAGCACTCTCAACAATAGCCAAATTATGGAAAGAGCCTAAGTGTCCATCAACTGATGAATGGATAAAGAAATTGTGGTTTATATACACAATGGAGTACTACGTGGCAATGAGAAAGGATGAAATATGGCCCTTTGTAGCAACGTGGACGGAACTGGAGAGTGTTATGCTAAGTGAAATAAGCCATCCAGAGAAAGGCAGATAGCATATGTTTTCACTCTTATGTGAATCCTGAGAAACTTAACAGGAACCCATGGGGGAGGGGAAGGAAAAAAAAAAGAGAGAGAGATTAGAGTGGGAGAGAGCCAAGCATAAGAGACTCTTAAAAAATGAGAACAAACTGAGGGTTGATGGGGGGGTGGGAGGGAGGGGAGGTTGGGTGATGGGTATTGAAGAGGGCATCTTTTGGGATGAGTACTGGGTGTTGTATGGAACCAATTTGACAATAAATTTCATATATTTAAATTAATTAGTTAATTAATGTTAAAAATTTTTAAAAAGAAATGTGGTTTATATATACAGTGGAATCCTACTTGGCAATGAGAAAGAATGAAGTCCTGCCATTTGCAACAACACGGATGGAACTCTAGGGTGTTTTGCTAAGTGAAATAAGTCCCTCAGAGAAAGATATCATATGTTGTCACTCATACGTGGAACTGGAAAAACTTAACAAGACCATGGGGGAAGGGAAGGGGAAAAAATAGTTTCAAACAGAGAGGGAGGCAAACCCATAAGAGACTGTTAAATACAGAGAACAAACAGGGTTGATGGGGGTGGGGCGCTGGGGAGAGGCTGAAATGGGTGATGAGCATTGAGGAAGGCACTTGTTGGCATGAGCACTGGGTGTTGTATGTAAGCAATGAATCATGGGACTCTACCCCCAAAACCAAGCGCACACTGTATGCACTATATGTTAGCTAACTTGACGATAAATTATATATAAAAGAATTAAAGGAAAGCAGCCTCCATCTTCCATGAGGGAAGGGGAGGTGAAAAGGCAGGGTTTGCCCCACTCCTCCAAGCTTGTGGGCAAAGCCTCAGGCCTCCCCTGTTCACACTCACTTTGGCAAAGAGGAGGATGTCTAGGAAATCCGAGTGCCTCTTGCTCCTGACCTTCTCCTGCTCTCCCTCTTCCTGCAGCTGACCCTCCATCAGCTGGATCACTCAGTCTGTCCCAGAACAGAGTCCCAGGCAGAGCTGAGAGCTCTGGGTGCCCAGACACAGCTACCCACCTTGGCCCACCTGCCCCCAGCTGTCCCAGCCTGGGTGCCAGCTGGATCAGGAGGAGAGTGGTAATGGGTGTGCATGTCAGGGTGAGAGCTGTAGCACCATATGCTTGCGGTCAGGTCACCCCTCAACAGGACAGCCCAGGGAGGCTCTGCTTGAATGCTGCTGGCAGGGGGTCTCATTCAATCTTCACCCACGTGCTGACACATGTCAGCTCCTGCACAGCACTGGCATCCTAACACCTGCACCAGGGGGGGCACCCAGTGTGGGTGTGTCCCAGCCCCTGGAGCGGCCGTGGGGCAACAGGGCTCTGCCTGAGTGTTTGGGGCCAGTCCCTTTGGGATGTGTCCGATGAAGTGGGGGAGCTGGCCAGGGATCAGAGTCCAACCTGTGTGTTGGCAGGCCTGGTGGTTCCAGCAGCCTTCAGGCATCAGCTTGTTGATGATGCTATTCTGGTGGAAAGCATTCCTCTTTTGGGGGGTGGGAGGGGGTGGTAAGGTTTCTAACATCCCCAGTTGCCTGGAGGTAGGACTGGGAGATCCTGAATGGGGAGGATACAGAAGGGCCTTGATCGAAGGAGATATCTGCCCTGGAGTGGATTGGGCCTGTAGATGGAGGGTTCCTCAATCAGTGGGACAGGCAACCCGAGGCATTCACCATTACTGTCTTATGCCCTCGAGACCCTCAGTCCTTTATGAGTGATATGGACAGCTAGGCTTCTCCCTATGCCAGGGATCAGGGATCTGTGCCTAATGAAGGCTTGATGTGGGCTGGATTTGACTGTGGCATGGGGCTTTCTGCAGAATGTGACTGTTTGAGCTGGGAAACACCCAAGCTGCCCTACCTACCTCTCAGGATAAGTCCACACCAGATGGTAGGAAATAGGACCCGGCAGCTGAGAATTTCACTGACCTGTCTGCTTGCTGGCTGCTGTGGTAGCTGAAGGCACACCTCCTAATGGTGTCCAAGGTCATTAAGTAGACATATCCAAAGTTCTCCACATATGAATTCAGTTTGTTGAGGTCCTCCCATTTGTCCTGTGGTGGAGGGACCCATTAATCCTCTACTCCTCCAGAAGGCCCATGCTGACAAGGCTAGGCTCTCTCTCTGTCTCTCCAAATATTCTGATGAGATGTCCTCTCTTTCTAAAGTGGATGTATTTTCAGCAAAGTAGGAACTTATAGCAAGTAAGTGTTTGTAATGTGGTGAGTATTTTCTTGGGAATTTTCATTGTATAATTAATCACAATCTCTTATAACTTAGGAGCAAGTGATGGTGCTAACCACCTTTTTGCAGACCAGAAAACTTTGTTTCCCAGGCACAAAGGGGAAATCTTTTCTGTCCTTTTGATCTAGAGACAAGAAACAAGTGAAGTCCCACATTAGAGAGCAAGTTTCAGGGGAGGAGAAAGGCTAAGAGGCCAGTACTGGTGTTCCTAAGGAAGGGATATCAGGGACCTAGAATCCTTTTGTTCAACAAAAGTCAGCTGAGTACAGTTAGTGAGAAATAGGGTCCTGCTCAGAGGCGATATTATGGCATGACCCAGCCCTGGTCTCCATTTCCTTCTATGGAATGTCTAAAACCCATGCAGCAGAAGCCTTCAGCACTAGCCCAGAGCCCACCTCAGTGACATCCTGGGGTGTTCACCTGCCACTGAAGCTACTACTGCCCAGGCCAGCCAGGGCCACTTGTCCTGTCATCCAGGGAGATCAACTGCTTTTCCTGTCCAAACCAAAGACATGAAATGAGAGAAGGGACCCTGGATCCACCATGGCTCTCTTTTCTGTGGGCAATGAACACAGAGTGGAGGCAAGCTGGTGTCTGGGTACTTTTCTGTCCCATATACTCTTCAGGACCTCTGTCTCATAGTAAGGTATAAGTGCATGATTTCAGGGGCTATGCCTGATGGATGTCTCCAGGACACACCTGCCTGAAAGTGGACTCTGTGATCTGTGCTGTGGGTGTGAGTGTGCAAGTGAGTGAGGGCCGGACTTACCAGCACCATGCAGACACAGCCCACGTAGGGCTTCAGGATGTCATAGTGGAAGGCTGGGGTCAGCACCCACTAGTGCTGGAACCACCTCTGCCCATTCAACAGGAGCAAACCATACCCTGGGCCACAATGGGGGTGTGTGGGGGGAGGTACTCCCAAGAGTTGTCCAGGGAATGTAGGAAGAACACAGGGTGTGAGAAGAAGGACATCTTGGGCAATGCAGGTAGGCCAGTGTATGTCGGGAAGGTGACTTCACAAATGCTGGTTCACAGCAAGTGGTCATGACAGCTGAGAGATCAAGGTGGAAACTGAGTGGGGTGCCAGTCCTAGAAGGACTATGGTGAAAAGTCAGGCTAAGATCATTCTATCACTGCAAAGTGATGTGGAAGAGGTTGAGCTGCAGGAGGGCTCTCCCCACCATAAGGAAGTGTTTTATCAGCAAGGATCAGAGAGAATGTGGCTCCATTTAGAGTTGAGGGGTGTGAGTGACTGTGGTGCCGGTCAGCTCTTGTTTAATCTGGGCCGAATGGGTAGGTGTTGGCAAACCTAACCAGAAGGTGGACTGTAGTCCTGGTTAAATGTACTTACCTATCCAGGGAGCCAGAAATCTGTAATACCTTGACACTTTGGATGAAAATTAAGAGGGGCATTACAGGAAACTGGAGTGGAACAAGGAAGGCAGCTTGGGCAAGGCCATTGTCACTGGTCCCATCATGAGGATTGTCACCCGGCAGTTTGTGTCCAGCCACCTCCCACATGCCACCCAAACCCAATTCTCTTTCTTTCCTGATAGTCGTTGTGAGCTCAGGAGGTCAGACTCTATGTCCACAGCACAGCCCCCCGGGAACAGGTGAGTGGATTGGGCAAAAACAAAGACTTTGTTTTGCTGCCAAAGAAAAACCAAATCTCGTTTTTTCTATAAGTTGTGGTGGCTCGCCCATCCCATTACTCACCATAGACAACCGTCAGAGGTGCCAAAGCCAAGTCATCTTGTGTAGGAAATTGTCTTTCACTTCTGAAATCATTAAAGTTTGACTAAGAAAGGAAAGAAAGAATTCTAGAAGATGAGAAGGAAGGAAGGAGGGAAGGAAAGAAGGAAGGAACAAAGGAAGGAAGGGAAGGAGGGAGGGAAGAATAAGAAGAGGAGAGAAGAGAAGAGGAAGAGAAAAAGAAAAGAAAAGAGGAGAGAAGGGAAGGGAAAAGAAGGAAAAGAAGGAGAGGAGAGGAGAGGAGAGGAGAGGAGAGGAGAGGAGAGGATACTGTTTCAGAGTTCCGTTTCAGTAATTATTGGGCCTCATGCTGGCATGTGCACTGGGTGGATGCTTGGCAGAGGGTCAGGTGTTGATAGCTGACCCTCCAGTCTCTTCTGCAATTTCAAAGACCCAAGGGCATGTATCCAAGAGGCAAGAGCTGCTTCAACAGGTGTAAGGGTGTCTTCTCACCAGATCACCCCAGGATCACATTCATGTAGTCAGGGTCATAGACCATGAGCTCCACCTATGTTTCCCACAGCCAGTGAGGACAGGCACATGGGAATTTCTCTACCCATTTCTGTAGGCATTGCAGATCATCTTCTTTATGGAACTGTCACCAAAGGAAAGATAACTCAGTAAACCCTTTCCTCTGGCTCCAGGGTTAGAGTTGGGGTTAAGGGCTGGTGGACACAGGGAGAGAGTTCTGGATCTAGCTGCAGAATGAAGTGTTCAGAACTGTGTCTTATGTGGCACAAAAAAACAGACACTCAGATCAACGGAACAGAATAAAGAACCCAGAAATGGACCCACAAACATATAGCCAACTAATCTTTGACAAAGCAGGAAAAAATGTCCAATGGAATAAAGACAGCCTCTTCAGTAACTGGTGCTGGGAAAACTGGACAGCGACACGCAGAAAAAAGAACCTGGACCACTTTCTTACCTCATACATAAAAATAAACTCAAAATGGATGAAAGACCTAAATGTAACAGAGGAAGCTATCAAAATCCTTGAGGAGAAAGCAGGCAAAAACCTCTTTGACCTTGGCTGCAGCAAATTCTTACTCATCACGTCTCCAGAGGCAAGGGAAACAAAAACAAAAATGAACTATTGGGACCTCATCAAGATAAAAAGCTTCTGCACAGTGAAGGAACACTCAGCAAAACTAAAAGACAACAGACAGAATGGGAGATGATAGTTGCAAATGACATATCGTATAAAAGGTTAGTATCCAAAATCTATAAAGAACTTAAGCTCAACACCCAAAAACCAAATAATCCAGTGAAGAAATGGGCAAAAGACGTGAATAGACACTTCTCCAAAGAAGACATTGGATGGCCAACCGACACATAAAAAAATGCTCAACATCACTCATCGTCCGGGAAGTACAATTCAAAACCACAATGAGATACCACCTCACACCTGTCAGAATGGCTAACATTAACAACTCAGACAACAACAGATGTGGGCAAGGATGTGGAGAAAGAGGATCTGTTTTGCATTGCTGGTGGGAATGCAAGCCGGTGCAGCCACTCTGGAAAACAACATGGAGGTTCCTCAAAAAATTAAAAATAGAACTACCCTACGACCCAGCAATTGCACTACTAGGTATTTATCCCACGGATACAGGTGTGCTGTTTCAAAGGGGCACATGCACCTCAAAGTTTGTAGCTACACTATCAACAATAGCCAAAGTATGGAAAGAGCCCAAATGTCCATCGATGGATGAATGGATAAAGAAGATGTGGTATATATACACAATGGAGTATTACTTGGCAACCAAAAAGAATGAAATCTTGCCATTTGCATCTACATGAATAGAACTAAAGGATATTATGCTAAGTGAAATTAGTCAGAAAGACAGATATCATATGATTTCACTCATCTGAGGACTTTAAGACACAGAACAGATGAACACAAGGGAAGGGAAACAAAAATAATATAAAAACAGGGAGGGGACAAAACATAAGAGACTCTTAAATACGGAGAACAAACAGTGGGTTACTGGAGGGGTTGTGGGAGGGGGGATGGGCTAAATGGGTAAAGGTCATTAGGAATCTACTCCTGAAATCAATATTGCACTATATGCTAGCTAACTTGGATATAAATTTAAAAAAAAAAAAAAAGAGCTGTGTCCTATGACCTGGCCTCTGATCCAGACTCTGCTGGCTGTCCAAGGTTGGCCCTAAGGCCAGGTTCTGTCCTATTGTCGAGTAGAGTTAGGAGGCCTGACAATGATGTGCCTACAGAAACTTGTCGAGGATTGACTCCATGGTGTACAAAACTTTTGGAAGTCATTGGTACAACGTTGGCATGAAAAATATATGACAACTTCTATCACTTGGTAACCAGTTTGCCAACTCATTATATTATTTGGAGCATGAAATCGTTTATATTTTAAAATTAAATTTATGTATTAACTTTAGTTTGCCATATTACTTTCAATAGTATCCACCATGCATGTAAATGTTTGTTAGCATTGCATAGTGTTTGGGAGGTACATAGCTAAGTGAAAACTAAATACAAAACTGTGTGCATGATGTAGTTTTACATATTGAATATGCACACAGTTGTTAAGTCTGGATATATAGAGATAAAAATGATACTGTTCTATGGTTTGGATATTTGAGGGTTTTATCTCACTTTCACCTTGTAATAAAAAGAACCTTGTGTGAGCTTCCACCGTCTGCAGTAGTATCCTTCATCTCCTCAGTGGGGATTACAAAAGTCTTTCCTTTCTGACTTCGCTTTCTCTACTTTGCGTCCTGCCACACTGACCATTCCAGCAGCCCTGTTGCTCCTTCCCTGAAGATGCTGTTACTGTTGCTCCTCACACCTGCCCTGCAACACCTGCTTACATTTCCTGTCCTTTGTACACACTCTTTCCTCTACCTGGAGGGCCCTTCTGCTTTGCCACAGAGCAACTGCCACTCCTCAGCTCTCAACACTCTGCTTTGCTCTCCACTTCTGGAATTCACATAGGCAATTGTTCCTGGATGTGTTCCCGTAGGCAACTCCCCTTATTTCTACCACATCTATGTAACTCAAGCAACTCTCTGCTACATTGGCATCTAATTTCTGCCTGCTCCCCCCTGACAATCAGGATTTCCTAGTGCTGAGGTGACCTGTGCTACTGTAGGGCAGGTTCCCTCACTCAGCACATGTTACCGGAGCATTTACTATGTGCACGGCACTGGTTTAAACACTGAATTAGGATATAGCCATAGATCTTACCTGTTTGAAGCTTCTGCTGTACTTGAGGAGACAGACAGAGTAAGTGGCCATGACAGTAGATTATTAATGTGATAAAGGGAAACCCAAGTGTCTTGGGAAGCTTTGGGCACTCAGAATTGGACATTAGAAAGCCCTTCCTCATGCATTTGCTCGTTCATCAAGTCATTGACCAACACCGTATTGGGTTACAAAGATGAATTAGAGGTGGTCTCTCCTACAAGGAGCTCACAACTCTGACACTGCAGACAAAAATAGCGGTGTCAGGTCAGCCCTGCTTTATTAGAAGGACAGTCCAGGGGAAAAAGAGTTGTCCTCTCCACTCCTGAGATGCCCAGAAAAACATCTTGGAGGCGGCTTGGGGCTGGACTTCGGCAGATGGCCATATGAGGGACAAGATCTATCCAGGGAGAAGGGAAAGTGTGAGCAGAGCCGTTGAAGGGGAATGCACAGGCAGGGAGAGACAATGAATGACTAGAGTACAGGAGGAGGTTAGGAAGGAGAAGGGAGAGAGCAGTGTTGGGGCACCAATATGGCATAGGAGCTGTTTCCAGTTCTCCACTTTATGTTCAAGCTACTAGAATGAAGGTGACTCCTTCTCTAAGGAAAGGCAGACATCAGACTCCTACCATTGAACAATCCACAAAACCTTGTTGAGACCCTCACCATGTGGGTCGTTCCTTTGCTCTGGGCACCCTTCACCACCAGCCAGTGCTGTCAGTGCTGGGTGGGTATTGCTGCTCTTGCTGGCCCAGCCTGCCCTCCCATCTCTGGTCCAGCCCCTTCCTACCTCCTGGATGTGCCCAAAGAGCCAGTGGGAAGGAGGGGACGGGAAGCGCTGGACCACTTTGAGCAGCCACTGACTGTGCAGGTAGAGCTTTGCTGCCTTGAGTAACAGCAGAGCCAGGCTTAGCAGAGAGGCCACCGGCAGGAGCCCAGAGACACTGCCCAGGGGTCTGGTGAGACTCAGCATAGAGACACTCATGGTGCAGGGACGGCTGGATTGCTGGCTGTTCCTGTCTGGCCCTGAATATGTCTGTCTTCCCCTGAGCACCCCAGCCCCATCACTGCAGGGAGGATTGCCCTGCCCACCTGGAGGGAGGGCAAAGGGAGAGGGCAGAGCTTTGACAGAGCTTGCAGAGTTCATTAACTGTGAGGATCCACCTTGGGAAACAGTGGGAGGAAAGCTTTCTCAGCAGACAGTGACAGTGGCTGGCAAACTCCCCCTTGCCCTTCTCCCAATTAGTCATCCAGTATTTCAGGAGCACCTCCTAAGTGTCAGGTGTACTAAGTGCCACAACACAGCTGCTTGCAAACAGACATGAGCCCTGACGGCAATAAGAACACAGTCCAGTTACCAAGTGAGAATGTGTGCCTTGGTTGGATTATTATCCCTTTTCAGAGAGCAAGTCTTACAGGGGGCTAATGTGAGATGGCCACAGGAGAACCACTATCAAGAGCGTCAGCTGAGATTAGAATCAGGGGTTCTCCTGACCACTTGCCTCATCTGCCTCAGCAATGTTCCCCATGCTTGTCACTGTCTACCCACCAGTTTTGCCTGGGGCTGACTGTGCTGGCAGACAGAGCACCGGCCTTAGACTCAGATGCCCAACCCTAGGGCACACTCATGATCTAGGAAGCCAGTGACTTAGACTCCCTGAACTTCAGTTTCTCCTTCTGTAATGTGGCATAATCGTCCCTTTCCCAAGTTGCTCCCAGGAATGCACATTCATGCAGTCACTCATGCACTCAGCCAATGTTCTTGAGCTCACAGTCTAAAGGGTAAAAGCAGAGAACTAACATTATAGGAAAACACAATAAAGCCTGTACTGAAAGAGTGAAGTGTAGGCCGGGCCCTACGAGGGAAGGAGAAACCAAAACAGGAGAGTGGGAGATTTAAGGGTGAATAGGAATTCACCAGGTGGAGTGCTAGAGAAGGGGATGGGCGCTAAAGGCTCATGGAGAGCCTATGAAAGCATATATGATGGGGACAACTTAATCTCTTACTTGTTCCTGCTTCTCTTCCCCAAAGTCAACTCTAGGCCCCAAATTCAGAAAAATAAAAACAAAGTATCTTCATGAGGATTTCTTTAGAAGGTACCTCCATGAGTCCCCCTTTCCTTCTGCGCTGTTCCTCACCCATCTCACTAACTCCAAAGTCCTTCTCTTTTGCCCAACCTCGTGACAGGAGATTCATTACACAACCCACAGCACCGGAGTTCTTAGCTCTCTCCCCTAAATCTGGGCTCCTGTCCAAACCCAGGGAGAGGTAACCACTTTACCCATTCCTCTCAACCTTGCCCCAGTTCTCTGTTTACTTCCCATCTCTCTCTGATCCCGGCCCACTGGATTTGGACCCTACTCCTTCCCTTACTTGGCCCAGCACCAGCTTTGCACCTAGCATACCAGGAGCAGTTGTGGAGGGAGGTTGGAAGTGGGATACTTGGGGTGGAATTCTGGGCGTCACTCTGTCTTTCCTCCCCGAATCCTCGATTTCCTATATATAGTTGGGTGCATATACTTGTAAGTAGCTAACATTTAGTGAGTGCTTACCATGCTCTAGGCACTGAGCAAAGAACGTTATATATTTTAACCCACAACTACTCTAACACAGTTTTTTTTAATGTTTATTTATTATTGAGAGAGAGATAGAGAGAGAAAGAGAGAGACAGAGACAGAGAGAGACAGAAAGAGAGAGAGAGAGAGAGAGAGACAGAGAGAGACAGAGAGAGAAAGCCAAGTGGGAGAAAGGCAGAGAGAGTGGGAGACAGGATTGGAAGTGTGATCCGCTCTGACAGTAGAGAGCCCGATGTGGGCTTCAAATTCATGAAACATGAGATCATGATCTGAGCCAAAGTCGGATGCTTAAGCAGCAGAGCAACCCAGGTGCCCCAACCTGCAACAGATTTTTTCATATAAATCTCAAAATCTGAACGAGAACACCAAGGCACCCAGAGCTTAGTTGCCTTTCCAGCGTCAATATACTGGTAAGAGGGTGAGCCAGTGTTCAAAGCCAGGCAGTCTGGCCCCAGTCCCTTAAGGGGCTAAGTTTGTGTCAATTGGGAAACCAGCAAGACAAAACAGTACAGGACAGACCAGCGCACAGGAAGAATAACGACCGGAGAGGCCAGACAGGCTAGAGGACAGGTGCGTAATCGAGAGTTACACGCCCAGTCAGGGCTACAGCCAAGTAGGAGGAGGGTAACAGAAAACTAGTAGGAGTCCTGGAAAAGGGTGACAGAGAAGGGCAGACAGTCTGATGGGAAAGAGGGGGAGATCATGGAGGTTGTGAGGGAGGCAGAAGACAGGGGACGGGAGACACAGACAGGAAGACAGGATGGCAGGCAGGAGGTTCTCGGGCTCATCCTTGTCTGCACAGATTTTAGGGGAGCTTCCTGAGATGCAGGTGGATCCCATTCTTGGACCTCAACACAATTCTTGGCCAGGGAACAGGGACCCTGGAAGGATCTGGCGCCAGCTCAAAGCGGAGCAGGGTCAGGGCCACCGCCACCTTCATCTCGCTCATGGCAAACTGCTTCCCGATGCAGTTCCTGGGTCAGGGAGGGAAAAGGAAATGAGAAGTGGCCCCAATCCCCTTGCTGGGAACAGCACATGCAGGGCCCTCCTGCATGGGCCCGGCCCCAATCCCTTTCCTTCCCGGACACACACACATCTCGACCCAAGCCTTGCTTCACACTCTGCCCCTGACCTTTGACAAAGCCGACAGTCTTCCAGGACTAACTCCTACTCCTACCTCTGCTGTCAGCAGGCCTAAGATCCTTTTACAAGAGGGTCACCTCCCTGAGCCGCACAGGCAAGTAATGTGATTTCTGGCAGTGTTGTCTGGCCCTCTTCTGTCTCCACTGGCAGCCACACATCTTCCACCAACATCTAAGAGGAAGGACTCATTCCCAGGGAGAAACCAAATCCTAGAGCCAATACCTGCAAACATAATTGGCTCTAAGCCCGTTCTGTGAAAGTGGATTCACTATTTGAAGAATTGATAGATTTATGTATTCAGAAAAAAACTTGCTTCTAGTAACTCTTGGAAAGTTTCCTGAAGTTACTATTTAGAGGACAATTTCAGCAGCATCAGAGGATTTCACAGCAGCCACTCTGGAGAACAGTCACCCAGCTCCACGTCCCCTTCAAGTCTGCTTTATGTTTTATACTCCAGGAAACTTTCAAATACCATGTGTCATGTATGAAACAGAGGCTTTTCTCTCAAAAGCAGTTTAATGTCTTCATTTGCATACATTTGCCCTCTCAGCGTTGGACGGAGTGTAATGTTAATGTGTGTAGAGCCCAGACCATATATACTGATTTGACAACTGGGAAAATTGTCAAGTACATGACCATTACCATGTATTCAAGAATTCTTGTGGATAGATGCAAACATAACAGCCACACAGATTAGTCGAATACTTCATGAAACCCTTAAGAGGCTACAGTAACCATCCCCACGTATGACTTAAATATTTGAGATATGCAAGGCAGCTGAGAATGGACACACATGCAAAGAAGTCAGTGGTTCAGTGCGGGGACAGAATGGCGAGTTGAGTAGGAAAGGCTGGTTTGAGAATGTGCACAAAAGAAGTCTATTGATTCCATCCAGACTTTGAAATCAACAGCAGTTGAAAATTAACATGTGAGAAAATCTATTGCGCAAAGTCCTACTCATACAGTGAATCAAATACCAGAATGCAGTGAGCTTTGGATCAGCCACTGACACTGAATTGTAGCTACAGGTTAGGTATGAGCGATGGGTCAAAGTCTCCAGGTCATGTGGTGCTTACCAACTTTCTTTTGTAAATAGACAGGGATACACCTTTTTCCTAGCACAGAGACACGCAACGGCATATCTGTAGGCACCCATATTAACATAGGAAATCACAAACATCAGGTGTATACCCAGAAAACAGCCCCCAATCCCATCTTGGTACAAGTAACTCACCTTGCTCCTCCTGAGAAGGGCAAGAAAGCGTGGCTGTGTCGGGCAGAACCCGGTGCAAACCGTGAAGGGTCAAACTCCTGCAGAGGGAGCACCAGGACTAGGACAGGTGTGGTCAAGCCCCTCCTTCCTATCAACCAGCCACCAGATGGACCACCCAGAGGTGGGACAGGAGGATGCATTGGTCTGGAGAGCTCATCCTAGCCCCTCCTCTCAAGGCCATCATACCTCTGGGTTTGGCCACACATTCGGGTTGTGGTGAAGGGCATAAATGGAGAGGGACACCTGGAATCCTGTGGGAGACAAGAGAGAAGACGGATCATATCCACGCAATGAGGAGTCATGTGCATGCACAAACAGCCTGGAAGCCACAGTGAAAGCCACTGCTCATCATTGTGAGTGGAATGACTGTGTTGCAAGAGAGATGGGGTGGACAAGGAAAGCACCCGTACACTCATTACGAGAGAACCATGCCTGGGCTGAGAGGTAGGAAAGAACAGGAGGCTTACTTTTTGGAACAACTCAAGTGACAGAAAACTCACATTTATCAAATAGCACCCATAGGCCCTTGGGTAATATGCATGAACTCATTCAATCCTCACAACAACCCTCCAGTGAAGGCACTCATGTCCCCATTGTCCATATCAGGCACCTAGAGCCTCAGAGAGGCTAAGCTACTTGCCTATATCCACACAGCTAGGATGTGGCAGGCCTGGAGTTCAGATCAGAGGTGAGCCAACGGTGGCCTCCAACCATGGCTGGATTCTCAGATCTGGTGATCAGGTGCTCTCTGCCACCAATCTGAGGGCTCCCCACAGACTGGACTGTCAAAATAATGACGGTGGATTCCCTGAAGTGCTTCAATGACTCGACCTCACAGGGAAGGAAAAACAGCTCTGTCTGGCCCAGTGGGATTGTCTCTCCAGCCATCAAATCTCTGGATATTAGAAGTTTATGCTAATTTATGCTAATTACACCTCCTTGTAGAGAATGCAATGCATTGAATCATTATTATTTTAACTGGCCTGTATATAGTATTTTGCCTTTGTTACAAAGGAGTTATCTAAACATTGTGTAAAATCCTGAGGATATTCAAAAGATGTGTCTGGGAACAGAATTGGTCCACGAGTTCTGACTTGGAGCCAGGAATTGGAGTATGTAGTTTTAAATCAGAGAATGTCAGTGCCTTCAATGGGAGTGCTGTAGCATCACAAACCAATGGAATCTCGCGGTAATAGAATGTTTTTCCTCGGTAAGAGTAGAAACTTAGGATTGTATGCATTTGAGATCTTAGAATTGAGATGCACCTTACAGGTTATTTGAGAGAATCAACAAAAATAGAAAATATTCTCCACAGATAGGAAGAGGAACTAACCTTTACGACACTTTGGCAATTCTCTGGCTCTGTGTCAGGCATTTTCTCTCCTCATCCAAACCAGAGAGTAAGTGTCCATTTATTGATGAAAAATGAAGACCAGACATATTCAGAACTACCCCGGGACATGCAAATTTCTGACCTCCCATGTGCTCCTGCAGAACTGGTGCACGAGTGTGCTGACCTTCATACCTTTGGGTAAGGAGCGTCCATCAGGGAAGGTGATGGGCTTGTTGAGGTCTCTGTTGATGCCCGGAACTGGTGGGTAGAGTCGCAGTGCTTCCTTGATGCACATGGTGGTGTAGGGCATCTGGTCTAGGTGGTCCCTGAAACAAAGCTATCCTGAAGGACAGGCAAGATGCTGGCAAGCAGGGAATTCTCCAGTTGGGTGGACTGGGCTCTCCTATCTCGTGAGCACTCACCAGGTGATGGAGGCACCATCCCCCAGCAGGATCTGGATCTCCTGCCGGCACATTTGCTGATGCTCAGGGTGTGTGGCCAGGGCATAGAGGATCCAGGAGATGCCACTGGCTGTGGTGTCATGTCCCTCAAACATGAACGTGTCCACTTCGGCACGGAGGTCCTTGTCAGACAAGCTGCTGCCATCCTCCATCTGGGAAGACATGGTGACACAGCAGGATTTGTCTCCCTCCTCCAAGCTTGTGGGCAAAGCCTCAGGCCTCCCCTGCTCACACTCACTCTGGCAAAGAGGAGGATGTCCAGGAAGTCCAAGTGCCTCTTGCTCCTGACCTTCTCCAGAGCTCCCTCCTCCTGCAGCTGAGCCTTCCTCAGCTTGATCACTCGGTCTGTCCCAGAACAGTGTTCCCAGGCAGAGCTGAGAGCTCTGGGTGCCCAGACACAGCCACCCACCTTAGCCCGCCTGCTGCCTGTATCCTGGCCTGGGTGTCACTTCGATCAGGAGGAAAGTGGTAATGTCAGGGTGAGAGCTGGGGCACCATGTGCTTGTGTGTTGGGTCACCCCTCAACAGGACAGCCCAGGGAGGCTCTGCTTGAATGCTGCTGGCAGGGGGTCTCATTCAACCTTCACCCATGTGCTGACACATGTCAGCTCCTGCACAGCACTGGCATCCTAACACCTGCACCAGGGGGGTACCCAGGGTAGGTGTGTCCCAGCTCCTGAAGTGGCTCAAGGGGGGGATAGGGCTCTGCTTGAGTGTTCAGTGCCTGTCCCTTTGAGATGTGTCCAGTGAAGGAGGGAGCCACCCAGGGGTCAGAGTCCAACCTGTGTGTTGATGGGCTAGCTGGCAGGCCCGGTGGTTCCAGCGGCCTTCAGGGGTCAGCTTGTAGATGATGTCATTCTGGTGGAAAGCGTTCCTCACTCGGGAAAAAAACAGGTTGCTCAGGTCTTGAATGGCCTGGATGTAGGACTGGGAGATCCTAAATGGGGAGGATGCAGAAGGGCCTCGATGGAAGGAGACTTCTGCCCTGAAGTGGATTTGGGGCTGTGAGTGAGGGTTCCTCAGTCAGTGGGTCAGGCAACTTGAGGCATTCGCACTTTCTGTCTTAATACCCTCAAGACCCTCAGCCCTTTGTGAGGGACATTGCAGCCAGGCTTTTCCATATGGCAGGGACCTGGGATCTGTGCCTAATGAAGGTGTGCTGTGGGCTGAATTTGACTGTGGTCTGGGACGCTCTGCAGAATGTGATGTCTGTGCTGGGAAACACCCCAACTGGTCTACTTACCTCTCAGCATGATAGGAGATAGGACCCAGAAACTGAGGATTTCACTGACCTGTCTGCCTCCTGGCTGCCCTGGTAGCTGAAGGCACACTTCATAATGGTGTCCAAGGTCATCAAGGAGACATGCTCAAAAATCTCCAGATATGAGTTCTGTCTGATGAGGTCCTCCCACTTGTCCTGTGTTGGAGGGACACATTAATCCTCTACTCCTCCAGAAGGCCCATGCGCTCTCTGTAGATATTCTGATGAGATGTCCTCACCTTCTAAAGGGGATGTGTTTTAACATTTTTTTTATGTTTATTCTTGAGACAGATAGAGACAGAGTGTGAACAGTGGAGGTGCAGAGAGAGAGGGAGACAGAATCAGAAGCCGGTCCAGGCTCCAAGCTGTCAGCACAAAGCCCGACATGGGGCTTGATCTCACAAAGTGTGAGATCATGACCTGAGCTGAAGTCAGACGTTTAACCGACTGAGCCTCGCAGATACCCCAGATGTGTTTTAACAATTTGGGAACATACAGCAAATATGCGTTTGCAATGTGATGAGTTTTTTCTCAAAAACTTTTGTTACGTAAGTAATCACTATCTCCTACAAGTTAGGAGCAATTTATGGTGCTAATAACTGTAGCAGACAGGAAAACAATGTTTCCAAGGGGACAAGGGGTAAATCTTCTCTCTCCTGTGATTGATCTAGACACGAGAAAGAAAAGGTGAAGTCCCACATTAGGTAGCAAGTGTCAAGGCAAAAGAAAAGTAATGGGCCAGTACGAGAATTCCTAAGTAAAGGTATCAGGGACTGTTCAACAAATGTCAGCTCATCACAGTTAGTGAGACAGGGTCCTGCTCAGAAGTGATACTAGGGCATGATCCAGCCCTGGGTTTTGAGATCCGGTCTCCACTTCCCTTCATGAAGTGGTGAAAATCTATGCAGAAGCTTTTGCCCCAAGGCTAGTGCCCACCTCAGTGACATCCTGGGGTGTTCACCTGTAAATGAAGCTGCTACTGCCCAGGCCAGCCAGGGCCACTTGTCCTGTTGTCCAGGGGGATTTACCGCTCTTCCTATCCAAGCCGAAGACATAAAGTGGGAAGAGAAGGGACCCTGGATCCACCATGACTGTCTCTTCTGTGGGCAATGAGCACAGAGTGGAGGCAAGCCTGGGTACTTTCTTTTCCCTCCCTCGTTGGGGTACCCGGCCTCATAGTAAGGTATAAGTGCATGATTTTTAGGGAGGTGCCTGATTGATGTCTCCAGGACACATCTGCCTGAGAGTGGGCTCTGTGAACTATGCTGTGGGTGTGAGTGTGCAGGTGAGCGTAGGATGGACTTACCAGCATCACATGGACAGAGTCGGCCATGAGCCGCATGTAGGGCTTCAGGATGTCATAGTGGAAAGCTGGGGTCAGCATCCGCCGGTGCTGGAACCACTTCTGCCCATTCAACAGGAGCAAACCGTACCCTGGGCCACAATGGGGCTGTGTTGGAAGGGATCTCCCAAGAGTTGTCCAGGGTATTTGGGAGGAACCCAGAGTGTGAGATGAAGGGCATCCTGGGTGAGGCAGGGAAGGCCAGTGCATGTCGGGAAAGTAAATTTCCAAGAGCTGGTTCACAGCAAGTGGTCATGACAGCTGAGAGATCAAGATGGAAACTGAGTGAGGTGCGAGTCTTAGAAGGACTTTGGTGAAAAGTGAGGTTGACATCATCCGAGGACTGTGAAGTGTTGTGGAAGAGGCTGAGCTGCAGGAGGGCTCTCCCCACCATTAGGAAGTTTTTCATCAAAGGAGAGAATGGACATATGAGGAGTTTAAGATACAAAACAGATGAACATAAGGGAAGGGAAACAAAAATAATATAAAAACAGGGAGGGGGACAAAAACCTAAGAGACTCTTAAATATGGAGAACAAACAGAGGGTTACTGGAGGGGTTGTGGGAGGAGGGATGGGCTAAATGGTAAGGGGCATTAAGGATTCTACTCCTGAAATCATTGTTGCACTATATGCTAACAAACATAGATTTAAATTAAAAAATATATTAAATAAAAAGCCCTTAAAAAAGAAAGATAAAAAGAAGAGAATGGAGAGGATGGAGCTCCATTCAGCGATGAGGGTGTGACTGTGGTTCCGGTCACCTCTTGTTTAATCTGGGCCGAATGGATAGTTTTTGGCAAGCCTAACCAGAAGGTGGACTGTGGTCCTGATTCCATGTACTTACCTATCCAGGGAGCCAGGAATCTGGAGGAGTCATGACGCTTTGGGTCTGAAAAGTACAAGGGGCATTACAGGAAACTGGAGGGAACTGAGGAGGCAGCTGTGGTCCAGGCCATTGGCCTCCATCCCTTCCTGAGGACTGTAAGCTGGCAGTTTGTTTCCATCCACTTCCCACTTGCCTCCCAACCATGAATCTTGTTTCTTTCCTGATAGTCACTGTAGGCTCATGATGGCAGACTCAGTGTCTATAGCATAGCCCCAACGAGGATTTTGAATCAGCAAGAAATATAACTGCTGTCCTCAGTGCCACTGAAAAGACAGTAGCTGGTGTGTATTTTTTAACGATGACCCAGGATTTCCATGACATAGCATGGGCAACAGATAGGGTTCCAAATCCCAGCCATCATGGATAGCAAATTGTCTTTAAGATCTGGGATCATATAAGTTTGGTGAAGGAAGGAAGGAACAAGGAAGGAAAGAAGGAAGGAAGGAAGGAAGGAAGGAAGGAAGGAAGGAAGGAAAAGAAAAGAGAAAAGAAAAGAAAGAAAGGTAGAGGGAAGGAAGGGAAGGAAGGCAAGAACAGAAATAAGGGAGACAAAGAAGAAAGAAAAGAAAAGAAAGAAGAAAGAAAGAAAGAAAGAAAGAAAGAAAGAAAGAAAGAAAGAAAGAAAGAAAATGAAAAATTTAATCCCTCACAGGTGTTTAAGCATTCCATCTAAGTATCTATATTTGGCCTTATGCTGGCTTGTGCACTAGAAGGATGGTTGCTGGAGGGTACTGAAGGCTGAGCCATGACTCTCTTCCAGAATTTCGTAGTCCCCAAAGAATGTCCCCAAGAGGGAAGAGCCATAGCAGAAGACATGCGGGATAGTTCTCACCTGATCGCCCCAGGATCACCTTCATGTAGTCCGGGTCATAGACTATGAGGGTAACTTTGCTCCCCCACAGCCAGCGAGGACTGGCGCACGGGTATTTCTCTGCCCTTTTCTGAAGCTTTTGTAGCTCTTGGCCATCTTGGAACTGTAACCGAGGGAAAGACAAGTCAATAAAACCTTCCTCTGTCGGTGCACTGCTTAGAGTGGTGGTGGCAGGTAGGCTGGCCCCAGGGTGATAGTTCTAGATATCCACAGTGCTTAAGAATTTGTAACTGTTTCTGATGAGACAGGTTCTGAACTAGATTCCACATTCAGTGAACTTATGTTCTAGTGTGGGAGTGGAGTTGGGTAAGAGAATCAGGCCTTAGAGTCTGAAGTGTTCTTCAATTACTTAAGGGGTCTGCTCTGTGCTCCCTGGTCATGGCCATCATGGGCTACCCTTCTCCTTAGATCCAGTGCAGTGACCATCCAGTGGGAACCTCTTACCACAAAGCTATGTTACTTTGTCTACCACGATGCCCTCAACCTGTACAGCAGGGGCCCTGGGTCCTGTTTCTGCCCAGTGTAATGCCTCTATTCTGATCACATGCTCTCCTCCTCCAGGGGACCCCAAGGAGCCAAATGGTGCCATGCCTGGCTATTCCCCTCTCTGGGCCATTCTGAGGGCCACTGATCTGTCAGCTGTCTGGACAAACACGTGGGGCTGCGATCTGTCCCTGAGCAGGTCTGGCCAGGGCCAGGTGACAATCTTGTAGAAGAGACATTGCCCACGGTGGCTATGGCAGTTACTCTGTCGGTAAATACCCAATGTCCACTGGCCGTCAGCCTGTGACTACTCAATGCAGGCTATGCTCCACTAACGCTGCAGCCACAAAAATATCCCCCAAGGGAGGCACAAGGAAGAAGGAGGACAGAAACTAAAGGGGCAGCACAGACAATGGTCAGGTGTTGTGGACTCTGCTACTAGCAGTCAGGCTGAGACAGGGGAGGAAAGATGGGGCTGTTGACTCACCTCTTTCCCACCCTGCAGTTCCCCTTTCATAGTTCCTGGTGGATTTCACCCCTAGGTAGTGCAGCGAGTTTGTGGACCCACAGCATGCTTGTCCTTCATAGGCATTACGTTATTTTCAATTTTTATCAATTATGCAGGTTAGAATGACTTGCTTGAGACTCTAATCATCAACATCATCATCCCCACTTTACAGAGGAGGAAACAGAGGCATAGAGTATGTGGCAGAGCTAGGATAAAGTCTATGGTGCTTGGCTCAGAGACCACATGCTTCCCTGTCCCCATTGTGACTTGTCACCTTGCCTGAAGGTTAGCTTTAACTCACCTCAAGTGGCATTCTAACTCCTGACTTAGCCAATAACAGAGGAATTGAATAAAGGAAGGTTTCAGATAGAATTATAAAAACAAGAAATATTTGGCTACAATATCTGATAGGTCAGCAGCCGATGAGAGATGATTGGGCACCGGGAGTAATATTCGTTATGTAGCAGAACCTGTCTGCTTACAGAGTCTACATACAGTCAGTTAATGGGAAAGTCACTGGAGCAAGTTTTTTAGTTCCTTATGTCAAATCCCAGCTCGGGAAGGTGACAACTGCATCTAACAAAAGGTCCCGATTTCTCCACCTGGACAAATAATCTGGAAGTCATTAGTGCAACAATGTGCAGGAAGGAACTGGGCTCTGGCTGTCTCCCTGTGGCTGACATGAAGTTTCCATCTCTGGCGCCACTCGGTTGAAATCGCTCTGCCTCCTTCTCTGAGAAAAGACCGGTCTCCGCTCTCTACAACACCCCACCTCCTAGGCTTGTTCAATCCACACCCCACTAGTGAGCCCCTCTCCAAGTATCCCCCTTCCTGTAACCTTCCCTCGGGGACCAGTGCTGACAGAACTGGCTGGGTAGGTGCTGTCTCCCACCCAGTCACCCCAACCTGCTCCTTCCTCTGTCACTGCACAACCTGAGTCAAGCATCCCTTGGGGTCAGCTCTGCTCTGGCCACCGGGGTACTGGAAGGAGGTGACATCCTCAGCCCATGGATTACATGGTGCCAGGTTTGGGGAATGAGAGCTGATGTGGAAACAGATTCTGTTAATGGTGGAGCTCAGTGTGAGTGCTCTTTACCTGCCCCATCCTGGGAACCTTCTCCTGTGTGCCAGTAGCTTGTCAGGGTTCTAGCACTGAAACCACCAGTCTGGAACATCCACAGTCTCAGGCACCCAACGTGGTTGTTCCCTACACCTGACGTGATCCCCAGTCCAGCAGTTGACCCTGTTTTCCTGTAATCTGACACCTTCTGGGATTCCTGTCTATGGTCTGCATAGGTTGGGAAACCGCTAATATCTGACTTCCAGGCATCTCACGGCCAGGCTGAGAGGATGGGGTTGAGTGGCTGGGCAGGGAAGCATCAGGAAGCCTATTCTGAGAGAAGAGGCAGGGCTGCTCAGCCTGAAGGGGAAGACTCTGGAAGGAGCAGCCATTGTCCTCAAAGAGCAAAGCTGCACCACAGGCTGCAGATCTGCCTAAAGAAAGAGGGCACCAGCACAGGCTTCCTTGGACGGGCTGATCTCCAGGGTGGCGTGGGGCACCGAGGTCTGAGAGGTAAGCTAGACCCACGTGCTGTCACACAAGAAGCCTATGGGATGCATCTGCTGACCAGGAGGATACTCTGAGAATCCAGGCCCACTCTGTCCCCCCATTCCCCAACCAGCCCCTTCCTACCTCCTGGATGTGCCCAAAGAGCCAGTGGGAAGGAGGGGACAGGAAGTGCTGGACCTCTTTGAGCAGCCACTGCCTGCGCAGGTAGAGCTGTGCTGCCTTGAGCAACAGCAGAGTGAAGCCTAGCAGGGAGGCCACTTGCAGGAGCCCAGAGACACCATCCAGGGGTCTGGTGAAGCTCAGCACAGAGACACTCATGGTACAGGGACAGCTGGATCCGTTGACTATTCCTGACTGTGGCTGACCTCCCCTGAGCACCGCAGCCTTGTCAGTCCAAGGAAGATTGCCCTGCCCACAGAGAGGGAGGGAAAAAGGAGGGGGCAGAGGTTAGACTGGGCCTCCAGAGTTCATTAACTGAGAGGATCCACCTTGGGAACCAGTGGGAGAAAAGCTTTCCCAGCAGACAGAAACAGTGGCTGGCAAACTCCCACTTGCCCTTCTCCCGATTTATCATCCAATATTTCAGGAGCACCCCTAAGTGCCAGGTGTACTGAGTGCCACAACACAGTTGCCTACAAACAGACATGAGCCCTGACAGCAAGAAGACTGCAGTCCAGTTACCGAGTTCAGAATGTGTGGTTGGTTGGCTTATTCTCCCTTATCAGAGAGCAGAAGTCTTACAGGGAGCTAGTGTGATGTGGCCACAGGAGCACTGCCATTGAGAGTGCCAGCTGGGATTAGAATCAGGGGTTCTCCCAACCACCTGCTTCAGCTGCCTCAGCAATGTTCCCCATGCTTGTCACTGTCCACTCACCAGTTGTGCCTGGAGCAGACTGTGTTGGCAGACAGAGCACCGGCCCTAGACTCAGATCCCCAGCCCCAGGGCACGCTCATGACATAGGAAGCCAGCAATGTAGACTACTTGAACCTCGGTTTCTCCTTCTGGAAGGTGGGGTAATCATCCCTTTCCCAAATTACCCCCAAGTTCCTTCCTCCTAAGTCCTCCTTTCTCGACTTCATGACAGAAGATTCATCACACAACCCTTGGACCAGAGTTCTTTCCTGCTTCCCCTAAATCCTGGGCTCCTGTCCAAACCCTAGGGGACATAATCACATTATCCATTCCCCTCAACTTAGTATGGTTACCTTCCATCCCTCTGTGGCCCCTGGTCAGAGACTTTGGAGGCAGACAATTTCCCTTACTTGGCCCAGCACCAGCTTTGCACCTAGCATACCAGGAGCAGTTGTGGAGAGAGCCTGGAAGTAGGACAGCCTGGGTGCAATTCTGGGGGTCACTCTGTCTTTGCCTCCCAGAGTCCTCGGTTTCCTCTATACGGTGAGCACATGATGCTTGGTGTAGCTAACATTTAGTGAGCACTTACTATGTTCTAGGCACTGAGAAAGAAACCTTAGAGGTTTTCTCCACAACAACCCTACGGAATAGACTTTTTAACAAAAATCCCCAAGTCGAAGTGAGAAAACCATGGCATAAAGAGCTTAGTTGTCTGTCCAGAGTCACCCTCCCGGTAAGAGGGAGAGCTGGCATTCAGTCCAGGAAGTCCTGCCCCAGAGACTTTGCTGTGAACCATTTGTTGAAAACCAGGCTCCAGCCCGCAGGGGGCAACGCCCAAAGGCTGCAGGGGACGTTTCATGCTTGCTTTGTTTCATCCAGTGTTTCCTGGGAGCAGCAGTGTGTTTCGGGTATCAATCCCACATTTTGGCATAAATGCAAGCCTCACTATGCAGGGCTGTTTTTGTGAGCAAGTGTAGGGCACACCATGTCCGTAGATGTAGCAGTCGTTGAAGACGATGCTCACAGAGAATTTTCACGATGTGAGTAAAGCTGATGATAAACTGGTCAAAAGAATGTAGAGCTCTCTGTAGAGAGTTTAAGTCTTACTAAGTTGTGCTGGCATCGTCAACATTATTAAAGAGTCAATATCTGTCCCGTTCATCTGCTATCCAGACACCACAAGCAAGGGTTCTTTGAAGGTTGTAATGGGGCAACCCACGTCTTATGCTTCCTATCGCGTGGGACTGAGGGCTGTGCCTGCTGATGATACCCAGGGAATACTTACTGATGTGGTGAACGAATGAAGCTGGAAATCAGGATAACATTGCACCAGTTAGATCACTGTCTTGAAGAGACTAGGTTTAGTGTTGGTTGCCACATTTTAAAGGGAAATGAGTATTTCCTGGCTCTGTGAATAGGCCGCAGAAAGGCAGGTGAATGGGTGCAGTCATTCCCCAAGGCAGAAGCTTGAAGTGATTACTCAAGTGATTACTCATAATACCAGGCACTTGCTGTTTCTGGGGCTGATGTATATTCCTAAATATTGGCTTGCTTTTCCCATCTAAGAGAAGGCTTGAAGCCATAATGTTTATTTTTGGCTGGGGCATTATGCAGCACCCCTTTCTACCTAGAATGAGATCTAGGGTGATTCTGAGAATGTGAGCGCTCCTTACCCAGTACCATGCATGGTGCTGGCATGGGTAAGCTTCCAAAATATGTCCTCAATATTGGCATAGTGGTTTCCAAAGCACAATCACAACTACTGCTCAATTTATCAATACTAAATTACAGACAAGTAAACTAAGGCCCAGGGAGCTGGCTGACTGTCTCAAGGTCACAAAGCAAGTAAGTGTCAAACTTAGAACAATGACCATAAATGCCGAACTCTAGTTTTGCTAATACCCGAGTGTCACTTATTTTGTGTAATAGTTACATTTGTTGACATGATGCCAATGTTTTCATATATTATCTACCTACATTTTTAAAGCACCCTATCTTAGAACAGATACCAGCCTCTGGATGATCTCTCCAAACTTATCTCAGACCACTGTCCTACCAAGCGGCAGCTTCTGGAAGACACCACACTTCTTCCTGCCCCAGAGCATGTGTGTTTGCTGTTGGTTCTACCGGAATGCTCCTCTCTTACCCTTCACACTGCCAGCACCTTGTCATCCTTCGACTTTCACTTTGAATGCCCTCTCCAACAAGAGGCCATCCTGGATCTCCCTAAGTAGACTCTCCCTGTTAGTCTCTCTCATAGCACTGTATTTGTTTCCTGTTTTAGATGGACTGCTCTCTGTATTCATTCTACTTACTTGCTTGGTTGAATATTATCAGTCTTCCCCAAGAATGAAAGGGCAGGACCATGTCCATCCCATCACATGGAGTATCTTGACAGTGCCTTGCACATAGCAGGTCCTCAATGAAAATGTGTCAAATGACATAAGGAACAGAACTGAGCTGACTTCTGCATTGCACAGCAAGCTGGTTTTATCTTTCTTATGAAAAACTTTAATGCTGAACTAAATTTCTTTCTGGGAGTAGTATAGATAGAAGGTTGATGACAGGCAGCATTTGCAAGCAGATTGGCCAGTTTGGGGCTGTTGAGCTAACCCAGGAACAGTAAGAGAGAGGGTGCCTTGGGCTTACAGTGGTGGCTCTGGGACTGGAGAGCAGGTGAGCTCAAAGATATTAACACTGTGACTGCCTAGGAGGGGCTAGAAGAGGAATGAAGGACAGAACCTGGACAAAGTTGTAACCTGAGCCCACCCATTCTCCTCAGCCCGCCCACCCTGGCTTGAACAGTTCCTTGGCTTCCTGAACATCTATGAGCCTGACTTCCCTAAAGTTTTGTAGACCTGAGGGGGTTAGTGTTCTCAGGAGAGGGTGAGTTTCCAGAGAACAAAGGGCTCAGGTTCCAGGTGGGGAGGAGTCCTGGGACCTGCATCTCACTTTTAGGGAACTGAGGTCCTATTTATCCACATGTCCTGTTTATCCACAAATAAATATCTAGGAATCTCCCAGTCTGTGCTTGACCTGATCATCTTTCTCCTACAGATCCCATGATCACAGATGTGTTTAATTTCTTCTTCCACTGGATTGAGGAGTGGGCACCTGCCTTCCCTGCCTTTCCCCTCCAAGACCATGATCCTTCCCTCTGCATCCTTCCTGTTCTGTCACCACTCACTCAGGCATCCCACCAACTGGAAAACCTGGCCCTCTAGTGCCTTTCTTACTTAAGCTGCTCCTTAGGAAGACAGAAGAGAACACAAGCAAGCTACTGTCTGTCTAAAAAATGGGCTCAGACACATTATACTTCTGGGTCTGTTGTTTTCTTTCTAGACAGGCATCTACTTGGCTGGTTTTTGTTTTTCCGGTGGAACTCTGACTAATACAAATTTTGGTAGCAAGAATTTTCTAGAGGAACAGAATCTTAATGAGTTTTTTAAATTCATTCTGCATTTCATGAATGATTTTTCCATTAGGATTCATTGGAAAGACACTGATGACCCTATTGCCAATGGTAAAGAGGACACTGCTAGCCCAGGGCCTGATGTTGCAAAATGCAAAACATCACTATTAGATAATGCTAATCAAATACTTGTAATAGGCAAGGTTTGGTGATGTACATGATGTACATGTAATGGCATGTATTTGATGACATGTTGCATTTTAGTTACCCTAAGGAGCATAAGATTGACTAGTTGTTCCATGCTGTACTGGAAAAGTAGGGAAATAATGATGTGAAGGATTCAAATTCTCAGACCACAAAAGAAATAAATGACTTGAAAGCTTCTATGTCAGCATTGTGCCCTATGTCAGCACCACTGTGCCCTAAAGCCCCAGGCCTTCACCAAGGCTCAGATTTCGGAGAACTAAACCCAGAGTATCATTCTGTCTGTGTCACAATTATAAGCAAATTAAATTCCATATCTTGTAGGTGTCAAATTATAGTGAGAATACTGAGCAATGGGAACCTGAAAATTGGAATGGAGACATATGGGATATCCCCGTGAAGCTGGAGACCTCAAACCCCTATAATCTACTGAGTCTTCTTTCATTTGGGGAATACATTCATTCTAGTTATGTATTCCAGAAGCAGAGAAATAACCTCAGGATAAGTTAGGGTATACAGCACTAGCTAGGAGGCAATAACTTGCAGGGTTAAAGGAAGGCTCTTCAAGGGGCTGAATATGCTATAAATCAATGTCCAACAAATGGTTCTCTTACTCTACAGTCAGGGTTCACCCATCCAGGTCTCAAGAGATGGAAATGGGACAGGCACCACACATTGTTACCCCTAGTGACCCAATTAGCCACATCATTGGTGCTTATTCCTGTAACATGTGCTCTGTTGGCCTAGTGATCTTAGTTCCAAAGGCAGGAGTGCTTCCACCAGGACACACAGGATGATTACGTTGAACTGCATGTGAACATATCTCCTGGCCACTTTGGGCTCCTCATGGGTCTGAATCAAAAGCAATTACTGTACTGGATTTATCCTGATTGCAAAGGGGAAATTAGTAGTTTCCTTACCAATGAAGGGGAGAAGAATTATGCTTGGAATAGAGGAAGTACATGGGGCATCTCTTAGAACTACCATGCCCTGTCATTAAAGTAAACTGAAAAAATGCCACTGCCCAGTTGAGGCAGGACTGGTTATGGCCCAGGTACTTCAAGAAATAAGGTTTGGGTCACCCCACCAGGCCAAAAACCACAACAGGTATGGTGCTAAGGGTAAAGCAAATATGGAATGGGTAGTGAGAGAAGGTATTTATAAATGCTAGCTTTGGTCATGCCACAGGTTGTAGAAATAAGAAGTATATTGTTTCTAGCACTTTTCTTTATTTGTTGTGAATTTGGTTATATATGTGTGCACCTGTGTGTCAGAGTTTTCTTCCTTGTCTTACATCCTCCAGATAAAAGGTAAGATGTAATTATGTTAAATATATATTATAGTCCTGAAGATATAGGATTTCAGGGAGAAGAAAAAATATGCTCCAATGACTTTGTTTTGTGGCTAGGGACAAGGGTCAACATACTTTCAATTATATTAAGGACACTTGGTGAAAGGGTGACTGTATTCTAGTTAATGGGCAGATCAAGTATGGTTTAAAGAGATGTATGAATGCCAAGTGGACTACAGTTGGACTGTGAAGACTAGTTTTGTGGGTCGACTTGGACTGGATGTAGTACCAGTTATTCAATTAAATAAAAGTCTTGGTGTTTCACTAAAAGATTTATAGATATGGTTCAGATCTGTAGTCAATTGAATTTAAGAAAGGGATAGTTCCTTGATTCACAGGGAGGCCCAATCCCCTCATTGAATGGCCTTAAGAGCAGACTTTAAGAAGGTGGAAAATGCAGAAGAGATTCTCCCTTAGAGCTTCTTCAACACCTTGGTTGTGGCCCAGTGAGACCCTTTTCAGATTTCTGGTCTCCTGAACTACAAGATGATAAATTTGTGCTCTTTTAAGGGACTAAGTTTTTGTCATTTGGTAGAATGGTAAGAGAAAAGAGTACAGGGAAAGAACATCAGACAGGAATGGAAAACAACAGGAGAAGCCAGACAGGCTGGAGACAGGTGCAGAATCAAGAGTTACACACACAGTCAGAACTAAAGCTGGGTAAGAGAAGGGTAACAGAAAACTAGTAGGAATCCTGGAAAAGGGTGAGACAGAGAAAGGCAGACAGTCTGATGGGCAAGAGGAGGAGATCACAGAGGCTGGCATGAGTGGGGCAGAAAACAGGAGATGAGAGACGGACAGGAAGACAGGATGGCAGGCAGGAGGGCCTCAGGGTTCACACTTGTCTGCACAGGTTTTAGAGGAGCTTCCTGAGATGCAGGTGGATCCCATTCTTGGACCTCAACACAATTCTTGGCCAGGGACAGGGACCCCGGAAGGATCTGGTGCCAGCTCAAAGCGGAGCAGGGTCAGGGCCACCGCCACCTTCATCTCATTCATGGCAAACTGCTTCCCGATGCAGTTCCTGGGTCAGGGAGGGAAAAGGAAATGAGAAGTGGCCTGAACCTCTCACTGGGACCAGCACATTCAGGACCCTCCTGCATGCGCCAGCCCCCATCCCTTTCCTTCCCGGACACACACACATCTCGACCCAAGCCTTGCTTCACACTCTGCCCCTGACCTTTGACAAAACCCACAGTCTTCCAGGACTAACTGTTGCTCCTACCTCTGCTGCCAGCAGGCCTGAAATCCTCTTACAAGAGAGTCAGCTCCTGAGGCACACAGCCAAGTCAAGTGATCACTACAACAGTTAATCCTTAGGTCATTTGCTCTCTCCATAAGCCATTTCTGGTTTCACATAGGGAAAGCCAGAATAAGGTACCATAGGGAGCAGGCTGGGTCACATGTCAGGCCCTAACCGTCTGGGGGGCTAGAGGGACTCAGATCCTCAGAGAAAGGACAAGGTGGAATTGTGTAAGGAAGTCAGAATGAACACAGGGAAATATTGTGGTGGGTCAAGGCCTTAACGATGCTCAACGTGCTGCACCATCTCCCTCCCAGTTTGGGTCCAGACACCAGGCTTCCCTTCAACCCTTCAGTCAACCAGCTGCTATAGACTCCATTTCTACTGCAGAAATGTCCCTGCCTGCCATCCTTCAGTCTCCTCACCCAGGCTTCTCTGTCTCCTGCCTCCCCTCCCTCTCCTGAAGCCCTGCCCAGCTCTGACTCTCCCAGGCCCTCCATCACAGCTAGGTCATGTCCACATGCCTCAGCTGGCATCAAAGTCCTCTCTGGCTTGTTCCCTCACTCACCTGTCACCTGTCCAGCTCCACCCCCCAGGTCAGCTCCTGCTGATGTGATTCCTGAGAATACCTTCCTTCCACCTGCCACATGCTCAAGCCTAAGGGCAATGACACCCTCTCCCTCTCTGTTGCCTGTACATCATACCTTGACTCTGAAGTCACTATAGTTATTTTTTTACTAAAGGACATGTTACATGTACAGGACAATGTGAGGTACATGGAACTTCCTATAGTGTATTCAATTAGTAAATGAGTGAGTGGAAGAATGAATGAATACTGTCTCTTTTGAGTGGTGGCATTTATCTCTTCACTGTGATCTCTTGGATGCAAGATCAATATCTTTCCTCTGCATTACCAACTCCTAGCAGAGGATTTGACACACAGAGACAGGCTTGATAAGTAGTCTTGGAATTGAATGATGTTTATTGCACTGAAAACAAAATCCTGAACGGAATAAAATATGAGTAACCATTAGGTCTGAGCTAGGAATAGAGCTGTCTAGCCCTCTCCTGTCTCTTCTGGCAGCCACATGTCTTCTGCCGATGTCTAGGAGGAGGAATTTAATCCCAGGGTGAAATCAAATCCTAGGCCAGCATCTGCAAGAATAATTGGCTTAAAGCCCATTCTTGAAAGTGGATTCACTATTTGAAGAATTGATAGATGTATGCATTCCAAAAAAAACTTGTTTCTAGTAACTCTTGGAGAGTTTCCTGAAGTTACTATTTAGAGGACAATTTCAGCAGCACTGGAGGATTTCACAGCAGCCACTCTGGAGAACAGTCATCCAGCTCCACAGCAACTTCAAGTCTGCTTTACGTTTTATACCCCAGGAAACTTTCAAATCCCATGTGTCATGTATAAAAGAGTGGCTTTTCTCTCAAAAACAGTTTAGTGTCCTCATTTGCATATATTTGCCCACTGGTGCAATTGGATTCTAAGTATGATATTAAGGTGCGTACAAGGGTGCCTGAGTGGACCGGTCAGTTGTGTGTCCAACTTTGGCTCAGGTAATGATCTTGTGGCTTGTGGATTTGAGCCCCGCGTTGGCTCTGTGCTGACAGCTCAGAGCCTGGAGCCTGTTTCAGATTCTGTGTCTCCCTCTCTCCCTCTCCTGCTTGTGCTCTATCTCTCTCTCTCTCAAAATAAATAAACATTAAAAAAAATTTTTTTAAGTGTGTGGAGCCCAGATCATGTGTACTGATTTGACACCTGGGAAAACTGTCAAGTGTATGTGAACATTACCATTACAAATATTTTGGATAGATGCAAACATAATGGCGACACAGATTAGTGGAATACTTCATGAATCCCTTAAGAGGCTACAGTAACTATTTCTGTATATGACTTAACTATTTGAGACATAAAAGGCAGCTGAGAATGGAAACAATGCAAAGTGATGCAGTGCGGGGACAGAATGGCGAGTTGAGTAGAAAAGACTGGCTTGAAAATGTGTACAAAAGAAATCTATCAGATTCCATCCAGACTCAAAAATTGACAACACTTGAAATTAACATGTGAGAAAATCGATTGTGCAAAGTCATACTCATACACTGAATCAAACGCTAGAATGCATTGAGCTTTGGAACAACCACCAACACTGAAGTGTGGCTGGAGATTGGGGAAGAGCAATGGGTCTAAGTCTCTCTGTCGTGCTGTGCTTACCAACTTTCTCTTGTACGTAGAGACACACACCTCTTTCCCAGCACACAGACATGCAAGAGCGTATCTGTAGACACCCATGTAAACATAAGAGGTCACAAACATTGGATATGTTCCAGGTAAACAGTCCCCCACTCCCATCCTGGTACAAGTAACTCACCTTACTCCTCCTGAGAAGGGCAAGAAAGCATGACTGTGTCGAACAGAACCCAGTGCAAACTGTGAAGGGTCAAACACCTGCAGAGGGAGCACAAGGTTCAGGACAGGTGTGGTCAAGCCCCTCCTTCCTCCAGCCAACCACCAGACAGAACACCCAGAGGTGGGACAGGAGAATGGGTTTGTCTGGAGAGATCATCCCATCCCCTCCTTCCCAGACCATCACACCTTTGGGTTTGGCCACACCTCTAGGTTGTGGAAAGAAAGAGAGAAAGACAGGAAAGATAGAAAGACAGAAAGATAGGAAGGAAGGAAGGAAGGAAGGAAGGAAGGAAGGAAGGAAGGAAAGAAAGAAGGCAGGAAGGAAGATGTAATGCCTCACAACTATTGAAGCATCTAAGTATCTATATTTGGCCTTATGCTTGCTTGTGGGCTAGGAAGATGGTTGCTGGAGGGTATTAAAGGCTGAGCCACCAGTCTCTTATGGAATTTCACAGTCCCCAAGGAATGTACCCAAGAAGGAAGAGGCACACCAGCAGATGTGGGTTAGCTCTCACCTAATTGCCCCAGGATCACCTTCATGTAGTCTGGGTCATAGACTGCAAGGGTAACTTGGCTCCCCCATAGCCAGCGAGGACTGGCACACAGGTTCTCTGCCATTTTCTGAAGATTTTGTAGTTCCTGGACCTTTTGGAACAGGGATAGACAAATCAATAAAACCTTCCTCTTTAGGTTCACTGCTTGGAATGGTGGTAGAGAGTAGAATGGCCACAGGGCAATAGTTCTAGATATCATCAGTGATTAAGAGTTTCAAACTGTTTCTGATGTGTCAGACTCTGATCCAGATTCCAGATTCAGTGAACTTATGTTCTAGTGTGGGAGTGGAGGTGGGGAAGACAATCGGGCTTAGAATCTGAAATATCCTTCAATTAGTTAAGGAGCCTTCTCTGTGCTCCCAGGTCATGGCCATCATTGGGTTGCCATTCTCCTTAGATTCAGTGTAGGGACTGCCCAGTGGGAGCTCTTACCACAAAGCTATGTTACTTTGTCCTCCAGGATCCCCTCATACCTACGCAGCAGGGGCTCTGTGTCCTGTTTCTTCCTAGAGACATGCCTCCTTTTTGATCATATGCTCTCCTCCTCTAGGGGACCCCAAGGAGCCAAATGGTGCCATGCCTGGCTATTCCCCTCTCTGGGCCATTCTGAGGGCCACTGATCTGTCAGCTGCCTGGATAAGTAGTAAGGAGCTGCCATCTGTCCCTGAGCAGGTCTGGCCAGGGCCAGGTGAGACTCTCGTAGAGGAGATGGTACCCATGGTGGCAGTGGCAGGTACCCTGTCATGAGCACCCAGCATCCACTGGCCTTCAGGATGCGGCCACTCAGTGCAGGCCATGATCTACTAAAACTGTGACCACCAAAAAATGTCCTCCAAGGGAGGCACAAGGACAGAAGGTGGACAGAAACTAAAGGGGCAGCACAGACAATGGTCAGGTGTTGTGGGCTCTGCTGGCTAGCAGTCAGCCTGAGACAGGTGGGAGGCCCTGGGGAAATAATGAGGCGTTGGGTCATGTATTTCCCACAGTGAAGTTCCCTTTTATGGTTCCTTGTGGATTTCACCCCTAGGTAGTGCAGCAAGTTGGCTTACCCACAACATGCATGTCCTTCATAGTTATTAACATTATTTTCAATTTTTATCAATTAGAGTATAATTGTCTCCTTGCTCTGTGCCAGGCAACATTCAGAGATTAGAAGAACTAACATGAGACTGTAATCATCATCATTATCCCCATTTTACAGATGAAGAGAGGCATAGAGCAGGTATTTGAAATATGTGGCAAAGATAGGATAGAATCAGCCATGTTGGGTGTAGAGATTAGGTAAAAGTATCTTTAACAAAAAATTTTTTGAAGATAGGAGTTAAGATTGTGGAGAAGTAGGGGGACACTAGGCTTTTCTTATCCCTCAAACATAGCTGTATTGGGGTCAGATCACTTACAATACCCAGGAAATTAATCTGTAGAGTGACAGAAGGATCTCCACACTTGGAGGGAAACAGTTTGGCAGGTGCATGGATGTGAGTTGGGAGAGAGAAAAATAGCCATGCTACAGAGGAGGAGGGAACCCCTTCCATAGAGAGACAAAAGGGAAAGAAAGAGAGAGGGGTTGCAATAACGTGGCATCAAATTAGCACAAGAGGAAAACATCTCTGGAGTGAGAAGTACTGAGTCTAGGTTATTATTTTTTTTTTGATGTTTTGTTTTGTTTTTGCAACTCAAACTCTCATGATTTGGAAGTGCATGACTTTCTCTGCAAGTGCTCCTGGGAAGGAGGGAGCTGGCCCTGGAGTGCATAGCATGGTGTAGTCATCTCCAGGGTGCACTGGGAGAGAATAGACCTCTTCTTGGAATACTTTGGGAAGAGGGTTTATTGCCTCCCCAAGAACAAAAGACCTGGTAGCTTCCAGCCAAAGGTCTTTCATCAGCAGGGTGGAGAGGCTCTACTCTGGAGGAGGGGAGTGGATCTGTACCACGACAGCTCCTTTAAGACTTGGGCTTTTGAATCCCAGCCCTTGTTCCAAGAAGATGCAGGAGAGCAGAACAAACTGAATTTCCTCACTATTCTATGAGGGCTACTTGAACAGCAGGGGTTGAGATCTCTGGTACAGGGACTAGGGATCGGGGGCACCATTTCCCCCCAACAACAACTCACTGGGACTTCAGAGCAACACAGAGGCCTCCAGTGGAGGTGGGACTTGCTTACACATAACCTTGTCCCTCTGTGCCTGTCAACTGCTTATTTACTGGAGCAAGACTGACTGGCCCTATGCAGCCAGCCTCTCCTCCAGACTAGTACAGCCACCATATCCAGGCATCAACAGAGGCTCTTTTATAATTTGTTTCCTCCCTTTTTTTTTTCTTTTGGAATCAGACTCATACTTCCTTTTTTTTTTTTTTTTCATCTCCTTTTCTCTCTTTTTCTTTGGTATCAAGATTTTTTATTCTTTTCTTTTTCCTTTTTTCTTTTCTTTTTTTAAACTTTTTCCTTTCTTCTTCTTTGAAATCAGCCTTATAGGGTTTTTTTGGGGGATCGTCTGTTTGATTTCCTTTGTTCCTTTCCCTTTCTCTTTTTTTAACATCAGGCTCCCTACCCCCTTTTTTCCCAGGGTTACTTTAACAAATAAAAACACACCTAGCTAAAGGTCCAAACACTCCACCACTGCAAGCAAGGAGGAGCTCTGCAGAGGACTGACCAGTGGGAAAGAGCAGCCAAAATGCAACAGAAGAGTGCACACAACATATACCAGAAACACTTCCTGAAGCGCCAGGCCCTGGACAGTGTATGACCCCTTTTTAATATAGTAGTACTCTCAGGTGCAAGAAACATAATATGCTTTTAAAACCTGCATGGGGCGCCTGAGTGGCACAGTCGGTTGAGCATCTGACTTCAGCTCAGGTCATGATCTCACAGTTTGTGAGTTCGAGCCCCGTGTCAGGCTCTGTGCTGACAGCTCGGAGCCTGGAGCCTACTTCAGATTCTGTGTCTCCCTCTCTCTCTACCCCTCCCCTGCTCATACTCTGTCTCTCTCTCTCAAAAATTAATAAACTTAAAAAAAATTTTAAAAAACATGCAAAAGACAGAAGCTTAACCAAAATGACAATACAGAGGAATTCTCCCCAGAAGGAAGGTCAAGAATAAATCACAGCCAGGGACTTGCTCAAAGCAGATATAAGCATATATCTGAACAGTCATGAGACTACTAGCTGGGCTTGAAAAAAGCATAGAAGACACCAGAGAAACCCTTGATACAGAAATCAAAGCCTAAGAACCAGTCAGGAAGAATTAAGAATTGCTAAAGCTGAAATGCAAAATAAACTACATACAGTGACAGTAAGGATTGAAGAAGCAGAGGAGAGAATAGGTGAAATAAAAGATAAAATTATGGAAAATAATGAAGCTAAAAAAATAAGGAAGGGAAATTACTAGATCACAAAGGGAGACTTAGAGAACTAAGTGATTCCTTGAAACAAAACAATATCCATATTATGGGAGTCCCAGAAGAAGAAGAATGAGACAAAGGAGCAGAAGGATTATGTGAACAAATTATAACTGAGAACTTCCCTAATCTGGGGAAGAAAATAGGCATCCAAGTCCAAGATGCACAGAGACCTCCCTTCAAAATCAATAAAAATAGGCCAACACCATGACATACCATAGTGAAACCTGCAAAATACAAAGATAAAGAGAGAATTTTGAAAGCAGCTAGAGACAAAAGGTCCTTAACCTACAAGGGTAGACAAATACGGTTAGTAGCAGACCTGTCCACTGAAACTTGGCAGGCCAGAAGGGAGTGGCAATGTGCTAAAGAGGAAAAAATATGCAGCCAAGAATCCTTTATCCAGCAAGGCTGTCATACAGAATAAAAGGAGAGATAAAAAAAAAAAAAAAAAAAAAACTTCCCTGAAAGAAATTTTAAGGGAGATTCTCTGAGTGGGGAAAAAAAAATGAAGACTAAAGCAATAAAGACTACAAAGTACCAGAGAACATCACCAGAAACACCAACTCTACAGATAACACAATGGCACTAAATTCATATCTTTGAATAATCACTCTGAATGTAAATGGACTAAATGCTCCAATCAAAAGACACAGGGTATCAGAATGAATAAAAAACAAGAACCATCTATATGCTGCCTACAGGAGACTCATTTTAGACCTAAGGACACCTGCAGATTGAAAGTGAAGGGATGGAGAACCATCTATTGAGCTAATGGATGTCAAAATAAAGTTGAAGTTACCATACTTATCTCAAACTATATTTTAAAACAAAGACTGTAACAAAAGATGAAGGATATTATATCATAATTAAGGGGTTCATCCATCAAGAAGATCTAACAATTGTAAACATCTATGCCCTCAACTTGAAGCACCCAAATCTATAAATCAATCAAACACAAACATAAAGAAATTCACTGATAATAATACAATAATAGTAGGAGATTTTTAACACCCCATTTACAGCAATGGGTAGATCATCTAAGCAGAAAATCAACAAGGAAACAATGGCTTTGAATAACAGACACACTAGACCAGACGGACTTAACAGATATATTCAGAACATTTCATCCTAAAGCAACAGAATATACATTCTTCTCAAGTACACATCAAACATTCTCCAGAATAGATCACATAGTGGGTGACAAATTAACCCTCAACAAGTAAAAATGATTGAGAACATGCCATGCATATTTTCAGATCACAATGCTATGAAACTTGAGATCAACCACAAGAAAAAATTTGGAAAGCCCTCAAATACATGGAGGTTAAAGAACATCCTACTAAAGAATGAATGGGGCCTCACCTGGGTGGCTCAGTTGGTTAAGTATCCAACTTTGTCTCAGGTCATGATGTCACAGTTTGTGAGTTCAAACCGCATGTCAGGCTCTGTGCTGACAGCTCAGAGCCTGGAGCCTGCTTTGGATTCTGTGTCTCCCTCTCTCGGCCCCTCCCCCACTCACGCTCTTTCCCTATCTCTCCAAAATAAAGAAACGTTAAAAATTGTTTAATAAAATAAAAGAATGAATGGGTTAACCAGAAAATTAAAGAAGAAACAAAAAATACATGGAAGCAAATGAAAATGAAAACACAACAATCCAAACCCTTTGGAATGTAGCAAAGGGAGTCCTAAGAGGAAACTACATTGAAATTCAAGACTATCTCAAGAAGCAAAAACCTCCTAAATACACAACCTAACCTTACACCTAAAGGAGCTAGAAAAGGAGCAGCAAATAAAGCCCAAATCCAGCAGAAGAAGGGAAATAATAAAGATTAGAGCAGAAATATGGGTGCCTGGGTGGCTCAGTTCAGTTGAGCATCCAACTTTGGCTCAGGTCATGATCTCACAGTTCATGAGTTTGAGACCCCTGTTGGCTCTGTGCTTACAGCTTGGAGCCTGGAACCTGCTTCATATTCTCTTTCTCCTCTCTCTCTGCCACCCCCCACTGGCCCTGCTTGTGCTTTCTTTCAAAAATAAATAAACATTTAAAAATAAATAAAGATTAAAGCAGAAATAAATGAGATAGAAACAGACAATAAGATCAATAAAAGTAAAAGCTAGTTTCTTTGAAAGAATTAAATAAAATTGATAACCCTCTAGCCAGACTTGTCAAAAAAAAGAGAGAGAGAGTACCCAAGTAGATAGAATCATGAATGAAAGGAGAGAGATCACAACTAACACCACAGAAATACAAGCAATTATAATAAGAGAATACTATGAAAGTTATATGCCAACAAACTGGACAATCTGAAAGAAATGGACAAATTCCTAGACATTCACACACTACCAATACTGAAACAGGAAGAAATACAAAAATTTAACAGGCTCATAACCAGCAAAGAAATTGAACCAGTTATCAAAAATCTCCCAACAAAGAGTCTTGGGCCAGATAACTTCCCAGGGGAATTCTACCAGACATTTAAAGAAGAGTTAATACCTATTCTTCTCAAAATTTTCCAAAAAAAAAAAAATGAAAATAAAGTTTCCAAACTCATCTTATGAAGCCATCATTACCTTGATTCCAAAACCAAGACCCCACTAAAAAGGAGAATTACAGGTCAATATCCCTGATTAATCTAGTGGCAAAAATTCTCAAGAAGATACTAAGAAATTGAATTCAAAAGTACATTAAAAGAAGTATTCACCATGATCAAGTGGGATTTTTTTCCTGGGCTGTAGGGCTGGTTCACAAACCAATCATTGTGATAAACCACGTTAATAAAAGAAAGGATAAGAACCATATGATCCTTTCAGTAGATGCAGTAAAAACATTTGACAAAATACAGCATCATTTCTTTTATTTATTTTGTTTTTAAATTTACATCCAAGTTAGTTAGCATATAGTGCAACAATGATTTCAGGAGTAGATTCCTTAATGCCCCTTACTATTTAGCCCATCCCCCCCTCCCACAACCCCTCCAGTAACCCTCTGTTCGTTCTCCCTATTTAAGAGTCTCTCTTTTTTTTATGTTTATTTATTTTTGAGAGAGAGAGAGAGAGAGTGTGTGTGTATGTGAGCAGGGGCAGGGGAGGAGCAGAGAGAGGGAGAGCCACAGAACTCGAAGTGGGCTCCAGGCTCTGTGCTGTCAGCACAGAGCCCAATGCAGGGCTTCAACTCATGAACTGTGAGATCATGACCTGAGCTGAAGTCAGACGCCCAACTGAGTGAGCTACCCAGACACCCTAAGAGTCTCTTATGTTTTGTCCCCCTCCCTGTTTTTATATTATTTCTGCTTCCCTTCCCTTATGCTCATCCGTTTTGTATCTTAGAGTCCTCATATGAGTGAAGTCATATGATATTTGTCTTTCTCTGACTAATTTCACTAATTAGCATAATACCCTCTAGAATTCCATCCATGTAGTTGCAAATGGCAAGATTTCATTCTTTTTGATTTCCAAGTAATACTCCATTTCATTTTGGTTTCTATATCCGTCATTTCAACAACTCCTTCTATGATTACAACTTACTTCTACATCACTAATTCCAAGAAACACATTTTAAACTTGATCTTTGCTGTCTCAGGAGCACTGAACATCCATCTTTTACTTGAAGTGTTTCAACATTGTCTCCTTGTATCCCATAACACCTCGTGTTCCCCATGCCCCTCAGGTCTCTCTGCTTGCTCCTTTTCCTCCTCTGGAAGCTCACACTTCTCCACCCAGTTTCTAAGATATTGGGATTGCTCAAGGTAACAGACCAACACTGCTAGACACATTCGATGGTTTCCCTGTATCAATGCGGAGATCGGAACAACTGGTATGGCACACAAGCATTAAGGACGAAAGGAGAGAAAACTTTGGAATTCTCAATATGGAGAGAAGGGGCTCAGGGCAAGCTACTTTTCTGTTTGGGATTTCATTTCTTAATTCGTAAGACTGGATGAGGTCTAGATAAGCCATAGAGTTCTTTCTAATCATAGCAAGTATCCATTGTTCTGTATCTGTCTGTCTTCCACCAGACTGTGAGTTGTCCCAGGGAGAGGCCTACCCTGGACCCATCTTTGTATTCTGGCATTTCCCAGTACTGATCAGTGCACAAGAGGCAGAAGTAAGGGAGGAGACTGGTTTTATGCCCCCTTTCTGAACATTTCCATTCTCCTACTCCTGGACTCATGTGGGAAAAAATACAAAATGGAACCATGTGGCCTGGGCCCTCTGCATGGAACCTGTTATGTAAATTCCACTGGTTCCTCTGTCTTTTAACAACTGCTTGCCAATGCCCTCAGCATCACTGTAGCTGCCCCAGATCCCCACCCTGCTCAGACATTCAATCCTCTCTGTCCTTGCCAGGACAGAAGATGCCTCAGAATCCTCTGAGAAAATTGAGGTTACCTGGCATGAGAGATGTAATATGTCCACTCCCTCCCTCTATCCTTCCTCTTATGTCTCTATGTTTGTCTTCCCAGGTGGACCCCTTCAAAACCACAACTATTATGTTGTCAGTTAAGAGCAGACCAAAGTGATGAGGGCCCAGCCTGAATACTTTCATAAAACTATTTGGGACTGGACATCAGTGAAGTTTCTGTGTCCCATCCCATCTAGCTCATTCCTTCTATTCAACACCCCACTCAACCCCTGGCCCTATTTTTTCTCTAATAGCCCATCTCTCAGCACCTTCCATTCTTCCTTTCTAACAGCACCGTCTCCCTTCAGAACAAGCACCAAGTTCCCCATTGTGAAAACAGCTGTCACTCTATTCTTTCTCTCCTCACCTCCCTTCCCATCCCTTACCTTAAGTTTATTCTCTTAGTAGACAAGCCCATTGACCTGGGATGCCTCCATTCCTTTGTTATTCTCTTGCTTTCTAGATCGTACATCTACATCTTATATTCCTCATCCTGCTCTTTCCTAAAAGCCCCCAGTATGTTTCCCTAGTTCAAGTGAATTAAACAAATATTTTTTGAGAGAGAGAGAGAGCAAGAGCAGTGCACATGAGCGGGGAAGGGGCAGAGGGAGAGGGAGAGAGAGAATCCCATGCAGAGTCCGCATTGTCAGTGCAGAGCTTGAGGGCTCAAACTCAGGAACAGTGAGATCATGACCTGAGTTGAAATCAAGAGTCAGACACTTAACTGACTGCGCCACCCAGGTGCCCCAGGAGAGAGACAATATTAAGCAGGCTCCACTCCCAGCACAGAGCCAGAGACGGGGCTTAATCTCATGACCATGAGATTATGACCTGAGCTGAAGTCAAGAGTCAGAGACTTAACTGACTGAGCCACCCAGGCGCCCCTAAACAACTATTTCTAAAGCAACTGCTATGCATCCAGCCTGGTTGGGCTCCAAGAAAATCCAAGATTAAAAAAAATAAATCCTTCACCACCATGGAGTTTCCAGACCTAATAAGGAAGATAAGTTGAACATAAAAAGAGATACATAATGAGGCTGCATAGGACTGCTGACTATGGAATGAGTCATAAATGAAAACATAAACAAATGAAGTATCAAATGAGAGGCATGAAAATGCATACTTTAATTGTTCACAGGCTGGGTGGTTAAAGAAGCATTCATAGGGGAGGTAATTCTTGATGGTGGGCTTAAGAACAAAAGACACTTGGGATGGGGCATGTTGGGGACAAGGGGGAAATGTGATTCTTCTTGCTCTGTTTTTCTCAATGAAGAGAAACATAGGGATCATCCTATATGTCTTCCTTACTGCGTTCACATCCAGTCAGTTATCAACTCCATCAAAAACACTCTACAGGGCATAACACCTGAGTGGCTTTGCAGGGTAAGCATCCAACTCTTGATTTTGGCTCAGGTCATGATCTTACAGTTCATGAGTTCAAACCCCATGTGGGGCTCCCCACTGACAGTACAGAACCTGTTTGGGATTCTCTCTTTCTCTCTCTGCCCTTCTCTGCATGCATAAATGCATTCTCTCTCTCTCTTTCTTTCAAAAAAAAATAAAATTAAAAAAAAACATTCTCCAATATTTCTCTCACTCATTCTGCCTCTCTGTACCATGGCACTCCCCCTTGCCAGGCCACCATCACATCTTATCTGGATATTGCAACGGCAAGAGAAATGGTCTTCTAGAGCCAGTCTTTCAACCCCCACCCCCATACACACACATATACATCATCTAAGAATCTAAGACCTGGATTCTTGAGGCGGACTGGATTCAAATCCCGATCCCCGTTCTCACCCTTTGATGTCCTGGGAAAACTGCTTTAGTTCCTCTATATATACCATGGGGATAATGGTAATGTCTACCTCAAATTTTTATTGTGAAGATTAAAGGAGTTACTATATGTAAATCACTTTAATATAGTACTTGACACTTAGTAAGCACACAACAAACATTTACTTATTATTATCTCCCAAATAGCTGTCAGAGTAATCTACTATCTAACGATGTCACTTTCCATTTTAAATCCTTTGGGTGGGGGAAGAGCCAAGATGGCAGAACAGCATGAAAATTTTTTGTGTGTTTCGTATCCATGAAATACAGCCAGACCAACACTAAACCATCCTGCACACCTAGAAAACTGATTGGAGGATTAACACAACAATCTGCACAACCTGAACCATAGAATTCAGCAGGTACGCGGCACAGAGAGGTGAACTTGGGGAGTGAGAAGCCATGGGAAGGGAGGTGCTTTCGCGTGCAGAGAGAGAACGGAGATGGGGGGGGGGGAGAATATGGGAAAAGCACCCCTCCCCAAAAGTAGCTGGAGAGAAAGTGGAAATTTTGGAAACAGCCACAGGGACTAAACTAAAAAGGGAGAAAGGAGAAAGAAAAAGGTTTAAATTCCATTAAGACTGTAAACAAGGGTAGGGGCGCCTGGGTGGCGCAGTCGGTTAAGCATCCGACTTCAGCCAGGTCACGATCTCGCGGTCTGTGAGTTCGAGCCCCGCGTCAGGCTCTGGGCTGATGGCTCAGAGCCTGGAGCCTGCTTCCGATTCTGTGTCTCCCTCTCTCTCTGCCCCTCCCCCATTCATGCTCTGTCTCTCTCTGTCCCAAAAATAAATAAACGTTGAAAAAAAAATTTAAATATTTTTCTTCAATTTTTTTACTATATTTTTTACTTTTGTGTAAATTTTTTAAAATTCAATTTTACTTCCATCATTTTATTTTAGTCTACTTCAGTGTATTAACTTTTTGAAATTTTCAAACAATTTCCTTTTCTTTTTCTTTTTTCTTTTTTGTTTCTTTTCCTTGTCTTGAATGCAAAAAGAGAAAAACTTCATTTTTACTTGCAATTTCTATTAAAAATATTTTTCTTTAATTTTCTTACTATATATATTTTTGCTTTTATGTAATTTTTTTCAAATTCTATTTTACTTCCATCACTTTATTTTAGTCTACTACAGTGTATTCACTTTTTCAAATTTTCAAATCATTTCCTTCTTTTTTCCCCTCTGTTTTCTCTTTTTGTTTTTCTTTTTCTTGAATACAGAGAGAGAAAAAATCCATTTTTATTTTTAATTTTTATTGAAAATATTTTTCTTTTTTTCTACTATATTCTTCACTTCTGTGTAATTGTTTTCAAATTTTATTTTACTCCCATCATCTCATTTTAATCTACTTCAGTGTATTCATTTTTTCAAATTCTCAAATGATTTCCTTCCCCCCCCTTTTTTTTTCTTTAATCTGTCAAACCACTTTCAACACCCAGATCAAAACACACTTAGGATCTAGCATCATTTATTCGATTATTTTGTGTGTGTATTTTTAATTTTGAATATTTTCTTAATTTTAATTTTTTTAATTTTAATTTTTCTACTTCATTAATTCCTTTTCTCCCTTCAAAATGACAAAGTGAAGGAATTCACCTCAAAAGGAAGAGCATGAAAAAACGACAGCCAGGGATTTAACCAACACAGATACAAGCAAGATGTCTGAACCAGAATTTAGAATCATGATAATAAGAATACTAGCTGGAGTTGAAAATAGATCTGAATGCCTTTCTGCAAAGATAAAAGAAGTAAAAAGTAGTTAGAATGAAATTAAAAATTCTATAACTGAGCTGCAATCACAGATGGATGCCATGGCGGCAAGGATGGATGAGGCAGAACAGACCATTAGAAATATAGAGGACAAACTTATACAGAATAATGAAGCAGAAAAAAAAGAGGGAGATTAAGGCAAAAGAGCACGATTTAAGAATTAGAGAAATCAGAGGCGCCTGGGTGGTTTTGTTGGTTGAGCTTCCAACTTCGGCTCAGGTCATGATCTCACGGTCTGTGAGTTCAAGCCCCACATCGGGCTCTGTGCTGACAGCTCAGAGCCTGGAGCCTGATTCAGATTCTGTGTCTCCCTCTCTCTCTGACCCTCCCCTGTTCATGCTCTGTCTCTCTCTGTCTCAAAAATAAATAAACATTAAAAAATAATAAAAAAAATAGAGAAATCGGTGACTCATTAAAAAGGAACAACATCAGAATCATAAGGGTCCCAGAAGAGGAAGAGAGAGAAATAGGAGTAGAAGTGTTATGGGAGCAAATCATAGCAGAAAATGTTCCTCACCTGGGGAAAAACACAGACATCAAAATCCAGGAAGCACAGAGGACCCCCATTAGATTCAACAAAAACCGACCATCAACAAGGCATATCATAGTCAAATTCACAAAATACTCAGGCAAAGAGAGAATCATGAAAGCAGCAAGGGAAAAAAGTCCCTAACCTACAAGGGAAGACAGATCAGGTTTGCAGCAGACCAATCCACAGAAACTTGGCAGGCCAGAAAGGAGTGGCAGGATATATTCAATGTGTTCAAACAGAAAAATATGCAACAAGAATTCTTTATCCAGCAAGGCTGTCATTCAAAATAGAAGAAGAGATAAAAAGTTTCCCAGGTAAACAACAACTAAAGGAGCTTGTGGCCACTAAACCAGCCCTGCAAGAAATTTTAAGGAGGACTCTCTGAGGGCAGAAAAGATGAAAAAATATATATACAGAGAGAGAGAGAGAGAGAGAGAGAGAGAGAGAGAGAGAGAGAGAGAGAGAAATAAATAAATAAATACCAAAAGCAACAAAGATTAGAAAGGACCAGAGAACACCACCAGAAACTCCAACTCTACAAGCATCATAATGGCAATAAATTCATATCTTTCAGTTCTCACTCTAAACATCAACGGACTCAGTGCTCCAATCAAAAGACATAGGGTAACATAATGGATAAGAAAACAAGATCCATCTATATGCTGTTTACAAGAGACCCACTTTAGACCTAAAGACACCTTCAGATTGAAAGTAAGGGGATGGAGAACCATGTATCATGCTAATGGTCAACAAAAAAAAGCTGGAGTAGCCATACTTACATCAGACAATCTAGACTTTATTTTTTTAATGTTTATTTATTTTTGAGACAGAGAGAGACAGAGCATGAATGGGGGAGGGTCAGAGAGAGAGGGAGACACAGAATATAAAGCAGGCTCCAGGCTCTGAGCTGTCAGCACAGAGCTGGACGTGGGGCTCAAACTCATGGACCGTGAGATCATGACCTGAGCCGAAGTCGGACACTCAACCAACTGAATCACCCAGGCGCCCCAATCTAGAATTTAAAATAAAGACTGTATCAAGAGATGCAGAAAGGCATTATATCATAATCAAGGGGTCTATCCACCAAGAAGACCTAACAAGTGTAAACATTTATGCACCAAATGTGGAACACCCAAGTATATAAATTAATTAATCACAAACAAGGAAACTCATCAATAGTAATACCATAATAGTAGGAGACTTCAACACCCCACTCATAGCAATGGACGGATCATCTAATCAAAAAATCAACAAGGAAACAATGGCTTTGAATGACACATTGGACCAGATGGACTTAACAGATATAATCAGAGCATTTCACCCTAAAGCAGCAGAATATACATTCTTCTCCGTGCACATGGAACGTTCTCCAGAATAGACCACATACTGGGACACAAATCAGCCCTAAGTAAGTACAAAAAGATCAAGATCATACCGTGCATATTTTCAGACCACAACGCTATGAAACTCGAAATCAACCACAAGAAAAAATTTGGAAAGGTAACAAATACTTAGAAACTGAATAACATCCTACTAAAGAATGAATGGGCTAACCAAGAAATTAAAGAGGAAATTAAAAAGTATATGGAAGTCAATGAAAATGACAACACCACAACCCCAAACCTCTGGGACACAGCAAAGGCAGTCATAAGAGGAAAGTATATAGCAATCCAGGACTTCCTAAAGAAGGAAGAAAGATTTCAGATACACAACTTAACCTTATGCCTTAAGGAGCTGGAAAAAGAACAGCAAATAAAACCCCAAACCAGCAGAAGACAGGAAATAATAAAGATTAGAGCAGAAATTAATGCTATCAAACCCATAAAAAACCAATAGAACAGATCAATGAAACCAGAAGCTGGTTCTTTGAAAGAATTAACAAAATTGATAAACCACTAGCCAATTTGATCAAAAAGAAAAAGGAAAGGACCCAAATAAATAAAATAAAAAATGAAAGAGGAGAGATCACAACCAACAAAAGAGAAATAAAAACAATAATAATAGAATATTATGAACAATTATATGCCAATAAAGTGGGAAATCTGGAAAAAATGGACAAATTCCTAGAAACATATACACTACCAAAACTGAAACAGGAAGAAACAGAAAATTTGAATAGATCCATAACCAGTAAGGAAGTCGAATTAGTAATCAAAAATCTGCCAAAAAACAAGAGTCTAGGACCAGATGGCTTTCCAGGGGAATTCTACCAAACATTTAAGGAAGAGTTAACACCTATTCTCTTTAAGCTGTTCCAAAAAATAGAAATGGAAAGAAAACTTCCAAAGTCTTTCTATGAAGCCAGCATTACCTTGATTCCAAAACCAGACAGAGACCCCACTAAAAAGGAGAACTATAGACCAATTTCCTTGATGAACATGGATGCAAAAATCCTCAACAAGATATTAGCGAACCGGATCCAACAATACATTTAAAAAATTTTTCACCACGACCAAGTGGGATTTATACCTGGGATGCAGGGCTGGTTCAATATCCACAAAACAATTAAGGTGATTCACCACATCAATAAAAGGACAAGAACCATATGATCCTCTCAATAGATTCAGAGAAAGCATTTGACAAAATACAGCATCCTTTCTTGATAAAAACCCTCAAGAAAGTAGGAATAGAAGGAGCATACCTCGAGATCATAAAAGCCATATATGAATGACCCAATGCTAATATCATCCACAATGGGGAAAAACTGAAAGCTTTCCCCCTAAGGTCAGGAACAAGACAGGGATGTCCACCCTCACCACTGTTATTCAACATAGTATTGGAAGTCTTCACCTCTGCAATCAGACAACACAAAGAAATAAAAGGCATCCAAAAAGGCCAGGAGGAGGTCAAACTTTCACTCTTTGCAGATGACATGATACTCTATATGGAAAACCCAGAAGATTCCACCAAAAAACTGCTGGGATTGATTCATGAATTCAGCAAAGTTGCAGGATATAAAATCAACACATAGAATCAGTTGCATCTCTATACACCAACAATGAAGCAAGAGAAAGAGAAATCAAGGAATCGATCCCATTTACAGTTGCACAAAAAAAAAAAACATAAAATACCTAGGAATAAATCTAACCAAAGAGGTGAAAAATCTATACACTGAAAACTAGAGAAAGCTTATGAAAGAAATTGAAGAAGACACAAAGAAATGGAAAAAGATTCCATGCTCCTGGATAGGAAGAACAAATATTGTTAAAATGTCGATACTACCCAAAGCATATTCAATGCAATCCCTATCAAAGTAACACCAGCATTCTTCAAAGAGCTAGAACACATAATTCTAGAATTTGTATGGAACCAGAAAAGACCCCGAACAGCCAAAGTGATCTTGAAAAAGAAAACCAAAGCAGGAGGCATCACAATCACAGACTTCAAGCTATACTACAAAGCTGTAATAATCAAGACAGTATGGTATTGGCACAAGAACAGACACTCAGATCAATGGAACAGAATAGAGAACCCAGAAATGGATCCACAAATGTATGGCCAACTAATCTTTGACAAAGCAGGAAAGAATATCCAATGGAATAAAGACAGTCTCTTCAACAAGTGGTGCTGGGAAAATTGGACAGCAACATGCAGAAGAATGAACCTGGACCACTTTCTTACACCATACACAAAAATAAACTCAAAATGGATGAAAGACCTAAATGTAAGACAGGAGGCCATCAAAATCCTCGAGGAGAAAGCAGGCAAGACCTCTTTGACCTTGGCCACAGCAACTTCTTACTCAACATGTCTCTGGAGGCAAGGGAAACAAAAGCAAAAATGAACTACTGGGACCTCATCAAAATAAAAAGCCTCTGCACAGTGAAAGAAACAATCAGCAAAACTAAAAGGCAACCAACAGAATGGGAGAAGATACTTGCAAATGACATATCAGATAAAGGGTTAGCATCCAAAATCTATAAAGAACTTATCAAACTCAACACCCAAAAACCAAATAATCCAGTGAAGAAATGGGCGAAAGACATGAATAGACACTTCTCCAAAGAAGACATCCAGATGGCCAACTGACACATGAATAAATGCTCAACATCACTCATCATCATGGAAATACAAATCAAAACCACAGTGAGATATCACCTCACACCTGTCAGACTAACATTGACAACTCAGGCAACAACAGATGTTGACGAGGATGCAGAGAAAGACGATCTCTTTTGCATCGTTGGTGGGAATGCAAGCTGGTGCAGCCACTCTGGAAAACAGCATGGAGGTTCCTCAAAAAACTCAAAATAGAACTACCCTACAACCCAGCAATTGCACTACTAGGCATTTATCCACGGGATACAGGTGTGCTGTTTCGAAGGGACACATGGACCCCCATGTTTATAGCAGCACTATCAACAATAGCCAAAGTGTGGAAAGAGCCCAAATGTCCATCAGTGGATGAATGGATAAAGATGTGGCATATATATATATATATATATATATATATATATATATATACTGACTCGGCATATGACTCGGCAATCAAAAAGTATGAAATCTTGCCATTTGCAACTACATGAATGGAACTGGAGGGTATTATGCTAAGTGAAATTAGTCAGTCAGAGAAAGACAAAAATCATATGACTTCACTCATATGAAGATTTTAAGAGACAAAACAGATGAACATAAGGGAAGGGAAACAAAAATAATATAAATTAGAGAGGGGGACAAAACAGAAGAGACTCATAAATATGGAGAACAAACAGAGGGTTACTGGAGGGGTTGTGGGAGGGAGGATGGGCTAAATGGGTAAGGGGCACTAAGGAATCTACTCCTGAAATCATTGTTGCACTATATGCTAACTAATTTGGATGTAAATTTTTTTAATTTAATTTAATTTAAAAAATATCCCTTGGGTGGATTCACATGGCCTTTTGTAAAGTCTGAAATTCTTACCTGGGCTGACCAGGCATCATTATGCTGCTGGAGCTTTTTCAGTGTCCTATCCCCCGTACTACAGCCAAGGAAATTCAATTCAGTGGACATTTGCAAAGGAATACCAAGAGAAGGAAAAAGAAAGAGAAAGACCAAATGCTGTGCTTTTGGTCTCCAAAATGGGATTTTTGAGTTGTATCTGGCCAGAATAAATAATTTTCTAACTTCCTGTATCTCCCATTAGCATGTCCTGTTGGAGTAGGCTGTAGATTTCCAGTCTCAATCAGGAGTAGAGAGGACACAGGCTGCATCATAAGGAAAGTTTCTACTACATTAAATGAAGATTGTGAAAAAAACCCACCTCTTCCAGCCTGGCAGACTAGGGTAAGAATTAGCATGCTTTCTAATGATTTTAGTGACACAGAACAGAAAAGAATAAAAATAAATAAACAATATATGTAAAAAAAATAATAATAAGCATTTAAAAAAAGAATAGCAGAGGTGGCGAGGCCAGGGGTCAGGAGAGCATTTGATTTTTCCCCTCTAGGCTAAAATTCCAAAAGTCAGGATTTGGATAGATTTTGCCTTGCTCCCTTTTGGAGAGGAGACAAAGTGAAAACGGCAGTGAAGCAGATAAATGGTTTGAGTTAGCAGCCTCAAGACTCTCTTAGGCTCCTGGGTATAGTGCAAAAAGTCCCAAAGTTCTTTGCTTTCCAAGGAAAGATATGGAATGCAGCTGAAGGACTGGCCAGGTCTCAGAAGGGGTTAACATCTCCAGCAAGAACATGAGTAAGAGTGAGTCAGTTAAGGAGTCCCCAGGCCCTGACCCTGCTAAAAGAACTAACTAGAAGTTCACCAACCACACTCGGCAATTTGTCAGTCAGCCCAGAGGACCCCAGGACCAGACTCATGAAGCTGAGACTAGCCTGGATCCTGAAGGCAGAGCATGGAAATGAGGTCCTCAGCCCGATCACCACAATGTGTTCATATGAAGGCTACCATACACTTATCAAGGTACAGAGGAAGAATCTGGAAAACTAAAACACCATGAGTTACCCAGATGAAAGTTTATAAACTGGAAGATTCTGAGACAGGGCCAAATAACAACTTCTAGATGAGGAATGGAGATAGTCAGGAGGTGGGAAGGCCTTGAGAAGAAGGAGCTGAAACATTTAATGTGTGATACATAATAGAACATTTCAGGGGCTGGTACTTGGTCCAGATGAAGGTATCACCACTAGACTCTGTCTTAACTGTTAACCTACCAAATAAAACCTGGCAATGGAGACTGGGGTAAGGGCTTGAGGAGTGGAGGCAGTGACAGGGAGAAGAATAGGAAGCTGTAGCAGAGATTGAGTTTATTGTTCAAGGCTGTAAATCCAACACCTAAAATGTGCCTTTCTTAGCATAAATAAATGAATGAATAAATGAATTTGGGGCAATGCCTATAAAGAAGGTTGGGAGTGGGGGACAGCAGCTTGGGCGGCCAGGTCTGTTGGATCCTAGTTTACCAACTAATAGGTAATAAATACCAAAACACATTACTTTCTAATTATTTCACTACATTTTCCTCTTATGTATGCTCTCCAGATTATTTATGCCTCTGGTATCCAGGGCTGGCTCCATGGGCATGGAACAGGGCCCCGTACTCAGAAGGTGGCAAGCTTGGTTTACTGCTTTCCTGTCATCATCTTGAAATTGTTAACAACTTTTTAATGAGGGGCCCCACATTTTCATATTGCGCTGGGATCCACAAATTAAGTAATTTGGGACCTGATTGTATCTGTAGTGTCTTCTGCAGCTTGATAGCACGGGGTGGACATTGGCAAACGCTGGAAATCCGAGTGAGAACCAATTGTAAAATGTGTACCACCAGACAAGCCACACTATATAAGTATAATGATTACACATGCCCACCCCCAACACCCGTGGGTTTTGATAGAATTTCAGAGTAGGAAAGAAGGTTTTTGGGTTTTTTTGTTTTTGTTTTTGTTTTTTGTTTTAAACATAGCACTTTACCATTTATTTGTGGCAAAGAAGAAAAACAGTGGCCTCAGCCTTGGTATTATTTCAAAACCTAAATTCAGATATCCCATGATTGGAAACTGTCACAGATGAAGTGTGACACTCCAGAAGGGCGGTAAGAAGTCTCCCTGAATGAAGAAGGTTCGCATCAATTGGTGAAAGGTTAGAAATCCGAGAACTCGCGCCTGCCTCCTCTGGCCAAGCCTTAGCTGTCGCTCCCAGCGCTCTTCCTCCGCGGGGAAGCCGGGAGCTCGCCAGAGTGTACGGAGACGCGGTAGGCTGGGCGACCCTCTCCAGGCGCGGGGCGGAGAAAGCCCACCCGCCTCCGGAGCCCCACAGACTTGTCTGCGACCCGCACAGCGATGGAGCCCTCCTGGCTGGAGATGCGCTGGGCGCGGCCCTTGTACCTGGCCTTCGTGTTCTGCCTGGCCCTGGGGCTGCTGCAGGCCATCAAGCTCTACCTGCGGAGGCAGCGGCTGCTGCGAGACCTGTGCCCTTTCCCCGCGCCCCCCACCCACTGGTTCTACGGGCACCAGAAGGTAATGGAAGGGAGGGGCGGAAAAGGATGCTGCCAAGGGAACCCGGCGAGCGGAGAGGAGGCTGCTTGCGCCCCTTCCTCCCATCGCTGCGTCCTGCACAGCTGGCCCACCCTGTGGCTCACAGCACTGCAGGGAAAGGAAAAGAGCCTGGAGCCTCTAGGGTGGAAGCTCCGGGAGGGCTGGGAGGGCCATGTAGAGACTGAGTACAGAAAAAGAACGTGCTGTAGTTCAGGGCGGGCTCTAATTGCTTCACCAATCTCTTGCATTTATGTACTGCATTTTAAAAATCCTACATGGATCGCTAAAAAATAGTTATGTTATTCTAAATAATGCAAATTAACTGCAAAAAATGTGCAAAATTGAGCACAATTAATTGCCACCCTCAGTCCGTTACAACCAGAGAAAATGAACTTTCTTTTCCCAAGATTCTTTTGAAGTAGAGAGCAGCCCCAGCCAATCGCTCAAAAACGGTTGGCGAATTTACATTTTGGTCTGTCTTGTTCTCCAAATCCTCTCTCACTCCTGATTACCTTGTTTTATTCATTCAGCCAGCTTTGAGTGGAATTGTGTGATGGGTGCTAGCATTACAAAGAGCAGACCCCCGTACCTGCCCTCAGAGGGCCAAACCAGATGCATATTTAGAGCACAAAGAGATAATGCAAATACAGTAGTGAGTGCTTTGATAGAGGCCCAGGAACAAGGCATCTTGGAAATAGTTGTCTGTACCTAGGGGAGGAAGGAAAGTCTCTGAAAGGCTGGGCAGAATTCTAAAGGGTGGGTGGGTTGGGAAGGATGTCTCCAGCAGAGCTACTGCGGAATTCTTTGGCTCCCCCACTCCTGGTCCTTCCCTAAAGCAACCACTCTCAACTGTTTTACCTGTTTATTTTCATCCTTACTGCTAAATTAATATTACTATGTTGCATTTCTTAATTCAATCATTTTAGATATCCATTTACTAGCTACTTTATGATGAGTAACCACTTATACCTCATCTTTTGCTGTCCCAATATAGTTATATTGTATTTTTTGATTAAATAGAAAAATTAGTATTTATATTATTTTTATTATGTAAATGTTTACTTACCGCTGATCTAATGGTTGATTTTGTTTCTTTTCTTATGGAACATTTTTTTCTTCCACAGTGTTTCTCATATGCTTAGTTTTTCAAAATCTGTCACTGTTTTTTTTTTCCCCCAAATGTTTTAATAGATAGATCTGTCAAACACATCTCAAGAATCTTTCCAAGTATTAAAACATATCAAACAACCTGTCAGTTTTTATACTTTTCTGGAGACATTTCTCCCAAAGGCCTCTCCTCCTCTTCTAAGCTGGACTGGTTGGTTCTTCTCTAGGTCTGATACATAGATATTGTGCCATCCTGTGTCATATCTTCCATTTCCTGAATACTATGTCTTCTATTTTTCTTGATTTATTTAATCATTTAAATAAATGATTGAGTGAAAGGAATGTCAGGTGAATTTTTTGAGCTCTTGAATAGCTGAAAATGTCTATTAAAATTCATTAATGAATTTTAATTCATTAAAATTCATGACTGATAATTTGGCTGGGTATAGAATTATACTTTGGAAATAATTTTCTCTTGGAATTTTGAAGACATCATGCCATTGTCTTCTAGCTTTCGGGATAACTGTTGAAAATTCTGATACCTTTCTGACTTTTTCCCCAAAATCTTTACTGTGGTAAAATGCCCCAAACATAAAATTTGCCATCTTCACCATTTTTAAAAGTGTACAGTTCAGTGACATTAAATACATTCATAATGCTGTGCAACCACCAGCACTATCCACCTCCATAACACTTTGCATCTTGTAAAACTGAAACTGTATACCCATTCAACAACAGTTCCCCATTTTTGTCTCTCCTCAGCCCCTGGCAACCACCATTCTATTTTCTGTTTCTACAGTTTTAGCTACTCTACATATCTCCTATAAGTGGAATCATGTAGTATCTTTTTGTGACTAGATTATTTCACTTAGCATAATGTCCTTAGGGTTCTTCCATATTGTAGCATGTGTCAGAATTCCCTTCCTTTTTAAAACTGAATAATATTTCACTGTGCATCTATACCACATTTTGTTTATCTGTTCATCCTGTCAGTGGACACTTGGGTTGTATTCCACATTTTAGCTATTGTGAACATGAGTGTAAAAATCTGTTTGACACCCAGCTTTCGACTGGATATATACCCAGAAGTGGAATTACTATATCATATGGTAATTCTATTTTTAATTTTTTGAGGAGCAACCATACTGTTTTCTGCAATGGCTGCACCATTTTACACTTCCACCAGAAGTGCACAGGGGTTCCAATTTCTCCACATTCTTACCAACACTTGTTGTTTTCTGGCTTTTGCTTTTTTCTGATAGTAGTCATCCTAATGAGTGTGAGGTAGTATCTTATACTTTTGATTTGAATTTCCCTAATGATTAGTGATGTTGAGCATCTTTTCATGTGCTCAATGCCATTTGTATATCTTCTTTGGAGGAATGGCCAGTTAAGTCCTTTACCCATATTTGGATCAGGTTGTTTGTTTTTTGATGTTGAGTTTTAATATTTCTCTATGTATTCTGGATATTAATCCCTTATCAGATATATTATTTGTAAATATTTCTCCAATTCTTTGGGTTTTTTTACTTTTCCTGTTACACTGTGTTTTCATACACATTTTTTTAATTTTTGTAAAGTCCAATTTATATATATTTTTTCTTTTTTCCTGTGCCTTTGGTGTCATAATCAAGAAATCATTGCCAGATCCAATGTTGTGAAGAATTTACCCTGTGTTTTCTGCTAAGAGTTTTATAGTTTTAGTTGTTACTTTTAGGTCTTTGAGCCATTTTTGGTTAATTTTTGTATATGGTGTTAGATAAGGAAGGACCCAACTTTATTCTGTTGCATGTGGATATTCGGTTTTCCCAACAACATTTGTTGAAAAAACTGCCCTTTTCCCTTTTTTTTTTTTTCAGGGTACAAAGCTAGTTTATTTGGACAAAGTTTTTCACATACACAGAAAAGCTCAATATGCATTTCCAGCCACCCAATCCCAAGCACTTGGTAATTACAGCCAAAGGTTCAGAAACTTACTGAAGATACAGACCCTGTTTACATGTCCTTTTCCCATTGAATGATTCTATCCCCTTTGTCAAAAATCATTTGACCATATATTTGAGGGTTATTTCTAGGCTTTCTATTTTATTCCATTTGCCTATATGTCTGTCTCTGTGCCAGAACCATGCTGTTTTGATTACTGTAGCTTTGTAGTAAGTTTTGAAATCAGGAAAATGAGTCCTTCAGATTTGTTCTTCTTATTAAAGATTTTTTTGGCTATTCAAGGTCCCCTGAGATTTCATATAAATTTTAGGATAGACTTTTCTATTTCTACAGAAAACATCATCGGGATTTTGTTAGGCATTACATTGAATTTGTAAAACTCTTTGGGTAGTACTGGAATCTTAATAATAATGTCTTCCAATTCGTGAACATGGGATGTGTTTCCATTTATTTATGTTTTTTTAAATACATAAATATTGTTTCTTCAGCAATGTTGTTTAGTTTTCACTGTACAAGTCTTTCACCTTGTTGGTTGGAAATACTTGGTTTTCCAATACTTGATTTCACCTCCTAAATATTTTATTCTTTTTGATGCTATTGTAAATGGGCTTATTTTTGTCATTTTCTTTTCAGATTGTTTATTGTTAGTGTACTGAAATGCAACTGGTTTTTGTGTAGAAAATGTAGATTTTCTACATTTTAATGTAGAAATATAGCTAGCTTTGCCAAATCTAAGGTTAATTCCTTATCTTTTCTTCTAAGAGTTTTATAGTTTTAGCTCTTTCATCTAGAACTTTGATCCATTAAGTTAATTTTTGTATATTGCATAAGGTGGGGGTCCAACTTTATCCTATTTTTTTGTGAATATCCAGTTATCCCAGCACCATTTGTTGAAAAGACGATACTTTGCCCCCATTAAATTGTTTTGACACCTGAGTAGGAAAAACCCAGTTCTCTCCCTGTGGAGACCCCACAGATTAAGGGTTCAGCCCCACAAGATTACCCCAACTCCATTTCAGATGCCAATTGCAAGTCCAGGTTGTTACTGTGCTTCTGACCAATCAGCTATAAGTTGGAGGCTCCCATGACCTTCTCCTCAGGTTTGATTAATATGCTAGAACAGCTCACAGAACTCAGGAAACAGTTGACTTACTGTTTACCAGTTTGTTATAAAAGGATATAATAAAGGATACAGATGAACATGCAGTTGGAAGTGATGCAAAGGACAAGTATGTGGGAAGGGGCACAGAGCTTCCACAGAGCCCTCTCCAGATGCATCACTCTACCAGCACCTCGTTGTGTTCACCAAACCTGGTCTCCAAACCCTGTACTTTTGGAATTATTATGGAGGCTTCATCACGTAGATACGATTGAACATTAACTCCATTTCCAGTTCATCTCCTTCTCTGGAGAATGAGAAGTGAGACTGAAGATTCCAAACTTCTAATTATAGCTTGGTCTAGCTGGTGACCAGCCCCCATCCGAGAGCCCACCAAGAGTCACCTCATTGGAACAAAAGACATTGCTATCAGTTGACTGTAAACATGAAGTTTATTTATGGATTCTCAATTCTATTCTTATAGAATAGAATTATTCTTATTGTCTATACTTATGCTGATACCACACTGTCTTAATTATTTTTGCTTTGTAGTAAGTTTTGAAATTAGGAAGCATGAGTCCTCCTGCTTTGTTCTTTTTCAAGATTACTTGGGCTATTTTGGATACCTCTGGTTTCCATATAAGTTTTAGAATCAGCTTGTCAATGCCTACAAAGAAGCCAGCTGTGATTCTGATGGGGATTGCACTGAATCTGTAGACCAGTTTGGCAAATACTGCCATTTTAACAATATGAAGTTTTCTGCTCCATGAACATGAAATGTCTTTACATGTATATAAGTCTTTTTAAATTTCTTTCAACAATGTTTTGTAGTTTTCAGTAACCTTTACATTTATCCTATTAAATTTGTTTCTGAATGTTTTCTTCTTTCTGATACTGTTGTCAAAGGATGGTTTTATTTTCAGTCAGATTGTTTATTGCAATCATGTTTTAAAGTCCATATCTCTCTTGACTGCCACTAAATTATTTTTTTGTGTGTTTTAGAGAGGCCTCTATCAGAGTTTGCAGATGAGAGATGGCTGATATATCAAGCTGGCTAATATTACCAACTCTACCTATTTACCTTTTTTTTTTTTTGCCCTTTATGTTTCTTTTGACAATTCATCACTCAGATAGTCACCAGGAAGAGCTAGAACTATTATACTTAACCTTCCTAAGGCTCAGTTTCCTCATCTGTAAAATGTAGGTTCTAATCATATCTGCTTCGTAGGGTTCTTGGTATAGAGATTAAACAATATACATCATGGAGGGGAGCTTGGGTGGCTCAATTGCTTAAGCATCCGTCTTCAGCTCAGGTCATGACCTCATGGCTCGTGGTTCAAGCCCCATGTTGGGCTCTGTGCTGACAGCTCAGAACCTGGAGTCTGCTTCAGATTCTGTGTCTCCTTCTCCATCTGCCCCTCCCCCACTCACGTTTTGTCTCTGTCTCTCAAAAATGAATAAACATTTTTAAAAAGTTTAAAAATATATATAAAACATGGAAAGTAACTTGGCAACATCTAGCTCATAGTAGTGCTTTGTAAATGTTAGCTATTACTATTTCTTTGAGAACTAAGCATTTTCTGATTATTTCTGAACAGTGTTTCCTAAATATGTGTAAGACATATTTTCAAATGTATTAAGATACTGCTATGGATGAAGAAATGTAAATTCATATATTACAGGAGTCACAATGGCTTTCTATCCTTTTTGTCCAGAAAGGAGTTACTAAAAGTATGACCAAATGCTTTTGGCTGAAGGTGTCCATGACAATTTTTAACTTAAAAAAATAATCCTCATACTAGGCTATAATTTCCATGAGGACAAAGACTTTGTCTGTCTTATATTTCTCTGCATCTCTATTGCCTGGAATATATAGTAGGCACTTAATAAATTCTCATTTGTTTATTGTTTGCAAATGGATGAAGGAAGGAACATTTGTTTTGTTAGGGAACATCATTGGCATTGTCAGTGGGTACTTGTCACTGACTTGGTTGTGGAAGTGTTAAGAAAAATGAGTCTGCACCATTTCAGGAGGTAGAGTTCAAGAATCTCAATCTGTTAGGGGCCCTACACTTTCCAGGGAACACTTCATGGGATAAAAGGTGCTAGCTTGTAACAGAGGATATTGGGAGCCAAAGTTTGCCAACTTTTCTGAGGATAGCAAATTCTGTATGACTGGTCACATAAGGGAGAACTTGCCAACCTTGGTTTCCTTGCAAGTCAGGACCCCCACAATCATGTATCACTGGGCACCCCCAGACACACATATACAGGTGCCCGCCACACTCCCACTTTATACAAGAAGTTAATGAATCTTCTTGTCAGTGATTTAGAGGAACTATTTAAATGAGCCATTAGTGGTAGAAGACATGAACAGACAATTTTCCAAAGTAGACATTCAGATGACTAACAGACACATGAAAAGATGTTCAACACCACTCATCATTAGGGAAATACAAATAAAAACCACAATAAGATATCACCTCACACCTGTCACAATGGCTAAGATTAACAGCACAGGGAAAAAACAGATGTTGGTGAGGATGTGGAGAAAGAACCCTTTTGCGCTGTTGGTGCAGATGCAAATAGGTGCAGCCACTCTGGAAAGCAGTATGGAGATTCCTCAAAAAATTTAAAATAGAACTACCCTATGACCCAGTAATTGCTATACTAGGAATCTATCCAAAGGATACAAAGATGCTGATTTAAAGGGAAAATGTACCCCAATGTTTATAGCAGCACTATCAACAATAGCTAAATTATGGAAAAAGCCCAAATGTCCATTGATTGATGAATGGATTAAGGAGATGTGGTGTATATACACAATGGAATATTACTCGGCCACCAAAAAGGATGAAATCTTGCCATACGCAACAACATGGATGGAACTAGAGTGTATTATGCTAAGTCAGTCAGAGAAAGACAAATATCATATGACTTTACTCATATGTGGAATTTAAGAAATACAACAGATGAACATAGGGGAAGGGAAGAAAAAATAAGATAAAAACAAGGAGGGATGGGGCGCCTGGGTGGCGCAGTCGGTTAAGCGTCCGACTTCAGCCAGGTCACGATCTCGCGGTCCGGGAGTTCGAGCCCCGCGTCGGGCTCTGGGCTGATGGCTCAGAGCCTGGAGCCTGTTTCCGATTCTGTGTCTCCCTCTCTCTCTGCCCCTCCCCTGTTCATGCTCTGTCTCTCTCTGTCCCAAAAATAAATAAACGTTGAAAAAAAATTTAAAAAAAAAAAAACAAGGAGGGAGGCAAACCATAAGAGATTCTTAAATATAGAGAACAAACTGAGGGTTACTGGAGGGGAGGCAGGTGGGGAGTGTGGGCTAAATGGGTGATGGGCATTAAGAAGGACACTTGTTGGGATGAGTTCTGGGTGTTACATGTAAGTGATGAACCACTGAATTCTACTCCTGAAACCAATACTACACTATATGTTAACTAACTTGGATTTAAATAAATACAAAATAATAATAATAAATGAGCCATTAGTAACCTGCTTATCAAGGCAAAAGTTCATCTCTGATGAAGGGAAAAGAACAGGGTTTTCTTTGTAGATGGAGTGGGCAGGTTTTTGGGGAGAAGCTTTAACTATGAATTCCCAAAAAGGATCATTCCTCAATTAGTAATAATCAGAGAGGAGAAAAGGAAGAGGGAATGGTGAGCTAGATTGTGGGTCATGTTCAATCTACTACCAGTTAGCTTCCCACATAGGAAAACAACTTTCAGCTTCCAGAGTCCACACCTAAAAAGTGTGTGACTTTAGCAGGTGAGGCAGACTCAGCTCGCTTCACCCTCTCAGTTGGGAAAATGGCTCATGGTAGATGTCAATTGACAGAGATTTATTCTGGGGATTCAACATGCATTTAGATGGCGAAGTTAAATACACTGATATTGGTTAGAAAATTATACTCCAAGCTTAGAAATGCTGAGGAGAGCATGTCTGTGCTACCTTATCCGGGCCCTAGATTCGGATCACATCTGTAGGAGGGGATGAGTCCAGATTGGCTGGCTTCTTTAACTTCCTTCACTCATTTTTCACTGCAGCTACTTCAGGATGGTGAAATGGAGAAACTTGAGGAGCTTGTTGGAAAATACCCTTGTGCCTTTCCTTGCTGGGTTGGGCCCTTTCAGGTATTCTTCTATATCTATGACCCAGACTACGCAAAGGCATTTCTGAGCAGAACAGGTAAGAAAAGGGATGAATCTTGGGAACCTATCCTCCTAGGAGGGATATGCACAACTCACAGGCAGGATTCTAAAGGAATCCTGAAGCAAAGATTAATATCAGGCCTTTATTAAGAGACCTGGAGACAAACTGACCGTTACCAGAGTCAGGCGGCAGGGGGCGGAGGGTGAAATATGTGATGGGGATTAAGGAGCGCACTTGTGATAAGTACTGAGCGATGTATGGAAGTGTTGAATCACTACATTTACACCTGAAACTAATATAACACTGTATGTTAACTATACTGGGGTTAAAACAAAGCAAGAGAGGCCTGGCCTGGAGAAAGCCAAGAGAGTTTCTGAGCAATGCTGAAAGGGATTCCCATGTCCCCCAAGTCCCTTGTCAGGCTAAGACTCCCATGAACCCTTTAGGGTGTAACATAAAGCCCCGCTGGCACCACCAGATCACCAAGGGCTTCCTTTACCTCTCGGTTTTGTGATGTCAGTAATACTCCCCATCCCCCAGCCCCTTACTTGCGCATGAGTCTTCAGGGGAATTCAGAAGTAGCTCTGCCTCTGCTGGTTTCGTACCTGAACCTGGGTGCTAGATCATTAATTTACCAGTATAACCTCTTGGCTGCAGTCCAGATATTTTTGTTTTCTTCATATTTCTCAACTGTGTTCCCTTTTGGAACGCGAGTCATCTAACTCCCCCATCCAAGCCTTTTCAAAGACGTCTGTGGCAGATTATCTCATCGCACAAAATTAAAACGTCCAGTTTGGGAGCTCCTGGGTGGCTCAGTCGGTTAAGTGTCCGACGAAGCCCCATGCTGGTCTCCACGTTGGGCGTGAAGCCTACTTAAAAAAAAAATGTCCAGGTTTTGCTCCATCATCTTTGTAAAACTAAGATCTTACATTCTAATCTTTCTTCTCTGTCCATTGTCTCCATTACTTTTAGTAAAACCTAATAAAAGAAAACAGCCTTTCCCTGAAAGTCTCCATTTTTCCCAATCCCTCAGCCCTGATTTGTTTCCTGCTCACTTCTTAAAGGACAAGAGCTGTAAAACACTTCCACATTAGAGGTCATGAGAACCCCCAGAGGCATTTGATCCCCACTCTCTGTGGTCTGCCAGCTCCTGCTGTAAACACTAATCTACTTTCCAAGAAGGATATAATATATTGTCCCAAATCCTGTTCTGGAAACTTGGTCACCCTTGGGCAATCTGTTTCTATAGGAGAAAGTATAAGCAAGGGAAGAATCTGGGTTTGTGTACCTGTCTGCCTCCTGGGGTTTATTGTTCTCTGGCTCCTTAACCAAACTTATGGTTTGCCTGGGCATGCCATGGTTTGCCATGCCATGCCTGGGCTCCTTCTTGCTATTTGTGGTTAGCACAGGCAAATGAAGAGAACCTTCACCGACTTTGGTAATTTTCCTCTAATGCTGTTGTTTGTTTCCTCTGCTTGACTCTACAGATCCCAAGTCCAAGTACCTGTACAAGTTCTTGATTCCATGTCTTGGTATGTATGTGCCAGAGAGACAGGTGATTCACTCTCTCGCTTGAGGTCCCCTTGGTATAGTAAAGCATTCCAAAGAAACAAGTCAGAATGCTCAAAACAATTAAGAGGATGGACGATCTATGCTGCAAGTTATCTAGGGGAAAAATCAAGAGGGAGTGCTAAGATCAACCCAGCACAGCTTCCTAAGAACCCTCCTTATCCGTTTCTCTCTCCAAAGTCTCATTCTCAAGGCAGCATGTGTGTGAATCTGTCCCATCTCTGTCTTTAAAACTTCAGCCACACATCTGTATTCTTTATTTTGTCCTTTCTTTTCTCTTGTTTTCTTGGATCTTCCACTTTCCTTTTGGAGTCCATATATTTCCATATGCAAACCAGTACAGTTTTGCTCTGAAGTATAGTTTGGTGGTTTTCCATGAGCAGATGAATTAAGCCTTCTGGTCATGTAATTGGTATTCATGTTAGACAAAGAAGGAATTACATGAAAAAACTGTTGATTTGGGGTTCAGAGCTACTTGGATTTGAATACTGCCTCCCACTAGCTAGTTGCATGTGATTCTGGGGAAATCTTCTGATGAGAGTTACATCTCTAGGCCATTGTGGGGATTAAATGAAACACGTATTTTCAGCACTTACTGTAGTGGCTGGCATGGTACCAGCACCAGACCATACATCTCAAGCCTGACATGTTGTAAGCACCCAATGAATGATGGAAGTTACTTATTAATAAATCTTAAAGTCATTTTAAAGCCAAATCTTTAATGACCTTTTTTGCAGCCAAAGACTGTAAAGCACTGATCTTGATGAGTGTTTGCACTCCATATCATTTATAAGTGTGAATCACCAACTAAGCCCCAAGGAGGAGATATCTGGGGACAGAGTGGACACTTACATCTAGTTCCTTATAAATTTTGTGTTCACAGTGTAGTTTATGGATTGGTTTGGAGTCAAAAGGAGATGAATATTTGTTATGTTTCTACTGTGAGCTAGAGACCAGGCTAGGTGCTTCATATATGTGCTTTCATTTAATCTTCACAGCAACACAGTGAGGTAGATGTTTATTATCACACTTTATCAATGAGTAAACCAAGGCTCAGGAAGATTAGGTAACTTATTCAGTTTTGACATAGGTAGTGACTGGTGACTTCAGGATCAGCATTCTCATCAGGTTTCAAACCCTGGGGTCTTCCTCACAATGTTAAATACATCCATCCCAGATTAAGCAACAAATCTCACTTCCATCAAAATATATAAACACTACTCTGATTTCCACTCTATTATGACTACATGTGTGTCATGCTCACTCCCTGATGTCTCTGTTCCTCACCTCTCCTTCCTCATCTCATCTAATAAAATGACATGAGGTTTTGTCCCCTTTCTTTCTCAAGGAAAAGGACTAGTGAGTCTAGAAGGACCCAGATGGTTCCAGCACCGTCACCTACTAACTCCTGGGTTCAATTTTAACATCTTGAAATCATATGTTGAGGTGATGGCCCATTCAGTGAACACAATGCTGGTAAGTGAAGGGACAAAAAGTTCTCTGGTGTGTTGCAGAATGTTTCCAACAGGGAATGAATTAGACATGTGTGATGGGTAGTAAAATTCAAAGGGGGATGGCTCTTAGAAATTAACCAGTGTACATTTACCAACTGAGCAATAGGTGTCCATGTAAGCCTTTGCTATCACTCTTTGTTTGGGCGACAAAAAATGATGAAGTTCTGGTCATCTAACTCAGGTATATTTTGAGACCCTATGGCAGTAAACCAAGTACCAAGTAGTGAGATTCAGATGGTCAGTGCTGTAACTGACAGGTGAGGAAATGAGGAATAGCTATAGTAGCTTCAGATTCAGAGGAGACTCATTTTTACCAGCAAATATGAGCCGGACTTGCTTATGTGGATAATACAGATGAGTGCATTCTAGGCAGAGTGAGTTAGCATAAGCAAAGGTATGGAAGTTAGAGCGAATTTGCCTGATGGTCACAAAGAACCTAGCAAAAGATAAGTGTCTACGTTAAAGCCACAGGGTGTGAGCTTCCTCTTGTAGATAGTAGTGGATCATTTGGAGCTGACTTGTGCCTTTTCAAAGGGGCAGGAGGATGTTGGCAGAGGAATATTCTTAAGGGTGGTCCTTGATTTATAAATGAGTTCCATTCTAAAACTCCACTGGTTTGTGGTATATTTTTAATTTTTAAATTGTGATTGTTTAAAAATGAGACAAGTAATTCATTAATACAAGTTTCATGATAAACACTTCAAACTCCACCAATGAAGCCAAAGTTTCCCTCCACTTTCATTCGCAAACCCATCCCTTTGCCCAGGAGAGAACCACTGTTACCAACCAATTGGCTGATTCTCACAGAAGTGGATTTAACCTGAGTTAAGGTGAAAATACCCATGGCCCACTCTTGGCAGAAAGCCTCACGTACAGGCTGGAGAGAGAAGGAGCAGTCTCCTTCCATTCTGGTGCCATGCTGCTTTGTACACAATGACAAATTAGCCAGTGGTGGTACTGAGTTTATCTCTGTTTCAGTAAACCACTTGTGTCTTCCTCGTTTCTCAGCCCCACCTGAGCCTGAGACTCCACTCATAGCTTTCCCCTCTGCTGAACTGTGCCCTAGTGCTTCCAGCTTGAGCTTCCCCTTCGCTGCCATTTCTCCTAAATTTACTTTTTTTACACAGTAAAACTTACATTATTCAAGATGAAAGCAATTGAATAAACAATGGACATTGGGATAAAAGCTTTAAAAAAAAATATCTGCCTCCAAATGTGTACCAGACCCTACCTATGGCATTAGGTGCTCAATAGGTTGATCTGACTTTAAACACTTAGATTTCTTTGTGTTTAACACAAAGAATGCTTATCATGACATATTTATTTTCAACAGGGAACATTTCAGGTAGTGTGAGCAGGTCACCTGGAGGGGAGAAGTAAATTGGGCACAAACAGCGCTTGGCAGGGGGTCAGCGGGAAGCTGCTCCTACCCATGGTTTCTCTCTGTCCCCCACTTCTGAATTGAAAAGGCTTCTTACAATGTTCCAAGTTTATTTTAAGTGTGGCTATGGTGGTTGGCAGTAGTGATGGGGTAGGGTGTCTAGCAATTTGGGGGCTGAAGATGGAGGAAGCCCTGGGGAGACCCCTTATAATTAGAGGTCTTGTATCAGAGATTGTCTGTTTTACTGGAACTCTGATCTGTTGCAAAGCAGAGTTATGGTAATGACTGAAAGGCCAAAAATACTTAACTCAGCCATTTACAAGATACCCGGCTTGCTCCGTGCTCTTTCTCACTCAGCTAGGTGCGGCTTTCCCTTCCTCATGCCAAGTAAGCACCTATTTACATATACAACCTATGGCTCCTCCTAGGTCTGGATTGTCTACCTTACAGCCTAAGGGCAGTGTCAGGGAGGAGCTTTCAGGTAAAGGCAGTTTGATGATGCTGTTGGTCTTGACCTCCTATGCCAGGGTAAGTGGGAGAAGATCTGTGGCCCCCAGGACACAATTGTGGAGGTCTTTGAGCACATCACCTTGATGACCCTGGACATACTTATGAAGTGTGTTTTGAGCCAGGAGACCAACTGCCAGACAAGCAGGTCAGTGACAGAAAAGCAAAAAGACACTTGTTCGTCATTATCTAAGTCATGCATTGACATATTGTCCCCACTTTCTCTTCTAGCACCCATGATCTTTATGTTAAAGCGACATTTGAAGCCAGCAAAATCATCTTTCACCGCTTATACAATTTCTTACATCACCTTGACATAATTTTCAAATTCAGCCCTCAGGGCCACCGCTTACAGGAGATGGTCAAAATTCTACATCAGTACACAGGTATTGCTTGTGTTTGGATTGCCTAAGTCCATACACCGTCATCATTGTACTGTGCCTGTCTAGAAGAATAGGCCTCGGTGTGAAAAAAAAAATTCTTGTTCTTAACAGAGCTTTTATATGGACAGTGCTCCTTTAGAAGAGTGTGCTAGATCCATAGTAGTAGTTCTCTACTACTTCAGAAGTTTTCTATGTATTATATCATGTTTATTATTATTTCCAATTGTTGGGGTGCCTGGGTGGCTCAGTTGGTTAAGCATCCGACTTCAGCTCAGGTCCTGATCTCATGGTTTGTGAGTTCGAGCCCCACATCGGGCTCTGTGCTGATGGCTCAGAACCTGGAGCCTGCTTCAGATTCTGTGTCTCCTTCTCTCTCTGCCCCTCCCCCAACTTGTGCTCTGTCTCTCTCTGTCTCTAAAAATAAATTAAAAAAATATTTCCAATTGTTATTAATACAAATATAACAAGGGTCATTTAATATCTCAAAGCACACAAGGACACATGGCTTTTTACACAGTGTTTGCAGTAGTCGCGAAGGAATAACAACAAACTAAAAACATTCATGCAACTTGGGAATGAATATGAGAACAGAGAGCACACGGACACGCATTCAAAAGGAGGGGGGACGGGGAGTTGTTCAGTAGGTAGAAAGTTTCAGTTACACAAAATGAACAAGTTCTAGAGATCTGCCTACAGTTAACGGTGCTGTACTGGGCATGTAAAAACTTGTTAAGTGGGTAGATCTCTGGTTAAGTGTTCTTACCACAATAAAAAAATAAAAGAAGCTCAGTTCAAAAATAGTTTTGGCAAAACATAAACATAAAAGTTGAAATAGATTAAGCTCTTTAAGCAATTCAACATTACTTTTCATCAACACCCGAATAGAGAATATTTATAAAGCAGTTAATGAATCCTTCCTCAGCTCTGACTTCGGGCAAGTTACTCACTGCTTTGTCTCAATGTCAGCTGTAAAATGGGGACAAAAAGGAACCTATCTCCCAGGTTTGTGGTGATGATTCACTATGTTAATATACATAAAGCGCTTGGGAAAGTGCCTGGTACTAAATAAATGTTAATCATAAAATACAGTTACTTTAGCAAATATATTTGCCTCAAGGAAATTTGCAAGACACACCCACACAGGCACAGGCGCAGTCAGGCACCCATAAACACACATGAATGTAGTGTATAAGGAGGACAGTCAGAAGCAGGTCAGGTTAACGATTTAAGATACAGATGGGCATTATGCAAATTATGGAAAGAGCCTAAATGTCCATCAACTGATGAATGGATAAAGAAATTGTGGTTTATATACACAATGGAGTACTACAGGGCAATGAGAAAGAACGAAATATGGCCCTTTGTAGCAACGTGGATGGAACTGGAGAGTGTGATGCTAAGTGAAATAAGCCATACAGAGAAAGACAGATACCATATGTTTTCACTCTTATGTGGATCCTGAGAAACTTAACAGAAACCCATGGGGGAAAGGAAGGAAAAAAAAAAAGAGGTCAGAGTGGGAGAGAGCCAAAGCATAAGAGACTCTGAAAAACTGAGAACAAACTGAGGGTTGATGGGGGGTGGGAGGGAGGGGAGGGTGGGTGATGGGTATTGAGGAGGGTGTCTTTTGGGATGAGCACTGGGTGTTGTATGGAAACCAATTTGACAATAAATTTCATATATTGAAAAAAAAAAAAAGATGGGCATTGTATAGCAGTAGTTCCAAACCGGTTCACATCATGGCCCACACAGAAAATGCTAATATTTGTATGGCTCACTAGAGTGAATCTGGGGCGTCTACAAAGGGTTATTGAAAGAACTCTTTACTATTTCTTTATATTACATAATTATGATGAGAAAACAAAATGCAAATATTAGGGAAAAATAAATGCTAAATTTATTCAAAATAAAACCTTTTCAAAAATTTTATATTTATTTAGTCAAATTTACCAATATTATTTGTTCCTTTTTATTTTTTATTATTTTTTAAAATGTATTTTCAAGTTAGTTAACATACAGTGTAGTCTTAGCTTCAGGATTAGAACCCAGTGATTCATCTCTTACATATGACACCCACTGCTCATCCCAAAAAGTGCCCTTCTTAATGCCTATCACCCATTTAACCCAGTCCCCCCACCCCCCTCTAGCAATCCTCAGTTTGTTCTCTGTATTTAAGAGTCTCTTATGGTTTTCCTTCCTCCTCGTTTTTATCTTATTTTCTCCTTCCCTTCCTCTATGTTCATCTGTTGAATTTCTCAAATTCCACATATGAGTAAATCTTATGGTGTCTGTCTTATTTTGCTTAGCACAACACCCTTCAGTTCCATCCATGTTGTTGCAAATGGCATGATTTCATTTCTTTTTAATTACCAAGTAATATTCCATTGTATATATACCACATCTTCTTTATCCATTTATCAGTTAATGGACATTTGAGCTCTTTCCATAATTTGGCTGTTGTTGATAGCCCTGCTATAAGCATTGGGGTGCATGTGCCCCTTTAAATCAGCATTTTTGTAACCTTTGCAGAAATTCCTAGTAGTGTGATTGCTGGGTCATAGAGTAGAGTAATTCTATTTTTAATTTTTTGAGGAAACTCCATACTGTTTTCCAGAGTGGCTGTACCAGTTTGCATTCCCACCAACAATGCAAAAGGGTTCCTCTTTCTCCACATCCCCACCAACATCTGTTGTTTCCTGTGTTGTTAATTTTAGCCATCTGACCAGTGTAAGGTGGTATTTCATTATGGTTTAGATTTGTGTTTGAGTGATGTTGAGCATCTTTTGATGTGTCTGTTTCCCACGTGGATGTCTTCTTTGGAAAAGTGTCTGTTTATGTCTTCTGTCCATTTCTCCACTGGATTATTTGTTGTTTGGGTGTTGAGTTTGGTAAGTTCTTTATAGATTTTGGATATTAATGCTTTATCCATTGGAAAAAACCCAAAGCTGGAGGCATCACAATCCCAGACTTTAACCTGTATTACAAAGCTGTAATCATCAAGATAGTATGGTATTGGTGCAAAAACACATAGATCAATGGAAGAGAATAGAGAACCTAGAAATGGACCCACAACTATATAGCCAGCTAATCTTTGACAAAGCAGGAAAGAGTATCTAATGGAATAAAGACAGTCTCTTTAGCAATTGGTGCTAGGAGAACTGGATAGCGACATGCAGAAGAGTGAACCCGGACCACTTTCTTACATCATACACAAAAATATATTCAAAATGAATGAAAGACCTAAATGTGAGACAGGAAACCATCAAAATTCTACGAGAGAAAACAGGTAATGACCTCTTTGACCTAGGCCGCAGCAACTTCTTACTTAACATGTCTCCAGAGGCAAGGGAAATAAAAGCAAAAATAAACCATTGGTGCCTTGTCAAGATAAAAAGCTTCTGCACAGCAAAGGGAACAATCAACAAAACTAAAAGGCAACTGACAGAATAGGAGAAGATATTTGCAGATGATATATCAATTATTTTTATTACATCTGGATTTTAAGTAGTAGACAGTAGCCATCCCCTATTCTAGGGTATTTCAACCCTTGCTCTAATGACATTTTGGTTTGGATAAGTCTTTGTTATGTGGGGAGGTGTCCTGTGCATTGTAGGATGTTTAGTTCCATCCCTGACATCTATCCACTCAATGCCAGTAGGACTCTGACAGTTGTGGCAACTGAAAATGTCTACACACATTGATGAATGTCCCCTGGGGTCAAAATTATCTCCATCTGAGAACCACTGCCCTATACCCAAATTGTAGAGACATTCATCCATGTTTTTCTCCTAGTGCTTGTGTGGTTTTGTTCTTGCAGTTAGATCTCTGATTCATTTAGGGTTTATTCTTATGCATGGTGCGAAGTGTTGACCTAACTTTTCCAAATGGTTATCCAGTTGTCTCATCACCATTTATTAAAAAGGTAGTATATCTATGCAATGGTATGGTACTCAGCCATAAAAAAGAATGCGATCTTGCCATTTGCAACAACATGGATGGACCTAGAGGGTATTATTATATTATGCTAAGTGAAATAAGTCAGATAGAGAAAGACAAATACCATTCAATCTCACTCATATTTTTTCATTTAAGAAACAAAATGAAGAAAGAAAAAAGAAACAACAAAAACAAATTGGTGGTGCAGAGGGCAGATGGGTAGGGGGATGAGTGAAATAAAGAGGATTAAGAGTATACTTAACATGATGAACATAGAGTAATATATAGAATTGTTGAATCATTACACTGTACACCTGAAACGAATATAATGCTGTATGTTAATTATACTTCAATTAAAATTTTAATTTAATTTAATTTAAAAGTTCCATCTGTTCCAGTAATTGAGATAACCATTTTTATATACTAAATTGACATATGTACTTGAACCTATTTTCTGGACTTTCTTTTCTGTTCCATTCATCTGTCTATTTATTCATGTACTGGAATCACACTGATTCATTTAAAGAGATTTTGTAGTATTTTTTTAATTAACAAACTATTTTTAGACAGTTTTAAGTATACAGAAAAATTAAGTAGAAAGTGTAGACAGTTCCCATATACTTTCTCACCTCCACCTTCTTACGCAGTTTCTCCTCATCACATCTTGCTTTAGTGAGATACATTTGTTACAATTGAGCCAATATTGACACATTATTAACTAAAGTCCATAGTTTACTTTAGGATTCATTATTTATATTGTACACTCTATGGGTTTTGACACATGTGTTATGATATGTATCCCCCTCTATTCCTAGTTTCCTGAGGGATTTTTTTCTTAATTGTGAATGGGTGTTAGATTGTGTTAGATCTTTTTTCTGTGTCTTTTAATATGGCCATATGATTTTTCTTCTTTAACTTATTGATGCGATAGATTACATTAATTGATTTTTTGATGTTGAACCAGATTTGCATATCTGGAATAAATCCTACTTGGTAATGGTGTATAATTCCTTTTGTGCATTGTTGGATTCTTTTTGCTAATATTTTATTGAGGATTTTAGCATTTATTTCATGAGAGATATTTGGTTTGTAGTTGTCCTTTCTTGTAATGTCTTTGTCTGGTTTGGGTATTAGGATAATGTCTGGCCTCATAAAATAGATTAGGGAATATTCCCTCTGCTATTTTCTGGAATATATTGTAAAGAATTGATGTGATTTCTTTCTCAAATGTTTGAAAGAATAAACCACTGAAATCATCTAGACCTGTTTTTGGAAGGTCATTATTATTGATTTAATTTATTTAATATATATAGGTCTATTCAGATTATCTGTTTCTCTGGATGAATGTTGATAGACGGTGTCTTTCAAGAATTTGGTCCATTTCACTTAGGTTATCAGATTTATGGGCATATATTTGTTCATAATATTCCTTTATTATCTTTTTAATGCTCATAGAATCGATAGTGATGTTCCCTTTTTATTCCTGATATTAGTAATTTTTATCTTCTCTCTTTTTTTCTTAATTAACCTGGCTAGAGATTTATCAATTTTACAGATCTTTTCAAAGAATCAACTTTTGGGTTCATTGATTTTTTTTTCCTTGGTTTCTTATTTTCAATTTCACTGCTTTCTGCTCTAATTTTTATTATTTCACTTCTTCCACTATGGATTTAATGGGTTCTCTTTACAGTTTCCTGAGGTCAAAGATTAGATTAGGATTTTAGATTTTTCTTCTTTTCTAATATATCCACTCAATGCTACAAATTTCCCTGTAAGTATTGCTTTCACTGTGTTCCACAAATTTTATTAGCTGTATTTTTAATTTTCACTTAGTTCAAAATATTTTTAAAATTTCCCTTGAGATTTCTTTGGCCCATGTGTTATTTAGAAAAGTGTGGTTTACTCTCCAACTATTTTGGAGTTTTCAAACTATCTTTCTGTTATTGATTTCTATTCCATTGTGGTCTGAGAGCATACTTTGTATGATTTATGTTCTTTTAAAGTTTGTGCTTTATGGCCCAAATGTGGTCTATTTTAGTGAATGTTCTCTGTGAGCTTGAAAAGGAGGTGTATTCTGCTGTTGTTGGATGATGTATTCTATAGGAGTCAAATAGATCCAGTTGATTGATGATATTGTTCAGTTCAACTACATCCTTGCTGGTTTTCTGCCTGCTGGATCTGTCCATTACTGACAGGGAAGTGTTGAAGTCTCCAACTATAAGAGTAGATTCATCTATTTCTCCTTGGAGTCCTGTTGTTTTTTGCCTTATATGTTTTGACACTCTGTTTTAGGTGCATTCACACAAAAGATTGTTTTATTATTGGAGAATTGACCCCCTTATCATTATATAATACCATTTTAATCCCTATTAATTTTTTCCCTACTAATTTTACTTGCTTGGAAATCTGTTCTGCTGAAATTAATATAGTTACTCCAACTTTCTCTTTGTTAGTTAGCATGGCATATCTTTCTCTACTCCTTTACTTTTAATCTATACATATCTTTATGTATTTAAAGTGGGATTCTTGTAGATGACATATAGCTTGGGTTTTTTTCATCCATTCAGAAGTCTCTGTCTTTTAGTTGTTGTATTGATACCATCGATGCTTAATGTGATTATTGATATATTTGGATTAATAGCGACCATATTTGTTACTTCTTACTGTTCATTGCCTTTTTTTGTCTTTCATTCTTTTTCTGCTTTCTCTGGTTTTAATTGAGCATTTTATATGATTCCATTTTTCTCCTCTCTTAGCATATAAATTATACCTGTTTTTACCTTTTTTTAGATGTTGCCCATGAGTTTGTTTTATATATATATATATATGTATGTATATATATACATATATATATACATGTATATATATACATACATATACATATATATATAACAACATACATATGTATATATATACACATATATATACATATATATAAAACATATATATATACATATATATGTATATACATATATACATGTACACATATATATATGTATATGTATATATATACATATATATACATATATATACATATATATAACAACATATATATATACATATATATGTGTATATATATATATATATTTGCTATCACTTTGGTAATCAGAAATTGTTATTCTATCCCAGAAAAGATAATCCAGGATAGAAAAAAATTGCTCAAGAATGAGAAGAAGTATGGTAACACTCAGAAGCGGAAGTACCAGGATTTTCTGGATATTATCCTTTCTGCCCAGGTAAGTCTCAAATGTCTGAGGCTGCTCATACAGTTAATTGTGTGGGTAGCTGGATGATTGAGGAGGAGGATAGACAAAAGCAACATTGATCAACTAAATTTAACAATACTTTTGATGGTTGGCTCCATACAGTTTGAGATCAAGACAGAAATCTATAATTCTGTCACTAGAAGGAATTAGGTAAGGCCAAATTTTTTACTAATATGACAGGATTTGGTGATTATTGCAAAGATACATGATAGTTTAGGGAAACATGGGGAAAGAGTCACAGCGTAAGCTGGTAAAATGATGATGATGAGGTGCTGGGAAGTCTGAATGAATCTGGTAGGATGATTGGAAGAACTCTTTGCAAGGTCTGCTTTCCTTGTCTAACATTGGGTCTCCTTTATGCTCTGGTCAAAGTATGGCCTCTATTATGTATTTGATGAACTAAGTTAAAATTGAAACTCTCATTTGAAACTCTAATTTATTTCCCTAAAACCATTATCTTGATTGGGGCTCCAAATATCTGTAAATTGACATTGCATAAAAATTTCTCTATAAAAATAGCTCTGTTTTACCTTTCAGGCTGAAAATGACAACAACTTCTCAGATACTGACCTACAGTCCGAGGTGAACACATTCATGTTGGCAGGGCAAGACACCATGGCAGGGGGCATTTCCTGGCTCCTCTACCACCTGGCTCTGAACCCTGAGCACCAGGAGAGATGTCGGGAGGAGATCAGGGGCATCCTGGGGGACGGGTCTTCTATCACCTGGTAAGATCTGCATTCCTAAACATTTCATCCTGGTTCCCCTCCTTCGGTTTTGCTTTATTTTTACCTGTGGTATCTTGGTGACTGTTATTGCTTTAAGATATGTGCCTGTAAAAACAGAATACACAAGCTACTATTCTGCTCTTTTTCTAAAAGAACCAAAATTATCCCTTTATCTTCTGCTAAAGAAGTTCACTCATCCACAACTTATATCTGTTTTGTTGTTTTTCTAATCAGTGGTGTGTAATGTCTCATTTCTTTCTTTCACCTAGGCTCCAGTGCACTGAAAATGGGGCTTGATCCCTAGACTTGCATTTAGAGCTTAAATGGTAGGGCTTAAGTGGGGTTCCTCTTCCGATACCTGAGTGCATATCCATATCATTTCAGCCTCATTGTAGTCATTGTCTCCCATTTCTTTGTTCACTCCTCAGGACTGGCTTTGGACTTTGAACATAGTACCAAATGATACACACTTTAGTTGAGTCTGCGGATTATGGACTTACGACATTTTAAATACTGAGGTACTTAAAAAATGTCCAAGGTTTGATTGGGCTCACACCTGGTACAGGAGACAGACCTCCATACAAATAATTGCCATATAACCTGGTAAGGGTAGCGAGAGAGAGAGATGTGCGGGTTACTACAGAGACTTAGAAGACAGGCACCTAACCTGGTATAGGGGACTCCAGAGGACTTCCTGGGAGATCTGACATGCTAGCTGCCTCTTAGGATGGGTAAGAATCAGCCAGGTAGAAAACTTCAACACCGTTGTGCAAGACTTTGAGCTTATCTTGCTGTTAATGATGCCCATGTTATGGATTTTCCCCTCAGACATAATCTCTGATAGAAAAACAAACACATGTCTCCAATATAAACCACATTCTTTACCCTAGTTAGATATTTCACTTATCCTTGTTTTGCTGGTCAAAAGGACAGAAAGATAGAAATACTAAGGGCCACATGACCTCATGACTACGGGGAAAACACCGTATTTCAAATGCAAAGGTCAGCTCAGAACATTTGTAAGGGACAATTTGAATTTATATAGATGTAGTAGAGGTCTTACTTTTTATAAGGAAATAATATTTCCTACCATAAATTAAAGGTTTAATTTGTATAGCACAAAATATAATATTGATTAATCATTTTTTACTCATGCATTAACATTAATCGGATAACCTGTTTAGGGTGGATATATATGTATATATATATATATATCCAACCCAAATATTCACCTTCCTTATTCTTGTTTGGCCTATGTGAAATGTGAAAACAATAAAGAAATTTTTGCCAGGTGAGAAGAAAAAGTCCAAAAGATCTGTTAACTTTCATTTTAATGAGAGAAATGAAAATAATTTTATAAACAATATGTTTTTATTCCATAGTATGACCTTATACTTACATTTAGTGAAATTTTTCCATAGCATTCTGGAAATTTATAGTTCTTTTAGACAGATAGTAAAACCACACTGCAAAGAGCAATTTCCAAAAAAGCTGGGAAGTTATTCAATGTCTCCATTTGGCTCCTCATCAGCCATTTCTGCATTGGGTTAAAATTCCTCTCTTCTTCTTGCACCAGGGCGAAGATGGACAACATTGTGTTTCTTAAATATGCAAAGTGCCAGACTAAGCAGAATTACTCTTTTTATTCTGGGCTTGAGGAGGAAAGAGTTCAAAATTAAAATTTCACGGGGCACCTGGGTGGCTCAGTCGGCTGGGCATCCAACTTCGGCCCAGGTCACAATCTCATGGTTTTGTGGGTTCCAGCCCCACTTCGGGCTCTGTGCTGACAGCTCAGAGCCTGGAGCCTACTTTGAATTCTGTGTCCCCCTCTCTCTCTGCCCCTTCCTTACTCACACTCTGTCTCTCTCTGTCTCTCAAAAATAAGTAAACATTGAAAAAACTTTTAACAAAAAAATTAAAATTTCACACCACCGAATGGCCAAAGCCTGCATTCAAAATAAGTAATCAGAAAAGCAAACAGAAATACAATAAAACAAATAGACTGAATATATGCAGTCATTTTATGACTAGCTGACTATCTAGGATGCAAGTAAAAAACTTTATTCTTCTCCCTCTGATACTTGTATAGGGCAAGTTCTTTTCATCTCCAGAGTGAAATCTTACCCGGATCTCAGAGAGTTCCCATCCATTTAATTCACAAGAGCAGTCTCATTCAGTAATTAAGCTGTCTGGTCCAATGGAATAATACAAAGTGTAAATTCGCATCCACTGGGACCATCTCCCTCCATCCCAGATCAGCATTTCTTTGGGTCTGGAAGCCAGTGGTGACTGAGGGGGTTGTGGTTGACTTCTTACTGACCAGTTCCTCCCCTACCCAGTAGCTGCTGCTTCTGGCCTTTCCATAACTGGTCCCAGGAGGAAGTGAGGATAAGGAGAAAGGGGTGGTAATATGGTGATCTTGCCCTCTAAGCTTAGTAGCTATTCAGTGCTTCCTTTATTCTCAGTGGGTGCATCTCTAGGTTTTTTGGAGATTCCCTCGCTGTAGCTTTGCCATGGTGATTCATGGGGCAAGGAAATTCTTGTCCTCAGAGCTCCTTTCAAGCTGGCTCCAGAGCTCTCCCTCTTGCCAGTTCATTGGCCCACAGAACACAATGGACCACTCCTAACTTGTCCCTGTTGCCCTCCCCTCACTCCCTGCCTGTTCGGAGTCACAGCCTTTCCTATCAGCCCTGTTTCCCAAACTCCAGGGAGCACATTTCAGGTCATCTCAGTGACCCCAGAGGGCTTCTTTGCCTAACATGGTTTGGGGGCACTCCTCCATTCTCCACAGTACTCTGGCATTCCAACAATTCTCCTTAAAGGGTTTTTTTTTTTTTTCCTATCAAAACTCTTCTTTTAGTCCTTAGTCATTCCTTACACATTCTTGAGCTAAGTGTTGCAAAACTGGTTTCAGAAACTCCCCTAGCAAATCCTTTACTGGTAGATTAGCATCTTGCTTTATCATGAAGATATCTGGCACTTTTTTGGTCCCTCTTTCTCTGGAACCTCAGCTGATCCCGAGGCAGAAAGAGTCTCAACATTCTGTTACATAAACCAACTGCAAAATAACTTTGACCTAGAGATGGTATTTACCAAGAATAAACACCAAAGAGGAAAAGAACATCAATATTTATAAACTGGATATGGAGTCTGATTTCCCTACCCTCCTTCCTTGTCCTCACAGGGACCAGCTGGGTGAGATGTCATACACTACAATGTGCATCAAGGAGTCACTCCGACTGGCCCCTCCAGTCCCATCCATTTCCAGAGAGCTCAGCAAGCCCATTACCTTCCCAGATGGACGCTCCTTGCCTGCAGGTCTTTGTATTCTTTTCCTAAGCAGTTCTTAGAGACCATGGGATCCTGGGTGACAAAGTGACAATGACAAAGACTGGCTTGTTTCTCAACTGTTAGAGTCAAAATACAATCCTAAGGACGTCTAGCTTAGGGTTGGGTGCCTATTAAGAATTCAGTGGGAAATTCCTTGATCAAATGTGGCTTCCAGACTTTCTCAAAGGTATATAACTATTTGAAGCAAAGCTCTGTGCCCAGAACCTGGATTACCAGAATCCCAACCCAGGGTTTCTTTCTTTGGAGGACATTGTTCCTAAGATTATCCTTATTTGGCTTAGTTTGAGACCCAGGTGAGACTTCGTGGGAAATGAGCATCATCCTCTTTATCTAGATGACCCCGTGGGTCTTTGGCTTCATCATCATAATAATGTCACTCTTGTAAGTGTACAGCACTTAATAGTTTACATAGAGCCTCCAAACACATTATCTCATTTTTCCCCTTGGAAATGATCTTAGCAGACATTTATATGGTGCTTCTCAGTTTACAAAGCACTTTCAAATACTTTTGGTGTAGCCAAAAACCCACCAGAGACCCCAAAGTGCAGATGAGCAGAACTAAAATGATCTTAGCAGACATTTATATGGTGCTTCTCAGTTTACAAAGCACTTTCAAATACTTTTGGTGTAGCCAAAAACCCACCAGAGACCCCAAAGTGCAGATGAGCAGAACTAAAACTCACACAGAGTCCCAACGCCTGGAGCCCTGTGCTCTTCAGAGCACAGGTTTCCAAGCATGGCAGGTGAGAGGCAGAGGGGTGTCATGTGAGACACCCTTCACTTATCTGCTTCAGAGTTCTGTGAATTCTTGCCCTTAGATACAAGCTGATAAGACTGCTTGTAGCAAACACCAACAGCCTGTCACTTACTGTGACTTTGTGGACAGATCCAGAATTAATTTACCAGAATTTTTATGGTAATCAAATAATCCTCAAAATCTCTCTCCCCTGTGTTTTTTTTTAAGCCCCAAACCACATGGATATTTGCTAAAATTTCCTCCCTTCCACTTATGAACAGAACCAGCAGAAACTTGTCACTGGACCTGCATGATGGAATTGTGATTCTGTTCTTTTGTACCCAAACTGTGCTGTATAGTCCACTAACAGATATCATTTTGACATGATACCAATAGCTCCTTAAGATAGAAGCATGTATTAAATAAGTCATTGCTTTGAAATCTAAGGTGTCACCCAGGCCTCATCTTCCCATGGGTCCTTGACTGCTGGCATCAGCTACAGTGAACAGAACTCTGCCAAGAGCTAGCTCTTTCCCTTCAAGAAGAAAAGTCTTATTGAAGAATGGTGTAACAGTAGCCCACAACTTGCTGTATCTTCTGCAATCTTTTTTATTTCTTTCTTTTCACAGGAATAACCGTGGTTCTCAGTATTTGGGGCCTTCATCATAACCCTGCCATCTGGGAAAACCCAAAGGTACGACTGTCTTGCACATAAATCCTTCAAAGAACTAATGCTGTGTAGCTCACTTTTTGTTAGCTATGCATGGAAGTGGCAAATGACTCAAGGCAAACAAAATAAACTTAAAGACCGAAAATGTTCAACCTTTCCCCAAAGGAAAGCTGTCTGTCCCCTTCCCCTATTCCTACTTTATGTTCGCTTTGCATGAACATATGGATATAATGCCACACAATCCGTTTGAAATTGCCCACAGTCTATACCACAGCTGTTTACTTAGCAAGCTCTATCAAGAACTCACCTAGAGAAGCGGCAAGATGGCGGCTTAGGAGGACGCTGGGCTCACCGCGCGTCCTGCTGATCACTTAGATTTTACCTACACCTGCCTAAATAACCCAGAAAACCACCAGAGGATTAGCAGAACGGAGTCGCCGGAGCCAAGCGCAGACGAGAGGCCCACGGAAGAGGGTAGGAAGGGCTGCGAGGCGGTGCGCGCTCCACGGACTGGCGGGAGGGAGCCGGGGCGGAGGGGCGGCTCGTCGGCCAAGCAGAGCCCCCGAATCTGGCTGGCAAAAGCAGAGGGGCCTGACGGACTGTGTTCCCACAACAAGTGCGACTTAGCGTCTGGGAGGTCATAAGTTAACAGCTCTGCTCGGAAAGCGGGAAGGCTGGAGGACAAAGGGAGGGAGAGCTGCTGAGCCCCCTGACGACAGAGCTCAGCTTGGTGGGGAACAAAGGCGCTCGCCAGCGCCATCTCCCCCGCCCATCCCCCAGCCAAAATCCCAAAGAGAACCAGTTCCTGCCAGGGAACTTGCTCGCTCCGCGCAAACACCCAACTCTGTGCTTCTGCGGAGCCAAACCTCCGGCAGCGGATCTGACTCCCTCCCGCTGCCACAGGGCCCCTCCTGAAGAGGATCACCTAAGGAGAAGCGATCTAAGCCTGCCCCTCCTGCCCCCGTGCACCTTGCCTACCCACCCCAGCTAATATGCCAGATCCCCAGCATCACAAGCCTGGCAGTGTGCAAGTAGCCCAGACGGGCCACACCACCCCACAGTGAATCCCGCCCCTAGGAGAGGGGAAGAGAAGGCACACACCAGTCTGACTGTGGCCCCAGCGGTGGGCTGGGGGCAGACATCAGGTCTGACTGCGGCCCCGCCCACCAACTCCAGTTATACACCACAACACAGGGGAAGGGCCCTGCAGGTCCTCACCACGCCAGGGACTATCCAAAATGACCAAGCGGAAGAATTCCCCTCAGAAGAATCTCCAGGAAATAACAACAGCTAATGAGCTGATCAAAAAGGATTTAAATAATATCACAGAAAGTGAATTTAGAATAATAGTCATAAAATTAATCGCTGGGCTTGAAAACAGTATACAGGACAGCAGAGAATCTCTTGCTACAGAGATCAAGGGACTAAGGAACAGTCACGAGGAGCTGAAAAACGCTTTAAACGAAATGCATAACAAAATGGAAACCACCACAGCTCGGCTTGAAGAGGCAGAGGAGAGAATAGGTGAACTAGAAGATAAAGTTATGGAAAAAGAGGAAGCTGAGAAAAAGAGAGATAAAAAAATCCAGGAGTATGAGGGGAAAATTAGAGAACTAAGTGATACACTAAAAAGAAATAATATACGCATAATTGGTATCCCAGAGGAGGAAGAGAGAGGGAAATGTGCTGAAGGGGTACTTGAAGAAATCATAGCTGAGAACTTCCCTGAACTGGGGAAGGAAAAAGGCATTGAAATCCAAGAGGCACAGAGAACTCCCTTCAGACGTAACTTGAATCGATCTTCTGCATGACATATCATAGTGAAACTGGCAAAATACAAGGATAAAGAGAAAATTCTGAAAGCAGCAAGGGGTAAACATGCCCTCACATATAAAGGGAGACCTATAAGACTCGTGACTGATCTCTCTTTTGAAACTTGGCAGGCCAGAAAGAATTGGCACGAGATTTTCAGGGTGCTAGACAGAAAAAATATGCAGCCGAGAATCCTTTACCCAGCAAGTCTGTTATTTAGAATAGAAGGAGAGATAAAGGTTTTCCCAAACAAACAAAAACTGAAGGAATTCGTCACCACTAAACCAGCCCTACAAGAGATCCTAAGGGGGACCCTGTGAGACAAAGTCCCAGAGACATCACTGCAAGCATAAAACATACAGACATCACAATGACTCTCAACCCGTATCTTTCTATAATAACACTGAATGTAAATGGATTAAATGCACCAACCAAAAGACATAGGGTATCAGAATGGATAAAAAAACAAGACCCATCTATTTGCTGTCTACAATAGACTCATTTTAGACCTGAGGACACCTTTAGATTGAGAGTGAGGGGATGGAGAACTATTTATCATGCGACTGGAAGCCAAAAGAAAGCTGGAGTAGCCATACTTATATCAGACAAACTAGACTTTAAATTAAAGGCTGTAACAAGAGATGAAGAAGGACATTATATAATAGTTACAGGGTCTATCCATCAGGAAGAGCTAACAATTATAAATGTCTATGCGCCGAATACTCGAGCCCCCAAATATATAAAACAATTACTCATAAACATAAGCAACCTTATTGATAAGAATGTGGTAATTGCAGGGGACTTTAACACCCCACTTACAGAAATGGACAGATCATCTAGACACACGGTCAATAAAGAAACAAGGGCCCTGAATGAGACATTGGATCAGATGGACTTGACAGATATATTTAGAACGCTGCATCCCAAAGCAACAGAATATACTTTCTTCTCGAGTGCACATGGAACATTCTCCAAGATAGATCATATACTGGGTCACAAAACAGCCCTTCATAAGTTTACAAGAATTGAAATTATACCATGCATACTTTCAGACCACAATGCTATGAAGCTTGAAATCAACCACAGAAAAAAGTCTGGAAAACCTCCAAAGGCATGGAGGTTAAAGAACACCCTACTAACGAATGAGTGGGTCAACCAGGCAATTAGAGAAGAAATTAAAAAATATATGGAAACAAACGAAAATGAAAATACAACAATCCAAACGCTTTGGGACGCAGCGAAGGCAGTACTGAGAGGAAAATACATTGCAATCCAGGCCTATCTCAAGAAACAAGAAAAATCCCAAATACAAAATCTAACAGCACACCTAAAGGAAATAGAAGCAGAACAGCAAAGGCAGCCTAAACCCAGCAGAAGAAGAGAAATAATAAAGATCAGAGCAGAAATTAACAATATAGAATCTAAAAAAACTGTAGAGCAGATCAACGAAACCAAGAGTTGGTGTTTTGAAAAAATAAACAAAATTGACAAGCCTCTAGCCAGGCTTCTCAAAAAGAAAAGGGAAATGACCCAAATAGATAAAATCATGAATGAAAATGGAATTATTACAACCAATCCCTCAGAGATACAAACAATTATCAGGGAATACTATGAAAAATTATATGCCAACAAATTGGACAACCTGGAAGAAATGGACAAATTCCTGAACACCCACACTCTTCCAAAACTCAATCAGGAGGAAATAGAAAGCTTGAACAGACCGATAACCAGCGAAGAAATTGAATCGGTTATCAAAAATCTCCCAACAAATAAGAGTCCAGGACCAGATGGCTTCCCAGGGGAGTTCTACCAGACGTTTAAAGCAGAGATAATACCTATCCTTCTCAAGCTATTCCAAGAAATAGAAAGGGAAGGAAAACTTCCAGACTCATTCTATGAAGCCAGTATTACTTTGATTCCTAAACCAGACAGAGACCCAGTAAAAAAAGAGAACTACAGGCCAATATCCCTGATGAATATGGATGCAAAAATTCTCAATAAGATACTAGCAAATCGAATTCAACGGCATATAAAAAGAATTATTCACCATGATCAAGTGAGATTCATTCCTGGGATGCAGGGCTGGTTCAACATTCGCAAATCAATCAATGTGATACATCACATTAACAAAAAAAAAGAGAAGAACCATATGATCCTGTCAATCGATGCAGAAAAGGCATTTGACAAAATCCAGCACCCTTTCTTAATAAAAACCCTTGAGAAAGTCGGGATAGAAGGAACATACTTAAAGATCATAAAAAGCCATTTATGAAAAGCCCACAGCTAACATCATCCTCAACGGGGAAAAACTGAGAGCTTTTTCCGAGATCAGGAACACGACAAGGATGCCCACTCTCACCGCTGCTGTTTAACATAGTGCTGGAAGTTCTAGCATCAGCAATCAGACAACAAAAGGAAATCAAAGGCATCAAAATTGGCAAAGACGAAGTCAAGCTTTCGCTTTTTACAGATGACATGATATTATACATGGAAAATCCGATAGACTCCACCAAAAGTCTACTAGAACTGATACATGAATTCAGCAAAGTTGCAGGATACAAAATCAATGTACAAAAATCAGTTGCATTCTTATACACTAACAATGAAGCAACAGAAAGACAAATAAAGAAACTGATCCCATTCACAATTGCACCAAGAAGCATAAAATACCTAGGAATAAATCTAACCAAAGATGTAAAGGATCTGTATGCTGAAAACTATAGAAAGCTTATGAAGGAAATTGAAGAAGATTTAAAGAAATGGAAAGACATTCCCTGCTCATGGATTGGAAAAATAAATATTGTCAAAATGTCAATACTACCCAAAGCTATCTACACATTCAATGCAATCCCAATCAAAATTGCACCAGCATTCTTCTCGAAACTAGAACAAGCAATCCTAAAATTCATATGGAACCACAAAAGGCCCCGAATAGCCAAAGGAATTTTGAAGAAGAAGACCAAAGCAGGAGGCATCACAATCCCAGACTTTAGCCTCTACTACAAAGCTGTCATCATCAAGACAGCATGGTATTGGCACAGAAACAGACACATAGACCAATGGAATAGAATAGAAACCCCAGAACTAGACCCACAAACGTATGGCCAACTCATCTTTGACAAAGCAGGAAAGAACATCCAATGGAAAAAAGACAGCCTCTTTAACAAATGGTGCTGGGAGAACTGGACAGCAACATGCAGAAGGTTGAAACTAGACCACTTTCTCACACCATTCACAAAAATAAACTCCAAATGGATAAAGGACCTAAATGTGAGACAGGAAACCATCAAAACCTTAGAGGATAAAGCAGGAAAAGACCTCTCTGACCTCAGCCGTAGCAATCTCTTACTCGACACATCCCCAAAGGCAAGGGAATTAAAAGCAAAAGTGAATTACTGGGACCTTATGAAGATAAAAAGCTTCTGCACAGCAAAGGAAACAACCAACAAAACTAAAAGGCAACCAACGGAATGGGAAAAGATATTCGCAAATGACATATCGGACAAAGGGCTAGTATCCAAAATCTATAAAGAGCTCACCAAACTCCACACCCGAAAAACAAATAACCCAGTGAAGAAATGGGCAGAAAACATGAATAGACACTTCTCTAAAGAAGACATCCGGATGGCCAACAGGCACATGAAAAGATGTTCAGCGTCGCTCCTTATCAGGGAAATACAAATCAAAACCACACTCAGGTATCACCTCACGCCAGTCAGAGTGGCCAAAATGAACAAATCAGGAGACTCTAGATGCTGGAGAGGATGTGGAGAAACGGGAACCCTCTTGCACTGTTGGTGGGAATGCAAATTGGTGCAGCCGCTCTGGAAAGCAGTGTGGAGGTTCCTCAGAAAATTAAAAATAGACCTACCCTATGACCCAGCAATAGCACTGCTAGGAATTTATCCAAGGGATACAGGAGTACTGATGCATAGGGCCACTTGTACCCCAATGTTCATAGCAGCACTCTCAACAATAGCCAAATTATGGAAAGAGCCTAAATGTCCATCAACTGATGAATGGATAAAGAAATTGTGGTTTATATACACAATGGAATATTACGTGGCAATGAGAAAAAATGAAATATGGCCTTTTGTAGCAACGTGGATGGAACTGGAGAGTGTGATGCTAAGTGAAATAAGCCATACAGAGAAAGACAGATACCATATGGTTTCACTCTTATGTGGACCCTGAGAAATTAACAGGAACCCATGGGGGAGGGGAAGGAAAAAAAAAAAAAACAGGTTAGAGTGGGAGAGAGCCAAAGCATAAGAGACTCTTAAAAACTGAGAACAAACTGAGGGTTGATGGGGGGTGGGAGGGAGGAGAGGGTGGGTGATGGGTATTGAGGAGGGCACCTTTTGGGATGAGCACTGGGTGTTGTATGGAAACTAATTTGTCAATAAATTTCATATATTAAAAAAAAAAAAAAAAAAAAGAACTCACCTAGACGCCTGCAGGAGTATAGACTACTCATGCAGTCATGCAGGCAACTCAGACTCTTTTTGGCTGGATGTAACAATCAGGATTCTGGCAGAAACCCAATGACACACTCAACTTGAGCACTTGGAGGAGAGTTTTATAAAGCAACTATTTACAAAGGTATGGGTAGGCTTTAGAAAAACAGAATGGAGCAAATAACTGCTGAAGTGCTTACCACATCTGGGCCAGGCAGGAAAGAGGGTTACAAAGCCTGGAGAGAGATTATTGTGCTGGGAAGGGTCCTGGGCAGGAGTTGGACCTTCAGTGGAGTGTGCAGCCAGCCAGAGGCAGCCTGGTAGGGTGGGGCCCAGGGAATAAATAACCCAAAAGCTCTCTCTGCCCACCCTCCAGATCGCCAATCAATGTCTTTTATCCGCCAACCTCAAAAGAAACCATGTGGGTCAGCTTCTTGGAGCCCAGAGCAGGGCAGGAAAGGGAGGAGAGACTGCACGCAGAGGCAAAAAGAAGACATATAGCTTACCTGAGCGCTTGATTCAACGTTCTTAAACTCTCAACACTCACAACACCTACAGATACTTTCACATAAGTGGCTAGGATTTAAGATCTCTTATGTGTAATGGGAGGTGGACTACATGTCTCAGTAATCATTGATCACATAAGCACTTTGGCTTGACTTCTAAGTGGGCGCATTCTTTTTTTTTAATGTTCAAATCCGTTTTGAGTATAGTTGACATACAATGTTACATTAGTTTCAGGTGCACAACTTGGTGATTTGACAAGTTTATACATTATGCTGCATTCCCCACAAGTGTAGCTACCGTCTGTCCCATTACATCGCTATTACAGTATTATTGACCATGTTCCTTATGCTATGTCTTTTATTCCTGTGACTTACTCATTTTGTAACTGGAAGCCTGTACCTCCCCTCTCCTCTTCACCCATTTTGTCCAAACTTCCCCCACAACCATCAGTTTGTTCTCTGTATTTTTGGTCTAATTCTGCTTTTTGTTTGTTTATGCACTTGTTTTTCGTTGTTGTTGTTTTTTTTTTAGATTCCACCCATGAATGGAATAATATAGTATTTATCTTTCTCAGTCTGACTTATTTTACTTAGCATACTGCCCTCTAGGTATATCCATGTTGTCTCAAATGGCATAATCTCATCCTTTTTATGGCCATGTAATATTCCATCCCATCCACCACATCCTCTTTATACATTCATTTGTGGATGGACACTTAGGCTGCTTCCATATCTTAACTATTGTAAATAATGCTGCCGTATTGCACATAGCAGATGCATATATCTTTTCAAATTAGTGTTTTCATTTTCTTTGGGTAAATTAGGTTGGGACATTCTTACTTCCAGAATGAAAATAATATTACACCCTAGTGTTTCTGCTTTCTCCTTATGTGTCTGGGTAGCAGATTTGTCAATGAAGAGGCCAGACAAGGGCTGCACCTCTTGAATTGCACTGTCCAGTGTGGTAGCTACTAGTCACATGTGGTTACTGGGCATTTGAAATGTAGCTAATGGGAAATGAGATGTGATGGAAATGTGTACCCAGTGTGTATCACTGGATTTTGAAGACATAGTACAAAAATGTGAAATATTTCCTTAATAATTATTTATATTGAGTACATGTTGGAATGATAATATTTTCTGCAAAATAAATTCTATTGTTAAAATTACTTTCACCTTTTAAAAAAGTGACTACAAGAATGTTTGAAATTACATATGTGGGGGTGCCTAGGTGGCTCAGTCAGTTAAGCGTCTGACTCTTGATCTCGGCTCAGGTCTTGATTTCAGGGTCATGAGTTCGAGCCCTGCATTGGGCTCCATGCTGGGTGTGAAGCCTGCTTAAAAAAAGAAGAAGAAAAGAAATTACATATGTAGCTCATTATAGATTTCTGTTGATCAGTGCTAAGCAGTAGCTTAAAAAATGTGCTAATGGTGTTTTGGGGATGGTGGTGGGGTTGCCTTGTCATTTCAGGTCTTTGACCCCTCGCGATTCTCTCAGGAAAATTCTGATCAGAGACACCCCCACTCCTTCTTACCATTCTCAGCCGGACCAAGGTGAGGACAATTTGAAGTTGTTGAAAATGGACAGAAGTGTTTTATTTGGAAACAGCATTCTTCCTTTGGTATCTCAGGTGTATATATTCTTCCACGGAACCCCATCTTCTCACCAGATTATGAGGTAGATATTGGTACCTATTTGAGCCCCTGAAAAGACGAGTTAGTTTCACAAAAGACAAAGCCCTTCTCTATCACATCTTATACAGCCATGCCTCAGAAAGCTCTCCCACAATGCAAACTTGCTCATCAGCCATGCAGCCCACCCCTGACACAGGAGAAACAATTCTTCTTTTTTCTTAATTTCAAATTTATTGAGATATAGCTGACATGTGAAATTGTAAGATATTTAAAATGTGTATCATGGTGATTTGATATCTGTACAGATCATGAAAGGACTCTTCCCCATCTAGTTATTACCACATCCTCCATCTCACAAATTTATCTCTTTGTGTGTGTGTGCGTGTGTGCATGCGCACGCGCACGTGAGGACATTTAAATTCTGCTTTATTAGCAAATGTCAATGACACAATACTCTGTTATCCACTATAGTCACCCAGTTTGACATTTATATCCTCACGGGAGAAACAATTCTATAAGCAATTCCAAGTGCCACCTTGTTTAGGGCAGGCATCACATTGCAGCCTCCCGGTTCACATTCTTATAGGGAACAATAGACATTCAAAAGTTTCTGTGGCATATGGTGTGTAAATGCAGCTTTACTGTGACTATCAGATTCATTATGCTAGCATCTTATGCAAGAGTCAGAAAAAAACTACCATTTCTTCAAGTATCTCTTTCCCTCTGTGTCTGCAGGAACTGTATCGGGCAGCAGTTTGCCATGATTGAGTTAAAGGTGGCCATTGCCTTGATCCTGCTCCGCTTCAAGGTGTCTCCAGATCCCACCAGACCTCTTGTCTTCTTGCCCCAGATTGTCCTCAAACCCAAGAATGGGGTCTACTTGCACCTGAAGAAACTCCCCTAATGTTACAGCCCAGGGTACAACGATTTTATATATATATATATATATATATATATATATATATATATATATATATATGTATGTATAATTTTAAAGTTAAATTACAGGACCACCTGGGTGCTCAGTCAGTTGAGCGTCGAACTCTTGATTTTGTCTCAGGGCTTGATCTCACCATTCATGAGTTTGAGTCCCGGGTCAGGCTCCACTTCCATGCTAACAGTATGGAGCTTCTCTCTCTCTCTCTCTCTCTCTCTCTCTCTCTCTCTCTCTCTCTCTGCCTCTCTCTCTGTCTCTCTCAAAATAAATAAACATTTAAAAAAATAAAGTTAAATTACAGCTAATGGGCAAAAAAAATGGTAAAGAATCAAGGTACAGTGGGAGGGTTAGGGGTAGGTGTGATGGGGGTCTCTGTGTAACTGCACATTATCCAAAGGTGCACAGGTGATACCCTGTGTCACTTAGATCTGTTTCGGTATGATTTGGGGAGATTTTCCAGTCATTACTGTTTGATTCTGTCTTCTATTAATGCTGTATACCAAGAATTTTGCTAGGTGACTTCCATATGTTTTCTGCTTTTTAGAAATAGTTTTTGGAATTTCACAAGTAATAAGTGAATAAATGCTCACAGTAAAAGATTTCCAACACTAGAAAAGCATGTAAAGTAAAAAGTAAAAATCCCACTTCACATACGCTACACGTCTCTGCCCTGACCCACGCCCTGACACATCTCCTACACGTTTTCCTAAAAACAGAATAGTTTGGTGTGCATTCTTTCAAAGTTTTTCCTATACATTTCATATATGTATGTATACATTTCATACATATGTAAGTATGCATTCTTATAGATGGAATCATATCCATATTATTCTTGTTTTTTTCACTTAATAAAAAATACATCTTATTCCTAATCAATGGATTCATAATATTTTATAACATGGATATACTATAACTTATTAAACTATTTTCTTATTATTGGATATTTACACTATTTATAGTTTTAAAAACATGCTTATTGGCCATTTGTGATTATCTTTGTTTTGTTGTCTGTGATTCATACATCATCTATGCTTATTTTCCAATGGAGTTGTTTGTCTTTTTCTTACTGATTCGTATGAGTTCTTTAATATTGTGGATAATAGCCCTTGATTGTAACTTTTCTTTATAATTTTCCCCATTCTTGCATTTTTATAGGAATACATTTATGGTGTCTTTTATCATACAGAAATTCAAAATTTTCATGAATTAAGATAAATAAACTTTTCTTTTTGGTTTCTGGGATTTGAATCTTAGATAAGAAAACCTTCATTTGGAATATTATCAAGATAGTCTACAGAGAAAGACAGATACCATATGTGGTTTTCATTCTTATGTGGATCCTGAGAAACTTAACAAAAGACCATGGGGGAGGGGGAGGGAAAGGAAAAAAAAAGTTAGGGAGGGAGGCAAACCATAAAAGACTTAAAAACTGAGAACAAACTGAGGGTTGATGGGGGGTGGGAGGGAGGGGAAAGTGGGTGATGGGCACTGAGGAGGGCACCTGTTGGGATGAGCACTGGGTGTTGTATGGAAACCAATTTGACAATAAGTTTCATATTTAAAAAAAATTTTTTAATAAATAAATAATAATAATTTTTTAAAAGATAGTCTACAGATTTCCCTGGTGCTAACAATGCTTGTGAAACCTGAGCAGGAATTTTTAATAATTTCCAAATAATAACCATAATAATAATAATTTCCAGATTCATCGCTCATTTGATGTTTATGTGTCCACTGCATGTCAGATATTATGATAAGCATTCAGTGAATGCACAGTTATGATCCCTGCCCTCATGGAACTTGTATCCTTTTTTAAATTTTTTTAAATTTGTTTATTTTGAGAGAGAAAGAGAGAATGAGCAGGGAGGGACAGAGAGCGTAGGGGACAGAGGATCTGAAGCAGGCTTTGTGCCCACAGCAGAGAGCCTAATGTGGGACTCAAACTCATGAACCATGAGGTCATGACCTGAGCTGAAATCAGACACTCGACCTACTGAGCCAGGTAGGAGATTGTTTCCTAAAGTGCAAGTTGGATAACAAATCATGAATTTCACTAAGTGCCATGAAGGAAATAAGTGGGCCGAGCAAGACAGTAATGAAGGGGCACTTACTTTAGACTGGGTTGTTTAGAAAGCCCTCCTTAAGAAAGGGACATATAAATTGAAGCCTCAGAGGGGTGGAAGCTGCTTCTGCCCTTTCTCAGATGTCCCCCAGCAGCAAAATTATGGGCAATGAACTGGACAATTTAGCCCTGAAACACTTCCAGTCACAAAATGAATAAATCATGGGAAGAAAAGGCACAGTATAGGGAATATAGTAAATGATACTGTAATACTGTTGTATGGTGGCAGGTGGTAGCTACACTTGTGGGGAGCATAGCATAGCAAAACATAGAGAGAAGTTGGATCACTATGTTGTACACGTGAAACTAATGTAACATTGTGTGTCAACTATACTAAAAAAAATGTTTTTAATAGCCCTGAAACAAACAGTAGAAGTATATTGTCCTCGCCAAGTGAAAGCAAACTGACTTTGACTATCCGGATGGATAAGAAATGAAAATAAAGTACTGGTCACATCCAATAATAGCTCACTACAACAGAAGTATGCCCAAATAGAGGAGCTTAAACAAGATAAAAATTCCTTTTTCTCTCACATGAAATTGAGGAAATAGGCGGTCCAGAAATAGGGTAGTTCGCTGTACAAGGTCACCAGGTCCAGGCTCTGTGTATCTTGTTCTCCATCTTCAACACATGGTTTTCAATAAATGACCTAAGATGGCTGCTAGCTCCTGCCACCACACCTGCCTTCAAGTGGGAGGAGGTAAAAGGGAATGGGAAGGCAGTCACCTTTCCTCTTTAAGATATTAGCTGGAGGGGCACCTGGGTGGCTCAGTTAAGCGTCCAGCTCTTGGTTTCGGCTCAGGTCATGATCTCAGTTTCTGGGTTCGAGCCCTGTGTTGGTCTCCATGCTGACAGTGTGGAGCCTGCCTGGGATTCTCTCTCTCTCCCTCCCTCTCTCTCTGTTCCTCCCCTGATCATGGTCTCTCTCTCTCTCTCTCAATCTCAAAATAAGTAAATAAACCTAAAAAAAAAAAAAAAGATATTAGCTGGAAGTTGTACTTATCACTCTGTTCACGGCTCTGCCAAAAACCCAGTCCCTCCCAAAGCTGAAAGGGAAACTGGAAAATGTGGTCTTTAGCTGGCAACCACATACTCAGCTAAATCTTCTATTTCTGTGATATTGGAGAAAGGATGCAGAAGGAACACCAAGCCACAGACAGCCTATCATTTAAGCACGGACTGGAGCAAATCCTTGAAAATAGGAACAATATCAAGGATAGTGCTGACCATGAAGGTGTCGTAACGTTTAGGTTTAGTTATCAAGAGCCAGCACTCAGCAGGCCATACAGGTAAATGTATAAACACTCAGTCCCAAGCCAGGAATGGATGGGGTGGGCAAGCATCCTGAAGAAGTTACATAGGCTTGGAAAAAATACTCGGATTCTCTCTTCTTGTCCCCTCAACTGAAAGGCAGCACACACACAAAAACATATGCTCCGTTTCTTCAACACTAATATTAAAGTCTACAAAGGATAATACACTCAACAGAGTTGTAAGTAATATCAAGTATCATGTTTTTATTCTTTACCTTTTGTGACTCATTGGCCTTTTTACAAATCTAAAGAAAATTGTGGATCTTCTCCAGAAATATGTATGTACTTCAAGCACCAACAGAGTTTGTGATTTCAAGACATTTGTGGACTCCTTGAGCCCAGGCCTGGACCCAGTTGATAGCCCTTCCTCTATCTTCACATCCTTAAGAACCTTATCAGATGGCTGTATCTAGTAATGGAGGCACCCATTAGTTCAGGAAGCAAGTCACTTCATCCCTAGGCAGCTATTACTAACTGTTTCAGGATTTTGAACGAAAACCTTCCTTCTTGTAACTTTTTCCCATTGATACAGCTCAAAATTTCTTTATCAATATGTAGTTTTCAGAGGCCTTTTACCACCATTACATAATTAGATCTTTATCCCCCCCCCCCCCCCGTTGTGATGTACACATGCGTTATTATCATATTCATTTTCCCAATGAAGAAAAGGAAGTCCAGCAAGATCAGGTAACATACCCAATGTCTCTTGGTCACTGAATAGCAGACCTAGAACTCTGGAGCCTTGGCAATTCTTTAGGTATTTAGAGATAGTTCTTATGACTTTCCAAGCCCTCATGTGTTTCAGCTCTATAGTTTTAGCAAATCAGATGTGGGCTTGCACTAGCATCCACTGCCATGAAGTCAAGATGCATAAAACTGATGGTATTCATGGCAATCATCCTGGAACTTTCTTCTGTACCTACTCTAATCTGGCACCCATTTAGGCTCTGGCATCCTCTGTTTTCTCTCTCATTTACAATTCCATTTCTGGTATTTTGATTTGACATTTGCATTTTGGATTATCTCTCCAACTCCTGACTCTCCTTTTCTTCTCAAAGAGGAGGCTTGAACTACACTTTCCCTCAGGTCTCATTAACCATTCAATGACCCAGCTAGGTGCTGGCTAGTGCTTCAAGCAGGCCCATCTTATCCCCCCATGAATGGGGATTCAGACCTCTAACTCTGTCTACTTTTCTTCACGCAACATCATCCTCATATCCAACACTTTCCTGGTTTGTCTCTTCTTAACTCAAACTAGTTTGACAACATCCTTCGTAAAGCATGATGCCCGTACATGAACAAAATAATCCAAGATGTTATAAGTTTCTTTCTCCTGGCATCCAAGGCTGCCTCACGTGGGGACACCAGTGATATTTGGTGAAACCAGAATGTATGTTTAGTCAACACTCCAGAAACCAGAGTCTTCTTGAGAACAACTGTAAAAGCTGAAGAAAAGGATCCACAGCTCTCTGGAGAGCCTGCAAAAATTGAGGCCTCACCACTGTAAATCCATTTAGAATAAAATGTGAGTATCTCCCCTGAATGGATCAGTACAGCTTCCCTGGCAGTCTCTAAAATATATAACAAGAACACTGATCTCTTCCTTACTTCTCCCCACAACAACCCATTGTTGTATGAACTACTTTGCTAGCCACCCATAAAGGCCTCCATCCCTAAAGAATGCTCTCAGATGCACCTTCTAGGCTAGAAACAGGCTGTGCTGAACCACCCACATTCCCTTTCTTTTTCTCACCTGAGACTAGTGACATTTGTTTATGGAATACGGAGCTATAGCTGCCTAACTAAATCTAACTATGGATTGGCCCCAGCTGTAGCCTTCATAACTCTGGATACCCTACTACATGGTAGACACCCAAGACGTATTTGTTTAACGAATGAATGAATTCATGGACAGATGAATGAACAAATGAACTATGACCACAAGGTGATCTCTCTCCCCAGCCATCATACTGACTGGCTAGCCAACGAAAGTTATTTATGTTCTGGGAAAATTAATGTTGCAGCTCTGATTCAATTATGCCATCAGCCTCAGCCACAGTTTGGAGAGATACTATGTGGCTTTGTGTGGTTCCTTCCCACTGCAGGCACATGCTTCAGTCTGCCCTTACTCTTCGCTCATGAATACTTATTGAACACCTGTGTGCCAGGCGCTGTTCTAGCCACTAGAGACATTGTAATGAATAAACAGACAAAGACTGAACTCTTGACACTTATATTCTAGAGAGGGCACAGAGAATTAGAAAATAGATGAATAAATCAATACATTTGTTAGGTTTAGTCTAGTTTGTAAAAATCATCAAACCCCCAAATTGAAGTGGCTTACCACCACACAATAAAGGAACTTTATTTTTCACTTACATAATGGATCAATATAGGTGTTCCTCATGGGCTGGCAGGCTTTCACACTGAGATTTGGGGGGCCAGTCTCTTTTCATCCATGGATCTGCTATCCCCTTGAGTTTGGAGTTCTCTGTATCCATCCAGCAGAGAAACAGAGTGTGGAGAAAGTACACCTGTTTCTTCCTTGCCTTGTCTCAGATGTGATGCACATCACTTCTGAGTATGTTGTATTACTGAGGACACGTCACAAGGATGAGAGAATTGGAAATGTGGCCCCTGATTGGACAACTCTACATTACAGAAGAAGAAACACAAACATTGTCCCTCTCTGTGCCAGTCTATCCCTTTGGCCACCAAATATCTGGTTTATTTTATTCTCAAATACAGAGTACATTTACTCCCTCTGTGAGGATGACAACAAAAGTCCTATCTTGCTGGATATTCAAAATCTCTGGGTGATGCTCATTTCTCTTCATTAGGCCTGGATGGGGCTTGTTGTGTTCCTGGGGTCTATGAACTAAAAGATAAGTTCTCTTTACTTAATGGTGGAGCAGAGACAGGAAAACGGTCAACTCTCAACCCTATCCCAATAAGACTATATTTCCTGGATGTTCTTGCTATTAGGTGTGGTTGTGTGACTTAGTTTAGGCCAGTGGGATATGAGCAAAATTGATGTGTGCAACTCTTGCATCATGCCATATTGTAAAACCAAGCTGCTTGCCCTAGATCTCTTCTCCCCTTCCCAAGGGTTGGAAGGATTTGGGTTGATTTTGATAACTGACCGTTTGGGCCACTTGTTTTTTTCTGCTCCCATACTTTAAATTCTACCCTTTAAATTTGACTCCTATGTAAAGTGGAATTCACACAAAAAAGAGAGTGAGCCTAAGAAACCCTAGGCACATACCCTCAACCCCAATAAAAGCAGAATACTAGGCCCACTAGTGCTCTTTCTCTTTACCTGCATCCTTGCTATGTGGCCTGAGCTATGCTGTGTAATTTACAGGTCTTGTAAGTAATAAACCTTTATTTTTTTTAAGTCCCATGATAGTTGTTGCAGAAGAGTATTTTGCAATAAGAACCACAAGGGCTGGTCCAGCCACAACATCGGTTATTGATAGTCTGAGACCAGCACAAAACACTCCCATACTTCTGGGGCACCTGGCTGGCTCAATCAATAGACTCTTGATCTCAGGATTGTGAATTCAAGTCCCATGTTGGTGTAAAGCTTACTTTAAAAAAAGTTAACAAACTACTAAAACAATAAAACACTATGATATTTCTTTTTTTTTAATATAATTTATTGTCAAATTGGCTAACATTCAGTGTGTACAGTGTGCTCTTGGTTTGGGGGGTAGATTCCCGTGATTCATCACTTACATACAACACCCAGAGCTCATCCAACAAGTGCCCTCCTCAATGCCAATCACCCATTTTCCCCTCTCCTCCACCCCCTCATCAACCCTCAGTTTGTTCTCTGTATTTAAGAGTCTCTTATGGTTTGCCTCCCTCCCTCTCTGTTTGTAACTATTTTTTCCCCTTCCCTTTCCCCATGGTCTTCTGTTAAGTTTCTCAGGTTCCACATATGAGTGAAAATGTATGATATCTGTCTTTCTCTGACTGACTTATTTCACTCAGCATAATATCCTCCAGTTCCATCCATGTTGCTGCAAATGGCATGATTTCATTCTTTCTCATTGCCAAGTAGTATTCCATTATATATATAAACCACATCTTCTTTCTCCATTCATCAGTTGATGGACATTTAGGCTCTTTCCATAATTTGGCTATTGTTGAAAGCACTGCTATAAACAATGGGGTATATGTGCCCCTATGAATCAGCACTCCTGTATCCTTTGGATAAATTCCTAGTAGTGCTATTGCTGGGTCATAGAGTAGTTTTATTTTTAATTTTTTGAGGAACCTCCACACTGTTTTCCAGAGTGGCTGCACCAGTTTGCATTCCCACCAACAGTGCAAGAGGGTTCCCATTACTCCACATCCTCACCAGCATCTGTTGTTTCCTGAGTTGTTAATTTTAGCCACTCTGACTGCTGTGAGGTGATATCTCAGTGTGGTTTCGATTTGTATTTCCATGATGATGAATGATGTTGAGCATCTTTTCATGTGTCTGTTGGCCATCTGGACGTCTTTGGAAAAGTGTCTATTCATGTCTTCTGCCCATTTCTTCACTGGATTATTGCTTTTCAGGTGTTGAGTTTGGTAAGTTCTTTATAAATTTTGGATACTAACCCTTTATCCAATATGTCATTTGCAAATATCTTTTCCCATTCCATCTGTTGCCTTTTAGTTTTGTTGATTATTTCCTTTGCAGTGCAGAAGTTTTTTTATCTTGATAAGGTCCCAATAGTTCATTTTTGCTTTTAATTCCCTTGTCTTTGGAGATGTGTCAAGCAAGAAATTGATGTGGCTGAGGCCAAAAAGGTTGTTGCCTGTTTTCTTCTCTAGGATTTTGGTGGTTTCCTGTCTCACATTTAGGTCTTTCATCCATTTTGAGTTTATTTTTAACACTACCATAGTTCTATGTTCTTCTTTATCCTCCCCCAAAACAAAACAAACTTACATTAACTGTATTAATGATTCTAACAACCACCCAATTACTAAAGCCAGAGAGCCATCTACTTTCCTCCTGTCCTCATTCATCACACTCATTCACAAAGTCTACTTCCTAATTTTCTCTCAAATTCAACCACTTTTCTCCATTTTTATTATCAACACATTCATTCACTGATTCATTTATTGACTCTACTGTGGGCTAGGAATCTAGAAAACTGAAGATATCAAAGATAATTAGGCATGGTTTTGGACAGAGAAGAGTTTTCAGTATAGTGAGGAAAAAGGTAATAAAACAATGCTTATAATACACTGTGAAAATCCCTGTTCCTCAGATTTGCCGAGGGTGCAATGGAAGCATTGGGAAGTGGTTGCTAATCAGCCATGTGGTGATGGTGAGGGTAAGTCAAGTAGTACATGCTTCTCAAAGGATGTGATGCCTATTTTTGTAGACCCATACTATCAGGCTGGGCTCTTTCATGAACATGTCAAGCAGCAATATTACTTAGAAATAAGGAAATAATTTTCTGTGAGACCTCATGTTGCTAAGTGATCATCTCAACTAATCCAACATTACTTCACTGAAAAAACTCGTACATAAAGGATGCAAGAGGGAGAATTGCCATTAACACTGACTCCAAAATGGCCAGAGAACAATCCTCCATCAAATGCCCTTAAGGGACACTCTAAGTAGTTAAGTGCTAGTAACATCTCTAAAGATAAGTTTTAGCATCACCATGGAAACGACTCCCCTCAAATATACTAATGAGATGACAATGAAGACAGCTGTTGTATAATGAACACAATATGGACAGAAGCAAAATTACCAAAAGAATGATCTAGGAAGAGACCAAGAAAATTTTTCAGCCATAGGCTTCTTGAGATAGAATGGAAAAGGACCTATAAAATTCTAATATGGAGTTTGAGTACTGTCTGTAAAGTTCTCGTAGTATCCAGCCACCGCTATGTACCATAAATTGGGTTTTGATTATGCCATCTAGTTTCTCAGCTGACACTTCTAGTGCTTGTGCAGACCTCAGGGAGCTCACAAACATCAACCAAAGATTATTAAAAATCTTTAGAATTGTTTTCCCTCTTAATATATTGGAGAGTGTAGAGGAACACTGTAAATGACTGGAAACTTTCCATGAGGGCAACAATTTTAGAAGTCCCAACATTTACAATTAATATTTTATTACTTGATCCCCCCAAAAGCTCATTAAATGAAACCTGTAGCTTTTGGTCCGTTAGCCTTTCTCTCTATTGTTCTACAGCTTTTGCTTTCTTTTCTCTATTTCCTGCCATCTCCTTCCTTGCATCTGGCTTCCTTCTCCTTTCCTTCTTCCACCTGTGCCCTCTCTCTTCAATTGCTTTCCTTCAAGAGTTGGTTTTATCTGTTTGAAGACTGAATTAAGATTCTTTTCTACTAAGTCACACTACCAGGAAGATAATTTCTTCCAACAGACTTTTGACTATAGTCACATATTCTTGGCACATTCTTTCCCCAAGTTTATTGCATATTGGTTGCTGAATGTGATGGTTAACTTTATATGTCAACTTAACTAAGCCTCAGGGTCCCAGACATTTGCCCAGGCATTATTCTGAGTGCGTTTGTGACGATGCTTCTGAATGAGTTTAATGCCTGAATCAGTAGACTGATTAAAACAGATTGCCCTCCCCAATGTAGGTGGGCTTCATTCAATCAGCTGGAAACCTGAATAGAACAAAGAAGCTGAATGAGAGCAAGCCCTTCCTGCCCGACTGCTGGCCTGGGAAATTAGTCATTTCCAGCCTTCACACTTGGACTGAAACATTGGTTCTTCTTGAGTCCTAAGCCTGCTGGCTTTTGGACCAGAAGTATACCATCAGGTCCTTTGTTCTCAGGCCTTCAGATTCAAGCTGGAACTACACCTTGCCTCTCCTGGGTCTCCAAGTTGCTGACAGCATATCTTAAGACTTTTCAGCCTCGGAGATCCTGGGAAGATGGTGGCGTAGGAGATTGCAGGGCTCACCGCGTGTCCTGCTGATCACTTAGATTCCACCCACACCTGCCTAAATAACCCAGAAAACCACCAGAAGATTAGCAGAACGGAGTCTCCAGAGCCAAGTGCAGACGAGAGGCCCACGGAAGAGGGTAGGAAGGACGGTGAGGCAGTGCTCGCTACACAGGCTGGCGGGAGGGAGCTGGGCGGAGGGGCAGCCGCCGGCCAAGCAGAGCCCCCGAGTCTGGCTTGCAAAAGCGGAGGGGCTGGACAGAGTGTGTTCTGACAGCAAGCAGGACTTGACATCTGGAAGTTTATAAGCTAACAGCTCTGCTCGGAGAATGGGAGGGCTGGAGGACAACGGGAGGGAGAGTTGTTGAGCCCCAGACGACAGAGCTCAGCTTGGTGGGGAACAAAGGCACTCACCAGCGCCATCTCCCTCACCCATCCCCTAGCCAAAATCCCAAAGGGAACCAGTTCCTGCCAGGGAACTTGCTTGCACCGCTCAAACACCCAATGCTGTGCTTCTGCAGATCCATCCCTCCGGCGGGTCTGACTCCCTCCTGGTGCCACAGGGCCCCTCCCGAAGCAGATCTCCGAAGGAAAAGGAGCTGAGCCTACCCCTCCCGCCCCTGTGCACCTTGTCGATCCACCCCAGCTAATACGCCAGATCCCCAGCACCACAAGCCTGGCAGTGTGCAAGTAGCCCAGACGGGTCACGCCTAGTGGCCTCCTAGTGAATCCCGCCCCTAGGAGAGGGGAAGAGAAGGCACACACCAGTCTGACTGTGGCCCCAGCGGTGTGCTGGGGGCAAACATCAGGTCTGACAGTGGCTCCGCCCACCAACACAAGTTATTCAAGACAGCACAGGGGAAGTGCCCTGCAGTTCCACACCACTCCAGGGACTATCCAAAATGACGAAACGGAAGAATTCCCCTCAAAGAAAGTCCAGGAAATAACAACAGCTAACGAACTGATCAAAAACAATTTAAACAATATAACAGAAAGTGAATTTAGAATAATAGTCATAAAATTAATCACTGGGCTTGAGAACAGTATAAAGGACAGCAGAGAATCTATTGCTACAGAGATCAAGGGACTAAGGAACAGTCAGGAGGAGCTAAAAAATGCTATCAATGAGCTGCAAAATAAAATGGAGACAACCACGGCTCAGATTGAAGAGGCAGAGGAGAGAATAGGTGAACTAGAAGATAAAATTATGGAAAAAGAGGAAGCTGAGAAAAAGAGAGATAAAAAAAAATCCAGGAGTATGAGGGGAAAATTAGAGAACTAAGTGGTGCACTAAAGAGAAATAATCTACGCCTGATTGGTATTCCAGAGGAGGAAGAGAGAGGGAAAGGTGCTGAAGGTGTACTTGAAGAAATCATAGCTGAGAACTTCCCTGATCTGGGGAAGGAAAAAGGCATTGAAATCCAAGAGGCACAGAGAACTCCCTTCAGACGTAACTTGAATTGATCTTCTGCATGACATATCATAGTGAAACTGGCAAAATATAAGGATAAAAGAAAATTCTGAAAGCAGCTAGAGATAAACGTGCTCTAACATATAAAGGGAGACCTATAAGACTCGTGACCAATCTCCCTGCTGAAACTTGGCAGGCCAGAAAGGAATGGCAGGAGATCTTCAATGTGATGAACAGAAAAAAATATGCAGCCGAGAATCCTTTATCCAGCAAGTCTGTCATTTAGAATAGAAGGAGAGATAAATGTCTTCCTAAACAAACAAAAACTGAAGGAATTCATCACCACTAAACCAGCCCTACAAGAGATCCTAAGGGGGATTCTGTGAGACGAAGTACCAGAGACATCGCTACAAGCATGAAACCTACAGACATCACAATGACTCTAAACCCATAACTTTCTATAATAACACTGAATGTAAATAGACTAAATGCGCCAAACAAAAGACATAGGGTATCAGAATGGATAAAAAAAAAAAAAAAAGACCCATGTATTTGCTGTCTACAAGAGACTCATTTTAGACCTGAGGACACCTTCAGATTGAGAGTGAGGGGATGGAAAACTATTTATCATGCCACTGGAAGCCAAAAGAAAGCTGGAGTAGCCATACTTATATCAGACAAACTAGACTTTAAATTAAAGGCTGTAACAAGAGATGAAGAAGGGCATTAGATAATAATCACAGGGTCTATCCATCAGGAAGAGCTAACAATTATAAAAGTCTATGCGCCAAATACAGAAGCCCCCAAATATATACAACAATTACTCACAAACATAAGCAATCTTATTGATAAGAATGTGGTAATTGCAGGGGACTTTAACACTCCACTTACAGAAATGGAGAGATCATCTAGACACACGGTCAATAAAGAAACAAGGGCCCTGAATGATACATTGGGTCAGATGGACTTGACAGATATATTTAGAACTCTGCATCCCAAAGCAACAGAATATACTTTCCTCTCGAGTGCACATGGAACAGTCTCCAAGATAGATCACATACTGGGTCACAAAACAGCCCTTCATAAGTATACAAGAATTGAGATCATACCATGCATACTTTCAGACCACAATGCTATGAAGCTTGAAATCAACCACAGGAAAAAGTCTGGAAAACCTCCAAAAGCATGGAGGTTAAAGAACACCCTACTAAAGGATGAATGGGTCAGGGCACCTGGATGGCTCAGTCGGTTAAGTGGACGAATTCAGTCGAGATCAGGTCATGATCTCACGGTCCGTGAGTTTGAGCCCCTCATCGGGCTCTGTGCGGACAGCTCAGAGCCTGGATCCTGTTTCGGATTCTGTGTCTCCCTCTCTCTGACCCTCCCGCGTTCATGCTCTGTCTCTCTCTGTCTCAAAAATAAATAAATGTTAAAAAAATTAAAAAAAAAAGAATGAATGGGTCAACCAGGCAATTAGAGAAGAAATTAAAAAATGTATGGAAACAAACGAAAATGAAAATACAACAATCCAAATGCTTTGGGATGCAACGAAGGCAGTCCTGAGAGGAAAATACATTGCAATCCAGGCCTATCTCAAGAAACAAGAAAAATCCCAAATACAAAATCTAACAGCACACCTAAAGGAAATAGAAGCAGAACAGCAAAGACACCCCAAACCCAGCAGAAGAAAAGATGTAATAAAGATCAGAGCAGAAATAAACAATATAGAATCTAAAAAAACTGTAGAGCAGATCAACAAAACCAAGAGGTGGTTTTTTGAAAAAATAAACAAAATTGATAAACCTCTAGCCAGGCTTCTCAAAAAGAAAAGGGAGATGACCCACATAGATAAAATCATGAATGAAAATGGAATTATTACAACCAATCCCTCAGAGATACAAGCAATTATCAGGGAATACTATGAAAAATTATATGCCAACAAACTGGACAACTTGGAAGAAATGGGAAATTCCTAAACACCCACACGCTTCCAAAACTCAATCAGGAGGAAATAGAAAGCTTGAACAGACCCATAGCCACTGAAGAAATTGAATCAGTCATCAAAAATCTCCCAACAAATAAGAGTCCAGGACCAGATCGCTTCCCAGGGGAGTTCTACCAGACGTTTAAAGCAGAGGTAATACCTATCCTTCTCAAGCTATTCCAAAAAATAGAAAGGGAAGGAAAACTTCCAGACTCATTCTATGAAGCCAGTATTACTTTGATTCCTACACCAGACAGAGACCCAGTAAAAAAAGAGAACTACAGGACAATATGCTTGATGAACGTGGATGCAAAAATTCTCAATAAGATACTAACAAATCGAATTCAATGGCATATAAAAAGAATTATTCACCATGATCAAGTGGGATTCATTCCTGGGATGCAGGGCTGGTTCAACATTCGCAAATCAATCAACGTGATACATCACATTAATAAAAGAAAAGAACCATATGATCCTGTCAATCGATGCAGAAAAGGCATTTGACAAAATTCAGCATACTTCTTTAATAAAAACCCTCGAGAAAGTTGGGATAGAAGAAATATACTTAAAGATCATAAAAAGCCATTTATGAAAAGCCCGCAGCTAACATCATCCTCAATGGGGAAAAACTGAGAGCTTTTCCCCTGAGATCAGGAACACGACAGGGATGTCCACTCTCACCGCTGTTGTTTAACATAGTGTTGGAAGTGCTAGCATCAGCAATCAGACAACAAAAGGAAATCATAGGCATCAAAATCGGCAAAGATGAAGTCAAGCTTTCACTTTTTGCAGATGACATGATATTATACATGGAAAATCTGATAGACTCCACCAAAAGTCTGCTAGAACTGATACATGAATTTAGCAAAGTTGCAGGATACTAAATCAATGTATAGAAATCAGTTGCATTCTTATACACTAATAATGAAGCAACAGAAAGACAAATAAAGAAACTGACCCCATTCACAATTGCACCAAGAAGCATAAAATACCTAGGAATATATCTAACCAAAGATGTACAAGATCTGTATGCTGAAAACTATAGAAAGCTTATGAAGGAAATTGAAGAAGATATAAAGAAATGGAAAAACATTGTGCTCATGGGTTGGAAGAATAAATATTGTCAAAATGTCAATACTATCCAAAGCTATCAACACATTCAATGCAATCCCAATCAAAATTGCACCAGCATTTTTCTCGAAACTAGAACAAGCAATCCTAAAATTCATATGGAACCACAAAGGCCCCGAATAGCCAAAGGAATTTTGAAGAAGAAGACCAAAGCAGGAGGCATCACAATCCCAGGCTTTAGCCTCTACTACAAAGCTGTAATCATCAAGATATCATGGTATTGGCACAAAAACAGACACATAGACCAGTGGATAGAATAGAAACCCCAGAACTAGACCCACAAACGTATGGCCAACTCATCTTTGACAAAGCAGGAAAGAACATCCAATGGAAAAAAGACAGTCTCTTTAACAAATGGTGCTGGGAGAACTGGGCAGCAACATGCAGAAGATTGAAACTGGACCACTTTCTCATACCATTCACAAAAATAAACTCAAAATGGATAAAGGACCTGAATGTGAGACAGGAAACCATCAAAACCCTAGAGGAGAAAGCAGGAAAAGACCTCTGTGACCTCAGCCATAGCAATTTCTTACTTGACACAACCCCAAAGGCAAGGGAATTAAAAGCAAAAATGAACTACTGGGATCTTATGAAGATAAAAACTTCTGTACAGCAAAGGAAACAACCAACAAAACTGAAAGGCAGCCAATGGAATGGGAAAAGATATTTGCAAATGACATATCGGACAAAGGACTAGTATCCAAAATCTATAAAGAGCTCACCAAACTCCACACCCAAAAAACAAATAACCCAGTGAAGAAATGGGCAGAAAACATGAATAGACACTTCTCTAAAGAAGACATCCGGATGGCCAACAGGCACATGAAAAGATGCTCAACGTCGCTCCTCATCAGGGAAATACAAATCAAAACCACACTCAGATATCACCTCACGCCAGTCACAGTGGCCAAAATGAACAAATCAGGAGACTATAGATGCTGGAGAGGATGTGGAGAAACGGGAACCCTCTTGCACTTTTGGTGGGAATGCAAACTGGTGCAGCCACTCTGGAAAACAGTGAGGAGGTTCCTCAAAAAATTAAAAATAGACCTACCCTATGACCCAGCAATAGCACTGCTAGGAATTTACTCAAGAGATACAGGAGTACTGATGCATAGGGGCACTTGTACCCCAATGTTTATAGCAGCACTCTCAACAATAGCCAAATTATGGAAAGAGCCTAAATGTCCATCAACTGATGAATGGATAAAGAAATTGTGGTTTATGTACACAATGGAGTACTACGTGGCAATGAGAAAGAATGAAATATGGCCCTTTGTAGCAACATGGATGGAACTGGAGAGTGTTATGCTAAGTGAAATAAGCCATCCAGAGAAAGACAGATACCATATGTTTTCACTCTTATGTGAATCCTGAGAAACTTAACAGAAATCCATGGGGGAGGGGAAGGAAAAAAAAAAGAAGTTAGAGTGGGAGAGAGCCAAAGCATAAGAGACTCTTGAAAACTGAGGGTTGATGGGGGGTGGGAGGGAGGGGAGAGTGGGTGATGGGTATTGAGGAGGGCACCTTTTGGGATGAGCACTGAGTGTTGTATGGAAACCAATTTGACAATAAACTTCATATATTGAAAAAAAAAGTCTTCTCAGCCTCCATAATCGCAAGAACTAATTCCTTATTTTTTATGTATAGACATAGATATGGATATATAAGCACACAAAAAATGTTATAGAATATTATATATATAGTGAGATATCTATATCCATATCTATATCTATATCTATATCATCTATATCGTGTTTGTTCCGTTTCTCTGGAGAACCCTGAAAATACACTGGATTAGAACTTCAAATCTGAGTTTTCATTTGTCTGTTCAGTTTAACCAAAGACTAACCAAATTGTCTGTCTACCATTTTCTCTCAGCTTTAACTGCCAAGGTAACCAAGACCCTACAGAATCAGACTAAAGTTGTAGTCAGGGTCAGGAGTTCCTGAAAAGACAAAGCTGAGGCTTTTCAGGCATCTTTCAACAGGAAGTAAGTCCTTCTGCTATGACTCCTCCTTCACTTATGTGATCATAATCAAGAAATTCTGAGCATACTTACATAACCTGTTTAATGCTTCCTACCCTTCAATACAAGTCTCAAGAAATGGTCAAACAAAAGATTCTGGATCAAGGAGATGCTGCCAATGTCTCCCTTGCCTGCTCTAGCATCTTCCTCCAGGAATCTCTCTGAAGCTGGCAACCTTTCAGATTTCCCTATCCCAGGGTCATTCTCTCATCTGCTAGTGTTGGCCTTTTCTGTTCCTACACACATCTCTCCCATTGCTCACTCTTGTGTGAATGCTGATATATGAAGAATGACTTCTTAACATGAGGAAGACGGTTTCTTCTTCATGATCATCAAGTACTAACACAAGCACTGATAAAGATTCTCCATTGATCTGATTGGTTTTGACCAGGTGCCTTTGGGAATATATAGCATAACTCTGCCTACATCTTCTGTTAATGTTGGTTATGCCTAATTTGATCTACTTCCAAATCTATAATCTGATTCCACTGTTGGCCACTAAGGCTTTATTCTAAAGTGCAGTGAAATTACTCAGAGACAGTTTGATCCTTTAAAGTCTTGCTTTCATGCTCTGTCATTCCAAAGCAGCATTAAGTCTAGGTCTCATTTTGCCCTACTACTGTGACAAAAATGCCTTCATTACTTGATGGCTTATGAATTCTGAGGTTTTTCACTCTTGCTGATGGAAACACAAAATATCCCCAGATTATGAGCCTTCAGCTTTGTTCCTTCTAAGATTTTCTGGTGTGCTTTACAAGCCTTGGGTAACTTCCTATGTGCTGAGTAAGCTTCTTTTAAAGGAATGAAATCCCTTCCTTCCACTAAAAACATCTTGTCTCATCTTGCCTGTTCTTAACTATTTCACCAAAAGATAATGACAGAGCCAAAACCTTACTTGGTTCTGAAGCAAATGAACTTACTGGGTGAGACTCACCAGAAGCCTTCCATCTCCTGAATCAGGGTATCACAATTTTTCTCTATGAAATAAATTGGCTCAAAGCACTTCATTTTCTTTAAATATTTTGACTTGTGCTTCAAAGTTGTGTTCACAGTTGAATAACATTATTTTAATTCATAGGGAATTATTTTTATTTTTTAGTTTGTTGGCTCAAAGTATCATGTTTCACTTTTAAAATGGTGTTATTGTATGGGTGCCTGGGTGGCTCAGTTGGTTAAGCATCTGACTTCAGCTCAGGTCATGATCTCATGGTTTGTGAGTTTAGCCCTGTCCCAGAACCTGGAGCCTGGAGCCCACTTTGGATTCTGTGTCTCCTTTTTCCTCTGCTCCTCCCTTTCTTGTGCTCTCTCTCTCTCCTTCAAAAATAAATAAACATTCAAAAGAAAAAATTCTTTTTAATGGTGTTATTGTAGAGGCCCCTGGGTGGCTCAGTTGGTTAAGCATCTGACTCTTGATTTCAGCTCAGGTCATGATCTCACAGTTCGAGCCCTGTATCGGGTTCTGCACTGACATCACGGAGACTGCTTGGGATTCTGTCTCCTTCTCTCTGCCCCCCACCATACACTTTCTATTTCTCTCTCTCAAAATAAATAAAAATTTTATAAGTAAATTAATTAATCAATAATAAAATAAAATAAAATAAAATAAAATAATGTTACTGTTCCAATCTACAAAGGAAAAACTTGTCCAGTGGGGACTTGGGTTCGGTGGTTTGCTAGGCATGACTCCATGACCAGAATTTCCTGGATCCCCTATGTTCTGGTTAAGCTAAGAAGTGCTCTTAAGTCATCCTTGATCACCATATTAGCTTGTGAGTATTTTTTTAAGTTTATTCATTTATTTTGAGAGAGAGAGAGAGAGAGAGAGAGAGAGAGAGAGAGAGAGAAAGCACATGCACGTGTGACTGGGGGAAAAGCAGAGACAGACAGAGAGAATCCCAAGCAGACTCCATGCTGCCAGCATGGAGCCCAATGTGGGGCTTGAACCCATGAACTGTGAGATCATAACCCAAGACAAAATCAAGAGTCAGAAGCTCAACTGACTGAGCCACCCAGTCACCCTGTCTTGTGAGTATTTTAAAATTCACTCTAGAATAGTACTTTATAAGTTGGAGTGGCTTAATAGTACCTCTGATGTGGTGAAAATGTCTTTAGTCTTTTTCTCAATAACCTGTGATCTAGTCTTATCACAAGAGAAATATCAAATTCCAATAATGAGGCATCTTAAAAAATACCTGACCTATATTCACCCAAACTATCAAATGCATCAGAAATAAGGAAAGTCCATGAAACTCCCACAGCCAAGAGAAGCCAAAGGAGATGTGACAACTAAATTCAACACGGTATCCTGAATAGGATCTTGGAACAGAAAAAGGACATTAGACAAAAACCAAGAAAATATGAATATAAACTATTGACAATAGTTAATAATAATCTATCAATATTGGTTCATTAATTGTAACAAATGTATCACGTTTATGTAACATGTCAATAATAGGAGAAACTGGGTGTGGGGTAGTATATGGGAATTCTATATTACCTTGTCAATTTCTCTATAATTATAAAACTGTTCTAAAAATAAAGTCAATTAAAAAATCCTAGGGCAACTATAAAAAAAAAACTACCAAACTAGTAACTAAGTTGGGAAGTTTGCAAAATAGAAGGTTGCACGCTAAAGAATTAACTCATCAGGCTTGAGATGTTCAAACCCTACACATGCCAGAAAACAGACTGGCTTTTGACAGACTCTGGGGAAATAAGCTCTAAGTTCTTAGAATCTCTTGCCTGATGAGTGTCTTTGTTGAAGACTATCAGTCTGGAGTACTCTCTTGTCCAGAAAGAGAGCAGTACAGAATTGAATACAAGAGAGGCTAATGTCCAGGAGGGGACAAGAGCCCAAACAGGGGTTTTGTCTCTGCATTTATTGAGCTCACAAAATATTACCCACGTGGTGAACATGAAGAAAACAAGATCTTACACACGTGGTCCTGGAGGAAATAATCAAACAGTAATCATTAACTTGTGTGTGTCAGAAGCAAAAGATCTGGGGGGCAAGTGGAGTTTGTGATCGAAGTACAATAGTATATTGGTGTCAGATGGAAAGTAATTGCTTGCAGGTGATAAAACAAGTTTCTCATCATCCCAGTACAATATCTCACTAACTAACCTCAGGTGCTTTTGCCCCCATGGTGGCAGCTTTCCACCCTAAACTTTTTTCTAACCCATTTATGTAAGTAGAACCTACATCACCACATGTCCTTGTACACCTGGGGCCTTGGGCCACACAAGAGAGTTTCTGCTAATAAAGTAATATATGGTAGATGGGGCACCTGGGTGGCTCGGTTGGTTAAGCATCCAACTTCGGCTCAGGTCATGATCTCACAGGTTGTGAATTTGCACCCCACATCGGGCTCTGTGCTGATAGCCCAGAGCCTGGAGCCTGCTTTGGATTCTGTGTCTCCCTCCATCTCTGCCCCTTCCCCACTCACATTCTCTCTCTCTCTCTCTCTCTCTCTCTCTCAAAAATAAATAAACATTTTTTAAAAAGATTTATGGTAGAGACCTTAGGCCACGCTGTATCATTTCCACCTCTGGAGAGACTGGAAAGATTGAGTAACTATGGTCATTCACATTCTCCATTCTTACATTACTGACTCCCAAGAAATAAATCCTGGACACCAAGGCTTACATGAGCTCCTTTGGTGGGCCATTCTTTGTACGTGTTGTCACATGTCATTGCTGGGAGAATCAAGTTCTGTTCATTGATTCCACTGGAAGAAGAGAGAATGAATCTCACTTCTAGTCTCTACCTGCCTTTTCCTTTGCTGATTTTAATGTATGTCCTTTCACCGCAATAAACTGTAATGGTGAGTAGAATTGCTTTTCTAACATAGACCCAAACTACAAAAGTGCGCTAAATAATTCTAGAATTTCCATTTCACTCTCTTTTTTTCATTTCACTCCTTTTTATAGATTAAATGATTTGATTCCATTTTTTCTTCTATATTCTAAAACTCATTAGTCATAGTTATTTCAATATCTCTCTCTGGCCACTCAATATCTGGATCATTCATGGGACTATTTCTGTTGTCTGAGGTTATTCTCCTTTGCTTTTTGATCAATTAGACTGTTTCTTGGCATTTCTACTGTGTGTTTATTAAATGAACATTGTGTGCAATGAATTGTAGAGGCTCTGGTTAGTTCGCTAAAGAGTTAATTGTCTTTTGGAAGTCAAATAGTATATTGACAACCTCATGATGCAGTTAGTGGGAAGTAGACAATTTGGACACAACATTTCCTTTCAGTGTTTGTGGGTTGCTTTGCTTTATAATACTTGTAATTATACTGTACTTTTATTTTCTCTCTCTTCATTTCTCTCTACTTTAGAATCTAAAGAAGCTGTAAAGTCACCATAAAATTTGAGAATTAAGGACATGTAGAAAAAGGGACCAATAGACACCGATAGGCATTTTGTATGATGTGATCTTCATCTCTCTTTCCAGGACATATGTGAGAGGCTCATTACCCAGGACCCATATCTGAACTTCTTTGAACACATTTCCTAATGACCCTGGACACCATTATGAAGTGTGTCTTCAGTCACCAGGGTGGTGCCTAGGTGAACAGGTCAGTGACTAAAAGGGGCTAAACTCATTCGCCATCACCTATTTCATCCATTAGCATGCTGCCCCATCTTTTCTCTTCTAATATCTCCAAATTCTGCCTGGAAGCAGTGTTTAACAAAAGCAAAATCATCCCCCTTGGAAAGCACACTTTCCTGCATCACCATGCCTGGTTTATAAATTCAGCCATCAAAACCTCCATTTTAGGGATGCCGGGATAGTTCAGTCAGTTAAGCATGTGACTCTGATTTGGGCTTAGGTCATGATCTCATGGTTCCCGAGATCAAGTTCCAAGGGGGGTTCTGTACTGACAGCGTGGAGCCTGCTTGGACTCTTCTCTCTCTCTCTCTCTCTCTCTCTCTCTCTCTCTCTCTCTCTCTCTCTCTTTCCCCTGCTTGCTCTTTCTCTATAAAAATAAATAAACATTTTTTAAAAACCTCCATTTTAATAAATATTCTCTAGTGGCCAATGAGCACACAGGTTTGTCTTGGGCTTTGCATTGCCTGAAACTTGCATAAAACAACCAGTTGCCATAATGATGATACATAAATGCCAATGATGGATGCTTCTTCAATGATGGTTGACAAAAAGTAGCAGACAGGTGGTTCTCAAGAAATAAATGGTATCTGGGGTACCTGGGTGGCTCAGTTGGTTAAGCATCTGACTTCAGCTGAGGTCATGATCTCACCATTCATGAGTCCAAGCCCCACATCAGGCTTGGGCAGAGCTAGCTTCCCATCTTCTGTCTCCCTCTCTCTCTACCCCTTCCCCTCACACACTCTCTTTCCCCAAAATAAAATAAAGCATTAGAGTTAAAAAAAAAAAAAAAGAAGAAGAAGAAGAAGTTCATCTGGGTGGCTCAGCCAGTTAAGCATCTGACTTCCACTAAGGTAATGATCTCATGGCTCATGGGTAGAGCCCTGAGTGGCGCTCTGTGCTAACAGCTCAGAGCCTGGAACCTACTTTGGATTCTGTGCCCCTCCTCTTTTTGTGCCTCCCCTGCTCACATTCTGTCTCTCTCAAAAATAAATAAACACTTAAAAAATTTAAAGAAATGGTAGCTAAACTTGAGGCAGAGTAGGGCCAGTTGTAGAATCCCAAACTCCTGAACTCCAGCCAGGTTTCTATCCATTAGGGCCACCCCCATGTCTCCTCAGGAATCCCCTGGAATCCCATCAATGGTCACTCCACTCAGACCCCCAGGCTGAGCAGACTCCTCTTTCTCAGGAACAGGAGAGTTGCTGGTCCAGCACCCATCTTCCCAGGGACTGTGTAAGCTTTGCCATCTGGTGGCAATTCAAGATATTACAAGCAATAGGGAGCTGATAACAGGAACAGACATTTGCAAAAAGAAAGCACTGTATTTTGTGAATGAACTTCTGGAAAATGGGCTCAAAGCAAACTGGAATCTTCTCTATCCTCTTATGGTTTACACTGTGGTAGAACTGAGAAATGTAAATGGATTCAACCCTTAGGGAAACTAATAGAAAGCATGTGCCTTTCAAGAGCCTTAGAAACGTTCATGTTCTTTGATGGAGTCGTTCCACTCCTGGGAGTTTATCCTAAGGAAGGGTTATTGCTTCAGGGATTTGATGAAAAAGGCACAATGACTAGGGTCATCCAGATAGAGAGAAGTCAGAGTGCAGAGATCCAGGGGAATAGCTGGAAACCAGACCTTTGGCCCCACTGCAGACTGAGCTGGGACATCAGGAACGGGTGGACGGAGAAAGAGACCTGGGAACGTGGTCTTGTGGGATGCACAGTTGGGTTTCAGAGACTGGGAGACTAGGCTGTTCTTTTCAGGCAAATGGGAGCCCACTGGACTCAGTTGATCTGTCAACCAAGCCTAGGTCCGCCCAGCCCAGCTGGCTTGCAGACTAATTCCAGACCCTATTTGGTAAATAAAGACCTTTGGGAAGAGGTAAAACCATTTTTAATACCCTCAATTGGGCCAGGTGAAAAGAGTGAGCATAGGGTGAGCAATAGCTGGTAGGCAGTGGGAATAGGTGGTGAGTGATTGGCAGATGGCTGTGCATGGTGACCGTAGACTACAGCATGCCAGGTCTTATGCCAGGGCCTTACACTGGACTCTCACTACAAATATGAAGTAAATCCTCTTTTTAATGTCCATTTAAAGAAAAGAAAATGGAGTCCTAGAGAGGTGAAGTGATTTGCTCAAGGTCATGCAATAGATTTAATTGATCTGGGACTAGCTGACATATTCGGCCCATTCCACAAACACCAACCACTTGCTCTGTGCAGGGACTGTGCCAGATGTCCTGGGGGTGTCCTGCCCTCCAGGAGCTCACAGACATAGAGCATGGGGAGGGAAAGGGGTGTCAGAGAGCCATCCTGAGGGGACATGAGGCTGGCAGAAGGAAAACTATGAGCCCTGCACATGAACAACACAGGCTCTAAGATGTGGAGCAGCGTGACAGGGGAGGGAACTGGAGAACTTCAAGAAGTGTAAAGTATGTGGCAAGAGGGGAGACCGGAAGCTGGAGAGGTAGAAGGAAGCCAAGTCACAGAGGACCCTCAGTGTGGCCATCTACTGGCTGCTCAAGATATTGCGGGCACAACAGAAAGGAAAATAATAATGGCTGTTGCTTTGAGTATTTACTATATGCTTTCTGTACATATATTAACTCATTTACTTTTCACCACAACCCTATATATGGGCATTGCACCCTAGATTTTCAGCTTCAGACACTGAGGTGCCTTTGTTATGAACTTGCCCAATATCACACTAATATAAAGTTGACAGGGAGGGATTTGCTCAGGGAAGTCTGGCTTCAAGTTCATGCCCATAACCATTAAGCGGCACCTGCCTGGAGCCGTGGAGTTCGTCTCACAGGTGTAAAGGGCTGGGTCCCAGTTGGCTCTGTGTTTGGGACAAGTCTCTCTAGTGGTAGCGTGGAGGCTGGTTTGAGCATGCAGCAAGATTGAAAACAGGAACATAGGAAAAATGGCTGCAAGCATCCAGGTGAGCTGGAGACCTGAAACAAGGGAGCTGGAGTGAGGCTGAAAGAGGGAAATCCGGTGTGAATCCTGTCACTGTCTTGGGTGGATGAGTAGTGGTGCCACTAACAAGAACAGGGGACTCAGGTTGGTGAAAGATCAGGATTCCACTTGGACCTGAGGCACCTAAGGAGTGGTGCAGGAGGCAAGTGGGTACCAGATGGAAGGGTTGATCTGGAAGTTGATACTTCATGGGCAGTAATGGGAATGAACTGAATGCATGAGATCCCCATGTCATTCTTTCAACAAACATGTACTGGAGACCCCCAGTTTTCTGGGCCTGTGCTGGACACTCACACACTACAATAAACAAGACAGATGTGGTCTCTGCCTCACAGTTCCACGTTCACAGAGAGCAACGCCAATGACCCAACATGAACCAACAGGCCTGTGGGAACCTGGTGAACTGAGGACACGTGATCAGGAGCCAGGAGGCAGAGAAAATGGCCATGATCCCATTATGTTGTGAGCAGAAGGATCACCTTGCAATAAGAAAATGGGACTCTAATGCACTTGGTGAGGGCAGTTCAGCAGTGCTGCGGCTGAAATTGAGGCTACAAAGTTGAGGAGCAGGTAGGAGGGATAAAGACAGAACCGGCAAATGTGGACCACTCTTCTTAGACACTTGAAGGGATCCCTTTCCACCTGCCCAGATGCATCTTTCCAAACGCAGTTAGCTCTGCAATGGCAAACACTGTTTTCTTCAGCTTCCGATGTCACACACACACACACACACACACACACACTACCGAGAACTCTATGGTAGGGGACAATTAGCAATGGACTTAAAGTCAAAAGACTAGGGGCACCTAGGCGGCTCAGTCAGTTAAGCATCCAACTCTTGATTTCAGGTCAGGTCATGATCTCACAGTTGGTTCATGGGTTCGAGCCCCACATTGGGCTCTGCACTGACAGCACGGAGCCTGCTTGGGATTCTCTCTCTCCCTCTCTTTGCCCCTCCCCAGCTTCGCTTCCCCTCTCTCTCTCTCAAAATAAATAAGTAAGCTTCAAAAAAAGTTTAAAAATAAAGTCAAAAGACTAGAGCCCAATACCAATAACTAGGCCAATGTCGCTAAAGCCACCTCCCTTTCTGTGTCTGAATTTTCTCCTCGAGAAAATGGGCCCAGTTATATCCACCTGGCAGGTGATAAGAATGAGGCTCCAATCAGAACGTGTCCTCTCTGCTATATAGTAACCCTCAGTTTCCATGTAAAAACCAGCAGTGCCACCACCATCACTGTGTTTGGATTTGAGGGAAGGCTCTTCCCGGTCTCTTGCTCTAGCTTGTTAGCTTTTGGGGTCTGGAAGATGCTTCCCTCAGCTTCTCCCCATATCTCCCTCTCCTCCTCCCCCCTGACCCTTTCCCCACTTTGTCAGTACCTGTCCTCACCACCCCCATCCCACACGCCCAAGCTCATGGCCAGAACCGGTCAAGAGTCTGGTTATTCATTTGCAAAGTCCATGTGCAGAACTGTACCGGCCTCAGTGATGCAGAACAAAGCCACATAACCAGCTCCATTATGCCGGTGCCTCCAGAAGTCCAGAAGGGCAGCTGGGTCCAGCATGTTCTGTACTCACTAGCCAGGCATGTACTCATTAGCTACCTCTCACCCCAATTCGGTACATGATCTCAGACTTCAGATTCCACAGTACTATATTAGCAAACTGGGATAAATCATTCTAAATATTTTGCTAGCTCTGACACACTGTGGTCTTGTATGCAATTCCTCATCCTGTAATGATAGTAGAAATAAAAACAACAGCTAACATTTATTGCACACTAAATGTGGGCTAGGTGCTACTCTATGTGTCTTACGTGCACCGTTTCTGTTAATCTTTACATCTGTTATTAGATAGATACCATTTACTGCCTCCAATTTTACAGATGAGTAAACTGAGCTTAGTGAGTTGCGTTCACTCATCCAAGATCTCTTGGTATTAAGTGTCCAAGCAGTGCCGTATCTAGGTTGCCTGATCCAGACCTGGGGTCTTAACCTCCCAGTGGGCATCCAACTGGAAAAGGCAAAATGTCTGGCTCAACTACTAACTGCTCACCTGAGCTTCAGACCTGAACTGTGTACCCACCTTGCCCTCTAGTCCATCCCCAGATTCCACTGCCAATAAATGCAACCTTACCCCCACATGCACTCTTGCCTGTCTCCTCCCTGGCACCTGCCATTCCCAGCGCCATTCACTAGCCTGTATGGTGCCTTTGTGAGAATTGGAAAAAAGCACCCTTCCCTGCAGGCAGACACAGGCCCAAACCAGCTTGCAGGGCCCGGTTAGTGGAGACACAGCCTGTATAACCCAGCGCAATGTCCCAGCCTCCCCCACCTTGCACCTTGCTCAGGACAATACTGGAACTTGTCCTTGACTTCTGTCTCTCACACTTTCTCATCTCTCTCTCTGTCTCTCTCTCACACACATCAAACTTCCTCTTTTCTGCTTTTCCAGGGGGTCTCCCAGGAACATATCCAAGAACCTTTGTCATCCCTTGTCCTCTGGAGTAGCACCCCAGGGCAGAAGCCACTGGCCTCCTATACCATTTCTGAGAGAAAAGGATGTGTGTCATCAGGACGAAGCCCCCAAGAGCCTGGCCCCCACCAGTAGTGCTTACAACCTAAGGGACTCACAGTCTTGGCCTTTGGGACCACAAGGAGGGGAGCACTAGAGGCCGGTGCCCCTGAAGCCTACAGGAAGTTGAGGACGTTGCTGGCACAACCTATGGGGGTGTGGGGTCCCTGGAGCCATGCCCTGGGAAAGCCTCCAGTACAGCAGTAAGGAGGAAGAGCCCTGCCTGACGCTCAAGTTCAAAAGCTCTGCTGAATCTCCCTTCCTGTTGAGTGTGCAGCCACCAGATGGCAGCCGAGGCTATAGGCAGACAGACTTGGCTGGGTGGAGCATGGATGTTCAGGGGGGCTGGCTCATCACTGACCCCACAACCTCCAATCAGAAACCGTGAAAGAGTGAGTGCATGTGTGTGCAGTGTGTCTCCACCTATACGGGCTGAAGGGTATGGACAGACATACACCTGGATGGAAAACTAGGCTTAGCCCCTTCCTTTGGGTTTCCTCAGCACACCTAGGGGTTCCCTTCCCCTGAGTCCAGCCCTGCCCAAGGTGCCAGTGATGCAGAGGGAAGTGACCCTGTTCCTGCGCTCGAGGAGCAACCAGGCCCACAGTCAAACAGGTCACAGGGTGGTGTGTGCAGAAATGGCTGGAAAGACCCAGGGGAATGCCCAGCCCCGGGGTGGGGAAGGACTTTCTGCTGCACCTAGGGGGCTTTCTGGCAAATGACAGCTGCAATAATAGCATATATTATCTCTGTTTCCTCCCAGCAGCCCTGCAGGGAAGACACAACAGAACCTATCCTACTGGCAAGCCAGTGGGCACTAAAGGTGCTAGGTGGTCCACAAGCAGTGAGGAACAGAGATGGAATTTGAACCAGAGTCTGCATGATTCTCAAGCTCAAGCTCTTGGCCGCTGTGTGTACTTCTGGGGACTAGAAATGGAGAGGACACCCAGCTGGGGGCTCCAGGCCTAGGACAGACTTGGAGGGGGATAGATGCCTCCCACATTGGTCCCAGAGCAGGTTCTGACAGCTTCAACTGTGTGGTTCACCTGTGAACTTGGTTCAAGGGGACAAGACAGTGTGTGTGTGTGTGTGTGTGTGTGTGTGTGTGTGTGTGTGACTAGGGTCACTCCTGGAGTGCCACTCTGCATCCCCAACCCCACCTGTACCCTAAGCTGGGGGAGGAATCCCTGGTGAGCAGTAGTCTTGATCTGATGGCTCCTGTATTTCTACTCATGTTACACTGAGCGTAAGGGAAGCAATCTTGAAAATCTTTCCAACCACCTGGCACTCTGTCCCGTAACGGGTGACACTCGAGATAGATTTCCACAGCCTTTTTTTTTTTTTTGACACCAACTCCAGACTGAAAGTTCCTCTTCCAGTCTAATTGAAGTAAGCAGTGCTGCCATCTACCTTCAACTCTGAAGTTCCTGGGCGGAGCCTTAAGTGGCTGAGCTTCATGTAACCTATAATGTAACCCTGTGAAATTCACACGTTTTAGGTAGAGAAGGAAAAAGAAAGGTGCAAGCCTTGTTCCAGGAAGCAGGAGGAGCAAGAAGGCCCTAGAGCAGTAGGAGAATCTCCTGGTCTCCCTGCCAGGGCCTGGGCAACCTGGGCTTTCGGCCCAGAGAGCAGGTGGACAGATCAGCGGTAGATGGCGCCACACTGAGAGGTGAAACTCCAGTGAGGGAAGGCAAGGGACTTGCCCCAGCCAAGGGATAGGCACCAGGGAAGCCTGGCAGGTGGGGCCCGCGGGGGAAGAGGCAACACAGGGAACCTCCTGGAAACAGAGAAAGGATGCAAGGGGAGAGAGGAGCCGGTGAGCACTAGCTCAGGTGGAAGAAGGAGACGGAAGAGACAGGAAGATGGAGATAAAAGCAGAGGCCAAGAGGTGCACTCATAAAGAGAAACAGAGATGGATAAAGGCGGGGGGGGGGGGGGGGCAAAAAAGGAGACCAGGACTGGGTGGGAGAAAAGGGTGGGGAAGGAGCAGGAAGTCGTGAAGACATAAGGGCCTCGGCGGGAGGGGGGGGGGGGCGTCCTGCCGGGCCAGCCCGCCGCTCCAGTCCCTCCCCTTATCTGTCACTCAAGGCGATCAGAATCCCCTCCCCCCGGGGCTGGCCGGGGGAGCTCGCCTCCCAACCTGCCCCAGCCCAGAGGCTCCCTTCCCCAGGCCCCCTGATCGCCGCCCCCTGGGACTGGCTGTGCAGCCCCGATAGATGGTGGGGGGCCCAGCTGGTGTGTTATCAGCCTCCTCCAGGAGCAAGCCTGAGCCACTCAGCGGCTGCCAGCCTGAGATTAGGCCCCGGAGGGTCATTAAGCACCGCCCTGGCCCGGGCCCAGCCTCCTTTCCCTCCCTCATCTGGCCAGGCTGGCAGGTGGGAACCGGCGATAAGGACTGGGGGCTCTGGGGCCGGCAGCCCCATGCCCCCTGCCCTCTGCCAGGGCAAGAACACGGGGTGGGGGAAGGTCAGTGCCAGCGCGACACCTGCAAGGACCCCAGGGTTCCCACCATCCTGGGCCTTCCACCATGGAGAGGGGGCTAGGGAGCCTCCCAAAGAGGCCAAGGCAGGGAGAAGGTGGCCTGCCCCAGGAACCTGGCAGGACAGCGACGGCCAACTGCCACGGGCTCCTGCTGGGAAGCTTCACAGGTGAGAGGGGCGGGGCTTCACTTGCCGAGCATTGGCAGGGCGCTGGTGGGGCCAGTTCTGAACCCACCTCCACCCCTCAGGGACAAGGGGCGGGGGCGGGGAAGGAACGGAGCTTCCTGCCAGAAGAATGCAGGCAGCCAAAAGGTTCAGACCAAGGAGGCTAGAAAGGAAGAAGGGGGTGTTTGTGCCTTAGCAGAGGCCCTCAAGTAACCTCCATCTCTCCTTCAGGAATAGGCTGGTCTGGCTGCCCGCCTGGTTCTGCCCTCTGATCTAGTCAGGGAGGACTTCCTAGACAAAAAAGAACCTTGGCAGGGCCAAGAAAAAGGAATATGCAGAGTTTAAACTGACAGAGGTGGGTAAGAAGGCATCTGTCTACATGAGCACAGCCACAATTCTCTGAGCTTCAGCTCAGAGAAGGAAGGCAACTTGTCCTGAGTCACACAGCAGGCAAGGGTAGGCCTGCCGTCCCTCTGCTCAGGGCTCTTCCCGCTGCTGCAGGCTGCAAACTAGACCTCCGTGCGGTGAGAAAGGCTAATTCAGATTTCAGATGGATCTCTCCCTGAGTATCTGGCTGAAGCCTTTGAACAGCAAGGCAATGGCTGAAATGGTGAAGCTAGGGGGCTGTGATGGGTTGAGACAGCTGGCAGAGGGAGATCTTTGGGACAAGGTGGACTGCCTCCTACCCTCTAGCCCCACTCCTCTAGATCTGGGAGTGCTCCTGGGTGGGTCTCAGGTTGTCACCCACCTGCCCCCAACTCTGCCTGTTCCCATAAGAATGACAGTCACGGGGATGAGGGGCCTCCAGGGTCAGCCAGCCTGCTAAGTACACCTCCTCCCCTGACTCCCTCCTGCTTCATTCTCCTGGGGACCCAGTTCCCTGACTCCACCCCCACCCAGAAGTAGGAGTCAGTGGCACTTGTGAGGATGATTTTACTCCAGCTCTGTGGCAAGACTGGCCAAACTGTCCCCAGAGGGGAAGCTCAGCTCAGAGAGAACTATAGCTCTCCCAAAGTCACATAGTAAGCCCGCAGGGGACAGGCACTCAAAGCTGGGCTTCCTGAGTCCTAGTCCAAGACTCTTGGAGCTTGCTAGAGCTGGCTGGATGAGGGATGAGTGAACCACCAGCAACCAGGCCACATGGAGGATAGGATAGGGAAGGGATAGGGCTGCTGCACCAAGAAGGGCCCAGAATCACAGTTGTTAAGAGCAGGTCAGGGGAGGGGTGCTGGCAGGAGGGTCTCTACAAGGGGTAGAGTGGCTGAGCTTCCTAGCCCCATGGGCCTTTAAGAGAGGGCTTCTTGGATAATCCTCCAAAGTTACCATGACAGTGGCTTTGGAAGGTGATTGTCATGATTCAGAAAGCAAGACTGGGCCTGGCTGTAAATCTGAGGGGCTCTTTCTGAGCCCTGGGAGCATCAGGCCTGGAAATACGAAACATCTTTATTTCACAGAAATAAGAGGCATTTCCAAGGTTAGAGGAAGACGGTATGAGGCAAGGCAGGAGGTGATGAGCTGACTGTCCTCTTCAGAAGGGTCTTCTGAATTGAATTGGGTGGGAGACCTCCTAGGAAACCCCCCAGAGCCATAGCTGAGCCCTAACCTGGATACAGCCTGAGCTTCGACTTTGGCTGGTGACCACTCCAGAGAAGGTGGGCAGTGTGGGGCTGGAAGAGTCGGCCCCTTACTGTAGATTCCTACACAGAGAAGGAGCGGCTTGAGTGGTGATCTGGGCATCCATCACAGGCACCTGGGCTCACAGCTCGGGCCCACAGGCAAGCGGGGGTCACATGGGAGTGCTTCGGACCCTGCCCTCCTCCTCGGGGATATTTTCATAGGCATTCTCGTGCTCGTTGGACCTGAAAGAGGATGACAGGGGTCACCACCCATTCCATCCCGTCCCCTTCTCCCTGCCTTATCCTGCACTGGTGACAGCAGTATCTTCCAGAATAAATAATCCTTGAGTGCCAGAAGGGGTTCCCCTGCCCACATCTGGCCCCAGGTGCACCTGAGACTGGAGGCCTCTCAGCACCCCTCCCTGAGCCCCATCTCTCTCCTACACTGAGCCCCTCCCCCACTGGGCCCCCACTGAGCAACCCCCTCATGGAGTCCACCTCCATACTGAGCTGCTGCCCCTACTCACCCCTCTCTCCACATTGAGTGCCCCCGACTCATCCCTTCAGAGTCACCTTCCCCCACTGCACTCCTCCCTATGAATCCCAGTCTGCCTGGGAGCTGCTCCCCCTACCCGTCCCTACCCCCTTATTGGGCCCTCTCCCCAGCTGAGCCTCAGGTCCCCAAGGAGCCCTGCACCCTCACAAAGCCCCCATTGCCACCTCCCTGAGCTCCTCTCTTCACTGAGCCCTTCCCCACATGAGTCCTCCTCCTTCCCTGCCTTCCCACCTTCTAGCCCCCTCCCACCCCTCAGAAGCATCTGGTCCTTCTGGAGCGCAGGGTGGTTACCCTGTACCATCATCTCACCTGAAGCTGGCCGCCATCGAGGAGTACCTTCCGTCTGTTCCTACCAGGATTCCATCTGCCTTGTTTCCAACGGTCATGACTGTGTTCATGGGCTCCCTATGGATGGGGCTCATCAGTCGGGCTCCCTAGGTCCCTACCCTCTTTGTTCTCCCTCCTCCCCCTTGCCTAATCAGACCTTTCTAGGCTCTGGTTCTCACGAGTCCAAGAGCAGTGGCTGGCCCTGGGCAGAAGCCCTTCTCTCCAGTAGGGGTCCTGCCAGTGGCCTGATTCTGGCCCCACTCCATGGGCCTTCCCACCCTTCTCCCTGCTCCAAGGTGGGGGCCTCAGGTCCCAGTCCAAGATTTGCAAAAGATGTATCCAAGGCCTCACACTTTGTGCAATTTTCCTTCTGGCCTCAGCTCAAGACCCAACAGGATTTAGTGTCTGCCCAGATTTCCACAAGGCTTTCCCCAGGGAATTAGGTACAGACATGGTCAACTTCCACTGAAGACAGAGCTTGGATCAGTTGGAAAAAAAAATAACATTTCTGACAAAAAGTTCCTGGCCTCTTATTCCAGTTTAAACCCAGTGACTGTGGCCTCTGCTCCTGCCTACCTGAAACTATTCTTACATGGGTCACGGGCACTCTTACTGCTGCTTGTCCTTCCTTGGACACCCCACAGGCACCTCAGACTTAGTATGTCTCAAATTAAACTCAGCAGTTGCCCAGAGATCTGCCTCTCATGCTCCGTCTCCGTAAGTGGTACTATCTGAAGCCTGGACGCATCCTTGTCCTTCCTTCCTCCTGCCCCCTGCCGTCCCCATCTACCAACTTCTGGGGACCAGACCCCTAGACAGCTGTCAGACATGGTGCCTCTCTATCCCCTCTGCTCCCTCCAGAGTCCAGACTCTCTCCTGACCTCATGCTCTCAGCCCCCCGCCCTGCCCTTCTCACCTGCAGACTGGCCCCTACCCCACGCATGCACCACGGAGCAGCCAGAGTGCCTGTGCTCAGGCCAACTCTCATCCCAGGACCAGCGTACAAGCTCTCACCGGATTCCTACTGCACGAAAGATAAAGCCCACAGTTTGGGGTATAGGTGTACGAGGGTCTGCCAGACCCGGGCCCTGCCTACCTTGCCAGTCTATCTCAGGCCTCCCATCCTTCTCTCTACGCATGACTGCTCGTGTTCCTGCAGTGGGCTGCACAGGGCCTTGGCTAGCACCCTGGCACCAGGCCCCTCCGTGGGAGCTACTGGCAGGTGCAGCCTTATTCCAGGATCGGCCAGCACAGAGTGGACTGGATTTCAGCCCACCGCCCTCGACCTCAGTGTCCTGCACTTTGGACCCCTGGTGGCCTCGATGCCCTCTTCCATCAGCTGCAATGCTCTTCCCGTGCTACTCTATCCTGAGAGGCGCTCCTCTGCATTCTTTAGGCTTCAGAATAAACATGCAATTGGAAGCCTTCTTGGACTACCATCCCCGGCCCCCCAGACCAGGGCAGGCCCAGCACTGCAGTCTGCTCTCCCTTTTACCATTGGTACTTGCACTGGGATCACTCCTTGTCTTCCGGTCTGGGAGCCTGAGAGTTCAGGGGTTGTGTCTGTCTGTCCCACTGCCCCCCTGTACCCCTGCACGTGGCACAGCACCTGACCCTGCAGAAAGATGGAGCCTTTCTTCCCTGAGATTTTCACAACCCCCATCACAGGCTAAGCCAGTGTCCTGACTCTACAGATAGAAACACTGAGACCTTGAGAAGAGAAGACATTGTCCCCAGAGCTCGCAGAACCGTGGAGGCCAACAGAGCCGTGTCTGGGGGCCGGCGAGCCCGAGCGCCAGTCCTAGAGAACTTGGGCCTCAGTGTCACTTCTGCACAGTGACAGGACTGGACTCTGGGTCTCCGAGGCCCTCCTCACCACTACTAGAGCAGTAGCGGTGGTCCTGGGGCCTGCCCTGCCTGCCCAGCCCAGACCCCAGCACCCCCACAGCACTCACGGCTCTTTCTGGCACCAGAAGTGGTTGACAGCAAAGGCAATTGCGACCAGGACCAGGAACACAGCCACAGCGATTAAGCCCTGCATCCAGGGCTGCAGGTTCCCCAGGCCTGGAAAGAGGGGAGCAGGGATGCTGCAGCAGGCTCGGCAGCAGTGGGGGCTGCAAGTGCAGAATGGAAGAGGGGGGAAGGGGGAGGGGAGCAAGGGCTAGAGCCTGTGTCACAGGCCATCAGCCTGCTGCCAGGACCAGAAGAGACATTCTGAGGCAGCAGGGCTGGCAAGGAGGACTGACCTGACCCCACTGAGCTAAAGTAAGGGATGATGGGGGGCGGGGGGCGGGGGGCGGTGGTGGCGGGGCACCTGAATGGCTATCAGTTAAGCTTCCCACTTCAGCTCAGGTCATGAGCTCTGCGTGGACATCGGGCTCTGCGCTGACAGTGCAGAGCCTGCTTGGGATTCTCTTTCTCTCTCTCTGTCTCTCTCTGTTTCAAAATAAATAAATAAACTTTAAAACAAAAAAAAGGGACGATAGTTGGAAAACAAGAATTCAAAGAAGAGATGAGGAGCCAAGGAGGGACAGCCCAGAGCCTCCACCTATCCCTCCATGTGAGTCACATGCAGGACGCCCTACAAGTGTCTGGGCCCCCAGGACCAAAGAGCAGCCCTCTGGATGGCCGGCCTGGGCCTTGCCAGCTGAGGGTATCTCCCCATCTCCCTGTGAGAGGGCGGGTCTGGCATCTGGAAGATCCTGTTCTGTAATGACTTTGCTCTGATACTAGGTAGGGGGTGGGAGTGTGGGACAGGCAAGACTGCTCAGCCAGGGGTGTCAGGGTGCCCGAGAGATGGCGGGGACAGAACACCTTTGGAAAGGCAAGGCAGAAGGGCAAGTTCTCCTCCAGGTCGTGGGGCCCAGGTAGAAAGCTTCAAAAGCTGCTCCCCTTCTGTCTTCTCCAGCTGGACGCCTCTGGGACTAGGCCAGAGACCAGGTTGAGGCCCCATCCGTCTACCTTTTTTTCTTCTTTTTAATTTTTTTTATACTTATTTTTGAGAGAGAAAGAGAATGAACATGAGCAGGGAGGGGAAGAGAGAGAAGGATATAGAGGATGTGAAGCAGGCTCTGTGTTGGCAGCAGAGAGCCTGATGTGGGACTCGAAGTCTTGAACCGTGAGATCATGACCTGAACCGAAGTCGGATGCTTAACCGACTGAGTCACCCAGGTGCCCCCCACCTTCTCTATCTTTTGACCCTTGACCTTCGACACCACCTTTAACCCTCATGGTTTCCCAGAATCTCTGCCCTCAGTCACTGGCTGCCCCAAAGGGCTCTCCCCTCCCCCAGGCATGACTGTGTTCCATGAGCCTGAGGGAGCTTGACCCTGCAGAGGACAGACATGCAGTTGCAGGCAGGTCTCAGGAGGGGACAGAGGCCAGCAGGAGGCTCCCGAAGGGTCTTGCCTCCAGGCTGAAACACATGCATCGCTAGTGTCATCCTGTACTTTGAGGGGCCCAGGCTGGACATCAAAAACCTCACTCTGCCTCACTCTCACTCAAAAGTCCTTCCTTGAGTCTACCTTAAAGCTCTCCTGCTGCAGCGAAGGCCCTGCCTCCTCTCTGAGCCTAGTAGGTACTGGGGACAAGGGAGGGATCTGGGAACTCTCTGGCCTGTCGCCAGGTCAGTGTGGTTATCTTGACTTCCATACTTGCCAAAAAGCAGTGCTTTGGCTTCATTGTTTGCCCAAGAAACAATGGTTCCTCAGGTCAGTGACTAGGCCTCAAGCCCTGGGAGGCCCCTCCCTGCCTCCTCCAGACCCTTCAGCCAACTCCCTCCAGACACACAGGGAACTCCGGTCCCTGCTTCTCCTTCCAGGTGGCTCTGAAGTGAACATATAGCACAAGGGTCAGAACCTGGAGACAGAGGTGATCCGAGTTCTGTCCCCGCAGGAGGACTCAACCATCCTCCCGTTCGCCCTCAAACTTTCACTTTGATTAAATTCTTCTTTCCAGCTTATCTCTCAAGTCAGGCAAAATACCCTGAGGGCAAAGCGTCTCCAAAGGAAACCAAAACTACCCTCTCAAGAAATCAGGACTGCCCTGAGCCAGCAAGACCTCTGTGATTGACCCCAAGACAAAGACCTGACCTTCACTGCCCACCTGCAGGTACCCACCCACCTTTGTCCCACATTTTCCTTACATAAAACCTGGAAGTCTTTTCTCCACTTTAGGGATAGCCTTTGAGACTCTGGTCCACCGTCTTCCTGGTGTCGGCCTCACTGAAATAAATCCCTTTCCTGTTTCCCCACCACTCGTCTCTCCGCCTTTGGATTTTGTCAGTGGTGAGTGGCAAACCTGGTCTGGGCCCCTGGAGCCAGGAGCTCCTGCGCCCTAGCTACATCCCTTCTTGCTCTGCTGTGTGATTCACACAAGTTACTCGACCCCTCTGATCTTGTTTCTAAGAGGGCTGCCAAGACTGCAAGGCAGAAGGGAAGTAGACGTGCATGCGAGCTCAGGGCTCCTGCAAGGGAGGGGTACTCTGGAAACATCTTTGCCGGTCCTCTCTGGACCCAAATCCCACCTGCTGAGTCCCCCACACTTCCAGATCTCAGGGTGTGGCTCCTCACTGGTGTGAAACTTTCCTGCACCCCAGCCCTGGCAGCAGCCCTGGGAAGTAGGCAGGGCAAGTTGACAGTCCTCGTTTTATGGATGAGAAAACTGAGTCTCAAAGAGGGCCAGTGATTTTCTCCAGGCTACAAGACATAGGCAGAGCTGGACAAATCTCAGGTACGCGGTGGGGACCACACCGGGGCACTGTCCTCTTCCCAAGCCCAGGAAGCAGGCCCCGGGCAACACTGCCCCTCCCCTGGAACAAGCCCGCCGTTTGGGGGGTTGCTTGGGCCCCTCCCTTCTTCCTTGTAGCCCCAGGACCCTGCCATCTCTAAGGCAATTCTTGTTCCTAGATCTTGGGTCTCAACTCCTCTAGGTCTCTAGTCCCACACCCCCACCTCCCCACCCTGCATTCCTCACTCGTGGAAAACAAGTCCCAGACAGAAGCCTTGCTCAGAGATCTCTGCCTTTGGAGGTTCCTCCAGTGAGCCCAATCCCTGCTTCTCCTTCCCAACTGTATGTGTCCAGGGTGGTGAGGGAGGCCAGAGGACCACCCCATCCTCCGCTGGGTTTCCACCACCCAGCCCAGCCCTCCTCGCCACAGCCACCACGGCAGGCCCAGTCCCACGCTACCTTGCTGACAGCTGGCGGGTGGCACTGCCGTGAACAGGCCCAGAATGAGCAGGATGAGGGCCGACATGGCTGCAGGAAGCTTCTGGGCCTTCTCTCTGGCTGCTGGTATCTGGGCTCCTGGAGCTGCCGTGGGGTCTGTCCGTGTCTGCCTGAGATCAGCCCAGGCTTAGTCTGGCCCTGGAGAAGAGGCGCAAGTAAGGAAGGCGGCGAGGGAGGAAGGAGGGGAGGTGGAGAGAAACCGCCCTCCCTCCCATGGTAATGAGCTTCCAGGCCTGGCCTCCCCTGGCCGGTGCCCTGCCCACTCAAGCTGGCATTCGAGGTCATCTTTCAGAGCCTGGGTAAGAAAGCAGGTCTGAGGACCAGGGAGACAGGAAGAGAGTTGGTGCCTCACCTCCAAGCCCCCGGCCTCCCCAGTTTTTGTGTCTGCTTTCCCCCTTCCTGGCAGCAGGGCTGGGCTCTGGGGAAAGGAGTGACACATTACTGCTCCTGCGGGCGGGGCATCTTGGAAGGCTGACAGTGGGATTAAGAAATCTGTTGTCTGGCTGCTCAGCAGGAGCTTGGGGAAAACCCCAGTGGCTAGGGAAAGGTCAAAGCTGACCCTCCCCCTCAGCCTGGTCTATTTCCTGTTCTCCCCCTCACCTGTCTCTACTCAACCCAACCAGACCAAGGGGCTCCAGTCTTGGGACTCAGCCTTGGCTTCTGTCCTTCCATCCCTGGCCTAGCTCAGTAGCTCTATAATCCACCCTCCCCCATGGGGACCATGACAGTGGGCCTGAAGGTCCCAGTCCCCAGCCTTCCCTACCCAACCCAGCTGTCCTGACCCAGTTCAGCTTTCCTCTTGGCCCCACATGTGGTACCTGGAAGCTGGGTGGAACCTCCCTGTGACAAGGTCAAGGCTCCGTCAGAGGCCTCTATACACACCTTCTGACCCACCCCCACCCAACACAGGGAGACTAGTGGGTGAACACAGCCCTGCCATGGAGGCAAAGAAAGGACACCCCCAAGTGGAAAGATCCAATAGAAGGCCCGGAAGCCCTGGGCATTCAAACCGCAGGGTCACGTGGAGTCTGTCTGACCCTCCAGCTAAGGAACTAAGAATGACCCAAGTACCTGTCCAGGCCCGGGACCAAAGGTCATGCTGGGTCTCCTTGCCTTACCCCTCCCCAGGAGTACAGGAAGCCAGAGATGCTGAGAGTCTCACTCCACAGACACCAAGAACGGAGGACCCAGCACACCAGGGCAATGCCTCAGAGGGAGTGTCCCCAGAAAGCCCTCCACGGTCTCCCTGCCCAGAAGCCACCAAGCCACTGCTCACAGGACCTCATGGGCAATCCTTTCTATAGCAAGATGGTTCTGCCAGGGGCAGCAGTCACGTGTTCTGCCGCATCCCCACTTCCTGTGTCTACACATTCAAGCACAGCAGGTACCACCATCATCCAAAGATGGGGTGACGCAGGTGGTCTGAGGGAATTCAGCTCAGACTTGAGTGATATTCAGCTTGAGGGAATTCAGCTCAGACTTGAGGACATATATGTCCTGTTCTCCCTCCCTAACCCCAACTTGGAGTCCTCAGAATCTTCTGGCACAAAGTTTGGCTAGAGTAGTCACCTTTCGTGTTAATGAATAGCTAGGGAATCACTGATCGGTATGCAAGGAATGGGGTTGAATTTAATAAACATCAGGATATTTTCTTGGAGAGTTTTAAGCAGAGGAGTCATGTGGCCAGACCTGCATTTGAGAAAACTTCTCTGGCCCGGGGGGTGGAGACTGAAAGGGAGTGCAAGGGCTGGAGAAAGGGGAGAAAGGGCTGCTGGATGGCCACACACACCCAGGGCCCAGGCTGCACCAGGGCAGCCTCGGTGCATCTGAGCCCTCTAGGAGATGGGGTGGATAGGGCGTGGCTTATGAACACATGACTAGCTGGGGGTGGCCGGTGAGGGACAAGGATTTGCCCAGGGTGATGCCTGGTGTCTCAGAGACCCTAGCAAGTTTCAGAAGAGGTGGGGGGATGATGGGCTGCAGGCTCAGATGTATTGTGGTGCCTGTGGAACCTCCATAAGGAAACATCCAGAAGGCAGCAGGATCTTGAGTCTGGCATAGAGAGCTAGATCTGGGAGCCATGTGTGGCACAGCGCTGGTAACTGAGGCACAGGAACACATGGTCACCCCAAGGTGTGTGTGCGTGTGTGTGTGTGTGTCTGTGGTGTGTATGGTGTGTGTGGTGTGTGGATGTGTGTGTGGATGTGTGTTGTGTATGAGTGTGTGGCGTATGTGGTGTGTGTGTGTGTGGTGTGTATGTGTGTGGTGCGTGTGCATGTGTGCGTGTGGTATGTGTGTGGTGTATATGTATGTGTGCATGTGTGCGGTGTATGGGTATGTGTGTGTGGTGTTTGTGGGGTGTGGTGTGTATGTGTTTGTGTGGTGTGTATGTATGTGTGCGGTGTGTGGCAAATATATGTTATGTGTATATGTGTATGTGGTGTGTGTGTGTGTGTGTGTGTGTGTGTGCAGGGGAAAGGAGAGAAGCCAGGGACCAGGACACAGCCCCAGTGATAAGCGTCTATAAAAAGGAAGGTTAGAGCAGGTTAGAGCAGGAGGAAGAAATCTCAGAAGAGTGAGGTGTCCCAGAAATCCAGGAAGGAGAGAGCCAATAAGAGCTGGGCAGGGAAGTCACTGTAGTGACCCCCCCTCCAAAGAGTTTCCCCCAAAAGGAGCCCAGCCTCTCCCATTGGTCCCCAGGTCTCATGTCCTGCTTCCCTCACCCAAGCATTCCCCCTTCCCTAAAGAATCCAGGAAAGGACAGGAACTCCCAGGGCCCTGTTTTTGGGTGGGGGGGGGAAGGGGATGAGCAGGAAGGACATCAGGTGACCAACGGGAGGAAAACACACCTCCCAGGTCAAAGTCCCAAGCTTTAGAGCAAAACAAGTTGTTCCGGAAGAGGGGGGTGTGGGTGGACATTTGGCTTTGAGGCTGGTCTCTGCTGTCTGGGCGTCCTCATCCAGCTGAGGGGGGATCATCTCCCCAGCTGCATGGACACAGCCTTAGGTCCCCATGGTAACAAATTGGTCCCCCTGCTGGTCTGGTGTGGCCCCAAGATCTAGACTCAGGCCTCAGCAACTCCACAAGACTGGACCCTGTGTCCTCATCTCTGAGCTGCTGCTCCATCAACACTCAGTTCCTCCCTCGGGGTCCCAGCCCAGCTCTGCCACCATGAATCATCAGGCCCCTTGGACCAGTCCTCCATCTAGCATCCAGCTACGCCTTGTGTGATTCACCCTTTAGAAACATCAGTGGGCCTAGACTTTCCAGCCATCCCGCCTGCCATTGCAGTTGTTGCCAGCAGGTGGCAGAGTCTAGCTCCAATCCCTGCCAGGTTGGGAAGGACAGGGAGGGGGCCAGTTTGCCAGGGAAGATTCTGCAATTTCCCCTTCTTTTGGGCCCCCTCACTTCCGCCCCCTTTTGGGGGTGGTTTGGAGGAAGGGAGGGTGGACACTGACATGTAAACAGTCAGCCAAGCTGGGAACAGTGCCCATGGCATGCTCAGGGCTGTGCCGTAGAGAAGCACAGACCACTAAATTGTTAAGGAAGCCATCCTGGAGGAGGTGATGCTAGGAAGGAAAAACGTTAGCTGAATCATTGGACCAAGCAGAAAGGCAGCCCCAGAGAGAGGAGAGAGCTGAGAGCAGAGAGAGGACAAGCATGGAGACACATTGGTGAAGGGTATCTGCTCTTAAGATAATATGCAAACTTTAGGGGTGCCAGGTGGCTCAGTCGGCTGAACGTCGGACTTCGGCTCAGGTCATGATCTCACAGTTCGTGAGTTCAAGCCCCACATTGGGCTCTCTGCTGTCAGCATGGAGCCTGCTTTGGATCCTCTGTCATTCTCTCTCTCTGCACCTCTCTGGCTCATTCTCTCTCTCTCTCTCTCTCTCTCTCTCTCTCTCTCAAAAACAAACATTAAAAAGAAGAAGAAGAAGAAGAAGAAGAAGAAGAAGAAGAAGAAGAAAGGCAACAGGGGCTCCTGGCTGGTTTAGTACAGTGTGTGACTCTTAATCTCAGGGTTGTGAGTTTGAGCCCCATGTTGGGTGATGAGATTCCCTAAAGGTAAAAAATTCTTAAAAAGAAAAAAAGAATGAAGGTAACAAAGCACAGTCCCTCTGTGATATTTCCATATTACCACACACCATTGTTGCAGATATCTGGATATATCCCTTATGCTCATCACTATTCGAAGCATATCAGTCACCGGACCGACTGCCACTAGATCTTACTGTCTAATACATTATCAAACTATAAGTAAGTTACTCTTTTGCAAACTTACATTTTTAATATTCTAACAACTACATTTCGATATGATTGGTTTCCTTTTTTTTAATTTTTTTAATGTTTTTTTCTGAGACAGAGAGAGACAGAGCATGAGTGGGGGAGGGGCAGAGAGAGGTGGGGGCTGGGGGGGGACACAGAATCCAAAGCAGGCTCCAGGCTCCAAGCTGTCAGTGCAGAGCCTGACGCGGGGCTCAAACTCATAGACCTCGAGATCATGACCTGAGCCGAAGCCGGACACTCAACCGGCTGAGCCACCCAGGCACCCTGGTTTCCTTTTATTTCACACATTTCAGTCCACAGGCTGCACCAGACCACTCAAGGGTTTCACGGCACCAAAGAGGTTAAGGAGTCGTGACTCACAGGAGCCTAGGGCAGGTCTGTTCAAAGCAGTGCCATGTGATCTCAAGGTCAGACCTGAAGAAAGATTGGCACTTTCTGGACAGGGGCTTTCTGGGGCTCAGGGCTGGAGGCCATGGTCAGAGTGAATGGGTGCTCACCCTCATAGAGCACCCCATGTCTGGGAGCTGGAAGGGGCAAAAAGCACCAGCGTGGAGGCAGCCAAGCCAAGGAATGTACTGGCTGTGACTCCTGGGTCCTAGGCGACCCCACTGGGCTGGTGAGATTTATGACCAGGACCTCCCAGTTGGGGAAGATCAATCACCCCCTCCTGCTGCCTCTTCACTCAGCCAAGAAACTAAAGGGCTGGCCCTGTGCCAAAAGCCCAGCCTGCCAGCAGAGGTCCCAAGGCCAAATCCTTTGCCAGTGGTTCCAGCACAGCCCTGCTCCCCTGCCCAGGGCTGCAGGCCAGCAGTGGAGCCATGCTGGGGGTGCTAGTGTCTAGAATCACAATCTCCCCTGGCCTACATGCTCATCCTGAATGGTGTGACCTTGTTCCTCATTTTTCAGCTGGGGAAGCTGTGACTCAGAAAGGGACAGTCACTAACTGAAGGTCACACAGTAAGTTAGTAGGAGAGATAGGGCTAAACCCTAGGCATCCCGATGTGTACCCCAGAGCTCAGTCCCTCTGTCAAGCACCTATGCATTGGTCAGTTTCCCAAGTGGCATTCCCAAATGGCTTGCTTTCATTCATTTGCTCAACATATTTAATGTCCACCATGGGACTGGAAATACAGTAGTGAGCAAGATAGGGCTTATACAATTATCTAATTAACTATCTGATTACAGTTGACCCTTGAACAACGTGGGTTTGAGCTGCTTGGGTCCACTTACATGTGGATTTTTTTTTCAATAAATGTTGTACAGCACTGTAAATGCATTTTCTTTATGATTTATTATTTTCTTAATAACATTTTTTTCTCTAGCTTACTTTATTATGAGTACAGGATATAATACATATACAAAATATGTGTGTCAACTGTTCATGTTATCAGTAAGGCTACTGGTCAACAGTAGGCTATTAGTAGTTAACTTTTGGGGGGAGTCAAAAGTTATGTGTGGATTTGTGACTTTTGGGGGGGTCAGTGTCTAACCCCCATCTGCTCAAGGGTCAACTGTAACCTAATTGCACCAAATATTTTAAAGGAGACGAAGAGTGCCAAGAGTATATAAATGGGGATGCCCTCTACGGTAGGAAATCAAGAAAGGGTAATATTAAGTCTAAAATTCATTCATTCATTTATTCATTCATTCAACAAATATTTACTGAATGCCTCCTGTGGACCAGGCACTCTTCAAGATGCCAAGGATACAGCAATGATCAAAAAGAAGTCCCTCTTCTTAGAGAGCTTACATTCTAGAGGGGTTATCCAGGAAACAAATAAATAGATACAATAGGTCATATGGCTATATGGGAAAGACAAGACAGGATCAGGAGAATAGGATGCTATGTGCTATTTTACATAGATTCATCAGGGAAGGCTCCTCTAAGAGGGAACATTTGAACAGAGCTGAGTTGAGGAAGCAAGATGTTCAGCTGTCAGAGGGGAGAGGGTGGCAGGCAAGGAGAATAAACAGCAAGTGCAAAGGTCCTGAGGAAGGGGCATGAGGAAAGCGGCTGTGTGACTAATAAAGAAGTGAACGCAGGGGCGCCTGGGTGGCGCAGTCGGTTAAGCGTCCGACTTCAGCCAGGTCACGATCTCGCGGTCCGTGAGTTCGAGCCCCGCGTCAGGCTCTGGGCTGATGGCTCGGAGCCTGGAGCCTGTTTCCGATTCTGTGTCTCTCTCTCTCTCTCAGAGCCCCTCCCCCGTTCATGCTCTGTCTCTCGCTGTCCCACAAATAATTAAACGTTGAAAAAAAAATTAAAAAAAAAAAGTGAATGCAGGAGAGGAGGTTGGAAAGGCTGCGTGAGACCCACTCACATGGAGCCTGTGAGTGACTGTAAAGACTTCAGCTTTGAATCAGATGGAGTGAAGAGGCTATTGGAGGGTCTGAGCACAGAAGACATGCTGCTGCTTTGTTGAGGAAAGATCCCAGAAGGCAAGAAAAGCAGAAGCAAAGCAGTGAGACTAGTTAGGAGGCCACCACAATGCTACAGGCAAGGGATAACAGCAGCTTAGGTCAAGGCAGCAGCCATGGCACCAGGGATACGTGGTTTGAATCTAGATACATTTTGAGGGTAAAGCCAACATGATTCGGAATGTGGGGGGAAGAGAAAAGCCAAGGATGGTTTCAAGGTTTCGAGCTTGTTCAACTACCACAGACTGAGATGGGGAAGGTTCAACAGGGGCAGGATTCACATGTTTTGTCTGGAGAAGGGTATGTGGGTCTGGAGTTAGGAGGCGTGGTCCAGGCTGGAGATGTGTATTTGGGAGCTGTCAGGCAGCGATGGAGGGCTCCCCCGGACACAGGGAGACAAGATCTGAAGTGCCGGGCTTGGGAAGTCATAGGCAAGAGCTACTTCCAGGCTGGGGAAGAGCAGACAGGAAAGCTTGCAGGCAGGGGGAGCCATCGGGGCATCAGCCTGTTGAGAGAGCAGAAGGTGATCCGGAAAGGGGTCCTGATGGCCTTGCAGGACCTGTGAAGAGATTCCATTTTTCCCTTACAGGTAAAGCCACACCATTATAGTATTTTAGGCAAGGACGTGGCACGGGCAGTCTTGCATTTCAGCGAGGTCTTTCCAACCACAGCTGGAAGAATGGGTTCGATAGACAATGCAGTGAACAGTGAGCCAGTGGGTGGGCTGGGGGTGGGGGAGGGACCCAGGAGACAAGAGGCACAGCTGGAGTTAGGACAGCACGTGGAGCGAAGCGGGAGGGTGGGAGAGCAACTCAATGGGGAGAGCCGGCAGGCTAAGGTGACTCCCTGGATGTGAGGAGTGAAGGACTCAGAAGAGTAGAGTCAAGTTGCACCTAGTCCCCCATCTTAGACAACACTTGGATGTTGGTGCTAAGAATACTAGAAGAGCAGCAGGTTGGGGCCGGTGGGGGGGGGGGGGGGGAGCGGTGAGGAGAGAGCCTGTATTCATTCAACAAAACTCTCCAGAGTGTCTGGCACTCAAGGGCTAATGAATGAGACAAGCAAAAAGCAATGAGCCAAATGCTGGGTCCCAGGGCAGGTCATCTGAGTTCACGGCACCCAGGGCACATCTCAGGATGCAGCTCGGTGTGTGAGAGAGATCTGAGCCAGAAGTGGTAGCTTAGAATTCAGCAGCTTACGGATGGTAACTGAGGTCTTGGCAGGGCTGATGTGGCTGGAATAGGGAGGGATGAGAAGTAGGGCTAGGACCCAGCCCTAAGAAATGCCTGTGTGAATGGATGGGGAGTGGATCTCCATCTGAATCAAAAGGAAAATGAAGAAGGAACACATATCACCTTTACACCACTTAGGATCAAATT